>NC_140664.1:49806353-51033853 GCF_054131305.1 Coturnix japonica
ACTTGTGCCAAACCCTGTCTACCTTAATCTTAAATATGGATGGTGTATCTCTGGAAAGAAGATGATAGATCTTCTGCCATATCTTATATACATTCAAGTTTTTCCTGCACAAATATAAAGCTAGAATTGAACAAATGAATGGCATATCGTGCATTCCTGCATATAGATTAGTTTCTCAAAAAATGGAAGCTTTAAAGTGTTCAAAAACAAATCTTCTGTGCTGCACATAGCAAATAAACACATTTCACAGGAAAATATGAATGCAAATATTAGAACATAAAATGTTTAATTTAATGAAAAGGGCCCCCAGAAGAATGAATTTAATTTATACGGGCAATAAGTTGATTGGGACATTTTAATATAACTCAAGATTTAAGGAAGCCTTTATTAATAAAATTTGCGCAGCATATTTCATGCCTGTCTACAATAATAGCTGCTGCCAGCCATCATAGACTCTCTTCAACTCAAATGAACAGCAACATAATGCACTGAAAAATTAACAAGAGCCCATTGGCCAGGTTTGACCACCAGAGATTTTGATAAATTTTCTGGCATTATGTTATATTCAGTATAGATTTGCAGTATTTCTTTAAAGTATTTCTTCTAGAAGCCCATTTTTGTATCTCTTCAATGTATTTTTTTTTCTTCCTTTTGACAGCAGGTATATAATTTCTCATATCATAAATTACTAGCAATAAAAAGCAAATAAACTAGCAATTGGAGTGATCTTTGATTCAAGAAATGTTAAATATTTAATTAATACTTTAAGCAATGAGTGAAACATAATGTATGCAAAAATGAAGTAGAATCCACATAACATATTCTTTTACAAAAATATTTTAGCCAATATTTGTCATTGGGAAAATGGGACATCATATATATGTATATATATATATAACCTCATTTATAACTCCATGTTCCCGTGTAACTGATTATTCATAAACAGATATTCTGATATATTATGATGATTTTTACATGCTCAGATTCTAAGTTTTTCATAATTTCCCTACTAGGCTTTTGAATTAATTTCTCATTTCCACATTTTATTTCTGTCTTGGGCCATAAAAATGTAATTGTTACCACTGAAGTTGCAGCTCTTCCACTCCCAAAAGGCCAATTCACTTTACAAAGCACATATACTGTACAACTTATTGGCCTTCAATTTCAATCATCAAATGTTAATACTACTTGGAGGAAAGTGTAAGTTAGGAAAATGCCAATGAGCAATGGAGATGGCTCCTATAATAATGATTTGTCACCCAGCATTATGAAGTGGAGCTTTTATTGGAATTCATTTCCCTGAGATTAACTATTTCATCTAGTACATCTTTTGCACTGCATCATGTGTCTAGGGGAGCTAATTTTCATCAAAAAGATGAGCTGAAATAGCCAGTACTACAAGTTCATGTGCAAGCTGCTGGGAAAGCAATGCCTCCTGCTTATTTCCATGGAACAGACAAAAGTTGTACAAAAGTACTATTTGATAGAGCAAATACACTTTCTGTTAGTTAGAACTACAAAACACTGTTTTCCAACATAATTAGTTGTGCATTTTAATCTGTGACTAACAAGAGCATAAGAATCTGCAGAGCCATCCAGAATGTGACGACATTCACATCACCGTTGCCTGATGAAATGTACCTCCCACTACCTCACTGTGCTCACATCCACCAGTTGGTCTCCATCAACACTCAGCAAGCATCAGTGAATGTCAGTGGGTGCCAATTTTTCCACACAGAGGAATTCAGTGACAGACCTTTGCTTCATACACACTTGCATGTCAGATGTCTTTCTGTCAGACAGCCTCTCTGCTGCCTTCTGTCACACAGCAACAAAATAATGGTGTGAAGGTTCAGCCTCTACTGCCATACCACCAACATCTGCCTCTGACACTGTAAACCAACATAATAAAATAGGAGGCATTACTTTCAGAGCAGCCCTTGTATATGTCCACATTGCCTATACAGTCATTACAACCATTACAAAATGCAAGCAAAAAAGAAAGAAAGGATCAAAATAATTTGCAGTTAACCTATAATGTAAGAAAAAAAAAAAAAAAAAAAAAAGGGTAAGATTCAGTGTTAGGATCTTTTTATCAATTAACTCAAAGTCACATCAGTGATTTTACCTTTTATAGCTGCTGTAAATCTACATAACAGCACTGTCTCCAAAGGTTTTCATAGCCCTGAGATTCTGAAGAGATACACATATTTATGGAGGTGATACATGAGATTTACTGGCACAAAGGTACCAAAGAATAGAATTAGATAACATTTTCATGCAACATTTCATGCTCTCTGATTCACAAAACACGTAAAGAATCACATCTTTGATCAACAATGATCAAAATACGTTTTAATAATAGCCCTTTTTATGTCAAGTAGAACAAGGGTGGATAGAAAATATTAGAACACTAACAGTAGAAGGTAAGAAGGTACAGACAACAAATTTCTGATAGCTGAAATACACTACAGTGTGCAAAGTTTTTTTGAGTGACCTTAAATGTTCTGATAAACAGATAAAAAGAAACCTGTAAAATAACTGACTGAAGTATAAAGGTGAACGTGATTGGCTAATGTAAGGTGTAAGAATTATGTCAGGGGAAATCTGGATAAACTTATATTTAGTTATTGACCAGGGAAGTCAGCAACAGATAATAATTTTTAAAAGTTATTAGTGAAAACCTTACCAAATACAACTTGCAGTTGCATCAGTTACAAACAAATTCCAATTTAATTTTTCAGAATGGCTTTTCATTGTTTAGTAATAAAAAATAAAGTAAATAAATAAAAGGAAAAAAGTTAATTTACACATATACTTCAAAGCTTTTAAAGATTTTAATTCCAGTGCTCACTAAAAACTACAATGCATATTTTTTTGAAACCTAAAGGTTAAAACGTTCTCATACTTGACCTTTGTACCTTTTACATTCTACCCGGGTTTTCCCAGGTGAACTTCCTAGATTCTAGGTAAAAAAGTGCCAAAGACACTACTCTTTCTCTCTTGTGTGTGCCCCAGAAACACAATAAAATATGTTTGAAGAAAATAACTGTCCCAGGAGAATGACTTCTTTTGAATAATTTACAAATCTCTAAATAGGGGAAATAGATATCTAACTTTGGAAAGGGAAGTATCAAAGGCCTTTAAAAATAGGAAACAAAGAAACACTGCAACAAACATTATGGAACCCATAAATGTTCTGCCCACCTAGTGCAGGGTCTGCAGCCATTACAGCCAATAACTGTTTCAGCAGAAGATACAGCGATACCTATTAGAAATTCACAGAATAGTTTTTTCCTGAAGTTACAGTTCCTCCTATTTCCCTGAACGTACAGATCAGTCTATAACCAGTGGGAACTTTTTACTCTGCATTTCTACTTTAGTTTTATATTGAATGTAGCTGTATAGATAGACAAGAGACGAAATGATAGATAAAGATAGAGCTAAACAATTAACTTTCTAGTTTAAGTTTAGCTTTTAAGTTCAGGTTTCATTTGGTTCTACATAGAGACACATTTCATGCCCATCAGATCATAGCTTCCCAGTAAAGTTGAATGAACAAACAATGAACATATCATAATAGGATTCACTGTGACATCTTAATTCATTTTTAATGCAATTACCGCACCACTATTTAAGTATAACCCTCTACCTCTATTCACTGCAGCATTTATTTTTTTTTATTTGTAAGTACCAGATGTGGATATTTGTCAAGCATGAGTGTTACCCAAAATAGGAATCCCATGAACCAAACTTGGCCTCTGTTAGAAGGTCACAAGTCAACTGAAATCATTTGGGTCACACAGTGGTTTAAATTGAACTGTTCCAATTTTCCTTGCTATACATTTTGTTATCCTTAAAGCACTCTAAACTTTCTCTGTCATGTTTTATTTTTATTTTACTGTGTGTTCCCCTAGGAAATAAAAGCATCCAGCGAACTTTTATACTAGTTCTTTTCTGTGTGCCATCTACTATTAAACCATAGCAGTTACCCTTTGAGAGGATAAACATTCTTCTGACTTTGGTTGCCAACCTTATTATTTTCAATATACATATCCTTTTTCCATAATAAATATCCTTTTCCTTTAACCATTCACAGTCCTGCCTGCAGATCTTATTCTACAATCTCTGAACTTCTTAAGAAAATAATATGATGAGCAAATATAAAATTTTAATCCATCATAAAACCAGAATAATGCAGCCTGTAAAGGAATTTTAAACACACAGCACAGATCCCATTACAAAAGCAGTAAAGAATGAAAACTTGAGCAATTATAATCCCAACTCAGTTAAGCAAAGTAGATAAGCAAACGCTTATTTTCCTCATTAAGAATATACACAAAAGCTTTCCCAGCAGTGTTTTTCACTTTCTAACCAAATCACCCTGATGTTGAATATAAAACCAAATAGATCCACATAACTGAATCAGTGTTCCTAGGAAGGACAGATCAAAATCCCTTAGTACTGGGTTCATGGGACCAGACAAGGAAGAATGATCCTCCAACATTGGCAGTGAATGATAATCACACAAAAATGTCATAGTGTAGTGATCATTTTGACTCTTTCAAGCTTGTAAATGGGAGAAGAGGTCCATTTAAACCAAAAGCATCCTTATTTGAGAAATGCTGACTTTGTTATTCAGTTATTCAACTGAATCTAGTGTGATGATGTGTGATATGTAGTAGTATGTATTATAGAACTTTCCTGAAAGAGTTTAGAACTGTAACACGGTACCTAAATAATATGTCTTCCTTAAGACATATTATTCTTCTGATTAATTGTTAAGAGCATAGAGTACCTTTGAAATATTACTAAGTGTTAAGGATGCTATCATGTATTTGCATATACAATTAAGCACTAGTATTTAAAACAAACAATTGGCCCTGATTTGAAATAATTTTTGTAGAAGAAAAAAGGAAAAAAAAAAAAAGAAACCTTCTCATTTGTTACGGTTTCATAAGCTCTGAGAATTGCCTCTCAGTCCAGGGATGACAAAAACAATTCTTCTGATAAGGAAGATTCAAGAGCTTCATAAAGTATTCAAAAGGTAACTATTATTCAATGTTAAAATATCACAAGCATTTCTGACAAATTTTATTGAAGTCTGTTTTCACCAACTGCTTCATCCATAAGAGATGCACAGTATTGTGTACTAAGTACTTTGAAAACAACATCCAAAAAGGAGGCATGTTTGCATGCCATACTGGAAATCAGTAGCTATTTTCAGTAAGAAAGTGTTAACTTTTACACTGCTTTGAGTCTGTGTAAGTTAAAATGAATGCAGAAAATTGGCTCAGACTAAGACATTACTTTTTTTTTTTTTTTTTTTTTTTTCCCCTACCCAATTTAGTGTGGCAACCATTTCAGAACCAAAAATAATTCATACAACTCCTCAGGAATTCAAATTTTCTGAAATGAACAAAATAGGGACTGCTACAGAATGAAACATGAGTCAGTGCAGAAGATTGAAGAAAGCAGCTCTCAACTGTAAGACTATATGATTTCACAAACATTAGAAGAATGTAAAAATTATATACTTTTTTCCTAATGCTATATTTCATCTCACTAAGCAGATTACTCCTATTGGAGATTAGTAAATTATCTCAGATTTTTATAATACCTTATAAATCTGTCAATGGAAATTGAGCATCCATTGACAGTCTCAATTTCTGAAGAGCTTGAAGGCATAACATGGGGGAAAACCAGCTCCTGTATAAATAGGATGCTGGGAAGTAGAGAGATCATGATCTATGGGACACACACAGAAGCACCCACTGAATAACACAGTGCACCAAATGTTCTTTGGGGGTCACTAAGATCTTGCTGGAACAGCAAATTGCTGCAGAAAGCAACTAGGAAGGCTAGAGCTCTACAACAGAGAGGGCATTATATCTATCCAATAAGATATCCCAGTGTTCGTGAAGCAAAGGTCAGATGTGATGTTGCTTTTACCTTCATGGCAAATATCACATTTCAGCATCCCTCCCTCCTCCTGAGTTTAAGACCTTTTGCTGTGTTCTTTCTCTCTTTCTCTCCATTCCTTCCAAGTTAATTTCCCCCAAATCAATTTCACTGTTTCCATCACCTCTGGAGACACAGGATGCTCTTTCAATATCTCCGGTATCTAAAAAATTCATCCTTTCTCCCTCACTACATCACAGAGAAAACTCATTACACCCTGGAAGATGGCTGTCTTATTGTTGTTTTCACCCTGAAAATATACCTCCTAATATACTGTGAAGGGACACTTATGATAGCAATCCTTACTTCAGACTTTCATGCTGGAAGGTCCATGTTGGGAGTGATATAATTCTTTCAGATATAAGCATACATCCTCCATAGACTGCAATTTCACAGTAGAAATCTGGCATCTCTTGATTTCAACCTGTGTGGGGGGAAAAGCTGGTCAATGCCAAGCATAAAGCAAAGAATCACACTTACACAGTTTGCTGAGAGAGTGCTACCCACACAGCACCTCTCTTGACTTTTCTGTTTTTTCCAATTCCACATTTTTTCTGGTTCTTCCAGTATTTACTCTCTGCCCTGACTGAATCCCAAATCCTCTTGAGAGTAACCAAAAGGACACGCATCTTTTAGAAAAAGGAAGTTCTTTGCTGTTTACATTGTTCCTTCTCTTACACTGCAGATGGTAGAGTACTCTAAACCACTGCCTGCAGGCTGAAAAATAGACTTGAAACAAAGGCTCTTGTCCTCTGCTAGGCAGGAGCTCAGCTATATCTTCACACTTGCAGTTTAACAGCAGATGTGTTTTGTCACTGTGCTTAAACCATAAACAAAATAGCAGAAAATATGATGTGAGAGCTTGCTATTTTAACAACCCATATGAATATCAGTCAAAGTGTGACTCTTGTCTTTACACCATTTTCATAGCCACCTTGCAGATTTATCCCATGATGACATCTTTGAGTTCAGTACTCTCAGTGAAGGCTGTAGAGTACAAATACACCTAAGCTGCTGTAATGACCTAGATAATTTGTAAGTCAGGCAACAGAATATTCTGCTTATGTGGTAGGTAGAGAGTTTGGTTTGTTTGAAGTACTGGAGCTTGATGTGAAAGAACAATGGAGGGGTCCACATTGTGCTACTTTGCCATCTGTGTATCAGAGGGGTAATGGAGGGAAAAGCACTGAAAGATCCAGTGTGGAATCCTAAGCAGATAACTTTCTTTCACAAGAAGCATGTGCAAAGAAACACATGCCTTCACAGACAAGGTTTCATAATTTTGGGAATATTTTACCTGTGAGAAGCTTTTATGTAAGTAGAGTGTGAGACAGGGTTAGTAAATCTCTTCAAAATACAACATAATGTACATTCCAAAAGCATGACAACACCCTGTTGTGCATTTAAGGAGTTAATTAAATTTTCTGGTATCTTTTCTTTTTTGTGCAATTCAGTGCAAAATCCCAAGTTGATTCCACTTTCAAATATAACAAGCAAAATCTTATGCAGATTAATAAACTTGGTAAAAAATTCAGAAACATACAATTGACTTTGAATCCTAAATAGCATTAACTTTCAAAACAAAGAGACTCCTTTGTTAGAGATTCTTCTGTTAGTACTTGAATCAGCTTATTAGATATTCCATGGCTATTTCATTTTGAAGATTCATCCATTCTTCTTCACGATTAAACTGAAATCTAACAGAAAGTCTCTGTTCTAAGGAAAAAAAAAAAAAAAGAAAAAAAAAAAGCTTAATTTTCCTAAGTGTTACTGTTGTGTTTATCTGACTATTCTTCTTTGTAAAAAGAAGCCTTGCTTTGTAAAGCAATGTCTGAAGCATTTATCTGTGACTTGAAAATATACAGATATACAGTTAACATGATCATATTTATATTACTTTTGTGCTAAACAGAAAAGTGAACTTCAAAATCTCAGAATCAGAGAGAAAGAGTGTAAAATTTCAGTTGTAGAAATATCTAAAAAATGTGATTAGACATGTGATTAACATTATCTTCCACCACCAACGGCAAACTAATTTAGAATACAAGAGAGAGACATAATGTTACCATCAAAATCTGTGTTTGCTCACATATTCAATATTATGCATAGTTCTCACCCCCTTAGGTATGATAATAATAAACAAAACAAGACAAAATCAAAAAAGGGAAGCAAAGATCATTACAGCAATGCAATGCTTTTGAGGCAAAAATACAACCAACCAAACAAAACAACAACAAAAAAAACACTAAAAGATGGCTTTTAAAGTAAGGAATAACTGCCTTGTTGGACTCTTTGTCATGACGGATTCTAAACCTTACATGGACTCAAGGGAAGACTGAAAAATCTAATGGAAATGAAACCCACTTAGATTTGCTAAATAGATGAGCTTGGGAGAGGGATCATACAAAGAATCCAACTTTGCCTTATCCCATTCTTATCTATTTGTCCAGATAAGGTAACTACTGGAAGCAGCACACTAAGTGAAATAGTCCTTAACCTTGACCAAGTACAGCCCTTTTTACCTTCTTATAACCTTAAACTTTTTATCCAGTGGAAGACTGTATTTGTCTTTAGTAAGAGTTACAATGTGTGCTTAAACTACTGCTAGCCTTTATATATGGAAAGAGTGTTTTTTTTGATAACACCCTGGCTCTCACTGAGGAGTAAATCTTACACATCAGCAAGCAGTACATGTCCTGTGCAAGCAAATCATAGAATATCCCAAGTTGGAAGTGATCCACAAAGATCACTAAGTCCAACACAGATTCCACAAAGGAATGTCCAAAGTTCAAACCCTTTATCTGAGAGCACCGTTCAGGCTCCTTGAACTCTGGTATCTTGAGGCCATGATCACTGCCCTGGGGAGCCTGTTCCAGAGCACCACCCTGGACCACCCTCTGGGGCAGCACCTGTCCCTAACACCCAGCTGCCTCTCCCCTGTCACAGCTCCATGCCTTTCCCTCGGGCCCCGTTGCTGTCACAGAGAGCAGAGCTCAGCACTGCTCCTATGCTCTGTGTGAGGAGCTGCAGCCACCATGAGGCATCCCCAGAGCAACTCTGCTCTGCACTGTGGCACCCAAATTGCATGCAGTGCTTAAGGTTAGGCAGCATAGTACAGAGCACTGCAGGACAGTCCCTCCCCTCACCTGATGCAGTGCTGGACCTGAGAGACAGCTCAGGCACACTGCAGCCTGAGATCTGGATGGCTGCATGTTCCCTCAGGAGCTCTGTATGGGTAGCTGTGTCAATTTCTGTGGCTGAGTAGGCCACAGAGGACAGAAAGGACATTGCTTTGTGCCAACTGTGTGCCATGACCAGAGCTCTTTGTGAGTGGGTTACAACCACTGCTGGAAGGAGCAGTGACAGCACTCTCCTTAATGCCTGCCCTTATCTGAAGCCCTCCCCAGGGCCACCTCCATCTGTGTAGGCAGTGACTGCTGTGCTCTTGACCCCACGCACATCCTGTCAGCCTCTCTCTGAGCAATCAGAGGGATCTCTGCCTCCCCTGGGGTTTCACTGACACAGGAAGCCCCCATGAGTCACCATTCCCTGCTGTGCTGCAGAGTGTGCCCACCCTGGAGCTGATAAGGCTCCCCTGAAGGTTTGGTTAATTACTCCATTATTTTATCTGTCTTGAAAGTTTACTGCAATTTGAGAATTTTTTATTTGTGTTATTTTTTGTCTGATTTACTTGGCCATTCTTTGTATGACATTTCTTAAAATAAATACTAATCTCCCTGTTGTTCTTATATAACTAGATCTTCCAATCCATCCTACTTGCCTATACAGAAACACAAGCAGCATTGTGCATTCATGCAGCAGAAAAGACAGCCAGCAGCATGAACTGCTGTGCACTTCAGAAGAAACAAGGAAGCAAATCAATTAGAATAAACAGCTACTTTCCCAGCTACCTTGCGTTTACTTTTTAACATATAGAGTGGCAATCTACTTCAATGATGTCTGTTTTCAATCTTTACTTTGTTTTCACATGCATAGGTTTGCAATCAAAGGGTATTATTTTGAATTCTAAGCTGAAATTCAGAGTCATTAAATGAGACAGTTGAAACCACTGGGGGCTTCACGGTTTTACCATTTGAAAGCAGCGGAGGTATCATCCCTTCCTCTTATGCTCTGTAGAACAAAATCCAGTTGGCAAGGCTTTTCAGGATACAACATTATCAGATCTGGGATATGTACCAAGTTTCAGGATTTGGGTACATGACGTAGCTGTATGATAAACCTGGACCTGTACATTCAGAGCTCATGCAAACATACCCTGAATAGAAAACAGCCCCAGGAGTATGCTATCTCGGGGTTTATCACGTAGGTACAGATGTAATCTAAAATAGTCAGTTCCTCACAAAACCACAGTAGGTATGCTACAAAAAAAAATCCCTCATCACTATGAATTGCATCAGATTTTCAAAGATATAAATCTAAAGCTCAGCAACAACTTGGCCTGTCTTTCAGCACATTAAACCTACGTGATCTATGTTGCTGCCAATAGGTACTATTCAACATTCACAGCTAAATACTCTGATCACATAAATAGGTACCCAGCTAGTTTTTGCACAGCTTTTAAATACAGATTCAGATCCTTCTTTATTGTCAGAATAAGAACTGCCACACTGCCTTGTAGCAGAAGAAAGTAGAATGTAGTTCAAGTGCCAGCATTTTCCCTTTGTGTTTCTGATTGCAGGCTGATTATACAACACAAATGAGAACTTTTATTTATTTATCTAACTGAACAGAAACCAAAACAAAGAAAATGGAAGAGGTTAAATCTTTAAAGAGATCACTTTCCCCTGCTGTAATGGGGCTGTGGGCAGTGTAACTCTCACGGCTACAGAAAGGAAGGAGGGACGGAGAGAAGGTTATAATGCACTATACAGGCTTGTTTTGCAGTAGCTACCTTCTGGCTCACTTTCCTGATGCTATGCTATCCTGTTATGATGAAGTCTCTGTTCCACACTGACATTTATTCTGCAGGTAGAATGCTACTTATTCTCAGCTGCTCAGCATCACTATCTTCAGTGATACTGTACTAATGTACAGGAATAGAGTATCAGACATTTAGGAAATAATACGCTCCCTGCCTGGATATGGAGCCATTTTTTAAACAAGAAGGTGATTCTAGCCAAACAACAACAAAAACAGCACCAATTCAGATGTTCCTATAATGACACTATCAACCAAAGCTCTGTTGCAGAGAGAACCAGAGATTTTCTTCTTCTTCAATAAGGATAATTCACAGCTTGTCTCAAGATGTTTCTTGGGAATACAACCCTGAGATATGATAACAAAGTAAAGTTTGACTCAGGAACTGAATTAACAGGTTTCATCACTGGCACAAGCTCGACGCTGTGGGACAGTTTTACTGATTCAGTTTTATTTACACTTAATTTAAAAGCAAAACAAATTTAGAACTTTCCATGAACAGTAACAAAGAGATGTCCAATCATACTTTTTACTAAGTAGCTATTTTATTGTGTGGTTGAAATGTCAGTGCTATTAGCAGGTTTCAAGGAGAAAAAAATATAAATGAAAATTAAGGCTTTTGACACAGTCCCCTGTAACATCCTTCGTTCCAATTTGGAAATATACGGATTTACAGGTGAGCTGTCTGATGGATGAGGAACTGGTTATGAAATCATACTGGGGAGTGGTGGTCCATGGCTCAACATTCATATGGAGACCAGTGACAAGCAGTATCTCTCAGGGATCAGTACTGGGACCGCTGCTCTTTAATATCTTTATCTATGATGTTAATAGTGAGGTCAAATGCACCCTCAGAAAATTTGCAGATGACACCAAATTATGTGCTGCAATCAACATGCCAAAGGATGGCATTCATGATTCAGACAGATCTACATAGGCTGAAGCAGTGGGCCTAGGTGAACCTCATGAGGTTCAATAAATGGAACTGCAAGGTCTTGCACCTGGGTTGTGGCAATCCCTATTATCAGTACATGCTCAAAGATGTAAGGATAGAGAACAGCCCTGCTGAAAAGGTCTTGGGGGTACTGGTGGATAGGAAGCATGAGACAGCAACATGCATCTCAGCCTAGAAAGCCAACTATATTCTGAGCTGCATCAAACAAAGTATGGCTTGAAGGTCAAAGGAGGTGATCCTTCCCCTCTACTCTGTGCAGGTGAGACCTCACCTGGAGTACTGCATCTAGATGTAGAGTTCTCAGTGCAGCAGAGGCATGATCCTTTTCAAGATCATCTAAAGGAAGGCCACAAAAATGATCTAAGGATGGAACACCTCCCCTGCAAGGACTGGAGTTGAGGAATGTTGAGGGCTGGGGCTGTTTAGCCTGGAGAAGAGAAGGCTTTAGGGAGACCTGATAGTTGCCTTTCAATATCTAAAGGGGAACGATAAGAAAGAAGGGGAGAGAATCTTCAGCAGGGTCAGTTGTGTTAGAACAAGGAAAAATTGTTTCAAATTAAAAGAAGGGAAATTTAGACTGGATATAAGGAAGAAGTATTTTACAGTGAGGGTTGCGAGGCACTGGAACAGGTTGCCCAGAGATGTGGCAGAATCTCTACCTCTGAAGACACTGAAGGTCAGGCTGGACCAGGCTCTAAGTAAACTGATGTAGCTGCAGTTCTCCTTGTTCACTGCATGAGAATTGGACTACACAACCTTTACGAGTCTCTTCCAACTCTTAAGATTCTGTGATTCTATGAAACATAGCTTGTCAGTGTTTATTCACTGAAAATAACAAAAACCCACATAAATTAGATGAAAAAAATATCTGAAAACAAATGATTACACATGATAGGAGTTTGCTACATTAATTTATTTTGGTGTAATCTAATTTTTTAATACTGAGATATCAGTACAGAGATTTTGCAAACTACACCCTACTTTTAAAGTATTTTATTTTAATTTCTTGGAACTAACAAAGTTCTCATCCTCTTTATGCTTCCCTATTATTTGTCAGTAGCTCATGGAGGTGCATATTTCATTCATCTATACTTAATAGAAACCTGTAAATAAAAAGACAAACAAAAAAACAACCAAAAAAAAACAAACCAAAAGTAACTTTCACAATATCCTGAGACCTATTTTGTCACTAAATAAACATAAAATATCAGTCATCTTCATTTTTGCAAAATGATAATTATAAAATATCTTTATAAAATATTATTGTAAAATTTAATTGGGCTTCTTTGCAGAACCAATCATGCTGTTTTCCTTCACAGGAACCTGAAGATACAACCACATTATGTAGTAGCTTGTTTACAGAAGTGTTATCATTATACAAATTAACAGCAAATGTAACATGCTTCAATTCTGCTTCCTTGCAGATGATTGGAATTTCCTGTATGTCCTGTAGAGTTTATTCATATCTCCTTCCTTTTCCTTCCTATTGTTCACCCCAATCTACCACTGTGTCTTCATTCACCCTATGTACTTCCCACCTCTCATCCCTAAGTCCTGAACTTAAGACTTCTACAGATCATATTTTGGATGTGCATTGGTATACTGCGTTAGTTCAGAATCAATTTGTTTAAGACAGATAATTATAGCGTTCACCAGCATAGGAAATTAAAGGAGTGGAGTTCAGTCTTCTTAAGAATTCATACAACAGCACTCCTCTTGCTCACTGTCTTAATCAGCAACTAGCTATGGGGCTGACCCTAGCCACAGCTTATCACTCTGAACCAGCACTGAACGCTGTGCAGAAATCCAATATATCAATTTATTTGTCTACCTTTAAGTTGTGCTGTGTCAGGTACGTGAGGCCCGATGAGCTGAAAAGCATTTCTTACATTCCAGGAAATGATATTTTCTGTTACAGGACTTTATTCCACATTTGGGCAAATTCAGTCATTCATATCAATTACTTCACATATTGTACGAGGATAAAATTAATTTTAAGTTTTTGCACGTTGCGGTGTTTTATTGTTGTTGTTTGCCTGTGCTTTTGTTGTCTTAAGAAAAACACCTCATTTCTGAGTCTGCAATGTGTACATAAGTAAAAGATTTTCTCCATCTACTTGGAAGAAGCAGAAGGTCTCCTATAATGTGTATTTGTGGCTACACAGGAAAGGTGATACCCCCAAGGGTCATTTCATTGCACGGACATCTTGCCAGGTATCTTTTCCTCTAGCTATGTCCTTTTTGCTCTGCTGTGCAGTCAGCAGGGAAAGATATGGCACAAAAATCTCTGCAAAGTCTTCTGATGAAGGAAGAGGTAACTCTTTCCACAACTTGAAGTATGCCCTGTAAGCACAAAAAAAACTATTTATGATGTACTTTTTGTAAATACTAAAATGCAACCAATGAAAAGCTCTAGCCTACTCTGCTGACTAATCCTTCTCTTGAGGCACAATACAAACCGGTGTATCATCATGCTTTCCTACTGCCAGCAGACAGAGCCCAATTAGGAATTTGCACCCCATCAAAGAAGACAGCCACATAACAGCTAGGTGAGATGTTACCCTGTGCTTTGATATCCATAGTCTGAGAGTCAGAATTCTCATTTTGATACGAAAATAATTCATTTCTGATACATTTGTTTCCCAGGTAAATAATTTAGGTAACTTCACAATCATTTGATGGTACAAATTGAATGGTATATTGTTTTAAAACTAATATACATGTATTTGCTGTCGCTTAAATGCAAAAAATAAGGAACACTTGAATCCAGAAATTATGATTAATATGATGCACTAATGTAAAATCCATTAGAACATTCAGTAGGATCTATGATGGCTATAACCCAGGAAGTGTTTCTATTTATTAGGATTACAAGGACATACATTTGAGGTATTTATTTCTGAAGAAGTGCACCTGTAACTCAAGGAAAAACACATGTAACCAGTACAGGCCATATGCTAAAGACATTTAGACTGGTTTAGCTCCTGAGTACTTAATTTCAGTACTATTGGGTAAATTAAATTATTATTAAATTATATTATTAAATATAATAAAACATTATTAAATTAAGTTTGTTTTCTCTGCTTTGCAGGTATTTTTAAGTGCTCAGAACAGATTTTGCCTTAGCGTGAAAAGTATTAAGTTGCTGGCCACTGTCATTGCAGTTGAAATTCCAATGGTTACAAGAGATAATGAAGAAGATACAGTCTACTACAGAAGACCAGTTTGCACTAACCATCATTACCATTAACAGTAGTACCAGTATAAACTGTATTATTTTATGAAAGTATAGTATTTTCATTGTTTTAAATAAAATCTGGTATAACTTCAACATAAATGACATATTTATATCATCATAACATATGCTGTTATTAAGTGGTTAAATTATTTTGCTTTTTCTCTGCTGCAAGAATAAATTTGGAAGTAATTGCTGTAGTTTGCAACCACGGCTATCTTCTATTTCTCAAATTTCCGACTTGAAGAAATTTTGATAAATTCCATCACAAAATGCCTGAAAGCAGGATTTCTCTTTTTAAAAGAACAGAAAGAAGTAATGAAAAAGTTTGTCATATTCACTCTTGATAAAAAAATGCATACTTCTGAAACAGATAAATTGGAGCTTGTTTTAAGTTCTAAATTCAGAGCAATTTCACTGTATTTGCCAAGAGCCTTCATCACCTGAAAATCTCTCTGTACTTTGCTGCATACATTTTCTATGTATTTTCTATGAAGCTGTTGTTTGCCTATCACCATTCCTCTGAAACTTTGCCGGACATTGTGAATTTTATGACACGTATGTACAACCTATGTATTGCAAATGATTGCTGTTTATGTTTTGCAGGATTCAATCAAAAGACTTCAGTGTGAGCTAACTGAATTCAACTTCATTCTCCTACAGAGTTTTCTATAAGTCTTATGAAAGTTAATTTTTTTCTAAAATGTAAATGTTAATGGTTATTTTAACACAATGACTATGAGATTCACAAAGCACTTCTTTTAGCGCTCATGCTTACTACTGATGACACACTTGGAACTGAAAAAAAAAAAAAAGAGAACAAAACTTCACCGATAACATTACATAAAATATACCAGTAAGCACAAGAGTAATTGCAGTATGATTAGATATGAGTAAGACAACAGAACTAAATGCAGATGAAGCAGATCGCTGACAAGCACTTTCACCAATCTGTGAACATCAAATATCAGAGCTCACTCTTTATTGCCTAAGTTGGCTTTTTACCAATCAATCAGTCACTTAATATGTTAATGATACTATTATGTGGCTATTATCAGAGAAGGAAGGAATACAAATAGGTAAATTCCAATACATTGAAGCCAACAAGATTGTTCATAAACAAAATTTGCACATGTACACTGGAGCAATTTAGAGGCAACAACATACATTCAAGTGACAGCAGATTAAAAAAAGATATCCTAGTATATCAACAAAGTCATGGTGCACTCATGTGCACCTACTCTTTCAGCAGATGGAAAGAAATTCAACCTAGTCTTCAATTACAAAGGGTAGTAAGTAGGCTATTCAAGAAGTATGCTCTATGAATATATGAAAGCACCAGAAACAAATGCATTGGCAGTGGAGGCACGGACATGCATTCTGGGACAATCATAGGGATGTGGCACAGGAATGTAGGCATGGGATTATACCTAAGCACATAGGCAGAGATAGAACTAAAGTTGGCTAGGGACATAATGAGTAACAAGAAGGCTACCAAGTACAAATACAGGGTGGGCAGAGAAAGGCTTGAGAGCAGCCCGAGGAGAAGGATTTGGGCGTGTCAGTTGATAAAAGACTCAACAAAAGCCGGCATTGTGCACTTGCATTCCAGAAGGCCAATTGCATCCTGGGTTGCATCAAGAGATGCATGACCAGCAAGTCGAGGGAGGTGATTCTGATCCTTTGCTCTCATGAGACACCACTTGGAGTACTGCATCCAGTTCTGATCAGAGGAACGGAGTATCTCCCCTGTGAGGACAGGCTGAGAGAGTTGAGGCTTTTCAACCAGGAGAAGAGAAGGCTCTGGGTGGATCTTATAAGCGGCCCTCCAGTACCTGAAGGGGGCCTACAGGAAAGCTGGGGAGGGGCTTTTTGTAAGGGGATTTAGTGACAGAATGAAGGGAAATGGTTTTAAACTGGAAGAGGGTAGATTTAGGCTAGATCTCAGGAAGAAATTCTTTACTGTGAGGGTGGTGAGACACTGGAACAGGTTGGCCAGTGAGGCTGTGGACGCACCCACCTTGGATGCATTCCAAGGCCAGGCTGGATGGGGCTCTGAGCAACCTGATCTAGTGAGAAGGGTCTCTGCCTAAAGCAGTGGGGTTCAAACTTCATGATCTTAAAAGGTCCCTTCCAACACAAACCATTCTATGATTCCATGATTCTACAGGTACATACAACAGCAAAGAAAGTTAAAAGAAACTGCATCCCCTGAATAGTGAAATTGGAAACCTAGCTGGAACTGATATCAAGAAGGCTGAGGTACTGAACAACATTTTTGCCTCATTTTCATCAGCAGTTGCCCTTACCATACTTTCCAAGTCACAGAATCTCAAGGTAGATAGTGGGAGAATTAAGACCCACTCAGCACAGGGAAGATCAAAGTCCCTATTGGAGTGAGTCCAGAGAACCATTAAGATGATCCAAAGGGTGCAGCAGCACTCCTACGAAGAGAAGCTGAGACAGTCACAGTTGTTCAGCCTAGAGAAGGCTCTGAAAGGATCTCATAGCAGCCTTCCAATACTTAAAGATGGGGAGAGACTCTTCACCACGGTGTGCAGCGATAGGCGATAATGGTTTCAAACTTAAAGAAAGTAAATTTAGATGACATAGTAGAAATAAATTCTTGACTGTAAGGGTGATTAGATATTCTAACAGGTAGCCAAGATAAGTTGTGGATCTCTGGCAGTGTTCAAGGTCATGTTGCAAAGTTCTTAGAGCAACCAGATCCAGTGGAAGGGCAGGGACGCTGGAATAAGATGATATTTAGATGTTTCTAAAATCCAAACCATTCTATGATTGTATTATTCTCCCAATATATAAATTTAAGTAAATATATGTGCTAACAGAAATTAGCAGTGCACCCCAATAGGCACAGTCCTATTCAGCATCTTCATAAAGGACCTGAATGATGGGCTACTGTTTGCCCTCAGTAAGTTTGCTAACAACACAGATCTGGAATGAGAGACTGACACACCAGAAGGCTGGTTGCCACCTGGAAAGACACTGTCAGGAGGAAGGGGATGACAGCAATCTCATGAAGTTCAACAAGAGGAAGTGTTCTACATCTGAGGAGATATAGCCTCAAGCACAAGTGTATGCTGGGGATCACCCAGCAGGAAAGTAGCTCTGTAGAGAAGTCCCTGGGGTCCTCTTGGACATCAAGTTGAATATGAGTCAGCAATGTACCCTTGTGGCAAAGATTAATGGTATCCTGGAATGCACTACAAAGAGCACTGTCAGCAGGTTAAGGGGGATGATCCTTCCCCACAACTCAGCACTGGTGAGGCCACATGTCAGGTACTAGTTCTGAGCTCCTCAGTACAAGAGAGACACAGACATGCTAGAAAACCAGAAAGAGTCCAGCAAAGGTCCGTGAAGATAATTAAAGAACCGGAATGTCTCTCCTATGAGGAAAGGCTGAAAATGTTGAGACTACTTAGAAAAGAGAGTTGAAGTCCAAGGAGGGTATTATCAAGGTATATAAATAGCTAAAAGAAAGGTTTAAAGGAGACAGAGGCAGGCTTTTTGCAGTTGCATGCAGTGGAAGGATAAGAGGCAATGGGCACAGCCTAAAAGGAAAGAGATTATTTGAACATCAGCAAGTGATGGAACAATGACACAGGTTGCCCAGAGTGGTTGTGGGGTCACCTTAGGGATCGGCAAAAGTTATTTGGATGTGGCCCTGGGAAACCTGCTTTGGGTGCCTCTGTTTGAGCAAGGGGATTGAATCGGGTGACCTCAATAGGTCACTCTTAAATTAAACCATTCTGTGGCTGTGATTCTGTGGCTGTATCACTAAGCTTTTTGATACACTAAATGTGAGATGTTTCTTAACATCTTCTGTGGACAGTGTATGCACTAGGAATGCTCAGACACAAAAATCTACTTAGAAGTTAGATCATACACATTTAGACCTAAATTAACCCTATTTCACTTGAGGTCTTTCAGCAGGCAGCTAAAGTAAAGAATGTAATCACCAACGGCTTTTGAGGATTTACAAAAAGTAGTGTCTGATTACCTTCTGAAGGTGACACTTGTTCTCCGTTGATTGTAGAGTAGCAAAGGCTCCTCATTTACATACACGGTTAAATTACCTAACGTAACGTCAGATTAATTCAGGTCATGTTTTTAAACACAACAATATCTTTCTCAGTAAAAAGAATAAACTAAATGTTGAAGTTTTATCAGAGAAATGAATAATCTTTCACAAATTATTCTGTTTAGACAGGTGTGAATGAAATCAGAGTTTTTACATCACATATAAATCCTAGCATATTGTATTATTTTAGTAATGTGAAACAGTACTTTCCCACTCTAAAATATTTTCTGACAACACTAAAAATAGTGAAAATAATGAAGATTATTATATCAGAATTTTTCTCCTGACTGAAGAAATCCAAGTCCTGTTATTTGAAACCACATTTCACATATTATTTGAATATATTTGTTCCTACATCTACTTTAATGAGCTTATAAGTATAACATGAGTAGCTTTGGTTACAATTAAATCACCATTTTTCATACTATTAAAGTGCATTTAATTTCCTCTTCTAATATTAAGTAATTTTGCTTGATCATTTCGATGATAGAATCACAGAATCACTTGCGTTTGAAGGGACCTTAACAATCATTTAGTTCCAACACTCCTGTTGTAGGCCCCAGGTTGTGCATGGCCACATCCACCCTGGCCTTGACTATGACATTTCCCATGTTTTGACATATTCAGGCAAGGTGGATGATAATTCTCTAGATTATTGTCTAGATAAGGAGGCTGAGGGGAGACTTTATCGCCCTCTTCCAGTACCTGAAAGGTTCTTACAGTGAGAATTGGGCAGGTCTCTTCTCACTAGTGACAAGTGACAGGACAAGGGGAAATGGCCTCAAGTTGCGCCAGGGAAAGTTTAGGTTGTATATTAGGAAGAACTTCTTTACAGAATGGGTAGTTAGGTACTGAAATAGGCTCCCCAGGGAGGTGGTTGAATCGCCATCCCTGGTTGTGTTTAAGAGCTGTTTGGATGTGGT
Organism: Coturnix japonica; assembly: GCF_054131305.1. Classification (NCBI taxonomy): domain Eukaryota; kingdom Metazoa; phylum Chordata; class Aves; order Galliformes; family Phasianidae; genus Coturnix; species Coturnix japonica. Next base: position 49,826,468 of record NC_140664.1, read on the forward strand.
ACTCAGGGATATGATTTAGTGTAGGGCTTTTAGAGTTAGGGTACTGGTTAGGCTGCAGTTGGACTTGATGATCTTCAAGGTCTTTTCCAACCTGGGTAATTCTATGATTCTATGAATTTAGATGGTAAAATTTATTTACAGAAGAAAGAAAACTCAAAGAAATCATATTTTACAGTTTTGAAAGGAGCCAATATTGTCTCCATGATAAAGAATGATTTAGAGACATTTAGTCAATACATTTTACATAGTTCCTTCCTGAAATAAATATTTAGGATAGTTATTTTGGCCCTTTTGAAGTCATGTCAAAACATTCACTGAAGTCAGCAAGGTACCATTTTACTTATGGTGCAGATATGAATAGCTTACAATTTAGAGATTTGATCTTGTAGTAAATATTCCACACAGAAATTCAATGAAATGGAATCTGAGACGGTAAGAGATTTCAGACAGAATGTCAATTCAGAAAAGAGTCCCTTCATGCTTGGGTTTAAAATACGGTTTTACTCTGAACCAAATGTAAAATGAAGTCCATGAAAAAAAAAAAAAAAGAAGAAGAAAAAAGGAATGATTATGATGTCCTCAACACAGGATTGTTAGGATCCTGTACTTATCCTCTTAAGAGAAATAATTTTATGTAATTAAAAAATAGTAATAATAATAATAATAATAATAATAATAATAATAATAATAATAATAATAATAATAATAAAGAAATTACTTGTAAGTCCCCTAAAATAAATACCATATATTCTAGTTATAAAATATACCTACACAGAGACTTCAATATATGGGCCACTTCTTAATTTTTTTAACTTAAAGAATTATGGAGGTACTACATTTTTATTCTTAACCGGGAACCATGAACTTCCATTTTGTTGAGCAAATACACTATTGCATTCCATATTATATTTGTATGATCATGCTTGTCAAATAAATAGTATAACCAATACTGATACTGGAAATACCTGTCAGGCAGAGCCAAGGCTCCCTTAGCAGTCACATCATGATGTCTAAACAACATTTGAAACCATACTTATGGTTAAAAAAATAAGTCAGATCCATGCTTTATAAAATAGTTATTAATAATGTCATAAAACCTGAAGTACATTTTTGTTTTGCATTCTAACACTATCAGAATAGTATTTCAGTGACAAATGAATTGTGCTGTACATTTTACATATAACTGAGGATCTTGTCCAGCAACACAACCCTGGATCCTGCAAATTAACTGTTCAAACATAAATTTTGGTGCAGAGGTGAATGGCAGTTGCATGCTAAGAGGGAGAAGGGAATCAATCCGACCATGAAACTGAGGCACATCTTCACAGATTTTGCACTTTGAAAATGCCTTACGGGGACAATAAAAGCATTTAAAGGTGTTCGGAGACTACAGATATGCAGTTTGATAGAACTCTGAACAGACAAGACCCACGTGTATTGGCCCCAGGGCTGATGTCACTTAGTTACAATGAATGTAAACAACTGAAATATATCCCTTGTTGTTTATTATCCTTAGGCTTCCAAATGAGATTCTGAGATATGTATTTAAATAAAGTCATCCTTTTTAATTTATGTCAAAATTGTGGCTCCCTCCTAATTGGAGAGTGCAACCTGCAATACAGTACATACAATTATCACCATTTAACTAAGGGAGAAAGAGGAACTAAAGTTAAGATAATAAGACTATTACTATGAAAGTCTTTCTGAAGTGTAACTGAAAACACTACAACACTCATTAATTCAACATACTGAAATAGACATGCTTTTCAAAAGAAGTGTGACATTAATTCTCAACTGTTACTGAAATTCTGGAGCAATAATATGGACAAGTATGAGATTAAAGTCTACATCAGTTCTTCCTCTAGATGCAAGTGACTGAAGAGAATTTTAAGGATAACTGTACACCCACAAAATCATTTCAGATTATAAAATTGCATTGGCGTTCTTTATACACAAAACCACATGAGACAAAATGAATGCTTTTATATGGAAAAAAGTTTGTTTAATGATCAATCTGACTTGAGATCAGCACAGATTTAAAATTATAATTTATCCTCTAATAGAGAAAGACAATTTTATTTATCACCAGACCTTCACAGTATATCATATCACAACTGTAAACTTTATTCATAAATAAAATGGATGGTGCCACTGACATTAATTCTGCAAAGACACAGATTTGAAATAGGTATTCTCTTCTAACATATGCATGTTTTATTGTCTTGGGTTGCCATTCATGCAGTTACAAGGCCACAGTTTCAACAGCCAGTCAACTCCATGACTGAGTAAACTCCTGTCTGGTACTAACTTCAGTGAAGTGCTTAAGTAATTTATCATCTAAAAGTGAACAAAAAAAATTTTTTTATTAAAAACTGGAGAGTTGACATGCCCCAGGTATTCCAATTCTGTTGTTATCAAAGACATCACCTTTCCCTCTACATATTTTACCATAATTATTTTAATACATTCGCCCTCACAACGAGATCCAAAAATAGAGAACAGAGTTCTCTTATCTTATTAAAAGTGTACAAGGAACACACACTGCTTACAAATCTGAATAATATATTATGCATTCTTTGACCCTGTAAAGTAGAGTAGGGAAAATAAATAACTCCTAAAATAAATGACAGCAAAGGCATGTATTACGAACATAAGTGCCTGAGATAACCTGCATTCCAAAAGAAGAGTGGATGATCCTCCTGAGAGATCATCCTCTCCACCCGAACTCCTCAAAAAACAAATAAGAAGTAGATTTATAGGCTATTATGACAGTTCAAGAATGAATTTAAAGGTCTCTTCTGCAAGTACACAGTAATCCTTAATTCCTACCTTCAGTTGCTTTAAAACATTTGACCAAAAAAGAAATTTGTTTGTTCTGATTCTAGAATGTAAATCCTGGAAATAGAAGGCAAATGCTGAAACATATTCTGTCAATTACAAAAATGGTACAGACAATAATACTTCTTGTTGTTGTTTGTTTGTTTGAAAAGCCAATTTGAGAAAATGATCTTGGGAAACCAAAGTTTCACTAGCATGTCAGTGTATATAAACTTGTTTAATATTTCCTTTAACTTGACATCCAGATAGTCAATGGTGAGACCTAGAACTGAAGGAGGGGAAAACCAGCAGCTGCTGCTAGTAAATGACAGTTAAGGTTTGTGAGATTCTAAAATATCAATGTGTTTATCGTGCTAGAGGCCCGTTTTGACATACAAATGATTGGAAGAGAAAGAATTACTTCTATCTAGGTCATGATGACATATCACTACATGCTCCAAAGAATATGATATGTATGTAAGAGAACAAGACAATGAGGTAAGACAGGGACACAGTACTAAGACTGGAAGGAAAGGCAAGAACACGTTTATATTTTATAAATCAGATAGAGTATTGGTATTCTGTACAAAAATACTCACTGAACTTTTGCTTTCATCTAACGGTTATCACGCAAATAATCATTTTATATTTTACACACATATTTCAGTATAATAACCCAAAGCTCTGAACCCAGCTCCCGCAAAACAATGGAAGCATATTTCAAGACAATTCCACACATAACAGAAAACAAGTGGTAAAGGAAATAGATGTCTCCTTGTGATCTGCTTTATACACCTGCAGACTTTTACTGTATACATACATTTAACAAAAAAAATAAAAAAATAAAAAAAAAATCCTTAGGAAATTAAACTAGGAAACCTTTTTCTTTATGGGGGTGTGCTAAACAAACACTGTGACTCAAAAAGAAAACAAGTTGTGACAAACAGACATCTATCCAATCAAGCCTATCTGTTTCCAAACCAATACTGTATTACAGCAACATGTTAAAGAAACACCAGTCATGATTAAAAATAAAAAATAAAAAATGATAACAGCAAAAATTAACTGGCAACTTTTGAGACATTTTACTACAGGGAATCACTCGGATCTGAGGTGCCTGAGAGTGAAATGAGTTTCAGATTTCTCCATTCTCTGAGGGGAGACCTGAGATTAGCAATGGTTGCCCTTCAGAAACACGTCATACAGAAACGCAAACCCCTCAGCAACACAGACCTGGAGATTTATTTAAAAGATCTTCTCAATCTTAGATTTCCATTTTATGCAGACATTAACAACAGACTACTGACACTGACATCAAATATTTGCACTGGCCTCAGTGAAATTATGCACAAGAATCATCAGAGAAATGCTTTACAAAAAAAGATGCAAAAGTCTCACTCAAGAAGATCCTCAACGAACTTCTCAGGCAATAAGAATAGGGTAAAGCAGCATGTGGTGCCAAGAAATAAACAACCTTTAAACGAGTCAGGTTGAGGCAGGTCACACTACACATCTAACTGATAGCTGGGGATATCTTGCCGGCTTCTTAGATTGTGTACTATTTCTTTTTCTCCAGGTAGTTTACTTCAGGTTCACAAAAGGTACTGTATTATCAGGAATGGAGAACAAAGTCTTCTCTTTAGTCAAAGCGCAAAACCCAATAGAAGTGCCATATCTCTGAGCTGAAGGAACCATATCACACAATTATATTTAATATCCGTGTCTGCTGAGGCCACAGATAGGGAACTAAATTCACTCAAATGTTCTGGCTGTTTTCACCCACTGAAGGTGTGGTGAACCCCTTACACCTCAGCTTACATTTATTTTGCACCACTATAGTGACCAGTGAGACAGAATGTCTGAGTAAATCTGTCAGAAGTGGTTAATTATCATCATGGGGAACTGGGCCAATACCACCAGTTCAATTTCTTATAAGCCATCACACAAACATCAGATAGTAAATACTTCTGGGAACTAACCACCTGGGCTGGAGTAAAACTGGTGAGCTGGAGGTAAAAAGCTCCATATTCTATTACTTATCCCCTGAGCTAAAGAGTCCTCAGCTGGTAGTTCCATGAAGATTCACACAGCCTATTATTCTTTTTTTCCTTTTTTTTTTTTTTTTCCTTTTTTTCTTTTCCAAAGGCAGCAAAAGCAGTTACAAGATTAAAAAATAATAACAACAAAAATCACACCTTCAAGAACAATTATATTTTTCTTAAAATAATTTCTCTGAAAGTAGCAGACTGTACACATTTTACAAGAATAAACAAACTTCTCTAATATTTATCCACAAACTGGGAGTCAGAGATAACTAGTGCAAATTTCTGCTGACCAGCAGCATTTATTCTACAAACTTTGGGTATCCTAAGTGCTCCATTAGAGAAAAACAGGTATCTTCAATCAGTCTAATTTCTTTCTTGGGCATGTTTTGTTTCCAGGCATGAATGCTACTTGGTGAAATTTCCCCCTCGTAAGGAAGATAAAAAAGACTGGTGGAGGTGGCAAATAATATTTGGTTTAAGCTAGCAGGAGGAAGAGGGATACCAAGAAAGGCAAAAATTGTTTCAGCTGTCTTCTGAGGAAAGCTCACAATATCTTCAAACTTGACCATCAGATAATTTGTTGGCAACAAGTCACCATTTATTCTCAGTGCTGCTGCTGTATTTGCTAGCCATAAATGGGACAACACAGAAACAGCATTTGAATTAGAATTTGAAAATTCTTTTCTTAATGATTCATATTCAAAGGCATAGCCCTCATTGATACTACACTTTCCTTTACCATTTTCCCATTTAAACATTGCAGCTAAGCGTTGCGGAACCTTTTTCAAAGAGTAAAGGCTTGGCTTATTTTTGTACAGCATTGAATATATCCATGCCCGTGGATCTCTTACTACATATAATGCTCTCATTGATGGTCCTAGGATTTCCTGAAAGAAGGGAAGCTTTAATGTCCAGCTCCCACTACTTAAACTAAGCACCGGTCGTGCATTAGGATAATAAACAAGGTGCCTTCTCAATTCCCTGATATATTCAGCATCTTTATCTTGACTTGCTCTTGCCCTACTTCTTTGCTCCAAAAGAGATTCTCTCTTCTTGGATCTTTTCTTTTTGTCCTTGTTTATGGCAGAATGCTGAGTAATTTTACTTCTGCTAGCTTCATACAACTGAATGTTTTGTAAATGTAATTTTGTGTCTTGAACTAGAGACTGGAGCCACCCCTTGAGGAGATGGAAATGCCCATCCTGAACATCAGAAGCCTTCCATTCACATGGATCTACAAAGGAATCAATTTCAAAATCACTCTCAGGAATTTCTAGATAGGCTGTAGGTATCCTCATGTACAGGAAGTCACTGCTGTTGAAGAACAGCTGTTTTAGAATTTCTGCACCAGAAGCAGGGAGTGAAGTAATTATAACATCTGGAAAAACAATGGGAGTCCCTTCTAATCGTTTGGCTTTATTGCCTTCATCGTGTTCTAGCCTTGTCAAGTCACTGCTCCATTTTGCACAGATTGGCTGAGTACACATGCTCCACACATCAACCAGTTCGATAAGCCACAGTGTGATAACTAGTATCAGGATCCAACGCAACATTTTACTGAAGGATATGTAAAACCGCCACTGAAAGGCCAGTATGACTAAACTAACCCCTAAAATTAACCCTGCAATTATGTTCACTTTGAATCCAAATGGCAAAACTACTCTATTATTTTTAATCAATTTTTCCACAGGTTCAGTACCTAATCCAAACTTTGTCACTTTGTTTTCATGAACAACTTTGGCAAAACCACCAAATCCCAAGTAATCAAACCTGGCCTTTAAATTCTGATGATCCGTCACAACAGAAACAGTATTTTCAGTGCTGTTGACACTAAGTGATATCTGAAATCCAGACTTTACATTATCAACGAGTTTGCAGTTAGAGACATTGACATACGGGCCATAAAAAAGGTAAACAATCCTTGTAAGAGTGCTTTTCATCGGAAAGGTAACATTTACAAACTGAGTCCATCGCTTTTTGAATTCAGCAGCTTGTTCTGCCTCTTGTATCCTAGCAACAGGACTACTCCCATGATGATCAAACCAAAACATCTTGTAGTGGGCATCCCACACATCCATCATAGCTCCATTGTACTTATTCTTAAATTTATAGGGTATGTATTTAAAATCAATGTCAAGATTATGAAAAAAGGCACTGACTGAATTAACAGGAGAGTCTGCCTCCTTCTCGATGTGGTCTACTACTAACAAGGTCTGAGAATTTAAGAGCAGCAAAATGCGGTACACACTTTTCAGTTTCATTGCTGATGTATAAGCAGACACTGCCTCCCCACTCACAAACATCATGTCCCCAGACTGGGAGGCTGTTATAATTTCCCCAGTTGAGTCTCCAACCTCATGACCAATCCACTTCAGCCACTGGGCACATTCCCCAAGCTGTCCCTCCCAAGGCTGGTTGCACTGACTCGTAGGAGATGGGGCAAACACCAAGACATTGTTCAGGTGGCTGAGTTTAGGTCCATAGAGAGCCTCAGATACAAACACCTGCCCATTGGGAGCAAAAGTGAAAGAGTTCTGATCAGGATGCTCATGTCCAGGATTAAAACTTCTCCATCCATCAATCCAGGCATATGGTTGAAAGTGGACAATATCATAAACTGCCCGTCCACCCAGTTTTCCAGACTTGAAGGACACAAAGGTGTTGGTCTGACTGCTTGGCAATCCAGCCCCATAAGTAACAACTCCCCAGTTAGGAAACACATGCATTTTAGCAGTGCCATAGTCAGGAGGTGGTTGAGGAGTGATTTCAGCAGAGTACCATATAAACTCAGTGTGCAGAGTGCTCCACCTCTGTGCAGTGGATGGCACCATTGGTCCATCTTTGGGTCTGTGTTTTCTAATTTGCTGTGCCAGCCAGTTGCCAGCTCCATTCTTCAGGACAAACTTATCCAAGAAAACAAGCTGGCTCTCAGGACCATAAAACCAATTGTAATTAGAATCCGCTACACCCACAGTCCTTTGAAAGCCTGGTAGTAGGGTAGCATAATAAAACCAAAAGTGCATTTTCAGCCAATTATTTTCAAAGTTGTTAATACCAAAGTGTCGCTGTGCCAGGAAAACATACTGTGTTATTGACTTAGCAGTGTAACTCCCATAAGCTACTCCCTCGTCCAGAGACCCATCTACAATGTGATTGAGCAGAAACATTGTTTTCTCCATCACATCAACAACAGTGTGTTTCCAAATATTTGCCTGAGATCCATTGTCCACACCAGTCACTAAAGCTCCAGTGAGCAAAGCGAGCATGTTGGTTGCTTGGTGGTTGTGAAGAAGCTGCTTTCCCCAGGAACGAACCTTTGAGTACTCAAACATTTCTTTGCTCGCAGACTGTATCTTCTCCAGGTATTTTTGTCTTCTCGCATTTTCCAGTGAATTATAGAGGAAGTCATAAGCAGTGGCAAATCCTGTTAGGGAGTGGCCAAGGGGCACTTCATCACCAGGCGCGCTCTCAACCAACCAGTTCTTGTAAGCAGCCATTCTGTCCATATACTCCACAGTAAAATCCAATGCAGCTTTATCTTCAGGGCACAGCAAACAATAAAATGCTAGAGGTGGCAGATTGTTACCATAAACCTCATTCCACTTCGCAGCAAAATCAACATGTTTGTGTGGAGGTAGGTAGTACAATGGGTTGGATAACATAACCATCACTGCGCTTCTGATGGTTCTGAATATATGTGAATGGCTTGTGTGAGCTTTCTGCCTCAGCACATGGACATCTTCAGCATCAAAATACAAGCTTGGATGAAGAACTGCTTTTTTCAGCTTCTGCTCAGCACCAAGGCTACCAAGTTTCTCTTTCTCATATTGATCTATATTTTCCATAAATGTCACCCAATCAGAGTAATTGCTTACAGATTCTTCAAAAGTGAAGACAGCAAACATCATTAATGCTAGAAATAAGGTATGCCCTGTAAGCATCAGAGCCATGATCCATTAAGCAGCTCCTCTTCCCCAGGCATGCATTTCCTAGCAAAACACAACATTCAGATATCAAGCTTTGAACCAGTCAGTATAAACATGAACATCTTAAGGCATTTTTTTTTCTTAAGACAAAAGACTTAGTGTTTACTGCACATTCTAACAGTTACTCAGATTACTGAGAAATATGACACAGGAATAACGAGTCTGCCAAGAAACTGAATCTCAGGTGTCTTCTGTTCACACTTTTCTCAAATACAACACCACAGCATGTATACTAAAATCAGGGAAAAGGTAAAGATATGCAGACAAACACAGGACGATGACAGTACACAGGAAGAAAACAGGACGCTATGCCTTGGTAACTTTAAAACCTCAATTTTAAAACAGGAATCGGAGCCAAACGTTTTCTGTGTTAAAGTTTTCAATCAGGTCAAATTCCACTTCTGGAGCTGACAAAAAAAAAAACAAAAAAAACACTGATCACAAAAAAAGTATGTATAATTTATTCAAAACAATGTGGCGAATTTAATTATTTCTGGAATTTACAGCACTTGAAAAAAAAGACTCAAAAATGGAAACTACTTTCTTCAGCCTTCCCCTTAATTTGTGTACATGTTCTTTATCATCTTTCTCTTAAAGACTTGTGGGATAATGGGAAGGAAAAAAAAAAAAAAAAAAGGCAAAAATCCTTCATCAGCTCCTTTAAATGAGTCTGTGGTGCTTTTAAGCACTATTCCCCTTCTCTAGTAAGAAGTTTGTCTGAATTAATAGTCAGGGAGTATTGACATATATTCTGGTCTTCTTTCATCTCATCTTCAGCCAATGATGCCCAAATTTTGTCTCAATGATTCAGAAAATCTTGCTCCTCCCAGTACGAAGCAAAACGAAAACATATGAGAGGAGCTGAAAGCCAATGCTTTTCTGCTAAAAGAGCAGTTTGGGTTTTCCTTCCACTTTGCATGTTGGTTCTTTCTGTGGAAACACAAACAGAAGTTCTCTGAAGCGGTGCAGGTGTCAGAACACGGACTATTCAGTCAAGGGGAACTGATAATGCTCTCAGGGAAGTTGAGGGTTAATACATTTTTTCCCTTTTCCCAAATAAATTAAATACAGAATGGGCATTTTCAAAATTCCACAACAATTCTCTTAGACAAAATGGAAATGCAGACTGGAGACCTCAACTCTCGCTATTCCATTTTTCCCTACACGACTCCCAACGCTCAGGGCACATTCTCCCGTCACGCTGCCACGAGTTAACCAACAACCGGCACCGAGAACACACCAAGCGGAGCTCACAACCCCAGCAAACCACCACGGAGCCGGGATACCCACCGGGAGCCGGCCGCCCCCGCCCGCGATATCCCCGGGCCGCCCGCTGCGCCACGCCGCGACCAGCAGAGGGCGCCCGCCGCCGGCCGGGCCGCGCCGCCGCCCCCGGGCCGCACAACTTGAGCAAGTTTGGGCGGTGGGCACGGGAGAACCGCTCGGCCCGGTTCCTCGCGTCTGCCCCCGCTCGGCTTCACCCCGACTTACCCGCGGCGCTGTCCGTGCGGCCGGGGGCCGAGCCAGCCCCCGCGCCGGGTGCGGCGAGGCGCTGCACCGTCCCCTCTCGGCTCGGCCGCGGCCCGTTCCGCCTCGCCGCTACTTTTCACCCGGGCTGGCCGCAACTTCGGGGCTGAAGCTCCTCCGGCGGCTCGCGGAGCGCTGCGAGGAACGGCGGGCTGCTCGCGAACAAGCGGAGCGGCGGGGATGTCGCTGCGGTTGGAAGGCGGCGGCGCGCTCGGCGGAGCCCTCCCGCGGAGCAGAAATCCGCCGGCCCTCCGCGGCGGGTGCACCCCCGGCGCTCCCGGCTGCTCTCTTCCCTGCGACTGCGTGAGGCGGCCGCCGCGCCCAGCCCAGCCCAGCCCCGCGCCACCGTGATGCCACCGCCGCCCCTACGCCTCGGCAGCGGGCTGCCGGCGGAGCGGAGCGCGGCGGGCGCGCCCGGGGGCAGGGCCGGGGCCCGAGCGGGGGGGCTGGGCCCGGGAGCGGCGGATGGTGGGGAGAGGCGGGGCCGGGCGGCTCCCCCGGGTCCGCGGAGAGGGAGGGCTCGGGTTGGGGGAGCAGGTGGGTAGGAAGGCGGGGGGAGCCGTCTGATGTGCAGCTCGCAACTTTATGAAGAGAAATAAATGCGTAAAAGCGCCTCAGGAAGCATGGAGATGCGCGGCATCGCCTGTTGGAGGGGTCCCGCGTTTTACAAGTACCTCCCGGCACAGGCGGTTTATTTTATTGCGAGGCACTAAAATGGCTCTCCTTCAGTCTCGAGCAGAAGGCTTCTGAAGTACGACATAAAACCGTTATGGCATGTGGAAAACCTTTGCCCCGCAACTCGCGGTGCGGGACCCGCAGATTCTGCTGGGCAGCGCTCCTTGGTGCCCGCACTTGGGAGCGATAATGCCGCTGTCGGGCTGTCAGCGCAGCTCACGCTGCTGGTGGCAGCCTGCCGAGCCTTCGGGCTGTGTCACCCGCCCGGTGCCGTGCCAGCCCTGCTCCGGTAGGCTGTACTTTCTAGGAAAGTGATGTGTTTGATATGTTACCAGTTCCTGGGTTTATAAACTGTACTTCAAAGGATGTGTGCTTTCATTAACCAGAGAATCTTCTTCGCTGTTTCTTCTGGGGCGTAACCCGGATTCTGAACTTTTCTTCCCGCAAAGTCTCAGCTAAAAATTAGGCAGATTAAAAAATAAGTGCAACTGTGCTTTCTGTTTTGAAATGAATACATAATAACCATACATAATGGATGTCGATTCAGTTTCCTTGTGCCACTGAGAGCACCTTAGAAGGATTGCATTATTAAATTATGCACATCAGTGATAAACTACATCTGGCATCATCCTAATTCTTTAGACGTGACCTTAGCTTAGAAGGAAAAACTGCCGATTATTGCCTGGATCTTATCCTTCCATCAGAAGAAATTTACATAATGACCAAAGATCAGCATATATTTCTCTGACCTTGAAACAGCAAAGTTTCTGCCGTTTCCTGCTACCTACTGAGGAAGTTATAGCAGGAGTAAAGGAAAGGTAAATCTGAATTAGCAATGGACTCTGCTTTCCTCTTTAAGTTAGTAGAAACACTGTGAAACACTGCAAGTAGAAACATCCAAACCTGTTTTCCATTTGTTCCCATTATTTCTCACATTGTATCTGTTATGGTTCTTGTTCTTTTTTTCTTTTCTTTTTCCCCTTCCAAGGTTGACCCCTTCTGCAATGCATTAAGTCTCAGAGAATGACTTAGGAGCAGAACATGTGAAGTACCTTTGTTAGGTTAAAACCAGAGTAAAGCTCTCCCAGGATCCCTTCTCACTCTGTGGAACCCGTGCTGAGATTTTTACATTAACAGTATTGAATTTAAGTGTGATACTTATGGAGAAACATGAATAAATAAATAAATAAATAAATAAAAACTGCTCTGTATATTCAGAAATGATACCATTTTGACAAAGTCTTTTTTTAAAGGCAGTGAAGGCATTTGTAAGGCATTTGGGTGTTTTGGTTTTTTTTTCTCTTGGATCTCTTTCACAGTCAGAGATGTGTGGTGATGCTGTGGTGAGCAGGACTAGGGAAGTCATCCTGCCCCTGTACTCAGCAATGGTGAGGCCTCACCTTGAGTACTGTGTTCAGTTTTGGGCACCTTAGTACAGAAAGGACATGGAGGTGCTGGAGCAGGTCCAGAAAAGGGCAACAAGGCTTGTGAAGGGCTTGGAAAATCACCCCTATGAGGAGAGGCTAAGGAAGCTGGAGCTGTTTATTCTGGGGAAAAGGAGGCTGAGGGGAGACCTTATCGCTCTCTTCCAGTATCTGAAAGGCGCTTACAGTGAGAGCAGGGCAGGTCTCTTCTCACTGGTGGCAAGTGACAGGATGAGGGGAAATGGACTCAAGTTGCTCCAAGGCAAGCTGAGGTTGGACATTAGGAGACGCTTCTTTACAGAAAGGGTAGTTAAGTCCTGGAATAGGCTCCCCAGGGAGGTGATTGAGTCGCTGTCCCTGGATGTGTTTAAGAGCTGTTTGGATGTGGTGCTCAGGGATATGATTGAGCAGAGGGTTGTTAGAGTTAGGCTGTGGTTGGGCTTGATGATCTTCAAGCCTTTTCCAACCTGGGTAATTCTATGATTCTATAATTCTATGTTGCACTGGCAGAATAATTAAGACTAATTTTCTGCTAAACAAATGGCAAAACAAGAATAGCAATGTATAATTTCATTGAGTGGAATCTTCTTACTTTCTGCCTTTTTCAAAAGAAAATGAGAGCAGTTCCTTTATTGCTTTTGGGATATCAGGAAAGTTCTCTTGCCTGATAAACTTGCAGGAGACTCTGACTGTTACAAAATTATAGTCATTTGTATATACATAATTACTGCTTCCAAAGTTTAGCTTTCACTGTGTTTTCATTAGTTTTACAGGATGTCCTTGAAAACTTGGGAGCAGCAATAAATGAAGAGCCTCCTATAGACAGTACATTGTGGGAACATTCAAATGAGAACCTTCAAGCTTTCTTGGGCAGGTTCTTTGAGGGTAAAATAATGAAAGACAGATAACTATTCTGAGAAAATAACAAATGTGTTGCAACTAATATTCAGTTCTTTTTTCTCTTAGCAATTTCCAATAGACAACAGATACACATAATTACTACACTACAACTGAAAGACGGGGGGAAAAAATTACAAACCACAAAGCAGCAACTCATGAATCCAAGAAAAACAAGTGTACTAAACTTCAGAGGCACTGATTTAAGGTAATTATGAATAGTGACCATGAGTTACAAGTAACTCTTTTTCCATGAAATGAACCTGAGAAGGCATTCTGCTATAGCTGGTGGCATAGTGCCATTTGAGGAATTATCAGTAAAATCAAGGTCACATTCAGAACAATTGCTAAATGTGAAAGCAAATTACTTTTTTTGTTGTTTAGTGGAAACACTGAGCATCTGGCACCAAACGGTAGTATATTCTTTGCAGTATATTCTTGAAATTTCAAATATTCTTCATCTGTGTAGAATGGCTGTCATTCTTATCATGAAAAAGAAAAATATCAAATATCTACCAAGAAAATCAGTCTTGACACATGGGGAAGTGACCTTGCTTTCATTTCTAGTTTTATATATGACACTGAATCATTGTTGGAGATGTGCTCTTGTGTACTGATTCAGGGATAGCATTCTGCATAGACACCACAACCTACCATTTGAGTGATCTTGAAAAGGGTAGTGTGGTTATCTTGCCTGAGTACAGGCCAAGTGCTAACAGATGAATGAAGAGTAGGATAATCAGCTGGATTGCAACTAAATATTTAGCATTGTCAAAGAGCATAATAACAATACAAAAGTTTGTAAATGAATGAGATGCTGCTATCAAATATGAAAATTTGATCTACATACATGAAAAGAGCCAAGTAGCTTAGGTAGGATCTGAACTGAGGTAACAAGGTATGTGGTAATGGGGGACTCTTAAAACTTCTACCTAATTCCTCAGGTAGCAAAAGTACATAAACTCCTAAATTTAAACTCAAAATCATGTTAATTTTCATTAATATAATCACACAGAGAAGCATACACACATAAATGAATTAACTGCTTTAGAAAGGACTTGAACTCCCTGCCATAGCTCACACATTCTCCAGGAAATGGATATTGGAATGAAGTGCCTTCCCAGAACAGGGATCAGCTATTCATATCTGTCTCAGCCTTACTAGATCCAAGTCCACTTTCTCTCTGTGTAACTACACATAGCTGAAACATAATTAAGAGCAAGAGTACCAGCTAACCAGGAATTTTTTGAGGGAGAAATCTGAAGTTGTTGATAAAAATTTATGAATGTAAATTCTATAAACAATTGACACATCTGAATTCCAGTGTTTTGGAATTTGAGTGAGTAAAGGGGAAACAGACTGTATATTACACACACGCACAAACAAAAGGACCAAAACAGCATATGGTGGTACTGTTCCAACAGGTCATTTTTGTATCTATTTATTTTAAAATGTATTTCATAGAATCATGGTATCAGATAATGGCTTAGATTGGAAGGAACTTTTAAGACTATCCAATTCCAACCCTCCTGCCACAGGCAAGGCTGCCACCTACCAGATCAGGCTGCCTTGGGACCCATCCAAACTGATCTTGAATGCCTCTATCAACTGGACATTCACAGCTTCTCTGTGCCAGTGCCTCACCACCCTCTGAGTACGGAATTTTTTCCTAACATCTAACTGAAATCTCCTCTCTATTAGTCCTGTCAGTCCTTGTCACATTGCTACTGACTCCTCCTTGTTCTATCGTGATCAGATCATGTAAAAAGTTGGGCCCTCTCCTACATACAATCTCCTTTCAAATACTGAAAGGCCACAATGAGATCTCCCTGGAGCCTTCTTTAAGCTAAACAAGTCCAACTCTCTCAACCTATCTTCATAGTAGATGTGCTCCAGCCCTCTCATCATCTTCATGGCCCTTCTTTAGATCTGCTCCAACAGTTCTGCACCCTTTCTGTGCTGAATATCCCAGGCCTGGATGCAGTACTCCAGATGGGACCTCATTAGGGCAGGGTAGGGGGGACAATCTTTTCCCTCCCCATTCTGGTCACCCCTCTTTTGATGCAGTTCAGGATGACATTGGTCTTCTGGTCTTCAAGTGCACACTGATGGTTCATGTCCAGCTTTTCATATTTACTTAACGATTGTAACTAAGCAAAAGCAACAACAACAAAATACAAGAAGGAAGGAAGGAAGGAAGGAAGGAAGGAAGGAAGGAAGGGAGGAAGGGAGGAAGGGAGGAAGGGAGGAAGGGAGGAAGGGAGGAAGGGAGGAAGGGAGGAAGGGAGGAAGGGAGGAAGGGAGGAAGGGAGGAAGGGAGGAAGGGAGGAAGGGAGGAAGGGAGGAAGGGAGGAAGGGAGGAAGGGAGGAAGGAAGGAAGGAAGGAAGGAAGGAAGGAAGGAAGGAAGGAAGGAAGGAAGGAAGGAAGGAAGGAAGGAAGGAAGGAAGGAAGGAAGGAAGGAAGGAAGGAAGGAAGGAAGGAAGGAAGGAAGGAAGGAAGGAAGGAAGGAAGGAAGGAAGGAAGGAAGGAAGGAAGGAAGGACCAAGGATATCCTGATTGCATTAAAACTTAAAAAATAACACAGCTATGCTTATTAGTAGAACAGAAACAAGGAAGATTACCGTTTATTTTTATGGTAATGGTGTGTTTGTTGTTTTTCCGTATTGCAGCATCTTCTTTCAGTCGGAGATCTCCAGCGCTGCAAGACAGAGCATCACTCCAGCATGGTGTCACTGTCAGCAGAGAGATGCAGGACGGTGCTACTGCCAAAAGTGCTGCACTCTTTCTCCATCCCAGCTGTGTGCTCCTGCCAGCCCATTTGTGTTCCAGGAGTTGGCAGCCTCCTTGCTACATAATTGCTCGTGCAGACACAACAGAGCTGGGCTGTTTTAAGCCAGCTTAAGTAGATTGTGAAACTGCATTTTACAAATGCCAGCTGTTTAGAAGGGGTAATTTTAAGTCCATTCATAACTATCTCAGACACTGCATATGAAGTAAATGCAACTGTTTATACTTACTTCAGTGATGTTTTTTTTATCAAATAGTCTTTAATTGAAGTGGTTTAAATATGTGAAGAATGACATTGTATACAGCACTGAGAACTCGGGATGATTCCCAGCAGCAGATCAGCACAACACAGTGCAAAATTTTAAGGATATCAAATTCATTGGAACAGCTTCTGTGCAGAGCTAGACTGGTGCACATTTTTCACCATGGAAACTTGTCATCAACTGTACAAATTATTGCCAACAATGTTGTATTTATGGAATCATTTGAGTATTCAAGGCTTGCTGATTGTATTTTGGTTGTTTTGTAATCTTTAAATGATGCCTTATTTAAATAGAGTAGGTTGGCAAATTAACAATAACAGAACCAAAAGACTGAAAGAGGAAGGACTTGTCTTTTCCTTGCCCCAGTGTCAGGACATTTCAGAAACTCTTAAAATTAAATAAATTCTTGCCACCCCCTCAAACAAGCAAACAAACAACAACAACAAAACCCCAAAACATCCTTCACTTTGCATAAAGCTTTGAAGCAGCATATGATATGTTCATCAGACGTGTGAATGATCAAATATATGCTTTTCTAGTGAAGAGAGCCTAACATCAGAATTTTGTGAGACATGTGGATTACAAATAGAGGTCATGCATGGAAAATCAATGAATGGGGGCCTACCTATCCCTTAGTTTTGATATAACAAATCTAAGATTTTTTATTTTAGCAGAGGTATATCAGCTGTAACTTTGCAGTCCTCATATTGTCAGTCACTGCTAAAAATTCAGTGATGCACATAGCTTTTTGTTCTTTCTCCTGTCTTTGTAAGCCTTAGATCTGGGCCTAAATCACAGAACCTATTCACTAGTCACCTTCCACTAGCAGGAGATAGTGTGCTTATTTGTTAAATTAGAATTAGCTTAAAGAGATTTTTAAATATATGACCCATCCCATGAGGAATATATTTGAAAAAATGTTTGTGCTGGACAAGCAGAACCTACGGGGTAGCAATTAAATCATAAGACTGAACATAAAAACTATTATGATCTACACATTTGTCTCCAAATTATATGATTAAGGAGATACTAAATTAGTCATTATAGTGAAAGAATATAACTATAAATCTTGACTAAGCATATTTTTTGTAGTTCTATTCATTATACTAATATACAAGCTTATATTTAGCAGTTTTAGAAGCATTAAAAAAACTGTATAGCTTCAGATTACAGCCCATATGGGTATGCTGAACTTGGCAGCAGTGATTAATAGTATCTTCTGGTTTTGCTTTTTATAAACCAAACAATGTTTAAGACAGCCATTAAGATGATTTAGATCACAAAGAATTCAAACACTGCACTTACTTGAACAAAGATTACTGTATTAAAAGGAGTGTGGGCCAGAGTAACATGTATTAGTTCACTCTTTATCGTAATAAAGCAGGTAAAGTCTCAGGTTGAAGTGGAACACCACAGTTTGCAGCAGTGTGCTTTGAATTTACATAATACTTAACCCATTCTACCTAAATATTTCTAAATGATTTGCTGTCACTGAAGGCCACGTTCATCCACCTTAGTGGTGTATCTTACTTTGCACAGTCTTATTAGATTTAATACAATTTCTAGGAAGCACTACTAAATGGAGAGATGTGTCTCAACAAGTGCTTCAACGTGCAGTTGTTTATACCCATCTCCTTTTTTTTTTTCCCCAGGATAAGTGTTTATCACAACTAACAGACACAAAATTGTAAAATCTCAGATGACAAAATGAAGATTATGTCCCAGCTTTATAGTTCTTAGTTTAGTTCACCTGAAATGGTACATATCTGGAAGTAGGAATTAACAAAAAGAGCTTCTTTTTGAGACTACTTTAACATTAACAGCCTTTGTGAAGCTGACTGAATCCTCACATACCTAAATCTCATCTTTTTTTTTTTTCTTTTCTTTTTTTTTTTTTTCCCCCTGAATGAGAAGAAATTTAAAATCCCAAATACTTTCACCATTTTAAAAAACTGTAACAATTTGAGAATAGGGAACGTAGAAATTTTGAAAGTATAAACTATTGAAATTTTTAAAGGAAGAACTCATTATTGCCAATATTTGTCAAAGTTACCTTTTAAAATATTCCCAGGCAGGTCAATTTTAATATTTAATTTGCTAAACATTGAATATATTTTCACTGGCCTCTTTCAATTCATGTGAGAAAAGTGATGCAGAAATATTAAGTTCCTAACAATAAACCAGTGAATTTCAATTATTTAGTCTGGGTTATAGGCAATACAGTGAACATTTTCTTTTTTTTTTTATTTTTTTGGGGGTGGGGGGACGGTTCCACTTTTATTACAGTTTTGCCTAATAATCAAAGTGTCTTCTCCATTTGTACTTTGTTATTCAGACTGCCTTTGCTGTCTTTATCTTTCAGTTGTAAATATTGCCAGAGAGACTCCTCACGTCTGTAGAAAACAGTGTAGCACCACATGGTAGCTGTAACAACCTTAGCTGACTGGAACAGATAACACGCTCTATTAATGAAACTTCTTCTAAAACCTAAGCCAATACATTCAAAATGAGCTTGAATAGTGCTTCAGGGCAGCAGATATTTCTTAGCTGACCCGTGTTGAAGTGAAGGTTCTATTTAAATTTTCGAGAGCTAAATTTAGGATACAAGTTGATCAGTCTGTAGACTGATAGATATATAGAGAGGTTATATTGGAGGGTTTATAAATTAATGCCATGAGGTATAAGATGATCAAATAGTTGGAACCGAAAGCTCAAAATATAATGAAGTTAAGTTATGCATTATTAACATTGGTAATAATTAAGACTGGAAGAGCTTTTCAAATAGTATGATGGATTCTCTCTAATTTGAAGTATTTAATTAAGATCAGATGTACCTCTCAAAAGATATTGTCAAACTTGGTAGTATAGGAACTAACAAGAGAAATTCCAAAGTCTTAAACTCTTTGAATTTTTCATCGCATCAGACATGGCATTCATTCATCTGGGAAAGAGGAAAAATACAATGAACATTTTATAAACGTCATGTAAATAAGTTTCTTATAATGGCAATTAAACTGCTTTCTGTTCTGCTAACATAATATCTTTTGGAACCAGCTCAAGACTTCTCACCACACAGTCAAAAGTGAATGTTTCCATTCTAAGCCCAGGGAGGTAGGGCTGTTCCTTCAATAATAAACCACAGTGAGATGAGGTAGGGCTGAACAAGGGCAGCAGAGGTTCACATCAGACTTACTGCCTTTTTCCTCTCCCCCAGTTCCTCACAACAGTAAATTCTAGCCCATGTACCCTGACCTTTTCACCAATTTTAGCCAACCAGCATGGCTTTCCAACATGGCATAGCTAGGGGAGTGTAATTAAGCTGTCCGTTGTAGTTTGCTACCTAGACAACTGCTTCTTCTCCCTATGCCTGAAGTTGGCCCTGAGTGCACTAGTGATTCATTAACTATTGTGGACGATTCAGAATCCCACCTGAGTAACTATTACAAGGCCATTTTAAAAATCAACAATTCAAATACATTATAAAAGACTTTTATTTGCCTATGAGGCTTTAAGGAGTAACAGATACGTATACGGAGGTGTTGTATTTCAAATGGTAAATGTATTTCTTTCATATACAGATAAATACAATAAATATCTTTGGCACACATAAAACATGTCATTTTGATTCATAGGATTGATATATTCCCAGAAAAATAAATTCACTCAAGTGAGCTTTCTGAATAGCACTACTGAAAGGTAATAGATGTAAGAACAAAAATATTCATCCATTTAACATCAGAGTCATGCTGCAACAAACGCTTCAGAGAACATTTACGCAGTTAATGTATTTCTGATACTTTACATTTCCAGATAACATGGCAATTGATAGATGTATTTTCTAATTGTCTTCAAACATGGGGCTTTTGGTTTAGAATTTTTTACCACCAAAAAAAACCAAAACAAAAAAAACTGTCTCCATCGCTAGATCCTTTGCAAGCTATTTACATGACAGCAGTGGCAGACAAATACACAGAAGAGCTCATCATAAACCAAAATGACTTCAGTCACCTGTACTGACCTATGCCAGTCCTACAAACATTGAATTACCTCTGACAGACAAGAAGGCAGAAGATTGTTGCTAGTAAGCTCTGCACCCCTTCTTCATTCTCTCAGATCCACATAGTTTTGCAATATAACTAAAAAACTGATCAAGTTCCAGTTAGCCCAGAGCTCATTAGAATCATAAGAGACATCACTGCTGCTAAAAGTAGCAAAGAAATTGCAGAGAGTTGCTCAGTTTGTTGTTGTCGTTGTTTTTTCCTGACAATTCTCTGTAAAAGCGATATATTTATATAATAGAATCGTAGAATTGTGGAATTATTAAGGTTGGAAAAGTCTTCTACGATCATCTAGTTCAACTGTTCACCTACAACCAACATTACCCATTAAAATATGTTCTTTAGTATCTCATTTCCACATTTCTTGAACATCCCTAGGGATGGTGATTCAACCACCTCCCTGGGCAGCCTGTTCCAGGGCCTAGCCACTCTTGCAGTAGCTTTTCCTAATATCTGACCTAAGCATCCCTTGGCATGTCTTGAAACCATTTCTTCTCTTTCTATGACTAGTTACATGGGAGAAGAGGTTGACACCCACCTCACAACGTATTTTCAGAAAGTTGTAAGGGCAATATGATCTGCTCTAAGCCTCTTTTTCCCCAGATTTATCAATCCCAGTTTCCTTAGCCTCTCCTCATAAGACTTGAGCTCCAGACCCCTTGCCAGCTTCATTGCCTTTCTCTGGACATGCCCCAGGGCCTCAGTGTCTTTCTTATAGATAGGGACCTAAAGCTGAACAAAGTACTCAAGGTGCAGCCTTATCAGATATGAGTACAAGGGAACAATCACCTCCTCAGTCCTGTTGGCTACATTATCTCTGATACAGGTCAGTATGCCTTTGGACTTTTGGCCACCTGGGCACACTGCTGGCTTCTGTTCAGCTGAACACCAACCAACACCTCCAGGTTCTTTTCCTCTGTGCATTTTACCCTAAGCCTGCAGCTCTGTGGGGAGTTGTTTTGATCAAAGTGCAGGACCGAGCATTTTGTCCTGTTGAAATTCATCCCCTTGGCCGCAGCCCGACTATCCAGCATGTCCAGATCCCTCTGTGAGTCTTTTCTACACTCAGAGAGATTGACACTTTCTCTGAACTTGATGTCATCCACAGACTTTCCAAGGGTTCACTCAATCCCCTCATTCAGATTGTCAATAAAGATATTGAACAGGATGAAGATTGATGGGATCAAAATTTTCTAGACAAACACAGGAAACACACTCTTGAAGCAATGAAAATAACCGAGCAAATTTCTGGTAACCTTACCTGCTCATACCTTGGCTGTTCATCTCCCAGAAGCAATGTGCCTAACAGTTTCCAGGTAGCTGCCTCTTGACCTCTGATACCATGGCAAACTAATGATTTAAATAATAAAAAAAAAAACAACTAATGTTCTAAAATAATAGCACTTTCTATATTTCTATAATAGCATTAGGCAAAGTTGGGTGCTTGAGAACATTAGACAGAACAAACTGAACCAAAAAAACCTGAGATTACATATTTATTTCCAGAAAGAAAACATCAGGTGGCGCAGTGGTAGGAATGCCGCTTGCAACACCAGAGGCCCTGGGTTCAAATCCCCCCTGTGGCGCAAGTGGTAGAAGTGCCGCTCTGCTACATAGGAGGCTCGAATCCCAGGGGTCGGACTCGATGATCTCTAAGGTCCCTTCCAACCCGCACCAGACTGTGATACTGTGATACTGTGATCTGTTGATAAGATAATTAAAAATCAAAAGATTTGCTTTCATATGTTAAAACATAGAACAGTCAACAGAAAACAAACATACAAACATCTCCAGGGAAGGAAAAAAAAAAAAAAAAAAAAAAAAAAGAGTAAAAAGAAAAGTGAATGGGGAAGTCAGTGCTCACAGAGAACTCATCTGATCTTTGTGGTGCACAGGGATATGATTTAGCAGAGAGTTGTTAGAGTTTGGGTACTATGGTTAGTCTGAGGTTGGACTTGATGATCTTCAAGGTCTTTTCCAACCTGGGTAATTCTATGATTCTATGATTCTTCTCATTTACAGTTACATATGTACCCTAAGTCTTTAGAATAATATTTTGAATAAGTACTGTGCCCTGTAAACACTTGTTTCTCTCCCAGCTATAGAAGTATAGATAGCATGTCAAAGATACAGGTGACTGTTTTAGATATGTCAGTGCAGACAGAGGTGAATCCAATGTCTGATATGCAGTCCAGTGCTATCTAAAGTAAAGAGGAGTGTACTGACTTCTTCTCAAACATTAAATTAACCTTTATATCATTAACAGTAAAGCAAATTAATGCCTGTTTCTGTCTTTTAATACTGCAATCTTGGATGCAAATAAACCTTTTAAGAGAATTTATGCAAGAGATACAAGCAAGCTCATAACAGTGAGACTTGTACAGCATCAAAGATTAGTTGAAATAATGTGGTGCATCATCCAAACACTGTGCAATAATTTAAAGGCTTTCTTGAAATGCTACTGCAAATTTATTCTAAAAGTGATGAAAAGAAATATCCCTCTATAAAGTTGTTTATTTTCATCCCAACAATAACATCATGCTGCAGTTTAAATATTGTGATGAAATAATATATGACAAATAAATAGCATCATCATTTCAAACTCAGCTTTATTTGGGGTTGTGAAAATAATTTGTTATGTATTTGCTGTTGACATCTCTATAAGTACATGGGAGGAATAGGCAGAAGAGACAGGCAAGACAGAGAGGGCAGAAATGTTGAAAAAGATTGATTAATTTAAAGAAATACCTAGCTGTAAGAGAAAATAGACTATAAATATATTATACAACAAACCTGAATAACTTAATCTATGTCAGTTGATTAACTATAAAATACTGTTTTGTTCATGATTGTGTAGGTCTGCATGAGATGTGGATTTTTTGAAACAGAGAAGTGAGGCAAATGCCAGTTCTAGCCCTCAGCTTCTTCAAAAGTAGTTTTCTGTTAGCATCACTTTCAAGTTGAGTGCCACTCAGTGAAGGGAAAGTGAGGTAGCATATTCTTCTGGAATGGAAAGAAGCTGAAATACCTCAGTCAACACAAACTGCAAAAGAAATAATGTTTGCTATAATATTACAAAAGCAAACTGGGTTATTGAGGTTGTTTCAGTTGGTAATCCCCAGTTATCACAGAATGGTTAAGTGTGGAAGGGACCTTTGGGTCCACCTGGTTCAACCTCCCCACTTAAACAGGACCACTTAAAGCAAGAGGCCCAGAAAGCTTGTTAAGATCTCCAGGGCAGAGACCCTACCGCCTCTGGGCAGCCTATGCCAGTACTTCATCACCTGCACAGCACAGGAGTGCTACCTGCTGTTCAGATGCGGAATGTTTTGTGCTCCAGCTAGTGCTCATGGCCTCTTGTCCTGTCACTGGGTACCACTGACAAGGGCCTGGGTGTATTCTCTTTATACCTTTGCCTTAGGTATTTCTAGATACTGATGAGATTTCTCCAATTTTTCTCTTCTCCTGGATCAGTCCCAGCTCTCTAAGCTTCTCCTCATAGCACAGGGAAGACAGTCCCATCCTCATCTTTGAGGCTCTTCAGTGGATTCTCTACTGTGTATCCATACCTCTCTTGTACTGGGGAGCTCAGAACAGACAATGTTCAAGTGCTGAGTAGAGAGGAAGGAGGCTGTAATGTTATAGGTATTTTTTTCTGTAAGCATTCACTAACTAATCAACAGTTACACAGTGGAGTTTGAAACTTTCAAAAAATCAGCCTCTTGATTGAAATAATGGATTCATTTCCAGGGGATTTGTACTACGTGTAAATCAGGGTTCAAAAGCAAGTTCCTTTCTGTCTTAAGATGCATACTTTTGAGAGTTTTCTCCAGACATCATAGCAAAATCATCAGCAAGTATATTGAAGCAATTTTATAATTATTTTACACGGATTAATTTCTTGCTGTTCCAGTCAGAATATTGAAGGATATGTCCAAATATTTTCATCAAACTTATGATTTCCCCATGTCTATCTCTCTATTTTTTTTCCTGTTTTTTTGTTTTTTGTTAAATGGAGTTACATTTCTACCCATTCTCCATGTGCTCCAAACTGCAAGTTGCAGTGATGCAGATTAGACATGTTAATACAGCAACAAGAAGAGGCCATAGTAATCACTGCCAGGAAAAGACCACCAACAATAAAAGAGAGATCATAAGATTTTTTATTTTATTTTTTTGTTCAAATGAGCACCTCATAGGAAATATACCGCAGATAAATTTTCATACATTTTTCCTGCTACAGTTTTCTCCATCAGACTGCTTAACCTAGGTTACTCGCTTTGAAATTACCCAATCTATTTCATGTATTTGGTAACATATGCCTAAAATGTTCTCCATTATGCTGCACTCTTCAGTCAGGCTGCATTCAAACAAAACTAAGCACAAGAGCAAAACACTGTCTTTAACAAACATAAGGGAAATGGTAAGAAATTATGACAGCTAAAATGCTCAATTCTGAGAGAAAGAAAGTCGTTAAAGATATCATCTAGCATGGAAACTTTATTTTTTCCTTTCTATCATTCTCTTTTTATTTTTTCTTTTTCTTTTTCTTTCTTTTTTTTTTTCTTTTTTCTTTTTTTTTTCTTTTTTTCCCCTCTTGACACTAGAGAGAAACAATGCCAAGGCACAGGAGATAAAGCAGTTTTTATTCCAATTTCATAGCTCTTACCTAACCTTTTTGTCTCCTGTTCCTCACGGGTCCTATTTTCCAACATCCTAACATCTGCTTTTTGTTCCTTGACCTTACACTTTCCCTCTTTCCCTCCAGGCTATTCACTGATTTCCAACCCACTTCCTCCCCCTCACCAGAGCATAAGAAGGGAGAAGTGCAGGTTAAGCAGAAGACAGAAACTTCCTGTTCATAATGTTGATTTTTACTCGGCACCATAGACAAACTTCTGCCTGACAAACTTCCCCCTCCTGTATCATTAAGTTACAAGAAGCTAACCAGAGAAGTCAACTGTGATGCAGTTTCAACTTGATATGTAAAAATTCATTTATTTGACAGTGCTACTTTTGTTACTACTTTTTTTTTGTCCTGCTCTCCGCAGATTTGGACCAAGCGCGTAACTCCCAAGTAAGTGAAATACACATGCTCTTGATACCGGAAAGGTATCATTGTTTTAGTTCTGATTATTTTTTTTCCTTTGCTCAAAATAAAGGATATCATAGAGTTTCACTTTTTTTTTTTTTTTTTTTTTTTTTAATATCAAGAAAATTTTGCTTTTAATTTAAAAACGAAATACTGATTTAGCATAAAATGCACAAAGACAGCCTGATGCAGACAGCTGATACAGAAACATCTCAGTACAGTAGTTTAAGTTTAGCAGTTAGAAAAAATCTGCATAAAATCTTACAAATAGTGTAACCTCACGACATTTAAATACAGGGGACATGTAATGGCATTAGTTTAATAAATTATTTTTAATACTACCACTCTTTTTCCATAGATCAAATTACATTTTAGTTTAAGTTCAACCCTCTTTCACAACTGTGAGGATAAAGCTGTGATCTGTTTTATTTGTATATGGAGGGTACAAGAGAATAAAATCTGGCTGGTCCCCATATAGGAAAAACAAAATTACTGCAAGATACTCTAATTTTTTTACAAGAGACAAAAATGAAAAAGAGAGGTTTCCCAAAATGTTATAGATCAGCTTTTACTCATTTCAAGGTGATCATTTTCTACTTCCCAGCATCTAACAGAAGAATAAGTGTCATTTACTCAAGACTCTTATTCAGAGTGCAGGCGTTAAAGACAAGTAACACATATATTAGCATATGTATTTTACATTAGCAAGTTCTTATGCATTTTTTGCACCCAGGGGTATAAATGACAGACTAATGTATTTCATACTTTATTTAGTAAACAGGCAGAATTAGGCAGAATATTTCAAGATAAATCAGATCAAAGTAAAAGCACATAATTAGTTTTCTTCCATCTCTTCCACTGACCTTACTGAATATGTTGTCCCTTTTTATGTACCTGACAAAGCAATGTTTTCAGATTGTTTTCTTTTTGTTTGTTTTCCTAAATAAAAAGAATCTGATAAACATAAATTAAACTCACAATCAATGATTTTTGTGGCAGAAAACTTTCTTCTAATCAATTTGTGTCTTCTTGAAAAATTTTTACAGGACATGAAAAAAATAATCTGTAGCTGAGAATTTTTTGTTTCAAGCTGTGAACTTACTAATTTACTTTTACTTTTTTTTTTTGATGAAAGAGGAAACAATAGTGATAAAAATG
Organism: Coturnix japonica; assembly: GCF_054131305.1. Classification (NCBI taxonomy): domain Eukaryota; kingdom Metazoa; phylum Chordata; class Aves; order Galliformes; family Phasianidae; genus Coturnix; species Coturnix japonica. The sequence continues at coordinate 49,853,198 of NC_140664.1, forward strand.
TATAGTCTATATGTAAACAGTACATTAGATTTATACTTAAATCTGTATATTTGTACTTTGACAGGCAGATGGATGCTCAAAATGCAGCTGGTTATTCATCTGAAAACAATGAGAATATCTAGGCATAAAACAGACAAAATTCTATTTAAATCCCCTCAGGAGTGTAAATATTAGTTTAATGGTCACCTAGAAATGAAATATCTTTGGCCATCCTTCGAGTACATGCAACTTAATTGGTAACGAGACGGATATAACCAAATGATAAAATTTTCAACATCTAGGTAGTAAGGCAACCAGAAACTCCCTAATTAAAGGTGAATGACTACAACTCTAATGAGCTTTAGAAAGTGCAAGACCAAGTTTATGATCCAAACAAGTTTAAGTTGTGACCACTGGCACTATATTGTGCTGCAGTGTTGTCAATAAATTAATATTTATGAAGGTTGTTTTAAGTTGTGTATCTCAGTTTCTTCAACAGCCCTGGAGAGCCATCCTCAACCTTGTGGTTGCCATTGTAGAAACGAGAGTAAGAAGCATCTACTGTGCTCAGGCAACACTAGTAGCAGCAATCACCACTTTCATGGCAATCATTGTGGATATCCATGACAGTGTCCCAACTGGTTACAGGAGAAGTAAGCTTGAGACTCCAGGGATATTTTCCCAGATTCCAGATCAGAGCAAACCTCAGCTCTGTTCTTGTTCTCAGCACTTTAACTATCCTGTGTCAGAAGCAGCAAAATTTAATGTTGCCTGCCCTACTGAGAATTCATAGGCTGCTTTGTCTCAGTGCTAAAACACATTCACAGAGAATAGAATCAATGCATAATGAGTCTTTCTAATCATGCCCTTGCCCTTCACTTCTGATAGCTCTCAGAAGTGTGAAAAGTACAAACACATAAAGAGCTTTCCATAATTTATTTGTTTACTGTGAATAAAAGTAATAATGTGGCATCTATCTAGAAAACATATATTACCTTTCTCCATTCATAAAATATTCCCAAAAGGTTAATTATACAAAAATAAAATGCAGTTCAGCATTTATGCATCATATTATTACATTAATTAAGCTGTAATAAGGCCTGCAGCAGTTCTGGGGGATTAATGGCCAGCTGGGACAGCTGGTGGCCCAAGGCTATTCTGCAGGTCATTTATTCCTCCTAGTTATTAATTTCCTAGGAAATGTTCCCTCGTCAAGGTCATTACTGATAGGTCACTTGTATAAAAATAAGCTGTAACCACCACAGACTCCACCTTGTTATGTTTTCACAATTCCAGAATATTTCTCCAAAGCATGACATATACTTTAAGGCATGTTGTGACAGTTGATATTTAAAATGACAGGGAAACAACTACAGAGATATATTTTTACACTCAGATCTGTTTTCCTAGGTAGAAGTAAACATAGCTATCTTCTTGCTAGCACTGAGCAAAAGTGGAAAGGAGTCAAACTCCTGTATTGTATATTTTGCAATAAATTGTCTTGACCTTTTAATAACTTGAAAAGCTAGCAATTCATAAACTGATTAACAAAACTGTCATCTTTGAAAACAAACAAGAAAACCCACCAACCCATCTATTTTAATTATTTATTTTCTGGTTGCCTATCCTGTAAAGTCATCATGAAAATTGTTTTTTCTTTACTGTATATATACTTTATAATGAATATCAAAGTGAGACCTTTGTCCATGTGTGGTCATGAAGTTCCCTATCAGGAATGTATCTCAAATTAAAAGAAAGGCAAAGCAGTATACATCATTCAAAAATTACAAATATCTGATAAAAATACATCCAAGGTATCACTCTTTATGACTGTCTGTCTCCACAGTTTAGTTTTTAATCATCTTGTCTTAGATAAAAAGCTAACTTAAATATTTTTACCAAGTTCTAATATCTGTAGCCATTGTGACCTTTACTTGATAATGTTTACAGCTTTTACATCCTACTTGATGCTGTGTTAATCTTTGAAAAGTGGACACAACTCTATGTGTGTTTTTTTGTTTGTTTTTTCAACTAATATTACATGGAGCCTTTATCAATTCCAAAGACTGTAGTAACTTTCTATTTATTTCTGGATGTAAATTTATGCAGTTGTTCTCCTTTGCAGTTATACATGAATTGGAATCTGTCTTTTCTCCTTCTTTCATGGTTTTGAAATTATTTCTACACCATGACAGCAGGGATGTCTGAGCCCTTCTGTGCTATCTCTAAAACTGGAAGCTCTGAGGAGCAAGATGGTGAGATTTGTGAGCCAGCATTTATTAGCTCAGGCACAGCGCCATGCAAACAAAGCCCTCTGAAGTTTCTAAGCTGAGCTCCTCTGCCTTCACAGACGCTGTGAGCTTACCAGCTGGAGCGGTCATGATCTGAGAACCTCTGCATCATCTACTGCTCCTTAATACAAACATGTCAAATTCCATTCCAAATAGGTAACAAAATCCAGTGACATTTAGATCTATCTGTCCAAAATGTTTTGGCAGAGCTCAGAACTCTTCAGAAGATTCCACAAAGCCTGAATTGCTTTAGTTCCAGAATATACTAGTACTAGAGCTTGAAATTCAAACACAGTATTGAAATACTGTGAAGAGTCTTCCATCTTTGCTAGGTTTACTTCATCTTTATTTTACAAACAAGCTTCTCATGCTGTAAGTCCAAGTCTCTGTAAAGACAACACTTTGTTTCTGTAAGATGATGTTATGCTCCAACAAACAAAGGGAAACTGTCACTCTACTTTGATGTCATCCAGATTCAAACAGAGACGATCTTTGTATAAACAAATCTTTATGATTTCCTTGCTGCCCTTTGACACTGATTTGTACACGTACTAGTGGAAGTTTACAATCAGCATCTCCTGTGTTGTTTCTATTTTTTTTTTTCCTCTTTTTTTTTTCTTCTTTTTTTTTGGTTGTTAAATCCCAAAATAGTTTTTTAAATACATATATGTATATATATATTTACTCTTTTGGTCACAACATTTTTATATCATTTTAGCTATTCTTTACTATTCTTGCAAAAGTCAAATATTTCTGTGTTAATGATTTTCTCAGAGTTAGTAAAGATTTTACAGTATTTTTGCTGGAGGTTATATTTCCCTCCATGTTGTTTTTTGATTTAGCAAAGGGTTGTTAGTTAGGGCAGTATGGCTAGGTTGTGGTCAGACTCAATGGTCTTTAAGGTCTTTTCCAACCTGAGCAATTCTATGATTCTATGAATGTCTATAAATATCTAAGGTACGGGATGCAAAGGGATGAGGACAGACTCTTTTCAGTGGTGTGTGGCAATAAGACAAGGGGAAATGGCCACAAACTGAAGCATAGGAAGTTCTGCACAAATGTGCATAAGAACTTCTTCACAGTGAGGGTGAAAGAGAACTGGAACAGGCTGCCGAGAGAGGCTATGGAATTTCCTTCTCCGGAGATTTTTAACACATTTAACCTGGACACCTACCTGTGCAACCTGGTCCAGGGAGCCAGTTTTAGCAGGGAGGTTGGACTAGATGATCTCTAGAAGTCCCTTCCAGCCCCTACAATTCTGTGATTCTGTGCTGATTCCACATTGGGTAAGGACTGTCATTTATGTTCACATGATATTTCAATGTATTTCAGTGTATGCAATATCAATACATCTACTTAACTTTTCCATTATATTTTAATTCTCCCCCTAAAGCTTTCATTAGAAGTAAAATGAAAAGAAGCAACAGTCAGCATGTGGAAGAGTGGATTCAGCTTGCATAAGGAGTGAATAATCTGTTGTCACTAAACTTCTTGTACCTCTGTTGCATCCTGAGTTAAAGAGATGTAAATGGTGCATCATAAAGTGACATGAATCTGTAGGACTCATTGCCTGGAATGGAAAGTGTTTGTTAAATAGCAAGTACTGTGCAGAGTCAAATAGCCTGTCCTACATCTGCTTACAAGCCTTCCCAATGACATAGAGTATCACTGCTTCCATCACAACTGGAAAGAATGGTGAAGGATTCTCTGCTATAACAAAATCTCTTGGGTCATTTAGAGCAGCCAACTGTGCTCATTCTTCCTGGAAGGTAAAATATGAGGGGGTTGTGGTACTTTCAAGACAGACTGGGAGCCAATTCTGATGTAAATCATACCCTCTGGTATAAATAGCACTCAGTTTACTAACTTCAAAGAAAAGAAAAATAGCAGCTGAACAATCTCCATCATATCCTATAAGGATCAAACCACAAGCTCATTTATAGCACAGGCTTTTATCATATCAGATACACAACTAACTGTATTAATTGACATCCATATACTGTCACAGGATAAAAATATTCTGCTTGAGCCAAAGGCAGTGAGCTCTTTCACATTATTCTTCCACAGCTCTTGGCTGTTCCTAGGACAGCATGTTGCTTTAGTTACACTGGTTTGCAAGACAGCCTTGCTCTTTGAATGGGGGTACCTAGTTGTTTTCTACACATCTTTCAGAATATCTGAATTGAATTCAAATGAAAGAAAGGCTATAACAAATATCCACCAGTCATATAAAGAAAAACATCTTTTGGTGAAAAAAAGATCCCAATAGAGTCAGGGAAACCCTCTCTATCATATCAGATGGAATAGGTGTAGTAATTATCTCAGAAGAGGTCTTTATAGATAATTCTTTTATGATTTATAGGATTTTTTCCTAAACAAATAGTTGTCTCTATCTTCCTTTTATGATCATAACTTAAGCAAAACCAGAGCAGACTATCTTCTTATTAGACCTTAAAGAACTGTCAATGTTTTCTATTAGGATATTATTTTAGAGACAGTACTGGGGAGCCATTAGCTTCCAAATACAAAAATTGGTATCAAAAATCCCATTTGTGCTAGATTTTTAATGTATCAGAGTAAGTAAAACAAATCAACAAAACTAAAGTCTTATAATTTATCAGTTCTAAGGGATTGAGAAGGTATGCACAAGGATTATATTTTCCTTTAACCTAGAGTTTACCAGTAGTGAATATCTGCAAACTATGAGATACACCTGAAGATATTTACTTTGTCTTTGTGAAAATCATCAGCTACTTGTCTGGGAAAAAAAACTTAGCTCAGGTTCTGAAGCTGCGATTTATAATGGATAAAAGCATGAAGTAAACCCCACGAAGAGAAATTGACTTCAGTATGTCTTTCTAATATGTGTGTCTTTTCTAAAAATATTTACAATAGGAAATATTGTGAATACCAAACCAAGAAAGATACAGTTAAGCACAATAAATAGAGTAGGTGATACCAACAAAATGCAAATTATATGAAAGCTGCATTAAACAGGGGTAGAAATATTTAAGTTGATGGTGAACACCAGAGAAATGGAACTTGCAAGTTACATAAAACTTCAATATTTTCTACCTTTCTGTGGCATTTCCTTTAAAAGAATGAATCTCATATTGCAGATGTGCACAGTAACTTGTTTTTCCCTTATTGTAGGTAGGCTGGGCATTGGGATTTGTACTAGCTCCTTTTCTCAAATCACATCAAATCACAGATTCCTTTGAGTGTGTGCAGAGGATATATTAAATATACAGAATCCAGACACTGCTGTCAGTTGATTCTGGGGTAGCAGCCAAATCTCTGACACTGGAGCTGCATTAATAGATCTCTGTACTGCGCTGAACATATGCTTCCCAACAGGCAGCATAGTACTGTTTACAACCAAGAGATAGAGCAATTATTTGCAGAATTTTGTTTTTGCTCAGAACAAAATGTAAGATCTGACCTGATACTTCCAGTGATAGACAAAGGAATTCTCAAGTATCAGCTCTGAGATATACACATTAAAGCATCTCAATTCCTTTATTTATTTTCCCTCGTATTTGCCCCACATACTGAAGATTTTCAAATGTGTTCTAGAAACTGGAATTCAAAAGGACTTGAGTAACAAGGTGCAAGTAACTTAAAACAAATTAAACCATTTAAAATACAGCAGAAAAAGCCTACCTGAAAAAGTAACATTTGTTATGCTTAACAAGAAAAATATTACAATTCTTATGGCCTGTAATTATGAAATTTATGTTTCTAAAGTAAGGTCTTGACTCCCTATATATTGCAAAGTAATAATATTTTTCTCCTCTGTTCTCTTTTCTATAAAAAGTTGTAAATTTTGTGTGTGTGTGTGTTTGCTTTTTTTAGGGGGGGAGGAGGGGAGACTGTTGGTTTGTTGTTATTTTTGCTTTTGTTTTCATTTATTTGTTTTTTTCCTTGTTTGCTTATTTTTATTTCCTAATATGCCCATTAAAATCTGTGGAATCTGTACCTGCCTAAGAAATAACTGCAGAAATAATATTCAGTCACCTGCCATACAGAATCTCTGTGGAGAATAATTTGTCCCAAATGAAGTCTGTCCATGAAGAGAGAAGCATCTCACTTCATGATGTGTCTGAGGATGTAATGTTTCAATAATTATTTACAGACTTCTTCTTAAATCTGGAATCTTGATTTTGGCAAGAGGTGGAGAGTCCTGCTTTCTTTCAAAAATATCACAGTGAGATGTTTCTCTCTTCCAAGGTTAAAAGCACTCATTCAGAATGTTGTGAGAACTGACCTTAGTTCTTCTCTTTGTGTAAATAGATATAGATATGTACTTGTCCCCTCTCTGGGAAAATTTCTTAATCATCAAGGAACTCTCTAGCCCATCTGCTCAAGTTTCATGAGACAGTTTTAAGAAAGAAGAAAAAGAATGCCTCTTGAGTTTCAAAGTCAAGAAATTTACCCTTCGATAGAAGAAATTTCAGTTTAATTCCCAGTCTAATTAGTGTTAATGTGCATTGGCATCTATTTTAGAACAGGGACAACTCTCAAGTACAAATGTTTCACACATATTTTACAGATAGTAACTAGCTTCTTGCATACTAGTTGTGCTTGACTTTCTATCTATCTCCTTCCAACAACAAATACTAGCACAATTAACTGAAGCTCCATTTTTATCATTTGCTTTTGTATAACAGCATAGATGTACTCCAACCCATAAAAGGAATGAAGGCTTCCTTATTTTTCATGGTAAGCTAAAAAGAAGACAAAATTAATCAGCCAAGTGTTTCAGGAATTCTCACCTGAATATGCACATTGAATACATGAATATTCATACTGGAATATGCACATTGCCAGTCTGTTTTTTTCTTAAGGGCAAATTAAATCATGACCTCATTCCATTTTAGTAATCAACAGGTGTCAGGAGGAATCCATCAATTCTGTATCTCAACTAAAGTGAGGTAGTAAACATTAAATTCTTGATAGTCTAATTTGACATCTGGTCAGGGAAATGATTTTGTATCCTGAAATATAAGAAGAGTGCATCCGGGAATAACACTCCAAGATGAAGAGTTAGATGTTATTTTGGAGGCAGGATGTCCCGCCCAAATCCTTACTGAATGGTGATGTTAAGTGCATTCAATCAACTAACCTGACTGCAAGTTGATGTATCTGAAGGTAAAAAGCTCAACAGCAGCGACTGAAATACCATTATAATATATGTACTGATGTTAAGTATAACACACTTACATATGTAACTATGAAATTCTCATAAAAAATAAATACAAATTTACTGTGCAGTTTTCCATACTTCACACTTGCTTTTTTTTTTCTTTTTTTTTTTTTCTTTTTTTTCCTTTTAATAATAATTTTGAATCAGAAGTCACATCCTCCTCTGATTCTGTAGTGCTGGTATGCCTTCATTTTTGTACATCTGACACAATGAATATTACTGGGAAAACCTTGATTTCTAGTTTCAGAAATACAAAGGTTTAAAGCTTCCCAGCCATCTGCAAATTTATTGAAATCCATCATATTTCCTGCTCAGTGATTATTTTAAGTGCTTTCAATGAATTTGCTTTAAGTTAGTATATCCTCAGGAAAAAGGCTCAACAACAGCGCCCCAAATGCCACTGTCATTCTTGCTGCACTAACCTGTGGAAGATTATCATGCAAGCCTTCCAGCAGGTCTGAATACACTTTAGTTCAGCTTGACAAAGTCAGAGACAACAGGACTAATTACCATAACGATATCAGTCTTGAACACCATCTGCACATAAATAATTGCAATGTGCATATAAAGCATTTTTCCTTGGTCTTACTTATAAGGCATGTGCTTATAGATGGCATTACGTCTCTGCACTGGTCTTCAGTAGTAAAAAAAAAATAATCAAAAGTCAGGTAATTGTTTGCAAAGGTAAATTAGGAATGTTTCAGCGTGACAGCACACACAGACTTTGCAATGACAGCACACATAGACTTTGAAGTCTAAATGAAAACTATTTGTCAGATGCATGCTCCAAGTATAACTAACAGATTAAGCAACGCATAAGGGGTAAGCTCTAGGTCACAGGAGTCAGAGACAAGCTTAAGGACTAAGTTCTGTATCATTTTAAACAGTGAGGAAATTCTGTATATTGAGGAGTTCTGTAACTTCAGAAATCTTTGTGTAAATATATTAACTTGTTTTCCAGAAGACTCGGGAATAGAAAAATATTTAACAAGGGTTAAGTTAGTGAAAATTTGTTTCAAGGGAAATGGTTATCTTCAGACTAACCTACGTTCACCGGGATTTGAATTCCTCTTCCTTGACATAAAGCAATGCCTAAATTTATTATAAACATTAGAAGATACTAATACTTTAATGCAATTTTCAGTATATTTTCTTCTCTATCTATAGAAATTTCATTTAGAACTTTTCTTCTCTTGCTTACCATAGAATAATGATCACACTAATTAGAATTTAAAAAATAATTGACTAGTGCCATTTTTTCCCTATCTTTCCATTTAAGCTTTTCTTTACAGCACCTGTATAAGAACTAAAAATGCTGATTTAACTGACTTTATTTTAGCAGTTTGAAGTCTCTAAAGAATATTCCATCATTATCAGTTTCAGAATAGTTTTAAGAAGCTCTAGACATTGGAGAATTACTGACTCCTGGAATCACATTATGTTTTACAGAGTAAAATAGACATCTACAGCGGGTTCCAGCCAATTTTCCAGGAGTACTTCTAAACTTAAAATATGTGATCTTACCATTTAATTCCCAGTTCCTGGTACTTAGTCCGTTTAAACCTAAAGTCTGTGTATAAACTCTTTTGGAAGTACCTACCTAACTTCTCTTGACACAGGAGTAGTTCTGGGAAGAGATTTCCTTACCAAGAATTCCTGCCTTCATATCAGGTCATCCTTCTCCATCCTGGAAAACACTTTGCCCTTCATGCCAGTCATACAAAGGTCCATATGACAGGAAAAAATGTCAATTATTGATTTAAAATATTCTTTTTAGGGCTATCATTTTAGACATTGTGAACAGAATGGAAAAAAAAAAAAAATCAAACAAAATAACAATGCTTACAGAAACAAGCGTCCTGAACTTGCTGTTCCTATTTCTATCAGAACTGAAGAGCTTCTTTTATAGGATTATGTTGTATCTAAGTGTATTATTTTAATTAAAAAGTAGTATGGCACAAATAAAATTACACCAACCTGGTTCATCTGGTCCTCTTATCAGAAAAATGTTTCCTCAGTAAAATTTACATTTTTTCCCAGTTCATTCTTAAAATCTCATACAACGTATTTTTCCTTTGACCTCTGGAGAGTTCAGTTCTTCAAAATCTTTGATCAGTTATGCTTAAGTGTTGTGTTTCACCATGCATATTTTCATTTTCTTTAGGATAAGAAAATGCGTTCATTGTATGAATCAGTTTGCCTGTTGTACTCAGTCTGTAGCTTGTTTCTAACACTGCCAATAATTTTATGTCAGACAATGTATATTGGTTGCTCTATTGTTATATTGTGTTTCCCATGTTGATAGTATTTCACTGAGAAGTCAGGTGTAATATACTATTTGGTAGATTCAAACTACTTTGTTACTTTGTTTCTGTGTCTTCCCAAATGTGGATTAAACTCTAATGGAGAAATGAGTACAGAAAATGATCATATATAATGTCTCAACAATATTTCACTCTCCCACTTCCACCCCTTCTTTTTTTTTTTTTTTTTTCCCAGATTTGTTCTCTCTTTTCACCTTCATGATTGCATTTGTGCTGTATGTGACTGAAAATAAGGCACTTAAATACTTTTCTTCTCTCCATTCTATTTAAAGGTTTAGGGCAAAAATTTCAAGATGCTATGTGAATACTTGTAGTTTCTCACCAGCCTGAGGAACTTCCTCCACAGAAAGTATGAAAAATTCTATCCAAAAGTCTGTTTCAAAATATTTAATGTTTCTCCTTTATTATTTAATTAAGAGTAAGTTTGCATTTGCCAAAATGAACTGAAAAACAGAAAATAAAAACAAAGAACAATGACAAAACAAAAACCAAACCAAACCAAATCAAATCAAAAAGCAGAATCAACAGATCAGACGGAAGAACAATAGTTATCAATCAGTCTTGAAATGAGTGTTTATGGTTTTGAAATTCTAGGGGGAAAATTATAGGGCAGACTCTTTACGAGAAAAAATGGGTTTCTGTTCTTAAGCATGATCAAACTTCTCAGATGAAAAAATAAATAAATAAAATAAAAATCCAAACTTATTCTAACTCTACATGATGCTTTTAAAGTGTGCTACTGGTGCCTTAGGGTTTGTACTTTTAGCGTTTTAAAACCTGTTTGCAAAATGCAGCCAACTGGCATTTGTTAAGAGCATGTTAATTAGGCATTCAGAAGGGAGATTATGGGAGTAGAACTCTGCACTGCTCTTTGTGCACCATCTTTTATTTTTAACCAGTTGCTTGAGAATTACTGCAGAAGATAATCTGTCACAGATTAGTACTGTTCAGTAAGTAATCTATTTCATCTTCACATTATTTACTGAAATATAAATTATACATTAAAAAAAAATCTTTTTTGTCCCTGTTTAGGCTTTTGATCCTTCCTAGTCAAAGACTAATAATAAAGTACATTTCACTTGGCCACACTAGTAAGATAAAAATGAAAGGCGAGAATACCCATGATAGTGGAAAAAATTGAAAAACAATGCTCCTACTAGCATATTGAGCACAGTTTCAAAGAACCAGATGATCCTCCCATCTGCCAGATGGGTCCTACCAGCTATGTTTCAATTATGAGATGAAGATTCTCAAGGGAACCTGGTATACACAATAGAAATCCTTGCTTATTTTCCCTTCTCGACTTTAGTTGGGCATAAACTACTCCCAGATTGAGACTGAAAGCTGTTTCTTTAGGCATATATGTAAGCTGAGCACAAATACATTATAAATGTTTTAAGACCATTCTTTTATAATGAATCATGTGCATATGTTTATGCATATCACATAGATGAAAAATTTAGCATGCATATACACAGATATATAATACAGACATATATATATATATGCTATCGTACACTTTCTTCTCCCTTTTCTCTCAAGCTCACAAGAGCTTCACCAGACATTTAGCAGTGCTTAAAGTCATTGTTTGATTAAAGTCATTGTTCCTGAGCCATCATTAAAGGACTATTTCTACCTGGAGCATTCTAAGTAAAGATTAATAAATAATTTCCTCTTGTCAGAAAGACTCCAATTACCACTAAAAACAGGAAATAAAATCTAGACAAACTGAGAAGGATTATTGGTTATGATCCATGAAGTCTTGAATATATTTTAGGAAAATAGAATAGATCAGTATTATGGGAAGTCACTGCATGTCAGCATTGATCTAATATTTCTTGGGAACTGATGAACAGTGTAGTATTCACAGGTTTTTTATCTTTTGGAGATTTTTATTCTTGCAGTGTGGAAGTACAACTAGGAAAAATGGGAGGTTGCAGGGAGACCTCATCATGTCTTTCTAGTATTCAAAGATAAAATATAAACAGGAAGAAAGTCAACTTTTTACTTGGGTAGGTAGTGATAGGCCAGAGGGAGTGGTTTGAATCTAAAGGAGGGAAGACTGAGATTAGATGTCAGGGAGGTTTCTCACTGAGAGGTTGGTGAGGTGTTAGAACAGACTGACCTGGGAGATTATGGATAGCCTGTCCCTGATGACATTTAATGCCAGGTTGGATGGGACCCTGGGCAACCTGATCTAGCACTCAGTCTAGCAGTTGACAGCTGCAGTAGGAGGACTGGAACCTGGTGATAGTTGAGGTATCTTTCAACCCAAGCCATTCTATGAAAAAAACAGAAATATAAAAAAAATTGGAGCTACCATCAGAGCTAGCCAGAGTCCTTTTGAGAAGGAAAATCCAAGAAATCCAAGCAAAGAAAAAAAAAAAATAAAATCATTCAATTTGTTAATTCAGGATAGGATTTTGGAGGCTAGGTGGGCTTTCATAAATTTTCTTAAATAGTGACTCTATAGTAAGAAACTGAAGTTTATGCAGAGAAAACGATCAAGAACAGTGACGATCAGTGGACAGTGAAGATAAATTGGCCCAAAGACCTGCATCAACAAGTCTCACAAAGGAATACTTCAATTTGAATCTTTGTAATAAGTAACTGTATGTTATAAATTCTGTCATAGAAATTAAATTGAAGGTTACATGGTTAATGGTCCTAGGGGCAAAAAGCTCATAAACAAAACCAAACCCAAAAATCAACAACAATACAAAAAGGAATACAGTGTTAAAATCATAACCTAAAAAGATAAAAACTAAGGAGAATGTGGGGGATTTCAGTTATGATCTTCTTTACCTACTAGATACTACATTTTTTAGAGAATCAACATTTCCTATTCACTTGCATTTTAAAGGAAAAGCAAAAAATTAAATATTTTCAAGCTGTCTCAACTTGATGTTGAGTATGTCAGTCAGCAAAGGAAGCAAAGGAAGAAAATGCTCAGTCCTTGTTTCATAATTAGAGGAGCTTTTGTAACATAGTTATAAACAAAATCTTTCTGTATTACTACTCTTAGACTTCAGAAAGTGAGAATGTGAATCATTTCTAAAAAGATAATCAATCTGAAAGAAAGCCTTCAGAATATTTTGTCTGAACAGGCTGAATAGAAAGTATTAATAAATGATAAGTCAATAAGCTATAAGGAAAATCTGTCAGGAACAGGAATACAGAAGGGGAAGGGGAAAGGGAAAGAGAAAAGTCAGGAAATTTGAGGAAAAAAAAATTAAATGCTTACATACTGTACAAAAAATAGTTAATTCTCAGAATTTTCACAAAAATATTATCGTGAAGTAGTGTTTCCTAGTACACTGACTTGTGGCTTGTTATGGTATTCATTTGGCCTGGGGCCACAGTCTCTTTCTGTGAAATGTTTAGAAATGCCATCAGAAATCCCAACTCCAAATGATTTGGCATTCATTTTTTTAGGTTTTATCCATAATTGAAAAACAGAAAATGTTCCTTCCTCAGTCTTGTACATTTTTATTTCCTTTAACCATAGAGAGATTCAGAAATAGTTTCTTTCAATTAATGATCCCTATAGTCACATTGTAATGGATTATTTTTTGTATGCCATAACACATTTTACAAGGAATTAACTGTGCTTAGAATGTTTTTTTTTATTATTATTATTTTTATTTTTATTTTTTTCCAGTTCAAGGGTTACTAGAAAACACTGAATGATCTTTTTCTGTTATGGGTGCTGATCAATCATGGCTGAAAACATTCATCTCTGGCAGCACTGTGTATGTCAAGCACAACAGATTTTACCATCATTGTCTCATTCTCATACCACCTGATAATATGACCGGTGTCAGTGCCCCTTTGTTGATGCTGACAATCACACTGAACAGCTGTTCAGCATTTCCTGGAGGAAAAACTTGCAGTTCATATGTCAGCTCTGGTACACTTAAGGCGCTGAGGAGTCATGTTTTCAAAGTCTAAGGAATCTAATTGAGAGACTTCAGGAAATATACAGTGGATGGACAGTTTCAAGCCTCTAGCCTCCTGAAATTTGAAAGTGAACTTGTCTCACTAAGGATCACTGTCCAAATGAACAGCAAAGAATCTGCACCAGAGCACTGTAGAACCAAAGGAAAATATGGTTTCGAAATCAAACCTACAATGAAAAGAAGTTTAAGTGAAATAAGTGTTTAGGAAGTAAAATTGCATAGAGAAAATGTGTTTAATTTTAGGATAGTGTTATACTTAAAGTTGTGTCCTGATGAGTTCCTACCCAAACCTCTGGCACATCTAGGTGTCAGTTTGGCAAGTTTGGAAATCTGGTATTCTAACAGAAGAGATGAAAAGCAGGGTGGAGTTGGTGTTGTTGATAGATAAACACCAGATGCTTGCAAAAACATTGCAAGGTACAAGAGACATAATGACCATCTGGATAAATTGAGGAAGAGTTGGACAGCAGGAGTGCTATCTTTCCCTCTGTGCCATTTGCGTTAGGATCCATGTCCCTATTCCTGTTCAGCTTATTTATTTATTTATTTATTTATTTATTTATTTAAAATGAAGATATGAATTCTTTCTACATGATTGAAGAAAGATATACATTAAAATTAAAAGCCATATTTTCTTTAAAATCTTTGGTATAACCAAGCAGTATATTCTGAGCAGAAATAGGTAATAACTCATTTTAAAAATTAACAGTTAGAGCACTGTAGAAGTCAGTAACACAGAAAACACAGCCAGGCTTCCCACAGGAATTAAATCTGCAAACAAAAATTCACTCTGTAGCTTGCTGTAATGCAATTTAATTAACATATTAAGAACAATGCAACAGCTGATGTTTGACTTGGTTTATATTAAATTAAAACTGATGGCCATTTTAACTTACCAAAAGAAATGGCTGCTTTAGTTGTTTTTACAGGCACAAATAGGACTTAAATTCTTTTGGAAATAATCATTTGTAATTATCTGTTGTCTTCTTTGAACAATAGAAGGATGTGTTGTACTCAGACACTAAATTTGGAATTATCCAGGATGTAATTTCATAAAATGAGTTGTGGTGTATATTTTCAGTATAATTCAAGAAACACTGTGTTCCTCTCACTTCAGAAATGAAGAGCAGGATTTTCTTTTTCTTCCAAAAGCTTCTAGCTCTAGTGTTAGCAAAAGGGAGTATGATTCATGGAATGTCTGAGCAGGATTCAGTGAAATCTGAGTAAGTTGGAGCCAAGAAAAAAGGCCACAGAAACTATGCTGATAAGTAATCTTTGTTGTTTACCCTTGAAATGTTAATGTATTCATTCTATAAAACATGTTACTAAAATGATAGTTATACATGTTGCTACGAATTTGCACAGTCCAAAATACATTTGATACATTAAAATAAGAATGAAAGTTAAAAAAAAAAAAAAAAGTAATTGCAATCATGATTTTTTTCTCTATAACTTTTGTTTAAAATCTTATTAAGCAGATCACTTACCAGTAAGACACAGACAATAAGCTACTACAACAAACCCACAATGTAGAGGTGGGAGACCTTCAAAACAACAACAACAACAACAACAACAATAATAATAGAATTACTGAAGCTGACTTTTTAACTTTTTTTTTTTCTTTCCTCTTTTGTTTTCTTTTTCTTCTTTTTTTCACAGTTCAATATAATATCCTGTAAAGGTCAAATAAATTCCATCAGGAATGTCTGATTCACCAAACTTTTGTGGAAATTCCAGTTGATTAGGAAGGTAAACATTTTCTCAGACCAGAAAAGATGCCAAGATTTTTACTTAGTCATTATAAAATTATTCTCCAGAGAAAAATATCTGTCATGGTCAGAGAATGTCTGATCTCAAATTGCTGTTTTTGGTTCCAAAATGCTTGGGATCTAGAGTCATCTGGAAATTGAATTTCCATTCCCTAAATGCAACAGCACATTAAATAACAATAAGATATGTCTATAAAACTAGTTCTTATTCAACAATTTCAAAAAGCTCATATGTGAGTTTTAAGTGGAAAATTACTCCCAAGCAGTATGACCATAACCAGGATTTTTTATTATTATATTTTTTATTGTATTTTTTATTTTTTAAACCAATACCTCATACAATTTCAGTTTTGAAATGGGTGCAGGGTGCATTGCTTTCAGAAATTAAAAAATCAGTTTTATTCAGCATCCAGAAAGGATTCCAGTGTTGAGAAAGACTATTTATACAGCTGCCTCTGAGGTAGCATTTCAGACTTAACTTCTACTCAAACCGATTTATGCTCTTCAACCATGCCGCCAGTTTTTCTACATATCTGAAAGCTACTGCTGACACTGTTTTTCTTTTATTGTTTGTTTTTTTGTTTTTTGTTTTTTGTTTTGTTTTTTTTTCATTTAAACATATACAGAAGGAAATTTGTTTTTGGAACTTAATTTGACATAAGCAAATTATATTGTGCAAGATTGGAGGTAGATTAAAATATATGAGCTACTCTTCTAACAAAAGTGTTTGTAACAAACACATTTATTCAAGATTGTCTCAAGATTGTATAGGTCTCCTCCACAATGATAAAAAAGGGCCAATGAAGATATTTTCACACCTCAAGCCATCTACATAACCCAAAAAAAGGAAAAAGCCCTTTGGAAATTTAAGAAAATGAGACCTGCTCATGCATATAATCAGAGGTTGCTGTTAAGGTTAATTTACACAGTGAATTAATGCCTGTGCCCATGGGTACAGGAAAAGATGAACTTTTTAAAAATAATTTAAATTGAAAAGCACTCTTTTTTTCTTTTTTCTTTCTTTCTTTTTTTTTTTTTTTTTTAATAATTATTATAATTTTATGTATTTATGTATGTATGTATTTATTTATTTATTTATTTTCCCCACTGCCTGGGAGAAGCTTTCTAAGCAGTAGGTGCCTGATCTGTAGGCTAGCTTTTCTTTGTATCTAGTTGAAGTTTGAGATAGCTACTTTCTCAAAGCCAATCTGAAACAGGAAGTAGAGGAAGAAAAGGTGTAGGAAGCTTGTAGTGATGGAACTTGTTGCAGAACAGGACCCAAGTGCTTCCAGGAAGCTTGAGGAAAGTTTGACATTCTTTGAAAATATTTTTCTTTTGACTTTTGCCATTGGATGTGTGTAATTCTGAGAAGTTTCTGAGAAACTAAGATCTTGATATGTACATCCGTGCACTAAATAAAAAACATCACAAATGAATATATATTTCACTACAAATTCCTTATTGTTAAGTTTATATTACTTGATGGCATTTTATTATTCCCTGTAATTTAAGAAATCCATGATAATATGTGTAACTAATTCCTGTTTAAAAATGAGTTCTTATCTAATTAAAATTCTCTTTGCCTAGAATAATTATACTTTCTTCCCTTGGGAAGTATAAAGTATCCAAAGAATTATATAAAGTACCAGAACTTTTTGCAACACTGCAGGTTTTGTTAGTTGCCTTTCAATATCTGTATTCTATGTTTTCCTGTTGTGTTGTTTGTTTTGGGTTTTTTTTTTTACTCAAATGTATATGTTAATAGTGTGTTTAAAACACACACAGCTTTGTACTGATTGCAATACTTAGCAAATGGGCTGAACAAAGTCCCATCTATCCCATGAGATTTTCCCTGATATCAGCAAGGAAGAGGAGAAGTTTAGGAGAAGAGCATAATAAATGAGAGCATTTCTGCTAGTAAAATTTTCTTTATTACAGCAATGGTCAGCAATTTCCTGTGCTTGTGATTACGTTTAAACAGTTGCAGTTGAAAGATATCAAAGATATAATGTCCATATATCTGTATAATACTTTTTTAAACTCCTGTGGTTTAATGTGGTAGACAGCTCTCTCCAGAAGGATTGAGGAGAGAACTCGGGGATGATATATAGACAGCTTACTGGTAAAGAAAATCTGAGTGCAGAAGCAAAGAAAAACAAAGAATCCATTCACTGCTTCCCATTGGCAGGCAGATATTCATCCACTCCTAGGAAAGCAGCACACATCATGCGAGTGATGTTTTGGGAAGACAAACACCATCACCCTGAATGTCCCCCTCTTTCCTCCTTTTTTACCTTCAGCTTCAACACAACACTATGGAATGGGATGCCCCTTTGGTCAATCTGTGTCATCTGTCCTCAGGTCCAGTCCTCTCCCATCTTCTCATGCACCTCCACACTTCTCACTGACAGGACAAAAATGGGAAACCAAAAATCCTTGATCGTATGCTTGGCAACAACTAAGACTTAGATATGTTATCAACACTGTTTCATCGCAATCCAAAATCCAAAGCAAGGCATCATATAAGCCTTCATAAAGAAAATGGCCACAGCCAAAAACATGACTCCTCTGTAAAACGATGCTCTGGCAGCTATCTAGTCATGTGGAAGTATTAAAATAAAATAAAATAAAATAAAATAAAATAAAATAAAATAAAATAAAATAAAAGCAATAGCTAGGGAGTTAAACACTCTGTAATAAGCTAAGGTACTGAAGCAGATTCTGTTCTGTGTCTCCGTGAACTGAATGATGGGGAGCCTGAAATGAGATCAGCACTAACGCTTTTATTTTCTTTCATTCCTTACAATCTCCTAGTGCACGTTCTATGATTTTAGGTCTGGAGGATATATCTAGCATTTCAAAGAAAATCTCTTTATTGAAATATATTTTACTTTTATTGGACATACAAGAATCTGTCTTCTGTTAAAGGTAGATTTTAGTCCACCACATTAAATTTTTGAATGCATTGTGCCAGTGGCTTTTAAGGTGTTCAGTTCATTAGATTTTATACTCTTTTATACAAAAAAGTTATTTTATCTCCAACTCAAAGTGGATTTTTCTTTTTAAGATTGTTTTTGTTGTCCAAAGTATTCTGTGACATATATACAAGAATATCCTAGTCAGGACTGGCTGGGATTTTGTTGATGCTTGCCATGTATTAGTCAGTTCTTGAAGCATTTTAAAACCCTTGCAACATTCCCAATTTGTTAATACTTTCCAGAAGACATTACAGAATGTTAAGACTTTGATTCTATTTTAGCTATTTTCGTCAATTTAAAATGGTCAATTAAAATAAAATATGTTTCTGACAATAAACTTTGTAGTCTGGATTGAGTAAGAGGAAAAAAAAAAAAGGAAAAAAAAAAGGAAAAAAAAGCAAGAAAAGTAAAAAACAGCTTTGAGGCAAAGCAACATTTTATCAGCATTACTGAAAACATTATGAAATTATATAATTCTTTCCATTTAATATTCTCCTGGGGGAAGAATTCACAAACTGTTGTGGCTTTTCAGTTCAGTTTCAATAGAATGGAGCTTACAAAATGTGGACACATTTAGAAGACCATTTACTTTACTGTCTTTTTTCTAGTTGGTCTTTGTTTTGTTTTGTTTTCCTATCTTGAAGCAGTGGAAATAAAAGAATGTAGAATTACAATAATAACAAGATAAACCTAACTTAAATAACCACAGAACAGTTATACTTGGAAAGAACTTTGAAGACCATCCAGCTGCCCTCCCCTGTCATGGACAGGGCCACTTCCCACCAGACCAGACTGCCCAGGGCCCCATCCAACTTGGCCTTGAGAACCTCCAAGGATGTGGCACCCACAGCTTCTCTGTGCCAACACCTCACCATCCTCTGAGTAAAGAATTTCTACCCGACACTTAACATCAGGTACCTGGCCTGATGGCAGTGGAGGGATGATTGGATATGAAGCTTAGCTGAAGTGCGTTTATGCCAATGTGTGCACCATAGGCATCAAGCAAGAAGAATTGTAATCTACTGTGTGGTAAGACTTAGTTGCCGTTATGGAAATGTAGTGAGACCACTCCTGTTTCCGCAGTGATGGAATGGAGCTCTATATAAGCTCCTCAGAAGGGATAGGCAAGGAATGAGAGGTGGTGGCATGACTCTCTGTGTTAGAGAGTGTTTTGATTTTGTTGAGAATGGGGCTGGGAATATAAGTTTGAGTCTTATGGGTAATGATTGCCATTAAGGATGTCCCTGCCTAGATGACATGAGATGCATAGGAAGCTTGACTGCCAGTGAAGAATGAGGCAAAGAACTTGAGTACCTCAGCCTCCTTCATGTCTGTTGAAGCCAGTTCTCTCTTCTTGTTTATCAGAAGGAGTACACCCTCCTTTGCCTCTTTGCTTCTCTCTTCTGATCACTGTACCTGTAGAATCATTTAATCAACTGGTTTAATAAGCCTGCCTCTTCTGCTTAATCTCTTATGCTGGGAATGGAAAGCTCTTGTGCTCTCAGAAAGTTGTTCTTAAACAGCTGCCAGTTCTCTTCCGTTAATATGTCCCTACTGACAGCTTCCGAGGGGATTTTGTCCAGTACTTTCTCAAACAGCCAGAATTCTACCTTCCTGAAGTTCAGGGATGTGACTCCATTCTTTGCTAGGCCCACATCCTTGAGATCAAAAACTCAACCATGGCGTGATTGCTACAGCCCAGACTGTCTCCATTCTTAACCTCTTTAATGATTTCCTCTGCATTCTGAGCACCAGGTCCAGTACATTTCACCTCTGATTACAGTACCTGGACCTA
This sequence comes from Coturnix japonica, assembly GCF_054131305.1. Classification (NCBI taxonomy): domain Eukaryota; kingdom Metazoa; phylum Chordata; class Aves; order Galliformes; family Phasianidae; genus Coturnix; species Coturnix japonica. Next base: position 49,873,499 of record NC_140664.1, read on the forward strand.
AGTTATCCTAAGTGGACTCCAGGAGTCTACTGGATTACTTGTATCCTGTCGTGCTGCTTTCTCAGAAGAAATCTAAGTAGTTGAAATTCCCTAATAGGAAGAGAAACGGAGAGTGTGATGCTTCTTGAAGTTGAAACAAGGTTTCATCTGCTGGCTCCCCTTATCAGGCAGCCTGTAGTAGATCCCAACAACCAAATGTTCTTCATTGGTCTGGTTCCTATTTTAATCCAGAAGCTCTCATCTTGATCATGACTGTTTTTTAGAAGCAACTTTTTACTAACTATCCACTTTTTAACATAAAGTGCAACTCCACCGTGCCTCCTCATTCTCTTCTTAAAATATTGTGGCATTCAAATTCTGTGAACTTGATATTGTCAATATAAATTAAAGTGTGTCTGATGCTTTCATTATTATAGACAGATGGTTAACACATTAACCACTGAAATGAGTCTTTATGGCACTATTTTTTTTTTCCTTAACATTCAGTTTACACTGAGAAATCCAGAGTTTTGTTATATTAGTATACAAATTTTAACACACAAATCCAAATTCAGTGTGAACTGTTTTGTAAGACAATATATGAAGAGCAAAAAATATCTGTATAAATGGAAAGAGAGAGGAAGTTTTTTATATTCCTGTAGTCATCAAGATCAGAAGGGCATAAAATAAAATGAATTCCAGACTTAACAACACTCATCGAAGGAATCCTGCCAAATCACTGCAAGTGTTCAGCCCTGTACTTCTACTGCTCCTATGAGTCCAAGTACCTGGTGTGATGGTAATTGCTGTGGTGTTATACTTCAACAATGGTAAACAACTTGACAGCCTCAGAGGTTAACCGTGTCTGTTATATTATTGGCAATACTGGCACTTCCAAGAAAACATTTGCAAGACTGGAGAAAATGAAAAGTGTAAATCTAAATTTTGCAACATCTCTAGCAAAAGATACACAGAATTGTACTTTATGTTACACATCAGAATTTTCGTTAACTAGACATTTAAAATTAACTGTGAAACAGAAACTATCTGCTGATGAGGATAGGTTTGGGCCAGTATAAACAGAGGGAGACTGAGTGGAGCTAAGCTGGAAGAAGCTGTCCTCAGTTGAATCACCACATGTCTGCATAGCCTCTGCTTATCTCTAAGCAGATGAATTAAGCAGAAAAAGATTTAGTGATAGATGCATCATCATTATTTAAAATATATATATATATATATATATATATGTATATTGTAGGTGGAAACAAGCTGTCCATATGTATCTTGTTTACTTTGTTCATAGTATCAGCAGTCAGAGTGAACATTCTTTGAGAAATGTACCATTGGTTTTTGCTACCTAAGGAAATGTGAGACTTTTAGGTGGAGTCTTGTATAGCAAACCAGACAGAAATTAGCTTTTGAAGGAAAATGGTAATAGGGGATACTGAGGAACAAGAAACTGTAGCTAAAAGCTGAGTGCAGCAGAAAGATTTGACAAAGTATTAAATAAAATGAAAGATGTGAAGATATTTAGATTTCTATTTAGACTCCATATTGGTGAAAAGAGCATTCATGTTTTTATATTTCAAATATTTAATCCTAAATCTGTGTCCTTAAATGACAACTTTGTATCATGTATCCATGCCAAACATGTCATGTCTCATGACTTATTGTAAGAGAAAAAAGGTATCAAGAAGTTTTTTTGGAGAATAATTGTTTCATTGACTGATAACTGCTGTGAAAGAGTTTAATGTAAGTAACAAACTCACTGTCTTTCCCACCAGCTTCTTACTGTATTTACTATTTCTCTCAAATATTTTATTGTATATGATGTTGGAGGGATGCATTTGTTCCCATTATTTGTTATTTATTCAAGTTGAGCAGTCTTTAAGATACAGCATGCTTTGCTGAATTTTAAGATTTGAGAAAGATTTTGAAATGTTGAGCCAAATCAATATATAACACATATTATAAAAATGTGTTTTTATAATATTTGGGACTCTGAATTCACAATCTGACCTTTATTTTAGAGAGAAAGGAAGTGCCTCTGTTGGGAATGACTCAAAATAAACAAAGCTAATGAATAAGAAAGAATATATAAATCTGTAAGCATAACTGTAACAAGAACTCCATAATTTTGTTTAGATCAAAATCCATTGCCTAACATAAACCAGCAAAAATAAAAGCATAAGCCATGAATAGATGGTTCTAAGATAAAGAAATAAAAAAAACAATAATAATGGGGAAGCCTATTGATGTATTATTATTATTGAGATATTAAATGGTTTATTCTGGAATGCATAAAGAAGACACAAGTGTTCCTGTTTTCACATCTCTCTACTCTTTGGTTTTAATCAAAAAGTCACTTTTCAAAAAGTAAGACACTGCCACTAGTGTATTTTAATATGTGTAGAAATCAGCAGAGGTAGATCGCTCTGGCTGCTGTCTTTGCTGGACAGCAGAGTAATAAGTGGTTACAGATTACATTTGGAATTATCAGTGCATCTTGACTTTCCTTTTTCTGGATATTAACCAGCTTGTTTGTTTTTTTATGACCCCTGTCTCTGTTCGAATGGCTTGAAATATGATTGAAGATTATGTCTGGCTTAGTCAGGCTAAATAGTGCCCCAAAGTATCAGTAGGATTGGTAATCAAACAAATTTTGAAGCATCAGCACTTTTCCCTATACAGAATAGCCTTCATGATGCATTTCCTCAGTATGTATTCTGGGACTTCTGTTCTATTTCAACTAAAACAGAAAACAGTAGTACTTTTACATTTAAATGTATGGTACTTTATAGTCATTTATTTTCATATTTAAATTATCCCAGAGATGAAAAGACCAAGCTTTCTATACCATACAAATGTCCACTAAAAGGCACTGAAAAAAATGGACCAGATATGAAGTTTTTTTAAAAAGATGAATATGAAACATTGTGAGTTATTACTGTAAAAAATATTTTTAATAGTGCTTATTTACAAAAATGTCACTGAGAATTATGGGCAAACTTTGAACAAGTACTTCGTGGATTGAAGTATTAAGGACAAAATGTTTGTGCTTCTTGATTCTCTTTGACAGTCAGAGACCATAAATAATATCAACCACAGACACAAGTAGAAATATAAATAACATCTGAGTTTTCTGTTGTTTTTCATTTCAACAAAAATTTTGGCTTTGGAGAATACTATTTCCATTGATGTCAATATTATCAAGGGGAGGAGGGATCAACTGTAATGCTGATTGACAGAATCTCCAATGTTGTATAGAATATTGTCAAATAATACCCTCTATTTCCATGACAAAAGGAGTGGGAATTTACTTCTAGATGAAAATATACTTGAAACTGAAGTCTGAAATAATTAATCACTGCGAAAGCCATGATAAAATACTTTGTGTAGTAAGAATGTCAGGTGCCATTGAAACTGATAACAGAGACACAAGCATCTGACTTTAGTATTCACATGAAAATCACTTCAGATTTAAATAATAAGATGAAAGACAAATTAAAATTGAGGGCTACATCATTATCATTTTGATAACTCCAACATCAAAAGGCAGAGGAAAAATAACCTTCAGTAAGCATACATTCCCAAGATTCACTTACATTTTGTGATAAAGTGGTGATCCGCTTGGAATGGAAGCAAAAAGCACCCTCTTAACCTAATGTTACAAGTAGCAGTGCACAGCAGCCTGTGGGAAAGGACAGTCAGTTAAACAAGCATAATATCTGCATTTTTATATTGTTTTTTTCATTCTTGGGATGTGACTTATTATGAAGATGCAATATGTAAATGGAAAATACATATTAATTTAAGCTAGTGGAAATGTAATGACAATTTTAAACTGTCTTCAGAACATAAAAGTAATAATCTAGAAGAATACAGAATAAACATATTTGATATTATAATACAGAAATAAATTCTTCCTACATGCAGAATTCTACATATATTTGTTGTTATTATAGAAACAGCGTGACAATACATCACTTCTTTTCATATTTAATAATAATTTTGAATTTTTACAGAAGTGAAAAAGTTAATAGTCCTGAGGTAAGTTTACTGTAAAAATAGAAAAAATGGGGCAGAAAAAAAGCAACACATTGTCTTCGGTATTGCAAAAATTCTTTCTTATCTCTGTCCATCACACAGCGTACCAGTTTAATTGTACTTATGACACTTGGCACAGTAATCAAGGTCCGAAGAAGATGGAAAAATACATACTGGGGAGAACAAAAGCACATAGAAAAACAGTATGTATTTTCCTTAAACTTAAACTTCTGTCTGAAATTCCAGAAATATACGTCTATACTTTTAGTTTTCTATATCATCACCAACTTAACAGTTCCCAGGAATTACTCAAATGTGGTTGATTTCAAGGCGTACTAAAGACTCCTTTAAGTGTTTGGTAAATAGAAAATAAGTGAAAATTTTCTTCCAAAAATATAAAAAATCAAGGCTTTTTAGGACTACAATATTTTTTCCAAGGTTTTTCTAGTGAGAAAAGGAACCTAAAAAGAAATTTTGAAAGTTCTTCAGTAACACAAAAGTGAACGTGTTCAAAAGTGGAATCTGTATATTGAGGAGACAGTTTTATATAGTTATAAAATGTTAGATTAGAAAGAGATCAGAGTATCAGAGATTAAAGTAGCAATAGCTAATTGTTAAAATGCCATCCAGTCACAAGTTCCTTAATAAAAAAACAAACAAACAAATAAAAATCATAGGAAAAAGTAAGAAGTACTTACTTCTTAAGTAAGTAAGAAGACATTAACAATGTCATGACCAGTTTGGGATTAATAAGTAATCATTGGTAGTACTGAGTGAGAAAGGAAATAGAAGCAATTTTCCAATATAATTATGTATTGAAAAAAGTTAAATCACATATAGTCTAAGAAGATGACTGGGTAATTTAGCATGTGACTCTCATGCAAGGTTCTTAATATGATTTTAAAATGAAGATCTTTTTAAATTCATTGTAGACACAAATTCACCACATTCTTGTTTGTATCTTTCACAGAATGAATTGAGGGAACAGGCGATCAATGGGAAGACACACAGAAGTTAATAAGTAGTTAACTTCCTAGTTCTCTGAGCAGTACTACACTAGAATTTGTTCTGGATCAGTTACATGATGAAATATGTAACTGATATTGATAATATCAGATATAACTGATATTGATATAATATGAAACCCACGTGGTTTGAATTTATGAGATCTCTCATGGAGTTTGTCTTTTGAATTTTTCCTTTGCTGGTTTGTTGGCACTGCTGAAGAGAATTTTTACTTCTGTATATTGTTGTTGCATGGAATAAAAGTAAGAAATTAGTATAGCAAAAGTGCAAATAAAATAAAATATTTATATTGTGTGTATATATCAGGAATATTTCAGGATAAAAATTATAAAAAAATGAGAAAAATGAAGGAAGGAAAATATAACAAAGTCAGGGGAAAAAAAATCCTTAAAACAAATGACATTCAATATTTTTTTTGTGAATCTTGTGAATCTTGTTTATCTGGTGATAGATTTGCAAGAAGAGTATGTTTCTAAGTTCTAACTGAAAGCAAGAGACCTTTTTTTTTCCCCTTTTTTTTCCTTTTTTTTTTTTTTTTTTTTTTTTCAGATATGATATTTTGATTTGCTTAAGACTAATAAAAGATTCCAAACTGGCTGATTCCTCTCTCATCAAATGAAGAGTTGAAATTAACTTATATTAACTCTGGAAATTGTGACTTGGGTGCTGTACTTAATTACTCCCCTCTAAGTCATGTACTGGAGCTGAATTGATATTTGTGTATGAATTACTTTAAAGCATTTAAACTAATTACTATATGATAGCTGGAAATTAAGTGTGTAGGCAAAAGCCTGAAAAGTGCAGTGCCATTTCACATATATTTATTTTTTTCTGCTTCTCTCACCTTCTTTTCTTTTCCTCCCTTTCACTCCATTCCAAAATTTCTGATTAAATTCAAGTTCCTGGCTCTGCTTCTGTGAACAGCACTGATCAGTGAGGAAGTGAGATAACATGAGAAAGTGAGATACTGATCAGTGAGATAACCTGAAAATGCTAATCTATTCCTTTTATCAAATCAGATGTAACTGAGCCAATGTTGTCATACTGCATACAAATCTACATGCATTCTTTTCTTAAAGAATGAAGTTTAGTATATTACCTAAATATGAATCTGAATTTGTTCTCAAGCATGGATATGAATCTGGATCCTAAGACTCCATTTCTTTCTCTTTGTTTTTTGTTTGTTTGTTTGTTTTTGTTTGTTTTTTCTTTATTTTTGTTTGGTTGGTTGGTTCTTCTGTTTTGTTTTGTTTTTAGTTTAAATCTTGGAGGAACATGCATCAATGAGAAAATCAGGAACATTTCGCTGCATATGCTAGAACTGCAGTGTGGCATCTGATGTACAATAAAGCTAAATAATAGTATGGCAATCTTGTGTTCTCTAACTAATTGCACAACAATACATTATATGCTTTACTACACAGTCCTGTTTGGAATGTAAAAGCAAAACTCAAGTGCATGAAATGAATCTGGTCAAAATCTTCGAAGTTAGAAAAAGAAGAATGACAGTAACACTGAAAATACAATGAAAGTTTTTACTACAGAAAGAAAGAAAATACATGGTAAAGAATGAATTTTGTCTTGCAGGGTCAAAAGTCAGGCTATTACTTTTCTACAGCTGTATATTTCTTCAAAGACTTTTGAAACGTTTCTATGCCTGAATTTTATGCTTTATATTTTTCCCACCAAGCAAGTCATTCTGTTAAAAAATAATGTATCAAAGAGAAATAAGAGTCAAAGCATCACAGCTTTGCTTGAGGTCAAGGGTTTGTACCATCGTGGCATAAAGAATAATTAAATGTTGTGTGTCTGCTTATCTCTCATTTTTAGTCCATCTAATGCTCAAATATGAGGTAACAAAGAAACTACCCATCTGCACTATTGCACTCTGTATTAGGTGTTGCTGAAAAGCTATATATTCATTAATTGATTATTGGGCAAAACTTTTACCATTACTGATTGGGTAAAAAGGGTAGTAAATAGATATTACTTTAGATAGAGAACCTTCCTGTGTACAGTCTAATGCATCTATGTCCACTGCACTGAAATAGAATGCAGTACAATACACTACATTACAATGCATTATAATACAAATATCTGTTTAAGTCAAGCTGCAAAAACTCATAACCAGTTACAACTGAGTGTAATTAAATTCAAGTAGGATGATATTTTTTTGCCTTAAAAGTCTATGCAATTATGAAATGGATAGCTTTTAAATAGCCAAGAAAAAATCTGATGTGCTTTTATGAACTAGTCAGTATTTGTACTGCTTTTTCAGTCACTAGTACTCAAATAAAAGTTTTATTCTAATGGCTTTTAAGTCCAACTCTAGTAATTATCTTTATTATTATTATTATTAAACCACAGTCTTATTTACAGAAAAGAGACTGTTCTCCCCAGATCTTCGTTTGTGAATCTTAATCAGTTGTGTTGTTCAGAATAATAGCTCAGTGGTACAATCTGTGCCTTGGACCCCACTGGATGTCTTTATGTACCATCCTAGAGCTGCTTTGCAGTAAAGAATTGACAAAGTTAGGAGTAACTGAATGAGGCACATCTTGTTTGCTCCCCTATGCTCAGAAACTGCATTCTGAAATGATTCTGACTCAGTAAAGTGGCCTCCTCTCAATTAAAAGGGTTCAAATTTCTTCACATGCAGGAAATGCAACAGTATTTGGGTGCCACTAGCTGGAATCCTGCTGATTTGACAGTTGGAAAAGAGTAGCACTGCAGAGATATGTTGGTTTTATCAGTATCCTCTTAAATCTCTGTGAAGAATCATTGTTCTACTCAAATTAGACCAGGTATTTCATGCTAGATCTTTTATATTTCACCTGGATGCCCTATTTGTCGTTTGTTTCTTTTTTGTTTGCTTTTTTATTTTGTTTTTTGTTTTTCTTGATTTTTAACAATAATTGCAAGTATAAAAATAAAGGAGTAGAAAATACTAGCAAAAATCAATCAGTATTTGTGTTCTGGTTTCAGCTGGAATAGGAATTTTCTTCCTGATATGTGCTACGGTGCTGTATTTTGGATTTAGAATGAGAATAATGTTGAAAACACATGGATGATTCAGTTGTTTCAGAGCAGTACCTACACAGAGCAAAAGACATTTCAGAAACTAATGCTGCCCTACCAGCAAAGAAACTGACACTGAACAAGAACTTGACCTAAACTGGCCAAAGGGGGAGGTCCATACTGCATAGCATTGTGCTGAATAATAAAGAGCTGAGCGAGGGCCTGCTGCTGATCAGGAATTATCTGTGCACTGGGGTGATGGTCATCCATTTGTATATTATTTTATCACTAATATTATTATTATTAATATTATCCCTCTTTTTCTGTCCTATTGAACTGTTTCTATCTCAGACAGGAATAAGTACTTAAAGGTTTGAAGAATAGTATTGGCTCAAAATTCATCTCTTTCTTTCCTTTATTCATCTGTCTTTGCTCTGTAGGTATGAAATATTCCTACCTTGTCACTGAACCTCTCTGTGCAGAATATGTCTTTTATTGAGCAGCTGGATATACCACAAGCTTAGATAAATCTCAGAAGCCTAAGAAGATGCTACGATCCTTTTCCCAGGTAATATGTCTATAACTTTAATTGAAACATCTGACTGTAATGGAGAACTCAATGAAAGTTAAGTGAATCATCCAACTAAGCACGAACGAGACTTCACTGTGGTCTACAGCTTCCTCACAATGGGGATCTCTTCACACTGGTGACAGTGACAGGAGCAGTGAGAATAACATGGAACAGCACCAGAAAAGGTTCTGGTTGGATATTAGGATAAGGTTCTTCACCAGAGCATGATCAGGGACTAGGAGAGTCTCCCCAGGACAGTTGTAATGGCCCCAAGCTGTTGGAATTCAAGAAGCGTTTGGACTGTGTTATCAGTTGGTGAGTTGGTGGTCCTGGATGGAATCAGGAATCAAATTTGAAGATTTGATGCAACTCAAATACTGCCTCTTCAAAAGATTTACTTGTGACACTGGAATTTTCTGACTTGAATTTTGGACAATAAATCTATGATGATTATCAAGGAGAATAATATATATACTTTTTTATTTTTTTATTTTTTTATTTTTTTAATTGCCTTTGACTATGTTGAACAGGAATCTGTTAATCTGTTCTGTTTTTTCTCACGAAGTATGAACAAATCTTTCAAACTCAAATGATGTGACCATCTGGTTCTATCCATGTTGTTCTATCTTCCATGAGTAAGAAAGCTAGCTGGGGGTAAGGGAATTCATTCATTAGTGCTCAACAAAACACTGTCATGCATACCACCTCTTTTCCAACTCCTTCACATGTTTGGGATATTCCAGCTTTTTTACAACCAACTGATTTTTTGAGTCCACCTGTTCCATTGTTGCCTCCTGTTAATCCTGTACCAGAACATTAAGATATTCATGCATGGTTGGGAGGGCTTGAGTAACTTCTTTTTGTCCTTGAGCTGCCATAAAAGCCAAATGTATATTAGCTATCTCTGAATGCCTGATAGCAAGAACTTGATTAAGTTAACATAATGGTTTTTAGCTCACTGCTATATGCAGTACAAGGGGATTCACTTTTAATTCAATGTTCAGAACAAGTATTCTCAGGCTTTGCAGGTGTATGGCAGTTTTTTTGTTTTTTGTTTGTTTGTTTGTTTGTTTGGTTTTTTTTGGCTCATGTTACTGATTACTTTCAGAGAATGATTTCTGTCAATATAAAATTATGCTTTAGAATAGGTTATTTTATTCAGAGATTACTACTGTTACATTACATTTCAATTGAAATATGTTGTTTATGGCCTGTGTGTACATATAAAGCATAATGTGATTTTTATTTCTGTGGTTGTAAGAAGACAAAGTCCATATATTCTTTAGGTACAGTCTGTGTTACAGAAGCATTCAGAAGTGCAGATTAATAGATTTGAAATTATTTTAAACTCCTACAGTGTCCATGTATCTCATCTTCATGTCAGCTATAATTCCTGACACATTTACCCAATGTATTCTTGAAGATTTTGAGTAATCTCCCATCTTCTCAAAGAGCTATTTAAAACTGAGAATAGTGCTTTACTATGAAGTCATAATTTTTCCTGTCTATCTAATCTCTCTGAATACAGTTGGAAAATGCTACTTCTATCCAATATGAATGTGAAGAGATTTTCCTTTCTTTATAAGAGCTTCCTTGTAATTGAGGAGTAGTCTGATAAGGTTTTCTTTCCTCTATTGCTCACATATAGACATAAATAATATATCTCCATATTCTTTTTGTAGATCACGTTTTATACAGTATTGTTAAATTTAATAGGGCATAACAATGATGTTAGGATAAATATTTTGTATGAATAAAATGTAAAGCAGGAAAATAAAAAGAAAACTAAGTAGTTGAGGAGGTTTTTAAATATTTGACTGTGCTCTACATGGCTAGTCTATCAAGACTGAACAACTTCTATTGACATTATATGTTTAGTTAAATATTTTAAAATAAAATGCTATCATGGTATCAGAGATACGTGATTTAATAATTTGATCAAGGAATATTTATTTCTGACTTAGTGAAAAATCAAATACTTTCATGATAAAATTCTGCTAGATTGATGGTAGGTAACAAAAAGGATGGTATATTTAAATATCTGAAATCAGTATCTTTTTCACTTTTTTTTTTTTCTTTTTGATTGTTTCGTTTTTAATTATGCCCACTTTCAGCTTAAAGAAACTGACATGTGATATGTCAGCAGTGTCAACAAATCAAAATCACATGGTTATTATTTGAAATTTGGAGGGCTTCTGGTATGTTTCTCTTTGGATAAATGAAGAAATTAAATATAAATTTTGCTCAGTTTTGAAATCAAATATCATTAAGTGAAGAAAAATTTCCATTTTAATGTAAAAATGTTTTGTGTAAACACTGGATAAGTGATAAGCCAGAGGAGAAAATCATAGCACCTTTTATGTTGTTAGTTGTGACTGAGCTACACTTTACTCTTCTCCACCCAAAATGTTGCTGGATTTGACTATAAAAAGCAACAAATTAGTCAATAATTATTCTTTCTGTTGCTTTCAGCAAAGAAATACAGCAGAATAGGAAGAGCTCCGTGCTAGTAGAAATATTTTTTCAACAGGAAAATTTTCTTAAGCTTACATCAGCTTACACTACTTTTCAGATATTTTTTATTTAACAAAATAGTTCCTTGTGGACAATTCAAATTCAGTAACTTCAATGGAAGGAGTGACATAAGCCTGTCACACTTTAGCTTTCTTAATGTTTCAGTCCCTTTCATCTTCTCCAATTAAAACCCATGTAACTGTGTTTTAAGGAGTTAGTTTTTCTAACATCATTTTAGCTTGTGACACTGCCTTTTTTGTTTGGTTGGTTTAAAGAAAATAACGGGAGCTCTTATTCTTCTTCACATCTCCAGTCATATTTTATGTTTCAATTACTTTCTTCTTCAGCCATCCAAACAGAGTTTTTGTTGCAACAGAAATAGTTTTTGTTAAATTGATGCAGGAGAGCATTTGACCATTCTGTGAAGCCTGTTTTCATCTTGTCATACCACTCCCAGATAGTCAGTGTTATGCCAAGAACGAATATGCCAAGAACTGAGCTTACCTCAGTTACACTAATTCAGAATGTTAGCTGCAGCTTTTTAAGTTTGATGCTTCTTATTTGCACTGCATTTATTTCTGTCGAAACAACCAGAAGAATATGACTTTTGACAGAAACTTCTGCAGTAAGTTAAGACTGTAAGAGAAATTTCGATGTTTAACACTGATGTTTGCATATCCTATTGTTATGATAAATTTCCTATATTTTGTGTAACAAAATGTAATGACTTGCCCTGACGGTTCCTTCTACAAACCTATAACTATTACATTCTACAGCCTAGTTACACTATTTACACAAGAAACAGAATTGAAGGTCTTTGGGACATGAACTAGTCAATGAAATTCAAACGTGAAATAATTATGTGGTGAAAGGTATTTTTCTCATAATTGAAGCAAGTCCATAACTACACTTCAGTCTTACTACAAAACTGTACTCAAGAGGGAAAAGAAGGACATCTTTAAACAATTTTGCATAATGTAGATGAAAAGAAAAAAAGAAAAAAAATGAGAATTTTGATGCATCGCAGGAAACTGAGTAAGTATGAAGTCCTCAATGACAAATTATATGATCATTTCATAAGTTTATTTTCAGGTGTATTTTTGAATATAAAAATGCATACTTCTAAGAGCAAAGACTCCTGTACTGTACAGTTGTAAACTAAGTTAAATAAGCATATATATTTTTAGATTTAACATTTTAGATTTACGTACATGATAAAAGTTCTCTTTCTTATTACTGGTGCACAGCAAATTAAAATATTAATATTCTAACATATGGTTGTAGAATGGTGTCCAAATACTCTGACAGAATTTAGTCTGAAAACAACATAATCAAAGCATTAACAACATCCAACCCATAATCAGTCATTTTTAATTTGTTTAATATCAGAATGAAGATGAAAATAACTAAATAATTAAACTAATTAGTATACAATTTTTGTTACATAAGAAAAGAAAAAATATGATTAATATGAAACTTTTCATTCTTGATTTTCTTATTTGTACACAGATTGATGTTTGCATTTATAGACAGATTCTTTTATTTTTATTTATTTATTTATTTATTTTATTTTTATCAACCAGATATTGCAACTACAAAATGATACATATAATTTTATATAACATCCCATACAAAGGCCCCGATATATTCAGTCATTAAATAAATACAGAGGTAAACAGTATCTCAGTGTTGATTGAACCTTCTGGTATGCACTGATAGAAAATCTGATGAAAAAAGTTATCTGGGGTATCTTATACCAGCTGAGAATCTGGCTTTTGGTGATAAAATTGTTCTTTGGTTACATAGTATCTTTACTTGAGAAACTAAATTGTCTTTGTTTAAATATCTAGCTACCCACATATTTTTACATATGTATATGTACAGTGATTCCATCAAGACCAAACTTCCCTTTCAAATTCTCTAATTCATGTTATATCTTTCAATGCACCACTTTTTACGTTGCTTTCTTAGATAATATTAAATGCATATAAAAGTGATCTTTTCAGACCAGATTTATACTTTTACTTACTTTTTAAATTTCAAAAGTAATTCCAAACACAAAACCTGAAAGCAGTGTCATGAATTAAAAAGAGTTTATTAACCCAACTCAGTAACTGAATGAAAAACACAAAGGCTGTTGCTGGTAACTGACAGAATAAACATATATGAAGTTACAAATGCCAGTGATTTTAAAAATATTATTTTTTATCAGAAGCAAAGTAATAGCTATGTTAGATTATATCTGCTAATTATAAAGCAGAGTTTTATATATTCTTCTGTACTATAGCTGTTTGTTTGGAATCAGCAGACGATAAAAACTATGGTGTTCCAATTTAGTCTAAAATATAGGAATAATTCCTGAAGTGCATGAAACACAAGACTTGCTGACTGAAAAGAGGAGTGACATGTAAAGCCTAGAGGGGATTCAGGTGGTTTCCACTTAATTTTTACTTCTTTATTGTTGTTTCAATCCTTAATTGGATTAACAGTATACTGAAACATATTGCACATAATTTTCAAGCTCCTTTGTGATTCATAATTAATAATATTGTGGAATGAAAATTAGAATTTAATATCCCAAACACCGGCATATGAAGCTGTGATTCTCTCAGAACTTCTAAAAATCACTAAAGCTGATTCTATCATTAAAATTACCCATGGACACCTAAAATGTTCAAAAAATTAAGTACTTCTCTATGTATTGTAGTGAAGCTTTGAATTAGATTTCCCATGATTCATATCAAAACTTTGAGCTATTGTCCTTCAGACTTCTGCAGCACAGATTTACATAATCATTTAGCTCTTCTGAAAAACTGATATATTCCAAAGTTTTTCCATAGACATACACAAACCCATTTCTACATAGGCATGCACATGACAGGTTTGTATTCAGTCACAAAGACCTTGGGAGATCCCTTCCAACCCCTACAGTTCTGTGATTCTGTGATAGTTGAAAACCTAAAGGAAATAACCTTAAGAAAATAATAATAATATTTTTGCCATTTAACAACTATGTAAAACTGGCATTTTTATTTCACTGTGAGGTAAATATATTCATTTCAAAATAAGGGATGTCATAGTAGAAAAGAGCTATTAGCTTTAGAGATTTACTTAGCAGCTTTTCCTCTAAAACAGCATTTATTTCCATAAATAGAAATACGACATACACATAAAGCATTATTACACAATGCAATAGCAAATACAATAAGGAAAACGTATTTCTGAAATCTACTAAATTCAATACTAAAGTATTGCATCTGCTAATATGTAGAACACCTGCTAAACCTTCTCCAGATAGCTCTTGACTGCATATCATTAATGACTGGATTGCTTTTCATTATTTGCTGATCTCATCACTCCCTGAAGAATTAATTCATTGATTCATTGATGTCTTCTTAAGTAATTCAATTATTTTTCATCCTGCTGAACTGATTCTCTGCTTTGTTGATAGTCCACTTATTGATTTTATTTGCTCAGCTAATTATGAATCCTTAAACTTTGCCTCCTTAACTCCTCTCCATTGCCTGTGTATTTTACTTATAATGAGTTTTACAACCTAATTGACTCTGCACCTACATGATTTTCTCACTTAATTAATTGTGTTTATACAATTAATTACTTGATTTATTCACCTCTAATTAATTGATCACTGATTAATCTTATCATTTCCTGGCACTGAGTTGCACAAATTTTGGTGACCTTAGTCAAATGCTGCTAGTATTCATCTGGAGCAGACTGTGTTTCTTTCTTCTTTTCTACCTCTCTTCATTCATCACCACCTGTTCTACCTTTTAATATTCTTTTGATTGTTTATCACAGAATGGCCCCTGTTGGAAGGGACCTCAAGGATCATCAGACTCCTACTGCCCCCCTTCTTTTTCCCCCACAACAGGCAGGACCACCAGCCTCCACATTTAATAATAGACCAGGTATTCAGGTAGAAATTTGATTTAAAGAACTCAGGGAGATGAAGAGGCTCAGCTAGCCTTAGTGCTTTTTACTTTACCTTTGAGAAAATGATGTAGAGAGCTGAAGATTCAAGCCTTTGGAAAATCACAGATGTATTACTTAACCTTAAATAGAGGAAAACTATAAATCTATAACCTTAAAATTTCATTTTCTCAGTGGTGAAAAAAATAATTTAGAAATATCTAGAATGAAACAAAGAGATATGTAAAATGACAAATCATTTCAGATTAATTTTGTTTCTTTTTATAAGAGGTTAAAAGCTTTTGTGGATAGACAGAACAATAATGTCACATATATCGATAATTTAGTCATGGACAAGTTTCCACAGAAATGCTTCTGGAAATGGCTCATTATTCCACAATCATTTTGGGGAACTATTTGAAGTTATTACTTATAATAGGAACAAGTTAAAAAAAAAAAGTCAAGAATAGTAACCATCATTTTGGTCTGACAAACTGGGAAGACACCAAAGGTGGAATTTTTGGATTCTAACTTTGTTTTCAGTCAAAACGTCACAAACGTTTTTTATGAATTAGTAGAATATATATTAAACCTACAGATGAAAGCAAATTCTGTTCTATTGGCAAAGAGGACTAGACATCATATCTATATTTATAATTGGGAAAAATAATATAGAAAATATAATTTCAATGAGATTCAGTTTCCCACACTTAATATACAACTTTACATAAATTCAAGAAACAGAATGACTGACTTAACAGTTTTCCAGAGAATTACATGCAAATTTTTCATGAGAGATTTAAAAGCTTGATAAGAAAGAATATTACCATACTGTTATGAGGAAGACAAACAAGATAAGAAGATATACAGAGTGGTTCTATACATGTAAAACTTGCAAAATATTCTTAAAGCATTGTTCTTAGGAAGTAAAGAAGGAGTTGGAATATTATGACCAGTTCCAGGTTTCAGCTTTCCAAGAAGGTCTGGAGAAGAGTGAGAAAAGATATTACAAGCCTGTTACAATAGGCCTAAGGAAAGCCTGAAGAAATTAAACTTCTTCAGTCTAGTGAGAGTAAACTGAGGCTTTTAGTTGTAGGTCACAAATTCTCCTTCATGTGCTCAACTCATAGTTCAAGAAACTATGGCCTTAAATTGTATCCAAGGAAAATTAGATATCAGAAAACACTTTCAGAATGGAAGGTTAAATAAGGCCTGACTTTTATTCCTTAGTCACAGTAGAAAAAAAATAAACCAGCCAAATGTGATTACTTGTGGAACAACTGATAATGTCACAGGATTTTTTCTCAACAAATTCACTCTTTTCCCATAACATTCTTTAGACTTTTACATGCTCATTTTTTCCATTTATGCTCCAGTTTCATTCAGTAGAAATTTATAGTAAGGCATATATTTTCAATTTATTCTGGATTATAAAAAAAAACAAAAAAAAAAAAACAAAAAAAAAACCAAAAAAACACAATAAAGGGTTGAGTTTAGTGGAAGACAGACTCTTTAAACTCACTAAGCATGTTGTCACTATTGTTAGATGAAAAATGGTGATTTAAATGGGATTCCAATGGCAAAAGCTAGATTTATTTTTTTTTTTTCCCTGAAGGAAATACTAGCCACTCGTTGTATTCTTCATTCTTCATTCACTTAAGTGAAATAATGAAAACCTTCTATTTGGTCAAATTTCACTAGGATTTTCAGTTCTTTTGCTTGGGAATATTTAGAACTGACAGGTTCTGTAAAACATTTGCCTCCAGGCCAAAAGCTGAGTGGCTTACTGTTTTCAGATGACAACAAAAGCATAAAGATCTTTTGAAGGAACAGTACTGCAGAGCAAATCTGGATACTAAACAAATACTTTTAATCTTCCATGATAAAGCATAGATTGACAATATATTTTGAGTGCTTTACAAACGTAATTCATGTGTGTTTTTTAGACTTGTCACTCCTAGCTGTAATTCCAGTAAAGTCGATGAGGTTTCATATTCTACACAAATGTAGAGAAGAAAAGACAAGTCAAGGTTGATAGTACATAAGAGTTTGTGATATATAGGGACTAGTTTTTGTGTGTACCAAATCCAGTGTTACAGATTGTGCAAGTCCATATGGACTCTTAGAAAGCATTAGGACAGTTAAAAAATCCTTTACAGGAAATATGAATATGTACCTACTTTCCCACAAAGCAATGTTCCTCCCAATTCTCAAATGCAAACACGTTAAATGGACTTCTTTCTTTTTAATTCCCATTTTATAAAATCATTCTTGGACAGTGTGAAAATCTTAGCTAAGAAAACCAAAAGTCTTCAGGATTCTGTTATAATAACCTAGAAAGTTCTTAATGGTTTAGATGCAGACTGTAAACCCATGCAAACTTGGATGGAGTTTTGGTTCTATGTAGATAGCAGAAAGTGTTGACAGATTATGAGATGGAAATAGTCAGTGGAGTTTTCAAGACACAGAGACCTGAGATAAAACAAAACAGAGTATTGTCATTTTATAACAGCTTTAATCATGCATAACACTCTGTTCTAATGAATATGTATGAGACACTGATGAACATGAATGATTGATATCTCTGATTCACAGAGTGAAGAAGCTTATCTATATGCAGATTAAGTACTTTACAGAAAACTATTCTTCCTCTTCTCCCTGTGCCACTGAATGCCAAAACTTGGATATTTCCTGCTTTAACAGCTTTATACACAGAAGAACAGAACTTGTCTATTATTTTCAAATGCTTAAATTTTAAATTTCTCTGAATAATTTGAAAGTTTATGTAGCAGATACTATGCAGAGAACTATTTCAAAAAGTTGTCAAACCATTTTAAAAAAACATAACAGAATATAACTAGGTTATCTTTCATATTAATATTATTTAACAGAGCTAATTTTAGAAATGGAATAAAGTAAAATACTGTGAATTCATTATAACAGTTATGATCATTATTATATAAAACTACTGGTTAAATATACCTAGTCTTGGAGGAATTGTGTGTTTTTCATGGCAGACTGAAATTTCTCTTACTCAGTATCAATCCACAAAAAAACAAACATAAATGTTGTCTTCTGAAATCAGACTTAACTTTTTATGCTCAGATTCATGATTATTGGAAACATCCAATATCCATTATCCCAGCACTGTGCATGTCTACTTCATGATTATAATTATTGCAGAAAATGCCTCAAATAAAGTGTATCTATGAGAAACTTCTCCACTTTTCACATTCTTGTGTAACTCAGTTGCCCAAAAACTATACATTAAAATCATTTGTGAGTGCTTTTGGTGTGAATCAGATGCAGATTAGAATGACTTATGCTTTTGATTGAACTAAACAGAAAAACTGCCACAAAATATCTGATAGCATTTTCAGACTGAGAAATATAGGCAGGCACCCACATGTTCACATACAGACAATGAAAATGTATCAGCATAACTGTTAAAGGGAAGGAAGATTTTCAGACAAAAGTTATTTGACTTATTGAAGATATTATTCTAGTGGAAAATCTAGAAATATTTTTGGATATACATGATCTTTTCGTCAGAAACTGAAACAAAAAAATGTTAAAACTAAACACAAGAATAATTGTTTTGACAGTTGGGTACGTAATCTTACAAAAAAATGATATAAGTGAAAGTTGTCACGAGTTTAGAATGGGGGCAGTAAATGGTGATAGAATTTATCTGTGGGGAGAGAATGTGATCCATAGGTTGTGAGTCATGAATGGTAGGAGGAAAATATATCTGCAATAAATTCATAGCACTATGTTAACTGTGTTCTTTGGAGGCTTTTATTAATACAAACTTGTTAAGTTTGCCTTTGTAATATGTTTTTAATTCCTTCTTGATTATCATTAATGGCAGATGATAGATATTGTAAGTGACTCAGTGCTTGGCTAGATGTATGTCTCAACTGCTTTGACAGAGCACTGAATTTCCTCCTGAGTGCCCATTTGGAGTAAGAATGTTCTATAATTAAATATATATATATATATATATATACTTCAAATTTATTTGATGTAAAAATATTGGCAGTTTAATTTCCAACTGTATTTTAAAGTTTTTCATAATTTTATAGAATAAATTACATTATATGAGTCATACAATTTCATTAATACAGCTAATATATTTAGCTTTTAATATAGAAATATATTCTGCTGCATCAATCAGAAATGACAACCTTATTATGGATTTAGGCAATTTAAGTGATGGATGATTATTTTTGATGACTTTTTACTAGATGACAAAAACAGCGATAAACCTGAAGTTATTAAGAAAACTATGTATGTGGAGAAAATAACTGTAGGCAGAAGAATAAGTATTCTACTAAGTATTTTGGAGCTTTGTTGTTTACTGGGGTATAAAAGTTATGCAAATGTTTTCTAAGAGTTTGACGAGAATTCCCGAATGGGCTTTTAAGCCTGCTTCCTGCACTGAGTATTTTATGCCTGCATTCAATTCCCATCCAGAATAATATTTATATATAATTTACTATATTTAAATATATTTTTTTATACTGTAAGGCCTACAGCTTTCATTATATACTCTCTTATTAGATTTTATTTATTAGCTTAAATTCTAATTATATTGTATTATAGTGTGTTATCTTGCATTTTGATACTATATTTAGTAAATTAGTTTGTTTCTCCTCAGATCATTGATTCTGTTTTTAATTATTTTAGGGTCCCCTATTTCCTTTTTCTGGAATTTTGCAAAATCCCTCTGCCCCACTAGTCACAGAACCAAGCCAAACCAGCCTGTCATCTACTGACATTAGCAATTACTTTAGAAAGAAACTCTTTAGTAGAGTCTGTTGTTATTGGGGAGACAGAAATGTATTTAAAATAAATTTTAAACAATAAGGGTGATGAGGAACTGGAACAGGTTGCCCAAAAATGTGGTGGATGCTTTGCCCTTGGAGACACTAAAGGTCAGTCTGGACAGGGCTCTGATCAACCAGATCTAGCTGTAGATGTCCCTCTTCATTGTAGGGGAGCTGGACTAGATGGCCTTTAAGGGTCCCTTAATTAACTCAAATGATTCTATGATTCCATGCTGTCCTTGATATGCATCAGTGAACATATTTCATTTTAATATCAGTTTTTAGATCAACCTCCACATACATCTTAAAGAATGTTATAAATTAATCTGAATTATAAAATAATCATCTTGAAGAATATTCAGAATTACAGTGTCTATTGTAATATCATTATACCTGTTGACTGAAAACTTACATTTCTTATCTACATCAACTTCCTAAATTGATATGAAAATTTAAGAGCAAAGTGCTACTTTGCCAAGATTTTAATAGCCTAGTTCATTTTACTTAAAGTCAGTGGTGACTTTAAGTGGGGTATAGTAGTGTGTGTGACTCTGAGAAGGTTTTTTTATTATCATATATTTATGGGGAACAATTTGATTAATAGTGTGTATATGACACCTTTTAAAATAACTCGAGCAATTCAGTAGAACTTAAACTAATTTATCTTCTTTTTTCAGTACCTTTTTTAAGCTTATTAGATTCAAAAATCTACCCATCTGAAAAACAAGGCTGTAACCTGAAATTACACATGTTGTGGTAACTCCTATATATAATACCTCTTGTGACAAAGCTTAGTTATTATTGTACAATGAATTAATTTAGAAAGTAAATTTGACTCTGATATTCCCTTTGACAACTCTAAAAAACATGTCTAAGTATAGAAATGAAAAAAAAATGTACATAGTGAGTAGTTTTGCGTAATCATTATAATTCATATTATTACTATTTATATTTAATTTATTTTAATTAATTCCGAATAGCTTTCTAAGTGGTTTATTTCATCAGTTTGCTATGGAACTCACATCACTACTTAAAGAATCATGTACCTAAGAAAACTATGCAGACATCATCTGAACAAGAACAAAAATATATATTTAATTGATCAGTTAATATGTCTTTTTTATTTTTCTTTCTTACCGTAACTAGTGAAACTCTAGGGAAATAATGCACATTTCTCCCTCTTAATTTACCTCCCATATATATTTACTTTAATTTTCTGCTCTTTGTAAATAATTTCTTCAAGTATTAATTCATAATTGTCATATATATATGTTTTTACTTAGTCATCAGACTTGATAATAAAAATCTCACTGACAATGAGCAAAACAATTGCCTTTAATGTTTAAATACTTTATGTCAGAGAAAAGAATAGGATGTCAACAAAAATATTTTATGCAGATGAAAGGACTAACAATGAAAATAAAATGCCCTATCTTTTATTTATATCGATTTTTCTGCTAACACCTCTTACAGTAAAGCAAACACGGATTTAGAAATAGGAAAGGAGGCGGGCACTAAATAATTACAATGTGTCTGAAAATATAACTTTAAAAATGCTACAGAAAGAAAAAGGAGAGTAATAGCATTTAAATTTTTGAGAAAAACAAACCAACATCCAGATCTCAAATAGAAATGAATTGTTACTGTTGAGAACTGTAATTACAATAATTTGAAAAATAAAATGGCTGGCAACAGTGAAGCAGATATTGGGAAGGATGTTCAATTAGCAAAGTGAAAGGTGGTAAGGTTGCTAGCTTTCACAAAACAGAGACTGTCAAATAATTCTCACTTGTGGAATATTAAGCTGTTAGTTGGAGGTAGGTAAATATTCCAAAGTATCTTAAATTCAGTGGCTCTTTGAGGCCATGACACCAGAGACTAGAGGCTCAAAAAGGACACATGGAAACGTTTTTGGAAACATATACAGATTTCCAATATCATGTTGATTAAATGTGATTTGGAATCTAATGTAAGACTTCTTACCCTCTCCTATATCCTCTATCCTTCATTTTGCCCAATAAACTCATATGTCTCAAGTCATGAATCAGAGGATAACATGCAGCAGGTTGATGACTAAGAAAACAAGCAGTAAATAAACATGGAGTTAGGATGAAGAGAAGAAGAAGTCTAAATCCTGTTTCACAAAAGAAGTATTAAAGCAGACAGGTAGCTACTTACATTTTTTTCATATCACTTTGAATTCCAGCTTGCATTTACTGTGATTTTTATTAGAAAATGCTGAAACTGTCATAACCACCAGTTGGCAGAAGATGAGTTTCAATAGTTAAGAGAGACAGCATGCTCAAAACATAATAAATAACAATCTGCACAACATTATCACTGTAAAAAGTTATTATTGAGTCCCATTCTCTCTTAATCAAAACTGAATATTGCTTCCGGATGAAATTTATTTGGCATTTGAATGACCAAAATATTTTCTTTGTGAAAAACGTGCATTCTGGAAAATGATTCTTTCCTTTCCTTTTTTTCCTTTTTTCCTTTTTTTTTTTTTTTTTTTTTTTTTTTTTTTTTTTTTGTGAATTATGTTAAATTGGTTTATTCGGAGATCTTACAACATTACTCCATGCTTGGATCTTCACTGCTGGAAAGTGGAGTGAAAATAGAGAGAAATAGGTGGGCTTATGAGAATATTTATTTCCTAAGCAGTCCCTGAGGTCAATGTATTTGAATTTAGTGAGATCAGTAGTTGGTATTCACTAGTTGATAGATAGAATAATAACATATTTCTCATAATTTTTTTGAAGTAAGAAATATTACATAATTGTGCATAATAGTACTACTCGCTTACACATTGGATTTTCAAAATTCAGTTACTCTGAACACATGCCTTGCCTTCTAACAAATTGTTCTGTGAAATTTAACTGTAAACATTTACATTAATCTTACAATAGATTAATGTAAATGGGACAAAAGGACATAACATTAAATATTGACTTTTTTTTTTTTTTTTTTTTTCCAATTAACTATTTTGCCTTTAAAATGTTTTAGTGCAAACAGAGGGTAAACTGCGTAGACATACATGTGACTAGACATAATTTTCAGTTAAATATCACAATCTTAACTTTTCTAAGTCTTAAATTTTCTATAGAAACTTTCAGATTTTCAGAATGTCACTAGACATGCAAATATATTGTTTAAAATCTATATTTTTGTGTATAATGGAAGTTCTCTAATTGGATTATATTCTTCATAAATGCATTATGAACAGCAGTTAAAAATACCACTGGCCCTACCAAAAATAATAAAATTCAGTGCAAGAATAGAGACCGAATTTTATATGGAAAGATAAGAAAGACATAGGAATTATATCTCAAAACGGGAATGCCAGGGATATTCTAAGTTCAGCACTGTTGTGTATTTTTTTTTAATTTATGTGTGCCCTCGTGGCGCAGGTGGTAGGAATGCCACATTGCAACACCGGGGCCCCCGTGTTCGAATCCCCCTGTGGCGCAAGTGGTAGAAGTGCCGCTCTGCTACACAGGAGGCTCGAATCACTGGGGGTTGGACTTGATGATCTCTAAGGTCCCTTCCAACCCACACGAGACTATTACTATTACTATTACTATTACTATTACTATTACTATTACTATTACTATTACTATTACTATTACTATTACTATTACTTATTACTATTACTATTAATTACTATTACTATTACTATTACTATTACTATTACTATTACTATTACTATTACTATTACTATTACTTATTCTAGAATGTTCAGCTCTGTAGGGCTTGTTTTCTTCAGGCTAGTCAGAACCTTATTCACAGTAGGAGACTGATCAATCTCTCTGTAAATAAAAGTAAAAATGTTATGTCATGCACTTCAAACTCAAATTTGTAAAAGAGTTACATTTGTTTTCTATCCTAGCTAAGAATACTAATTTATTCCCAGGTTCTCACGTGAAACAGAAATTATTATCAGAAAGTCTCTCCCATTGATTCTGCCTGTACACAGATGATCTTGTATAACAGAAAAATTTCTTAGGTCATTTTTCAGATTAGTGCACATTAAATGTTCCAAGTGTTGCAGTGGTAGATAGTCAGTTGTTTAAAGCCTAAAAATGTAATGTGATATAATAAGGTAGACTTAGTGCCTCATAACTCTATTATAATATAAATAGTGTAAGTGTACTTGTCAACTCCCAGTGAGAAGAAAAAGCAATAACCTCTTACTCTCTGTTCAGCCTCACTGAAGATTTAAATTTATAAGAAAATAGAGTCAGAGTGAATGTATATCAGTGCCATCATAAACTAAGGATAATCTATTTTTCTTTGCGCACTTGTATTTAAACAATTTCTTGTTGTCCATTTCCTCTATTTTAAGATGACCACAGGAGAACACAGAAAATTAAAAAAAAAAATAATGGACTTCATCTAATTTGTAACTTGTACTTTTGAAGACTGAAACAAAAGTGAAATCATTACTGTAGATGTCACTACGATTTTTCTGACTGCTAGAAGATCTAACACAGTTTCTCTTTTTTGTTGAAAGTCTGTCTTCTAGCCATACATGTTTTGAGGAAGGAATTTTTCCCACATATAGATCAGAGAGGTACTTGTAGAATACACCTATGCATTCTTTTTTCAGTTGTACCATTTGTGACAAAGAAGAATTTAAGAGTAACTTGACAGAA
Source organism: Coturnix japonica (assembly GCF_054131305.1). Lineage (NCBI taxonomy): Eukaryota > Metazoa > Chordata > Aves > Galliformes > Phasianidae > Coturnix > Coturnix japonica. Next base: position 49,898,071 of record NC_140664.1, read on the forward strand.
GAAAAATATTTTCTTGTGGCTTGGGCAATAAAATGGTCAGAAGGTTCCTCAGCTTGTTGTCAGAGCAGTGAAGAATAAAATTAACTTAAAGCACAAGGCATGGAAAAGTTACAAGCAAAGAGGTGGCAGTGTCTCCTAAACACTGAGATAGAGGTAGCATTTATTTAGCCTTGGCTTGTTATAGAGGAATAGGTCTTAAATCAGTTGATAAAATACTCTTTGCTCTCTCTGCCAATGACCTTCTCCTCTCAGCCTGCTTGTCCTTAATTTGTCAAGATTCTACAGCCTCCTGCTTTCTGCTTCTCTGTGTAATCTCAGCCTGCAAGAAAACAACCTATGGCTGTCCACAGGCTTCCAGCTTTTCTGCTCCTCTCTGTTTTTCACTGATCATGTTTTTCATTCTTGACTTTAAGATAATCAAAAGAACTATTAATTCCTCTTCTGAAAACTTTTAAATTTGGGGGGGAGGGGCGGGGAATGCATTTAGGCAAGCATCAAACATGAATGATGTTTGATAGAAACTTTAATGGCTCTACTTTTGTTTCAGTTTCTCATTTCCATGAGAATTTCATCTGTTCCTATCTTTGCAGTACTTCATATAACCCTTGCAATCTCTTGAATAAGTTAATGTACATTAAATGCATTCTCATGAATACACAATTAAAAATGTAACAGGTCTCTAGGTCCCATTCAGCTGTGTGCTATTTGTGACAAATAGAAACGAGCACATCAGATCAATTTAATTCATTCTAGGTCCACTACAGTTTTTAATAGTAGTTAGTTATAATTAGTAAAAATAATACACTTAAGTGGAGAAGGAATTTTCCTCTGAATCTTTAATAGTACGTGATAGAAAAGAATGCGAAAACTTTCCTCGTGAAACTAGAGATGACTATATATGACCACTTAGATAACATATAACATTTTCTTATTTGTCTGGCTGCTGGAAGAAAGACACCAATAATTAGATCTAGAATATCTGCAAAGCACAGATAATTTGTCTTTTGTATGTATTAACAAATATCTCAGTATGAGCATTTGAGGAGGATAAAAAAAACACAAGCTTTAACATTGCAAAGTAGAATATAGGTTCTTAATAGATTTTTTTTAGCTGACAGCTTATTATTGACTGCTTAAAGTGATTATAGTTTATTAATGTGAAAGCAAATAATGTAATGCTGAATAGGTTGAATACACACATATTACCTTGATCTCACAAAGCAATCTATTGCAATACAGATTTAAGAATCTTTTCACTACCAGTGCTGGTATAATCAGCTGAATGTACAACTGGAGAAATACAGAATATCAGCTTAAAATATTACCCTAACATCAAATCTGCCTTTGGTGCTATGTCATTTTGTTAGGCCATAATGAAATTCTAAGTAAAAATTACATGCTGAGAGGCACACTGGAGGTGCATCCTCTGTAAATTAAACAATATAGAAAATAAAATTACTAAGTAAAGCTATAATAATTCATAGTTAGACTCTGTTGTAAGTATATTCTTTTTTTTTTTTTTTTTTGGGGGGGGGGGGGGAGGGGAGGGGGAGGGTGGGTAGGTTGTCAAAAAGGGATCATAACACAGAAATCTAATAAAAACAGCATTCTCTTAAGTATGTGCAAGTAATTGAAGAAAATACACTCTTCTTATCCCTTCCCCTACAGCTCTCAATTTCATTGCATTTTTATATTTACATCTGTCCTTTCTCCAGCTATGCAGCAAAAAGTATAGGTCATAAAGTTAGTGTAGCCCAAGGAGGATGGGTTCAACAGACTGCCTCCCAATGGGAACAATTATTTTAAAGAAAAGCTGTGGGAAACGGGAAGGGTAGAAATTCCCCAGATGTACACTAGCAGTCTGTTGCCATATGCAGCAGAACATTTCAAGGACTGACAACTGAGACACATTTTCAATTGAACAGAATTAATTAAATTAAACACATTTCTTGTCTTCCAAAAATGTTAACTCTTGAAACACTTTACTTCTTCATGTAATGACAGAAAAGAATAAGTAGTAGTACAGAAAAACCTGTTTCAATGGTGGTTTCATTTTTCATCAGGAAGAAATCCATACCACAGCATAAATCAACAGTAATTTCAACAGATCTGGTTCCTTGAAAATAAATGTCACATCTCAGTTTCCCTGCCTGTCAAAGTGACTATCAGTCAATGGACTTGAAATTATCATCTGAGAACGGGCTACACATAGACAGACTCCTTTCTTCTATTTTCTGTTTTATTAAAAGTAAGAAGGGGAAAAAAAGGAGGTTAAGATTTCCTTAAGTGACTTTATTCCATCTTAAAAGATTCCTTCTAGATTTCTTGGAGTAAGTATATTTGCTCAACACTTTTGCATTTGTTATGATCTAGTAAAAATGATGATGAGAATCAAGTCAGTGCAGGAAGACTCTGTGTATTTGACCCTATAGAATACTTTAAATGTATACTGAAGCATGAAGTTTTCAATTCAACCATGTTTACTTTTGTTATTTTATTAGTGATTTTATATTCACATTATATATTGTAGGACAAAATAAACCTGAAGTGTCTCCTCCCCATCATCTGCTCATAGACTGATCACAATTATTTATTTCTGTAGACTATAGTGTTTCCTCTCCAAAATAAATAAATAAATAAACAAAAAAAGCAAAGCCTCTTCACTGGTCTTCCCATTGCTGATATCTGTGGTAGTCAATATGAAGTTTACGTAATAGTATATATGCTCTCCAGTAATATCTTCTACTGTCTTTAGTAGGGAAAAGAAAGTGATATGAAGGGAAGAGGGAATTTTTAATCTGGGAATTGCATGTGATGGAAGAACTGAGTCTCAGCATTTAAGGCATCTTGGTGCTTAACAAAGAAGCTGTCAAAGCAGACAGAATCTCCTTTACATTAGAGCACATGCAACTTGCCAAAACAAAACAAAGCAAAGCAAACAAAACAAAGAACAGCAGCAACAACAACAACAACAAAAACACAATAGTAACATACCTAAATAAATAAATAATGTAGTTAACTCAAAAGCATCCAAAGATAGATACTTTTATATACTAATTTAAATAAGTGTACCATCTTGTTCCCAAGAGTGAATACTTCTGCTTATCAGTAACTGAGGGTTAGTCATCATTACCCTAGTGACTGCTGTTAGCTGTGGAGATACTCCAGACATTTTAGAAGCAAAGAAAATTTCTGATACACATGAAAGACAAACCAAAATTGATTTTCTTCTCAAAACTTGGAGAATTGCTGTTACTAATATTGTAAATACTGGAGATGTAGAAGTTTGAACAGTATGCAAGAAAAAAAATTTAAGCAGATAATGAAAATAAATGTAAGAAAATAAAACACACTCATTGCATAAAAGATTTTGATGAACAGTTTATTGTCAGAGCACTTTATACTATGAAAAATTATTTGATTTTGACTAAATGTTGACTAAGTAAGTTGGTACACAGTGACTAAAATGCATTGTGAATTATTGTGTTATTAGGGTTTGTGTATAATTAGATCAGTAATTAATATTCAGGGATTTATAAACCTTCTGAAGACAGAACCTATGGGAATTATTCTATCTTAAACTTTACCCATGGTCAGGAAAAAACTTAGTATAGAACAGGTACATTTCTGATTGCTTCAGGATTCCCAAAAACAGGAAGTATTTCTGTTGCTGGCCTTCTCCTGATTGAGTTCTCCTCTATGTCTTATATGATAGTCTGATATTCAAGCTAGCAAGCAAAATATACATAAACTTAGTTGACAACACACACACACACACAAAGACAAATATGAAAAAGATAAATCATTATATAAATGCAGTTTAAAAATAAATGATGCAAGTACAAAATGCAATTTTAATTTATCACAGCAGCACAAATTGCTTGGCTTTTGCAAATGTATCAACACAGCTTCACCTTTATAGGTCAGTGGCTCCTTTTTCAAAGCAGCTTAATATCATGCAATCCTGAAATAATGCTACAATATGGCTATAATGTCTGAAATAAATGTACTTCTGGTCCAATTTGAAACAGAAAGCAGCCTTTACAGTGAGTACAAATGTCTAAGAAATTTATTTATTTATTTATTTCAAGAAAGAATGCTGAATCCTAGCACTTGCAAGATTGTTTTGTAAGATTATAATGTGAACAGCAATTGTCCTTTTGCAAATTATGTTTACATATAGAACTGGTGTTCTTCTAGGCTGCTCAATTAGCATCTGGAAAAGTAGACAGTTCTTCCCAAATGTAATGCCCCTAATATATTTCCATGGAAACCACAAGAGATACAAAGAGCACAATAAAACTATTTGAAAGGGCAAATTCTCAGCTATAAAAGTCACAGTCATCACCATTAGCTGTACATTTTCACCTACAAGGAACAAGACTCTTCATGTTGCACATGTAAAAATCTGCCACAGCAGAGGTGATCCACTCTCACAGCTGCTCTGATGGCATAATTGCTAGGAAAATATTACCCACACTGTCCATCTTCCATCAGCTCAAAAAGATGGAAGTCAGAAGTTGCAAAATTTGAACTGTATTGCGGGTGTGGTAGGATAGTCCAGTTAAGACTGCCAGTGTGCTCTATGGTCTTCAGACTGGTATGGGGCCTTATGATATTGTTTGTCAAGAGAAAAGTTGCTTTCTTCTGTTTTGACTCTGGAAATTCAAATTTTCAGCATAGCCAGCATTACAGTATAGAGGTCAGAGTTGATGGTTTGCCCAAGTTCCAGGAAATCCAAAAGGATCACCTCCTTCCTATCCTAAAAGACAATGCATATCACTTCACCTCCTGAGAGCTGTGTGTTGAACTTTTTATTCAATGAAAAATTAACATGTTGCCACTCAGTAGAATGGTGTTTTGACCCTGGCTCACAGTGGTGGCACCATATCTTGTCACTGGTAATGATGTGATCCAGGAAACTGTCATCTACAGCCTCATATTTGTTTGATTAGGTCCTGACAAACTTGCGTGTGGTGTTCCTTCTGTTTCTGTGTGAGCATCTGTGGGACCCACCTGCCACAAATTTTGTGATATGTCAATGTTGACACCATCCTTTCCAATGCATCGAAATTGACATTCAACTTTGTACACATTTCCCTGATCATGATCTGCTGTTTCACACAGATGAGCTGTAGGGAAACTGTCATGGCCTGACAGTTGATTGAGCAGCTGGTGAATGGGGTGGGGGACGATGGCAGGAGGAGGTCTAGCTTCAGACAGGGAATGTCTCCTGGGCAAAGGTTACTTCCTGGGAAGGAGTGTTCTGTAGCCACATCATCCTCATAAGCAGTCAGCTGTGTGACATCTGTGCTTGTCTTTCACATTGCGGTCACAGCTACTGAAATGCACCACCCAGAGCCTCAGTGTGCTCACATCTACTGTTTGGTCTCCATAAATTTTCAGCAAGTGTCAGTGAATGTCAGCTGGTGCCATTTTCTCTATTTGGAAGAATTCAATGACACGTCTTTGCTTCATCTGCACTTCCATGTCAGATATCATTTTGTCAGACTGCCTGCCTTTTGCCATCTGTCACGTAGCAACAAAATGTATGGCATGTTGGTGCGAAGGTTCAGCCTCTACTGCTGTACCACCAGCATCCACCTCTGTTGTTCTGGACCAACACAACATAACAGAAGGTGCATAAGGCCAGTGAATCACTAAGCCAAAATAAATACAGTTCTAGTATTTGGTTTATATTACATTACAAATTCTTCAATATATACATATAGACAAAATTCAGTTTGAAATAGAGTATGCAGAGGGGAACTGAGAAGAGAGGTTACACTTAAAAAAAAAATTACAAACTCAGAAAAAATGACTATTTGTGTTAGATATGGAACACAGAGTTTTGAGTTTTAGTATTGTATACACAAAACCACAAAAATCACATTTGTTTTCCCTTCATTGACTCACCAGTTTTGAAGCCACAGTGTTTCTTTTAAGAACTTTGTACCCTTAAAGTCTGAAGCCTGCTAGTGCAGCCACTATAGCGTTTTATTAAGTTCACAGAAAGTTTTACTTTATCATAGCATATTTAGCTGATTCTCATATATGAACAGAGTAAAACAAAACAAAAAATAAAACAAACTATACATAGTTTATTTAGCCATAAATACTGTATAGTGACATTCTTATGTACAGTGAATGATTTTGCACTGATATTCTTTACAGTAAATATATTATTGAGTTGCTTTGTCTGAACATTCAAAACAAAATTATATTAACAAATTATGATATGCATTTTAAAAAAAATCAAAAAATCTGGTCTGTACAATTATCCACTACTTACACACTTTGTAGATGTAGCAGAAGAAAACAGGTATGAACATTCACAGCAAGAATGATGAGGAATACTACACAGTTCACTCCCATAGCTAGAAACGCAGGCAGGTCAGGGAAAAAGTTTTTTATTCTATAAATCCTCTTCATGAACTCTCTGCCTTCTTATAAGATTTGAGAGAGGTAATAATCAGCAGCAGTAATAACAACAAAATACCTGATTTGATTCCTGAAGTTCCAAAATGGGATATGACTTTCTGATATCACTGTCTTTCCTATCTTCCTCCAGCATGTATTTACAAACTATGGTTTAGAGACCTTTCTATATGCATTTCATTTCTCTAAGAAACAATTTTCTTTCTCTGTCAGAAAAGCCTAGTAATCTTTCTTCATCTATTTCCTAGGAAAGCAATCATTAAATACAGTACCTGTTTATTTCAATAACAAATAGAACATAACTACCAAAGCAATAATTAAACATGTCAAGGTATTTATCGATAAATCATCAAAGCTATATTAGCAATTCCTTGGTTTCAAAATCTTTCTTTGTAGCTCTCAGTTTCATCATCTTACAAAAATTATAGTCATTTAAAAAAAAAAAAAAATTAAAAAAAAAAAAGATATTCCAGTGCTCATTCTATCACAAATAAAAAAGTGAAGGATAATCAATTGAATGATCAACATTTGTTTTCTGAGCTTACTTTTATTGTGGTCATTATATCAAACTACTCTGTATATACAAAATGTATTCAAATATGAATGTACTACTTTTCTATACAGTGAGTATAGAAAAGACAATTTCACTTGGCCCCTGAGTTCCTATGTATGACAGCATCCTACTTTATCATATTTTAAGAAGTGCCTCAAATGAATTTCAAAGGCATTGATAAGCCAGCCTTTCTTTACTCCCTTCATAAAAGCTCTCCAGCAGAAAGAGAATGATTTTCATTCTTAATAAAAGTGGGCCATAAACATAAATCAAGATTTGTATGTTTGGGAAGATGCATGATTTATGATATTCATTGCTTTAACATCATTAGTTAAATTAACTTAAACAAATTCTGTGAGAATAGATTTCACAGTATAATAATGCTTTATAGTATTTCCACAATAATTGTAAAAGTGTTTCTTTCAATGACCAACATAATTGTAGCAATTCTTAAAGTTCTATAAATTGTATTTTCTATCTTGAATTATAATTTTCCATACCAGAAGAGGAAGATAAATAAATTTTAGCTAAAAAGACAGTCTGTGACTGGGACACAAGAAAGATGCCATAAGTAAATCCAAATAAGATCTCTCTCCTGAGGGATTACTAAGGAGAACAGACAAAATAAGGTCTTAAAGGGACAGATTCGTTAAAAAAAATAAAATAAAAAAGATTTTTTTTTTATTCAACAAGCCCTCATTCATCAATATCTTTGTGCTTACAAATTATCCTTTACTACCTTGAGTATTACTAGGTTGGCTTTTTGTTTGTTTGTTCCTTCAGTTATAATTGTTTAGATACAAATGTAGCACCACATTTTGAATAAATAGAAAAGTAGTGTTTAAAAAAATAAAAAGCATAGAGGGGGACTGTACTGAAGTGCCCTGACTGAAATAATTTCAGTAACAGAATGAATATTAAGCCCATGTATCTTCTTCACACAGTATTCCATTGCTGGATTAGCGAGCCACCATGATATAATCAGTAAATCATTGCTTATGCCCCAATAGAATCCTAGCCCTTTCTCATGTCTTCCTCAATTCTCTTTCCTTCCTTTCACCAACAATGAACAAACTGCCAAGGGAGATCTCAGCCTGAAAAGTCATTATCTCTTCTGTAATTATAGACACATACACAAAACTACCAGGCATTTGTTCTCACTTAGGTAGTTTATCTCTATTACACCTTGAAAGAGGTGACCTGGCAATCCTGCAACAGACTTGATGAGTTCCTATGAAAGTTACATAAGGGAACATATAGCAAGATTTAAAAGAGTTGCATATCTATGAGACATTAGAGAAAGTGAAAGTAGGTAGCAGTGCACAAAGAAAACCATCTGAGTTCTCATGTCCTCTTCCAAAGGCAAAACTATGAAAGGAAAAAGGAATAGCTAATCATCAGAAACAAGTTCAGAAGAAATCTAAATTTTAAATTTCTGCACTACAGCCTGAAGTACAAACTACTACCCAATTACCACTAAAATAAATTACAAACAGAAGAATGAAAGATGTTTTGTGTCAACAGTTATCACAAACAGTTTCAGGAAGAATTCAAGTAAACACAAACATGAAGGTCAAAAATATAGCAGCAGTGCAATTAAATGAAAATACCTTACTTAAGAGAGTGAACAGAGATGAATAAATAAATAATACTAAAAAACATGCAGCTAATGCTTCACTTGGAATATTCTATCCAGACATAGATTTATCAGTACAGGGGAGAAATGGACCTGTACTACCAGAGGAAGAAGTCAGAGGAAGGCCACAAAAATGGTCCAAGGGGTAAAAAGCCTCCCTACAAGGACAGGATGAGAGAGTTGGGGCTGTTCAGCCTGGAGAAGAGTGCCTGAGAGCAGCTTTTCATTATCTATAAGGGGTTGTAAGAAGGGTGTAGACAAATTCTTTAGCAGGGTCTACTGTGACAAGACGAGGGGAAAGAGTTTCAAACTAAAAGAAGGAAAATTAAGACTGGGTGTAAGGAATAAAAAATAAAAATACACTGAGGGTGGTTTGTCATTGGAACAAGTTGCCCAGAGATGTGATGGATGCCTTGTCCTTGGAGACATGAATTGCCAACCTGGAGGGGGCTCTGAGCAACCAAACCTAGCTGTAGGTATCGCTGTTCATTGCAGAGTAGTTAGACTAAATGACTTTTAAGGGTCCCTTCCCACTCAAACAATTCTATACAAGATCTAATATCTTTATGGGCATTTATTGCTTTTTAAGGATATTTTCTCATTAGCATAATATCAGTAGCATAATATCAGTGTTTGACATAAGCAGTCACTTATTAGCAATACTTATATTTGTTCTTTTAACTTTTAATAAGCTTTCCAATCAGTAATTCTTAAAATAGCTTGAGCTGTTCTAGGAAGGTTCCTTCATGGTCTGCAGTCTAACTAGGAAGTAGTATGGGTTTATGTAAACTTTATAAATAGCCTGAAGGCTCATGTATCCAAAGGGATCTGCACTTACATCTATGGTTTTCAACATCAGAAAATCTACGACAATATTTTCCCAGATACAAGGGCTGAATTCAAAATGATGAAAATAAAAGTTTATCGTAGAGAATTAAAATATCTCTGATTCAAACACTCTAAAGGCTGGATAAACTCTCCTGAAGTTAAAGTCACAGGATGCACTTTCAATGGGAAAACTCATCTGAGACACTGGTGACTGGTTGTCAAGTACCTTTTGAATATTCAACCAGCAGGATATCTGCAATTTAAATATCCTTTTAGAGTTACGAACAGTTGTCAAAAGAAAAACAAAACCAACCAAACAAACAAACAAACCACCAAAAAATCCCCAAGCATGCATCACATTAACATGCCTAGGGGATTCATTCCCAACTTTCATATCTGCATCTGAGTGACTAAGGCAGCGTTCAGCATTTGTGGGCCCAGGTGAACTATTTCCATATTTTATGTTATAGTAGTTCAATCTACCTGAAATCTTGTAAAAACATAATTAAAATACATATTTAAAATACATAGAAATGGAAATTTTGTAATCATTGTTCATTCACACAACAGTCTGCAAGTATACCAAATGATAACCTTGCTTAATCAAGCCCAGCCAATAAAATTCTATTTGACTGAAGTTGCATGAGCAGTAGGATAGACTGAAAATTAGCTGAATGTCTGGGTCCAATGGATGCAGATATTCATAGACCAGTAACAAGTAATGCACCCCCGAGGGTCAGCACCGGGTGCAATCATGTTCTCACCTTCATTCACAGTCTGGATGATGAAGCAGTAGGTATACTCAGCTAAGAGGCAAATGACACAAAACTGGAGAAAGGCACTTTGTTACTGTGTTGTGCTGCCACCCTGAGGTCCTCCCCAGGCTGGAGAGGTGAGGTGACAAAAAATGTTTTGTGAATACCAAATTGAACACGAGCCAGCAATGCACCTTTGCCACTAAGAAGGCTAAAAGTATTGTTGGTTGCATTCGGCAAAGTTTCACCAGCAGGCAAAGGGAGGTGATCCTTTCCCTCCACTCAGCACTAATGACATCTCACCTGGAGTGCTCCATCCAGCACAGAGCTATCTACCCAGATAGACATGAAAACACAGAGAGCTACCAAGATGATCAAGGGATCATCTCCCAAGAGGAGATGCTGAGAGATGGAATTGTTCAGCCTGGAGAAGAAGAGGCTCAGTATTTACAAGATGCAAGGGAACTCCCATTTCATATATTCCTGATAATCTGTATATACAACTTTGCCCAGCCTACAGATAGCTTCTGATTCTGCAACACATGAAAGTCACTACTTCAGTCTACAGCTGAAAGGTGGCATACTTGTCTGCCTAAAACCAATCAGTTATCTTGTCAAAGAAATACAGAAGGTTAGTCCAGTAAAATTATTTTGCAGTGAGTAGTTATGCATTTAATTATTCTTACACTTTTTTTTTTCGTGTAAATACTTTTATACAAATGAGATCAGCTTAATAATTATGTACCTGACTTATGCAGATTTCAAATAACTTCTTCTACCTCTTTCAGACTTTTGCTACATTGTAATTAAAAATATATTTTCTAAATCAGAAACCGTTTTAAGATTAGCACATGCCTATCGTGTCTAGGAAAACATTATTTTTCTTGGTCAAATGACTTAAGTAAAACCTAGAAAGAAGTCTAAAAATTATTTCTATGTCATCTGGAATGGTTGTTAAAGGGCTCCTAGTAAACTATGCAACAATATTCTGTCTTCAGAAGAGATCTATCAGCTCAGATTGCATGTACTAAATTCCACGGGGGCACTGGAATTGAATTACATTATTCTTGCATTCAAATCAGTAAATGAAAATGTATTTCTACAGCTTGAAACAAATGCCAAGGATTTATTTTAGAACATAAAAAAGTTCTGTTTTGACAGCCATTAATTAAGTGGAAGACATTTTTGTTTATCTGTCTTACTTTACAGAAAAGCAAGCAAATCAAGTCAGAACAAATAGATTTGTATGTGAGCACAAACACTCAATTATGGAACTGCTACAGCTCTCATGTCATTTGGTCAAGGTTTTCTTTTCCCTCAAGATGCACAGCAGTCTGCTGGCAGCTAATGAGGTGAAAATAAACAGGGATAATTAGAAATTGTATAATTAACATATTTTTCCACTGTAAATATTGATTTGTTTAAAATGAGTTCGGTGTATTTGATAAGTTTCCAATATTAAAAGTAGCTAAGAACAATTTAACGAAAAACTAAATATTAATTACGTAATTGCCATTATGATTTTTAATATATTTTAGTTTTATCTTAGCTACTTTAACCTTTCTCCTTGATGAGAATAATGCTGCCAAACAGTAATATAAACTTCCAATACAGTCCCTCAAATCTACATGGGACAAAAAAGTTCCTACCTCATTGAGTAACCAGCTGTAATTTTCAGTAGCTGATCTATATGATATTGAAAGATATTCACAGACTGTATTTACCATGCTAAGACTCACTTTAGATCCATGAAAACTTAAAAAGATTAGAGTTCTACATCACTCTCTGGATATGTCTATTTCTTTCTTTCAGTTGACAATAGACAAAGAGATAATTAGCACGTATAGGTAATGTTTTTGCCTCCTTGTGGTTGGTGAACTGAATATGGTCCAAAGGCATATAACCAGTAGCAGATGGGCCATCATTTTAATTTTGCACAAGCCAGGTTTGAAATTTCTTCTTCTTTTCATTAAAAAATTGTACAACCAAAGTTTTGGAATTTTTCTACAAAAATACCTGAGAGTGCAGGTGCAAAATCTTAATAAATTCAGCAGGTAATTACACTTTTCCTCTGATCTATATTAAAGTCCTCTTGAATCTCTTGCTCCCTTTGCTCATCTGCAGAACCCCCATTGATAGAAACTTGAATACTGCGCAGGGGATTAGTATAGGAAACAGTGTTATTGATAAAAATGAAGAAGTATCCTGCAGATACAGTGAACCTAGTTCTATTTATTTCAGATGCTGAGACAGAGTGGGAGGAAAGGAGAAGTATGGTGTGGTGGTGTGTCTGAGTGTTTTTCCTTATACCACTGATTTTCAGTAACATTACTGCAGTGATTTATACAGGACCTAAATAAAGAGAAGGTAAAAACTAAGACCACTTTGTATGGAGAGATCTTCAAGGAGAGTGGATATCTTTTCTGAAGCCAGCCAATACCTTCTGGTCATAGTGGCTGTGGAAATAGCACGTTTATTATTTCCAACAGAAAAACAAAGAATGTAAAAATAGGTTGGACTTAACTACTTTTAATTTAATTTAATTATCTTAGTCAGTTATGGAGAGTATTTTCAAAAAGCATGCTGTGTGTATGCTTTTTATGGGACTGAGGTGTCATTCATTATTACATGGGTGCAAGAGGTGTCAGGAACATTCTTCCATCCCAGAGTGCTGCTGATATGTAGGCCCTTGACACTAGTATATCCTTTTCAGATAAATAGCTTTAAATTATCCCCAAATCCCCAAGCCTTCTATCAAACAATAATAATTCCGCTGCTACCTTCTTCACCCCAGCTCCAAGATCCATCTGTGATGGAATCTCTATGATGGAACAAAAAACAGGAAAATTATTTTGTCAAGGAATACCCTTAAACTCAAATGTAAGCAGACTAAACTATTCAATTTGAGATTACATGCACTGTTTCAGAGATGAGATTTACAGAGCCAACTGCAATTCAGCACTACAGAAAGAAAGAACTGGAGATTTAATGGAAATACTGCTGAAATGAATTCAGTAAAGAAACACAGATTTAGATATATTTATCTAAATTAGATATTATATATAATATAAATATATATATTTAGATATACCAATCCTGAACAAAATCTCAATCATAAAATGCAGAGTCCCAGTGGCTTTCAGATCTGATTTCAGGTCAGAGCTAATTTTAATTTATCAGACATCTAAATACTGCCACAGTAATTCATTTTCCTTAAAAACAAATGAGGAAAGTCAGTACATGTTCTACAGAAGCACTGCATTTATTACATAAATGTGTCTTCATGAAGAAATCTGCCTTATATTGCAAGGTAAGTTTTCATATACTTATAAGAACTTAGGCAATAATCTAATTAAGGAATTTTTCCCTTACACAACAAAAATACAATCTGTATAGAAAAGTATAAAAATTCACCTTTCTTAGATTTTATAGCTTTAGATTTTTCCACTAATTTTCTATTAAAAATTGATTAGAAATAGTCAATAATAAATCATAATATCATGTTCTTTTTAACAGTCTGTGTCTTTTAGACTTTATTCCTTTGTTGTTTTCATCATAGGCACAAATCTAAGGTACACAGTAAATGAGTGTGATTTCTGGGTATGCGTTAAGACAAAAGAAAAATAAAAAAGAGAAGAAAAAAACCAACGTCTAGTCTCCTTCCAGACTCAAGAGGAGTCTATTTCAAAGAATACAAAGTCAGGCTAAAAAAATGTCAGTAGGCCTAGGCAGATTAGCAAGTAGTTCCTGGCTCAACTCAAACATATGGTATTAACTTGCATTCCTGGAGCACTGACCTCCAATCTAACACTTTACGAAGCAAAGTAAAAAAAATGCCAAGTTGAAAGTAGGTTCTTGCTACAGAAACTGCTAAACAAATATTCTTATGAATGAATTTATTACTAAACTTATTTTTTTATACATTTCTGCCATCCTGGCTCATTTATTTAACTCTTATCCATCAGTCCTCAAACAATATTTTTATTTTATTTTTTCATGGTTTTGTAATTTTGTAATTTTGCTATCAGTATTCCACATCATAACATCATGTAAAGTATGGATACTTCTATTGAATGTGCAGTCCACAGAAGAAGACTACATATCACAGAGAACAACAGGGGTAATGATAAGTCACGGGACCAGGACGCTATATAATCTCGTTCCCAGGCTGGAGTGCCCTCCTTCTGGGAAGCGTTCCAGCCGTGTCGCCTAGAGTTCACAGTAGGCCTCTTGGTTTTCGGGGACTCTCTCTCTCTCTGTTTGTTCGATTTGTTAGCCTCAATTATATTATATTGTGTTATCTTGTATTTCGATATCATATTTAGTAAAATAAGTTTTTCCTCCTTAGATTGCCGCTGTTTTTATCCCATTCCCCTTTTCCCCTCCTTTCCGGGCCCCGGGGGGGGGGGCCCACGGGGTGGCTTCCCCTGTCACGGGCATAGGTAAATCTAAGTAACCTGTGACAGATTTTTTAAAAAACATTTATTTCTAAGAAAGCTGCTGTTCAATGAGGGAACTATTTGAAGTATTTATGTGAACAGCTTTCTGAATGCCCTGGTATTCTGTTCCCAGACCATGTTAAGATTCTTATTCTAATTTAGTTTTCAGTTAAAGAATGTTTTAGGCACTTCTGAGAAGCAAAATACCTTAGAATAAATATTTGCAAAAGCTTTTCATGCAAATTTAAAGTCTCACTCACTGTGAAATAAAAAATGTTTTAGTAGTTGTATTCACAAATGCATAACCTGTATTGTTATTAGAAAAGCTATTGCATTGATATAAAAGGCACTACTAGATTTTTTTCTCCCAGAAATTCTCAATGCATAGAAAATCGCATTAATAGTTTTTACTTAAGCCATGGAAATTGCTTAATGCAGAACTTTAAAAATGATAAAAAATCTGATGTTGTACTAAGGTTTCAGTAATCAATAGTCTTACTGCCTTTTCTTTTGTGTTTGATACTTTGAGACCTATTACACTCAGAACATAATGAAAACAAACTTTATTACTGAACACATCCAGCTGCACTCAGACGCTGTTTCAGTAGTTGACTAATCTAAATTATCTATTTCTTATTTTAATCTATACTAAATCTGACAGAAGAATGTTTGAAATGTAGTAGAATCATACATTTAAACACAATGAGCAAGAATATCTGTCTACCTGTTAAAGAATCCTTGAGACTTCTGTACCTGGACAAAAAGTGTGGAGATATTCACAGGTTAGAGAGTTTTAGCTTTCATGTAATGAGCCTTTACTACTTAGAAAATGTAGCAGAGTGCAGGGCTGCCTAGGGAAAAAAAAAAAAAAAAAAAGAAAGAAAAATTAAGAAAAACAACCTACAGGGAATATACTGCACTCTCTCTCGGCTAATTTTTATTGTTAATTGTCTACATGAACTTTTGATTAATACCTAAAACACAAAATACTCATACTTTTTTTCTGATGCAGCCTAATTCAAAAATCTTATAATCACCATATGTATTCCACAAAATAAATAAATAAATAAATAAAAATTCTTCCGACACTTTCCATTCTGTATCTAGAAGCTTTGGCAGTTCTGTCACATTTTTATTATTCTTACAGCTCCAAATGTGCTTTCTCTGTTTCTCTATTTTCTTCATAGCATCATAGAATGTTTTTGGTTCGAAGGAACATTCAAGATCACCTAGTGCCAAAGGCCTGCTACAGGCAGGGACACCTCCCCTCTAGACCAGGTTGTGCATAGCCCCATTCATCTTGGCCATTAATGCCTCCAAGGAGGGAGCATCCACAACCTCTCTGGGCAACTTGTTGCAGTTTCTCACCACCCTCACAATTCTAAAATTGTCATGTTCTGGTAGGTACTCTCAAATTACACCAGTAAATTCAATCCCTGTGCAAAATGCAGCAGTTATCAGTACTTCCTCTGCCCCCAGTTAACCACCTCCCAAAACAGACAAACAAACAAAAAAACACAAACAAACACAGTGTGTTTTCTTCTCTTCCATGCAGATGTCTCCTCCATATTCAGTTTGCTTCTTTGCCTTTGAGGTTTTAACATGTTAAACACGTTTCTTGCTTTACTGTTTCATCAGTAGCCAGTGTTCAGATCTGCTATGTGCCAAGAGGGCACAGCACAGCACCCTTTCCGTTAAAAGTGTGTCATTTTGTGGTTGGGAATGAAAGGATGTGTTTTTTTGTTTTTTTTTTTTTAGACTGGCCAGAACCTACAAGTGCTTTAATGGACAAGGAACTCAAACCTGATTGCTACAGCAGCCACCTGTGGATATCCAGTTTCCAGACATTACAGAGATTGGCTATGTATTTCTTTGAGACTGGGCAAAGTTGTTTTAAACTTCAAAATTTATATATATATATATATATAAATGTTATATATAATCTGATCTACGTTATTTATTGCTACAATTACTTTATTCCAGTGACCCTGATTCCATTTGGCTGTTATTCTTTTTGTTTGTTTGTTAACAAAGAAGAATGCATGTCTACCAGATCTCTCTTAATAAAGTTAATGTAGCTAAGAGTTTAAGGGACTCATACTGAAATGTAAAAACATCTGGAAGTTTGCTGTACAGATGATTTGTAGACTTGAACCAAATACTGTTGCTACCCTGAAAATAATATTTTCTTTTCTTGGTTAGAAACGTAATTTCCTCACTGCTTTTAAACAAACCCGGTTTATTACCGAAGATTGTCCACTGACAAGCACCACTGAAGATTCATATTGACAACAGTGAAAAATAGTGAAGGCGTCTGAAAAACAACTTAGTTACACTACAGTGTTCTACACTTCTTTCTTCCCTATATCAAATGCAGGCATCTCGTTGTGTTGCCACAGATTTTTTCTTTTTTTCAGCTGTTTGCTTTTTCAAATTTAATCTAAGCTGTTTTTAATGCCCAGTCCACGCATATATATAGCATATATATAAATATATGTATATAACTTCAGCCGCAGACTGCTTTATGATGGCTAAATTTTAATTTTATGAAGGAAGCATATTTGACCTCTATGGATTTTAAACACAGCTGGATTTCTTTATCACTGACAAAAATAAAATTATGTAAACCAGATGGTTTCATATAGTTCAAGAATTACAATTCCAGTTTCCTCTCACTAAACTACTGGCTTTCCAGCAAAGGGATGAAGAATAGTGAAGAACAGACAGAAGAGAGCTGTTGTTTTGGTTACTGTTTTTTAAAGCAATACCTTCACTACAGACAACAAAACAAATATCATACAGAAGTACTCTGTGGTGGAGAGTGGGAAAGTAAACAAAAGCACACCGCAAAAAAATCTAGGTATGGTGAGCTGCACTGTGATTATGAATACTCTCTCTGCTCAACACTGAGCACCTTCAGTATTAACTCATAATTTAGACTTATACAGCTCATATTAAAAGGAGGGAATGCATGAATTCCAGAACTATTAAGTCTTCAAATAGCTCAGTGAAATAAGAAGGGTATATGGGAAAATCTTATGTCTGTGACTTCTCCTAGCATTGCAGTTCCCTGATGGACTGATAAAGCTCTAATACTAATTTTAAGACTGAGCTTTTCCTCCTTGTGAGATAATAATAATGGGAATCGGACAGATTTTCTTAAAGAACTCATCCCTGGTAGATGTTCAGTGGATGAAGAATGGGTTGCAAGATGTACCCAGAGTGGTTGTCAATGTCTCTATGTCTGGACTGAGATTATTGACAACTGGTGTCCCTCCAGGACAGGATTTTAACATCTTTATCAATGATATCAGCAGTGGGATTGAAAGCACCCTCAGTGAGTTTGAAGATGACACAAAGCTGTGTGGTGCGGTTAGTTCACTGAAGGGATGGGATGCCATACAGGGAGACATAGACAGGCTTGAGCTGTTGGCTGTGGTGAGTCTCATGAGGTAAAATATATTTAAGTTCATGGTCTTGCACCTTAGTCATGGCAACCCCTGCTATCAGTAAAATAGGGGGGATGTACAGTTAGAACACAGCCCTGGATTTTTTATTATTTATTTATTTTTGTATATTTTTTAAAGAACAAAACAATTTCAGGTGTCACTAATAGCCCTATCCCTATAATAAATGGTATGGCAAGACATTAGTAAAAGTCTTTACATTTAATGTTTTATAATAATGTATTAACACCAGTTTCCTGACAATTAGTGTTTTAACTGTTACAAAATTGTTCTTTCAAATCTATGTCTTCTGTTTCAGTAAGAAATTATTCTTTCATAACAAGACTAGTACTACCAGAATACTTGGTTTAAAAAATCTATTTTTTTTCCTATTTTTCTTTTCTTTTCTATTTGACCATTCAATTTAAAATGGAGAGAAAAGCTTCCATAACCCCAGTAACACTAAAACTTACCATTAAATAAAGGTCCAAAAGGTCTTACATTTCATTTACACAGACTAATTCAATGACTTAACAGAAGCTTGTATTGTAGAAAAAGGAAGAACTCTGCAGTCTGTGGATATTGAAATGACATAATAATCTGCATGTTGATGGTACTGATAATCTAGTTGGAGAACAAAAGTTCTGAAACCTTCAAGTCAAGAGTTCATGGAAAAAATCTGCCTGGGAGCTGCATACAATATCAGCCAGAAGATCACCACCCCACTCTGGTTAGTTTTGTCTTATTTCTGCCTCTGAATGTCTGCTATGTCTGAGATTTATAAATTATTCAGAAGAGACAGATTGTTTAATGCAGCTTCACAAACTCTCATGTTCTGCACTTGTATCTACCTACATATATATGAATACCTCCATATAATTTTATATAGATATAATATGCTTAAACTGTATTATTTCATAGACTAGTAAAAGTATTTTGCTTTCTGTGATTAGAGATTACTTCAAACTGCTAATTGGAATATTCAAATACAAATGCTATACATTTTAAAAGTCAATTCAGTTGGAATAAATATTTATCCTGTAGCTAGTTGCTAATATTTAAACATAAAAAAATTAACAGAAGCTTTAGGAGACTGTAATTCATTGGATTTTATTTTTATTTATGTATTAGATGGTATATTTTTGTTTAGTAAAAAAAGTAGAGCTCACTACAACTGCATATTCACAAGGAAGGATTTGCCAAGACAACAGCCATTTGGGGAAAGTTCTCAAGCAGAGAATGTGCTTTTCCTGGAAAATCATAATAACCAGTGCATAAAGTGATTGTGATCCAGCATACATAGTATGGGAAACAAACCAGTAAAACTGTCAATGGCCAAAGGAGGGCTACAAAGAAGATTTAGGTTGGATGCCTGGGGAAAGTTCTTTACTATGAGAGTGGGGAGGTGCTGGAACAGTCTGCCCAGAGAGGTTGTGAATGCTCCATAACTGGAGGTGTTCAAGGCCAGGTAGGGTGGGGCCCTGGGCAGCCCAGTCTAGTATTAAATGTGGAGGTTGGTGGCCCTGCCTGTGGTGGGGGGTTGGAGATTTATGATCCTTGAAGTCTCTTACAGCTTGGGCCATTCTGTGATTCTGAATTCCTGACTGAATTCAAACATGAAGACATGTATGAGGGTAGTACTAGGGGCAGGTTATTTAGCAGGAATATAGAAACACTGTCTGATCATTCAGAGATGCAGTTAGGAAAGCCAAAATACTATTGGGAGTTAAATCTGGTGACAGGTCTGAAGACTAAGAGCTGTTGCAGGTGTATATGAAAAGTGTATTAGTTGCATAAAGAATACAAGTTAAGATCTGGGTTGAATGAAGCATAGGACCTAGTAACAAAGGACATGGGAAAAGGTGGAGTACTCAGTGCCAGATTTGCTTTAGACTTTATTACTGGGGTTTGTCCGTTTAAATGGTGAAAAAAAAAAAAAGTCACTCTTAGAAAAAAAGGCAAGAAAAAAGATCTGGGGAATTATAGGTCAGTCAGCCATATATCAGAACCTGAGACAGTGATGGCCTGAGTCCACCTGCAAGCTATTTCTAAGTGTACCAAGGACAAGAATTTGACTACAAGTAGGCAATACAGATTTATGAAGTGGAAATCATGCCTGACAAACGTGGTAGTTTTCAACAGTGCAATGACTAGCTTCATGGATGAAGGATGAGGGCTGGCTGTTGTTTACCTTGACTCAGCAAGGACTTTAACTCTGTGTCCCATATCATCCTGATAGACGAAATGATTGATAGACTAGATTCAAAATGGTAAGAAAAGCCAGGCTCAGAGGATTATGATTAAACTCATCAGGCATACAGTACCAGACAATAGGATAGAGCACAGTTTGCAGATGATACAAAATAAAGGAGGTGGGGTTTAATCAATTATCTGCTAACTAGATATTTGTCTAACTATGCAGAGGGATCTCAACTGGTTAACAGATAGCGGAGAGCAACAGCATGAAGTCCAACGGATTTTAATGTTAAAACCTGCTCTGGGAAGGAGAAAACCCATACTCCAGGACAGGCTGGGGGCCAAATGACTGGGGAGTGGCTTGACATGAATGGTCCTGAGGTTCCTGGTGAGCACTAAGTTGAACATGAGCTGAATACAGCTTTGCAGTGTTGAAGGACAGAAGCATCCTGGTCTGATTTAGAATGACTACTGCCAGGAAACTGAGAGAGGTGATTCTTCTCCTCTGGTCAGCATTCTTCTCCTGGCCAGCACTGGTTGAGACATGTCTGGAATCATGGTTTCAGTTTTAAACTCCCAAGAACTAGAGAGACCAATGTAAGTCCACTGAGAGAATTAAAGGCATGAAACACATGACATATTAGGAAAGGATGAGTGAGCTTTTCACTAACACAAAAAGAGGCAATAGGCACAAATTGAAATACAGGAAATTTCAGTTCAACAAAAAAAAAAAAAAAAAAAACCACCTTGATTTTAAGGGTAATTACACACTGGAACAGGTTGCTCTGAGGAGTTGTGGAGTCTCCTTCCTTTAGTATATTCAAAACCTGACTGGACACAGTGCTAAGAAAACTGCTCTTATTGAGCTAAATCTGAGCAGAGGTGGGTGAACCAGATTATATTCTGAGTTCCATTCCAAATCAATATTTGTGTAATTTTGCTATTTTATCAGTTAAGATTGTATTTTAAAATAAATGACTGCATTTTTTTGCAACACTGTAAAGGAAAAATCTCTTTCTTATCTGCACTGATCTATAATATACGATGGATATCATAAGGCAGATCTTATTTTCAGATGCAATTTGATGTCATGAGCAGTACAAAGTAAATTAAATATTTTATCACAGTAAATACATAAAGCTGTACAAAAATAATCTCCACACAAACCTAGTACAAAGAGTTTTTCTAGGTAATCACAAAGTACCGGAACAGAACCGTGAATCCGTAATGCCAATATTTGATCTGAGATTTCATGCTGTCTCCCTGTTGCCTCCCAAAGTATTTTGACTGAATATTTAAGATGTTTTTCATTACATAAACCTTTTGAATATGCCTACAGGCAATTGCAAAAGCTATGCCACTAATGTGTGCTATATCTAGTCTTTTCTCATTGCCATTATATTTTGTGTGTATATCCAGTGTGGAAACTGGAAGATTTTTATTTCTTATTTTTTATCTGAAATGAGACAGTTCTTTTTTGACTGTTAGGAGTGAAAAATGAGTTACAGTCCTTCTTTTATTGAAAGATCTTTATCAATTCAATTATTCCTCCAATTATTTTTTACCTTTTTTACCTTTATAGATACCAACATTACCAGTCAGAATGTTGATTTCTGATAGATTTTATATTTTTAATATATTTCCTTGAAAACAAATCTCTGCCCTAAAACGTTAGCTGGCAAGCTGAACAGATTATTCTACCTATTCTTCCAATCAGTGAAGACTGTGAGAAAGTGCTAGCCTTTCAGTTTCAAATTTAGAAAAGTACTGGTGCTCTTGGGTAATAAATTTCTTGTTTTCCTCCAAAAAATATATAATATATGCCTTGAGGGAGTTCCTTTATACACTAGCCAATGGTAAAGACCATGCAATCGAAGTAGAATCATTCACAAAAATTCACTTAAAATTTGTACATTTGCTACACTTTAGCAAGACCTGCAACCACCTATACACATGGTATTGAGGATCTATGACCTAACTTATGCATGCATAATGAGTAAATGATACACATTTCACAACAGACTATTTCACAGCTATTCAACAGAAAAGATAAATTTAAAACTCATTTTGAAAATGAACCAAAAAGAAAAAAAATTGAATGTGACTACACATTGAAAATATTTTAAATCCTCACTGAGCATAATAATACTCAAATAAAACTCTTAAGTTACAATAAAATTAGAGTTCCTGTTGACTTTAGAGGTACTTAACCTGGAGAGTGTTACTTCAGCACTGGAGGAAATAAAACAAACCAAAACCAAAAACAAAAACAAAAACAAAACAAAACAAAACAAAACAAAACAAAAAAAAGCACCAAATTGCACAGTGTTATAACAGAATGAAGCAACAATATGTCTTATCTAAACTCTACAGAAGCCAGTGGCTGGCAGCAAGCATTACAAGATTTGACAGGAAGGAATTTTAAAACTTACACAATCGTATCAATCTGAGGGCACAAGCCAGAGCAAAGCTTAATAACCTAGTACCTCCTGCACTGATGACAGCAGAAATTAATCCATAAGACTGCCTGGCAGTTTCAGGAAGGTTTCTTAGACTTTTTAAGAAACACAGTCTTCTCTAAAGCCACAAGGCAGAACAAGATGTGATGAAGAAAATCTGCACTGTATTTTAAACCAGCTAAGCAAGTGCTGAAGAAAGCCCTGTTCCATGATATTTAATGTGATAAGCCAAAAAAAAAAAAAAGAAAAAAAAAAAAAGAGAAAATAATATGACACATGTGAAAGACCTCAGGTAGGGCAATCCTCTGAGGACAATTGCTCCTTTTGCATGGACCTTTTGGTTAAGAAAAATTCAAAGAAGACCACCCAATAATATAGGATTTGGAAGAGAAAATTATTGAGGACAACAGATTAGAAGCACTTCCTCATCAATAATTATTTAATGAATCTTTCTCAACACTATAAAGAACCATGGAAGAACTTACAAAATCCTTTTCAAAACAAAACACAATCAAAAACCCACAAGCAAACACAAGAATGTTATGTTCTATATCAGGGAGCCTGACTTACCCCTAGTGTTTACCTGACCAGTGGTAGAGAACTAAAATGGAAATCTGGGTTTTCAGAAACCACACAATTAAATTTGAATTATATTTTTAATAAAACTTACTATTGTAAACTCTGAACCAGGCTTGTTTAGGATAAATTACATTAAAAACACTGATTAAAAACAGAACTGAAAAAAGCACCACATACTTAGGGGAATCATAAAAATATCCTTCCCTCTGTGAAAAGTCACATTCAAAACTGGTGCTATTTATAACTACTTGATTTTTCATCAAAGAATAAGGACTTGAGACTTGACAATCAGTGCTGCTTGCGATGTTGCTGTAAAATTACATCCATACCCAATGAGAAATATCATAATCAGTTCCCATTGCGAGTTGCTTGAAATCTGCCTGGCCCAATTAAATAAGATAATTCTGAAAGACATATTCTCCCCAGAGCATTAGAGAAATTTAAAATGAGCCAGCTGAATTAGCCTCAGTATGTAGGTGGCCTGCTCCCTGCCTGTAAGTATAATCTTTAAGCATTTGTATGATCTGCTCAGTCAACTCAATCACTTTGGGTCCGATAGCTGTAACAAATGCCATTTAAATTATTATTATGTGGCAACTGCAAAAGAATCATGCTTCTTGATTATAAACTAGAATATTAGGGTCCAGCTTCTTGCATAGACACAAGTACCATAACAAAACAAAACAACAACAACAGAAGAGACTGAAATCAGTAATAATCATTATTTAATGATAACTTAATGATGTGGAAAAAGAATATGCTGTTATTATTTATCTATTTGTAATGGTGAGAAGTTAATTATTTTTATTCTGATAGAATTAAAGATGAATTCATAAATAGCTGCAGAAAAATGGATCAAATTTATGTTTATGCTAACATTCATATCCTATTTTCTGATAGGTAGCGGAAGTATGGAGTTGTCAGAACAACAGTCTTAACTGTTTCCATTTTAACTCCAAAACTTTATCTGACCAGACAATGCAGTAGCAATCCACCCTGCTTATGCTATGACTGCAACCACATTTACAAAATGCCTAATTTTTATAATTATAAGTTATTTGAACTTGCTTAAGCATTCAGATATTTCTGCCACAAAAAGAGTATAGTGGAGCATTCCTTGCTCTGTGATAAGAGCTGTAATTCCCCACCCCACCCCAACATTTTATTAACAACCATTCAAACGGACACAATAAGTTTATATTGCTACTCCAGCCCTGGTGAGCTTGTTTCTATTTTGACATAAAATTTATTCTTTAGAATGGAAATACATATACAAAAAGAAGTATATAACCAACCATAATTGCTTTGGAAATTAAATGCATGTAAGTCAGGAAATTAAATTCTCAGTGTTCAAGTCACTATTAACCCAATTCACTTGTGATTATCAATGCAAAAGTAATTTCTAGAGCACATCAATTGTACTTTGCTTTTTGTCAAATTATAAGCAGAACAGATAAGGTAGTTTGACACTTCCTATTAGAAGAAGCTCTTTCAGATTGCCAGAACCATCAAAGTTGAAATACAGCAGCTGAAATCTCTGCCTTAGGTTTATTTATTTTTCTTTTTACTAGTTCTCAGTAGATTTAGTCAATGGCAAAAACATAGTGAGAGGTGATTTTACTGAAGCTTCTAAGTGCAAGGCATGAGGACAAAATGCCAGATAACAGAGAGCTCTTTAGCACTTAAGGCACAGTAAGAACCAATGGCTGGAAGATAAAACTAGGCAAACTCAGGTAAGAAATAACTGTACATTTCTTTTAGTTTAAGTGAATTAACTATAGAAAACTAACAAACTAGACAAGAAAACAAAAAACAAAAACAAAAACAAAAAACAGTAAAAGGACTACAGTTTCAGTTTTTAAAGCAAAGTTTCTTCAAAGCAAAACTCAGACCTTTCTGGAACATTCTTTCAATACACACTACTGGCTGAATTCCAGGGAAAGCGTTATTTGATGATCTGAATTATAGAAGAATATGTTTTACAAGTGCTGAGATATGAACTCCAAAAGAACTCAACAGTCAATGAGAAATCTTAAGCAGATTAAAACAGCACCCACAGACCATGTGATTACATTTTAGATTTAGGAAGTCGATACAAAAACTGTTCTAGATTTCTCCGTCTTTAGAAGGAAATCATAAGACTTATAAAGACTTTTTATGTTGTAAAAGTTTTAAGAACCCTCTATACAGAAAAAAAAAAATAATGAGTTTGATACATGTACAGGGAGATACTAGCACCAGTCAAGTCAAAACATCCAATTTTCATGCTTTCTCAAAGTGCATTGTGATGATCTCTTCATCAATAGAATCATCTTGGTTCTAAGACCATACTTGGCCTTCTTTTATTATTAACCATCTCCTGAGAAACCCTGTTTTCTGAGCTTTCTGCATCCTTCCCTTCCCTTCCCTTCCCTTCCCTTCCCTTCCCTTCCCTTCCCTTCCCTTCCCTTCCCTTCCCTTCCCTTCCCTTCCCTTCCCTTCCCTTCCCTTCCCTTCCCTTCCCTTCCCTTCCCTTCCCTTCCCTTCCCTTCCCTTCCCTTCCCTTCCCTTCCCTTCCCTGTTTGATTTTTTTTTTCCCTCTCCATAATAGAATCCTGTAATTTTGCCCTCTCTGTATGTTCACAAGCATTTGAAAGCCCAGTTTTCTACTGCTAATACATTTGTTTCTGATATTAAGCATCAATATAAAGGGGTCGTTCTATTTTACAGGTGGACACAGCATTTCTGCATCTTAGTTTCTTAACTAAGTAACTCAAGTTACTAAGTAACCTAACTCAGTAACTTAGTTTCTGACTGCCCTTTGTCCACTTAATGCAAACAAACAGCACAGTAATGGAAATAAAATTATTTCCATTACTGTGACATTCTACTGACACTTACTAATTATTTTGATTAAGAATAATACTTTCTTAAAACACACATATATAAAACTCACCCACATAAATTAAAATTTGTATGTATTATACATACATATGCACATTAATTTTACATGCTATTATTTAACCACACAGAGAAAAAAAAATAAAAAATGTATTACCAATGTATTTTTCATTTTTTTAAATCTTTATCTCCTGCATGAATTTTAACATACAATATCATGGGCCCCAGTGGCGCAAGTGGTAGGAATGCCGCATTGCAACACCGGGACCCCGTGTTCGAATCCCCCTGTGGCGCAAGTGGTAGAAGTGCTGATCTGCTACACAGAGGCTCGAATCCTGGGGGGTTGGACTTGATGATCTCTAAGGTCCCTTCCAACCCGCACGACTATGATACTATGATACTATGATCATACATTAATTGATATTCAGCCACTATTTCATGATGATTGGTGTAGTGCCTAAAGCTTAATTTCACAGTGCATTAACAGCAATGCAATAAGCATTCTTTCCTTGGAAAACTACCATTCCTTGAAGATCAGATAAACGTTCATTCGAGTCATACTTACAGCAACGTTTATCTGTTTACTTAGGAATATTCAATTTATAGATTTCTTATTAATGCAAGAAATTATTATTCTAAGTATGTTTTCTCTGTACAATATATATTTATCAGTGCAGCTGATGATTATTAAGGTATCTCAGACATACTGTATGAGACAGTATGTTCGGAGATTTTTTTTCTTCTTGCTTCCCTTTCTTGTCTGCTGAAACAAGACTGTCAACAAGCTGACCCTCTGATCTTTTAGCTGATAATCATTATGTCAGCTTAGTTTGCTTTTGGATAGTTCTATCACACTGAATTAGCATTTGCCTTAAACAACTTGTCATTTTCAGCTCTGCCATATAAAAGGTTTGCAGACAAAATTCATATAAGAAATTGCAGGTCATTTTATAAAATGAGAAGGGAAGTAATATTTTTAAAGTTTTGAAGCTACTTTCATTTGAACTCTTGAGGAAGAGGAAAATAACTATATGCCTAAAGATTCTCTAAAATGTACTATTTTAGAAACTGAAAGTAACCAATACGATTCTTTTAATTATGCTATTACGCTCCTAGATGTACATTAGCTACTTTCAACAGACAGTGCTATAATTTACGTTTTACTATGAATATTTAATAGCCAGACTAGGGGCTGGAACTTGAGGACCTGATTCACTGGCAAACGTATCGGCATGCAAGTGGGAATTTTAAAACAGATGTCACAGTTGGTGCCACAAAGTGACCAAAAGGCACCACTCAGACATCAAGTGAAAGCAGAGATTTTTGAATAATCATCATTTGAATTATCACAGTTCAAGACCTTGGAAGAAAAAAAGTTTTGTTTTGTTTTTTTGTTTTGTTTTTTTTTATATTATTATTATTATTTATTTAATTTATTTTAAAATTTTTATTATTTTTATCTATTTATTTATTTATTTTTAATAATTCCTAAGGAAATACAAACAACTTTACAACATTCTATTTATGAAGCATTTATATAGTGTTCAAGTATAAGGGCTGCTCCAAAAGAATTGCCTCCTCCTTTATGATGTTTACAAAGTCAGGTGTCTCACCAGTATTCTCAGGCATGATGTTTCCATGTGACAGATGGCAGCAGAGGGCCAGTCTGACAAATAGCATCTGACATGAAAGTGCACACGAAATGAAGGTATGTCGATGAATTCCTCCAAGCAGAAAAAGGTGCACCCATTGATGTTCATCAATGCTTCCTGAACATTCAAGGAGACCAAACAGGGGATGTGAGCACAGTGAGGTGGTGGGCAATGCATTTCAACAGCGATGGCAATAACGTGAAAAACAAGCAGTGTTCCAGATTGCCATGCAGAGCTCTCAGACCATACGGTGAAGAGTGCCTCACTCAGCTCATACACACAAATGAGCTAGTGATCGAGTTGCAGTTTCCATGGAAATAAATAGGAGGCACTACTTTCAGAGCAATTCATGTAAAATATTTGTTTTCATATATCTCAGACTTTACTGACATGAAAAAGAAATAAAATCTCCTAAATACAATAATTTTACTCTAGATAAGGAAGCTATTTTATTAACAGAGTAATGTTTTCTGTACTACTAGTAATTAAGAATTGACTGTGTCTGTGTAGTGTCAAGAGCTGCCTTTCCAATCACCAGTGATTAATTTCATTGGTTAACATCCTATATATTACAGCATTAGAAGATTTGAAACAATGAAAATTTAATAATAACAATGAAAGTTCTGAAATGAAAAGGAAAACTGTTAAAAATGCAAAATTTGTTATTTTTGGTAGAGATAGTCCTTTTTGTGTTAGTATTCCCATTACTACCATTAACAGATAAAGAGGGATGCTATGATTTACCATCTTTAAAATGTTGATTCCTCTATTCATCAACACTCCAAGAGACAAAATATGAATGTTTGCAAATTTAAGTTTAGCATAACAATATCAGACCAGGAAGGGACAATATGGCTAGCGTATACAGAATATATTATTTTCTAGAGATGAGAAAGACTGCAGATTCACTTGAATTGAATTATTTCCTTGCTGAAATATCCAATATAGAATGTCTTATGTTTTGTGTGGATGATAAAATAATAGGAGAGTAGGAAGCTGAAGTACTGAAAAAACGTTACTTCTGGCTCCTGAAGTATCTTTGGTATGCATGGAGAAGGTAGGCAACATCAAATCAATTCTACTTATAGCAGGCTATACTTTTATTTTCAATTTGTTCCTGGTTCTGTGGCTCACATATCCATGCAGTAAGGCTTTGTTCCTGAGGTTACTGAACCCTTTGTAAAAATACTCTAAATGGATGAATAGTACAAGCACTTAACCAAATGGCAACCAAACTGAAAACAAGAAACCTACTGATTTCAGTGGAATCAGAAGTAATAATATTTTCCTGATATATATAAATTATCTGTTGAAAAGGTAGCAAAACATTCTCATTCTGGTTTATAGAAAGACACTATATACTGGAGTCCCTTGCAATCTTTAGTTAAGATTAGGGTATCTTTTTCTCCCTTCTATTAGAAAGTGTATTCTTTCACAGCTGAAAAGAAAAAAAAAGAAAAAAAAAACCAAAAAGAAAAACCCACTTGCAAATGTATTTCATTGCCAGTTATGAGTCACAGTGTGTTCAGCTTTAGATATCCTTGACTCTTTCTTTTCTTTAATTTTTTCTACTAATGCAGAGGGGACCACATCTTTTTTATAGCTTTCATTTCAGTTGCGAATAATCAAACAAGAACAGATTTCTTCAGTAAATGATTATGTCTCTAATCATCGTCATTCCCT
This sequence comes from Coturnix japonica, assembly GCF_054131305.1. Classification (NCBI taxonomy): domain Eukaryota; kingdom Metazoa; phylum Chordata; class Aves; order Galliformes; family Phasianidae; genus Coturnix; species Coturnix japonica. Next base: position 49,927,615 of record NC_140664.1, read on the forward strand.
TCAGTGACTGTACAAAGTTTATAAATCAAGATTTTATTTTATTTTTTATTTAGTCTCAGCATCATATTATATTTGATTTTAACAGGCATCAACTTATAATGATCATCAGTGTCACATTGACCTTCCCTGTTCCCTACTTTCCTGTAGCTCTGCCACAGGAGAAAGGAATCCTTTATAATTGATAGATCATTTTGAAATTCACTGCACATCTACCTTGGAATCACACAAAGTCAATGTCCAATGATACATGCTGCCTTATCTGACATTTTTAATACCAAACTGTATTCTCCTTGTACTAGCTTTTGTACTAGTAAATGAATCCTACTACTTTGATAATAACAAGGTTTACAATGCATGCAAAATAGATGTTATTTTCCAATGAATTTAAATGATTTGTATATTTAATAGAATGTATTTTTTCTAGCTTTAAGGTTGCAGATAGGAAGACATAAAAAGTTAATTTAAAGAAGCTGAAAATAATCAGAATCAGATCTAAGGATAAAAAAAATTCAAGCTGCCAGTGTCATAAAACATATAATGATGTTGTCATCTAAAATGATTCCTTGTAAGAGAAATCACATATAATTTAAAATCTAAAAAAGAATGACATGTTGAAGGAACCAGTAGACTTGATGGTTACCTTTAACCAACCTTCTTTTAAACAACAGAAAATCATTTCAGTTTGCTTAGCGATTATCACAGATGCTTATTTTCCCATCCACGTAACTTAAGTTGCTTAGTTAAAAAAAAAAAAAAGATAAATTAGTTGAAATAATATTTTGCCTCTTAGAATTGTTTAATGAGCATAAGCCTGGGAAATATCCTCCAAATTTCTGAAAACACAGGATGTCACTTCAAAAGATGGACAGAGAGAGGGGAGGAGCAGCCCAGTTTTCCTTCCTTAAAATTTGTATTAGTAAAAATATTGAAGATTGTGTTTTTGTTTTTGTTTTCCAAAGTCAAAGATTTCTTCAAAATATTTTTATTAGATTATTTATTTCAAAGATAATTTACAACTAGAGTTTGAGCTTAATACTATGTTGCCTGCTTTCCTTCTGGCTATAAAAACTTATGTTCTAACCTTTATAACCATTAAATTATTGATGTAATAAACACATAATTTTTCAAAGAAGACAAATATCTGCCTTCATTCTTTTATTTAGAATAGCCATACACATAAACAGTTTGTGAAACAAGTACTCAGGTGTTCTTTTTGTTTGTTTGCTTGTTTTAAGAATCAAAGCTATATTTCCAGTAAAATTTCAGAAATATAGGTTTATTGCTTCTAATGCATAACATGGGTATTTCCACCTCCCATGCTGGTTTTCTTCTACATTACAATTATACTTTAAAAGTGCAACTAAAAATCAGTATCTTTAATATACGATTAACAAGTTTCATATGATATACCTTACATTAAATTCGATAAGGTGTTTCCAGTTGATATTTCAGTTTATTCTTGCAGGTTTGGGGTAATGAAGCTTTTTTGGTCTAGCTAAAAATTTATATTCTCAGTATTTATATATGGTTCAATTTTAAAGTTCCTTACAAATAAGACTAAGAGGAGGATGCCAACAGTATATTACTTGATACTAACAATAAGCCACTATCTTTGATAGCTGAAGGGTTATCTAGGCAAAGATAATAAATTAAACTATGAAGCCAGAAACTAATAAACCTTCAGAAGCAGAAAGAATTTCTTTCAGAAGTAAAAACATTAGATATTTTTTAGCCAGCAATCATTTCATAGAGTTTGCTATGTAAACCAAAGTCCCTAGAAGGCTGAAAAAAAAGAGATAATCTGCATCAGGAAAGAAAGGAGAAGGGAAGGTTTATAAAGTATACTAATTACAGACTATAGTCAAATATGTATATCAACAACACAAAAAGGGAAAACAGAATACTGGAAATATAAAAAATTCTTTATTGTTAATTAGATATCTATTTGATCTTCTGTAACTTCATAATTCTATTTGTGCCATACTTAGTTCTTTGTATTTCAGTATGTACGATGTGGATTTCATCCTGAATCACCATCAAGGACAGAAATCCTTGTTTCAGCTGAACTTTGCTTTAGCTATCACTATAATAGTCAGCTATGTTTGCTTTTATTTTTCTTAATGATCATGGTCTCAGAGTACCCACAGTGAAAACATACACAACCAGTGTCACTTGTGCAGCACTAAAGTTAGACATCCCCAGTACACAAGCACAGTGAACACAGCTCACACTACCACCTCCAGATACCATTCAGATAACCAGCAGGAAGCTGCAACACACCAGGCTTAGCTTCCTCTGAAGGGTCTTAGGGCAGCATTCACCTTCACGAGTGTACCACGCACATCATTAGCATCACCTCGTCTAATGAAGCAGGAACTGGGCTCTTAAGACTGTTCACATCACAGTTTTTCTCTCTCTGCTGTTTAATTCAGGATTAGAGCAAGGACTGGCAGCTGAAGACAGCTGGTCTATAACAGTCTATAAAGTCCAGTGTTAAGTAGCTTTTAAATTTACTTGTAGCATCTTGAGTCCAGTGACTTTTTTCTGTTTTTCAATGTCAGTGAGTTCTCCTGCTGCGCTCAGCTTTTGGTTGAAGATCAGGCATATAGAAAGGGAAACCTAATACTTCCTTTAGGTTCACATGGGTAACATTCCTCTCATGCAAAAAGGTGAAAAAGACCTTAACAAATAATTCATCCTTCATAAAAGATTTACAAATGGAAAGATTGGTTATGACATTTAATATACTATATTGTCAACAGGGATTTAAACTACCATATATTCAGAATAAATTTTTTTCAAAAGCAACAATGGGCTCAGTTAGTTTCCTATAAAATTCACATGCAGTTCTATAAATATGTGTTTTAATATCTTTCTCTGAAGCATAAGACAAGATCTTATATCACTCAATCGGTATGCAATATTTCAGAATTTACTCCAGTATTTATTTACATTAAATACATTCTCTGGAGAGGAAAGGAGACAAGATATTAACATCCTTACTGTAGAATAAAAAGAAAACAATTTTTTCTTTAAGATAATCATCAGAACCAGTTCAGGCTGTGACTTAACAGTTCCTCTACAATCATTTTCAACTGTAGCATTATAAAATGTATGGTATTATATTTATGTACATTTAAAGAGAAAAAATATGGTCTGTTATTGGGATTTCCAACTGGTATGCTTGAACATGTCTAACTGTATACATATAATACTTCGTCAGTATTTTCAAGGGCCTATCCTTATAAATGAAATCATTTCTACATTAAAAAGACAAATTTATTTTGGTTTGCGCTATGTATAATTAACAATAATTGTGAGTAAAATCAATGATGACAACCATGCCTTAAGTGTAAAACAACTTTTCTGAGGTGATAGGGGGAAAAATTGTTTGTTTGTAATGGCAGGATGATGTAAATCAATTACCTACAGGTATTTTCAAGATTCTGAAATGTAATGCACATTTGTAACATCAAATGGAGGCCAGATAAAAATTACAGTAAAGAAAGGAGATCCATTTGCAATGATAGCATGTTGCATAACACACATAAGAAAAGAGATTTGGAATCTAATACAAAATGTTAAAAAGGTAAAATAATCACTGTCAAGCGTAGGTTAAACTATCTGTGGCAAGCAACTCAAGATCCAAATTACCATGCTATCATTCATACATATTCAGTTCCATAATTGAATGCTGGTAGACTTGGCAATGACTCAGTTTATATGCCATTTTATTCTTTTAATTTTCTAAGGTAGTGGGTTAATCAAACTTCATAAATTCTTCAGGAATTTCTGTTTTAACAGGAAAAAAAAGAATTGCAGACAATACAAATATCTACATTTGTATTATAGATCTGTTTTTTTACAACTAATTTTTATTATCCATGTAATAGCATCTGAAAAGCTAGGAGGTATCATATGCCTCATTGCCTTAACATATGGTAAGGCAGCAATTGAAGGGAATCTAAATGAAAGAGCCTCTGCAGTGTGTGAAATGCTGTATCCATACCAACAACAAGGGAGAAAGTTTAGCTTGCTGTGACAGTCTGTTCATATTGCACTGCTGAGCAATGGCTAGGTTGCAAACTCTTCAAGAAAACTTCAGCTTCTACAGCCTATTTAGTTCTTAAGAACATTCTTGTTGATGGTTATGTGCACATATGTGTATTCACAAATAAAACATATACACAAATAAGACACGTTTATATACGTATAAATATTATACACATATGGCTGAGAACAGGTACCATCCTTCAGAATGATAGAAAGAGAAGACTCATAGAAGGGACAAAAACGAAAGAAAAACATCAGATTATGTGTCAGATAGGGAAAAAAATTGGAGATCAAGGACATGAGATGATCTGAGAATCTCCAAGTTATTTTGTCTTAATAATTCTTGAGAAGATCTCAGAAACTTAGCTTAAATCAACATAAATTACATTACTTCTTAATTTTTAATTCTTTTTTGTTGTTGTTTGTTTGTTTTCTAGTCAAACCTATGATAGTAACAGCAGCATTCACTGACAAATAACTTATTTTACTCCCGGGGTGAAAAGGAAGTTGTGTGCCCCGGTGGCGCAAGTGGTAGGAATGCCGCGTTGCGACACTGGAGGCCCTGGGTTCGAATCCCCCCTGTGGCGCAAGTGGTAGAAGTGCCACTCGGCTACACAGGAAGGCTCGAATCCCGGGGGGGTCGGACTCGATGATCTCTAAGGTCCCTTCCAACCTGCACGAGACTATGACACTATGATGAAAGAAGAAAAAAGGATAAAAACCTTTAAAATGATCACTAAATCACTCAGTATTTCTGGTATAATTTAAAGCAAAATATATGGGAGAGGTGTATGTATTTCTTTTTTATTCACCACTACAAATTTCAATAGAGTTCAGAATTGGAATGATGAATACTTCTGCTTGATGGCATATTTTGGGTGATGCCTCTAGTGCTGGCTTTATCTCACCACGTATTGCAGTGGAAGCCATATATTCGTGTCACAGACAGGAGTGCTCTCTACATATTTATAAGCTTAATCTGTGCTTCTATAAACACGAGAACATATATTATTACACTGTAATTCCTTTAAAGGAGATTTTCACAATTGACATGATATTAAAATGATCAGAATATATTTATTAGTATTGCATGGCAATTCATTAGTATTTGTATGAATGTACTCTCTCTCTTTTCAGAGACCCAATGAAAAGTTAATGTAAAGAATTTCTGAAAAACTGTTTCTTTAAGAAAAAAGAGTTGCTTGAATCCTGCTTCAGAAATTATTGTAAAATATTAATCATAATTTTACTATATTTGGAAGAATACATAATCATTGAAAGGTATTGCTATATTTACAACCGATTATCACCAAAGACATGTAACAGTTACAAAACACAGTTTTGAAGTCATGTTCAGTCCTTCATGGATGGATATTCAGCTCTGCTAATTTCTAGTGATAAATTACTGACATCAGAAATTCATGTTAATAATGCAGGAATGGAAGCAATATTTACCTTGTTTTTGCTAGGCTGATTCTATGTCTCATCATTCTGTACACTACTATCCTTTTGGGGGAAGTCTTTCTGATTTTCTCAGGATCCTTTCTGATTTTACCTCAAATAATTAAAAACCTCAACATATTATCTTTGTCTAATCCTTATTAATTACTGGCTGTCTGGATTGTAAAAATTTGAACAGATATAACCACTGACTACATTCATCATAGTTTCCTTCAGTTTATAGCTAAAGAATGTAGAAAACTTATTTTCTATCAACATAAAGTTTTTCATGCAGTATTTGAGGATAAAACCTTGCTCTGCAGTAGGAGACGGACAACACTGGTCCACAGGATGCCTTTCAAATAAATATCTGCTGATTGAGTTCACCCAACTCAACAGTTTTTGACATCTCACAGATAAGAATTAAAGCATAATCTCTAATAATGATTACAAACACTAAGTAAATAGTAAAACAACACAACAGAGCATACAAATGCAAAAATAAACCACATTCAGTATTACTGATGACTTCTAGAATTCATATTCTGATATGCACCAATTTAACAGATAAAATAATTAGGTAATCTGTGAGGTAAACTAAACTTTTAATTCAGTCCTTTCATCCAGCACACCTGTGCTTCTAAGGATATAATATTTGCAGGTAAGACTGAGCGACACTTTCATCTTGGTGTCCAATAACCTTTAAATGTGTGTACAAAAATATACATTTACTAATCTTAATGTGAATTCACCTAGCATTCTAGTTCGTATATTCAGTAAGCAAATTTATCATTTCACTGCCACTTACTAAGGACAAGGTAATGTTTTATGCCTGAGGCAGTCTGAATCCCAAGTTTCTTTCCCTGAAAGAAATAAACAGAAGAAGCTGGATAAAGGCTTTCTTGCCAATTAAATCTTTGACCTATTTCCAACCTCCACTTGCCCTCTTTCCAAAGAAAACACTAACAGGGATACACAAAACTGTAATAATGTGGACCCACTATTTCCATTCTGGAATATGTCATAATAGCCATCAGCAATAAAACAATTGCTACTCATATTTCTTTAATAATAATAATAATAATAAATACTTAAATATAAAACTTCCATTTTCCTCTTATATCTCTGTACTAATGGTATTAGGAAATCACAATACAGAAGCATCAGTAGTCAAAAATATCCAATATGCTTTCTTAAAATAAGACAAGTTCAAATAGTGATGAAGAATGAATTAGATTATTCCTTCACTTGCTCTCATAAATGATTGGAGGGTATGGATAAAAAGTCTTTTTAATATCAGTCCTGACTGGATCAGTTTATTAAGACCTCAATAAAACGCCCTGTTTCTCTTTGTAGGCAAGTAAAAAACTGCAGGACATTACGACTTTCACTCATTACTGAGTTGGGTTGTCTTTGAACATCATATCCCATTTATCCCTCCTAAAGCTCTCCAGCTGTAATGTCAGCAGTTTTCCCTTCAACTTGCATCCAATTGAATGAACAATGATTTGTTAAATATGTCCTATAAGCAGACATTACTATGCCATCATTGTGTGTGCACTCCACATAACTCATGCACAATGTTTATAAATTACATTGTCATAATCAGCTTCTTCTATGCACTCTGTTTGTCCTTGCTGTCTTAAAATACATACTGGTTATTACTCAAAGCTATAGGAAATTTCCTACAATGTCATTCAGTGCAAAACAGATGTTCATATAATTTATGGCTATAAGCACAGGCTTGTGCTTTATTAGACTAAATTTTGGGCAATAAATTAAAGGGAATATTATCCTAAAGAAAGTTAATCAATCTGATTGTATGATGTGCAGTTTATTTCATTTTCAGGGTTTTTAAAGTTTTTGTTTAGGGAAGTTATTCTTTTAACACACACATACAAAAAAAGTGTTGCTACAACAGTAGTTTATAGATACATTTATGTAGAGGTATATCTGTAACAAATGAAAAAAAGTTACACTAATTGTCCATCAGGACAATAACATGAGCAAATTACTCACATTCATTTTGTGTTGCATTAGAAAAAAAAAAAAGTTTTCATTCACATTTTCTACCCTAAGATTTACAAAAAATTTTCTTCCTGAATAGGTAGCAAAAACATAATAAAACTGAGAATAGAACTTTACCTCATAATACATTGAGGAATTCCTTATTAAGCACTGTATTATTTAGAAAATTATATCTAATAATTTCTAATAATGCTACAGAATGTTCCCTTAGACTACACAAATCCCAATAGTTAATAAAAAATACTGTGTAGCTTTAAAGCCAGGATGTTACTAAGTTAATATAAACTTCTTGGTACGACTTAATGGAACTTTACCATAAGTACGGTTTTTGATTCCGCTTTTGCTATAATCAGATTCTGTTGCATACTCCTTCTACATATGCAGTCTCATGGAATATTTAGATCTGTGCTGACCTTGAGTAGTTTCCCTCACGATGCTCACTCTTCTCTCCCCGTTGCTGTTGTATAGTAGATTTTTATATTTTTAAATGTGCTCTCACAGAGGCACACACCCATCATAGCTCATGGCTCCCTTCTGAAGGAGATGGAACTCTGATCTGACATGGGGCAGTGCTGGGGTCTGATCACAGAGGCCAAAATGGCAGCTCCTTGCTACCCCAAACTTCCCACATCAAGACAATATGTACATGTAGGCTAAAAGAGTTGATCAGGAAACAAAAGACAGAGTAAAATTTCCAGTAGCTGGCTAAAGACCCATCAACTGATCGTAAAGAACAGTACAGTGTTTCATATTAATTACATTACTGGAATTACTGGAATAATAAAAAGGAAGCAGTCATTTCTGGTTTGTTTTGTTTTTTTTTTTTGCCTTTTCTTCTAATCAAATGAGGTGAAAGCATAGCTGTGAAAATACAAACAAACAAGAAAAAAAAAAAAGCAATTCTTAAATCAACAAAATCAGCTTAAATTTCCTACTATGGATGAATAGTATTTGGAACCAGGATGATAATAGTAGCTACAAACTGTCAACTCTGTATTGCTATTTTCTGAAAAATGATGAAAAAATATAAACCCCAGGCTAAGACAAGATTTTTAAAAAATATATATTTAAGTAAATTTCATTATCTGTTCTGGCTGAGCAATATCAAATTTAACATTCTAAAGTATATTCCTTCTGGTTTGCTCCAGTTCTCAGTAAGTAAAAAATTCATTATTTCGCATGAATTACAGAATTAAATCATCAATCCACCAGCTTCAAAAGCATCAAAGCTCAATACACTATTTTCTGGATACTACTAAACTTTGAAAAAATAGAGACATTAATGTAAATTTCCTTTGATGTGAATGTTAGAAATGTTAGAGTTAAAAAATGCTTAACTGATTAATTATACCTTAGTTGAACACACTCAGGTCAGGGATTAAAACCCAGAGGAAAATATTCTTCTCTGTCTCTTCCACACAAGAGCAGTGAAAAACACTATATGAACTGACTGAAATGTCTGTATTACTTAACATTCTTCTAAAAGAAGCTGAATACACAGTTTCTAAAGAACTGTTTCAATTTTTTATTGTAATCTAATGCTCCTTCTGGGCAAAGAGCATAAAATACACTGAGTAAACACAGTAGACTATAATGAAATATAGAAAAATATGTAATATATATGTAATATACGTATGTAATATCATACGAATGGCAACTGTTGCTGGGAAAGTTTTTTATACTGTATATTATATAATATTGATATATTCTATATCAAGTGAGATAAAATATTTGTTAATGCAATCCAGACTTCTATTTTTAATACTTTTTGCTGTATGTGGAGTGTGTCAGTATGATTGATACACAAGAATATCAGAGGTCTGTGATTTTCCATTACAGCATGATAGAGCACAGTTACTCATTGTTATAGTTGTTCTATTGGTCCACCTAGTAATATCAGTTTTCAGCATTTTCCTTTGTAATTAAATTGAACATAAATATGCAGGTCAAATAGGTCAGTCATCACTATCCTCATTTCCCCGTTTTTGTTTAAATTTTTTGCTGTATTGAGTCAACATATTTTATTCTCAAAGTTTTTTATGAAAAATAAAAATATTTTCTATAGTTATCATAATTGAACATATATATCCTTTCCTCTCTAAACCTCTAAATCACTTGACCAATAAGAGTACAGTACAATCTGTGAAAGACAAGCCACTTTTTGGATGAAGATGCAAATTTTACAAGGGTGGTATGCAGGCTTTTTCAATGTCAGTGAAAATTTGTAGCTAATGGCGGTGACTATGCTGAAAAATAGTGTTTCATAGCTGAAAATCTGTTCTATCAAATAGTGTTTGGAGGAACATATGCATATACACGCTGAACTATGCAACTGCATTTCACTAACAGATATCTCCTTTAATATTACTATGTTGCATGCAACATATATTCTGCTTATGCACCAAGTATGGATACATAAAGTATGCATTCGTATCAGCATCTAAATATCATTGCCAAATAACAGGAAATCTGAAAAGGTTATTTCTTATGAAAATCTGCAATGAAAAAATATATATAAAAAGAAAATCTAGGTTTTGTTATGGTTTCATTATTTTAAGAATATTTTAAACTATATCCTTACAATAAAATTGTTACATATTCAGTTCAGAATAATGCATTTCAAGCTGCTACTGTACATATTATTTTTTGTGTACATTTTAACACGCTATCTTGTCAGCTAATCATCAGTAGTGCAGACAGAAGTGGATTTCCCCTGTGAGTGTTAAGATTCCAAACAATATCTTCAGCCTTGTTTAGACTCTCTATTGGTGACATGTTTATTTCTCGAAATCTGTTTGCCATAACCTCATGACAGGCTGGATCTTGGCCCTGTTTCTGTAGAATGATCTCTACTGCTGCTGTGGGAATTTATTGGCAGAGTATAACATGTGAAAAGCCTGGCACTGAAGTTCTGCTTAGCACTAAGCCCAACACAGCTGGCCCAAGCTTGGTAGATGAGAAGTGCTGAAAAGCTGAGTTGCTGGACTGTAGAAAAATAAAAATCACAGAGACAGCTACCAAACAATCTGTGAAATAATTCTTTTCATCTGTATACTAATATCATACTGAGTATCGTTATGAATTCTTACCAAGGACCTCGCACTTCAAAGAAACTTCTAGCATACAGTGACATCTAATTCTTAATAGTTTTGGCAAAATAAACTAAGACAATGCAGTGATAGATAAAGGTAGTGAACTTGTAAGATGTTTTCAATTATTTACTTTTTTTTCAGATTTCTGACACTATTTCTATCAAGACAATCCTTTAAACTACCCTATATAAAGGATAAAATTGCTTGCATCATTTCATTGATGATATTAAATCTAATTTGTTTATCAAATATGCAGAAGACCTTCAGGATTTGGCAGCCATATGTAAGGATTAACATTCTAGAATGGTTGCTGGACTGGCTGAGGAAACAACAAGAAAAAAACCCTCTAGTAATTAGACATCTAAGTGAAAAACCTTCCTTGGCTGAAATCCAGCTCCCATATATTAATTCAAATCACCATTATGGCAATTTTACTGCTCTGCTCATGAGATCCAATACAAATAACAAAATGTGCCAACTGTTCTGTATTGAGACAGTATGTTACAGTGAGAAAAATAGGACACAAAATGCTATTGTTCCTATTCAAGCTCTTCTACATGGATAAGATGAAAAGGTGTTTGTATTTTACTTTTAAATTCATAACAGTTTCCTGTGCCACTATTAACTCTTTTTCATTCTATGACAGGCAGATCAGTTCCCTGATTTTAGTAAAGTGTGACAAACAGAACAGCAACAGAAGCATCACTAGGAGTATGTCCTGGTGTAGAAAGACCAAGAGGAGGAAACAGAGCTTAGTTTTGACCCTTTCTGAGGCACAAATATAAATTAAGTGAATTACTCTACTACATTTCTAGATATTTGCAAAATGATTACTAACATGTTATTTTAGTAAACGTGGGGAAGAATATTCAGTTCTGAAGACTACTTCAGAAGGAGTTCTGAAATAAAAGTTTAATGATGGTCTTCCATCTTCTGAATACTTATGGTATGGGAAAAAGAAAGGAATATGATTACATATCCATATTTCTGTCTTCACATTTCCTCTTTGTGTACCCCTGTGAGAGTCTGGATTCAGGGAAAGCATATCCATAGGTTTTAAGAAAAATATGTGCCCTCAGATAAGAACCATAAAACGTAAATGCTTGCTTTTTCTTTCTCTTTGTTAAAGTTTATAAATTGTTAATGACTTAGAGCTATTATGCCTATGACATTAATGTACTTACTACATTTCATAAGTCCATTAAGAAGTAACCTATCATAACGCATTTCTTACCAAGGGTTTTATAAAATCAGGAAATGAGCAGATCAATTCCCCTTCATTAGATCGGGTTTCCCTTGGGAAAATGCTTGTATTACTCTTAACACAGAATTAAAAAAAAAAAAAAAAAAAAAAAGTTTATGTTTCATTTATAAATAATGTATCAGATTTCTAAAACTAATCAACTACAATTAGCCAAAAAATCTTAAGCTTATATTGGCACCTATTCTATTACAGAATTCTACTTTTGTTTGGGAGTATCTCTGTATTTCTGTATTTCCTGTAGTATTCTGGTTAAAATTATTTATTGTGTATTTTATTAGCTAGTTCACTTTTCTGTAAATATTTCACTGCAAACACAAATCTCTTACAAAATGTTCTTTGAAAGTATGGCAGTATGATTTTGGATTTAGGGAGGAGGCCAATCAGCATATAATTACTCATGTGTTGCTCTAAAGCAAAAATACTAATAATTTTAAATAATAATAATAGTAATAAATAATCTTCCAGGGTTTATTTTTACTTCTTAAGCTTTAGAGTAGCTAGATAAGAATAAATCTATACCTCGGTGATTTGGATTGCAAAGCCAGGCTTTCATAGAATCATAGAATCACAAGGTTGGAAAGGACCTACAAGATCATCTAGTCCAACCGTCCTCCCTTTACCATACCTACAGAAAACCACTAAACCATATCTCCTAGCTCCTTGAACACTGCCAGGGATGGCAACTCCACCACCTCCCTGGGCAGGCCATTCCAGTGCTTGACCACTCTCTGAGAGAAAAAGTTCCTTCTTATGTCCAGTCTAAACCTCATCTGATACAACTTGTGGCCATTTCCTCGGGTCCTGTTTTTTTACCTGGCAGAAGAGGCCAAGCCCCTCCTCATCACAACCTCACTTCAGGAAGTTGTAGAGTGCAATGAGGTCTCCCCTGAGAAGAAACTGTGAAGCCAGGCATGGGAATCTTAGAAAATGCTTACAAGGTCCACTTTTTTCTTTTTTTTTTTTTTTTTTAAATTTCTCCAGGTATCTTATCCATCATTTCCCCCATAGAGATGGAATACTGAGATAAGGAACAATTTATCTTAGCCTTTCTGCATTTATCTCGATACCAAAAAGGAAAAGGTTATTGAATTCAACACAGCAGGTATTTGTTGTAGAGCTCTTAGTTTATTGTAAGCGACAACTCATAAAACAACAAGCAGGACGAGTCTAGGCATGTGATGAGTGCAGAGGGGCAGATGGGCCAAAGATCATCATTAGAAAATTCGACAAATTTCTATTTAATTTTCTATTCATTTATTTTAAATGCAGAAGCCAGAACTGTCTAGTAGTGAGACCCGGGAAGGGACAGATGGGGTAGGAGGAAAGGTATGGTTGCCCAAACCCAATGAAATAACAGAGTAACTTTTAAGAGAAATTGCTTAATATAGAAAGTTATATGACTATAGAAATAGGAAGTTTAAGTTTTGCAGTGCTGAAAATGTGCACTGTGTTTCTCTTGCCATTTAGAGTGTGAATGGCACAGATTAAAAACTGTATGAGATTAAATGTTAGATCCCTACTCTCTCTTTAAATCAAAGTCAGCTTTTTGATAGCCAGGAGAGTGCCTTAATCACTAGGAAAAAAAATTCCTTGCAAAAGGAAACTTTCAAAAATTAAGAAATGTCAGCAAAGCTGAACAAGAGAATTTCCTAAACTTTATGTTACTCCATATATTATTAAGTAGTAATTAGAGAAGTCTTCTAAAAATGAGGTATTTCCATTTGGGTAAAGGATTACAGAACTTGTCTTCCAAATCCTTCAATAATGTGTTAAATAAAGATCTGTTAACTGAAATGCGATACAAACATTCTGCAAAATGGTATGTCTAAGCATTGCTAATGGAATTTCCGATAACTTGTTCTATTTTTATTATTTTTTAATCTGTATTGGTGTTTCCATTTTAAACATATTAAGAAAAAAAAAATAAATCCTAAGCTTAAAAAGAAAAATCACTGAAAAAAAAAAAAAAAAGAAGTTGTAATTTTCTGAACATGATCTGTCAGAGAACCCTCAGAGAAGGCATAATTCTATAAAAGCTGCAGCATTTATTTCTCATTTTATCATAAAAACTAAGTTGTCTGAGCTTGGACAACTGGGATCATGGTAAACAAAAGGATTTTTTTGTAACATCTTCCATAATTAATTAACACCGAAAATCCCACTAGAAGAGAACAGCTTCTTTCCAGGACATGGAACCTCAAGAATCACAGTATGTTAAAAATAAAATAAAATAAAATAAAAAGACAAAAGTAAGCAGAGAGTTTGCATGTTAATATTTCCATGATACATAGAGGAATAGAGGATCTCTAGGGATTGCTGGCATAAAGATTCTGTCATTTTTCTGTGTTACATACCTCGCTCCATTTTGTGTAAAATAATCAGCACCCTACAAGGACCAGACACTAGGGTAATGTGCTAGGATTAACAGGGCTTCAGTCAGTACAGCTAGGGGAATCCTTGGGATTGTGCTATTGAGCTTGTGCTAAGTTAAAGACTAGACAATTTGTGCACAGCATCATTCTCTGGTTTCCATTCCCAAAACTTATATATAATACAAATACATTCGTTATAACAGGAATTATGTTAGTCATCAACAAAAATTTTTAATGGTACGCTTCAAGAAACCTCTTCTTAAATACTTACAGCAGAAGTATATTTGCAGGCATCAAAGTAAACACAAATATTACATTGCTGCAATGAAAGACTAAGCCATTCTATGGAGCAGCACATCTGCAGACTGACATTGAAAATTTATTTAGAAAGTGCACTGACTTTTTTCTGCAATTGTTTTGCATATTAGGATATGTGTGCCCTGGTGGCGCAAGTGGTAGGAATGCTGCTTTGCAACACCGGAGGCCCTGGGTTCGAATCGCCCCTGTGGCGCAAGTGGTAGAAGTGCCGCTTTACTACACAGAGGCTTGAATCCCGGGGGGTTGGACTCGATGATCTCTAAGGTCCCTTCCAACTTGCAGGAGACTGTGATACTGTGATGATACTATGATATTTTAGTAGCTGAATAAAATTGAACTGAACAGTTCACAAACAGAAGAAGTTAGAACATATTGGGACTCCTGCATTAAAAACATATTTCAGTTTGTCTGCTTTCAGATGATTTGGAAACTAAAAATAAGTACAAACAACTTGAGAGCATTTAATTTTGAATGACTGATGTCAGAAACTGCATAGTTATACATATCCCAATACTCCAGCTCAATAGCTTTTGATATTTATGGAAGACTTCTTTTCTTATTGCACTGAAGCAAAGCCAATTGTTTACTAGATATATGTATCTTAATACTGTTTGCCAGCTTGTTAAGATAAGTTAATAGCTTATATTACCTCTTAGTGTTCTTTTCCTATCAATGTTTAGTTAGCTAAAACAACTGCTTAAAAGTTCAGTTTATCAGAAAACCTTCTATAGGAAGACTGTCTCAGTCGAGACAAATACAAATATTTATATTTGTACAAATACAAAATACAAGAACTAGAACTAGGGAGAATAAAAGAGAACAAGAAAAAAAAAAAAAAAACCAAAAAAAACCCACAAACAAGCAAACAAGAAAAAGGAAGAATCTTACTGAACATTTATAAATGGTAATGAAAACATATAGGCACAATTTGAGAGATATATTCTAAACAACACTAATAAAAACAGTACTTAGGCTAAAGATTGTTTCGTTTGAATCAAGGAGAGGAGATATCTACTAAACTACTGCTTATATATTCCAGAATAAATAAATAAATAAATAAATAAACAAAAGAGTCAAATGAGAAAAATTCTCTATTGAAAACTAAAGAATCTTTAAAATCAATTATTAATATTTAGCCTTCCAACAGTGATACAAAGGATCCTTTTCATATCGTTATTTATTCAGTTTGACAATCTCCCTATTTCTTATTTTATTTGAAAAGAATTTTCAAGAATTCAGAGCGATGCCCTGAGATACCTACGCAGAAAGAAAAAGAGAAAATTAAATGCGAAGAGACAAGAAAATGCAGAAAACCTCCATCAACATCCTTTCAATGAGGAGCTATTACTTCCAGTAGTGTTTCATTGGATCATGGCTATACTTGACCCAGATTCATCTGAAGTTCTAGATTTCAGGATATGCTGTTTCTATGAGTAGCTGTCTGGACAACTTATTTCTTTAAATTAGGGAATGTTGTATAATTTAAAAGATTGTTCTTGCTTTCATTTCTGTAGTATGTGTAGACTTCTATACGATTTGTAGAAAGGTACTTATATAAACAAATAACAAGAATAGACTGTAAGTTTGTTTCAGCAAAAAGTTATGGATAGATATACAAAATATTAATAGGTATAGATTAATTGAGAAAGATACCTGATGCTGATATCAGCATCAAACTTTCTTGTTCAAGAAATATTTGACAGCGCTCTCAGATATCTAGTTTGAATTTTGAGTTGTCCATTGTGAATCCAGGAATTGAACACCATGATCCTTAAAGATCCCTTCTAATGCAAGATATTCTGTGATTCTGTGATTCCTAGAAGTTTGGGTAGTTAAGGTTTTATATTCAGGGTTGAATCTGTTACCAGTAGCTCAAAGTGAAATGATGTAAAAAGGTAAAACTCTTATGCGCTACAGGCAGGTTCAACTTAAATTTTATGTTTATGTATGTATATTCATAGTGACTCATATTCTTCTGTTTTCTTCCATTTGGAAAGAAGAAGCAATATCTAGTTTACTAATAATAATTAAAAAAGGAACCACAAATTTGTTGGATCATACATCTGAGGTGTGAAAGAACAAGACCAATTTGTGAAAGAACAAGACCAGTTTGAATTCAGATGCATATTCATCCTACCTATTAAACAAAAAAATAATGAAATATATTTACATGAATTCTAGTAATTGCACAATAAATTTTATTCAACACTGTAATTAATCATATTACCTGATCTGATTTATTCTTGTAATATTAAAATATCTGGCTCTACAAATATGATATATCTTAAATATAACACTTGAAAAAACATTTATTTATTTTGTAAATGTAGTATAAGGAAAAGGATGAGCAACAAAACATGCATAAGCACCATACAAATTTCCTCCTAAAATTATTCTATTAGCAACTTTTTTATGTCCTCTTCAAAAAACATACAACCTAATCTTGAATTCCAGTCTATCAAAGGTGATGATATATTGCAAGAGTCTGGAAACATGCTGTGGAAAAAAATCAAAAGCAGACAGAAGAAGCTTTTTTGACTTGCTGTGAATGCAGAAATAAGAAAGGATTTATCTGTTAAAGCTTGGGGTGAGAAAAAGAGTTTTTGAAAGCTATAAATTGCAGCAAATCTCAACTCGCACCTCCTCCAAGCTCTAGTCTTGTCAAAAAGACAGTCAGAAAAGACCCTATGAATATTGAGCATCTATGTCATAAAGCAGATTTCTCTTAAAATATTTACTAGTTGGAATAGAAAAATAATTTTCAAATCAAGTTCAGTGAATCTCACTGTTTTAGACATACAGTGATGTTTACTACATATAACTCTTGCTATTCCAGTATCTTAGGATTCAGTTCTTTCTCCCACAGTGTCCCATCCCATTTCAGGTTTGAAGAACATGTTAAAATCATTCATATTTAAAAGATAAAAAAATATATATATTTTTAAACATCTAGCTATAGTAGAGATTAGATGATAACAGTGAACTAGTCCAAGATAATAGGAAGAGACCAAAGGAAGATAAAATCTCTTTGAATGTAACTGTAGGGTAGATGTATTAGAGTGTGAGACTGGGAACTTCATTCTACCTTCTAGATATTTACCCATAGTTAAAACTGTTATGAAAATAAATAAGTCAATAAATAAATTAAAATAGCTTATGTTTACCTCAGCATTTTATTTTATTTTATTTTATTTTATTTTATTTTATTTTTTTTCTAGCTCATGAGCTATAATCAAAGTTTCAAACTAAGAGTGAAGGGATGGATTAGGAATGATTCCAGATACATGGACTCTTTTGAGGAAATAAATAAATAAATACAGTCTAGAAGTTGCTTTAGAAGTTATTTGGCTTTTAATGAGTGAATTTCAAATGATACACTGTGAACTGGACTTCTTACAAAACAGGCTTGAAGAAATGTTCATTTGAAAAATGAACAGAACGGGCTTCATGAACAAAATATTACAACTGCATAAAGAAATCCAAGGTTTAAGACTACCATTTGCATAGTATGACTCAACATTTGAACTAAAAAGTCTGAATGAGTATCCATTTTTTATTAATCTGATGTCAATAGATAAGAAAATATTCCTTCAGACAAATGTTATGTAGGGATTCAATTTATGTCTTCTCTCACTGTAAGATCTAATGTCACTTCTGAAGCATACTATATAAAACTTAATGCAAGACCGCCAACCTGACCAGGTTGCGAATCTTTTTCATTCCATCTCCTTTAGAGATATTACTGTCTCATAAAAGCCTTGGAAATTGCCTATCAATTTGCATGACACTAAATAAATTCTAGGAACTGCTGCACTGCTAAATATGCAGCTTCAGCATTACAGTTAAGTATTTGAAAATAAGAATAATTACACTGAAAGTTCAGACTTACTCGGGCTGGAGGGATTGCTGTCCCAAAGTGAGTCTTCTGTGCGTAAGAAAAAAAAACTGAGGAATACAATACAAAAGGGTGTAAAAATATAAAGGTATTATTCTTGTGTTATCCACTTTATCTTCACACCAATTTAAAAAAAAAAAATCTTATGCCTGTAGAACTAGATGATGCAGTGGCTGACTACTGTGATGACTGTTTGACTTTGAGACTATTCAGGATGATTCTCAACGCTTCAGAAGTGAAAATAAATTTTGTTCCATTGGCATCTTTGCCCACGTCACAAACCCAGACCTTGTTTTATTACAACCATTTATCCCAATTCAAAATAAAACTAATACAGTGGTGGCAGGAGTGTTGGAAGTCAAGTTGTTTCTGTGTAGGGAATTCTGATGGGAAAATTTAGCTCTTATATTGGGCTACATATCATATTTTTATCAATATACCATTTTCAATACATGTCATTATGTACATCTGAGGTCCTCTAGAGAAAAATTGGTGGTGGGAAATTATGATTTATCAGAACAGAATTTTTGAAGGAGTTCATCAGATTCTGTTACACATTTGTTAGGATGTCTTATGGGTGCAGAAATAAATTTTAAGTGCAATAATAAAGGAGTACACTTGAATGCACTCAATAGATGCTGCTGGGATTTTGGTGTTCAGGATATTAAACTAACCCTAAGGTAGCAGAATCAAGTCTATTTTTTATTCAGACTTGCTTTACAGAGACCAGTCTTATCACTACAGTTAAGCAGTATCTTTATGTCATAAGCAAGAAATTAAGAAATTGATTTTCTTAATGCACTTCCAAAGATCATATAGGAAATCTATATGACAGAGATTAAAAGAAAAAGAGGATAATTTTCTTAAGCCTACTGATACTGCAGCATCTATTTTCTCTACTAAATACAGTCCTATAACTATTTTGTAGTATTCTCTCAACACAAATGTTAGCCCATCTTTATGCTTAGATATATATGATGATTTCTGTTTTTTTTCCATTTGTTCAAACAAGTTCTTTATGACATTCTAGTGTAAAGTAGACACTTTTTAAAGAAAAATCTCATTATTTGAGTATATGTTCAGTCTTCCAGCAAGAATCACTTGCAGCAAAACTTCTCTTGTTTTTCTGGATATCTATTCATATATATAGAGTTAGGACCCAGTTCCATTGAGACAGACAAGACTTTTACATAATTTTGTTCTGCTTTTTCCCCTATGAATTTACTGAAAGTTATGTGAAATTATGAATATATTTATTCTTTCTCTCACTGTAGTTGCTCCAGGCTTTAGAATAAATATTGCATTTTCTCCTATACTGTTCATACAACATTGACCTGAAAGTATCACTAGACCACTCATGTGATGGCAACAATTTAAACAGGGAAAACAAATTCCTGTCCAACCACATCTTCTGTACTATTTATAATCAATTTAAAAAATAAGACTCATGCTTAAAAATGATTTTTTTTAATACCTTCTATTACAGCTTTCCAGCATTCTCATGTTGATTCTTGAAAGCAGTTTCAGAAAGAAAGAAGAGCAATGTGCTTTCTGTTTAGTAGTCTCAGAATGAAAGAAATAAATTTGAAATCAAATAACAATAAAATTCATTTTTACATAATTTTCGTATAAATACTTAAACTGTGGAATTCACTTCAATAAGATTCTAGTAAAACATTTCAAAATAACTTAGATGTGCACAGAAATTTAACCTTCAGCAGCATTTTCCTTAGGATAACAGATCATTATAACATGAAAAATTATATTAATTTGGAAACAAGAGTTAGTTAGAATCATTCTGCTTAAAGTACAGTATAGCTACAGTATACTTACATTATTCTATTAGTATACTTTCAAGTACACTGTGAGAGCAATTTTGTGTAAGAAAAGCTGTAAAAAAAGAGAGAAAATAAAATGTTTCCTTTAAATATAAGTGTTTCTACATACAGTGAAAATGCAAATGTATGAAAGACATGTTAAATAAAAATTTGTTGTGTTTAGTAAAGTAAGCCTATTCCAGTCAAATCATACAGTTAATTGTTGCTCATTTAATAAGCTGTATGGAGGGCATTCATACTAATGATTCTCTACAACGCCCTATATTTCATCTCAACACAGCCATTCACTCTGGAACATGGAATGTGGAATCTCTGAACTTTCACATCTAGTTTAGGAATAATACCGAAATCTGCTTTTTTGTTTTGTTTTTGTTTTTGTTTTTTTTTAAAAGAAAATTAATTATATCAAAATAAGGGAATTAGAAGACAACACTGAAAAGTTTCAAGTTGCATTTGAAGACAATTTAAATTGCAAAAAGGCGAAACTATTACTTGAATATAACAAGTCACAGTGATTCACTGTAACCTTTTGGTGATTCCTTTATGAACCAATCAAATGAAAAGGCAGAAAGATCATTCACAGTGAAGATGATTCTTAGTTCTGTGTAATATAAAATGTGATGTCATTAAAATGTGTAACAGAGAGAAAAAAAGGAAATATAAAAGAGAAGGTCTCTGCTTTCCTCCCTCTTGAAAATCCTAACATCACAAATATTAAAACTTTAAAGTCAACATTAGAATAAAACAGCCAATTGGATCTTAAATTTCACATAATTGAAATAAAGTATGTAACCAGAATGAGAAATTAACAATTCTGTTGCACATAAACATTGAAGAAAAATGGATCACGTGAGTCAGCAAAATCCCTCACAGTCCATTCAGAATGACTAAAATCAATAGTGTCGTTTCAGCGTGACCTGTACCATGAACAAGAAAATAAATACATTCAACATAGTGAACAAAACTAATTACTGGTGATATCTATGTGTTAAGTCATAAATAAAGAATTAATACATTAGATTTAAAACAAAAAACAAAAACCAAAAATCTTCAGAGATTACACTTGCTGAAAGGATCTCACCTTTAAATATGCAGTTTTTAAACAAACATACACACAAATACATATTTTTCACTTCAGTTTGAATTTTAAAGATATGCGTTTGGAAAATAATGTGCTATTCACATCCAGTGTAGAGTTTTTGTCAAAATTGCCAACAGAGGAAGATCTTATTCCTCTAAGCTAAAGGTGCCAATGTTTAAAATGTGTTGATAAAAATTAATATATACTAACATGTCATTTGTATATGATCTAACCTAAAAGGAAACACGCAAAAACGCTTATTTACTCAGAGACAGTCATCCTGTCCAATAACCCAGACCAAGTCAATTAATTCAGATACTAGTGTTATAGTTCCATGTGATGCTGCTATCCTTTCTTTCTTCTTTAGCTCATTTTCCCACCATTTCCTTGTTGTTGTTTTTTTCTCCTGCCTTATTCATCACATTCCTCATCCTTTCTCATCAAATACTTCTCAGAAGCATTTACTTTGCTGTAAATTTTAAAAATGTAATTTTGACAAATAACACAATTCCTATCATGTTAGAAATCTGTTCTGACTCTCATAATCTGTTTTTGGTGCATTTTTAGCTCTCAGATAAATTATTCCCTTAATTCCACCTGTCAATATCTCATTCATAGAAATTCCTATCAAGTAACCATTGAAGAACAATGTACATCCGGCACTTCTAGCATCCAATAAACCAGTTTGTCTCCTATATCTTTTGTGTGACTTTCACTGCTGCCTTGGATTCTGTCAACATTTTCTCTTTCTAATTCTCATGTTTAAAAAAGCAAACCAATACTCCTGAAACTAGCCCTCCTAAACACAATACTCCTTTTTTTTTTTTTTTTTTTTTTTTTAATGGATGAGATGATTGAGATGCTTTTCATTTTGAAGTGTGACAGCTGTGCACTGCCATCTGGAACATGGCTTGTCTTTCACAGTGCTGTCACCTCTGCTGAAATGCACCACCCACTGCCTCCCTGTGCTCACATCCACTTTTTGGTCTCTATGAATGTTCAGTCAGCACTGATGAATGTCCTTCTGCTTGGAGGAATTCAGTGACACCCTTTTGCTTCCACGTCAGCCATCATTTTGTCAGACCGCTCCTCTGTTGCCATCTGTCACACAGCAACAAAATGTAAGAGAATACTACTGGGAAGGTCCAACCTCTACTGCCATACACCAACATCTGCCTCTGATGTCATGGTCCAACAGCATAAAATAAGAGGCAGTACTTCTGAAACAGTCCTCATAGACAAAGTTCACAGTTAACAGTGCTTTGGATGATCTCAGTGGTAAATAACAATAACAACAACAACAATAATAATATCTGTATACTATTCTCTTATGTGATGAAGAGGGTCATGACAAAGGCCCCAACATAAGCAGACTGACAGTTCTTGAGAAAAGCCATTCTGATGGGTTGAAAGACTTTAAATCATCACATGTTTAACTTTAGACTCCTGAAGCATTCCACTGACATCTTGGATTTAAATGATTGGAAGTATGCATGCTGATATATATAGCTAATATTCCTGGTATTAAAACTTTGAATGTGAGATATTACTCGGATAAAAATTTAAGAAACATGTTTTATATGATTTTCCTTCCAGAAAGCTTCATTTTCTGCAAATTTTAATGAGAATATTAAAGGAATTCCACAGTAGTCTGTAGTTCAAAGAACATCAGTAGCTGGTGAGAGATTACTAGCTGTAAAACCAATTAAGAAAAAAATGAGAGAAAAATGCAGTGTCCACACATTTCCATGACTAGTTACTTGGAAACAAAATGTTCTTAAATTTTTAAGCATGGCTTTTTAAGCATTATACATTTTGATCTTTTCATCAGAAAGAGTTCATCATGAACCCAAACAGAATAAATTATATTTATCATGGGATATAGTCTAATATATGAAAACATAAATATTTATTAACTCATTAATGCAGGAACTGTAAGTTTTCTGGCATCAAGATGTAATAAACTGTGTATCTGCATACACAGAGGACAACACATTTGCATGTGTATGCTACCTATTCTTCCTCTTTCTTTGTTCTCTGTGACAACCAATTACATTTTGAATTATTATGCCTATTCTGCACTTTGTTGAGTAATAAATGGATAGTTAGTCAAAACTGAAAAAGTGTGTCATTGCAAGGTGAGTGTCAATTAGACCATTTTGAAATTGCCCTTCAGCTTGCTGGATTAAATCTAATTTTGATTCCCCAATAATATCTCATGTGAAATAATTTGCAGTGTTTTTTGACTCCCCAAAGCATTACTTAGTGCATTGCAGTTATTAAAATAACATTTGCTGCTAAATTGTCCAGATATATTAGAATAAGGCTAAGATTTCTCCTATGCAAGATTGTGAGCTATAGATACAATAGATGCATATTCCACTATGATAACCAGTTTAAAGCTTTTTAATGAACCTTAAATAGACAAAACCTACTAAGATACTTTCTATTCCCCTTTACAACAACTTCTTTAATGAAAAAAACAAAACAAAACAAAACAAAACGAATCCAAAAGCCAAAAAAACGTTAAGCCCAAATAGTCTTACAAATACTTCCTCTGTTATAAAAAGAATAAAGCTTAGAGTCACAGAGTGATTCTTTAGTAGTTGAGTTTAGAAATGTCAGCCATGTAGTGACCTTGGTGGGCTGCCAGGTGTCCACCACACTACTCCCTACTCAACAGTACAGCATGAGAAAATATGATGAAAAATCTTGTTTACTGAGACAAGGGCAGAGAGATCACTTACCAATTACCATCATGGGTAAAATGGATTGAGTCTGGAGAATGTTAACTTAGTTCCTTGCCAATTATTAGCAGAGAAGAGCACTGAGATCTAAGAGTAAAGAAAATCCACTTTCTCGCTATTTCCTGGCAAAAATTCATTCTCAGTTCTTTTACCTCCTCCTACTATTTGAATGGTGCAAAAAGATGAGGTGTTGTTGGCCAGTCTCTAACAACTTGTGTGTACAGCTCCTTCCTCTTCAGACTCTTTCTCTGCCCCAGTGCAGGTTCCCTTCCATTGAAGGCAGTAATTCACAAACTGCTCCAGCATGAGACCTTCCCAAAGGCTGCAGTTCTTGAAGAACTGCTCCAGAATGGGTCCATACAATGGGCTTTATCCTTCAGGCATGGACTACTACTACAGGCCACAGCTCCTTCCAGATAACCTGCTCCATTCTTTGGTCCTCTCCATGGGCTGCAGCTTGAGCCAGGACTTCTCCTGCAGGGATATCTATGGGTTGCTTCTCCTCTAGGCCTCATCCACTGCTGCCCTACTGGGACAAAAGTTTCCTACTACCAAGTGTGATCCAAGAGTGAAAGGAAGAATCTCCTTATAAGTGGAAAGACTGAAGGAATAATGACCGAATAAATCCAGATGAGTACTGAAAACAGTTTCTGACTAAATGTTAGGAATTAATTACATGAAATATAAAAAATACATACAAGGTTTTTTGTTTTTAAATCACTGCTTCTGACAGCATAGAAAGTAATCTCAGAGAGAACTGAGCTGAACTCTTCTCTTAGGAAAAGAACTTCAATTGCTTGACATAAAATGCACTGATGAACAGTCTTAGAGAAAAGAAATGCACCAGACATTGTCCTAATGTAAAATGTTATCAAAATGTACCACAAATATTTAAATAATTATGATTAAAACAAATATTTTATGAATCAATTTACTGTTCTTCAGTTAGAGATAAACTATATAAATTATAGATTCTACCAGTATTGGCTTTCTATAGCTCCTCATGTGCATTTTATCCAAATTAGGTTGACTGTTCTCATACTTATTTTCTAGGGCTTCAAGAGAATAAAATACAATAACAAAAACTGAGATGGTATTTTTTACTATGTCAGAAGTTGCCAGAAAAAACAACAACACTGTTGTCAATGTGATTTGAAGGACTAAACCAATTACAAAGGTTACTTTCATTTGACCCGGGAAAAAGTCAAACACCAAAATCGACAAAACCTGGCAGTGTAAGTGTAAGCACATCACATGAAAAGTATCTCAAGATACAATATGAGCAAATAATGATTTACCTGAAATGCTAATCTGTTTAAATCGAAGTGAATTCTGACAAAATTTCATCTTCAGCATTTCTTCTGAAATTTACTTCTTGCCTTGGAAACACATTCCTCTTAGCAAGGCATTCATGCACTTGTTTGGACAGTGTGTATATTTATATATACACATATAGACATGTCAGATTTTTAATTTGTATTGATAACTATTCACATTTACTAGCTTTCTGGCACTTTTTTCATAAACATCCAGTAGTCATTGACACTCACTGAAAAATAAAAATCCTGTTTTCTGAGATACAGTTACCCAGTCACCTAATTTTCAGATTAACAAAATAGTACTTTACACCTGAAACGTGATAACTGAAACAGCTATGACAGTCAGCTAATATTTTATATATACTTTTAGCAATGAATAAAAATATGAGTTATTTCCTACAATTCAGCTAGTGAAAAACTTTAAGCTTTGTGCAAGAAAATTTAAACTTTTGTAAGTGATTGTTTTTTCAAGAACTTGACAAATTTTCATCAAGATTTGCCAAGACAATGTAAGTGAAAATCCAAGAAAAAAATAGCAACCTTTCCAAATAGAAATGCATAAACTCATATTTTCCCAAAATATTTTTGCTAATTGACTGTGAATTTATTTCCATTAGCTTTGGCACATTTAAAATACTGAAGAAAAAAATATTTCAAAGTTAAAAATGACAGATGGAAACAACAAAACCAAAATCTTCCTTTATATCACATCAGGAAACTTTACGCTTCTTACAACAAAATTCCCAGTGCTATCACAACTTTTTTTCCAGACATTTTAATATTTGGAGATTGTAAGTAGAGAGTATTTCAGTTTTATAGCCTCGCCTCATGAGTAAAATAGGAAAATAGACTTATAAAATATGGTTTTGTGTAATGAAAGCTTGGTAGGTGGCTGTGCTGTTTTGAAAATTTTATTTTTTTTTTAAAGATGAAGTGGTTTCTCTTTTGCTGATCATATAGTTTTTGCTACAAAAAACTAACATAAAAAACAATAATAAAATAAAATAAAATTCCATCCTATTGCTCCGTTGAAAAAGATTATCAGATTCAATGAAAACATGGACCTGCATTTTGTCAAAGGGCTCTTTATCCAGTATATAATGCTGGATAGTAATACTGAGATTTTTAAGCTTGCTTTTAATGGTATTTTTAATTCAATTAGAAAACAAAAAACAAAACAAAACAAACAAACAAATAAAAAACAGTATTTTAGGAGTTGAATAGTCATAAAAGTTCTGAGAAAGTATGAAACACTTCATCAAAGTAGGTCGTATCAATTGCTTGAGAAGAACCAACACTCAAGTCATGCAGTTCCTCTTTAGACAGTCCATAGAACACCTTGTAGCTAAGTACTGCCGGGGAGTTGGACTGCATGACCCTTACAGATCCCTTCCAACTCAAACAATTCTATGAATCTATGATTCTAGATACTGTACTAACTGTAGTGTGAATCCTCAGTTTGTAGAATGCTCAAAAGTGGGATTCTGGGATTTTCATTTGTTTTTTTTTCAAATGACACTGCCGTTGCTTGCTTTCTGGACCCTGGCCCATCTTCTCTGATATTTAAATTCAAGATAGTGATGTTCTCCATACTGAAGACTGTGAAGTCAGACAGCTGTGTTTTATACTAAAAAACAAAACAAAACAAAACAAAACACCAAGAAAATCCTTCCAGACAATCCCAATGAACAATTTTTAATGAAGGATTTTCTGTCAAATGCTCAGTGCTTGGTCAGACATACAGCGCCTTCATTCCACATACATTCCTAGTATCTACAAGTATCTGTAGATAATATATTTTTTTTTTTTTCCAGCCTGCAGCTGAGAATGAACTTGATTAGCTCACTGGGAGAGAGAGTAAAGTTTTAGAATACTAATATACATTTGTGGCCATTACTTGCTGAATGAAAGCTGCCACATTGAAAAATCAGTTTTGCTTTGTTCATTGAAGGTTTCCAGTCAGTCCTGTTTTTTGTTAAAATTTTGCATTCTATATTTATCAAAAAAATGAAAACTGTATTTTTGTTTTGTTTTTTTTTTTTCATTTTTGTGCCTATGTAAAGCTTTCAGCATTGTTCTTTTTGATTTTGAGAAATGAGTTATGAGAAAAAAAATCTGACAATTTTTTTTTCTTATGCAACAAATTCTACTGATATATATTAATTAGACCCAATTATGAACATTACAGTAATCACAGAAATATTCCATATCAAAAGTATCACTAGAAAGCTTTTTTCATTATAAAATCAAAAATAAGAAATTATTGGCATGACCTCTATGAAGTTACTTATATTTATTTATTTTCTAATTAAAAAGTTTTTTAGGTATGTCACTCTTATAGAATAGTTTCATATTTAGTAAGTAGCTGCAGGAAGTAACTTACAGATAGTCAAAACCTCTGCCTTTTCTACAAAACAGATTAATTTTACTAAACTAATTAAGACCTTCATTTATTACATTACAGTCGTCAAAGTAATGATTTGTTAGCTCCTGACTCAGCAGATGTGTTAGGCTTATGAATTCAACAAATGTAGGAAAATTTGTTAAATAGACATTAGACCTAGATATACAGATGGATCTCATTCATTAATAATTTTCTGATGAATTGATTAATGAAAGATAGCTATTTGCAAGCTTTTGATCTGGACTGAAAATCAATTCTAAGCAGTCTTTTTGAAACAAAGATGTGCTTCTATGCTTTCTTTCTACTGCTTTCTGTGAAGGAATAGAATAAGAGCAAAACAAAGGAATGTAGGGCAGTCGGGGGCCTGCATGTCATGCTAGCTGAAATGAATATCTACAGGTTATTTGGTCAGAAAAATTTGCACATGCTATATTTCAGCTCAATTACTTATTAACTGCCTAACTGGTTGTTTCTTCTATTAGAGTAATATCCTAAGTATAATCAGTAGTTTTATGGAAGTTTTAAGAACATCCACATGAATCCAGAGGCATTCAGAGGTAATAGATGGACCAAGGCACCTTGTTCAAGGTGAATTCAGAAATATTAGTGTTTGTATAAAATGAATACAAATGACAGATATATATTTTTAATGATTCTGACCTAGTGTCTACTTTATTGTGAGGGTGGTGAGACGCTGGAACAAATTATGCCCCTTATCATGAAGTTACCTTTAGATCTACGTGTCTATGACAGGGAGACAGCAACCCCTCCCGGGAAGCATTCAAGGCCAGGTTGGATGGGACTCTGAGCAACCTGGTGTAGCAAGATGTGTCCCTGCCTACAACACTGGTGATGGAACTAGATGATTTTAAAGGTCCCTTCCAAACTAAACCATTCTATGATTCTATCTTTGGAATTCTTGAATTGTGAAACAGATGTAACAAGTGACCTGCCTTCTGGAATACTCTGGTGTGGAATAGTGGAATACTTCTGGAATAATGTGGTGCATAAAAGTAGTATCTGCTGTAACATGCTGCAAAAATGCCTTTAAAAAAGACATTAACTGAAATCCTCAGGAAAGCAGAGAGTTAAAAACTTTGAAGAACATCAAATAAAAAAAAAGCTCCAAAGAACAGAGACCAGTGGTGAAGGGAAAAAAAAGCCGTAGGTTTTTAGGATTCAGGTTAACTCAAGCAGATAACTACACCAATTCTCAATTAAAATTAAATTTTATTAGTAGTGATTATTGAGTTAAATTATTAATCCATGAAGAGAAAACAATTTTTCTAATATCAAAATATTCCACAAATTTATACTCAGCAACCAACTCAATTAAATACTTGAGAAAAGCTGAGTGAATTATTTAACATGTGGGCAGAGCTCTGTTTTTCAGTTCCTGTTGTCATTGCTTCACTAGGTAGGGAAATATTGGCATTTGCTACTCAAAAATGCAACAGTTCTGATGAAGACATGCTGTGCTTCTGGCAAGAGTTTTGTGCCCTCAGAGAATTGTACTATATCAGTCTTCTGTTTATCCATGTTTACCAAAGCATTAGTAAAGGGAGGAAATGGGAGACAGTCTTGGCAAAGCAGCAGTACTAGAAGACACTGTGCCAGGAAATGCAAACACTAAATGAGGGCCTTGAAAGATTCCCAGAGGAGTTCTTTTTATAACTTTAAAAAATGTGAAGCTCAGACTTCAAAAATTAAATGAATTTCAAGTTCAATAAAATACTTTTAAAGCAAACCAAAAATGAGAAATATCTTGAGCTAGACACATGGACGAAGGCCAGGAAGGAAGAGGCCTCTGCTGGGTAAGTGGAGTTGAGGACTTCCTTTGACCTTTCGTGCTGGCAAAGAGTTTGGTCCTCTCGTGCATGGATTTAGCAAGCTCACCCTGTTCAAATATGTTTTGGCAAGCAGAGGCAGCCTTTGCTAGGATACTGGGAAACATGCCAGGTGGCATTGTCACCTTTTACCTCCTGGCTGGTAATAATGTTCAGAAGCAATACAATGGGAAGCATTAGTTTGAGAATTCATCTTACCACAAATATGAAGAACAGTCTTTGAATTTCCAGTGTCTTTGCCAGATGGTAACTAATGGAATTCAAGATGCAAAATGCACTCTGGAAAGCAGCTAAAGTTAGGGGAAGGAAAAAAAAAAAAAAAAAAAAAAAAAAAAAAGAAAAGAAAAAAGAAAGAAAAAAAAAGTTTAAAAGTTCTACTATCTTTAAAGAAGAAAACTAAACTTTTATTTTGAGTTTTCAAGAAAACATTTTATACTATTCCACTTTTCCACTTTAAGGTAAATATTAAATTAAGTAAGTCACTTGTTTTGCTTAACCACGTGGAAACTTATAAAGGTAACTCACTTTTATTTAAAATGATTTGAAAAGAAAACCTGAAAAAGAGCAAGTAGAACAATTTAAGTAAGTGGGATTGTTTCTGCTAATGCATTCAACTTTCATATGATAAAAATGTCAGTAGTGAGTAAACTTAATGTTGAGGACAGGTGCAATGGGTTTACCTATTCCTTAATTTCTTCATTAATTTTTCTTTGATTGCATTAACTGATTTATCTATTTCCTTTCACTACCTGTGTGAAAATCAAGTTATAACCATATCCTTTCACTACTCTTCTGGTAGCATTTCTTATGCTGGGGAAAAAATAAAAAACAAATAGAGGAAAAAGCGTGGGAATCATTCTAAACTTAGACTGCCTTTTCTACACTCCTATAAAAAATATGATTTAAGTTTTTCCTTCAGATTCTACTACACTGAAATATGGAGACTTCTGGCAGCGGTGAATATCTTACATAAATACCCAAAGACTAAAGTTGCCATAGGCGACAGCTGAATCTTTCCTGCTTATCTGTGGGACCAGTATCATACCCCAAACCATATCATGCCCAAACTTATGCTCTCACACTGACAAGTTGCTGAATCACCTCATAGGAAGGGAAACGAAAGTGGAAATCATACATTACTCATCTCCCATCTCATTCTCCATCCAGAACGTAAGTGATTTGACAAACTTAGTTAGACAGGCATCCTGTCTGGACAAAGAGCTTGTCAATTTTCTGACAGGATTCAGCTGCTCTTTCACCATAAGCTTTGCAACATGAATTACTTCAAATATTCCCCAGGTAGAAAGACAAAATTGAACTGAAAGAAGTGAGGGGATTTTTATTTATTTATTTATTTATTCCCAATTTTATAATAAAGTATAATTTTATTCTTGGCAAATAATCTATTGTAACAAAAAGAGAAAAAAAAATGGCTTAAATACTAATATTACTATATATTTGTTATGGGAAAATTCTGTTACTATTACCTTATTATTTATCTATTTATTTATTTTTTGCAAACATTTTGTTTTAGCATATCCAGCAGGTTCTCCAGTGCTAGTAAGCTAATCTTGATTTAGGGAACCAGCAACTTTCAGAGGCACATTTTCCCTTTATTACAATGAAACTAAAATAATTATTTCTATTAAAATCAATGCCCAGATAATTAATCACAGCCACTTTTGATGGTTGAATCTAGTTCAGGTTACCTTTTTACATCAAGGTTCTTCACTCATCAGAAAAGTATTTATTATAAGTAGCAGCAAACGTAAGTGTGGTGTTGTCATATTATTTGCATTAAATGGATAGCAGTTAGCACAAGCTTACCTTGCATGGGGTAATTTATCAATACACTGAAACATTAATACAAAAAAAAAAAATATGTAATATTCTATTGTAGTTAAATCAGTGATATTCCAAAGAATATATATTCCATATATTCCAAAAAGCATAGATAAGGAAATTCAATCAAATAAAAATAATTTCATCTGTTTGTTAAACCTAAGAAATGTTTATTTTCATCTCTGTCTTGTATTGATCCTCTCATAACAATAAACAATGCACTTTTTTTTAAAATAACATCATTAGGATGACTTGAGTTAGCTTAGATGAAAAAATACTGTAAATATATTATATATAATATTTTAATACTAGGAAATTTTATGGGTTTGTGTATACTTTGATTTGTGGATTATTTTACTGAAGCGGATATAATGAGTGAGTCATATGTTATTAAGACAAAATTTGGCCAATAACAAGCCAGTAACAATGCATCCATAAACTATAAAATAATACAGTTTGATAATAAACAAATAAAACAGTTATCGTTAATTAGTCTTTCATATGTCCCTGAAACTTGGAATAAGTGTTTCTGTGTGTAGGTCACATTGCAGAATCAGAATTCAAATTAAATGCTGTGTTCACTTCAAAAATCTGATGTTGCACACCATTTCCATTTGGACATCTTAACTCTATTCTCTCCACTATTGCAGGTTAATTTGCTGTGCTTTGGTTACTGCCAGTTAGACCTGGTGTGTATGAATCAAAACAAAATTCCAGGTAAAATAAAT
This sequence comes from Coturnix japonica, assembly GCF_054131305.1. NCBI lineage: Eukaryota > Metazoa > Chordata > Aves > Galliformes > Phasianidae > Coturnix > Coturnix japonica. The sequence continues at coordinate 49,959,883 of NC_140664.1, forward strand.
AAATAAATAAATAAATAAATCTAAGATGATGAAAAATAAATGATTATTTTTTCAGTTGACTTCAGAAAATTCCAGTGGCTCCTTTAAATTATTGGAAAACAAACAAACAAACAAACAAAACACTCCAGTATCTCATTCTAAAGAACATAATATGCATTACAATGAAAGAAAAAAGAAATAAGAATGCATCAGGAAAAATAAAATGTGCAGATACTGAACAGATTTCAGTACACAACCTCAGTACACAACCTAGAATTTATTTGAGGCTATTAATGATTCATTGATGTTCTTTTTTTCTTAAACATTTGTTATCTTTTCCTCAATGACTTATCACAAGAAAAATAAAGTCAAAAGACACATTTTAAAATTATTTTATAAAAGAGATGCATTCAAATAGCTCATATTCAAATGTATCATCCAAGAAACATGAGAATGAATTTCATGCAAATATACGAATTCCCTCACCATAGGAGAGAATTATATGAAATGCTGTATCCCAGCAGATTTGCTCTATGTCTAACGAGATGGAAGGGAAAACCCTGTCAAGACTAATAGTACTGTAGTGGAAAACTTTCAAAATAAAAATGATGCAGAATGATGCAGTGCTCTGCATGATAGTTTGACCATAGGACATAATGCATGTTGAAATTTATATTTTTGTTACTTTTTACCCACATTCCATTACCCCCCTCCTCTACCTTCCCTGATCATTGTCTAGCATACTTTGCAGAAAAATATACTAACTTATTTATTTATTTAAGAGATTAAGGATCCTTTAGACTTCTGGACATTTTTAGATGAGAACTGAGAACATTCTTTCTTCTTTTATTGCTCCATGCATCATGTAAACAAGCAATCCCTCCAGCAACAGTAGTTAAACCTAGGAAGCTGTGCCAGAAGTCACATGTTTTTAAATCTATGAATAAATATTTTGTCCCTTTCTGGGACGAACAAAGTTTGAAGAGTATGGTTTCATGAAACAGAAATATATGTGTACACTTAACTTCTAGCATTGTTATAAATTTTAATTCTAGGATGAAACAAGACAAATTTCAGTCTAACTAGAGTATATGTTTTCCCCATCATTTCAAGAAATTATTATTTAAACAGAAAATTGTGCATACATTCAACATTATTCTGGTTAATTCTTCATTGAAATCTAGGTTTTTCCTTTTTATGGAGTTGGGGGGAGGGAGTAAGGGGAAAGCATTATATAAATATAAATCTGAAATATTACAGATATAGAAATAACGGATGATGTGTTTTCACCATCAATCAAATGCATTTCTTCTACCAAGTTTATGTCAATTGCTTTTATTCTTCAATTTACAATTAAAGGAGTCAAAATCAAAACAAAACCCAAAGTAAAAGAGTTCAGAACTGAGATACACTGTCATGGTTTTATAATTTTTGGTTACTAGTATTCCTTATTATAACATCATGTAGTTGCAAAATCTCTCCACCCCACTAGTCACGAAGCGGGACCGAACCAGCCCATAAACCTTTGACATTTGTTCATTTCATTGGCATTTGATTCCGTTAAGCACTAAAATATGCAACTGAAGAAATACTGAGGTCAAATAAAAAAAAAAATTAAAAAAAAAAAAAAAAGCAACTTGTACCAGTGACCAAGAAAACACAACCAAAGCGGTGAAAGGCACGCACCTTTCCCCAAATTACACATGTGGTTACACATGTGGGAGCCTAAAAAGGAGTCTGTGAAGAGATAAGATTGGCAGATGATGATAGATTTTTCATGTGTGTTTCCACAGTTGGGCAGAAAGACAGACACAATTTTTAAGAAGTGACAGTCTGAATATTATACAAACCTCACATCTAGGTACTGATTTGTGCAAAGCTTTTGAAGATAACTATTCAAATATTGCTCTGTCCAGAAAACAAACAAACAAACAAACAAACAAAAAAAAAAACAACTTGGATTATATATCTGCTGTTGGAGATTAAGAATGGATAAGAAAATCATTTTTATGAAATTGATCTTTCTGAACTAATACTTTACTCTTAAATCTCATTTTCAAATCTTTTGATAGGCTTAGAGACATCATAGGAAACACAACACTTTCTATTTATTACTTAGTAGCTTTTCCTAGCTTCAAAAGTGCAGCTTAATGAAGATGTAAAATTTACAGTCTCAGAGATCTTTATTTGTGGGACTTTATTACATTTATAAATTACATGAAGAGAAAGGGGAAAAACAGGAGTGCTTCACATGATATTTCAACAAAAGCAAAGCATTAAACAGATAAAAAGAGCTGCACCACTCAAAAATATTGTGGTAAGATGAATATAAAAAGAAAGACACCTTTGAATTTATGTCAAAAGGAAAGTCCTTGAAGAGGTCTGGTGAATATTGCTGTTGTCCAGGGAAGTTTCTTTGCATGGCAGTCACACAGAGTGCTGCTGAACTGCAAACTCCTCGTGTTCTAGCTGCAATATGTTCTCTGCAGAAAACAAACAAACAAACACACCATAGATGAAAGATGCACATATCTCAGCTTCACTCCTTACAATTTCCTGGGTACCATTCAGTGATATCAGCCACAATGTAGCATAATTAATTTGCCTTGAGTCAGGTAACATCTTGAGGGATGAAAATCCTTTGTAACTTCTAGGCAGTGGGAAAAAAATCAGTAGCCATATAAAAATTGTTTCAGATAATAGTCTCCAGAACTTTGTTGCAGATCCAGATCCCATGCTCAAGGATATGATTTAGCAGATGGTTTTTAAGAGTTAGGGTAATATGGTAAGGCTGTGGTTGGCTTGATAATCTTCAGTGTCTTTTCCAACCTGGGTAATTCTATGATTTTACGATTCTTGAGTATCCAAGCTGCTATACATGGAAAGATTCCTGAACTTTATATACGGAAGTGAATAAGTTCACAGTTTTCCTGATCATGTTGCAGTTACATAGGAATCCTGAGAGAAAAAAGAAACTTGTCTCTAATTAAATGTAAGTAATTTAACTTTTAAATGTCTAAAACCAGGAAGGCTATAATTCTCAATCTACAGTAGAGGAGATGAGTGAATTAGATGGAATTTTGTGTATAGGGAAGAGTACACTTGGATCTCATATATATCATCTAAATCATTGTCATTTCATTTGATATCCTAATAATCTGTGGCGTTAACTTAAATGAGCACATTCTTTATTAAGTTACCTCTACAAATGTTGTGGTTAATCCAAAGATGTTCTTAAACACCAGCTAGGAAAAAGCGGCACTGATAAGAAATCGTTACTCATGCAATAGTATTTTCCACATTTTTACATATTTTTTTTATTTGTGGGGATAGAGAGAATTGTGAGTGGGAAGAAAAATTCTCTCTAAAGTTATTTTGAGTACCTTAGTCACTGTCATCTCTGATATAACAAGTCTACCTAATTTTAAATGAATCTCTGCAGAAAGATGTGCAATTTTTTTTTCCTTTCCTTAAATATATGCTGACATCTCAAAATTTCAGGTAACTTAGGGTAGAATAACATGACCATCAAATTGAGACAAAATGAAGAACAGCAACAAAAATCTCTGAATATGTATTATGGGATAATCACTTTCTTTCATTCTTCTTCACCCCCACTTAAGATAGAAATAAACAGCCAGAAGTTATTTTGAGGATTATTTTGCAATATTAAACTGGCAAATTTAGCAGTAACTTAAAATATAATTATATTACTTTTTTTAAAAGGATTTATTTATTTATTTATTTATTTTCAGTTTCTTTGCTTGTTTAAGGAATAAACAAATCAATTGAATTAATTTATTAACTGGGCATTCTGAAGCATATAGACATCAGTCTGATAGCTTCAACATTGAATGGGTCAAGGCCAGGATGCCAACATAATTTCATCTAATGTAAAGTAGAATCTTTCTGTTCAAGGTAATCCATCACTAAAATGTGCTAGAATAAAAACCAATCTTAAATGTGTGGGTTGTTTTATGAGAAGACCTAAAACAAGGTCATTTTAAATTCAGTAGACAGTTAATAGTTTCCTATTCTGAGGACATTTACAAAACTTCCAGTTTTAAAGTCAAGACACTTAGACAAGCTGTTAAGCCACAGTATATTTTAAGCTCTTATAATGAAAGAATATCAGCCAAAGAAAACAGAGACTCTGCACATGACTTCTTCTACTAGTACTTCATTTGGTAACACTGAAATGAAAATAGAAAGAACAGAAACTTGTTACTTTGGTGAAATAAAAGGAAATCAGTTTTGTTTGTTTGTTTGTTTTGTTTTGTTTTGTTTTTAATTAGCAATTGAAGGTTTCCATATTGATATTTTTTTTTCTTTCCTCCAACACCATCTGTCTCACAAAGATATTTTATTCTTAGATTTTCTGTTGCTTTACCAAGGAACTAGATTAAAGCTTATACTTTAGTAGTGACCCAATAATAATGGAGTAATTAAGATTTTGTCCAACTTTAATAAACTTTAACATGTAATTTGTTGTTGATGTTAATTCTAAATGTCCCAGGATTGCTTTTAGAATTTCATTAATCACCTAATCCAAAGACATATTCAGCAGTTAGTTATCAGTTAGTTAAGGTCCATTGGTACTTCAGAGTTTGGATAAGAAAGCAGACTAAAATTATGAAAAAAAGTACAGTTTCATCCTCTCACACTGGTGTACATCTGATTGCTGTTCAGGAAACTAGCAGAGCAGAAATTTCTCACTTTATAATTTCAGCTGCCTTAGCTGTTTCACAGTAGCTGAAATGGTCATGAAACAACACCACATTTGCAGGATTATTAAGCAGAAAGCAACGGGAAAAGAGTGTCTTTTATTACTGTTGTTGTAACTGAAATATTCATTCAAAGCTAAAGCTTATTGTGATTTTCATCAGCTCTCCTTCACTATAAATTAACTTTGAACAACCTTTGACTGCTGCCTTTGCAGCCTGCTTCCATTCACTTTAAATAACCATAGTTCTGAGAAAAGTTAATCTTTTCTCTACTTGCACCCTTTCCATCTTACATGTATGCTACTGATTTTGAGAATAAACGAACAATTTTAATAAATACATGCACATTTAATAGCTCTGAGCACAGTGATCCTTAAGCAACCTTTTCCAAGAACTGCCTACCTTAGGAAAATACAGCTCCATTGCTCTGATAAAATTGGAATAAAACATTTTCATAAAATGAACCATACAATTTTAAATTTTGATAACAAACACTCTGAAACACAGTTTTCAAATAAGTTACTGTTTGAAAATACATTAATTTTGTTTTATTGAAAACACTGCTGTAGGCTTTGTTATTTTGCATTTCTGTTTTTCAAACTATATGCCATTTAAAGACATACCTACATATCAAATGATGTAAAATATTTACATCTACTCATACACATCTTTGCACATACAAATTCCAATTACTCTTGAAGTTCTTTTTAAAGTAGCTTGTTTTTTGATCTTTCCTATTTGGTACTACTGAACATATCTAGGATTAGGGAGATCTGCTTGCCCGATGTTCTATCTACAAGCACTTGCTTCATCTAGAAGCAGATGAGCACATAGAACATATCAGTAGCAATATTTTTTATGTTTTTTTGTTGTCTTTAATTCTAGACACTGAGCAAGAACACTTCCCATGTCAGAACAATTCATCTACAATGAATTCTGAATTTTTCCAAGAAACAAATTTCTGTTTTTCAACGCATTACTAGAAAAAAAGCCTGAGAAGCGTCAACTTCTGAGTACATCCAGAGGCAAAAAAAAATTGGCCCTTACAAGCCGTTAGGTCCATACGTCCTTGGAGGGATAATAAACCAGGTGTTCCTCTGCTTACAGAACCTGCAAGATGATGCTTTCTTGTGTGAAGCCTACTGAGTTGGACTCTGCACAGCATATTTGATTGCAGTTCTTTGGCATCAAGGATCTCAGCAACTGCCTCACTCATATGTGAAACACCCACCTGGAATTCTTTTTTTTCTGTCTAAAGGAAAAGATGTACATTATTGAATTAAACATTTTTGCACAGAACCAGCATCTGCTCCTGGAAAGACACATCTCCCTTAGTATTTCATTAACGTTACACTACAGCAAATTGCACCGGATGTAATTAATTCTTGTTCATTTCTTGCAGTCAGAGGAGAGACCAAAGTGGCCTGTCAGCTCTGGGACCTGTGTTAACATACACAGTCTTAGTCCTCATCTCCCTGAGGCCAAATCTGCTTTAACAAAAACACTCCAGTACTACTTCTCATGCCATTTGCTTTCCCAGACTGCTTTACACTGTTGTCTTCTGCTTCAGTTATTTCATAGAATCACAGAATGACTTGGGTTGAAAGGAACCTTAAAGATCATGCAGTTCCAGCCAGCTGCCATGGGCAGGGCTGCAGTCCAACAGACCAGGCTGCCCAGGGCCCCATCCAACCTGCCCTTGAACCTTTGAAGGGATGAGGCATCCACAACATCCCTGGGCAAATTGTGACAGTGCCTTGTCACCCTCTGACTAAAAAATTTTCTCCAAATATCTAATCTAACCCTCCCCTCTTCTCACTAAAAAACATTTATCCTTGTCCTATCGCTATCTCCTAGTGTAAAAAGTGGTTTTCTTTCCTGTTTATTAGCTCTTTTTAAGTACTGGAAGGCTGCAAAGAGATCTCCTTGCAACCTTCTCCAGTCACAACATGACCTGCTCCCTCAGTCTTTCTTCACAGGAAGAGGTGCTCTAGAGCCCTCAAGACCTTTCTTGTGGCACTTCTCTGGACACCCTCCAACAGCTACATATCTTGTATTGGAGCTTTTGAGGCCTGGACACCCTGCTTCAGATGGGGGCCTCACAAGGGTAGAGCAGAGAGAGATAATCACTATCCTCTTGCGACTGACTATCCCTCTTCTGATGCAGACCAAGGAACAGTTGATCTTCTGGGCTGCAAGTGTACACAGCTGGCCTATGACCAGCCTTTTTTTCACCAGGATGGCCAAGTCTTTCACTACAGGCTGACTCTCAGTTGAGTTCTCCCATTCTGTAGACATAACTGGGATTGCCCCCATCCAAGTGCATCAACTTGTACTTGTTTAACCACACAAGGTTCACATGGATCCACTTTTCAAGACAGTCCAGGTCCATCTGGAAGGTATCTTTTAATTTATCAACTACTCAGTGTCATCAGCAAACTTGCTGAAGGTGCATTCAATCTGATCATCTATATCACTGGTAAGGATGTTAAAGAGTACTGGTCCCAAGACAGAGTTCTGGGACACCATCCTCCAACTGGACATAGACCACAACACTCTAGCTGCAACCATCCCACCAGCTCCTTATCCACTGAACAGTCTACCCTTCAAATTCTTATCTTTCCAATTTAGAGATGTGATGTGAGACCATATCAAAGACCTCATCTCTGGGTAGATAACATCGGTAGCCATTCCTTTCTCTACTGATGTCATCAATCCATCATAGAAGCCCACCAGAATGCTTATGCACAATCTACACTTGGTGAAGTCATGCTTGCTGTCACTTGTTGCCTTCTCATCCTGCATATGTCTTAACACAGCTTTCAGGACAATATGTTTCATGACCTTCACAGGCACAGGCACAGGCACAGGCAGAGAATCTTTGATGGAAACACAGAAGCTTTGATGGAAAGAATCAATCCTGAGGGGATACGCTGTAGAGGTAGTAGAGAAGATTTTAGGTATTTTTATTTTTCTTCTACCTTTTTTATTTGTTGTGTCTTGTTTAGGAAACAATTCAATGTATTCAATAATTGTAGCATGCTTGCAATTTCCTTTTATTTTTAATTTTGACTTTTTAGTCATCTCCTTATTTAAGACTCAGAGTATGCTGTCCTGTAAATAGGAGTAAAATCATCCACAGACTTCACTAACTAAAAGTTTTGCTGGGTAATTAAATATTTCACAATATTTCACAATATTAAGACTGATTTATGATTAGCTCTAAATCAAGTTGACTGAAATCATATGATACTGGGTTAGGCGACAGTGACCACATAAGTCATTTGATGAAATGAACAGTTTTGTCATAAGAACATATAAATTGGTTGGAAAAGATTGCAGGTTAATAAAATACAGAATCTTGTTACTGGCAGTGCCTCATTTCGTTTTTCTTTTTTCTTTTCTTTTTTTTTTTTTAATTATAATTAAAGAAAGTTAAAGAAAAAAAGCTTAAAAGCTTCACTAATTCTATTATAATATCATTGAACTATTTCCTTTCTCATCCATGAGCACATGTACACGTATGTATGTTCCCAGAACTGGCCAGTAGCTATTTCTTTAGCTACTCTTCAAGGGAAAGAATAAAAATATATTTCTCTCTAAATTTATTCTTATCCTGAGCTCAGAGCATTATATTTCAAGATTTAAACATGTTTCTAAGCCTTAACATTTCCTTCTTATTACTAACTTTAAATTTTTGAAGTTTCATAGATTTGTATAAATGTTCAATCTTTTAAAATTTTAATCTAAATTCTTAGCCTCAATTGCTCCCTTTAGCATTTTTGTACAGTTAAATGACAATAAGTGGGCCTCACACCTTTGAAAATTCATTTCTTTATTCATGAGCAGATTGTAAAGCCAGAAGGAGCCATTATAATCATCTAGACTTTCTGCAGCTGTTAAACCCATAGTAATTTTGCACAGCTTCTTTTTGAATAATAACATCTTTTAAATCAGTCTTAATTAAAATAATCTTCAGAGACAAAAAAATAAAAAAATCCACCATAATTCCTGTTCCTTGAGATACAGGTTTTTCAGTCTAGCTTTTCATTCAGTATTCTTAATGTAATTATTTTGCTCAACTTTCATTTATCTTCCTTCTAGCTTACTGTTTTCTTTCTTTGCTTATGTCTGATGACATACCTAGGAGGGTTTTGACCACAGAGCTCAAATAAGTATTTTTTTTCCCCTTCCAAAGTCAAGTTTCCAAATCAATGAAATATTTATACTTTTTTTTTTTTTTTTTTTTTTCATTGAGTCGTGGTCTCCGTCTTCTCCTAAATACAGTTTTGCAATTGATTATGTTATGATTTATCCATGAGTCGTTCTGTATTTGACTCATTACTTCTTCAAGTCAAATAGAAAATGATTCAAAATCACTATTTTAGGGGCCAAGATAAAACTTCAGAATTTTACATGTAAAAATATGAAGACTGCTTCTGAGTCATTAGTTGGCAAATGCATAATTGAAGCATCTCTAAACACCACTTCTTCTCTACTGCTTCATAAACTTTAGGAGAATATATCCATCTAATTTTAATTTTTTTTCCATCAAGTACAATTGAGTTTTCACTCTCTCTTTTTCTTACAATATTTGTACTATGTACTATCCTTTATATCTTAATAAAGTCATGTTCTTAACAGGTAACAGGATGAGGGGAAATGGCCTTAAATTGCACCACGGGAGGTTTAGGTTGGATATAAGGAAAAGCTTCTTTACACAAAGGGATGTTAAGCACTGGAATAGGCTCCCCAGGGAGGTGGTTAAGTCACTATGCCACCATCCTAAGCTATAGCTTGCTCCTACCTGAACAGTACTGATCAAATGTGTTGAGCACTGTGCATTTTCTTCAATTGCAACAAACTATAGCCTATGCACTAAGTTGGGATTCCCAAACATTTCTTTCTGCATCTTCCTAACCTAAAAATCTCATGCTGATTCCTGGTCACCTGGGACCAGTGAGAATAAACAAAATATGAATGAAATCAGCAGAGTTTTGAACTCCAAAATCAAGTCAGCCTCTTGTTAATTAATTAATTTACTTTTTTTTTTAATTTTTTTTTTTTAAATTAATTTAATTTTTTTTTTTAAATTAATTTAAAAAAATTTAATTATTTTTAGGAGAGAAGGATATCACTCACTTGTATAGGCTGCTAACAGTAGTAACTAAAGAATAATCCAAATTCTGGGGAAATAAATAAATAAATAAATAAATAAAGTATCAAATGGTGTTGTTGATTTTTTGTTTTGTTTTGTTTTTAGCGGAGACAGATTCTTTATGTATAAATTGATGACAAATCGCTTATTACACTAATAGCACAGACACAGCTAAAACAAAAACTGGAAAAAGGAATAGGAAAACAAGAAACAATAAATGTTTTTCTAAGAAGGTGCTTTGTGGATTAATTTGAGAGTTAAGATGTCACATAAACATAAAATATTTTCTTAATATTTTACAGTGGAAAAAAACCAACAACAACAACAAAAACAAACAAACAAACAAAAAAAACCCCACATACTTATTCTTGAAATTTAATACCTACTGGATCTGCATTCTGACTCCAAATGAGAAGCTTATTTTTAATTCATTGGATTCATCTGTGCTTTTGTATTTTTAATGTGAAGGATAGAATAGAACAAATCCAGTGTAGACAGATGCCAATTTTAATATAATGCTCTCCTACTTTAGGGATTTCACTAGCTGTATGGATTACCCAGTAATTCCACTCAGACTTTATAACTAACATTGAATATTTTTCTCATAGTCACCCACTGCAATTCAGTAAGAGTAGCCATATAAAAATAGATTGAATTTGAAATGTTTGAAAACAACTTAAGTACTTTAGATATCTCAAATTTCTGTTTAAGAGCAAAACATAAAACCTTCTACTAAATATTGATGGGAGAGAGATGACTTTTCAAGTCAATTTTTCTTAGTGTAGAAGGTCCAAATATTATGTATGACATGCAAAGTGATTCAGAGTCAGGGACATATGAATACCCATTAGAGATTAAGAGGACAAATGTCATTCTGATTTAAATGTGCCCATTTTTAAACAAACTTATTTAGCCAGCAAATGGCCCAAGTATGAGACAAATCCTTATCAAAGACTGTCTATCAAAATCTCATTGCACCTGACTTTTAGACTAGTTCTCATCCAGTTGGTGGTACATTTTTTAGTTACCCAAGCACACCTTTCTTCTGATGTACAAATGTGAAGACACTTTAAAATAGTTTTATTTTCCAGAGTGTTAAAAAACAAGGCAGTCGAGTTTTGAAAAGTTTTATCAAAGACAAACAGTTTTACAAACATAGAAAATGCAGTCCAGTTAAAGGTTCTTTTATATTCTTCTCTGTCTTCTGTGTTATCAGGCTTGCTTTAGTCTATTTTATTCTCTGAAATCTGCCTAAAATATTGGGCAAAGGCCCACAGTTATTGTAAGCTGTCAGAGTGTCTAATAAACATTTACCCTCTGTTTCCTAACAAATTTGGTTCATAGCTGAATTGAACACATAGGAAAATTTTCATATAATTGACATAATATACTGAGTTTTCTACTGTCTGCAAGAAACAATAGTAGACTAAAAAAGAACAAGAACAAGATTGTAATCTCATCTACTGATGCACAATACAAGGCTCTGCACAATTACAAATCTCATTCTACTGACTCAGGTTTCATCAGAAATGAAAAAGGGTCAGAGGACTGTAACTCAGCTGAAGGAGGGGTCCTTCAGACACTGTCAACACAGCACCGTGCACTGTGGCACAGAGGGCATGACTTCAGGCTGGGTCTCAGCCAGTTCAACCAATAGTGCAAAAAGCACCACTCAGTCACGTAGTAAAGGCTGGAAGTAGTACTGTGTGGAGATCTTCATAACTCTGCTTTCAGAATTCATTTGGAAATTCTTAAATTGGACCAGCACAGCTGCCTCAAATTATCACAGAAAATACAGACTCCTCGGATATGAAAAAGAAAAAAATCCAATAGCAAATGTGTTTTTAATTTTTTTTATTGTTGTCCAACAAAAGGAACCTATATAGCTTATACATTCTTAATAGCAAACAAGGCATGTTTAGCTTTTGCATATTGTTGTGCTTAGTTGTACTACTACTACTACTACTACTACTGCTACTACTACTACTACTACTAATAATAATAATGGTATATCAGAGCCTCATGTGATTCCTCCTTCTTCCCACAGGAAAATGGTGGGGTTTTTTGTGTTTATTTTTTGATTGATTGGCTTTGAGTTTTTATTAAGTGTCTTTATAATTTTTTAGAGTACTCATTTAATTTTTGCTTGGCACACAGTGTTAGTAGTCACTGTAAGTCCACTCTGCCTTCATAACAGCATTTGTTTCATACAAGCACATTTGATAAATTTATAAGTAAAAAACAAATACAAAACAAACAAACAAAAAAAACCCCCAACAAACTCAAATCTTAACTACCTCAAAATGACTATCTCTTTAAAAATATCCATTTTTTGCTGTTTTTAAATTTTGGTCTGGTCATATTAACATACTTTTGCTATGAACACTCAAATTCATCTGCAATAAAAGTTAGCAGTAAGAGAAAAATGGTAAACCAAATTTATCAAGTGGTAAACCAAATTTATCAAATTCATCAAAGTATACCCATTAAAGAAGTTTACAGTTAATGAAATCACATTGATACCCACACATGCTGCCATCTTAGAAAGAAGATAATAAAACTGAGTGTAATGTCAGCAGGAGGAACAAAGTCAAGACAATTGCCACAGTCAGTAAAAACATCTAACGTGAGGAACAACAACAACAACAAAAAAAACCAATTAGCATAGATTTAAAAAAAACACCTCTGAAACACAGCTTTTGGTCTTGCTTTAAGTCCTCTCCTGCTGAGAGCAAAACAACATGCCAGCAAGAAAGGCATGAAGAGCAGCTGGCATCCCAATTACATACTAGAGTTGTCAGTGCTGTCCACATGGTTCTCCACATGAGGTTTTTAGAGAATCCCAGTACTATAATCTATAACACGCTGGAAAAACAACATCCCTTTTCAAGGCCATTCTCTACAGAAGAGAAATATGTGGTTAATGCACAGAAAAGGCCTCCCGATCATACTTCTGTAAACTATAAACTAGGAAAAGAATGTCCTAAAACTAAAAAAGGAATAATTTGGAAAGATATTATAACAAAATTATCACAGAAGATTATTTTGTAGCTGTATCTACTTTATGATTTGCTTAAATAAGAGAAGCCATGTAAAGCATATAATCAGTAGGCATTAGTATAATTAAGCTGCAATGAAGACTGAGGAAACTTGTGAAGAATAAGTTATGATGTCATTCATTTCAAATTGTATTATTAATTACATAGCGATTATACTTTTAATGATGTATTAAATAGACCAGCAGTATTTATTCAATAAGGAAGAAAACAATGATTACCACAACAAAAATTATTATTAATACTTTAATAATACAATGCCATCTTAATTTGGAATGTCAACACATTAATTGAAAACTTTACAATTTGTTTTGTTAATAAGGTCCATTTGGTCTAGCATTATAAAAATCATTTGTTCCATAATTACTATGACAAACAAGTATTTATTAAAAGGGCTTCTATCTCTTTTGTGCAGAGCATTTGGACACTTCACATAAGACCATGTTTTTTTGTAGAATCCCTTTTGTCTTTTCCATATATTGACACTAAGGCTTTGCTTTGCTCCTCAGAGGACTTGAAAGCCATGCCTGACTAAAGAAAAAAGGCCTTAAATGTTTGCAAGTATTGCTGCATTTGCTTTTGGCTTTTACACTTTTTGTCTATCTGACAACAGGAAAAATTCATCATTTATTAGGGTAGATCTCTGATTAAAAAAAAAAATATTGTTCTTTTTTAGGGAGTCAGGATGGCAACAAATATCTGAAATAATTATAATAAAACTAGAAAAGATAAGTTCCCTTTTATACCTAAGAAACTCATTAAAAATAAATAAATAGATAAATATGTTTTCTTGCTTGAAAATGTAGACAACTGCATATTTTTAAGAGAATGCAAACATTTCAGAAAAAGGGATTTTTTTTTTTCCTGAGGAAAAGAAATATTTTTTCATTAAAATATTTACATATATTTATATGAAATCGAGGCCTCAACTTTTCAAGTGCATGCTTTATTACCTGCTTTTTTTTTTTTTTTTTACAAGTGCATTCAATTTGTCCACATGACTTATGCTTCAATAAGGTATGTTCTATCTTCAGCATTGTCAGAGTGGGTGCGAAATAAGTTGAGTTTTGTTGCCCCAAAATGCCTCTGGGGGACTGCAACTTCTACAGAATTATAGAACTTGTCAGCATGTATAGTTCAGTACAAGTATCCTACATGTAAAAATATCTGGGAACTGTTTTGAGTTTTCTTTAGAAACTGCACATATCACTACAAAAGAGGTTTTGCAAACTGTTTTAGTTGTAACTGCTGTTCAATAAATATTTATGCAAGAAGTCCACATTACGTAGTACCAAATCCTAGTCTTAATTCAATGTATTCTCCATAAAACTTCAGAGAAAATGTATATTTGATCTCTACACTTTTTCTGACACATAACTTGCAAAGGTATTTCAAGTTCAGAAACTGAGATACTAATCATAAAATACCCTGAGTTGGAAAAGACCCATAAGGATCACTGAGGCCAACACCTGGCTCCATGCAGGATCACCCAAAAATCTAACAATATCTCTGAGAGCATTTTCCAGATGCTTCTTGAATTTTGGAAAGTTTGATGTCATGACCACTTCCCTGGGGGAGACCATTTCAGTACTGTTCCCTCAGACTCTATCATTGGTCTACAGAGGGAAGAGATCATACTGTCCATTCTCTTGAAGAAATGTTACTCAAAATGAGTTCTATTTTTATCTATTACTCATAAATACTTCTACTGTACAGGCGATCCTTGCTGTTGTTTTGTTTTTTTGCTTTTTTTTTTTTTTCCACATATTTTAACATATTTTTTTGTAAGACTACTAGAAATGAATTTATTTTTAAAATTAAAGCTTTTCCTGAATGAAATGTGCTTCACATTTCACAGTCAGTCTCCAGTTGTAATAAATAAAGAAGTATTAAAGCTGATGGCACTAGAGTTCTATCCTTTTACAGGGAGGTTGCCACTTGTGTAATCATATAATCATCTGTTTAAAACAAAACCTCTACACAGCTGAATACATTTCTTCTTGATTAAGTAACTCCAGTTTTATGAGAATATATGCTAGGGCGCTACAGAGGATATGCATAGCATGGTGATGATCAAACTGTGGTATGCTTAAGTGAAAATACAGTCACAGAATCACAGAATCAGAGGGGTTGAAAGGGACCACCAGAGATCACTAAGTCCAATCCCCCTGCCAAAGCAGGTTCCCTGCACCAGGTTGCACAGGTAGGCGTGCAAGTAGGTCTTGAATATCTCCAGAGAAGAAGACTCCACAACACCCCTGGGCAGCCTGTTCCAGTGCTCAGTCACCCTCACCGTAAAGAAGTTCTTGCACACATTCACATGGAACTTTCTATGCTCCAGTTTCTATCCATTTCCCCTTGTCCTGTCTCCACGCACTACTGAAAAGAGTCTGACCTCACCACTTTGCCACCCACACCTTACGTATTTATAGACCTGGATAAGGTCCCCTCTCAGTCTTCTTTTCTCAAGGCTAAGCAGACCCAGTTCACTTAGCCTTTCTTCATAGGGGAGATTCTCCAGACCCTTCACCATCTTTGTGGCCTCCTGCTGGACTCTTTCCAAGAGATCCCTGTCTTTTTTGGACCGGGGAACCCAAAACTGGACACAGTATTCCAGATGATGCCTTACCAGGGCAGTGTAGAGGAGGAGGATCACCTCCCTCTACCTGCTGGCCATGCCCTTTGTAATGCACCCCAGAATGCCTTTGGCCTTTTTGGCCACCAGGGCATACTGCTGGCTCATGGCCAACCTATTGTCCACCAGGACACCAAGGTCCCTCTCAGCAGAGCTCCTCTCCAGCCGGTTATCCCCCAGCCTGTACTAGTGCATGCAATTGTTCCTCCCTAGGTGCAAGACTATGTCACTTGCTTTTGTTAAACCTCATCTGGTTTTTTACTGCCCAGCTCTCCAGCCTGTCCAGGTCTCACTGAATGGCAGCACAGCCTTCAGGTGAGTCAGTCAATTATCCTAACTTGGTATCATCAGCAGACTTGCTGAGGGTGGCCACTATCCCCTCATCAAGGTCATGATGAAGGTGCTGAACAAGACCAGACCCATTACTGACCACTGGGGAACACTGATAGTTATAGGTCTCCAGCC
The DNA here is from genome assembly GCF_054131305.1 of Coturnix japonica. NCBI lineage: Eukaryota > Metazoa > Chordata > Aves > Galliformes > Phasianidae > Coturnix > Coturnix japonica. The sequence continues at coordinate 49,975,900 of NC_140664.1, forward strand.
AAACTCTGCACTGCCAGTGACGAGCCTCTGCTTTGCCAGTCAGCCAGTTCTCAACCCACCTCACTGTCCACTCGTCTATCTCACATTTCCTCAGCTTTGTTATAAGGATGTCATGGGGTAAGTATAAAATGCCTTACCGAAACCAAGGTAGACTACATCCACCCAACCAGTGAGCATCATAGAAGGCCACCAGGTTGGTCAAGCACGACCTCCCCTTGGAGAACCCATGCTGAGTACTCCTTATATTCTCCTTTTCTCCCAGTTATCTGGAGATAGCATTCAGCACAAGCTGTTCCATCACCTTTCCAGGGACAGAGGTGAGGCTGACTGGCCTGTGGTTCAGTCATTCATGTATCTATTTTTTAACAGTCAAATTGTACAGTTATTTAGTTGTTACAAATAAAGCTGGTAATTTTTCATCTTAACTTAGAAGTAAAACATAAATAAACTTCCCACAGGTAACCAAGCAGTATCTTGAAGTTTCTCTTATTTTCTGTTCTATAAAGACAGATATTTTTTATTAAAGCTTATAACTCTTCTACTATATTGTTAGCAATGTTTTTATTACATTACATTATCATTACATTTAATTACTTACATATTTTTATCTTCAGAATGTTAGTAATGTTATTCTGCAATCAAATTTGTAATACTATAGCAAAGACAATCACTATTCCAGTCCATACTTACATTCTTAGATATATTTTATCAAACAGTTGAATTATTTTCTCATAGTATATCAGACACACTAAAAAAAAAAAAATAATAAAAAAAAGAACAAAACAAATGAACAAAAAAGCCACCAGCAACAACAAAGCAACAGCTGTAATAAGACTGCAAAAAATGTACAGTTCTATTACAAATTTAACTGAAAGGTGCAAAGGACATAAAATAGAGAACAATCTACACAATCAGCCAAAGTAATAAACTATCACTCCTAAGCAGTTTGAGTGCTAATGAACTCATCCAATTCACACAATCTACTAGCCAGACTTTATCTCATAGCAATTATAACAATCACATTGATGCTTTAGTGTGCTATAGGAAATAACAGTCCTCAGCCTTCCCTTGAGTCTCACTAAATAAGCAAATTATATTGGTTGTTGTCTTAATGGATAACAATGAATAGAACTCGTTAATGTTTTTTATCTTGTGGAAAATAGGACAGAAACGCCCTATAAAGTCCTTTCTGTTTTGTTTGTCAATTGAGAAGGGATTTTTTATAATACACTTAAAAGAAAACATATTCTTCTTTTGTACAATTTCAATTCCCTTTCCAACACAAAGGAAAGAACCTCCTTTAGCAATTCTTCAGAAAGATGAATGCAGCAAACGAACAGCATTTTCATGGTAATGGCAAGTTAATTCAGTTAATTTTACATTTTTTCCCCACCAATTGCTGCTTTCACTTTCCTGCCAGACAAATAGAAGCTAAGCTCCCAAGCCTATATCTTCCCAAAGTTTTCCTAAATAATGTAATATTTTCCACATTTTGTGAGTCGTGGGAATCAGCACATGAGAGCTCCAAATCTTTGCACAAAAAATCCTGAACAGGCAACTGGAGTTAAAAGCCGTCATGTTGTAATGTAATAGGTAGGAAGCTCTGACAAAGAAATGAAAAACAATGACAGGGTTTCGCAGGAGGTGTGTGACAGAACTGTCAGAAGTGTAACATTCTGACTATTTTTCCTCAAAATAAAAGATTAAATTTTCTTTCTGTTCTTTTTCTTATTTTATTTCTGAACTTTTAATTCTAAAAGACAAACAAGGCATTTCAGTTAGCTTTGACATATCAGTTCAGATTGGACTACATACAGTTTGCACGGAAATCAAGAAACTTAACTAGGAAAGTTTTATGGTGCTACTTTCATAAATTAAGCTTCCACACTTTAATAACTTTATTCTTATAATACTATTAATGCCATATTTAATTACCAAGAATTATAACCTTACTTTAATTCAGGCATTAAAAAACAAACAAGAATAACAACAACAAAGCAAAACCAGAAAAATATCAGGATAATAGAATCAAATAAACCAGAATTTCTTTCAAAATAGCTGTTTCTATCTCATTTTCCAGATCAAGATTCACTTTGTTTCATTGTAGACTCACCCAAAACTGCAACACCTAGCAACAGGATGTAGAAATCTTGCTCACACGGTGACACATTTCTCTTCTACTGGTTTTCATTTCTGGCTAACTAGAACATAGTAACTAACTGATAGGCAAAATCATATACAGAATTCTGGGAATGGAACACTGCGAGTAAAGGAATGCAGTCACATGTGGAGACAAATGAGTTTTTTACTCAAATGTGCAGTAGAACTAAAAAAAAAAAAAAAAAAAATAAGTCTTTCTGCCTTTGTTGTTCTGTTCAGAGGGATTTAAAACTGAATTCACCAAAACATCTTTACAACAATGTGATGGCTTAAGAGCTGGTGGATGGCTTAAGAGCTGGTGCAGACACAAGAATTTTGGCTTTTTTGACCATGGGGCAATCTACACTGCACCTGGCATAATGGCTGCTGATGCAAGCAGCCTGTCCCTGAGGGGTAAGAGGGTATTAGCTGAAGAATTAGTGGGACTTATTAACAGGTCTTTAAACTAGGAATGAAGGGGGAAGGGGGCAAAATAAGGGATACTGGGGTTGAATGGGTCATTTGAGGGATTGTACCAAACTCAGTGGGCAATGACGGCAGAGTGCAAAGGGAGGGAGTAGGGCAGGGGGATGCTGAGGATGCTGCTGTTCTAGTGGATCCTGGACCCCTTTATAAAGGCGAGATGGACAGCCCGGCTAAAGTGCCTTTATACTAATGCACACAGCCTGAGTAACAAGCAGGAGGAACTGGAAACTGTGATGCACACTGAAAGTTATGATATTGTTGCTATCACAGAAACATGGTGGGATGACTCCCACAATTGGGATACTGCCATCGACAGCTATAGACTCTTTAGGAGAGATAGGCGAGGTAGGAAGAGTGGGGAAGTTGCTCTCTATGTCAGAGACTGGGTAAACTGTGAGGAGCTCCCTATAAGAAACAGTCAGGCTGCCTGGGCTCCAGCGACCATGCCCTGGTTGAGTTTGTGATCTCAAGCGATGTGGGCCTGGCAAAGAGCAGGAGCAGGACACTGAACTTTAGAAGAGCAGACTTCAAGCTACTCAATGGAATGCTGGCCAAGATCCCCTGGCGCACTGCCCTCAAAGACAAGGACGTTGAGGGGAGCTGGCTGCTCTTCAAGGATGCCCTCTTGGAAGCACAAGAGGTCTCCATTCCCCTGAATAAGAAAGTGGGCAGGAGAGGTAGAAAACCGGCATGGCTCAGCAAGGACCTGCTGAGAGAACTGAGGGTGAAGAAAGGGGTGTACAAGCTCTGAAAACAAGGTTGTGTCACCTGGGAAGAACACAGGGATGCCGTCCGGACTTGCAGATGTGGGATCAGGAAAGCCAAGGCTCAGGTAGAACTGAACTTGGCGAGGGACGTGAAAAACAATAAGAAAACCTTCTACAGGTACATTGGCCAGAAGAGACAGACCAAAACGGGTGTACCTACTTTGGTAAATTTAAAAGGAGAACTGGCTTCAACAGACGAAGAGAAAGCTGAAGTGCTGAAAGAGTTCCACACCTCGGTCTTCACTGGTGGCCAGGATTCTAGTCTTTTTCACGTCCCTAATCCCTGCACCCCCATACCTCTATGTGGGGACCAAGGAGGTAAATCTCTCCCCACTGTAAGGGTAGAGCAAGTCCGAGAGTGTCTCCTTAGACTGAATGAGTACAAGTATATGGGGCCAGAGGGCGTGCATCCCAGGGTCCTGAAGGAGCTGGCTGAGGTGTTTGCCGAACCGCTCTCCATCATATTTGAGAAGTTGTGGCTGTCAGGTGAGGTCCTGGATGATTGGAGGAAGGGTTATGTCACTCCCATTTACAAGAAGGAAAGCAGGGAGGACCCGGGGAACTACAGGCCCCTTAGTCTCACCTCCGTGCCTGGGAAGATTATGGAACAGATCCTCCTGGACAACATGCTTGATCACATAAAGAACGAGCACGTGATCTGAGACAGCCAGCACAGCTTCCCCAGGGGAAGTTCATGCTTAACTAATCTTGTGGCCTTCTATGATGGAGTGACGGTGTTGGTGGATGAAGGGAAGGCGACCGATGTCATTTACCTGGACCTGAGCAAGGCCTTTGACATGGTCCCCCATCACATCCTCATCTCCAAATTGGAGGGAAGTGGATTTGACGGGTGGACAACTGGATGGATAAGCAATTGGTTGAAAGGCCGCAGACAGAGGGTGGTGGTCAATGGCTCTATGTCCAGGCGGAGGCCGGTAATGAGCGGTGTCCCTCAAGGGTCTGTCTTGGGACCGGTGCTCTTTAACATCTTTATTAATGACATCGATGAGGGAATTGAGTGCACCCTCAGCAAGTTTGCTGACGACACCAAGCTGAGTGGTGCAATTGATACGGTGGTGGAATGGATGCCATTCAGAGGGACCTCAACATGCTGGAAAGCTGGGCTCGGGTGAACCTAATGAGGTTCAACACGGCAAAGTGCAAGGTTTTGCAGTTGGGCCAGAAGAACCCCAGGCACCTGTACAGGCTGGGAGGAGTGGTCCTTGAGAGCAGCTCAGCAGAGAAGGACCTGGGGGTCCTGATGGACAAAAGACTCAACATGAGCCAGCAGCGCACTCTGGCAGCCCGGAAAGCAAATGGGATCCTGGGCTCCATCAGGAGGGGGGTGGTCAGCAGGGATAGGGAGGTGATTGTCCCTCTCTACTCTGCTCTTGTGAGGACCCATCTGGAGTACTGTGTCCAGGTGTGGAGCCCTCAGTACAAAAAAGACATGGAGATTTTGGAAAGGGTCCAGAGGAGGGCCATGAAGATGATCAGGGGGCTGGAGCACCTCCCCTGTGAGGACAGGCTGAGGGAGTTGGGTTTGTTCAGCCTAGAGAAGAGAAGGTTGTGGGGTGGCCTCATTGCAGCCTTTCAATACCTGAAGGGAACTTACTCCCAGGAAGGGAGTAAACTCTTCGAAAGGGCCGACAATAGCAGGACTAGGGGAAATGGTTTTAAGTTAAAAGAGGGAAGATTTGGGATGGATGTTAGGGGGAAGTTCTTCACTAGGAGAGAGGTTAGGCCCTGGAACAGGCTGCCCAGGGAGGTTGTGGATGCCCCATCCTTGGAGGTGTTCAAGACCAGGTTGGACGGGGCCCTGGGCAACCTGATCTAGTAAAGGTGTATGTTTGGTGGCCCTGCTAGGCAGGAGGGTTGGAACTACATGATCCTTGAGGTCCCTTCCAACCCGGGTCATTCTGTGATTCTGTGATAACCAAATCATCTAATCACTTATGTTAAAGTATCTTGTTCATACGCCTGACCAAAGGTGAAACTGCAGATTTGCACATTTGGGTTACTATACATGGATGCACAGTTTACAGACAGGCTTATCTTTAAGGACAAAGAGTATTCTAAGAAAAAATTATTTGAGACAGCCAAAACTGTGCATCTGATTTGCCCATTTGAGTCAAATATTTTCTTAGGGAATTATGTTTTTGTGGGGATACAAATAATTTGACATATTTGCCCTTGACCAAAGAGTAATATCTTTTCACGTAGTACTAAATACAATTTAGATTAAATGAAAAGCTTATTGATTTATTTTTTTAAATCTTTATCAACATTTACCTTTATCAACATTAGTAATTATTTAACCTTATTGACAAAGTTCAGTTGTGGCATTTGTTATATTCATTATATTAAAAAAAATAAATACAGGAAAAGCAATAGCTTCAAAGTCCTTTGAATGGGATATTCATGTTTAACTTTATAAGGAGTCAGAATTTATCTAGGAGGCCACAGACAAGGGCATACTATAACAAAGCGAAGTCTGAAAGAAATCTGTCAAGATTTCTTCAAGATTAAGTATATCATCACTGTGTGGAAATAATTTGTCTTTTTTTTTTTTACTTACATTTTGATAAGGTTTAAAATGCTTCATCCAGTTGGATCATTTTAGAATAGACAACATGTTCAAGGCCTCTATTGACGAGGAGTATAAAACTTAAAACTTCTTCCAAAATCCTTCTATTTCTCTCTTCCCTAGAAAGACTCATCTTCACCACTCATACTCTTATTAAAACAAAAGTCATAACCCATCAATATAAAATCAATGAATGAAAAAACAAAGAAACAAGCAAAACAGCTATGAATATACAACTCACAAATTCAGTAACAGGAAACGATGGATGAAAATGCATAGCATAATTAAAAATAATTCTGTCCCAATTACTTTTTTTTTTTAAGAACAAACAAACAAACAAACAAACAAACAAAAAACACTGCTACAGTCTTCATAACAACTAACAACTACCCAGGGCTCGGGCTGGTTCCAAATTTTCTTTCTGATTGCACTTATTTCTTTGTGTAGTTTCCTTTTGTTTACATATCCTTTAAGCAGAGATGACAGATATGAAAGGAGCTCAGGGATAACATGTAATTTACCAGGCTTTGAAGCATCTCTTAACCCAGTAGCATTTGTTGAGAATTTCAAGTGGATACATATTTATGATAGCCTAGAAAAATGAGAAGTTCTTAAAGCTTTGATGAATAGCACAGCAATGGCAATTTGATTTAATCTTCAAATAGTTTTAAGTGTCCTATTTTACACTGAAGAATATGGAGTCATGGAAAACCTACAATGCTTGCATGAAATTGTATTGAAATTATGAAGCATCTACAAGTAGAAAGTAGATTCTGCATTTTAAATACTAAACCTCATGTTCAATGTAAGAATGAAATGTGTGACATTAATGGCACTCTTGATACTGAAAATTACTGAGAGTGTTTCCTGAAAACTGTAGTTATATACTTCAAGTTCTAATTTAAGTCAGCTAGACCAGGCAAGGCCTTGCATTAAATTAACACCAGCATCTAAATATAATATATAAATTCATATACTCATTTAAAACTTTCCCTTCATTTTTCCTCTTTTTTTCAGATTTTTCTTTATGTGAAAGCAACTTAATTGCCCTGAGATAAGAATGGTTACATTACAAAAATAAGTTACAACAGGTGAGAGAAACTGAAGGGACATATGGCTTTTTCTTGATGTTGGTAAAATACTTTACTTTCTTCTATGCAATAACTGATACAATGTCCTACAGAGATAGGACTATAAATGTCCCAGAGACCTCAGATGCAACAACAACAAATATATATATATATATATATATATATACATGAAAAATGATTAACATAGAAAAATTTTACAAATTTATTATCAAAGGCTGAGATCCTTCCCTATCAATAACATACTGCATAAATATTCTTTGCTTATTTTAAATAGTATTTCCTCTTACATGGTCAAATTATTAGTTTAAGGTAAGGTACAAATAAAAACACAGATCAAATAGTTGAGTCCAAATTCTAACGAACTCCAAGTATTCTACCTGCTTCTAGAGAAGAGAGAAACTTAAAACAAGGTTGTTTTCCTCACATTGTTTAAAAATTGGAATAAATACAGTGTTAAGTAAACTATCACTAACAATGGAAGACTTCAAAAATATAGGTAAGAAGCAACATAAAAGATTAACTTTCATATGGGTTATCAATTGAATGGACATCAATAATATGTTTGTGCACAAGAACAAAGATGGTTAGGGATGTGTATGTATATGTTTATATATATATGCAGGTTGAGAAATAATTTTAGAAGGCATATGGGCAGGAAGAGCTGTGAACACCATGTGAAAGGAAGTGTAAATTGTCTCCAGCAATAACTCACATCTGATAACGACTACATAACACCAAATTATCTGGAAAAACTTGAAAGACAATTCTAGTGTGACAGAGCTGAGAAACTCTGAGAAATGCATCTCTGAGAAGTCACAGACCCATGTTATTACGTTTGCTTGAAATAAAATATCACTTGTAAAATGGGACCAGAGTGAATAAGTTTCACTCTTTCTCCTGACAGTCCTGAGCAACTCTGGAAATCTCTAGATGGGTACCTGAAGTTTTGCATTTTTATCTGGCTTTCTGATGATACTCTTGACAGTACTGAAGAGAAGGGATGTTAATGTGTGGTTCAACAAAAGGGCACATTTCAATTCCAGAAAGATATGAGGGTATCTCTTTACATTTTTCGTGACTGCAAAAGAGGGGAGGCACTGAAGGAAGACTATAACTTACACCTATTCTAACATCTTTCATTTAGGGAGAAAAATATAATAGCTTATAAAACCAGAAAGATCTTTGATCAGTTATCTCCTCTGCATAATCTCACAAAGTCAACTGAATCTGTTATAGTAGGGATCTAATAAAAACACATTCAAACCATTTTCAGTACAGTTTAACATCAAACAAATTAGGCCTTAAAAATAAATAATAATAAATTAATCATTAAGTAAAACTGATTTTGATTTTCTATGTTCTTATAGCAATTTCTAGTTTTTAAATATTTCTTTTTATGAGCACCTTTGCTACCAGATACAGATACTATTCATACATAAATACATAAAACATAAAAATATTTTAGGTATAAAGTTGTTTAATAAACAACAACAATGAAAAATAAAATATGAGCAAATGTTCCATCAACTGAAAGCAAGTTGTTCCTTTTGGTATTTGTCTCTCTGGTATTTCAGGCCACATTTTAAATACTAGTCCATCAAATTAAGTGTATATGAAGCATGTATGAGAATAGCTGCAGCATACTGACAGTTTACATGGAGTCATTTTTCTGAGGAAAAATTCTTATGCTTTATGATAAACAGGAAACTTTATGCCAAAAGCCTTCAAACAGAGTTTCTATGTTCTCACATTGCAAAGACATGATATTCAGTTTTGTGCAGATGTTTTTTTTTTTAAAAAAAACATCCTGTTATGTTATTCATGATTAACTTGTTTCTGACAAGATATAATTTTTGTACAAAAAAAAAAAAAAAAAGGAATTGAGCTACAGATCTACGCAGTAGTTACAAAATGAGCAAGGACAGTAGCAAATGAAAAAACCCTATATTTTTAAATTTTTCTAGGAAATTTCACATTAAAACAGCTATGACATCATCACTGTAAATGTTTCCTCTGCCAATTGCATTGTTTGTATTCCAGGTTCATACCCATCAAGATAAATACCTGTTGATCCATCAGACTGCATCCTAAGGTTGGATTTGCTTTTATATCATAGAATCATAGAACAATTTGAGTTGGAAAGGTCCTTAAAAATCATCTAGTACCAATCCTCTGCCATGGGCAGAGACATCTTCCATTAAACCAAATTGCTCAGAGACCCAACCCACCTGCCCCTGAACACATTCTGGAATGGGGCATTCCATTTTCCTGAACAACCTGTTCCACTGCCTCACTATTCTCATGGTAAAGAATTCCTTCCCAGTGTCGAATCTAAATCTACATTTTTAAATTTCAAACCATCACTCTTTGATGCATCATGGGATGCTGCCAATACTCCTGAGTTTTGTACAGTCCACAGACTACTGTCTCCTGTTTCTATTTCATTTCGGCACCAAATGGGAAGAGCAAACTGAGGCATATCAAGGAAGACTACAGAGCCCTTGGAGCATCTGTAAGGCACATTGGGGCACAACTGGTCTACTGAGGACTGATAGAGCTCATCTGTCACAGGAGAGGAAGAACAGATCTGATCCCAGGCTTGTCAAGCAAAAGTTGCCTGCAAGGGGAACCTAAATCTATCTGACTCAGTTAGATGGCAGCACCAGAAATGTATGCTCTGAGTCAGGAGAAGGATCAGAGGTCAGTGGGAGAAGACTTGAAGAGCAGCACAAAGAAATTCCAGCTGTTTTATCTAATAAAACAGCTTAATCAGTAGCATAACTTAAATATCTCTACTCAAATGCACATAGCATGGAGAATAAACCAGAAAAATTAGGATGTGTGCATGCCTGGAGGGAGTTGAGCCCTTCATATCAATAAATGTTTTGCCCTTTCTGTCAATGACTATTTTGAGAGACTGGAGCTGTGCCTTGGGAATGGATGAGAAGATATCTGAGAGTTTAGAAGCTCAAAGGGAAAGCAGATACACATGTCATAGTGGGGGCCTGTTGTGAGCCATCAGACTAGGAAGAGAGGGCTGATGACTTCCTTTATATGTAAAGTTAAAATAACCCTTCATTTATTCAAATATTCTCAAAGCTTTTTGATAGAAATGCATTGTTAGAAAAAGCCATCAACCTGACTAAATTAATTATCTCAAGACTTAATCTTAAAAATTATCTGATGAAATATTTGCTCTAAGACTCAGCAGAGCACAGTTTAATATTTTCAGACGTAGCATTATTAATATTTCCTCTGTATCTTAACTGTATAACAAGACAAATACCATTTTAACCTTGAAATACAATGATAATGATGATAATTCAATTTAAGCTAAAATATAGTACATCTTCAGATCACTCAAAAATGCATTTAAATTTATTTCACCTTAACACAAAAAAATTAGATAGACAGAAACCATATTTCATAATTCTATTAATTTGTAAAGAGTTGCAGTACTTTCTGGAAAATGTTTATTTAAAACAGAAATATTCACCTAGATTTTTTTTATACTGAATTTTAACTCATATTTAAAAATAATAATATTAATAATAATAAAATAGTGTTCTCTGAGCTATAAAAAAAATAGGTACCCTATTGCCAGCTTCTACCAATGCTAGCTTCCTCCTGTTGCCAGTCAGGCATAATGATATTTTCATAGTATCATAGTATCGTGCGGGTTGGAAGGGACCTTAGAGATCATCAAGTCCAACCCCCCGGGATTCGAGCCTCTGTGTAGCAGAGCGGCACTTCTACCACTTGCGCCACAGGGGGGATTAGAACCCAGGGCCTCCGGTGTTGCAACGCAGCATTCCTACCACTTGCTCCACCGGGGCACACTATATTTTCATGAAGTTGAAGACTTAACTGATTGATATTACCTAAAAAACTGTGGCAAGTTTCAGTGGTAGAGTTTTAGAGGGAAGGATGTTTTACAGCCAGTGAAACCAAGCCTATATTATGTATTAAAAGCAGCAAAGGTCATCTGTCAGTAACCAAAACATATTTTAGATCATGCAAAATATACCCATATTTTATTCCTTATAAATGATACAGATAAATACTGCTACTGAGGGCCAAGATTTTTCAGATAGTCAGTCTTCCATTTCATCAGACTGTCCCAAGTGATTTTTCCAAAACAAATTAAAACATCAATTTTAAAAAAGAAAGAAATAATAATTAAAAAAAAAAAAAAAGGAAAAAGAAAAAAAACATGAGAGCATGAAATTAAACAATATGGCAGAAAATTGTTACAGGGAATGTTTTTATCATTACTTATGTTGTAAAACTAAATAAATAGAAATTAAAATATGATTAAGCATGAATCTGTGGCAACAGTTTACCAACTTGCAAGTAGTAAAAAAATTAAAAAAGATAATAACGGAAAAAATGATCCCAAACACTTTATGAAATTGCATGGACACAACATGTAAATTAGACTTAGAGTTATGTTTTCTTTGCTAATGCTACAGATAAATCAGATAATGTACTTAAAAATTAGGGGTTTTATGTTTGTTTGTTTTCCAGATTGTCCAGAGAAGTTGTGGATGTCCCATCCCTGGAGGCATTTATGATCAGGTTGGATGGAACCCTGGGCAAATTGATTTAGTGCCTGATTTGGTGGTTAACAATCCTGCCCATGGTAGGGGAAATGGAAATAAATGTTGCTCAAGGCCCCTTCCAACAAAATCCATTCTATGCTTCTGTGTGGTTTAATATAATCAGAACTAACAATAGTTCTGTACTCACAGAAGAAGCTGATATCTTGAATAAGTACCTGAAGAATGAGTATGGAGGAGAGAGGGAAAAAAAAAAAAGAAAGAAAGAAAGAAAGAAAGAAAGAAAGAAAGAAAGAAAGAAAGAAAGAAAGAAAGAAAGAAAGAAAGAAAGAAAGAAAGAAAGAAAGAAAGAAAGAAAGAAAGAAAGAAAGAAAGAAAAAAAGAAAGAAAGAAAGAAAGAAAAAAAGAAAGAAAGAAAGAAAGAAAGAAAGAAAAAGATTTACAATTATGATTGACTGAGGTATTAAACAGACATGTAACGGACAACAGAACTAAATGAAGACAGTAATGGTAATTGATTAAAAGATTAATGGTAATGACAATGCTTTGAAAATACAGTTTTACAAAACATATGAAGCCATACAAGAAGAAAAAAACCTTAACACTTAAAAACTTAAAGCAGTCTAACCCTAATTTGTTAACTTCCAGGAAATGCCAGCTTGGTATAATATCTTAAAATTCTTAAAATCAAATGTCACATTTAAACTGGAAAGAAATGTTATTCAATTCTGTTCACTTTGATAATGAGAACACTATATTTTCTGGCAATCCATAGCAAAATGATAAATATTCATCCCAGAATTTTTAATGTGAAACAATTGAGATATTAGAACATATCGCTCTAAATGTTCCTTTCAAATAATTTAAGGAGTGTTAAAAATAATGTTTTAAATTCTCCATAGTAGAACTTTTAAATAATATCAAATGTTAAGCAATTGCCCTTGTTTCCAGTTATACAGAACTCTTCTGATGATAGATAACAATACATAGTGCAAGTATCTTTTTTAATAATGAAGAAAAAGGAAAACATTACAGTTCTTTTCAAAAACTCAAGTAAATCTGATATGTCAAACTAGGTTGTTAGGAAATACTTCTGTTGTTTGAATAATATATATATATATATATATATACATACACATATACATACATACATACATATATATATTCTTTTCAAGCAGTCTTCACTATGCCATTATCGTTATTATCATTTTTGAAAAAGAGATTGGAAGGGAATGCCTGCACTACATAAACTGAAATAACACATCCAGGACAATATCTTTTACGAGTATTAAAACAGCCAGGAGCAGGAAAAACTGCTATTTGGATCATAAAACCCAGTTTGAGAATGCCTATTTTTATTAACATTGTGATATACTTTAAATATGATTGCTGCAATCAGGAAGAACATCGAAAAACGTATCACAACATGTCTCTAACTAATAGTTTCCCACAGTGACGTAATAGAAAAAATTCATATGCAACATCTGCTGTTAAAACACAAATCACTCATATTTTACAACTGGAAGATGAGGCAGATATTCAGAAAGGAAAAAAAAAAAAAAAAAAAATAAAAGAACTTTAAAAAATTAATAATTTATAGTGGATGTGGAATGAGATTTGGCTTTTGTGTTAAAATGAATGCCTACTGGAAAGAAAGTAGTAAACTTTTAAAAATTGTTTGGTACTGTGTTTTTAGTAACTTTTGAAATGACACTTTTTACTTAGTACTTAGTCCTAATATACCTTATCAAAAATACTCTTCAATGTGCTCCAGTGATTTAAGGATTTTCAACAGCTTTTAACAATTGGACAGAATTATTTCCAAAAACTTGGGAGACCAATTTTACCTAACTCTCACCTCTTAGACTCACATTTAAAATTCTGTGTGTGAATTTACTTTGGAAAAATACACACTGAGGCATTTAAGAAATTTCCAAATTCTGAGTAATCCAGAAAGAATAGCAGTTTGATGTTTTGTATAGATTAGACAACTAAGAAACAAATGAATATGTATCTATTTTCCTGAAGTTGTGTAATAAAGCTTTTGGAAATTTCAAAAACATTTTTTGTTTGTTTTTAGCAGTTTTTAACATTTGCAGGGATCTTCTATTATGCTTATTTAGTTCTTTAATGTTAAGTGGAAACAAGAGTCTATACCAAATACTTGCCGACACAAATCATCCAGTAAATTAGATTCAACACAGGGTTCCTGCCAGCTAAGCACCTGCTCTTGCAAAGTGCATCCCTTTACTGATGTGACAGGTTCAGCCTGATGCCACCTGTACTGTTTGACAACACTGATGATCACTTCTCGTTCAAAGCCATTCACTGGAAGCCCTTACCTATAGTAAATCAACAGAGAAGGATGTTAGACAGAGATGTACAAACAGTGGAGCTGAGGCCAGTTTTTATGAAGACATAATATCCGGTGTCTATAGTGACACTGTGTTTCAGTCCTCACTCACTAACTCTCTTCTTGTGTCTGGGCAGCACTGAGCCTGGCTACATCCCCTTTTCCCACCGTCTCTTCAAGTGCATAGTATTGACACCTGAGCTCCACTAGTTACTGGCATCCAACAAGAATTTCTGTTCCCTTTGCTTGGCCATTCAGTCAGTTTTTTCAACCCACTGTACATCCAGACCATGCATCAGCAGCCTAAAAGGATTTTATGGAAGACAGCGTCAAAAACTTTCCCGAAGTCTAGGAATACACTGCTTTCCACAGGATGGTCATTCTATAATAGTAGCATATCAAGTTGGTCAAGCATGCTTTCCCCTTAGTGAATTCAATCTGTTTACTGCCAGCAGTGCTCTTGTCCTTCATGAGCCTGGAAAAAATTTTCAGAATTATCTGCTCTACCACCTTCCAAGGGATCAGGGCAAAGCTGACTAGCCTTACAGTTCCCTGGATCTTTCTCCTTGTCGTTCTTGAAGATAGTGACGTTGGCTTTCCTCTAGTCATCCAGCAATGGTGGCTTTTAAGACCTATCTTTCCATTTGAGGGATGGAACTGCTGACAGCATCATATGTTCATTCATCTGTGCTGGGAAGAGGCAGGGACATACCCACACAGAGAAGGACTGAAGTTTAATCTGAGATGTCTTAACTGGTTGGAAGGCTGAGGAGACTTTTCTTCAAAAGCACCAATCTCTGCCTTGTTATGTTTGCACAGTGATACAAAATTCAAGTCAGGGAAAGGAATGTTTACACTTTAAACTGTAAATTTTACTCAGATTACATTTGCAAATAGTCAGGAAATTGCTCTCTCAGATGGACCATCCTAGGAAGCTCTCAAATCAGTGAGTATTTAATGAAATTCAAGGAGAAACTCAAATCCTAAGGGAAATAAATAGAGAGGTAAAAATACTTATTTTAAATGTTATATAAAGAGCAATATAAACTAACTATAAAAGAAACATATCTGGGACACTGAGAGTCCATTTTACCATTGGAGGTTTCCTGGTTTACTAGAAAACATACATGTAAAAACAAACAAACAAACAAACAAACAAAATATTTGCAGTGAACTCAGCTTATTATTCCTATTCAATCTTCTTCAGAGTTTCAAATGTTTTACTTTTTCTTCTAGAGGAAGCAAAGGCAAAATTTCATATCCAATATTTCAAATAGAACAGTATGAAGGAAATAAGACCTAGACTTTAAACAACATAATTAAAGGCACTACTTCTCTCCCTGCCAGAAGAGAGTTATAGCTTAAGTCATAAAATGAACAAAATTCACTTAATAAGCAGATATTTAAAGTGTAGGAATATGTTTATTTATTCAAGGCACAGTAAACACTTTTCAGATTTAGTCCAGTATTTTTGTTTGCATTTATTATTATAGCAACGAAGTCACTGACAGTTACTGTTCTCCCTGTTGCTCAGCAGTAGCCATCTCTTAGTGAATAAGGAGATGCTTGTTAAAGGCAGTGAGGGTTCTCCCTTCCTTATCTGCCTCCATTCACTTTCAGACTATTCCATTACAGTTTCTCTTTTATTATCTCCTCCCTTCCCCTCTCCCCCCACCCCCTCTAATCCATTTGCTTAAGATCCTATGTTTCCTAACAAGACTTTTCTAACAGCACTTTTTGCTCCTGTTACATTCAAACAATACTGGGAGTAACATTACTAATGGCAAAGGGACATTCAAATTCCTCATATACTAGCCCAGAGGTAACCGTTATGTACAGTTATTTCTTTTAGGCTAGAACATGCCCAGCGAAAAAAAGTACAGTAGAGAGAGATGAAAAAAAGCAGGCTAGCTGATTTAAAGTAGAGGGTTCAGAATTTGATCTGCACAGAATTTCATCATCTACTTAAGAAACAAATTCAAGGTGAAACTACATAAAGTACATCTGCAGAAAGCCAAATGTCTGAAAAATTCCAGCTTTTCAGCCAAGTGAATCATTCTTCCCATTAGACTGTGATAAAATGTACGCCTAAAATTTAAGACTCTTAAGTAAATGCCATCAAGAACAGATATTTTACAAGGTGTGCATCATGAACAAATCTGGCAAATATCTATCTACTTGGTGCTATTCATTTCAACTTTTCCTGAAACCTATTCTATCATTAATTCAAGAACTATTGTTTTTCTAAAAGACAGACACATTTCTCTTGGTCTATGGCAGCATTAACATTTTCCTTAGCAAATAATATATTACTTCACTGTTAACATTCAGTGTAATGTGGAATATACTTTTTCAGAAGATTTACTATTTAAATTTGCTATTTCTTTTCCCCAGATGTTCTACTGCTAGAGGTAATGCACAACATTTATGATTATTTTGCCTAAAGAGCAGAGACTTAATCACAAAGTTTCTAATTATCTGTCAAGCAGAGCTTCCTTGAAAACTGGCAGAAAAACCATATGCTTAAGGATAATTGCGTGCTCCAAAGCAACAAGTAGCTTTGTTATCTCCCACTAATACACAGCCTCTGCATATTATGGCAATAAATGACATGTTACTCTGACCTAAAGAGTGGTTTCAGCAGGAAAAACAACATAAGTTTGATGGTTGAGAGGTCTTCAATTCAGCCTCCACACATAAACCCTTCAAAGGTTTCATGTGCACTGGGATATTACTTTTTATAATAGATATGCACAGTTCCAATACAAAACAAAAACAAACAAACACACACACACAAGAACAACAACAAAACAACCTACAAGCAATTGCATCAAGTATTTTTTAACTGGAGCAAGACCATCATTTTTTCTCGAACATGCCCAGTCTGAGCAAGCTGTCCCCATCCAGATATTAAACAAGCTGGCTAGCATCCCTCAAGACTGTTCATTGAAAGGAGCCTAAAGATGACTAACTCTACCTGCTATCCAATCCATGACATTAAACCTTATTTTTACACACTGGCTGCTCTTTCTATCTTAAAGATACCCTAACCTCAAGCATAGGTGTATTGGGAAAGCAGTGAGGTCAGTCTCCTGGTGGGTGGTGTTGCTTGCATACTCCCAAACCATTTGACAAATCCACATCTTTGCTTCTGTCAATCCTGCTGCCTGTCTTAATAATCTTTTAGGTGGTCACTGCACACACTAAACTGGGATTACAGATAAAAGGTCTCAATCACTTACTAGTAAAGACAAATGATAATTATATTTGAAGTAAAATGGCTGATAACCACTATAAGTACAGTTTGCACAGTAAATAGAATAAGGATGAAAGCTACAATATTTTTGTTTGATGAATGGATATACTGTGCATGTGTATGAATTATGTCTAATTATAAACATCAAATATTTCATTACAACATGATTACTACGGTAAACACAAAAAGTCATAATAATATTCATAATAATATTTAGACACTTCAGTCAAAGTGGAACCACTCCAGAAATTTGATTCAATTGTCCATAAATTTATATTTGTTCCATGACAAAGCAAGACATGCACATCAATATTACACTCAGAGCTGGAATGGAAATGAAAACAAAACACCTCATCCACTCAGTGGATAGAATAAAGGAAGTTTGTAGCTTATGTTCTCAAATAATAAAAGCACATGCAAATTAAGAAAATCTTCCAAACATAACACAACCTTCTATCATTCTGTTTCACTATAAAATTAACAGAAAATCATAAAGTCTTATGCCAGTCCCCATTATTCAGGATTCCTGTTACCTAAAAACTGTACATCTGGTCATTTTTTTCCATAGATGTGTTTGGATTTCTCTATGTTTTTTTGTTTCTATTGTTTTGTTTGTTTCACTTGTGCTGAAGGTAAGCTGAAGCAGAACCATCCACAATAGCAACTAAGAAAACAAGAAATAGAGAAAAATAATGATTATAAATCAAATACACTACACACAGCATGCACATTGTATTTGGTTGAAATTAAAAAGTAATATCTTTCCTTTCTAGAGGAGGAAGTACTGAGAATTACAGATATCTAAGTAGGAAACGTGAATTTTAGATAACAACTGTAAATAGAAATGGCTTTCTGGGAAGAACCTGGAACTGCATTTTATTTCTTTTGCATATGTTTCTATAGTATTTGTACCTTTCAAAGCATCAGTTCCCCTTCATATTTACAATCATAATTTAGCTACCAAAAATTACTTCAGATGAGGAAGTAGACGTATCTTTGACTGAATATTATTAATTCAAGAGACTAAGGCTAAGTGTATTTCAAAATTTGTTGTCAAATTTGAGAACAACTGTAGAATAAAACAATTGGTGACAATGCTTGCACCATACACAGTTTGAGGGCTTTAGTCTGTTCCTGTAGACTAAATATCTGTTAGCTACTGCAATGCATTTTTCAGTTTAGCTTCATCTTGAAAAAATCCAAGACAAGATACAAACCACAGAAAGGTAAGTGGAATTATAAGGTTATGTACTCCTTGCCAGAGTTTCTCAGAAATAATCATACCTACAAGTCTTATGAAGAAATTTTATTATTTTTACTGATGGTCCCATCTGTCAAAACTTTAAGATGAAGAAGGGAAGAAATAAGAAAAATAAAGTGTTCTGCATATAAGTATTTGGAGTGCCTTTATTATGTCTTCATATATGCTAAAACATTTTTTCCTATCAGTGTTAAAAGTGGAAGGACAATAGCATGAAAGAAGCATTCTGAGGTACATCTGAATAAGAATTCTATTCAACTGAGTTAATAAAGAACGAGGCAAGGTTTTTGTTTGCAATTAAAAATGGAAAACTGGAATCATTACTGACTATGTCCTAACCAAGTCAACTTTTGCATTAGCCTACAGACAATATTGTCAGAATACTTACTTTCTTTATTGACTTTCTGCTTGTTTTCACAACATAATAATTCTAAGCTGGTATTAATTACATATTACAGAATATTACATATTACAGAATCAAAGAATTGTAGGGGTTGGAAGGGACCTCTGAAGATTATCTTACCCAATATCCATGCTAAAGCATGTTCTCTATATCTTCATTACAGTCTCACTCTCATTATGTTGTATTTGCAGTGAAGTCTCTTGATTCCTTCAGCATATTAAGCATTAATGCAATTTGGTATTTTGTTTTATGTAATAGATGTAATTTAGACCAAGTTCTAAACACAAATTATTACTTTCAGGTGATCTAACCACAATTTGCCTATTATTTTTTTATTATAGTCACCATCAGGCAACTCACAGGATATCAAACTCAGAAAAAAATTGCCTAAAAACATGTTTGTTTCAGAAGTAGAAGCCCAGTTAAATACATCAGCAACTGAACTGAGCAAAAGTAGATAATATGCCCACTTTTATATTAAAGAACCAAAGCTTGTTATAAAATACTGACACTCACTTGCCCTAAGAGATGCTCTGGCAAAATTCATCTATCACATCAGTGATTTTTGTTACTCTGAGCATATCACTGCTTGATATGAACTTCCATTTATCCATCTTCTTATCTTTCTATATGTAAGTGTCATAGTTGCGATTGCTTCCTCAAGGCATTTCCTTATTTATTTGAGTGTTTTGTATGTGTAGATAACACAACTGGACAACAAAAATAGACAGTATAGGTCATGCCTGAAATACTTTTTTTTTTTTTAAAATTTAAGCTGAATTTCTGCTGACTGTAAATATTTAAATGCTAGTGTAGCAAACAAGAACTTTCCTAGACTAAAAATATTTACATTTGAAGTATGTCACTATAATGCATCATGTTAAACTTGAAAGAAAGAAAAAGTGAAAGTCTATTTGAAATACTGTAGCACAAGGCACATAATAACTTATTTCTTTCTTTACCTGACAGTATTCTTTCTAAATGATTCAAACCAATTTTTATTGCCTCTTACCTGATCAGTCATAAAAAAATAAAATAAAATAAAATAAAATAAAATAAAATAAAATAAAATAAAATAAAATAAAATAAAATAAAATAAAATAAAATAAAATAAAATAAAATAAAATAAAATAAAATAAAATAAAATGGAACATACAAAAAAAAATTATGGCAAATATTTTGCTTTACTACAGTCCATGTACCACATGTCTTTTTCATAATCCAAATATTCACATCTCAAATTAGATTTTCTCTGGAGGGTGTAAAACAGAGGAAAAGCTGTTGCTCTGTGGAGAGCATCTGATCTATTAAACATCATCTTCACCCTCTATATAATGAAACTAATGGCACCAGCTTCCCCAGAGACTTTCATAGGACAGACGGAGATGCAGACATGATGATTTATTTCTTCTTATTTAATAAGTCTGTATAACTTACCTTCATGAGAATAAATGATGACAAGTTAAGTCTTACACGATAACTTAACATTCACGTGTTAAGTGACTTTTTAAGAAATAAAAAGCTGGAAGATTTTCTGTCACTCCACATTTTGCTTGTCCAGACTGACTGATAATGAATAACCATTGATTATTACTCATTGGAGTAGAAGTGAAAGATACATGTGCACGCTAAGGTATTGTGTGCTGGTTAGTGAATGATTGATGAGTGTCTTTGTATTTATGAAATGTTTTATCTAGAAATGTTTAATCTAGAAACACAAGTATGTGATTAAAGCAATATGGTGTGGAAGAAATGTGTTTGAGGAAGTGCACTGTAAAGTTTCACAGACAGTAATGTAGAAAATGTGACTGGGTAAATTTTTTACCTGCTCTATTCCATATAATTCACTTTTGAGGGATTTGGGATTCCTTGAAGGTATCAACTTGCAAAAAGAGCCCTCTGTACTTGATCTCTTGTATTATTTTTAAATGATATTAAACTATGTCAAGAAGAGTACACAATTAAGAAAGCACACTGTAATAGTGATATCTTATCTTAAAATACTTCAAACTATGCATAGATGAGATTTATTTTAGAAAGTGTTTTATAAGTAGTATTTTCTAGTGCAGCCTTAGTATTTGATGTATATTTTTGATATATATTATACCATGTATGGTCAGGGAAAAAAAAAAAAAAAAAAAAAAAAGCACCCTTACATTATCTAATACCTGAGCAGCTCAGATTAAATGACAGATATTTTACATACCACTTCATCTTTTATTTGTAGACTTGCTGGATTTTCCTGTCTTCTGGACAGCATAAACTAAAAAGAAAGGACAAGATGATAATAGCATACTGTGTGGTATGCCACATTTACTGCCATCTTCCCATGCTTAACTTGTGTTCTGTTTACATGACATTGCTGTTGATGATGTAGATAGACATGTCAGAAATGTAAGTACCCTTTTTCAGAGGCCTGCTGAATGTATTATTGAATAGAACTAAGTACCACCAGACAGAAATTAAAGGAGACTGACGAGTACCTTAGGATTTTAGGAAGGAGGAAAAGATGCATCTTGGATCACTAGTAATCTGTGATGGTAGATGGGGTAGGATGCAAAACAAAAAATACATATATTAGGAGCTCAGGTTGACAGAGCACAATTTCAAATAAGTGAAAACGAAAGGGAAGGGAGAATCTTTTGATTCAGGCTGGACATTAGGAAGTATTACTTTTTGGAAAGAGTAGTCAGGCATTGGAATGCACTGCCCAGGGAGGTGGTGGAGTCACCGACCATGGGAGTGTTCAAGAAATGCTTGGATGTGGTGCTGAGGAATATGATTTAGCCTGGAAGTATTGGTAATGGTTGGACTAGATGATCTTCTAGGTCTTTTCCAACCTTGATGATTCTGTGATTCTGAGGTGAAAAACTAGGAGGGGTGCTCCGAAAGTGGTGCCTCCAATTTTGTGCTATTTTTATTACCCATGTTGTCAGAAGCAAACTTCTACAGGTAGTAGAAGTTGAACCTTCTGACCTATAAAAATAAAAAGACTTTTGCCTACTCTTTGGTGAGAAAAACTTCATAGTCTGAGGTAAATATTTCCCACTCTTAGAGCTCCCACATTTCTAGATTTCACTAGAAATGACTGCATCCAGTGATGATCTCACTTGTCCCATTTAATAACCATTTAATTACATACAGATTTTTGGTAAATAAATACAGACCATTTTTGTAGCCATGGAATGGAAAGAGTGGTATTAGTCAGACACTACATCCAATTGTGCATTCTGGCTTGATTTAATTACGTTAATAACAAAATTTTAATTTCAGCATTAATATCAGTTAGTGTGTAGTCTATCTTGTGCTTTAATCATGGTAATGAATCTACACTGTGTCTTCCATCTCTGCATTTAGAAGAGGGTAAGAACAAAGAAGAGCCTGGAATTTAAAAACAATTTGTATATCCTTCAGGATAATTAACACTTTTTGCCTCTAAAAGCAATGTTTCTACTTCTCTCATTTGCATATGTATAATATCTATGGGTCTGAAAAATACTGTTTTCCTAAAACTCATTTTGGAGGCCTTACACATTTTTAGTGCTGCAGGAGACTAGCAGAAAGTATGTAATAAAACCACAGTAGGGAAGAACTGCAAAATGAATTGGACCTTTCAAAAGAACTGGATTAGACAAAGCTAGATTAGAAAAAATTCTTGACATTATTTTATAAAACTGAGGAATCACTATCTGTTTTTTTAGATAGTCACCTTCTTTTTGGAAGAACAATTGTATATAGCTCAGTAAAGCTTCTGAGGGCATTTCTTATTTTCTGCTACTAAATTTATCTTTTCCTTACTGTTAGGGAGCTGAGAGAATTAGAAACCCTGCAATAAAAATGGGGGGGATAAAAATAGCTTTAAAGAAATAATTCATACATGACTCAGCTCAAAGGACCACATAAAAGAAAAATAAATTATACTTTATTTCTTAATAAGGAATGAAGATTCAGTTAATACTCTTGAAAGTAATATCTCTATTCATATACTTTCAGGTCAGCAAAGGAAAAGATATTCCTTGCTTTAATGCAGTGACTCAGACTTTATTGAATAACCCAATTGTGGAAAAATCTATACACATAAGAATCGTTTCCATGGGTAGAAAACTGCCATAAATAAGGATGTACATAAGTATAAACAACTTTATACAGTTCACAGATAGGCTTATAAATATTAT
The DNA here is from genome assembly GCF_054131305.1 of Coturnix japonica. NCBI lineage: Eukaryota > Metazoa > Chordata > Aves > Galliformes > Phasianidae > Coturnix > Coturnix japonica. The sequence continues at coordinate 49,998,977 of NC_140664.1, forward strand.
TAAAAATCCATAATAGCTATTTGGTGTTTTTGTTACTCATGACTTCCTTTTAAAATGTTTTGTTTTGTTTTAATTTGATTTTTTTTTTCCTCAGAGGTGAATCTAACACAAGCTTAATGAGAAAGACTAATGCAAATTCAACAAGGACCAGATGAAGTCAGGAACTAGAAAAGATATGTTCACAAACTCAGAGCACACTATATGCCACATTATCAAGTGAGACATTGTATATAATAGACTGTAGAAATAACTGAATCTTTCTATGCATATTAAACTTGTCTGCTTAATAAAACTCCAATTTACTCATAAATTTTCAGATTTATCCATCACTTACTCTACTACACTGGCTCAGGGTGTGGTTGACCTTTTTGGCTATCAGGGCACACTGCTGATTCTTGTTCAACTTTCATCACCCAGAACCCCCATACCTCTTCCCTTGGAGTTTCTCTTCAGCCTCTCATACTGCATTCCGTACACATAGCCAGAGTTCAGAAGAGCCATTTTCATTGACTAATTAGTAATGCTGCGCCTAAAGCAACTGGTAAAAAGAAATACTTGTTACTTTTAACTATATGGTTTGCATAGAGAGCAGTAATGAAGAAGAAGAGGAAGTGAGTCACAGTTAATACTGGACATAAAATGTTATTCCCAAAGCATGGATAAGTTCTCAGTAAGCTGAAGGTAGGGTCTGATACAGACACAATTATTTTAAAATATGTAGATGAAGAAATAGAATACCATTATTTTCAGCTGACATTAAGTAATTTTTAAGGTAAAAAGCACAACAGTTTTCCATATTGGAACAGTAGTTTTCATTTTTTATATTTTACCTCCCTGATAACATTCAAGAGCACAATTGTTGTGCAGGGCTAAAAAAATCTGGCTATAGCTTATACTTTCTACTTTTAAAGGAAGCATACAATCCATCTAGCTAAAATGATTAGCAAGAGGCGCTCTTCTTGCATTATCTTGTTGCAGAATATGCTACCTTTTGCTGGAAGTTAAAGCAGGCAGATGTGGATAAACACACTAACAGTACTATAGTATTAAGTGCTTCTTTTCTTTCCTCTAAAGCCTTCAGATAACAGAAACTACAATAATCTACTTAAGAAAGATTTAATGCTCCCCTTGGGAAATAAGGTAAAGAGAAACTGATGTAAGAACAAAATAAAAATTACCTTTCAGAGTTCTTTATATGCTCTAATTTGTTGTGAAATCTAATTTGTGACCATGGAAGAAAAATGTATTGCTAAGTATATTAATAATTAAATTTTGTTTTACCTGGTGTTATAGCTGCTCTCAACCAAGAGAACCTTCTAGATATTTCAGAAGGTAATTATATTACTATGTCTACAATCAAACAGAAATTGAATAAATATTCAACATTTTGCACCTAAGCCCAGTAAATTCTGTTCCCAAGCCATTCTTATCTAGTTAATTACAGTTAATTTATACATAGTTAAATGCAGTTAATTTATACATAAGAAAGGAAAATATGCATATCTTTACTCCTTATAGCTCTTATAATGAGAAGCTGGGATCAAGGCCCTCTAAAAACATTAAATTAAACCAAATAAATGTTTTGATTAGTTCCCTGCAAATGAAACAGTGGCATTTCAGAGGTTCAAAATAAGAAATATATGTTTGAATCCAGACTTCATACAATATTTCATCATAAGATCTATATATAGCTTAAAACAAGAAAACATACAAATTTAAAATATAGATGCCAATATTCATACATACACAAATAAGAAAACAGTATTTTTTACATCATATCTGAGCTCAATGTAGGGAATACAGTTAAAGTCCTACAGTTTCCTATTTCATCTCTGTGTTAATTCACTCATAGTAATAATGAGCAGATGATAAGTAATGGATGGAAAAGCTGGATGCCCATTACCACCACTTTGAAAACTTCAGACCAAAACCTTGCTCACTTCTTTACTACAAATATCTAACATCAACATTTTGTCATGCCCGTAAATCTAATTAGATCAAAAAAATCAAAACAAAAACAGTTTCTGATATAGATTATTTGACTAAAGACACAAATTCACAGGATGCTCAGTTTTATATAATAAAACAAATGTACTGTGGAACAACTCAATGATATACAGGAATTTGCAATGCTGCTCCCTGTGTTTTCCCCACACAGCACAATATATAGAGGAAGAAAACCCTAATGTGACAGTCATGTACTTTGATACTAAACAAAGAATAATAAAACATTTTTTCTTTAATTATTATCAAAACATATGTCTAATGAGAATATGTTAAGGACCAGATGTGAGCAGAACAAATTATTTTTACAATAGAATTAAAAAAAAAATAAAAAGAAAAGAAAACAAAAACACTGAAAGCAAATGAAAGCAAATGTGATGTACAAAAAGCTGTTTCAAGAAGGACAAATGCTGATTATTTCCACATGCAATAATGCCAGATCATGTAGTTTTTCTAATGATACTCCCTCCCTCCTCTTCATTTTGTTCCCTAACGCGTTGAAAATATTCCCAGCCTCTAAGAGTTAGTTACAAAGACACATTTGGCAGACACACCATCTTTGATAGCATGATTTTTAATCCGCTTCTGTAACCCTAGAGAATCTTTCAATAAAGAGATTAAAGTATTGAAATTTTATTCTCTACATTCAAGAGGACAGTGGCTGACCCTGATGACTAATTGAAAGCTAGATTTCATTGCATTATATTGGACACTAATTAGACCAGTTGGAACAATTTTCCAGCAGTGTAACATTAAAAAAAATACCCACTTCAGTACATAGAAAAAGGATAGGAGGACAGAGAAAAGGACAAAGAAAAAATGATTGCCAAATATAAATAGAAATGAAGTGGGTGTTCATAAAAGAATAAGGTTAAAAAAGAAAGAGGATTATAATTTAATTAAATTGTTTTGCAATGAAGTTATCAGATTTATTTATTTATTTATTTATTTATTTATTGCTGTTTTGAGATAACAGGCTGTTTCATCAAGAACATGAGTTGTTTACATAGATGCTGTGAAATTATATCTTCATGCAGACAATAATAATTACTTTACTTGCAGCATTAACTATCATCCTCACACCTGAAGTATGCTCTTCTAATAAGTGCATTTCCACAGAAACTGAAAATATCTCTCCCAAATTAGGTCAAATGTTTGCCCCATGAGGCTGTGTAAATAATTTATATTCCTTTCATGAGATACTTCTTAAGATCTGTGTGTGATAGCAGTACTGATATTTACCCAGAGTGTGGTAAGAATTTTGTTCAGACATCTGTCCTACATCTCAAGTACTGCTTCAATGTGCATGCATATGGGTTTCACTTTTTTCAGAACAAACACATTTACAGTTTCTCCTTTTTTTTTTTTTTTTTTTTTTTTTTTTCCCCTATATATATATATGCCAACCCTATGTTTCATGTGTCATGCTTATAATAACTAATTACTTGGGGGAACTTATTCCTTTTAAGATTGCTCTCACTTTATTACTGAAGACAGAGAGTCCAAATTGGATCTAATCCATGCCAAAACTACACTGTAACACTCCCTGTGAAACACTAGTAGCACATGCCAGCAATGAGCAATTCACAGCCCAGAAAGCCACCTGTATCCTAGGCTGTGTCAAGAGAAGCAAGCATGGCTAGCAGGTTGATGGATGTGATTATGCTCCTCTACACTGCACAGTTGATGCCTCACCTGGAGTACTGTGTTGAGATGTGTAGTCCTCAGTACAGGAGAGACAGGGACCAATTAGGATACTTCCAGGGGAAGGCCACAAAAATGACTCAAGGGATGGAAAACTTTCTCTACAAGGACAGGCAGAGGGAGCTGGGGCTGTACAGCCTGGAGAAGGCTCCAGGGAGACGTGAGAGCAGCCTTTCAGCATATAAAGGGGGGCTGTAAGAAAGAAGGGGACAGACTCTTTAGCAGAGTCTGCTGTGATAGAACACAGGGAAATGATTTCAAACTAAAAGAGGGGAGATTTGGATTGTATACAAGTATTTTTTACAATGAAGGTGGTGAAGTATAGGAACAGGTTGCCCAGAGATGTGGTGGATGTCCTGTCATTGGAGGCACTCAAGGTCAGGCTAGATAGGGATCTATGAAACATGATCTATCTGCACATGTCATCTTTTCTTTGTAGGGGAGTTGGGCTAGATTTTAGGGTCCCTTCCAAGTCAAACAATTTTATGATTCTATGAATATTTGCTTCTATCAGATGAATAGGCTGACTTTGTTAGATAACCATATAATTGCCAGAGCTGACACAGGAAAGTGTGAGCACATACCTGAGCCAGAGATGAACATGAGACAGGAAAAGAGATAGAGAAAGGAGGGAGCACACACAAGGCTGAGTGAGATTTTAAGCAGCAATCCATGAATATCTCATTATATGCCAATCATGAAACAGCAAAGCAAAGAGCAAAGCTTCTTCTATGCAGTGCATGGCAGGAACATTCTGCTATTTTATTTTTTTTAGGCTTTTTATTCCCTGGGAATGAGGAAAATACTTCACAATCATCATGTACTGATGAATTCAGTACCTCTTTGATAAACTTATCTTTGAAAATGCTAACTGAAACTTAATTTTAAATTACTTGAAAATTTTCAGTAAATACAAGCATTTCTGTAATAAAAATAATCTAGTTGCATCATTTTGTTCCTTCAAGGGTATATAATGGCTGTCTATCACTAACAGAAGCACTTACATACTTGAATAAAAATAGGTGAAGAGAGATGAGTACCTAACATCTCAGTAACAATCAGCAGTAGCCAGAGACAAAAGCAGAGCAGTACACCTATTCTAGTGTTTTTTGATTGATTTTAAGTGTGTGGGTACATCAATCCTGCATAAGGATTAAGCCTTTCCACTTTGGCCATTTGAAGTGGCCCTTTCACATGATATTTTTTATTATTATTTCTGATATAATGTGACATTATTGAGCTAGTGTTGTTTGTACACTTTTGAAATTCCTCAGACAACACGTTTTATGCCTTTCAAGCTAACCTTAAAAGTGTTTCAAACAAACAAGAAAAAAAGATAAGCAGTCCTTAAATAAAAGAGCCAATAAATAAATAAATAAATAAATAAATAAATAAATAAATTGAAATAAAAGAACAACAAAAAAAAAATCCATCTTTTTTTCTCTTGACAGAAAACAATCATATTTTTCTATCATTAAGTGGAACAAGTGGCCTTTTCAATATAAAAAACACATGGAATTTGTCATGAAAGACTGCTACTGAATTAAAATACCCATACTAATAAAGACTTATTTTAAATGATCAAAAAACAGCCTTCCTCATTTTTTAATTTTACAGGATACCTGTGGGCAACAAAGAGAAGTCAAGACATAGAGAAAATGGAACAATACAAAAACATGTATATGAATTCTCACATCTCAACATTTTTAGTTATCTATTCAGCAGAAAAGAGGAGGTGATAATGTTGGTAAAATTTATCAATATATTAGGGAAAAGGGAGAAGAGAAAATAAAAAAATCTGGCCATTCTCCTGCTCATATAGACCAGGGACATACTGATCACTTTCGCTAGCTGAGGAGTAACTTGTTGCCTCTAGGCCCCAGAGATAACTTGACAGGGCCAGTCCCAGTATATTAATCCCCAGCCCATACCATTGCAAGGGCTTCTGTTTCCCTAGAGTAACTGGCACTTGCTTAGTTTCACAAGGTACATTCCTTCAAATCTGTTGAGGACCTTCTGTATGGCAGAAGGTTATCAGCTGTTCACACTGGTTTGATGTCATCCTTAAATGTGGCAGGGGTATTTTCTACTTGTTCCTGAAGGAAAATATTAAAGGTATTAAACAGAACATCTTCCAAGAAAGATTCCAACAGTGCTCCAACATTTTACTAACCTCTGAGGTCAGTAACTACAAAGCACCAGTCACCAACTATAGACTACTGAGCTGACAACCCAGCCAGTTTTTCTCTCATTCTGTATTACTTGCCTTCAGACTGCTGCTTCCTAACACACTGAAATTATGTTGTGAGAGACCAAGCACAAAGCCTCATTAAAGTCAAAGTAAACAACTTTCAAGATCTTATCCTTCATAGGATTTTTTTCTTCTTATCTCACACTAAAGCAAAAACAAAATACAACAGACAGAACGTACTAGCTGCTGTGGTACACAGCCTGAAAAAAAACCCACAAAAATGCAAAAAACTCAATGCTTTTTCAACACAGTATCGTTTCCAAAGAACTTGCAACAATAGTCTGTTTCTTCTCTAGCTAAAGATGACATTATTACCTCTCATCCTTTTCTTTTTGTTCTTTTGGTGGTTGGAACTGTGAACACCACATACGTGTGCCTTTCCAATAGTTTTCCTTTTTTTTTTTTTTTTTTTTTTTTTTCCCGAATGAAGTTATTAAGAGCAATAGAAAAAAATGATAAAATTAACTGATACACTGGAGGATATTGAAAAATACTCATCTTTCTAGGTAAATCTCTCCTTTAGAAGAATATTAATCCACTGGAATAAATTATTTCCTGATGTAACACCAATTACTCTAGTAAAACTTCACTAATTTATCCTACGAAGTGTATTTGATGACTCTGCTGGAATCTTAAATAGACAAAAAATGGAGACAAAACGTGATATGTAGATTTGCATGAAACCCAAAGGAATTTTTATCTGTGAAGACTGCTTTTGCCCTCTGAAAGGACAGTTAGCTTAGTTTGTATATTAAATGACAATGTTTCATCTGCAATATATTTCCAGGCCTCCAAAAGGCTTGTTCTGAGCTGTGATAAAAGATGTGAGACAATTAACTGTGCAGCACTTGCAGACAACATACTTAGGCCTAGAACTTACTTTAAACACAGAAAATTTGATTACTAACTAAATGTTATTGCTATCTTACTCTAAAGGAACATTTTGCTCTCCCAGTGTGGTAAGATAAACAGAAAAGTCAGTGAAAGAAAAGGGCAAGGAAAATCTACCCAGGAAATAAGTAAAGCTGTTAAGATATAAGCAGGGAATTTCCATTAGTGTCTCTTGTAGCAGTCAACATATGCTGCATTTTTATAGTTAGTATGCATATAACATACTAGTAAATGCTGACAGGACAGAAAAATGTACCTGGGCAATGCACACAATCTATATAAAAATGAACAAATGTATGTGTAAAGTATGCAACACTAGCAGACTTCAAAGAACTTTGGCAGATACGGGTGCATCTACATTTTCTGCCTTGAGACAAATCGGAACTGTGACTGCCCTGTGACAAATCGGAAATAAGGAAAGTACTGATTTTGGTTTTAATTTCTAAGGAAAATTATCATTGCCTGTCACTGCTTCTACAAATTCAAAAATGTTTTGAAAAGGTATGTCTTAAACTTTTTTGGTTTGGTTTGGTTTTTGGTTCTTTTTGGTTTGTTTGTTTTTGGGTGGAGGAGGGGGGAGATGCAGGAGAAGTACTTACTTATTTACTTACTTATTAAAATGAAATTTAATACAAATTGCATCCATATATCTTTATTTCCTTAACAAGATAAACACTTTCTAATTACAGATAAATCCGGAAGTGCAAATATACAGTCATTGATCCTGACTGTCTGCAACAGCATCCATATACATTAGTCTTGTAGTTTTCATTACAGCCACAGCTTTAAGCATGAAACTTCAATTTTTCTTCTTCTTTTTTTTCTTTTTTAACATATATTAATCCTAGCAAAATAACTCTTTATTTATTTATTTTAATTATAAAAGAAAAACAGGCCAGAGTGTTCTGACAGCATTTCAAATTAATTATTTTTCTGTATATATTCTGATTAAATGTTTTGAACAAACCACATCTTAAGAATCAAAAGGGATGACTGTTTATGATAGACCATCTCTATAAACACTTGCAGTAAATAAAGATGCATCTATAAAATCCTTTTCAAATTAACAATGCTCTGCAAGAATATGTGGAAGAGGAGTGCTCTTTTAGGGGTATGTGGTAAAAGGAGCTATGAACTAAATATACAAATGGGAGGTCCTTGATAGGGATCTGAAGAGCATGGAAATGATTGTTTTATTTTTAATGAAGATATCTAAAAATTTCACCAAAACAGATTAATAAGGAAAGAGAAGGAGATAAATACATAAAACTGGACCTGTTTTATTTTATCATAAAAAGATCAGCAATGAAATCAAACATTGAACACTTGGGAAAAAAAAAATACACATATTATGCATTTTAAAAATGACAACTCTCAATGCATTCATTCACTTAATTTAATAAAAATGTCATGATTTCATAGAAAAATATGACCTCTACATCTTGTATTGTATGGCCAAAGGTAACAAGTAAATTGACTGCTGATAAAATAATTCTGTTTGAACACTGACATTGAACAATATTCAACATCTATCCCTCCCAAATAAAAGGATTGTCTTTTCTCTTGACATAGCCCCCAACACAAGCTTTTCTTGCAGATGAGCACACAGAGGAATGCACCAGAGAAAGCAAGAGTAATCAAGGAATATCTCCAAGCACTGCAAGGAAAAGGTTTGTCATATCCAAAAAAACATTTAGGAACAGGAAATAAATAAATAAATAAATAAATAAATAAATAGAAATATATTTTTATATACTATACATAGTTTTTATACTATGTGTAGTATATATATGTATAGTATAAAGGATACAGTAGTTTAATGTAATTACCTTAAAAATACCTTTGGTACATTTTTTGGTATCTAATCATAGGGAACCCCTAGAGAAATTAAAATATTACCTGAATTTGCCATACTTGAAAGTATTTTCTTCATATTCTGAGCTCTTTCACAGAGAAGTTGTAGAAGTAATGAGACAGAGTAGGTGAAGGAAAAAAAAAACACCATAAGCATAGAGAGACAAACAACAACAACAACAAACAAACAGAAATGAATATGTTTTCAGTGCTACCAATATATCTACCATTTTCAGACACTTCCTACTCTCAGTTAATGTTTCCACCAGTTCTGATCTCCTCTTCTGGATGCCAGGAAGTGCAAGTGTCTGAGAGCATGTTTTTTTTTTTTTTTTTCATAGTAAACAGTATATTAACTGCATTAATCAAACACATCAGAATAAGAAGGAGGAGGTGGAAGACAGAATGTTTTACAGCAAAGGAAACCTTGAAGTATTTTGTCCTCTGGCCTTACACCCTTCTGCTTCATCATCTGTTCTCTCACTGACAGCCTCTTTGAATCATCACTCTTAGTAGCCTCCTATTTTAATGCCATTCTCTCATTAGGCAGTAAATTGTTTCCCACTTTGTCAAATTCTAATGGTAAAACAGCCTTTTTTTGGTCGATTAAAATAAGCTTTTGCAATCAAATGACATGGATTTAAATGTCTACGAAAATTTATAGCCTTAGCTTTCTTCATATAAATATGATAAAAACAAAACATTTTTTTCCCTTCTCTTTGAGATCTCAAATATCAAACTCTTGTTGTTCCTTTACAACAAGAGAGTTCAATCTTATTGCAGAGTGTGTTCTCTGCCTTTAACATTTAGCAGAATGAATGACTGATAACAGCATTATTTAGGTAGAAGATTAATCTCATAGATTCTGGAGTAGAAAGAAAGAGTTACTCAAACTCTGTGTCCTGATACCTGAAGTACTATAAATTAGAAATGTCAAAAATGTAATAAACCAATCCATATGCACTAAAAAAAAAAGTTTTGGTTTTTTTTTCTTAAAATATTAACAGAAAGGAAAATAATTCTTCAACATCAAACAATATCCAATTATATCATTTGTATTTTAAAAATATGTGACAATCCTCATTGTTTTTGAGAAATATCTTGTGGTTAAACGACAAGAGTTGTGAAAGTATTGCCCACAGTTAGTTCAGTTCCTGAGATGGACAGTATTCCCTGACTATGGAACTGGGTTTTTGTTCAAGATTGCTTTTTTTTAATCATTCATGCATGCATTATTTACTACATATTATCCAAACAATATACTGAATACAGAATAATTAATTGTCATGAGGCTATCTGTGGCTTTGATACCACAGTATTTACCAGCACAGTTCACATCTAAGACAAAGATTTTCTGTGATTTCCTTTAAATAGCATTAACTAAATAGGAGACAACATAAATAAATGAATTGTTGAATATCTCCATAGTTAGAGTTGCATGATTTTTAAAGTTCTCAACAATATGAGGCCTTTCATATTCATATCATTGTGCAGATTCTAAAATAGCTTAATTATTTGAGACTACAAGATCCATAAAGAGAAATGTAGAAGACTTTTCTGACAAGCTGCAGACATTTAGATTACTTAATTTGCCAGCCATTATAGAAGAAAATCTCAGCCACAGAGTCTAGGCAACGATCCACCATCATAACCAAAAGAACTTCTCAAATTCACTACATGACTATTCTGAAAAGACTGAACAATGCTTTCAGAGCGGTATAATTCCTCATTACAAGTTCTGGTTCATTTTCAGAGCACTACCTATTCAGAAACAGTATGAAACAGACTCAAAGATGAACAAGTAATATGTCAGATCCCTGTTTTCATTTGGTGTTAATTAATATGGAGGGCTAAGGGAAAAAAATTCCACAATCAAAGCCCATATTCTGCTATACTACCTGCATGTTGTATATTGTACTGAATTGGTCCTTTCATCTACTGACATTAATGTACATTCTTGAAACTATCAAAGTCTTGCTTATTCTAATTGCATTCACTGTCCATCACCACAAGTAGGTTCATTCATTTATACTTATGCATTCATGGAGGAGGGTGACTTCTATTGCTCCACCTAGTACTGTATAAAAGATTCTTTACAAAAGTAGTTTCTTTATTTAGCTAGAAGGCAACGCTATCAACCATGATCAAATTTGTAAATTGTGGCAGCCATGAACATAACTCAAATGTACAATACTATTTGAAATGTAAAAACATAACCTCGAAGAAATAACATAGCTACAAAAAAAAAAAAAAAAAAAAAAAAAAATTAAAAAATTAAAAAAAAAAAGTGAGGAACTACTGGTGTGAGACTGTGAAATGGATAATTTTAATATTTGTATGTCTGATTGCTATGCAACTGAATTTTCATAGAATGCCAAGCATAAATGGATGTTACAGTGAGTCACTCCTACTCAGAAAGCCTATCTGTAACAAGAGCAGTCTCCGGAGCCAGCAATGTTACACAGAGCTTGATGAACACATCTCTCTGAATCAGGTGATTTAGAAAACTTATATTGCAGATGCACTATAAATAAACAAAGATGAAACTGCACATAAAGTGAAACGTGACTTAGTTCTTAAATAAACCATACAGCTTCTGAAATTTTCCACGAAAAATAATTATTTATATCCATACACACACATAAATTTTTGAAAAATTTTACTCTTTTCCACTGGAACCACACAAACTACTTCAGTTTTAATATAAAAACAATGCAATAAACCACCATAAGGGAAAATATAACTGATCTCAGGCACTTAGAATCCAACACAATCTCTTCAGGTCTTCAAAAAAATCTTGCAGACAAAATATTTAAAGCTCAAAGTCCACGAGTTTACAAAACTTGTCTCTTCAGTAAATCTTTCTAAATCTTCGCTAAACCCTTTTTGAAAAGATTACAGATGGATAAATTCTTACGAAATAGGATTTGGGAAGCTGGAAGTAGAAAATTTCTTCTGGTGCTGAAATAGGAACATAGTTCAGTTACCTGAACTGGACATGGAATCTCCTTTAGAGGTTTGACAATGATGTTTAACATACGTTTTCCATCAATCATAGTCTATGCTTGATCCTCTCTTTGGAAACTAAGAAATGCAGTCAAGTCCCTACAGCCTTGCATTTCTAAAATGGGAAGGTATCTGAAGAGCTTTTAAAGGAAAGTCACTTCTGCTCAAGCAAATACTTTAAATACTTTCAATCAAACTTAAAAAAGTCAGTATTAAATGCAGACTGTATAAGAATTTTTATTTTCAACTTATCTTTTGTAGACAAATAAAAGAAAACCTTTATCCACTCTATTTACTAACTTGAATATAACCTGACAGTAAATCAACTGTACAGTATGAAGTTTTGTTCAATCTGCTCAGTAAGGAGCTAGTAAGTGGACTAACAGTCTAAATATACAGGAAGAAGTAGCTGTAGGGCTATAGTATTCTTGATTCACATATGATGAGAAGACCATACGCAAAAATCAAAGATGAGATGTGTAATATAAATATTTGAACATATTATTCAGTTGAGTTATTTTATAGACAATTAATTTAAAAGCAATGAAATATGCTATATAAATAATATTTTAACTGAGTGGGAGAGACTTGATATATCATGACAAACTGGTTAGGTTAGCTTTCAAAGAACATGAGAAGAAAACTGAATTTTAGGTTGCAACTGTTTTTTGTGTTTTTTTGTGTTTTTTTTTTTTTTTTTCCTATAGTCATTTTTGTTATAACAAGCTGAGAAGGTAAAGTTTCCTTCTGGTTTATTAAAAAAATGCTAATCAGCATTCAGAAAGGTTAGCATACAACACACAGTGCACCTGCAAAGAAATATGCAGAAAATAAGATACAAAGGGCAGTTCCAAAAGCTCATTAGATACTTTCAGTAAGTAGGTAATAATTTATTTCAGTGTTTACAAGAGAGACATTTAATCCCAGAACAAGCTATTTCATTAAAAAGAGAGCTTCATCTGCTATGTTACAGCAATTTACTCTTTTTTTTTTTACCCAAATTTTTGAAGCCTGAAAAAATATTGAATAGATTAAAATAGACTGTTGAATGCACAAGAAAAAAAGCAAGACAAGCATGAAATACACAGAAGTTTGTACAGCATTCAATCTACATTCAAACAGTATGACTGAAAACCTTTAAAAGTCATCACTCCATAGTAATGACACAGTTGTATGTTCTGTAAGCTGACTGCAAAAACTACAATACTCAAAAATGACTACATGTGGATAAAGAGGAGAGAACGGTGAAAATGTAATTCTTTAGACAAAATTGATCAAAGAATGGGAAAATGCATATCTATCCGAGAAGGTTCATAAAGAAAGCAGTTGTTCCAAACCTTCCACATGAACATTCTCAGCAGACAAAATTAACAATGCAGTTCAGAAAAGTTTAGCTGTATCCCTCAAATATCTGCACTGACAACATCACATAGCAATTGTTTAAAAGAGCTCCAAAGCCAGCCTTGAGTAGTGATGGTAGCAGCCGGGTTATGAGAAAACCAGCCAAATACAGTATAAGAAGGAAAATACCAGCTGGTTAATTAATAACTCCGTAAAATTCTAAGAAAGCTATTCAATGTTTTTGCTTTGTATTGTTTTTGTTTGTTTGTTTTAATAACGCCTTAGAAAGCTCAGACCTGTTGCAAACACGGAATGTGCAGTTAGGTTATGCTTTACTACCTACATGAAACAACTACAACTTGTTTTGTTTCATTTGTGAGCTGAAATGACCAAAGTCATATATCAGACCCACAACATCAGGATGTCTGACTGCCTCTGACTGTGCCCCTGCCAAGCAGTGGGCTGGCACCATGGGCTTTCTCTGGGGAACACAGAGGAGGACCAAGTCTCATCTACAGCAGAGACATAATATTTGCAGCAAGCCTGATCTAAAAGTTAGGCTCCAGACTTTTAAAATTAACCACACCATGCAGACTCCAACCCTGCAACAGCTTCCTGAAGGAAGGTCTGCGCAGGAGCATTACAGAGCAGGGAGTTGAGTAACAACAGTCTGTTAGCAAAGTTTGAGAGAGAGATAGCATGAATCAAAGTAAATCAAGATGTTTATGTTCTACACTGAGCTAGAGAGCAATTTTCACCCTCAAAATAGGATCCGTATCAACTCTTATGAGAAGCCAGCAGTCATATAAAGACAACCTGAAGAATTTAATTTTTTTTTATGATCTTAAAAAATGAATTCCTCTTTAGTATTTCTGTCCTGAGATTATTCAAGTGCTTAGACACTGAGAACAGTATTGCAGACCCAATTTTAACTTCATTCATTCAATATAAAACCAACTCTCTTAACATGCTCAAAGTAACTCTTTTACAGTGCAGTTCTTATCAAAAGTAAAGAATCTTTCAGGACAAAATAGATTAATTGAATGGAAAAAATCTGAAACTTCAAAATTTCTCATCTTCAGAATCCACTTGAAAATAACTTCCAATCATCAAGTTCTGCACTGTGTATTTAAAGGGCTGTTAATGATTCTCATAGATTGAACTTTTTTGCTATGTGGACTTCAAACAAAATGGAAAATTTGTACTTCTATTTAACAGAACTATTTCTAACTGAAAACAATACTCTTGAGCCTGTATCAATGTCCTGTGGTAAATTAAACTAGAACTTATTAATATCACCTTAAATTTCCCCAAATATATGCAGCATCTGTGTAATATAATATGGATTAAAATTAACCATGCTAATTTTATATTTACTATTTTGTGATTCTTTAAAGTTCCAGTAAACAAACGTGAATTATGCTATTGAAATGGAGGGTAATTTACATGTAGGGAAGTATACCTAGTGATTTTCACAGCGGGCTACATGCTAAGATGTTAATAAAACACTGACAGTTTTATTTACATTTGCAGTGTATCTACCGGCAAAAAAACATAAGAAACTCCTCTGGCCATAGCAGAACTGATATTTGAGAAGACTGCACAGTGCACAAGTGTAAGCAGGATATGGAATGAGTGCACAGAGAGGGAAAGACCTTAAAAGACATATACAAATTGTTTTCTCTGCTTCACATCTGTTGTATCTCTAGAGATGTGTAAAGCATTAAGATATATGAACATACACAACAGGAGCACAAATGTTAGCTTTAGGTCATTGTATTTTCTCTCATGTTTTGCTTTCTCTGTTCCAAAATCCCACAACATCATATCTGTCTCCTCTTCCCTTCCCTTCCCTTCCCTTCCCTTCCCTTCCCTTCCCTTCCCTTCCCTTCCCTTCCCTTCCCTTCCCTTCCCTTCCCTTCCCTTCCCTTCCCTTCCCTTCCCTTCCCTTCCCTTCCCTTCCCTTCCCTTCCCTTCCCTTCCCTTCCCTTCCCTTCCCTTCCCTTCCCTTCCCTTCCCTTCCCTTCCCTTCCCTTCCCTTTCCTTCTCTTTCTTGTTTTCTGTAGATACATTAATGTGCCTGTCATGGATGATTCAGATGGAAATCGCTTGTAAGACTGGTGCTTAACTGAGTTTAACAACAACCAATAAGTATGTGAAAAGCAAGGAGAAGGAGCTATTTCCAAATAGTCTCTCATATTTTAACTTTGGAAGAGGCATCTTTATAAGTCACTCAAGACAAAGTTTTCACATTTCATCTCTATTTTAGTTCTTTTGAAGGGACAAAGGTGAACATATTCTGAAAGCACTGGGCATCTAAACAAAGTAAACTGAACATTGGAATTGGTCTGCTATGTAAGAATATGCCACTGCTGAGGATGCCTTTCTATATGCAATAGGACAACTTCTATATTTTCACCACTGCTAGGGCATACAATCTGTTGACAGAGGAAAAGTGTTTACAGTTCCATATCTCATGTTTCTGAACACATTCCTAGTACTTCTGAGGAAAACAGGTTTTATACTCAGTTCACATCTGTAGGCATTGGGCTACATTAATCTTACTCAAGTAATACCTATCATTCTAAATTAAATGTACTTTTTTGAGCTCAACCAAGTCTCTAGTGAACAGTATTTCTTCCCAGAAAACACTACATGTAAGTCATAATTCTTCAGGAAAAAAATAGACATTGTTATTGAATGAAGTGTTTTAAATTAACAGTGAATCTGAACTTCCTTTAACCCCCAGATTAAATGGGCATTTTCTCAGGGTTCAGATTAAAGAGATTGTCTAAACTACAGCAGAAGCTCTTTAAAAGTACATGAATTAAGTGCTGAAACTCTTTAAAAGCAAAAAGGTTTAGTATCAAAATCAAACAGGTTTAGTATGAAATTGTTATTTGTATTCCACTGAAAATATAAAATCCAGCATAATTTTTGGATGATCGGTACCCTTTGTTATTATTATCAACATTATGGTTTTATTTATTTAGTAGAGCTCAGATATTAGACTTATTTCCAGAAAATGAGCTTTCCCAGGAGAACAGATAATCAAAGCTTTGAAATTCTGTTCACAAAAGCAAAACAACAAAAAATGATCTGTATCTAGTCTATACAAACATGTCTTTTGTGATTATTTCTGGATCCAACAAAAATGGTCAAATTCAGTGCTTCTTTGCTTCAAAATAAATAAATAGATAGATAGATAGATAGATAGATAGATAGATGGATGATAGATAGATAGATAGATAGATAGATAGATAGATAGATGATAGATAGATAGATAGATAGATAGATAGATAGATAGATAGATAGATAGATAGATAGATAGATGATAGATAGATAGATATCCATCTTTCAGACACTATTATTGCAAAAGGCTGTTGAATATCCAGTTAAAGGCAACTGATAGCACAACACAGAATTGCAAGAAAAGGCCAAGTGCAGTTTGTCTGACAAGCTGCCTCAATCTTTCTAGTCTTTTTGACTTCTGTGCACTTTGTTAACATAATGAGGGAATTACAGATGCTGTGATTACATGTAGTAATGTCAGCTCTTTCCTAAAGCCTAAGGGTGGAGTCCTTTATCTCATCTCTTTACAACTGTCACAGTGCAGTGCTGCATGTGTTTTTCTGCCCAGCAGGACACTAACAACTTTAGATGACATAAATCTGAACTTATGTGACAAGCGACAGTCTGAATCGCTATAAAAGCACAAACCTGTGTTCAGGGCTAGCTGGAAACAAACTCCTAGTGGGAACTCTATGGGATTTTTCAGAAATAAGAGGTATAGGGGAACTCTTGCTCAGTTCACCACTGGCATCTCACTTTAACAGTCTGGTGGTAAACTAGCCTAAGGAGAATATGCTGATTCACCCAGTTCTCTGTCTGCCGGAGCTGACCTTGGACACTGCTATAGCTTTTGTCTGTTGGCAGAAAGTGCTAATCAAGTCAATAAACTTCTAATACAGAATTTTAGCTTAAAAATCTTAGTCATCCTACTCATTTCTGACACACTGTGCTGATTAAAATGATTTGTGTAACAATGTTGTGTAATATAATTTTTTAGAGTTATAAAGAGCATAATGGAATTTTAAAGCTTCTTCTATCACAGAATGGCTTAGGTGGTTGGAAGGGAACTTAAAATCCACCCTCCTAATCTCCTGTTGTGGCAGGACTGTCACCTACTAGAACAGGCTTCACAGGGCTCCATTCAACCTGGCCTTAAGCACCACCAAGGACAGGGCATCCGCAGCGTCTTTGCACAGCTTGCTTCAGCAACAAAAAAATTTCTACCTAACATCAAACCTAAATCTTCTCTCTCTTTGTTTAAAGTCATTCCCCCTGGATCAGTCACTATTAGACAAGTCCTTCTTCCTGGAAGTAGGTCTCCTTTCCAGTACTGGAAGGCTAAAATGAGGTCTCCCCAGAGCCTTCTCTTCTCTAGGCTAAACAAGCCCAGCTCCCTCAGCCTTTCTTCATAGAAGTTGTTCTTCAGCTCCGCCCCCCCCCCCCCCCCCCCCCCGAACCCCCCGCCCCCACCTTTTATTTATTTTATTTTATTTATTTATTTATTTATTTTTAATTTTTTTTTTTTTCCTATAAGCTCTTAATTGTACAGTGTGAATATACCATTTCAGTGTGGTACCCAAATACTTTTGCTGCAAGCTACTACACTATTATTCCAATCTTCCAACTTCTGCTAATGCACTGTAGTAGTTAAAAGGTAATTATGTTGACTGTTCAGTACAAGGATCACACCAAGAACAATGACAGTGAGGTAAGAGAATTCCCTCTCTTCTCCCTTTGTCCATGAAATACCTAGGTAATACCTAAAGTTACATATTACCAAGAAATATGTATATAACCAATTGAATAAAAGCAAAAAGATAATCTTGAAGGATGGCCATTTACAACAAGGAAGAGTATGTAGAAGGAAATGGAAGTTACTTCCTCAAGAGGAGAGGAATTTTCTTGACTGCCTCAGCTGAGTTTTGGTATTAATCAGTTTGAATGACAACTTTTATGTCCTTTTTCTTGTATCTATATGTTGATATGCTGTGCTTTACTGTAAAAGCATGTAATCTATCCCTGTTTGAACAGGGTTGATCAATACATGCTGGACATCATTTTTCTTGTATCTTCTATAACCTGGACTGTCTTCATACAGTGCACAGTTTTCTAATTATTTTTCCATTGCCATGAATAATACCCCAGTTATAGAAATGTAAATATTGATACTAGGTGGAGCTATGTGATAAAAATGCATGTGTGCATGTATAGATGCATATACATATATTTTAAAAAACATGATACATGATTGTGAATATCCAGGCCTCCAAAACGCTAAGGGATAATTCAAGATCAGTGGTTAAAATGCTAAGGGATACTTCAAGGTCAGTGGTTAATAATGTTGGTCATTGGCAGATGTTTCTCTGCAAATGAAGATAGATCTCTGGTATATCTATATGATATTAAATGGCTCAATTATTTTCAGGGATGTTATCAGGAAAACACTCAGTGTGAAATTTGGGTTAAGAGCTATCATTGCTGATGCTGAAGCAAGATTCATTTGGCACAAACACCTCTGAAAATGTTCATGGATCCAAAAAATATTAATCATATGGCAGGCTTCACAGATGAAAAATTGAATTTAATTAAAATTTCCTCTCTCATCTGCATTCAATTTTGCATTGATAGTGATACCTATTGAAATATTCAGGTCCTTCAAAAATTAATTCAAACACACCAGCAGAACTATTCACTTGGGAAAGGTTTTTGTTCCTAGATAAGAAGGACATCTGCAGCCTAAAAAGCACAGATTCAACAATCCAGCAGTTTTGAGGAGGAGGTAAACTGTCAGAGTCAAAACAAATTTGCCAAATTGTTCCTTACAGAACTCAACAGAATTGTGCATTCTTTCAGTGTGAAAAGCTCAGTGTATTTTGGGCAAATATTACATGAAGATGAAAATTACAACTGGTGTTGCATGACTTTGTATAAGAAGTGATTGATGTGTAGAGCTGCTTGAGAGCATCTATGATGCTAGCCTCTATTGTGCATCAACTGGATTTCAATAATATTCATGTAGATTGTAAAACATTTTTAACAGAACAGTCCCTTTAAATTCCAAATACTACATGACTGACAAACATTTTTTACTCAGCACAAAATAATTCAATTTCATTTATGTAGTTGAATATTGAAAGAAATACTGCCAGATGATAAACAATCTGTCTGAAAAGAAGAAAGTGAAAAACAAGGATTCCCTGTGCCATTGGCCAAATTTAAGTGCATGGGAAGAGATCCATTTAAATGCTATGAACACATCTGTTCCAAACAGTTGGAGGGACTTCTTATATTTTAATAGGATACCATAGTTGGGGTGGTGTTTATTAGTTCATCGGGAATTGTCTCCAAACATCTCTAAGTATTTCATGAAATAAAAACAAAATAATCAGAGCACTGAAAGGATTACATATGACAAAAGATCTGTTAGCCTGGTTGAAGCTTTTTAGGGAACACCCATTCAGTGAGAGATATTGAGAAATTGTTGCAGAAGGTCATGAATAACTCAGAAAGCCAACAAAATGACCAAGGCAATTTTGGTTGTAAGGAAAAAGCTTTTTACAATGATGGTTGTGAGGCACTGAAACAGGTTCTGCAGATATGTGGTAGATGCCTTGTCCCTGGAGACTTTCAAGGCCAGGCTGGAACAGGCTCTGAGTAACCTGTGGATATCCCCATTCATTGCAGGGGAGCAGGACTAGATGAACTTTAAAGGCCCCTTCCAATTCAGATGATTCTACGATTCTATAATAAAAAATATCAACAAGGAAATCACCAAAATAAACAAAAGGAAGGTCGCTATAATAAAAGAAAATTATCTACAGGTTGCTCACTGACTAGCAGAGGTGATTCAGAAATAAGAATTAGTAGCATTACTTCTGTTTTAGGATTACTGGTAATTGATAATTATCCAAGAAGAATTCAAGCAAATAGCATTGTGGGTTTTTTTGTTTGTAAGACATTTTGAGGATTTTCTGTGAAGTGCCACTTTAAAGTAAATAACAAGAAGAAAGGGTAAACACTGAAACTTTCAAGAGGAGTACTCACTGAATTAAACCAAAGTATCTTAAATAAGGGGATAACAGCAACCAAGAGTGCTCTCCTGGCTTGAGGTACTAAGTACTTCTCAGTATCCTTCAGAGCTTTTACAAAAATGTTGTTTATTTACATCAAAGGCTGCTTTGTTTTTAGAAAATGAATATAATTTTCATTTTAGTTATTCTACAATGAAAACAAGGTCCATCTTGATTGCTGATGAAAATTAAGTCTGTGATCACAAGAGCATGACTCAGAGCTTTTCCTTGTGGTAAATTTTACAGAAAAAAGATCAACACTATAACTCAAGGGTTTGAACATGAGTCAGCATTGTGCCCTTGACATTAAGCAGGCTAACAACGGTATTCTTGGCTACATCAGCCAGACAGTCAAGAGAAGTGATCCTTCCACTCTGCTCAGCACTGGAGAGGTTTACCAGGAGTACATCTGATTTCAAGGCCCCAGTACTAAAGAGACATGGACATAATGCAAAAAGTCCAGTGGAGAGCCACTAAGGTGACCAAAGGGTTGGAGACCCTCTCTTAGAGAGGGAGACCTGGAAATGCTCAATCTGGAAGAGAATATATTCACTGACTATTAGATCTATGTCTATAAATACCTGAAGGAAGTGTACAGTGAGAGAGCCAGGCTGTCATATACACTGCCAGGACAAGGCGCAAAGGGCACTAACTGGAACATAGGAAGTTCCCTCTGAAAATCAGGAAGCATTTCTGTGCTGTGTGGGTGACAGAGCACTTGCACAGGAGATGTAGAATCTCCTCCTTGGAGACCTTCAAACAAAACAAAAGAAAATGAGAAAACTCCAAACTAGGAATAAAAAATTTGGAAAGAAATTCATCTAATAGTGCCATTTCACTGTTTTCTTTTAATAATTTTATCCTTGTGTTTTATATTCTTAATGTTGTAATAAATGCATATCTGAAAAATGAATTTAAAGAAATAACTTTTTAAAAGTTAGGAAATTTAGTTAGGAAATTACTAAAACTGAATCTACCATTACAATTATTAGCGTTAGTGAATACAATAGGTAGCAATCTGATATTAACTCCAATAATAAAAATAAGTTCAGCCTGAAGAATTTAACAGGTTTATTAGGCTTAATCACCTATGTGTTATATAGAAAATAGGTAGTAGCAATGGGAACTATGTCATATACATAACAGTAACTAGTTATATTTTTGAGCATGTGTTTTTTCTACCCACCTGTGGCAGAAAAGAAGACCTAAATTTACCCTCCAGATATATAACCTGCTATCATTAAGGTTATGTATCACATTCCTCAATTTTTAAGTCAATGGATATGCAAATATGTTTGAAAGTTCAATTTATGCTTCAAATAATATATTATTTCTCAAATTATTTCAGGATTATTTAACTAAACATGAAAACAAAACAAAGGGGAATGGGGAAAACTGCAATTCTAGAAGTAGAAAATGATGGCTTCAAGGAAACAAACATATTTAAACAAATTGGAGTTAAATTTTTAACAAATTCCTCAGAGAAGTTTTGCTAATATACCGTTCCAGATGGCAGGTTCCTAATAAGCTTAAAAGATTAATAAATAAAACCCTGGACATCAGGACAGATAAGTACATTGCTTTATTTAAAAACAAAAAGAACAAAAACAACAACAAAAACACTTTAAAGTTTCTGAGGTCAGTCAGTACTCTGAACTCTAAGCTATTTATCTATCTAAAATACAGAGATGAGCACCATCTGCAAGCTAATTCACTTTAGAGATGGCTGTGCAAAACTAAAACCTTGACTGAAGCAGGAAAAGATTTCAGTTTCCTATCAATGCAAATGTTCCCTTTGTTTTAGAAAACAATACAAACAGTAAAACAAACAAACAAACAAAAAACTGCAGTAGTATTCTTGGAAAGAGTAAGACATGAAAAGAGTAAAGTAAAAAACCCCTTTCCAATTTCTAAAATAATGTCATTGACAGACACAATAAAAACAAGAAAATGAGTACCTTGAAGAGCAGTCTGAAACACTGACATATACCAAAAAAAAGTAATATGTTTGCATATAAAATCTTGCATGTAAATATGCTGCATATAAATATGACAGAACTAAAAAGAAGCCCTACTGAGGATGCTAATAACTGAAATCACTGTGTAGAGAACTCAAATATTTATTGAGAAATATCAAACAGCTATATCTCAAAAAAAGGCATGAAACTAAAGTAATGGCAGAGTTTAAGGTGAATAAATCTTGAGGGTCAAGTCATCTTAACATTTAATTGCCAAAAATCCATGGTTTTGTCAAAAGCTTGCATGGAAAATGACTGGAAACAACAGACAGCTTACACAGTTTGCAGTATTTTAAGGGAGTGAAAACCCCTGTATTCTTATAAGACAGTAGTTCATTTCATCAGAGTATAATTATGAGACACATAAGAACTAACATTCCATATATTGATCATCTCTGAATATATCTATTCCAGTGATTTCCATAGAAAGCCCAGTGGAACACCTCCAGAATAATAGATTTTTTGCCTATGGAAACTGTCAGATAACAGAAAAGCTGTGCTATACAAAATTTACATCAGGAAAACTTCCAAAATGTAAAAAACTGTCTCTGAGATCTTAATCTTTTCTCTAGGTCACACTTAAATTATATTTCAGTTCATTAATACTTACAATTAAGACTTCAAGAGTTTAAATTGCTATTTATTATCTCTCATGAGATTATGATTGTTTCCTTATTTATATGGTGATTAAAAACCTTATCCTCATTTATCATATAATCAAGATTAGCATGTATGCCCACAAATGACTACTACAGTAGTTTCACAGATTTAATGAAGATAGGTACAAGATTAGAAAGAGTACAGATTTCCAAACTTACATTGCTCTGTTCTTACAACAAATAATATTTTTACAGCATAATTAACCTGAGACTATAAACAATTTTGATGCACAACGTGCTGTAAAACGCAGCATGCCAGATAGAATAAATAGGACAGAGAATAAACACTGAGGAACTGTGAGATGATCTTTGTTTTTAGAATGTTACAAGAGACAAAGCTTGTGTAATTTATTACGGATTTTTCTTTAAAACAAATATGAAATGAACAAGTAAAAGCATTTGTTAATGGCCAAAATTACTCATAAATAACAAATAACAATTCAAAATCCTACCTTCAAATACAAGATATAAAAGCATAAAATTGTTTTTTGAAGTTAATCATGACAGAGATGAAACAAAATTTTCCACTTACAAAGAAGTCTTAAGATATTGGGAAATATCTAAGCTTTTTCCTTTTGAAAACATAGTCTGGTCTCTATTTACAGCTAGCAGGTAATAGATTGGGCTGAATATCCAAGCCTAACCCTATACAAGCAGCAGCATCCCTTTGACAGAGACTTGTAACTAGAAGAAAATGCACAGCTGTATGAATAGCAGTGGATACAGCTCTGAGACCCTAAATGTTCAATCCACTAGCAGCTTACATTTAGACTATCAGGATGGAATGCAAATGTTGTAAGGCGCAGTTTGCTTCTCTCTTTTCACCCAGATTTTAAAAGTGAAATTAACAATAGTTAAAGCAAATAAATAAATAAATAAATAAATAACTTTGCATAAAGTTTGTAACCTACTTAGTTTCTCTTTACACTATTTGAGATTATCTACCCATCTATATGTTCTTTTTTCCTTTTATCAAGATCATTAACATTGTCCTTGACGAAAATTCTTTCAATGAACCAAATTTATGGTAAATCAAATAAACTATCCTCTATTTTAGACTGTTTCTCTAAAGTGTTAACTACTATTAGACATTACAGAATGTACTAAAAAAATTTCTCCCGTACTGAAAAAAAAAAAAAAATAAAAAAAAACAAAAAAAAAAAAAAAAAAGAAGAGATCTATGTTATCTATATTGCAGAAATGGCAGGAAACATCCAACTATTGTTAAACACTATGAAGGTCTTACTGTTCAGGCAGGCAATTTTCTCTGCATGAATATAATGTGATTACAATGGGAACTGCTGTAGGCTAATGAGCTCCTATTCGCTGTTTTTATGGCATGGAACTCAGGGAAGTGTTCAGCATTTCACTATGCACATTTGAGCAGATGGCACTGTAGCAAGGCAGTGCCCTTCCACAATAAGCCACAAAGCCTGCACACTGCGGTAGCAGTGAAAGCCCAGAGGTCTGTCCTCTATGTTGATGACATTTAAGATAGACTAGAAGAAATTCCAACAGTGCAAATTGGTTTTGCTGAAAGCATCTAATTAATGGGATTTGAAATACATATTACAACAGTCAGCAGAGATTTAGAGCAACTTTGTTTTCTACTGTGAACAAAATTGTGTTTATCACTACTTTTTGTTGGTGTACAGAAGTTGCCTTAAAAAAGTCATCAACAAATATAATCAATCTTGGTTGTTAGGAAAAAAAAAAAAAAAACACTCAAAAATTGCATTAAGCACATTCTGATTGAAAAGGAAAAATAATGATTCATTTGCTAAAGAGAAAATGTTACCTAAATCTTTCAGATGCTATTAAATTTAATTTCATATAGAAGCCTCCTTTTGCATTTAATTTTCAATGTATCACTCCTTATTTTTCTTATCAGGTGCTAAGTGTTAGAGTTAGGACTAAATGTCATTAATAATGATAACATACTTTTGTCATAACTTTCAATTTTAGATATAAGACTGTTATAGATTAGGCAGTTGTTTAATATTTTGAAAAACCACATCTAATCAATCTAAATATTTATTAGATGTCTGGGTAGGTCTTTTGTGATGCAAAACCAAGAGTCAAACTCACAAGTTAAAATTATTCTGAAGAGAATTATAGCACCACATATATTATCTCTTACCCCAAACTGTTTTAGAAGCACTTCCCAGCTCTGACTCATTGCTGTTTAAGGCTGTCCAATCTGAAAAATAAAAAATATTCATTGTTTTAAGGCATTCATATGATTCAAATGAAAACTATACTGATTACAGGAATTGACCATATAAATAAAGCAGAGAGTCTCAATAATGTGAATAGCATTGCTGTCTCAAAATCAGCAGAATCATTCAATTTTACATTGGTGCACAACCAGGCACAAGGCAAGCATGTCACCCTGTCTGTGCTAGCAATCCTTTTCTTGGACTTCAGACTGGGAGTTACCTGCTTTATAATACTGGCTATTGTCACTTCAGAGCTCAGGGACAAAGCCCAGATAACCTACACAAGAGCTGAATACAAAGAGCACAGTGCAGTCTTTTTGCCAAATGCACTCCTGAAAAATATTTTTCATTTGATCATTTTGCCATGGTTGCTGTTCATTCTTAAATCAGATTTCCTTTTCCAGTTCCAGCAAAACAACACAAATCTTCACTCACTTCTACTTGGGTCACAGAACTGAAGATCAATTGACTACCTTGAGAACAGTGAGAAAGTCTTATTTAATATTGAAGAAACATGTTTTCTTCTATTTCTCAAGTCAACACTCAAGCTCACTAGAGATGCATTTATTTTCTGTGTATGGAGATTTTATTCTGCTTTTATTACAAATGCTTTGGGTCATCATTAACACTGTTTGAAGCAGGCTGCAGGAAAAAAAAATACACAGGAGCAGAGCAGGTGTGCAGACTGACTGCTTACTTTCAAGGCTGCTGTTCTCCCAAGAGATATCATTATAGTAGAAAAATGAAACAAAGATTAGTATATCTTACAGTTCTAGCTTTTATTCTTGATTACATAGCTTATAAAGACAGATTCATTAGCTCTTTGAAAATTACAGACAGTTGTGGTTTAATTATGAGTAAAACATGCAACTAGTATACCCATCAACATGTAAGACATCTGCTGCCTAGCTTGCTTTCATTTTGCACAGTGGATGGGATACAGACACCTTTCCCATTTGAAGAGCATAGCACTGTATAATTATTTCTTTACAGAGTTATTACAGCAAGTTACTCTTCAGACACTGAAGAAAAAAAGACAAATCTACATTCTGGGTAGTTGGTGAAAGTTGTCCTATTTAACACTGTTTTTGAACAAATCCAATAAGATATTCCAGTGCCTTGCACCAGTCAACTCATTTTCTTCCTAATTCTGAGAAGTCAACACAGAAAACTACAGCTTTTAAAAGTATATATACAATACATACATATATTTTATGATTAAATGTCTCAAAGATCATTATGTCAGTGTACAGATCTACATACCAAATCTTGCACTTTCAGTTTACATATATTGTCACAATAATTGTCCAAAACTAAACAACCACCTGGTTATGAACCAATAGCAATACTGCAAACCTGTTTTAAAGAGTTTTAATTCCATTAATTAATTATGTTATAAAGAACATTAATTGTCACGTCAAGGTCATAGGAACAGTAAAACTGTTCATTAGAAGATGCACTTATGCACAATCTTCCTGCTCTTAAATATTTTTGAATTATGAAAAAAAATCATAAAGATGACGTCTTCTTCCCAATTGTGTGGTTTTATTGCTATGCTTCTTGAAGAAATCTCAATAATTTATCAAAATTCCAAGTACTTATTTGGGGGAATAGTCCATCACATTAGTCTACCTCAATATACAGAGATGTAAGAGTTGTCTATATCCTTCATACTGAGTTACTGTTAGTTCTCACTAGACAGGCAGTAACCGTACCTGGTTGTTGTGATTTTTACACTAACTTGAGAAGTTCCAACAGCTTTGACAGAAGTAAAAACTGAAATAGTATTATCCTAAACAGCTGATTAGAATGGAAACACATATTGAAATAGTCCAATTCTCTTGTGGTTATTTAGAAAATTGTGTTAAACTAACTATATAAAGCATTGCATCTGAAACCTCATAGTGTGACAAATCCTGACCAAAGACAAGTTTTCATTCAAGTGCCTCCTGGGATTCAGTCATTCTAAAAGAATTTAGGCATGAGAGATGATGTCCTCCTTTAATATCAGGGAGGACTGTTGCTTAGATACAGAGAGTATATTTTGACTTGTATTCTTCAGGGGAGCTGCAGCTCTGCAATTGCGCAGCATGACACAATCTGTACCTTAATGTGAGAGGGGAAAAAATAAAATAAAGAATAAAGAAAAAGGAAAAAAGAAAAAAAGAAAAAAAAAAAAAAGAAAACCCCAGGGAGGGATGTAACTGTTCCCTCTCTATTTTGCCCCTGTGAGGCTCCACCTGGAGTACTGCATACAAGCCTGGGATTCCTAACACAAGAAAGCTTTTGGAGTATACCCAGAGGAGGGCCACAAAGATGATCAGGGGGCTGCAGCACCTTTCCCGAGAGGAAAGGTTGAGGAAGCTGGACTTGTTTAGCCTGGAGAAGAAAAGACTCTGGGGAGAACTCATTGCAGCCTTCTACTATTGGAATGGAGGCTGACTTTTTACATGGTTTGATTGAGATAGGACAAGAAGGAATTGTTTTAAACTAAAAGAGGAGATTTCACTTCCTCTGAGAAATGGTAAAGAGCAGGTTGAGAATCTGGAGGTTAGAACTGGGGATAGGACTAATAAAGGGCACCTGGCAGTAGGGGTCTACTACAGGCCACCTCCTTCTGCTGCAGGAGGCAACATGCTCACAGGTACTCGTCCTGATGGGGGGTTTAAACCACCTATGCATCTGCTGGGAAAACCACACTCTGAGCTGCAGAGTAACCAGGAGGTTACTGGAGTCTATGGATGATAAGTTTCTGGTTCAAGTACTGGATAGACCAACCAGAGGTGAATCATTCCTTGGCCTATTGCTCACCAATGTGGAAAAGATCATTAAAGATATTAAGACTGGAGGCAGACTGGGCAGCAGTAACCATGCCCTGGTTGAGTTTATGATTTCGAGGAATACAGGCCTGACAAAGAGCAGGTTCAGGACTCTGAATGTTGGGGGAGTGAACTTTAGGGTGTTTAAGAAATTGCTGGATGAGATCTCCTGGGAAGCTGTCCTTAGAGACAAAGGAGTGGAAGAAAGGTGGCTACTCATTAAGGATGTCTTTCTGAAAGCGCAAGAGCTCTCTTGTCCCTGAGAATAAGAAAGCAGGCAGGGGAGACAGGAAAAATACCTGAGATTATTGTTGTTAATAATAGTAAATATTATTATTGAAACTTTCACATTCAGTAGAACAAATTCAAGTTGCAGAACGTAAAATTTCCAGATTCATACCCCTACGACATGGATTGTTATGTCAGCAAACATTGCCTACAGATTTGTTGTTAAGAGAGATACCACACTGCAACCAGAAGAAAATAATGAAAAGCAAATATATTTTCCAAAGACAGATACATTCATGTATCAATGAGGGATGAATAATTTTTTCCAGTCTTATGCAAGCTAGGCTCTCACTGACATCTAGTTTAACTTCATATTATAAATTATGTTATTCATTATTCTGCCTCAGAATCTTTCTGATTCTAAAAATGACTGTTGAGTCCAGAAAAGAAAAAAAAAAATTCAAAGTCAAAACACTAAGTAAATACAGCCCATTCTTGCAGTCTTGTAAAGTAAAAAAAATAATACAGATGAGTCCATTAAGAAAGTGACTGAAACTACAATTAAGTGAATTTGTTTGTATCAAGATTCTCCTTGCACTCTACTTCTATACAAGCAATCACATGCATTACCATTTACAGACAGACAGCATTCAAGACTGCAGAGTAAAAGAGTGACTCATAAAGAGTATCTTCTCTTAGGAATAATTTGGAGATTGGAGAAAAATAGCTTGAATCTCTATTGTAGTGTACAATAAAACTGTCGAAGACAGAAGATGTGCCTATCATTGTAGATGAAGTGCAAGCCGCAAAATGCCTCACTTCTTCCTTTGAGAAGTAGATTGATCTGTTGCTTCTGTGTATTAAAATACATCTTACCTTTCACAATAACAAACTCTTAAAAGCTGTGCTTTATCATTCATGTGCACTAAAATACAAATACTGTTATAATTCTCTCAACCTAAAGTATGATCTCAAAAAATCCTGATACACAGAGGAAGGGAAAGAGATAGAACAACCAACCAACCTATACCATTTCTGATGAAGAATTATAGGCACTCTTACAAAGCTAGATATCAAATGGATCAGGTTCTAGGGGAAGAAGCACTGATCTGTTCACTGTCCTCTTACATCGAACTCAGCAATTACTGACATTTGAACAAATGGTTATCTTTGTACTCACTAACCAGCAGAAGACTATTTCTAGAGTTGTCACAAGCAAAACTGTAAGATCTGGATATTTGTTCAATTTCTACATGCTATACCCTACAATTAAATTAGATGATCCCAAACTTTTTTCTTCAGAGAAACTATGCAAAAAGCATGACAATGATCAGAGTTCATCTCTCTGGTAGTGAATTCCAACATTCATTAACACAGCCATTGATTGTAGATCTTCACTGCCTGTAAAAGAGAGCCATCGGAGGGGAGTAGGGCAAGAACACAGCAAAAAAAATCCTAGAAATTGCAAAATCTTAGAATTACCTACATTCATCTGAAAAGCAGATGCTAAAATGACGAACAGACACTAGATATTCTGCTACATTTTTGACAAGTGAACGCTGTGTGTCTCTACAGTAATGAAGCACACTCAGAAACTGAATACTGCTAGCAAAATGTGTAATGGGTGCTGAACTTGGCAAGAAAACTGAACTCCCCTTACAGAGTGCATTTCAACAACAAACCTTCTTATAACAAACATGGCACTAATGGAAGCACAAGGCTACAGCTGCTACCTATGAAAATAAATATCTGCCCCCTGACATCTAATTAAGTCTTATTGTTAAGAGTTTAAACTCTCAAAAAGCGTCAGGAATTGCATGAAAAGAATTGTGAAAGGTTACTTCCTGATTTTGCACCAAACTACTTGCATTATTCCATAAAATACAAATGACAATCAAATACATTAGAAGTTCATGGATCTGGTACAAACTAGAAAAATTAATACAGAGCTACAGAAAAAACATATGTGGAACATCATTTTATATACTATGTTCTTTCCAAAAATATATTTATAATTCATTTTATATCATTAAGAGATAACAAAATTGATGAACAGTTTGAGTACTATTCATTAATACTGTCTTTCATCATGTTAATACATTGCTTACAATATGTGGAGAGAATATGTACTTCCTTACCTTGCACCTTTCTTATCACTATATAATCCATAAAGTTAAATGAAAACTTTGGATACATCACAGCAGTTACTGCTCTTAGGCTACACATGCTGAATTATAGTGTTTGCTTCTTAGTTACCAAATTCAATCTTAGATATATACTGCGTATGAGTCCAACATCAAGCAGCTTATTTGTACAATATACTATTAGCAGTGAAAAAGTTCTTTTTCAAAATCAATTTCTAATGCAATGGAAATTGGGTATTAGATTGCAGAAATGACTAGGTTCTGTTATAGAGACCAGATCTATTTAGTTTACTTCCAACTCTTACTACTGAGACTTAAGGTTTAGCTAGTTTTCCCTCACTTTCCAAAAAGATCTCTATTATATTTAATAGCAAAGACTTTTTACAGGCATAAAAGCAATTTCGTTTTTGTTTGTTGCTATTATCTTGCTCCCCCTCCCGCTTCCCATATCATATTTCAGTTTAGAATTAAGCTTTTATTCAGTATAGAAATATTATGTGCTCAACTTCAATATGATAATTTGATTATACTGACTTTTAGTTAAAGAATCAATAATAAAAGTGCTGTGGCCCTTCAAAATGGTTTTAATCTTCAATTTAAAAAGAGGAATGGGACAAAATTAGACACTACAAGACAAATAATAAAAGTAAATCATATTTTAAAACTTTCTAGTACAGTTAAAAATATTTTACCAGCAGCCTAGAGTGCTGACAAATTCTACTGTTTCTGTTGTCTAAATCAAGCTTTTCCAAACTATCACAACTTTCCCCATTTTTCCAGACTGATACATCTGCAGTGTATCTTGTGCTGTCACCATTTGTGAAATCCCTTACCATAATACTCCTCTCTTTCCTTCTTGCCATTTTTTTTTTCTTTAATGGACAACATAAACTTTTGTAAATTTAGTGTTATTTGCAAATTTGTTTTGTATATCTTCATGTCTTGTATTCTAGTCACTGAAGAAAATATGAAAGAGAACAGGCCTTAAATAGAATCCCGTAGAACCCCATCAGCCATTGTCACTGGGCTCTTACCACCAGGTCTCTCGAATGCTAATGAACTCATAGCTCACACTAAACCAAGACTGAGCTTGATCCTAAAAAAGCAAAACAAAAAAAAAACTTTAACATACCACTTCACCACACACGGTTTTGCTACATTATGTTAACCATAGTATTAAAAGATAGCTATGCATATTACTTTTCATAATACATACGTAGTTGGAGGTTATACAAAATGCAATAATCAAATGATTGAATTGAATCATGAGTGGATAAATGGGTTTGTAATATCATACTTAAATGGTGCTAAAAAAAACCAATCAACTGAAAAAAGAAAACCCTTTTTCATTTTTCATACGGTTTAAGCTTTATGAAAGGATGTAAATTGCTCTAAACTATATATTACTCCTTTGGTGAATCAAGTTTGATTATATAATCCAAAAACATCCCTTGGAAAAGAAAAGCACTAAAGAAATTTGCACTTCCGAAATCCCATTGTTATGCTTTCTCACAGTTCTGAAATGCAAATCAGGAGCACTTTACAGCTTTTATAATGCTTACTAAATTTAAACAAATTCAAGGACTGAACCTGGACTTGCAGAAAGCACCTTTATTATTGTTCTGCATAATTAGCATATTACCACAATGCACTATATTAATCACTTTTATTACAAGAGTGCATTCAGACAAGACTGAAGTCCCATTATGCAAACAGAATAGAAGATCATACCTTCTGCAAAGAATTTAGTACAAGGTAAAGGATGAGACATTACACGTAAAACTGTCAGAACACCTAATATCATGTTATCTCATGTTTATTCATATTCTCGAGGTGCTTCAGAGTTGTAGCAAAATACTTGATAGACAAGGTACATGAAAAAGGAGTGAATGAATGAAGGTCCTGGCAAATGATCCAAGAAACTAGTGAAAAATATCAACCTTATACTGAAATGTAAAGATAGTAACACAGCATTGCAGCCTTAGAAAATCCAAAGAGGAACAAAATAAAAATGCAATGTTTGGCAGCAGCAAACTCGGCTGGTCAGCCCAGAAAACAAATTTGCTTTGAAATTAAAAAAATAATAATAAATAAAGCTTAGAAATAAAGCAGCAGAGAACACAACATCCTCCATAAAATGTACTCAATAAACACATCTATCCAGAGAATACAAAACTCATTCAACCAGAAGAGAAAGTCATGCCAGCAAAATTACAGATATATAGCAAGTCTAAAATGTAACAGTAAGCTAAAGGGGAAAAAAAAAAAAAAAAAGAAAAGAAAAAAGAAAAAGAAAAAAAGAAAGAAAGAAAAAAAAAAGCCGCAAATCACACAAATAGGATCAAAGTCTTGAGAGGAAAAGGAAGTATACAAATCATTACCATAAACATACAACCTTTTTCAGAAAGTAATGAACCTGCAACAACTGGCTTGATTTCAAAAATACTGAAATAAAAGACAAGGACATATCAGTGGAGATTCTTCATTTTGAAAAATTCCCAATATTTGCATCTGGATTTTTTATATTCTCATAAGTAAAATTATTTCATGAATTTGTTTGTTTTAATGCCGTTTTCACTTGGAATATTTTATAAATAAGACAGTTTTGTATTTTATTAATTTACCACTAGACTATACCATTGTATATGTATAACGTTCTAGTATTTCTAATTTTTATTACTATTAATTTACTGGAAATAGTGGTATAACATATAAAACAGAATTTGTGTTTTATAAAACAGCATTATAATGCAGTATTTATAAATTGCACTAATTCAGCCCTGCTTGCCTCCTTGTCAGATTTGATCTGAAGACCAGTGGTAAAACATTACTCAGAATATAGTGCTTCATAGCAGCAGTACAGAAATAAAAATAGTAACACTGAAAAGTATAGAAACAATTTAATTAAGCTAGACACAGGCCAATCAGTTAAGAAACAAACACATTTACATGAAAAGAAAGGAAAGGGGAAGAAGACAGAGAGAAGAAAGAAGAGAGTAAATAAGCCAAGGAAAAGGGGAAATGGTTTTAAGACAAAGGACGGAAGATTTAGATTAGATGCCAAGGGGAAATTTTTTACTGAGAAAGTGGTGAGGTGCTGGAACAGCTTGCCTGGAAAGGCTGTGGATGACCTGGTCGCTAGTAGTGTTTAAGGCCAAGTTGGATGTGGCCCTGGGCAGCCTGATCTAGTATTTGATCTAGTAGTTGTCATCACTGCCTGTAACATTCAAGTGTATCAACTTGATGATTCCTGAGGTCTCTTCCAACATAAGTCATTCTATGACTTCCATTTGATATTTCCTAGGATGTTCACATTCCTGAAAGGATTTTGTTTTACTACCACTTGAAGCATTAGCTGTTACATACCACTACTGTATATGCTTATTAGTCTCACGTAATGCTGAGAACTTCAGCTAAACAAACTGCAGCACTACAATGTGACATAAACCTTTTATTAGCATCCTTTACATTGTCTTGATATCTGTAACTGCACTTGCGACATATCAAAGATTAACATTCACTGTAAAAGTGTTTGTTTTAAAATATGTTACTCGTAAATTTGTAAATAAAGCATCACTTATTTGTGAATGAAGTACCCATTATATTAAAAGGCCAACTTTTCTGCCTTTCTGAAAATTTCTAAGACAAAGCGCAGGTGAAAAATAAAAGTAAAATAAATCACAAATAATTTCTTCTCTCCATCAACCTAACAGAACTGTCTGTTTGTAGTGATAAAAGAGGAAATAATGAAGAAATGTTCACAGGGCCACGTTCACAGCTTGCACTCTGGTAGAATATGCATAGGATAAATGAATAAATGCAATGAGGTAATTTAAGAATCAGATTGTAACACTCAAAATTTAAACAGTAATGATTAGCTCCAATTATTATCACTACAGAATCAAGGGATTTGATGTAGAGATATAATTAAAACTAAAAAAAATAATAATTAAAAAATAACAAAAAAAACCTCACCTCAGATTAGAGAGTTTGAGAAGAAAACAAAAGCCTTTCTGTATCACTATTCTTGCTTTTGAACTTTTCATTTGGTTTATGAAAAGTAGTTCTCAGTTTGAATTATCAGTCTGTATAGATTTTGAGCCCCTATTCTCTTTGTGTGACTAATGATATATATAATAACTAGACTTTAAAGAAAGAAATTAAGACATAAAAAAATACATTCAAATATAATCCCAATTGAACAGAAGTGGAATAAATGTAATGAGCAAATATATACCTTTTTAAATCAGAAGAAATAGAAATACAAAACAGTTTTGAAAGCATGCTTTCTCTGTAACAGATCTTGTAAAAATCACTGATAATAAAACAAGTTAAGAACACAGTTATAGCTAAGTAATAGTAGACACCAGGCTTGGAACATTCATTTGAAAAAACTTCTGAACTGCTTAAAGTTTTGGAAAGGTAAGATTTTTTAGACAGTAAAAGGGGAAAAAATTCTCAGCTCTACACATAATCAGCTTTGGTGCCTTAATCCTAAGTATACTTATTAAGCATAGATAAATGAAAGCAAGTTATTCCAGGAATATGGAGATTTTAAAGTTTCTACTCTAAGATTTTAAGCCATTAATTTGAAAAAACAAAACAAAACAAAACAAAGAAAGAAAGAAACAAAGAAGAGAAAAAACGAAAAAAAAAAAAAAAAAAAGATTGAAATTGGTTTTCAGGAAGCCACTATAAAACAAATTTGCACCAATTCCTAGAATTATTCATTCACAGCATTCACTGTTCACCTTGCTTAGCTCTCAGGCATATGACAGAAACTAGGCAACATCCAGAATTGTTACTTTGAGATTATGATGAGTTATGCCAACAGCACTTTAGAAAGAAAAACTTTTAACTTACCTGGTCTGTCAAAACTTCTGCCAATTAGTCATTTAGACCCCCAAAAACCATATAATTAGGGTATTCCCCATCCTAGTCCACCCCCTCTAGTGTTAGAAGCTTTTTTTCTATTTTTTTTTTTTTTTATTAATTGCTCTACAACACCCTGTGTAAATACGAATAATAGATTAATTCATTTGTTCCTAAAGATTGTACTAAATAAGTTGAGGTTTTTGCTTGTTTTTGTTTGTTTGTTTGTTTTTGTTTTTTGTTTTTAAGGTACCTCTCCTCCAGATGTCCTCACTTACCTTAGTCTCTCTTGGAAATTTTTTTACAAATTTTCCTTCATTTACTTATTGATCTACTTAGAACTTCAATTAAGTCACATCTTTGAGGGAGACATGATAACTTGGTCACCAGCAATCATGACCAGCAAATCAGATGGAATATGGGTCGTTATATCATATGAACTACATTATTTTACACAGTCCAAAATAATATTTTTCTTATTTAGCAGCAGCATCATTACTGCTTTGTACGAGTGACTAAAATAAAATTTATGAGCAACTTTACTCCCTCTAGTCTTTTACAAAGGTTGTATCTAAGCCAACTATAACACTCTTATTTACTATTAGGTTATTCTTACATGTACGCATGACTGCACATTTATCCCTACAATCAGTCAAATTCAGTACTCGACTATTCAACATCTGTTATTAGCCAAAATACTTGCTTCCTTTCTTTACCCATATCAACAACTGAATCATAGGGCTTTGCTACTTAACCACAAAACATATCATGCAGAAAGATACCAGCAATTAAAAGAAAAGAAATCAGGTGAGATCCCTACACAATCATAGATATTTATAAGCTTTCAGTCTTCATTTTGACAGCAAATCAATCATTATTTTTCTCCTGGTGCCATTTCACAGACTTTTGAATTTACCCTGCGTAATCTTTTTTCTTTTTCTTTTTTTTTTTTTTTTTCCACTCCAGACTACATTTCTTCCAAGTGGTTCATGAGAAAATCATGAACGCGTACCTGATGGTTAAGTAAAAACATTCAGTATCCTCTGTCAGTCTATAATTCATAAACCCTTCACCATTTCATGGGAGGAAATTAGATTCATTTTTCATTATTCGCTTTCCTCCTCCATTTCTATCACACAAGTGTATTTACTTCCATTCCTATAGCTGGACTTGTGGTAACAGAATTGCTTTTTGTTGATTTTGTTATTTATTTATTTATTTATTTTCCTTTCTAACAGCACATAGCATAGCAGGGTTTAGGTTTCGGACTGTTGCAAGCCTACAAAGAAAGTTACAAGACAAATCATACCTATCTACTAGAATTTCAGTCAAGACATTGCTGTAGAGTCAGAATGGATAGTTCCCTTAAGAAATGCAAAATTATATGTAGTACATAAGGAAGCAATATTGAGAAGTTATCAGAAATTTCAAATTGAAAATTTTGGGTTGAGAAATAAGTGATTTTTTAAGTTCTTTGATAGTGTTTACCATAACATAGGGAGAAAAAAAAAAAAAAGTATTTTGCCACATGTATCCAATATGACAATTTTTTATGAAATGGCATTAACACTTTTCTTGTATTGCTCATAATGAATCAGTGAGAGAAAACTTGCTAAGCAGCATGATAGACAGAGAATTAGGTAAATTCTTATCTATTATAACCACTGTCTCCCTTCCCTTATATTCTTCCTCTATAAAATACGTGATCAGTTGGCCACAGTTTTTGCTGGTTCAGTAAAAATGAAACATTTGAAAAAATAAGTCTGCTTACTCATTGATACTTCTTTTGAAGGAAAATAAAAAAAACACAAAACCGAAACATTAATGGAGATAAGTCTTCATTTCAGGGAGATGGAACTTCAGAATTCTCTTATTCAGTTCCATGAATAAAGGTGGATAATATGCCTCTTAATCAACTATTCTTCCAGTCAGAGTTCACATGTTCTTATTTAGAAAGAGAAATTTAGAAAGAGAAATTATGTCACAGTTTTATTACTAATGATAAGAAGTGAATTAAACTTCTTGGAGAACTGTAAACTGATCAATTTCTCTTCCTCTTGACCCATAAAATCAGTGTACCTGAATCTTGCTGTTGGAATCTCATGTTTCAAAGATTAAAAGTCTTCCTTTCTGTTTTACATGTATTTACATAGGTTGCTCCAAAATAAATGCTTTGTATTTATTCCCATGGAAAATACAACAGATATAAAGAGCACAATAACATTACTTGATGAAGCAAATTATCATCTACAAAACACTTTTTTTCAAAATAGTCACCATCATTAGCTATGCATTATCACCAGCAACTCAATCAAACTCTCAAATAAGAGCCTGCATGCCACACTGCTAAAGTTCTGCAGTAGCAGAGGCAACCCCTGCCACTGCTGCTGAAACACACCACCCACTTTGCTCATGTGCACTGTATGTTCTCCATAAAAGCTCAGCAAGTGTTGATGAATGTCAATGGATGTCATTTTTTCCCACATGAAGGAATTCAATTACACTTTTGCTTAGTACTTCCATATCAGACACCATTTTGTCAGATTTCCCCTCTGCTGCCATCTTTTGCAACTAAATGTAACAGAATACTAGCGGGATGGTTCAACTTCTACTGCTTTGTCACTGCCTACCTCTGATGTTGTGGACCAAAAATAATAAAAGAGGAAGCATTACTTTCAGAGCAGCCCTCAAAGATTTGTTTAAAGTATGAATGAAAAGTAAAAATATCCTTCACTGTCTCTTCCATGAATAACTCTGTTCACATTTACATCTTTTCAGTCTTCCAGAATCAGATCCAGTCAGTAACAAGAGGCTTTTTCCATTACTCTAACTATAAATGATCATAAATTTTCTCAGAACTCAGTAGAGAAAAAGTCCTGATTAACTATTATGATTCAATGGGCTGAAAGTTACACACTGACTAAGCAAAGCCAAAGTCAATATCTACTGTGAGGTCCAATATATCTTGATATTGATTGAAACACTGCAATCAATGCAATTATAATGGGACGGAACTTTTAGGTAACTAGGAAACCTACTGAAGACTTTAGAAATAATTCAATGAGTTATCATTGAAATTTCCATATCTAGAAGTATGCTGTAGGGGATTTTTGATGTTTTGAATAACACACTTAACACCCGTCTTACACTAATTAGACATTTTAGTAAATGTTTCAGGGAAAGAGTAAACAGTTTATTGCAGCAAAGAATTGCTCATGACTATGTTAATGTACTGTCCTCAAAAGACTCAACATAAACAAAAAACCTCTTTCACAAATCTGATTTCTGATGCACACTAATATTTCACTGACAGGTCTTGTGGCAGAGTACAGGCTCTAGTTGCCACACACAAATGTTTTTTAACAAATACAAGCAAGCACGTCCCACCCATGGCCTGCAGTCCACATGCAGCCCATATCAGGCTGTCATGCAACCACTCCCTGCCCTGTGTCACCATGTCAGCAACTCTACTGCACTGAGCAGCCTAGCTTGCAAATTTTTTTGTATGTTTGCAACTCCATTTTCAGTCAACATTACCTCAATTTTCAGTCATTCATTAATTGAAAATTTTCAAATGGAATATATAGAGTTGCTATCAGACATTCAACTCAAAAATTTGATCACATCTCTTTGCAAGAGTTTTATGAAACCTATATTACCAGTGAAAAATATCCCTCTCTTCAGAATCATGTCTTATTCATGTCATCACTTTTGGGCACCATGCATATTAGCGAGCAACTATTTCCAAAGATGCAGAACAGAAGGAGTAACATTTCATCAAAAATATGCCAGAAACCTTGAGAATTCACTGAAAACTGTTATCACTTCCATCAAGCCTGATGGAAACAAGATCAAATATCCTGCCATCCCACTAGTTTGAAGGTCTTAATCGCTTTTTTTTTTTTTTTTTAATGTACTAGTAAAAATATTTTAAAACAGCTTTTTTTTATTTGTTTTTCTTTTAATTTAGATACATCTTAACTATATTATATTTTTTATATATGACCTAACATAATTCCTCTTCATCCATTGTGGCCCAGGCAAGACAAAAGGTTGGACAACCATGAGGTAATGCATTTCAGGATGGTTAATTGTTATTTCATCCTCTGTAGAATTGTAACAATACCAGTAACTGTCATAGCTGAAAGCAAAAACAATGGTACTAACATTATGAAGATGACTTTGAGTCAAGTTTTGAAATGTTCTCAGCAAAAATTTATTTTCTTTCTTTCTTTCTTTCTTTTTTTTTTTTTCATAGTTAAAGGATCACTTAAAGGAAGACTTCCATTTTCTTTTATTCTCATGCAGCCAAATATGTTTTCAAGTACAGTGAAAAAACACCCACACATGTAACCTCCTATCAACCTGCACTCTCATCCCTTAAATCATTTTATTTATAGGCATTAAAAAAGTCCACAAAATTCTTTCAAGGTAATTGAAATCAAGGACAAAATAACCAGGTTCTCAGCTCATATAAATCATCTAGTTCTACCAACTTCAGAAAAGCTCTCTGATCTACTGAGCTGTGAATACAACCCTAGACTAGGGTTTTTTTTATTACTCTTCCTTTAGTGATAACCTCAAATAAAACATAGATATCCAGGGTTCTTACTGATTCTAAGCTTTATACAATGCACCATTAAAAATAAATAAATCAAAATAAATCAAAAGCATAATAAATCCACAAAACAAACACATGATCCCAGCCATTACAGAACAGGCAGTAAATGTTACCCTTCTCATACTGAAAACATAGCATTAATTCCAAGAGAAAAAAGTGCAGCTATCTGGAATGTGTTGACAAAAACATACAGAGTCTTTCAGAAGAGCTTCACAGTTAAGTAATAACAATGCTGAGCAAGGGAATTTTTTATTTATTTTATTTTGTCTTCTTGAAAAGGAAATAACATAAAAGATTTACAACAGCATAATATATTCTCTAAAGCAAATCATAGCAGAATACAAATTATACACAATTTC
This sequence comes from Coturnix japonica, assembly GCF_054131305.1. Classification (NCBI taxonomy): domain Eukaryota; kingdom Metazoa; phylum Chordata; class Aves; order Galliformes; family Phasianidae; genus Coturnix; species Coturnix japonica. The sequence continues at coordinate 50,039,109 of NC_140664.1, forward strand.
AACATGTCTCATGAAACAGGAGATACACTCCATATTCCATATTAGCAGAACTAAGCACATCTGTCTCACACTGGGTTATGCAGATGGAGTATGGACACGAAGACAAGAAGGGAACCATCACTTCAACACCTACTTTTTCAACTGAAAGCAGCATAATGCAATTCCTTGTAAAAATAGATGAAGTCTTGTAGACAGACATTACTTATAAAGAATGCATTCTAACCTTAAAGAGCTTAAACAGGTTGAGAAGATAACGTTAAAATAAGGTAATGTGAAGATAACATTGAGCTGAGTAATGAGAATATAAGGAATGAGGAGACAAAACTGATTAAAAAAAAAAAAAACTGAGGAAAAAACAAGGCTATAGGATAACTATTTATTTCCTCATCCCTGAAACTAGCAGCTTGAAAGTATTTAGACTCAGAAGTCCTTAGGTCCTTTTTCATCCTCCCTGCTTAAATCTGCAGTGAAGCTGACTCATTTTTTCACATTAGTGCTATTATTCCACATGTTGCTTTCAGCCATCTAAATTTTCCATTGCATTCTTCACAGTAGAAAAAAAGGTAAAGTAGAACTCAAACAATGATGATTAATAACAACAGTCAGTTTAGTACACGACTGTGCTAATGATCTTTCCATCAGCCTAAGCAGGCACTAGTCTAGCGATCTGATTCAATAATCTGATCACTGCACTATCCCAAAAAGGGTAAGCAGTCAGCATAAGTAGCATTTTTATCAAGATAAAACTTGTAGGTCAAGTGTTTAAATTTGTCATTCATGATAAGAAATATATTTTCCCTGTCAGGCTATGCTATGCTTATTCTTTCACTGTAGAAAAAATGTATAAAACAGAAGCAGATTTCCCAATGTATCTTGTCCTCTGTAGTTCTTTAAACATTCTTGAGCTTCATATTGTATTACTTATTGCATCATAGATACTAAACTGATAAAATTGTTTCAAAGCCTTTCTTTTGGGTTCTTTCTTTGGGTTCTGAAGTGAAAAAGTCTAATTACTAGTACTATTTTATCTTGAAGGAAAAACATGCAGTCTTGATAGCATGAGAGATAACTAGACTTCTAGAAGGTGAAACAAAAGAATCTGAGAAGTTTGAAAGCAATTCGAAGTTAACTTGAAATGGACCATAGAAATTTTAAAAATTTATCTATATATGTCCTTTAACTCACAAGAATCCCTCTGAGAACTGCTTTAATCTGCATAAGTGTATCATGTGCTCTCAGTTTTCCATAATTTGCACTCCAAATGCTTCAAAATCCCGGCTTGAAGTTACTTCTAATTATCAACTGTAATAAAGAAATATATACAAAGAGAAGTGTTGAAGGGCAACTAGGACAAATGTTATGTGTTCAATCAGCGCACAAAATTAACTATTGATGGCTTATAGCTCAAAGCATACATATTTTTGTAAGTTCCAAATATAGTAAAAATTATTATAAATTTTACCCAGATTCTCATAATGTTTTCTATTGAAGCCACTGCTAGTAAGAAATGATATCCACAGTATCTGGTCTAAATTCCATTTTATATTATGCATTCTAAGTGCAAAACACCATTGCAAAACTCTATATCACTGTAACTATACTGATTTCGACTGTGGTTACATAAACTGCATATGTGCCAACATATACTATCTTTGCTACCAACAGAAGGAGAAACAATTGCAAAATATTTTTCTCAGTTATTTAATAGTAATATTTTACAGTGAGTTTATCAGCTGCTCCACTGATTATGCCAGTTTGTTTCAAGTCTGGTGAATGCATCAGAAATTAACAGCATAAAACTCAGCATAATGAAAATATTCAAGTGAATACAGTACTGTTTTAAAGCAAATCAGTTACTGCTACAAAATCTACGTCAGGATTCTCCATGCTAACAAGTAACCTAAAAGCAACTATTAAAGGGATTTTAATGGAAACTACATCATCTACAATTGAATATAGAACAAGGAGTATTTTAGAAAAGAAATGTTTAGAAAAGCAATATTATTACAGCAATTCCAAGCTGAAATCATAATTAAGCTTAATTAAAGTGCTTTTAATTAAAACCCTGATTTACCATATGCTAATAATTTAGTATGTGTGTTTGACTGAATTAATATTGCTTGTTTAGCACGAAGCTTCACTTATTAGTGAAACTGTAAGTTCCAGAAATTTCAGTTAGTGCTTTCACATAGTTCCCACTGGAAACAAACTTGATGCTAACTTAATACAATTGTACATGCAGTCATTTATAATGTACTTTTTAAATTACATCTTATCACATCTAGAATTAAAGCAATTTGTGTTAAATTGTGTTATATTTCAGATTGTGTCAGGATACAGATGCAAACTACATGACTAACACCTAAGTGGAGAATATTTCACGCTCCAATGGGACTAGGGCAAGGTAAGTAACATGTAGAAATAAAATAAGAAGAAAATTCTCTTCAAGAATGTACAGTGATTAAAATAAATAAATAAATAAACAAACAAACAAACAAATAAATAAATGAATAAATCATCAATTTGCCATCTTTACTTGGATCTCTTTCCAGTTCTGCCTCTAGCTAGTTATGATTTTGAAAGCTGCCTAGCAAGTGTTTCATTTTTGTAGCTTTAGTACACCAATAAAACAATATCAACCACTTGAAAAAAAAGTTTCTTAGTTTCAAATGAAAAATCTGGAAAAGTGTATATTTTTCTTCTCTCTGTTTATGCCTAAGCATTTACAGACATTTCGAGTTCAGTTGGATACAACAATCAACATCACTATGAAACAATAAGATATGCCAGACAGAATAAGGATGCTTATTTTACAAATGATTTTTTTAAAAAAGTTTTCTACTGCTTTAAGGAATTATAAAGCAAAGGGGGAAAAAAGACAATTGAAAAAAAGCTTTTATTATTTTCACAGAGACAGGCTGACTTGCTTACATTTAATCTACTGAGCTTTAAGTCTTCCTTAGCAAACTTTTCAAAAGTTTTCCACCTCTGCATATAACTCTCAAAAGCATGCAAGACTGGATCTACTTGTTGGAAAGTTCATCTCCTCTGTTTCAAATGCTTTTTGTTTGAGATTGCTCATGCCTATCAAAGCACTTCCCTAATTCTCAAGCCTAATATAAGAGTCATTCCCCGTTTCCCAGTAGAAACTGAACAACTGTGCAGAAAAGAGCAAAAGCTTCACTGACTCTAGGAAGTAGGATAGGTATGAAGATGTCTGATTTTATGATGCAGTTAAGTAGTAAATGCTGATACCCTATTTACCCAGGAGTACAGACACTGACTTCAGAATATTTATTCAAATCGCAAGTATTTTACTTGGCATACTAGGCTAAACAATGAGCACTGGCTCCTTTCAAAACATCAAAGCAAAGCTTTTAATACATGTTGTGGCGTTCTGGGACTGTAGAATTTTGGATGAACGGGACTGTTTTCGATATTTTCCCCTTTAGTCAAAAGGATCACCCCATCCTTCTTTCATTTTAATTTTTACTTACAGAGAAGCACACTAAACCGGAACAAACCAGATAAGACAAGAAGTGGTTCACAGATGAGGCCAAGTGCAGTAGCTTTAATAATCTGAGGATTGTTCAGCTGGTAGTTCTACAGCTTGCAGATAAGCAGTCACTTATTCCTGCAGAATCAGTCCATTGGACTGAATTGGGTCTGGCAACGACTGAATCTCCTGAGTTATACAGTAGTATAATTAAGCAGGAAAAAATAACAACAAATCTCATGTAAAGTTGACATTTGAAACATTCATCTTTGAGTGAGTCTCTCACAGGGCTACCATCAATAATGCTTTCATTAATTTGAACAATTATTATTAACAAAAGTAATAAATTTGATCAAAGCAGAAGGTTAATGCTGAATAGTAACAATATTTTAATTAACCTGAGGAAAATAGTTCTCACAGTGTCTATTTACCATATATCAGTACTAGCTTTGCTCATGCAGATTTCTTATAGTTTATTCCTGGCCAGTCATCCCTCTCTACTGTAAGTCTGCAGTATCATTTTTTCTGGAGGGGGGTGGAAGACAGCACTTCTGTTTTAAAGACCACATACAGTGTAGTCTTTCTTGGATCAATACACATCAGTTATTAGGTACAAGCCAGGAAGATTTCATTCTTCTTGTTAAGGGAAGTAAAAACCCACTATTCATCATCATAGCTATATGTTCAGCTGTGTACTAGCATATTATATGTCTAGTCCTTGACTGTGGTAACTGAACTCTGATGCAATCAACAAGACATATGGAGGAATGAGTGGCCAGTGATTCAGCCATCCATCATGACACTGCAGGTTCTGCTGAATCATAAACAGAAAAGAGCTGAGGATCCTGAACACCAAATGCTGTTAGAGGGCAAGAGTGCTATTCACTTTGTTGAAACTGGAATTTCTGAAATATTTAGAAAGAGAAGTGAGCTCATGGGAATTTGTATTTCTTTCAGACAACATAACAGAGAATTCTAAAATACAGTTTGATACTTCATTTCAAATTTAGGATGGTCAGTAAGAAGCAATAAGACATTTTTATTGCTAATTATGAACAAGACATATATGCTCACATAGTGAACACGTAAAATATGCAAACATTACAGCTGAATGTAATATATATACATATATATGAATATATATGTATGTGTGTATGTGTCATTTGTTCTACCCAAACTTTAAGGAAACAGACTAATCACTCACCTTAATAATAACAAACAAATAACCTATCCTGATGTTCTTTTCTCCCAGGTATTTACACCGGTTATGGAACATAGATTTGTTAAAATGTCTGGCAACAGCTTCACTGTTGATAGATACTAATGTCTTAAGATTTATGTACAGGATTGAAAAAACTAAGAAACAAAATGATAACACCTTAACTTTTGTAGCAGGAAACTCACCTGAAATTGTACCATAGGAAGTTTTCATAACTGTTTCTTGCAGGAAAATATAAGGAATATGATAACCAAATAAATCACATGGCTGCAGTGCATCATATATTGTGAGGCTGTAAAACAAAGACGTTAACTAGCCAGAAATAATAAAAAAGGAAAAACTGATTTAATCACTTCTTCCAAAATAGGTGTTTTGAAACAATAGAATAGGAGTAATGAGAAGAGTGTGGGGGGTGGGAAAGTTAGCCATACAGCACTCCTTCTCAGGAGGCAGCCTAGGCCTGAGAGTCTCTCCCATTCAGTGGCTGCCCTTATTTGAGCCCAGCACGGGTCCACCCTTCTTGTCACCTGTAACAATTGAGAGAATTCTTAGGTATTAAAACATTGATCACTTTTTTTTTTTCTTTTTTTTTTTTTTAAAAAAAGTACATATTCATTCTCTATGCAATCTGTAGTCTAAAAGAAACTTTCCACAAAGAAAAAGCAACACATCATGTTGGGTGGTCCCTCGTGGAGCCAGGAGTTGGATCTGATGGCCCTTATGCATCTCTTCCAACTGAAAATACCCTACAATTTTATTCTCTAAGTTCCCAGGATCTGTGATGAATGCAAGCAGCATGTTAGTCAACCAAAAAGACTGACTTTGAAACAACACTCAAAGGCAAATAGCCAGAACACATCAGACAAACAGGATTCTAATTACTAGGTTACCCCTCAGCTAGCTCAAAACCACTTTAGGAGTTTTCCTTTAGCTATATTTTACTTCGCTGTCACTGATAAATCTGTTTACCATTGCTTCTTTGATTCTTATTTGCAAAGCAAATGCAAAGCAAATAGATTTGTGCATTATTTATCCATTCATCCCCCCTTTCCCCCCTATGCCTCCTCCCACCTCCCTCCCCCCCACAACATGCCCCCCCCCCACACACACACTTCTAAAAGTATGTGGAAATAGAGGGTACTGCACTCAGAAAGAGATTGGGAGACTATAAGCAAGCTTTTTGTGTCTGGACCTTGCTAGGTAATGGTAAATTCCAGGTACTCTCAATGGTGCAAGCCAAAAATTGAGCAAATTCAACTTCCTATGTGGTGGGATATCCCAGCTGAGTGAGAACACTGTGAGAGGTTCAATTTTATGATATGAATTGCTTGATGGAAGCTACCTAAGTAGCACAGAACATGTTCAATGCCATTCATAATCCCTCATTGTAGAAGATGCTTTAAGTGATTTTGCATACTAAAAATAGCGTCATCATATTGGTATGGTGTTCTACCTGAATAATATACTTAAATACTCAGAAGTCTAATAAAACCAGGCAGAAACTCCCATCAGAACACATAGACTACATTTAAAACTGATACTACTTTGCTCAGTGCATTCGCTGTTATCTCCAGATGACACCGTCATATAATGTGTATATGGACTTCAGCTGCATGAAGGATTAAAGTGAAATAAAATTCAGAAAAAATTTTAGTTTTTAATGTTTCAGGCAGCAGAATCATGTAGACACTGCCTGTTAAACTATATAGAAATATTTTTTTAAAAATGAAAGCGTAAATGCAAATATGAGATTAAAAATGCATAAAACAGCTGTAGTAAGAACATATGAATAGTATGGATGACAATAAAAAAATATTTCTAGCAGAAACACAGATAAAACATTCCCTTTCATTCTACCTCCCTTAACAACTCTTCTTCTCCAAATGAGATCCAGTTTTATTTGTTTGTTTGGTTTTTTTTTGTTTTTTTTTTTTTTATTATTAGTATAATTGTAGGAGTGGGAAAATGCTTATCCATTTTGGTGTTGCAATCATTCACTGAAACATTTATCGACCAAAAAAGCCCCATGAGAATTTTGATTGTTTTAGCATTCTTTTTTGTATTTTTCCTGGGAATGAAAAGGACAAGCTTTCTTCTTTTATTTTATGCAAAATTACAGTAATTGGTATCTGACCTTTCTGGAATAGACTGCTAAGCATTACACTGCCTGATTTTTTATTTTTTTTTTTTTATTTTTTTTCCATTGAATCAATTATTTAAATTATGGCTATCTCAGAAAGAGCAACAAGGTGAAAATAGGAGTAGAATATTTAAATGAAAGTGAAAAGCGACTCTCTACTATTACTCCATTAACATAAAACATATTATCAGCTGAAAATCTATCTACTGCAAGCTACTAACACTTAGATTAAAATTTAGCTTTTAAATAATCAAAGAAAACCAGCACAAATAAAGAAAAATGTATTTTCTAAATGAAAAGACAAATGAAATGAATTTCTAATGGAAAATTAGAGGAGAGGAGGGGAGGGAAGAAAAAGAAATGGTTTATTATTAGTGAAAATACGTGTTTGTTTTGTTTTTTTTTAAATGGTCTAAAATAAGTTACTCTGTTTACCCAACCATCAGTTTTTAAAACAGAGAAAAAGAGAGGGCAGTTTTGCAAATGAATCCCTTACTGAAATGTTTTCCAGAACCATCACCAGTAAACTCATTCCCAAGCACTATTACAGAAGCAGTATCCTTCCTAATCTAGATCATCAAAACAGGAGAAAGGCAATAAAAATGCATTTTATATGGTAAAGTCATCAGAAACCAATGTGCACACAATCTTGTAGAAACTGCTTTCGGGTATACTGACCTTAAGCCACTTGAATAGGCTTAAACCTACTGAATATTGAATAGGCTTAAACCTATTCTAGTCCATCAGTTTGACTCAAAGTAGTTTAAAACCAATAGCAGCAGAATATACCATATTTTTTTCTCATAGATAAGGAGAGATACTCAGGACAGGATAATTTCAAAGTTTTCTAATGAAAGATCAGAGAGTCATCATAAATTAGTAATTTCAGTCTCTATAAAAAATTACAGAAAAGAACTATAAAAGCATTGATCTGGATTCACATTATCAATGAAAGCATTAAATCTTCCCAATGGATTGGCCTTCCAGTAGTTGAAGGGAGCATATGAACAGGAAGGGGAATGGCTATTTAGAAGGGTGATAGTGATAGGACAAGGAGAATGGTTTGAAACTGAGATGAGAGAGGTTAAGATTAGATATTAGGAGGATGTTTTTCATACAGAGGGTGGTGATGCACTGGAGCAAGTTGCCCATAAGTTGAATAAATCGTAAGTTGAATAAAAACTTTATCTCACAAGAGAATTATAACAAAGTTCAAATCAAATATTATAATATTAATTGCATTTACACTGTCTTCATTCCTTACTATTGCTTTGTATATTGCTACTGTATCATGTTAAAGATACTCAGCTAGCATAACAAAAAATTCCACTCTTATAAGAAGATTGTAATGGTTTAGATAATTTAATACCATCCTGATGATTCTCATCATTTATTGAAGGTGATCATTTCCATTATGTTAAATCTTTAAACACAGTAAATCAATTCTAGTTGTAATTATGTTTTATGCTCAAGAATTTCATGGTTAATTGCTCTTTTGAAGATTGTGATTCATTATTCCCCTGCTATTTCTTTTATACAGTGCACCTAGCTTGACATCTTTATTCTGTTGTTTTTTGTTTTTTTTTTAAGATCAATTACTAAACTTCTCTGTAGTTGACAACATTCTGCAAGTTAAATTTCTGAGTTTTTAATAAAATTAACAGTTTTTTTCTCAATATACATCTCAATACTTACCAAAGATATATCTACAATATCACTTCAGATTGTCAGGATTATCACCAAAACAAATAGCATATAGTAATCTATTTTGGAGTACTTTATAACCAGTAGCACAAAAATCAGCTGATCACTAGCAATCATCTGCAAATATCTTTAATCCAAATACAATTTTCTATATAAATCTATAGTTACTGGGTAGGCAGTACCTTAGAACTGTGCAACTTGAAATCCCCAAACTGGATTGATCCAGATAAGGAAGTGAGTAAAAGAAAGGTAAGACTGCATGCAAAATGACAGGCTGCAAATGAACTACAATATTTAGTTTGTCGGGAAAAAAATAAAATTAAAAAATAAAATCTTCAAATCAGCTTCACGCTTTGAAAATTTAGTGATTTTAACCTGAAACAGCCAACTAATGATTATAATTAACAAGAAGAAAGAAGCAATTTCAAAAGAAGAGATGCTTCTACATCTCTTTTCCCCCAGCAGGCTACTCTTCATTTGTAAGCATATCAAGATTTTCATTCAGACATACATATTCAGCTCATTATTTTGAGCTTACTGACATGAATTTCATACTGGTGTAATTTTAATCTTTAGTAGAGATGCTTTTAAATCCAGCAGCATAATATAGGGTGGGATAGATTCAGCTGCTATCACCTGTGGAGTATTCATTTTTATCTTCAGCTTGATTCATTTACTTTGTTTGTAGAAGTCTAGAATATTGAATAAATTAAAACCATATTTTGCTGTGCACATCCAGCTGTGTGTATAAGAACATCCATATACAACTCAAGCATCACAGCGGTTGTATTGCACTAGATTATTTTGAGTAAATGGTATGGAAGCTTTAAGGTTTCACCATGGTAGGCTTGATACAGATGTAACAGTATATGCAAAAAACATCCTTCACATTAATTCAAATAATTCTCAGAAGCAGTGCAGAATAGGATAACAGAAAGTCCTACATTACAAAATAAAAATTCTGATAGATGGTATCACATCATCTTTATTTACTTTTTCTCTTGGAAATGTTGTTTCTCAGGTAAGATCTGAGAAACTGAGAAACAGATACGTAAAGTCAGTCAAAGAAGAACCAATTAATTACTTATTCTAGAAGGCATTTTTTTCTTAAAAGGACCTGAGTCAGTTGCTCAATTCATTGTAAATGTGTAAGCACATTTCAGAATTATGTCATAAGATGCTTATGACAGAGAGTCTTTATTTCCCATAAACAGTGCTAACTTCCCCATCTAAGAGAAGGAAATTTAAGGTAAATAAACACAAAAGAACTGACTGTCCAACAAGAAAAGGCATTATCATTTCTAGGTCTTACTAAAGTTTCAGCATGCATCAAGACAAGCAGCAGGGAAAAGGTGAAACAAGTAATAACTCTGTGTCAAACACAGTATACTCTGTATCATACGTCTAGATGCAGAAACCTCCAGTTACTGGGTAAATTATATAACACATCCATCATTAATACTAAGCTCAATCCCAACAATTCTTTTTTTTTTTTTTTTTTTTTTTTTTTTTTTTCTGTGACAGGTAATAGAGAAGTACATAAACAAGCGACAACATAAAAATAAACAATAAAATTCAACTATGAATGTATATACAAGGTAGGTAGCTAGCGAGTGAATAGATATTGATCTCACTTTTACCTTATTTTTTCTTTTTCCAGGTTAATTCTATTTTACTACTAAACTGAGGTTGTGCACTACTTACCTAAGAGTCTGTCTTTACTTCTTTATGCATGAAATAAAAATAAAAATAAAAATAAAAATAAAAATAAAAATAAAAATAAAAATAAAAATAAAAATAAAAATAAAAATAAAAATAAAAATAAAAATAAAAATAAAAATATCTACATCAAGAATTCAAAAAAGCAAAACACAAAAAAATTTTGAGCCATGCCATCACTGAATTTGTTTGCTTATTCATACATAGCAATAGTAGAAAAACTGACTGTGTCAACAAATCACCATATTAAAACAAAGACACAGTCATGTGCTGCTTAAATCTCTGTTCAAAAACTTTACTGAAAAATAGCAGGGGGTGGAAAAGAGAGAGAAAAAAAAGTTCACAATCTGAATGACAGGTGTTTGCAGTATCCTCATAGTACAAAATATTAGTAAAAAATTCCTTAAAAATACTATCACTTCTTCTCTTCACACCCTAAGTTCCTTCTCCTGTTTTTGTCATGTTTAGCTGAATTTATTGCTGAATATTATCCCACCTTTGTTTTATTTATTTGTATAAAAATAAATTTGAATAGACAGTAATATGAACCCTAGAATTCATAGACTTTGCATTTCTTCACATTTTAAAAAAGAATAAATATTAGTGCTGGATGAATTTTCATCATTCAGTCATAAATGAGCTAAAGCATCTCAGTTCAATATCTACATTAGTTCGTATCTCTGTAAAAAGTAAAATAAACATTTTGCAAATAAATAAATAAATAAATAAAAATTAAAAGAAGAAATAAAAGAGGACTTTGTTATTCCCTAGCAACAAATACCTTACACTGTATTATAAAAACCTTGTTCTTATGTTTTTTAAATAATATTACCATGTAATGAATTTCATCCCTGTTCAGTTCTACAGATAAACACAAGTTTGGAACTGATGACATTACCTGGTAACATTATTAAATTCATTTTCTGTCTTCTGTGTATGTGCTCCACATGCGTCATCTCCACAAACTAGTATGAGTTACTTTATTCCAAAAGAAACCTTGATGCCTTCAATTAAATGAAAACTTGGAAGACTTTGCTTCCGTCATGTCAAATACAAACAGTGAAGACAAACCATTTAAAGATGAAACACCATGGACAAGAAGGTTACTCTTTCCAATATATTGATGTCTGCTTTTCCTTTTCACTTCTTCACTTGTAGTGAAAAATGACCAAAGAAGTTTAGAATGACTAAAACTATGAGGAAAGCTTCTTTTATGATGAAGTGAAATAAAAACATAGTATTTGGAGTCATTCTCATTACACTTCTGTCATTTGAGTAAAGGTGAACAGCCACCAGAGGGTAAATTCATGAATTTCCCCACAGAACACCGATATCATTTTGAAGATATCTGTATGGGCAGTAACTGCTTTTTCAAATATCATTCAGACAACTGGGGTTGGGGAGAAGGGGTGGAATCTGTTCTGACTTGTCCAACTGAAGATGAAACACTAATTTCTAAGTAATAAGGTAATATTTAGAAAATTCTTAAGAAATCTGATAATTTTTTAAGACAACGAAAGAAACAGCCCACCAAAACATTAGTGCTGGAAGAGTGCACAGGGGTGTTGACCTCTCTTGTCACTGGTATCACTGCTTTATTTATTGATTAGAATTTAAAAATGAAATAAATGTATCCTGATTTGATTTTATTAAAAAGCTAACCAACCTAATTTAAAAGATGCAGTAGAGATTACCTTGGCAACTTGAATATTTGAATGCATTGCTTTTAAAATAAATGAAGGAAATTAGAGTTAAAAATGAAGCTATTAAAAACTTTAAGATAAAAGCAAGAAAGAGAATTTTAGAATAGAAATAAATTCTTACACTAACTGTATCAGAGGAAACAAAAATAGAGCTGTTTGTGAAATTTGTTTCAAAGTAGTTGATGCTGGTAACACATCTACAGAAGTATGGTTCATGTTTTTACTAAATTCATGAAGTTTTTGCATAATTTATTAGGAAGTAATTTAGTCATGAATACAGATTTTTTGGCAGTGGAGAAAATGTCTTTATGATGAATATTTTGCAGCTTAACTTCCTTTTTCCCTTGTTAAAATGTGCTACTATAGCACTTTTATACATTAACTTTTGACTTTATAAATTATAAACCAGCAGGGACTATTAAAGAAAGTCTCACAAGATGCTTGCTTGAGGTACATATAGATAGGGACATTTTATTCATAACCAATAAAATACTGCACTAGAATTATAACATTTTCCTTAAGGTTCTTTCACTATATCTAATTCTTTTATTCACCAAGATGTAGCTTTACAGCTTGTGGTAAATACTAGAAAGGTTTTTTTCAAGAAACAAAAGCTTACATAAAATGTGATTATAGTTCACAGAATTTCTTTAGCCTTCCATTATTATACACTAGGGGAATGAAAGAACTGTCTTTACTAACAGCTCTCAACTGCCTCCCTCCTCCCTTTTTCCTTTTCCATTTTTTGTTTTTATTTATTTATTTATTTATTTTAAGAAGCCTGAATACAGTCGTAAGTTGGCAGTATGAGCGTTATTATTTTGGGAAAAAAAAAAAAAAAAAAAAAAGGAAATACTCCACCATTGTTGAGTAGTGTTCCACTTGGAATCATATTACCAAAAACAGAACAAAGTTGCCATTTGGAGAGCAGGGGGTCAAAATCATGTGAGCAATGTCATGATGCCATTCAGAGGCTTCATTTTTTCTCTGTGGCCCAAGCAGCTTTCAAAACAAGGTAAATATAGAGAGAGGAAACATGCAGAGCAATGTCATCTTCTCAAACACTCAGATTAAAAATCTGTGAATAATGGTTAACCCAAAAGCAGAATGCACTTTCTAGATCTGTCCTGTACAATGCTGTTTCCTCTATGAGATTATTTTAAAAAATCCTTTCAGTAACACTATATGCATATTTTTAAAAGACTCATGGAAGGGCTAACAATGATCAGGTGAAACAGGCAACTCTCAGCATACTAAAAGGTCTCCTATTAATCCAGAAAAAAAGGTAAATTAAGAAGGAGTATGATTACTGTCTTAAAATTGCAACAGCTTTGAACACACAAGGGCTTCTGAGGAGAACTATTTAGCTAAAGAAAAACACTAGAACAAACTAAAAAATGTGTATAGATTAACCATGAGTAAATTTAGGCTGACAACAAAGATAACAGGCTTACAAAAGCTGGCAAGTATGGTCAAAGGACAATGAAAACTGCACTTAAGTGCTGCTTTGAGTGGTATAGATTGACTGCATAAAGGTTGTTCTCATGACAGCTCATGGCCAGACTTCATCACACGGTAATTCCTTTGTGATCCTCTGTTTATTGTGGTTGGTCTTTTCTTTTTTCTTTCACACAATAATAATAATAAAACAGAAATACAATGTCTTATCTTCAGAAGATAAAGACAGCACTACCACAAATCTTTACTCTTTAAAACACAGATGCATACAATGGATTAAAAAAAAAAAAAAAAAAAAATCAACAACAAAAAGACACCATTATTAAATTCCAAGAAATCAAATAGCATTTGTGTCATTGTGACTTTCTTGAAATCCTTTTCCTCTTCTGGTTTTGCTTCATTGTCAATAGGAGAAATACACACAACATGACACAACGAAAGGTAAAGGTATTCCAATCCACCATGTATATTTATATACATTATAAGTAAAGGAGTCAGAGCTGAAAAGCTCTTTACTTTTTAAAAGCAATTATTTTCACTGAGAAATCTGCATTGTACAATCGGCCCCAGACATGATCATAGCCTTAATAAGAAGTATACAAATTATTTTACTCAGAGCACACCAGAGAAGCAATCCTGAAATAAGTGGCATAACAAATCTAGAAGGGTGGAAGGGCTCTTATTTAAAACACAGAAATCTGCTAAAATTACTTTAAAACAGCACACAATAAGGTGGAAGTGTGATATTTGAAATTGGGTTAATCTCCACTATTTTTAAACACAGAAAGAAGAGCTAAAGTCTTCTATTTCTCATACACACTACTTTAAGATATTCGAGTTAAGAACAAAACATTTACTGTTCTAAAAACTAAACACAGGAAAACCTAAGGCAGAAAAAAGAAGGTCAAATATTGACAAATATGAAAGCATTGCACTGCTACACAAAGCACAGCCATTCCAATGCTCATTTTTTCCAGTTCTCTTCAGCCTTCTATTCCTGTTTGCGCAAAGCAAGGGAATATTAGACTTTGCTCCTATTTTGATTGAAGTCTTTGATCCTTTTAAAAATCAGAGATAGAGACACTAGCACAAATGCCAATCATTATGGAAATAACCACACATGCTGTCAACCAAATGTTCCATTGCTCATAGGTTCTGTGTGCTGTTACTAAAAGCTGTCACTGGAAAACTGATCGGTATCAATAGGTCAATCACTGCAGTCTCATAAAATCTGCATATATATCCAGTATCATGCAAGTTACATAGGAAGAAAAAAATGCAAAAAAGCCCTCAGAAATACAGTCTGAGGTATTCAGAAATTCAGTTTCTCTATGTAAATCTAGGTCACACTTAAAATAAAATTTTATTTGCATATGGATTTTATTGTTTTGTATGGCTTAAAATATTAATGTTTAGGAATATTTAAGGGCATTCACAGGGCACTGTAACCACAGAAGCACATTACACTGTAGCAATTCATTTTTTATACATGCAATTTACTTTTTATATACTAATACACTGCACATATTTTAGTCATTTAACTGAGTAAACTAACCTGTCACTCATAAGTAGAGTTCACAGAAGTTCATATTTTATATAAGGCTCCAGCCATTAAGCAAATGCTAGAGAAGATGTAAACAGAATAATCTGTTGAGACAGTAGTTCAAAGCATGTTGTTAGCTGACTGTATGTTTGAGTAGACAAATTATATCTTTGAACTCTGTCAACTACATGAATCAATCAAAAAAGTTTGTTAAGAATACTATATAGCAGCTTTCCACTATAAGATAATAAGAAAAATCCATAAAAACCTGTATGTCTCGGAAATGCATGAACAATATTTGCATTTGAAAATATATATATTTACATTTATATGACACAGTGGCATATAAAATTTGTTTACTGTCTACCTTCTTAGCCTTCAAGGACTTCAAATGTTGGGGAAGCAATAAGATGCAAGAAAAAGGACATAAAGAACTTCAGTTATGAAAGCCTCCGTCATCAGTTCCACCAACAAATCAAGTCACTTTCTCTCAAACTAGTAAAGATATCTGTCCTTAACTACATATAATAAATAAAACTCCTACTAAGGAAAGCATGGCAGCAAGAGGCAGGATACAGATACTTAAGTGAGAATGTAATTAATACAATACGTATTTTATGGAATAACTTTTTTGCCCCTCTTAAAAGACTAGCTTTAGGGGTTCCTTTTTTGTTTTGTTTTGTTGTTTTGACTTATTTTTTCTTCCACATTTTAATAAGAGAGAAGGCAAATACTTAATGAAGTCTTATGAATGCTGTTGAATAATGATAGTCCTGCACTCAGAATAAATAGTTTTCAGTTTTTTTGGAGCTGGAGTTCCATACAGAAAGTACATTCAGGCTAAGCCAATACTACTGCTAGCATGAAGAAATATGAAAATGAAGAGAAAAGGTGTCTTCTAACATCCTCCACTAGATCAGAATTTACCAGTAAACTAAAGCTAGTCTTTGGTCAAGCCACCATGATACAGCTCTGTCTGACCTGTTCAGAGTAGAGCTAAGAAACAGGAAGTGATGAAAGACATGATAAAACTTGTAAAGGTTGGTCCTGGCATGCTTTCAGGGAATTCTGGAACAAAGTATTAACAAGCCAGTCCTATATACCAATAATAAGTTGTAGTTTGGTAAAAAAATAAAAATACTACAAAAATCCTGGATCCAATCTCCAGGACTGAAAATGAAATAATAATAAAAACAGAGATGGGAAACATACAATATTCAATTCACACGGCTAAGCAAAAACAATGCAAAGTTTAAAGGAAGCAGTTCATTGAAATACAGTATTCTATTATGATTAAGAAAAGGATGCTTCCTACATAAACCCTGCCAGAAAGGACAAAGAACTGTAAATACCACATGCCTCATGTGAAACAGAAACATCAAGATGAAAGGCTCAGAAAAACAGTAGAACCTGCCTTTGTAGTCCTTAGGTACTGAACCATCAGTGAGAGAAAAAAAGAAAAACAGCCAAAATCAATCAATGAGTAAATAAGGAGAATCAAGTGATTAAGAAGAACAATTCTCATGAGGGTAATGAGTTAAATGAGCTTAAAGAGGAAGAATAAGGAAGACTGGGAACATTCATGCTGCCTCTGTGGCACTGCAAAAGAGTTGCGTGCATAATACCTACAATTAATAACTTCATCAGCCTCAGGCTGCCAAAACCAATTGGGTGAATTCTGTCTGAAGGAACAAACACATAAATGAACAGATACTACCTTCAGGTGGACACATGTTGATTGAAAGTCTTACTCCAGGCGATTTTCCTCCAGATTCAAGTTATCACTCCAGTAATACAGTCATGGGATGGATAGAATCTTTCAGGTAGTAAGCTGAAGACATAAGTAATGTAATAATAGAGGAATAACCCAAGTGTGATTTCACACACACTAGAAATCACCCCCTTTCAGAATATCAATACCTGCACTGACATAGACTGAGACCCAATTGTAGAGCTGGAGAGAGGGGCAGGATTAGCAAAAGAACTGAGTAATACCCTGTTAAAATAATATGTATCTGTATATATTACAATAAAAGTATTCATCAATCACCTTTCTAGGAAACAAAAGAGGAGATCTTAAAAATCTTCAAGCATTTAAACTAAAAATGTTTGGTTTTTTTTCTTACATAAAAGCCAATAAAAACCATAAAAACCACAGCCAGAAAGTGCAGCTGGAGCACAGTCTGCTCTGTGCTCTTCTAGGTCAAATTTTTCCTTAGTATAAGACACTGATGATTTTAAAATCAGTGAGGTTACCTTCAAACACAGAAAAAGAACTCTCAGGAGTAGTAGTTTGCAGGCAAGCCCTAAGAAAAGGAAAGGATCTCAGCATAAACCAAGAAATGCTACCTAAATATCTTAGTATTTTGTTTCAAGCTTTTGCAAAACAGCGTCCTTGGTCTGAAACAGTAGTTTTGCTAGTACACACTGCTCTCAAGAGATGTAGGTGAGCAAAGTAAAATCTGAAGTAGCTGGCATTAGACAGGCATGACTACTCTGCTCTTTTGTCAGAAAATTGGTTCCAGTTGAGAGCAACACTGACACTTGAGGAAAGCATATGTGAGCTGCCAGGACTTTATTGCTTTCTAAATCTTAATTCTGAGGGTAATATTGGCACCTTCCTCACTTTTACAAGGTATCTTATTCAGTTGGGTGAACACTTGGCATACCTACCTGAGCAGATACTTAAGCTGCTAAGCTGCACCAAACTCAACTCAGAGGGAGATGAAATTTCCAGTTTCATCACAAGAAATCTTGTCCCAGCTGGGCTTTAAGCTGGATTCAGCATAGAATTGGGGTATTTACAATTCAAATTGAAAAAGATTAAGAAAGTCACACGGGGCCATAGGAGAAGAAAGAAGAGATATAGGAGATCTATAAGAGGAGATATAGAGGAGATATTTTATCCTATAGGAGATCTATGGCATAAAAACCGTCTCAGATATTATCCAGTGAGGCAGTAAAAAACATAGGTCAGAACTTGCCTGTGTACACTGCCGGGAGATTTAACTTCTGATGATAAAATGGATAAGTTGTAGCTGTCTGATAAGCACTGATTGTGAATGAGTCCTGACAGACAGTGTACATGTAGAAAGAAATTCATAGCCTGCAAAAAAGTAAAACATTTTGATAAGCAACTGTTGCCTTGATGCTGACTGGGAACATAACTCCAAGACAAATAGCCTTACTCCAAATATTTCCTAGGATATATTTTAGGTACATTTTTAATCCTCATGGAAATTAAACAACTTTTTGAATGTTTCACTAATACATCATCTCTAACTTGTATCTCTATATCTCTAACATAACAGGAAAAAAAAAATATAAAACAAAACAGGAAAAAAAATAAAAAATAAAAATAAGAAACAACCTTCTACAACTGCCTTGTAGTGGGATTACTTTTAGCTATCATTACTTGCCACCACTACAGTAAGAGGGATCCTTTCCCTCTTCATCAATTTCTTTGAGGTTATTCAAATAATCAAATTGCTCAGGGGCACTGCAGAAGTTTTCTAAACCACTTGCTTTACTCATACCACTGAAACAGCAGTCGTATGCATGAGAAACCAACAAAAATGCTATTAGTTTCATCAGTGAGATGAAAGGAGGAGGGAAGCAAGTACAAGCTTCTTACGTAGGAAGACACTTCCTACATAATATTAGCTCAAGATACCTGCCTGGAAGAGAACATAGCCATTTGCTTCTTTCGTCTGAAAAGACCTCAAAGATCATCAAGTCCAACCATCCAACCACAAATAGTATTCATAATAAATAGCATTTAATAATAAATAACAGGAAAATTCTAATTGTTATTAGTTCCTAATGAAGCAATTTTTGAAGGGTGGGGGGAAAAAAAAAAAATTAAAAAAATTTTAAAAAAGCTTAAAATTGAATTACTCATTTATAATCTATTTTACTTAATACTGTAAATAAAATGTAGACATACTTAAAATTTGTCACAATTTTTGTCTTTTGCTGATGAGATATGCTCACATGACTAAAATATTTCATAACAAAATTAAATTATGTTTTCATCAACCAACAAAAGATCTGAAGCAACAGAATGGAAGAAGTTAATGCAGGATAGGAAGATGACTGTATTAAGTAGTAAGTATTAAGTAAGTCTTCTTCCTGCTGCCCTGCACTGCTCCTAATAGACTTTGTAAGCTGAGCAGGAAGAACCTCATACTCATCTGATTTGCTGGAGAGAACATTCAAAGAGATTTTCCACCTTCACTTGTCCCTTTCTTGACTGCACTATTTTTTATTTATTTTTTACTCTCCCAGTTATAAACATGTAATAAGTACATAAATAGCAAGCAAGAAAGAAAGAATAAATCTACTGTAATATTTAGCTCATGTCTTGACAACAGAAATAGTTACCTTCGTGAAGTCTGTTATGATTCACCATCAACATGTTATGACTCAGATACAAACCAAATGGGAACACATGGAGAATTGTAGGAAGAGGTCACCATACAAAAATAATTATTATTTTATTTAGCTATCTTTATCAATTTGTATAATTAGTAAATGTTTTTTACTTGTATTTAGCTTATGCATACTATAAAACTAATTAGATTTGTAGAATTTAGAAAAAATTAAAATAAAAATGAAAACTCCAACAACTTTTTACATGCAGCTCAATATTAAATAAGATGTATATATTAATATTGAAATTCAAACAATGTTTGTTCTGATCTGTTAAACAAGCATAGATTGAGCCAGTTAAGCCTTGTAAATATATGAACATATGAATTTGTGTTTTTTCCCATATAAATAGATAACATAACATATAAACAGCTATTTTTTTTGCCAGGTTTCTCTCTGCAAGAAAGAGAAAGTTAAAGAAACAGAATGAAATTCTACCATACACAGAAAAATTCAGTTCAGCTAGATTCAGTGCATATAATTTCCTGTATATTTACGATTAAACTTCACTTCTGCACTGAGAACTGCTTAGACTAGCCTCACATCCACTCAGAGCTTTGTCAATTTCATAGGCTCCCAGTGAGCACAAAGACCTTGCTTTAGCCAGTTTTATCTAGAACACAGATTAAAGAACATTTTAACAGCATCCTTCTTCTAACACAGAATTTATAGCACTGAAAGCTTATAGCTGCAAGATAAGACAGCTCAGCTTGATTACCCAACTGATATCCAAGATATAGACATGTAAAATATGCATTTAAAAATATAAAAATGTTTTATATTATAAAAAGTTTTCAGTGAACTAAACTTGTCTACTTGATAAACACGTGAAAGGAGGTAGCAGCATCCTTGTCCAAGAGAAACAAACCACTTCTTTATACTCACCCAAAGATAGAAACCAAACATGGGACTAAAAAACTTCACAACACAAATAGCACAAAACTGAAAGTGGGATGTTTACTATCTATCTTTCTTTTACCCTAAGAAATATATTCTCATTTTAAGCCATGTAGAAAAACAGTTTTCAAAAAAAGCAAAATGCATAAAGAATAGAAGAAAATAAAGGAAATCAGGTGGTAATTGAAAATATCTTTTCCACTGAATTATCATCCTATTTTTAAACTATTTCATAAAATGTTGTTGAGGCTAACACTAAAATTAAAGTAACTATCAAATATTTGCAGCATGATAATGAATTCCTGTTATAATCCTAGGTAATTCTCATTTCCTCAGATCGAAAAGTAGCATATGTCACTAAAATATTATTGCACATACATAAATATTCTAATATTAAGTAAAATACTGCCATTACTGTTTTAAAATTAATACCCTGTAAAGTTATTTTCTGCCTAGTGTTTCTCATCAGACTGTAACAGTGAGAATGTTAATACATAGTCATACGTGTGATAACACACCAGAGACTTTAGGATTCAGTTACTTTCTACCAGAGAAGAACTTTGTACTTTAAGCTTGTTGCTCAACAACAGGAGAAGAAATTGCAGTTTATTAATATTTAGAATGTTAGCAAAAGCAATGCAGACCTATTGCAACCTCTGACGAGGTTTAAAAATCCACTGGTATTAAGTTGTGCTTCAGAAACTAAATGACTGGAGGGAAAGGTAGGTAGGTCAATATACTGCCAAGATGTTTCTGGAGTGCATGTGTACTATTTATACACACACACACACACACACACACACACACAGTGATTAGCCAAATAAAAAAAAAAAATAAAAAAAAAATAAAAAAAAAGAATAATAAAAAAAAAAAGATCAGTACAAAATTTCTCAGGTCAAGATTAATAAGCCTGAGCTGGCCAGGTATCTGTTCATGGTTAAAATCTTCAGGAATATTTTTCATTAAAGCTATTTGGGTTAGTGTAGTCTCTCAGTTCAGTTCCCATTGCATTCAGTGGGAGTTGAAATGCAGTCCCCTGATAATGACATGAGAGTGATGTCTTTCTGCAGCAAGCATAGAACACACTATATACTACCAAGGCCTTCAATGAAAGCATTAGTTATGGTGTTTAGACTGAGTACCATTACTGAAGAACTGGAGAATCTCTTGTTAAGAAAACTGGATTTATACCATTTTGTGTAACTGTCTCAAATAACTCCTAATCTATTAGACTACTGCATATTTAAATTTTACATCTCCAAAAGCCTTTTATATTTTCAAATGCTAAGCAGTTTTTATAATTGAAAAGTTGGATAACTAAAAACCTGTGGCATAGCCACTGAAATTCCAAAATCTCTCTGCTCTGATGCCTTTCAAAGCCTTAAAAGCTAAATACAATTTAAATGTGACATCTGCTAGAGTTATTAAATCTAGGAGCAGCTGAGGAAACATAAAAGGATTCTTCTTTTAAATAGAAAACAAGCTGACATTTTACAAATACTTATTCACTATTCCAACTACTGGTGTACATTAGAGAAGACTACAATAATCAGAAAGAATTTGAATGATCTACAAAACAAAGTGTCTACTAAATTACAAAGACAGCAGATGTTTGAGCATTTATTTCCCTTTAAGCCCTCTGCTTTCATACATTTCCAGGTCAAATATTCAGTGCGTATATTTTTTTTTCCTATTAATTTTCTACTCCATAGTACATACAGCATTTTTTAGTCAGTCGGATCAGAGATCTGAGATGCATTCTAATATAGTTTTTTTTAATTTTATTTATTTATTTATTTATTTTAATTACACAAGTAGATCTTTGAACTTAAGGTATCTGATTTACATTATCATAGGCACCTTTAACCTTTATTTTGAAATCATTATTTTTACTCCAGTACATACAGTTCCACAAGCAGAATACCTTATCTGAATTCAACATTTTTCCAGTCACAGAAAAAATAACAAATCAACATTTGACTAACTGTTTACACAATGTAGGATCTCAGTTTTTAATGAATGCTCATTCACTACAGAGGAAAAACACCAAATCTCAATTCATAATTTTACACTCAGATGGTTGGACTGTTTTTATTCTTTTTGTCGGAGAAAGAAAAGAGCTACACATTTATATTAAGAATAATTATCACCATAAATGAAACTAGAAATGTCATAGACTTGAGAAAATCTCATTCACTGTGGTCTGGAACTCATTCTCTAATTATTTCCTTACACCGAACAATGAATTGACTATTTCTGAAACAACAGCATTGGAGAATGCAGCGCCAAAAAAGTCAGTAAATCCACATCTACAGGTTAGGTGATGATCTACTGGAGAAGGGCTCTGCAAATAAGGACCTGAGTGTTCTGGTGGTCAACAGGCTGGCCATAAGCCAGTTGCCTAGGAAGTACAAAGCATCACATATAATAGAAAAGCTCATATTATTTACTATAAATAAAATGACCTCACTAAACCAATGCCAATTTCTCATAATTGGAAAGATTAAATTTTTTTATTCATCATCAAATTTTCAGAATAATTCACATGATATTAAGTTCTTCACTCAGAAGCCCAAGACTGAAATTATAACTGTAAGATCTAAAGGGCACATGTGCAAAAAAAAATATCCTTAAGTCCAGAGAGTACTGAGCAACTCATAATGTTACACAATCATTTTATTCTAAGACAAAACTTATTTGACAACCACTCCTAGCCACTTACCCATTTTGTTTAAGCATACAATTTCTCAGCTGTGACAATGCAACTATTTAGAAAGTTTTGCTTTATGTTGAATGATAAAATACTCCTGGTTATAACAGTCATCTATTTTACATCAGGGTTAGGAGGAAAAACTTTTAAATCATCTCACTGCTGCCTCAGATCCAACTTTGAATAATGGTTGTATGAAATGTGGCTCAGCCAACTCCCTGCAGATCACTTCAGTCTACTGCTATCTGTAGTTTTATCAGGATTTAGGAGATGAAAGGGAACTTTACTGTTCTCACAAATAAAAAATTCAGACATTCAAGAACCTGCAAATGCTTTTTTGTTGTTGTTGTTCAGTTAAGTTCTCTGAATGTCTAAATTCTCAATTTCAAATAATTCTCTGTAAGAATATTAAATAGATTAAATTGCAAGAAAAGTATTCATTTGCCTTGTATATCAGAAAAATAAGTATAATACAGTAGGAGTGATGTGTCCAAGGAAAGCATAAGCTATTTCTGTTCTCCAGGAACTATTTAGACATTACAGCATGGAAATGACTACTGTGAAAATTACTTATCTTCTACTCCCAAAATGCACCTTTAAATGTACATTTATACTTAAATTTAACTATAAAAAAAAGAAACATAATATATATTACTTGAAAGAAAAATAATAAAAACATTAGCATTGTAAAAGTAGATTTACTTTAGTAAGAGTCACAAAAAAGTATTCATTACACTATATGATTGAAAACAGACAGAAAATATGGGCTTTCATGCACAGAGTTCAAAACTCATCATGTCACTTCAGTGATAAGAACATGAAAGTTTCTAAATGGTTAAAACTAACATCAGCACTTGTTTTTAAAACAATTCTTCATTTTGGTTGATTTTAATAATCTGGGCTTGAGATGAGAAGAATGGTTACATCTAAAAAGTAGAGGTGATAAAGAGAAGTGTTCAAATACATTAAGAACAGATCTCTCGGTATGCATGGCGGATTGCAGTGATGTTGAACATCAGGAGGAGATAGAGATACAGCAAAATTTATCGGTGTCCGTTAGATCTCTGTCAGTAAAGCCTCCATTATATACTGTAGAAAGATACTGATTTGTAGTCTCACCAGAATACCCCACTCTGCATTCTTGCCAACAGAAAAAGAGGTTGTAAATACATTCTAGTACTTCTGTTATGGAATTTTTTCAATTACTGTTGAGTTCCAGATTAATCTACATCATTACTGAGAAGAAGCTCTTATTTCAAATTTTGAAGTAGACAAGATAAAGGTACTTCTGCAGGCAGCTTATAACAAAATAATATATTACTAGCCAAGTAAATAATTCTAGCAACACTAGAGATAATACAAAGAAAGTTTCTGCCTTGTTTGCAGCACAGAAAGATTTCAATTAATATTAGGAACCTCTGATTATGATAGTTCTCATTCTGAGACATTTAAAGCAAATAATATTCTTATGTTTGTGTTTGGTAAGCTTTGGATTCCTTAAGTGTGAGGAAAATCATTTAATTAAGTAAAGGTTTATATATGCATTCACATACAAAACCACAAATACATATGTAGTTATGAAATGCTATTTCCTTAAGAGCAGTATTCACTTAAGATTAGACAGTCCCTCTCCTGAAATCCTACTTCATTCCATATTCAGTACTTGGAAGGCTATAATTGATTTGGGAAAAAGAAAAGAGTAGTATTACTTAGTGAATCAGTAATACTGATGCAGAGCTACATAAATATTTCCCCATGCTTTACTATAATATCAATAGAATATTAGGAAGACTTCCTTTTCTCAAACTCTTAGAGATTCTAAACTAAAATATGTGAAAAAAAATAAAAAAATAAAAAATTGAAGTTAGGTCAAAATATTGTTAAAAATAATACAGGTTTTAATCCCACAAACAGTATCTTACTGCTTTTGTTAACTTCTTTTTCCACCATGGTACAAAATATATAGAACAAGTTAACTCTGCACCTCTGCTACCTGCTGGCACTAGCAATTTTTCTTTAAGGCTTGTATATAAATTCTGATGATGGGCTTATGCCATGCAAATAATACCTTAAACTCATATAGTTACTCTAATAAAATTAGAAGCAACCTTACTGTTGAATCTACACTATGACATAGAAGTCTGAAAAATAAGCTACTGCTTTGCCAGTTGAAATCAATTAGTTTCAGGAATGCAATCCATTTTGACAACCCAGTTCCCAGACAAAGATCTGGGAAACAAAAACTATTCAAGGAGTGTACTAGTATATTGCAGAAGTACTTTTCATTGGCTAAGAGTCTAACAAACTACATCCTGTAGAAGTCACATCTTCCAATTCATGATGAAAAATGCCTGGGAGGAGTTTAAAGCTTCAGATAATTCGGTTCTTCAAATTATGATTTTATGATTTTTTTTTTTATTTCTTTATTTTTTCAAATAATGATGTTTTAACACCCACTGTACTAATACTAGAGGGGCTATTCAACCACAAGTCTGCTAAGAAAGCTATTTAATTACTTCAACAGATGGGCATAATTCTAACATTATCAAAATATTTACAATATCTATAATGGCTAATCTGTAATAAATATCAACAACTCTGCCAAAAAGAAAGAGTGAGAGTAATTATAAGGTTAGAAGTGGTAGATGTCTAAAATGTATTATGCACATGAAAGAAGGACTGTCTCTGACATTATCTTTTAAGTAGTACATGAAATTCATTTTAAAAATGGAAACACAGACTACATCCTAATGACAACAAATCTGCAGGTTTTTAATTTATGTATCTTTTACAAAAAAGTTTGACGTCTCCTGAAACAAAGTTTGTACCTAAGAAAAACAATGTCTAAGCCAGCTTTACAATGCCATCCCTGACAGTACTATTTTCCCTGTGGACTATTTTTACTTGATTACATCATGATCTTCATGTACAAATACAAATAAACAGTCCATAATATTTTGTTTTCAAAATTATTTTCTACCATTAGAAATGGGCTAATTTTTTACCCACTCGAGGCTCATAAATAATGCCCCTTGTCTATAGGCATCTTCAACTTTAGGGTAAGGTGCTGTTTATACCTACGTGCATTCACATGTGGTAAAGTTGGAAATACTCCAGTTTTCATGCAGCCAGCCTATGCATGCATGTTTCTTTCTTCTGCATGACATGCATCTACCACAATTTTTATGTAAAAAATATATTTATATATTTTTATATTATTAAGTCATTCTGGGGTATTTTTGTGTGGCTTTTTTTTTATGTTTTGTTTGTCTGATACAATTAAATGATGTGGAGCGCTAGCGTTGTAAAATCTATTCATGATATGATATCTCCAAACTGTGAGCAATAGTACATTTCATCTGCAGTTCTTTATTACTCATAATGCTTCTTCTCACATTAAACAAGAATAGCTTGTCCAGAGAACATATCTAATTAACAAATTTAAGGAACATTTGGACAAGAGCCAACCTTTGAACTGTAAAACAAGCTTGGATTTAAAAATAACATTCAACACTAAGGTAGACAGATCTATCTAACATATTCAAAGAAGCAACTATTTAATAACCATGGTATGAAGATTCTTCTGAGAGAAAATACTTTTCCGGCAAACATGATGAGAAGTGTAAATAATTATATATATATTTTTGTGTGTGTATGAAAATGATATGTAAATATGAGAATTTCAAAGATTTGAATCATTCATCATAGTAAGAAACTGCACCATGAACCTGTGTATCCATCATCTATTATCATTTCTAGATTTCACATTGTACTCAAGAGAGATAGGATGGTTGCTGTCACTTCAAGTTAAAATTATTTAATGACTGATGGTCTAAACCTGAAACCAAAAAGAAACCACTACCATGCTGACTGAGAGTTTTCTATTAAATGGTTAAATTTCTGCCCGTGTGAGAGAGCAGGGCTCATACATATCAGCATGGTCAGCAGGGTTGCATACAACTTAGCAAATAAAAGGTGTATTTGCTGTGAATGATTAAACAAGATTGCTCATAATTAGATAGATTATTTTTACTTTTACTCTTGTTCCATACATATAAGTACTTACAATTGAAATGTCCTGATGTTTTTTTTTATTTAGATACTTGGATGCCAACGAATCAGCAGTTTGGGTTTTGGTGAACAACCTGTCTTTTATTTAGAAACAAATACATTTTAATATTCTGTTTTATTTTCCCCTTTTCTTCCATAGAAAAAATATTTATTGAAGCACCAAATAAACTTACTAGAAGAAAAAAAACCAAAAACAAACAAACAAAAAAACCTGCAATGGTTAAATAGCCTGATTCACGATATAAATAAATTGGAACAGCACTGTTACTCACAGTAATTCCATCAGTAGGCACTTTCTGGAAATAAGCAGAAAAGGTTCTTAGAATGATGAAAGCAGAACACACTTGAATACCAACCTTCCGGTACCTGAAAGAGTTCTACGTGAAAGCTGGGGAGGGACATTTTAGAATGGCATGTAGCGACAGGATGAGGGGAAGTGGTTTTGAACTGGAAGATTTAGACTAGATATCAAGAAGAAATCACTTACTGCAAGGGTGGTGAGACACTGGAACAGGTTGTCAGAGAGTTTGTCGATATCACCACCCTGGAAACATTCAAGGCCTGGCCGGATGGGGCTTTGAGGGTCTAGAGAGAGGTGTCCCTGCCTATAGCAGGGGGTTGGAACTAGGTTATCTTAAAGATACCTTCTAACCTAAACCATTCTATGATTCTATGATTATTGATGTTTTCAACTCTTCTTTTTCAGTATTTATTCAAATTGCAATGCTGCCCAAATAAACAACTAAAGTTCATAAACAAACGCTAACAACTGCACTTGCCAGAACAGACCATACTCAAAGCCTTATTTTAGACTACAGTAGAATTTTCCAAACTCAAATCAATTTTCTTATCAATTATTCTAAATAGTGTATTCCTCACTCAGCATGTATACGCTGACTGTAGACTAAATTTATCATACAAACCAAGTTTAAAGTATTTTCAATGTTATAATGATGCTTTATTTAGGAACAATTTGTAGTACTGCCATATCAAAATCCTCAGGCAAAATTCATATGAAATTCCACTTAGATTTAGCTAATGTCTGGAAATATCTAGTGAAAGACATTTATGATGAGATTCCATATATCTGCAGAGAGCTGAAAGCATGACCAGACTGATCAGTTCCAAACAAACTGCCATCTCAGCTATCTCAATTCTTATCAATATGCTAAAAAATTAAGATAAAGCTACTTCCATGTAACTAAAACACAAGGGAAAGAGCTCACTTAATATCTTCACTAATAAAAGCAAACATCTCTTCTGTACACAATAAAGGAAAATAGTTCTTTGTTTTTTTTTGTTTTTAAAGGATTAACTTCATTAACAAAACTTTCCAAGGAAACAATATTAACAATATTAGATTCAGCTTAGAAAATAATTATTGTAGTTCAGAGAAGAAATTATAATACATAAATGTGTTTTACAGTTGAGTTAGTGGTACCACACAATAATTGTGTGCAGTCTTACTGAAATCCTGCTTCTGTGTTGATAAAAGAAAGCTACTTTTTAAATCAAATTGAAAATTTTTGGTGTTAAATCATTACAGAATTTAAAAGATAAACAGACTACCAGTGCTGTTTATGACCTTCATCCCTAATGCTTTCACCACCAAATGTGAAAGCCATAACAATTTCTCACACATTAGGTAAAGAAACCAACTATCTCGAAGATGATACCAACAGCGGGTACCTTTAAAAACATTATGACTTGTCCAACAAAATATTAAAGAACAGCTGAGGTTGGACAGGGCCTCTGTGTCCACCTGGTCCAAAATCCCTACTCAAACAGAGCCGCTCAGAGCAGGGTGCTCTGTACCATCTCCTGGTAGCTTTAGTAGAACTTTAAGGAAGAGATTCCACTTCCTTTCTGGGCAACCTGTGTCAGTGCACAGGTCACCTACACTGTAAATAGTGCTTCCTGATGCTTAGAATGAACCTCCTGTGATCTAATTTGTGCTTACTACCTCTTGCACCGGCAGAGGGCACCGCTGAAAATAATCTGGTTCCATCTCGTTTACACCCTTTCTTCAAGAATTTATAGATACTTATGAGAGCCCCTGTGAGTCTCCTCTTGTATGGGACGAACACTCCCAATTCTTTCAGTCTTTTCTCATAGCAGTCTGAATGCAGTACTCCAAGTGCAACTTCAGCAGTGTTCAGTAGAGACAAAAGCTCACCTTTCTTGACCTGCTGGAGATACTTCATCTACTTCAGCCAACTTCAAACCATAGATTCAATATCTTCTGAGGTAACCATATTAAGGATACTGTACTTGTTATAAATTTACATTGAGGATGTATCCAGTAGCTAATCTTCTGAAAAGATGTTTTAGAAAACATAGCGTTATCTATGGGAAACAAACATTAAAACAAAAAACAAAACAAAACAAAAGAACACAAGGCTTTATTATTCACCTAGTGCTGTCAGTTATATTGATTCTCTATAGACACCGTATCTGCTCTCAAACAGGGATTAGGCTTGGTTTTTGTTTGTAGAGCTTTGCCACAACAGGTTATACACAAATGCAGCTTCAGTTGGTAGTGCACTTTGAATCATATTTTGCAGTTACTCCTGAGTTGTTAGCTATGGAGTTGTAATGTGAACTGTGTGATTTAAGGATCAAATAAAACTAGAAGATATACTGCAGAATTTCGGTTAGTTTGAAAATAATCCAAAGTAAAAACCCCTGAAATTTCATGTCATGAGTTTAAGGAGGAGCTCTTAACTAAAGCAGAAAGAACCAAGAGAACCCATCAAGCGTTCAGTTCAAATCAGAAATCCTACCCACGAAAAATCTTTAACTTTTCATGAATGTTCAAATCAATCAAATATTTTGATAGCCAAATGTTTGTAAAGGATAGATAACAAAGGAAGGCCGTCCTAGCCTGAGGCTTCTTACTTTTATCTAAAGCAAAAAACAGTTTATAATGGACATTCTGGTGAGTATTTAATTACACAAAGTAGAAACATTTCAAAGGCATGGCTGGGAGTCTTTGCTGAATGATGGTCAGACTTCTTTAGAAAATACTATTGGGTATCCTTACAATCCTGCCACACCATAGAAAAGAAGGTTGCTTCAACAGCTGATTAGAAACAAAATACTCCTATGTGCATTTATTGACCTAAACATTTCAGTTTAGATAGGAATGCACATATCTGTATGTGATCCTGATTTTTTCCCACTTCAGCTCTGTGGCTCACATCAGAAAACAATCAATGTACAAAAACAGCATTCCTTGCAGAGGAAGTCAAACTGGAAGATGCACTCCAGAGATTAAAAGAATGAACCTCAGCTCCCTCTGTGCCCTAAAGACCAGAATAGAATAGATATACCTGGAAATAAAGTTGACAAAGGGAGTAGTGTGGGTCAACAGTACACTCAAAAATCAACTGCTTCACTCTATAGTTTTGCTCTTAACACTTCACAATATGGATGTACTCTGAAACACGAATCTATTTGTCTTTCATTTTGAAAAGAAAGACTCAGTTCTGCTGTATACTATCAAATTTACTTGAGGCTTTTAATTTCTCACTGACACTGATCTCAAAAAGATGATTTTAAAATTTTAAGGGTAGTAAACAAGACTGTGTGTACCAGCAGCATATATATACACACACACTGTTTTGCTCTTGTCACTAAGTTGAAGTAATTACCAGCTTCTCCACAGATTGGAAGCCTTCTGTCTTTCAATTACTTTTCCTTCTCAAAGCTTAATCAATGCATTTATTGTTTTATACTTCTAGCTAAGCTTTTCAAAAGAAAATGAAACCCAGAAAAAATGAAGCTTTCAGGAAGCTAAGGAATATAAAAATTATGATGAATTAGCATCTAAGTAAAAAGGTAGCTGAGCCATAAAGACTGGTAACACCTTAACTAGAACAATTCACTTTATTTCTTGCAAATAAATGTAACTAATAGCTCAAACTTCAGCTTTATTAAGTGCATTTGGCATGCTTGAAAGGCTTTCTTTTTTAAACACTGTCAAGAACTAAGTTTTTCCCCTCAAGCTATCAGGCTTACAGGATGCTCCCTGGAATTATATGAGCATACTATTGCTTCACTAGCACAAATGCAAAGCCATTTCCATCTTGATTGACATTTAACTTTGATAACACCTACTTATTTTACACTGCAGGACAGCAATTTAATTTTATTTTATAATTGCATTCTTAACAATGAATTAGACAATTACCTCCTGAGCAGTTTGTAGCAATACAGTCACATTCCAGAAAAGCAAGGTTAAGTGCTAACCCTCAAATAACGAAAAGAAGCAGCTGAGGATAAAAGTCCATTTGAAAGCACCAGCCTTAGGCTAACATACTAGCTTCTCCTTAAAGCAAGTCTTATGGGCTTAGAAATTGCTGTGTAGTAATATTTAGTCACTTGTAAATCCAAGCCTCAGAGACATGGCATGTCAAAGGAAAAGAATTTCCAGTATAGTGACAAGAAGTAAATGTCAACCGTTGTCTTTTTTTTTTTTTTTCTTTTCAAATATATTTCTCAAAGAAGCTGGCAAATCCTTTGAAGTTTAGGCTGATTTGAAAATTTAAGCTTTCCAAGTCCAAACTCCTGCTTAATTTCCCAAACCTCACAAAGTGTCAAACACTTTGATCTTTTAGCTGCTTTACATTGGAACTTTGAGCTTCTAGTTCTTTTTATGTAACCAAAATATATAAAAGTTTGTGATGAAAGGCTATTTTTCTAATTACATGTACAAAAATATAGGCCAGATGTTTCCAGAATGTAACATTTTGCCTGTGCTTTTGTATGCAGGTGTTTATGCTCTGGATTTGACTTTCAAGAGTTTTTCACACTACTTGATAAAGACTCAAACAGGCCTACTTTTTTAGACAAATTGATTTCCTATCCATTATGTTCATTATATGTCCCATGCTATATTTTTCAGTTGGATGCTCTGTATCTCATGTTCTCAAATAGAATGTTCTTGAACTGCATTGTGCCTCTTATTACTATCTCTCTGCATAATTTTCTAATAGTGAAGGGAATATTTTGCCACTAAAGTGGTTGTGTATTATTCCTATGATGTTGTGCACAATTAAACAGCTGTTGCATAAGTAATGTCACAGAATTGACTGTATTTTGTTGTGCTCAGTGGGTATATTTTCTTATATACATCTCTGATAAGAACAGACACGAGACAAATTGCATTTATCATGTGTATCCTTACCTTCATTCTGCGCACTAATCTGCCTCCCTCAGAGCTATGTCTAGTTTAAATGAACTCCAACAAACCTCGAAAAAGTCTGCTCGAAAGATATTTTGAGGGACTGTATCTTCCCTCTCCACAGTATTATGTGAGATGAGTACAAAATGGAATTCAATCAATTTTCAAGCTAGCTTCTGAAAATGTATTAAAACAAAGGACACACAAAACAACAGAATAAATACTGAAACATCATCTAAAATCATTTGTGTGACCTTTTTTTTTTTCTGGCTGAAACTGTTTTCCCTTCAATAATCTTACTCCAGAGAAATATTGTGACATGGAAAAAAAATATTTAAATAAAAATATTCATGAAGCATCTAAAGAAAAGCAAAATAACACAAAAAATTCAGGGAAAAATTAAAGAGGGACAAACATTTCACCAATTTTTCATTTTGTTTTGTTTTGCAAAGTACATCATAAATAGGTACACGAAATATTTTTATGAGTTTGGTAGCCCTCTGGAGTAAGCCAATAATCCATTATATTGTATGTCACTGAAGGAAAACTTCCTGAGTTTCAGCACATAAAGAATGAAGGAAGCTGACTGAATTATATATGCAAATGAATAACACAGTCAATACTGTGCTTGATTTAATTTCATATTAAATTCTGCTTACTGTACAGGCTGTCCCCAAACTTTCAGTTTTGATGCGTGGTATAATTTTGCTCTGGAAATACTTACTACTCTGTTAAAATTGTTAAGGGGAAATTTATCCTCCAAAGAGTCAGTACAGATTCTGAGAGCTATATTATATGCAATGCTTTTAGTATGGATGGGAGATGCAATCAAAGAATTTCATGCATAACTGATTTTTCATAACAGTACATGTTAAAAAGCAGAAACACAAGTGTCTATTAAAAGGATTTCCTTCATTTAACAACAGTATATCCTCCCTATCAGCTGTGCCAAGGACTGAAGCAATAGGTTAGGCTGAAGAAATTCTGGAAACCCTGGTGTTTGGAAATCCAAACAACTATTTCCTCTGTCTTCCACTCTTTTATAAGCACTGGGTGTTCTGTTTTGTTTGGTTTTTTTTTTCTTTATATAAACCTTTGCTTCTCTAATCAATGCTTCTGTATCGTGAGAAAAGTGCTAATTAGGTCTGAAGGGCACTTGAAAAAAAAAAAAAAAAGACAGTTGTATGTAAGTGAAATAATGATAGCACAACCACCACATTATTTCAAATGTCAGAAATACTTTCATAGGCTCTTAACTTAGATGTCCTTTCCTCAATTTTTTTTTCTCCTATCAAGAAAAGTTGCAGATTGCACCATAATATGCAATTTTCTCTTCTCCTATGAATATTTTTAAAAGACTGGAGTTTTTCTGCAAATCAAAAGCTCCCAACATTCTTTGCTGTTTTTTTATTTTCCTGTGCTAGCAAACAAAGGAATATTTAACAAGTAAAAAACATTGGCAGATGGAAGAATCCATCAGCAAGGCACTCCTAAGAGCTTTCTTCAGTGAATTTGGAATGAAAGTACTGTTAGACTTAATAATCATCCATTCTCTTCAATGATTGCTTATGAAAATTTGGCTTAGTAATTCAAGAATTGGCAAAGTTTATGAAGCCAGGTGAAATAAAATCAAATAGAAACACTAGGAGATTGCACTATTAACATAAACCTTGATTTTGTGGCAGTTCAAATTGCCAATTTTGTAATAAAAACATTAAGAGTACCATACTGCCCTTTGTGTTACATGAAGAAATCATTCACTTAAGCTCCATATCACACTAGTAAATCCAAAGCAATCCATGTAAACACATTAGTTCATTCCCTAATTCATATACTTTCACTTTCCTCCATCCCTGCTCAGCTGTTGGGAAAAAGGGGAGGGAGGGTGAGGTAGTACACTATTTCAAGTACACATTTCAAGATGTACCACTAAAAAATACTTGGCTAAAAAAATCTCAATATGAAATAAAATGTTTTGATTAGAGAAAGAGATTTCATTTTTCCTTGTGATATTCATAGAATGGTTTGGGTTGGAAGGGACCTTTAAGATTATGTAGTTCCAACACCCTGCTATAGGCAGGGACATCTCCCTCCAGACCTGGTTGTTCAAAGCCTCATCCAGCCTGCCTTTGAATGCCTTCCAGGGAGGAGAAGCATCCACAGCCTCACTGAACAACCTGTTCCAGTCTCACCAGCCTCACAATAAAGAATTTAATTCTAACATCTACTCTAACTACCCTCTTCTAGTTTAAAATCATTTCCCTTTGTACTGTCAATACAAGCCCATACAAATAGTCCCTCCCCAGCTTTCCTGTAGGCCCCCTTCAGGTACTGGAAGGCCACTATAAGGTTCTCCTGGAGCCTTTTCTTCTCCACAGTGAAGAGTCCAGCTCTCTCAACCTGTCCCTGTAGTGGAGGTGCTCTTATTGGTTAAGAAATAACCTCCCATGAGGCAATCACACTGTTGACAAGTGAAAAATGCCTGTTTTGGTTCGCTTATCTGTAATGTAAAGTAAAAGGAGAATTATTATAGGCTGATAAAAACAGATTTCTGCAGAGTACAAATCAAATCCTGAATTTTCATTGACCATAGGAAGCACCAACTTGCATATTAGGATCCTCTTTCAAAGCACTATTTAAATGTATGCTAATTTCATATATGAGAAGACCTAAAGAAGCCAGTGGAAACATTTACTGCATATAAATTAACAGACTGCACCACACTACTGATAAAAGGATTTTCTCCCTAGTGGTTTCAGCCTTTTCATCTTTATAAATGCAGCATTACAGAAAAATATCAAAACATAGTTTATTTTTTATCCACATCAAATGCATTTGCTGTTTTGCTCACACGGGCAGTCTTTACATTTACTGTAGATAAGTGTATATAAAATCCAACTTTTATCCATAGATTTATGTAACATCATCCTTTATAAGTTACTCGGGAGTAGCAAAATATGAAATCACTACATCCAAAGAATCTGCATCACAGCTGAAATCAAAAGGGTCTGTGTATTATAAACACGTAGAAGAATTACTCATGAATAAATGAATAGTATTTTTCAGTGTAGTCACTACCCTTAGCTATACATTTTCACTAGTGATGAACAAGAGCCTGCATGCTATACTTCTATAAATCTGCACAGCTTTCTGGAAAATAGCTTGTATTTCATGTAGCTGCCTCTAAACTGAGAGCATAAGGCCATATAATGTTTTGCAGCTAACTTTTCCACCATCAATTTCAATTAAAGAAAATGTCAGCAAACTATCAACTGCTTAGGAGCAAGTTGTTGTCCAGGCAGTAGGATACTTCCCATGTCTGAGGTAGTCCCTGGAACTTAAACAACTATGCTCAAATGTATGTAGTTCCTGCTCAACTATACATTAGCTGCTGCAATGCAGTACTAAGAAAGCCTTGTATTCTTAGAATTGTCCTTCAAAGATCAGTTAAATCTTTCTTTGTGCTATATACACAGCAGGATTCAGTGGCCATCATCAATCAAGTCATAGCAATCAAAGCATGTATGTGTAACCTTTAATGTAAATAAATATTTTTGCTCCACTATTCACAGTCCTCAGATAGCCTGTTCAGATTCCTTAAGTCATTAGCACTTTTCTATCTTATTTACTCAAAAATCCAGGCAGAAAGTCATTTCAGAAATATCAAAATGCATGAAGATGGCAAGATCTTTTTATTATTTAGAAATTTCATAGTTATCT
This sequence comes from Coturnix japonica, assembly GCF_054131305.1. Taxonomy (NCBI): domain Eukaryota; kingdom Metazoa; phylum Chordata; class Aves; order Galliformes; family Phasianidae; genus Coturnix; species Coturnix japonica. The sequence continues at coordinate 50,075,105 of NC_140664.1, forward strand.
TTCAAAATAAGTAGTAATCTGATAGCATTTCTGAATCCATCACATAAGGTGTAGCTATTGGCAAGAAAATAAATTGATTTTATGAATCAATGTATGCAAGCATGCCCCCACTCCTAGAATGAGAACAAAACCTGATATTCCATATTAAGAAAAAAAAAACAAGCAGTTCCCAAGAAACTTCCTTTTTCAGATTCATTATTCATGTCTGCAGATAATTTAGTCTAACTATTAAGCTTCATAACTCATCAGGGCATAATGTTAGGGCTGTTTCACAGAAATCATTGTTATGAAGCACTCAACAACAACACTATGTACCAGATTCACTTGCTTGTGATTAGTGTCATTCTCTTCCTAAACTCAAAGACAATGGAACAATCCTGGAAGAGTGTGTCTTATTTGAAACATCAGGTTTAAGAAGTTGCACCACCTAACTGTTCTGCCATTTCCACAGCCTCCCAGAAGGCACTGTGCTATGATTAAAAAAAAAATCTGAAATGGTATGTGCCTATTTAAGAGTCCTGAGGGCCAATAGCAGTACCTTAGACAGTAACATGTGATCTTAACAACCATATAGATTCCTTTTGTGCACTAATAGTCAAAAGCAGTATTTACTACACTAACCTCAGGCCAACAGATTTTGTTTTTGTTCTTTTTTTTTTTTTTTTTTTTCTTTCTTACTAAAAAGTTCTTTACAGCACTTCTCTAGTATTGCCTTGTACTATTCTCAACTATGGTACTGGATTTAGAAAAGGCTGAAAATGGCTTTTAGAGGGCGAAGTAAAATTCTTAACATTATAAAGAAAAATTATTTCAGATCAATAGTTTATTTACAGTTGCATTAGTTAGTTCTGCCTGCCATTGTCTCTATCCTTGCTGTAGACATACACTTTTATGCATTTCTAAATTACTATGTAATTAATATTTGTATTTTGAGTACAGCAAGATAAAATAACAGCATCCAGATGCCTTTTCATTATTGGTCACGCTATCTCATTCTCCTATCAGACTAAGATAAGAACTTAAAGCATCAGATTAATAAGCAATAAGACTTTCTGCAGGGACAGAGATGTAAAAATCTAGCTTGGCAACTGACAAAAAAAAAAAAAAAAAAGAAAAAAGAAAACTGTTTGAAGGGCTTTCACTGACTCTCATCTAAACAAGAAGTCAGATAATAGTCAGAAATCAGGTGTGTACAAGACGTTTGGGACTTTGGCTTTCTCTGAAGAACATGGATTTTGTACAGCAAATCTCTAACATCACTAACCATAAAAGAAATTCTAGCAGACATTTCAGACAGCGTCCTAGCTCATCCACAGACACTCCACAGACAGATTTAAGGCCCTGAAGAAGTGAAGACTCAACACTGACTGTAAATCCCAGTTAGAGAATTTTCTTTTATCTGCATTGCTATCTGAACACCTCTGTGTAAAAGGGAGAGGCTTTTATGACAGATTGTTCTCCAGATTCACTAGCTATCTTCTTCAGTATTCTATATTCAGAGCCCATTTCTCTCAGTGCTTCACTAGATCATTCAGCTGTTCTTCGCACATGCATTAATAACATGAATACTCTGCAAGGAGATCCAAAACATCTTTTGTTGGCCCTTCTCTTTTTCAGGTGCCTTTCTTTCTTCACAGACTGATGGTATTATGCATCAGTATTATTCACAGGCAAAAAGTGAAATGAAGTGCTGTTCACTTTCCTGACATATACTAGAAAAGTGGTTTTTACTGCACCATCTTCAGGGAGTAATGTAATAGAAAGACCACTTTTGGACTAACCTATTCAAATTGGCCCTCAGAGTCTCTAGATATATTCATGACATTTGTATCTATAGTCTTTCCATCCTTAACACCTAAATAAAATTTTAAATATAACTTGTTTAATTTAGCTGAAGGTAAATTTAATGCTAGAAAATTATTGACTTGAGAATTTAAATTTAAAATGAAAAAGCACAAGATTTTCTGCAAAAAAACTGTCTGTGGGTAAAGCATGTGATAAATGTAGCAGAGTGTTCCAGTCGCTTTTTATGTGGATAATAACTCTGTATGATCAATTTCCACTCATTTATTTTTGTCACCCTGATTTGTATATCTTGGCTACTTCTTCTTTTTCTTTTTTTTTACTTTTTGCCTAGGACCTCCATCTTCCCTACAGCACTGAATTTCAGCATTATTAGCATTTACAGAAGCTTGAAAATGATTTCCAAATAGACCTCTTTCCTCAGTTTGCCACAACGATGTACATGAGTATATATTCAAAAGATTTATACTAAAAGGTTTCCTAAAGTATCAGATTTTGTTCCCTACTCATAAATGCTGTCTCCCATTATTTTTAATAGACATTTCTGCTGAAGATGTGAATATAATGTTGTATTTGCTTTACTATAGTCACAACTACAATTAAAGAAAAAAAAACAAAAAAAAAAAAAAACAGAGAGAGAAGGCATTATGGTGACAAAGCCAAAGAGACTAGAAAGAAAGAGAAATAATCAGGTAGAGGTTTACTGAATTCATGTACTTAAAACATTCATTGTTAACTACACAGAAGAAATCTAAATATGTTATAAAAAAGATAATTCATAAAACTTCTATAATTTCTTTAGAAAAATACATTTTTACACACTTGTTCACCCATTAGTTGAGGTATGCAATATTACAAATATCAAACACTTGAAAGATGGATAGTAATTTACTTTCCTTTTTGGTCAGATAACTAAAAGAAATCCCAGGAATTTTTATCATACAAGAGCAAGAAGCAGTCTAGAGTAGAATGCTTGTATGGAACAGTACATAACTGAGAAATTCACTTCATTCTGCTGTGCTTTGACAATGCCTTTCAAGCAAGTACAACCCATCCCATAACAGGATGATCAACTATTTTTATTAAACTATTATCCCATAATCAACCATTAAACTCGAATTTCAGTGGTCAGTCAGTCACTTCAGATTCTTTAATGGAAGTTTCAAACATATGGATCCCCACAAAACCATTTTTAAAAAAAAAAAAAAAAAAAAAGGAAATCACCAAGATTCTGCCTGTGTGATTATTTGTTGGTTTTGTGGCTATCTGTATTCTAGCTAGCATTAGAAAAAGTTAGTCTTAAATGTCCACAAGTAGCTCTGCAAAGTATGAACTTACAGCTAGATTAAAGAATAAAGCACAAATACACACATTTTTGGCCAAGTACATAGAACTCAATTTAGCCTTTGGCTTCAAATCTTTAAATTACATCATAGCTTCATGACATGAATTATTAATACACTAAAACTCAGGATGCATGTGAAGAGTTACACCAACAAGTCAAATCAACATTGCCAGAAGGTGGCAGAAAAAAAAAGTACTAGCAGAGAATGAGTTTAATAGAAAAACTCCAGCACAAGTGGAAACTGTGATAAAAATAGCTTCTTCTAACAGAACAGAATACAAGAGTACTATAAATTCTTGATAGGATAAAACAGCAATACCATTGCAATAACATGAATAGGTGAATAACATTTGCCAAAATATGCCTCTTAGACGGAGGCGTTCAGCAAGAAAGCTCTTACAACACATAGCTAGGGAAAGACAGAGCAAGACAGTGTCACATAAACAGTCCAGGCTTTGCTTAAAAAATCTAATGTACTTGAATTTATAGGGGAATTGCCCATGATACAGGAATTACTTGATATCAGAGCTGAAGGTTAATAAAATAATTAGGCTATCAAGCATTTTCACTAATGTGTTTATTAGCTTGGCTTCATAGTTTTCAGAAGAAACTTTAAACTTGATAGCTTTGCTCAGACTAATTCCAGCTACTCCAGTTTTGTTCTAGCTTGTGGAATCCTCTTTCTCCCTTTTCTTCCCAAATACTTACGATCTAAATTTAACATATTTAACATTAGGTCAAATCTTTTTATCATCCAGTATGTTGAATACTCAGTTTGATCAGACGTTCAGATGAAAAAAAACAACCAACCAAAAAAAAAAAAAAAAAAAGAGTAAAATTTCACTGCCTTTATTGCTATTGAAATACAATAACCTCAACAGTAAAACAACTGTCACAACTAACTTTCCTTGGGAAAGAATGTTAAATCTCACCCAAAATATATTAGGAAAGTATTTTCTTGTTTGTAAACATATGAGGCTTTTTTTGTTTGTTGGTTTTGCATCCCTCTCCACTCTACTGGACAGCATGGCCATGCACATACACATTTTCCAGTTGAATTGCAGCTAATTTTCAGTGATTCAAAAGAGAAGTACACTCTGTATCAATTTTTAGTTCTCAGCCTTGTTCTTCTTATTATTTGCTACCAGAAAAAAAATCTTTTATGATAGATTAAGGGAAGCTTTTTCATCATGGCACACATTAAAGCTTTAAAGCTTTTCATTTGAAACTGCAGCTGTCTCCTTGATCTTGAACACTTTGGCAGCTGCTTTCATACTTTTTATTAAGTCAGCCTTAGGATTACGTTTTCCTTCAAAATTTTCAAACTTTTACAGAGAAAGAAGGCAGCCCACTTGGGACATTTACCATGAAAGCAGAAGAAAAATCATTAAAAATGCTGTCACTGAGAAGTTCAAAGAAAAGCACAAGGGCTGCTCCAAAAGTAATGCATCCTGTTTTATGAAGTTGGCCCCTGACAACAGAGGCAAATATTGGTGGAATGGCAGTACTGAATCTTCCCACCAATATTTCATTACATTTTGTTGCTGTGTGACAGATGGCAGCAAAGGAATAGTCTGACAAAAAGGCGTCTGGCACAGAAGTTTGTATGAAGCAGACTTGTGTCACTGAATTCCTCAGTGAGGAAAAAATTGATCCCACTGTCATTCATTGACACTTTATGCTGCTGGACGCCAACCAGTGCTTGTGAGTGCATCGAGGTGATGGGCAGTCCTGTTTAGCAGTGGAAACTGTGACAATGGGTCATCTTCACTGATGCAGATTTTTATGAACTCAGCAGGCAGGCTCTTGTTCATGGCTGACAAAAACACATAGCTAACAGTGCTGAGTGCACTGAAAAATGGTGTTTTGTAGCTGACAACTTGCTCTATCAAATGGTGTCACTGTGCTCACTGTAACTCATGTAGCTTCTCTGGGCATGAGAAGGAAGAACTACATAAGAGCAACCTACAGATTTCTCCAATTCCATAAAAATCAAGCAAATAATAGATTTGCTTAGCAAGATAGATTATGCTCATAACAAAATGCTATTCTACAGTAAAGTTCTCATTCTTCAAAAGAAAATATTTTAAACTTTCACAATGTAACAGCAACTTTTGCAAATATTCAGTTTAAAACACTCTCCTCCTAAACAATTATAAAATTGTAATTCACAGTTGTGCATACTTGAATATACACTGGTATTTACAATACATTTAGCATTTTATTTCAAATAATTTTCTCATTTTATGTTAATGAAAAGCCCCTGATTATTATCATATTTGCAAAATACAAAAAAGGAATACTAGTAATTGGTAGATCAAGTTCCATGGCCAATCTAGCTTCCTTAGGCCCTCTTAAAGTCCCTAAACCTCTAAATTTCAGTAATGTGAAGGACTGTATCAACTTATAAAGTTAATAATTTATGCAGCCAAAAGGTACCACCCTTCTCACTTTTTATCATTTCAACACAAAAAACAAAAAAACAACACAAAACACAAAAACACAAACATGACTATAGCACATATATCAACTGGAGTATCATTTTCCATAAAATATATTTCTGTGCTCTGAAACACACAGCTTCATTTTCCAATGCAGTTGACCCCTCCTAAACCTTTTGCATGTTCTGTTCAAGTACATTACTAACAATTATTTAAATATGCATGTAATATGAGCTTCCTTATCTAGTTTTCTGTAAATGCAGCAAGGTGTATCAACTTGTTTATTACTTAACTGCCCATTACATTAAAATGATGAATCTTCTTATCATTCGTTATAATCTAAATTCATCAAATGTTTGTCACCATTCATACCAGCCACAGATTTATTACAATGTATGAATTAGAAATTTTCTTTGTAGTTGCAAGCCAAAGTACTTTAAATAACTTACTTTTAGAAAAAAAGAAAAATCTCACTTTTCCTTTTTCAGTTTTATTAGCTGAAACGTGCATCTGTAGGTTTGGAAAAAAAAAAAAAAAAAAAAAAAAAAAGCATTACTTTTCTATTTTTATTTCTCCCTTAGTGACAAGTGCATTCACTTTGAGTATCTTTACTTTCTACATAATCCAGCATGAGAGTGAGATTTGACACCAGTGCACTAAGGAAAAGGAATGACAGAGCTTAAAAAAATAAAACAAGTAAAAACAAATAACAGAAAAAAAAACATACACAATATATGTATATTTTTTTTTAATTTACAGTTTTTTTGACATTAAATTCTGATTCTTAAAATAAGAGTGCTATTGAATGAATTTTAGACTAAGCATGCTATCTCAGTGTTGGTAATATGCATATATTGTTTCAAATTGTATGTCAGCTGACCCAAACAACTGAAAAGAGGAAATGATTGCTTATCCACTTCAATGAATTCTTTTCTCCAATGGATAATGATTACTATCAAATAAAATACATTGAAAAAAATGGATTACTCACAATTTAATTCCTTGATCACAATCACTTTTACTGGAATGTTTCTATGTTATATATAAATAGCTGCAGCAAAACAATCAGAGAATTGCCAAAGGTGAGTTGTTTCTGACAATTAAAGATATCTGACCAAATTCTTCACTCAATTTAATATTTCTCAGAAATAAATGCAGACTTGGATACTTCTCATCTCCCACCATAACAGCTGTCCTGAGACAGGTATCATGTATTTGTCTCACCTCCCTTTCGATGATTTGCAATTTGGTTCAAACAGTATTCCCAATATCCATACTTTCATCTCATATCTTTCCTTCTTGATAAAACCCTTACACTTTATTCATTCTCAATTGATATTGCACCTTAACTTCTGGTATACACTTGCACACAGTACAAAGCATCTTAGTGAGCATTCATTTTCCTGGCAACCTTGAACACTGATACGAATCAGCAAGGAGCACTCAAGAAGCTAACTTCTTTAATGTAAGCTCAAGAAACTTGAGCAGGGCAAACAGCAGAAAACTTGGCCTTCTTTTTGTGTGGAAATAGTGCATTTGAAGAACCAGCACTTCAATTTTGTATCAGGAGAAATATCAGGGTTTTCAAGCACTTGCTTTCCAGTTGTCTGTAGTAACATGCTGAGACAGGCAACAGTGATGACATTGCCTGTGCACATTCTCTGTTCCCATAATATTTATAATATGTTTATAATGTTAATATATATTTATAATACATGTTCTTATCAAATGTGATACAGCTAAAGTGTTGAAATCCAGCAAGGTCTATCCTTGTAGTAGCCACTGGCTCTGAGCCTAGACAGCCTCTTCCCCCCTAGCTCCTCCATGCTCTCAGAAGCCTGGCAGTGACAAATCCCCTGAGATCACAAGCAGTATGTATATGCATATATATATGTACTTGCATTTGCTCTGTTAATGAACTACTCCTTTCTCGGTGATTTACTCTGAAGACACATTAACAGCAATAGTCATGCCTTTCTATGGCCAATGCAATTTCTTAGACGTATTAACCATACAAGGAAAAAACAAAACAAAAACAAAACAAAAACGAAACAAAACAAAACAAAACACTGTAAATTCACAGACTGAATTATTTCCACTAGTAACATGAAAAACACCTGCAACACCCTCTTCTTCTTCCTCTTCCCCTTCACCTTTCTTCCCTACACAGACTTTCTTTTATTGCTCCCAGAGCTATTAAGCTTCTTAAAAAATAATCAGACTTGACAGTTCTGGGGTTAAGCATAATATCTTGTCATCTTACGTCCCAGCAGACACAGACTGAGCAATTTGTCACAGTCCAAACAGCAAGGTTGCACTATTTCATATTAAATGCTAGAGCTTTATCTGAAAACACTATCCAATTCGTGTTTTGTGAACTCATTTTGAAATACTGTGTATTTATTCAATCTCTGTTTCAGTGTTAATCTTCTATCTGATAGCACGTCCAGATCCCTTCTCCTAACACTAAAAAACAAATGCCATTTTATACTAATTAAAATGAAATATTTCAACCATTATTTATTAAACCAAACAAGATGCTTGTAAATCAGACAGAATCAGGGCAAGAGTGTGGAGGGAATGGGAAGAAATGCTTCCATTATCTTGTAAATTGCAAAACTGAACTGTAGAGTATCAACTTTTGTCCATAAAAATTAATGATTTGTAACAGAGCTAGTTATTTCCTCTTGGAATACATCATTTATTACAGATCAACTATAAACAAACAGTAATTCCAATGCAATTACAATTGCAATAAATATACCAAGACATAATATTATTTTGTAGATAACAAAGCAACAAAAATAATTGACTGTGAAAGGCTTATCCAGAACTTCACCAATTTGAGTAGCATCAAAATACCATTGCAGTGAATTTCTTACTGGATAACACTAAGTTGTTAATTATGTATTACCTTTATAGATCCTATGGAGTTTCTATCTCATTCTTCATTTCTACCATCATCTTCTTGTACAGATTATGTGTACATATATAGTGAAGCATATATTTATGTACATATAAACACAAACACACACACATCTCTTATCCAAAGAATGTGCAGAGCTTGACACTTTGATTCTTCCAGCCTATTTGAGTCAGGCTAGAACACTATTTTGCTCAAAAAAGACCACACAGAGACACATCACCTACAGCATGAACCCTCACTAACTATTTCAGAGGAAGGGAGCAAAGAGAGCACTCTTGTTGCCCAAAGAAGAAACTTCATGGTGTGAGAGAAAAGGTCATTTCCAGAGGGAGATTTTCAAGGCCTTGGAAGATTGACCTAATTCTAAGGAACATTCAAATTTGGTGAAGAAATCCAGACTGAAAATAAGCCCTAAACATCACCTTGTTTATCTTCCTGCCAGCCAGTACCGCAGTCACATCAGTACAACATTTCTCTGCATGTACCCTAACAAAAAGGAAGAGTATGTGCACTTGATGAATAACAGGAAAACATCTCTGTATCCCAGCAAAGCATAAATTATTATTCACTTGTAAGTTTCAGAAGTAACCCACCTACATGTCTACAAAATACATTGTATTCTTACCTTGAGGAACATCTTCCTGAAACTATGACTGAATTTACTCTTCTCCCACTTTTCTGCATTGCAAATCTATTTAAATGCGTCAGTTTGGCTGTGAAATCCTGGGCTGATTTGTAACGTCTCTACCAACTTCTTCTGGAATGCCAGTTATTAAGACAGGCAGGTTCTATTTGCTGATGTCCTTAATTACATAAGGGAATAACAAAGATCTTTTGTTTTATTTAAATAAGCAGTTAGACCATAGTGCCTGCTGTAGTTTAATCCACCATGCAGCTAAGCACCACACAGCTAATTGCTCATTCCCTCCTCCCTCCACACACACAGTGGAATGGAGAATAAAATCACAAAGTAAGTGTGAGAACTCATGCTCAGAGGAAAAATTATTAAAAAAAAAAAAAAAAAAAAAAAAAAGATATACACCACACAATCTCTCACCACCCACTGATCACCCAGACAGTCTCCTAGAAGCTGAAGCCAACCCAGCAACTTCCCACCACTTTTATCATTCAGCACAAGGTTACATGGTGTTGAGCATCCCTTTGGCCAGTCTGAGTCAGCCATCCTGAGTACCAGTTCCTCTCATACCCCCAGATCCTTGATGGAGGAGCAGCACAAGTAGCTGAAAAGTCCATGACTTAGCATAAGGACTGCTCAGCAGCAACTTGAACACGGATATGTTATCAACACTGTTCTTCTCCTAAACCATTGATTTTTACCAAATCAATGGATCTTCAAATAAAAAAAAAAATAAAAATAACAATAAGAATAATAAAAAAGAGCTATATCATTTATCTCAGTGAAAAGATATTTAAAGAACAAGACTGTGTAGTAATTTTCTATCTATATACCTTCACTTAGTTACATGAATGTAACTCAACTTTTTTTCCATGTTTGCCTGAAGCCAAAAAATTATACTTATGAGTATGTTTCTTCTGTATGAGATCTCAGTCTGCTACAGCTTTGTACAGAAAAACATAGATTGCAGTTGTTAGTGTGAGCCAGGAAAACTTCAAATATTCTTTGCTTAGTCCTTGCCTGCCTCTAGAATAATAGAACACTTAACTTTTTCTAGTAAGTCACTATACATAATGCTTTTACTATTTTCTGTTATATCAGTATTTTATGTTTTAAAAGCCTCTTATATTCAAGCATATTTTATCACAGTGTGTCTTTGTGTCAAATTCACCTGAATAGCACAGTATTCCTCTGTGACTCTCCTCATTTGGAAGAAATCACTGAGGAAAGTTCTATGAGAAAAGACTGAACAATGAAGAGATCAATACAGGGAGCAACAGCTGACAATACTGAAAAAAGGATCAGATATGTTACATGAAGGCCAGGTAAGTAGAGAAGCTGCAGCAATAACAGTGAGAGACAGGGGTCTGGAAAGCAGTTACAGTCTTGCATTCAGGCCTATGGGTGAGAAAACCATTCTTATGCCAGTGTTTGTTCTGTATTTCTATGGTATTGCTCTGACTGAATACTTGAATTGGTGGGACCACTGTCTGTCATTTTCTTTGGTGTGCTAATTGGCATTTTTAGCACTGTTGTTAATAACTCTGTTCATCTTAATTATCTTAAAGCTCTTCTGTGAGCCTTATCTATAAACACTGTCCTAAGACTTGAATCTTAGATACGCGAAATCTCCAGCACATAGTATGTGCAGATCACTGTATTGTAGTTGTTCCTTACATACACTGAAATGATTGCAACAGAACATAAGATTTTGCTGAATCCCCAACAGTAAATTCTGCCCATGCAAAATGACAGCAAGATGGGAATGTAAGTCATTTGCAAGGATTTTAAGTATCATTAAAAATTAAAGGCCTTTGTGGGATGATATTTAACTCTAGTAATATATGAAATGTAGAGAAAGTAAGGATCTGACAAGCCAGAGTTGATAACTACAGCAAAGTGTATAGAAGAATTCAAGTAATAAGATTAGTAACTGAGTTCCTGTTTAAATTATAGTGTTGGCTTACAAAGAAAATAAACGTTATTACGGTATTCACAGCACTTATTTAAAGTGTCACACTCCCTTAGGGATTTAGATCAAAGTTCCATAGACCTCTCCAATTGCTTTAAGGTAGTGAAAATGGTTAGTCATGTGCAAAACCATTTATCAGAATTAAAGCAATAATGAAAAAAAAAGCCTGAACAAAAATCTAGTGTAGTTTCCTCCACTCTATGAACAGGTAACAAAATATTCTTATAGATAACAAAAATCACTGCAGTGATTACAACTGAACCAGTATTTAATGAACCATCAGAAGACAGAGTAAGTAAGAAGAGGAAATATTTCAATGCCTTTATACCTCTTTTGTCTTTCAACAACTGCAAGCAAAAGGAAAACAAATAGTTTCAAAACATGTATTTAGAGACCATAATATTCACCTGAATTCAGGCATTAGCAGAACTGATTGTTTTAGATATTAACTCCAAACTGCAGAATTTCTTGTTAGAATTTGTTATTCCTTGTCTAGATCTTCAAGCCCTATGTTTATTTTTTTATTTTTTTTTTACTCCTTTGTGAGCAGACTCCTACTTCCACCACTGAAATGGATTTTTGAAAAGGAGCAAGAAATTTTCTCACAAAAATATGACACTTGTCTATGTATATTCTTAGAGAACACAGTACAAGGTATTCCAGGAAGTATATCCAGTACAACAACAGAAACTAAAAGTTACTTAGGAAACCAATTTTTAGACTTAGGAAATTTCTGGCTACCTTCTCTGCTCTGCTGGAAGATTTCTGTACGATGAGCTTGCCTGTAGCAATGAAGTATAATTTATCAGCAACTTTGACATGGTACTAGCAAGGGGATTCTCTTTTATCCCACTCTCAAGTTTTCTTAATAAACAAACACCCTGTAGGTACCTTGATGAGTATTAGGTTTTTTGGATTTTTGATTTTTTTTTTATTCTCCCCCTCCCTCCATCTCCCTCCCTTGGTTGCAGAGATTTGTCTTAGTTTAAGAGCACAGGAAAACATAATGATTATTTTGTGTCTTCTGTCCTGAGGGAGAAAATTTAAATTTATGTACTACACCCAGAGGCAACGAGGCAAAGTCTGACTAAAAACTGTTGTTCATGATTAGGACCATTTAAACAGGATTATATTTCAGCAATCCAGAAAACAAGCCCTCACATTAATTCACTTTGTATTTTAAGAATTAAAAGTAATTTAAAAAAAAATTAATGCAATAAACTGTTATTTTTTGTGAAAGAACTTGTGGGACTAGAAGTTAAATTGTGCGTGCCTTTCTCATGCTAGAATCCCAGTGATTTCAATAGATTGGCTCAATTCTTGATAGTATTACTATGACACACAATTTTATCCATGCAGTTTCCTCTAAGGAAAATTTAATACAATCACCTACTAATGAACATGCAAGACCAACACAATGCGTCACTAACAACCCAAGGACTCTGAATGACGGATGCTCTGCAATCACAGTCAGCAAATAATTCCCAGGTAACTTCCCACAGCTTTGTGCATACATGACCTGGTATTGAACAACACATGACCTAATGCAGGTACCTGTTTGGTTCCATACAATGCCATCATGGCAGTGGCTTTGTCTGGCACTGTCTGGGCTGAAACAAGGGAAAAACCAGAGAGTGTATATATTTTTCTGGTTAACTTGGAGTAACTGTGACACATTCTGCATCAAGTCCTTCATCCGTGTCTCCCACAAAGTATTCCTATTCATGTCACAGCTGACAAAATAGATGGATTTCTGGGAGTGTATTTAAGACCTCAAAGACGCAAGCTTTAGTGCGTGATCCATGCGATTAACTACCCACTCCAGTAAATCAGTCTTCATTTTTATGGCAGTATGTCGATTGCTACACTATTTTTATATTGGTGTGTGTGTGGATAAAATTTCTTTTCCACAGGAGCAGTGAGGTTGCCCAGAGTGGTGGTTGAGTAACCATACCTGGAGGTGTTCAAGAAACACATGGATGTAGCATTGAGGGTCATCATTAGTGTGCGTGATGGGCATGGCCTGACGGTTGGACTAGATGATCTGAGTGTTTTTTCAAACCTCAGTGATTCTAACATTCTACTATCTCAGCATAAACTTTGCTAGGAGCAACATTTTGGGCCTGACCAGACTCCCAATAAGAGTGTGTGTATATATATGCAGTATAGATAACACAAAACATATGCATAAATTTATATAAATACAGTAACAATCAGATTTCCAGTGGCACAATAAGATTTTAAATTTTCTCTGAAAAAAAATCTATAATTTAAAAATATTTGGTGAATATCATGAAAAACTCAACGGTCTGAATTCTTCTCTCTTTGTTTCTTTAACAGTAGTTTCTAAAAAAAGTAAGAAAGGACACCTTTTAAATTGCAGTTTTCTTTTCATCCTTCATTTCTGCAAGCTCCTGAGACTGATTTTCAAGTTTTCAAAGGAGTGGTGCTGGAATTTATTTATTTATTTATGACCATCCAACATCCAGAAATAGTAAGAAGCATTCAGTTTTAAAATAATTGCAATAATTAAATAACTAGCTTTGACAGCCTCTGTTAAAATGAGTTTACTTACGCATGACTCCGTCTTGCCCCGGTCCAATCAAAATAATGCCCACGTTTCCTTAAATGCAGCTTATTGATAATACATACCTGTCCTGACATTCCCTTTTTATGTTTAGGGAAATAAAAATTCATAGCAATTGATTGCCATGTGCAGCCCAAACTGTAGTTGCCCTTTCAAATATTCATAATGATCTTAAAGGGGTCCCTGTGGATCACAGTTGTCTGCTGTACATTTATAAATCCCACCAGTCTTCAGAAAAATTGTCAAACAAAAGTCACTTTTGCAGCTAGATATTATTGACTCTTTCTACCTTGTAGACTTTTGTATTCTTGTGCTGTGTACTGTAAGTGAAAAAATGGAAGATGAAGAAATGCTTATGAATATCATGTACTGAGTCTTAAAAGCACTTCATTAAAGCTTGCGACTTGAAAGCTCTTTCTGAAAATAAACAGATGAAAGAAAAGGACAGAGGTGTTGGAATTTGAGTCAAATGGAACAAAATCTGAGATAAAAATAAAGGACAATGATGTCAGTTTTCCACTCAAAATCAGATCACTGAATTCAGAGTTATATGACTGCTGAGCATTCAAAACCTCTTACTGAGATCAACGTGAATATGAAATACAAAAAGCCTTCTATTTGAAGTTTAACTTTGTTTTATAAAGTATTTCAAGTTTGTGAAACTTATCTTTCTCTCATTCAACTGGCTGTTTAAAGGGATCCTAATGAGTTATTCAGTTGCAGATTCCTGAGAAAGTTGAGAACAACCTTTAAGCCCTTTTTAGATGCTTTATCTTACCTTTTCTATTCAAAAAGCTGTTAACCAGAAAGAGTTCACCCAACCTCATAAAAAAATCCATATCGATTTGCAGGATAAACTTCTAGACATGATGATTTAGGAGTTAGCAGCCAGTTTCCATTTCTGTCTTTCATAGTTAATGAGATTTTCAACTACAATTCTTTTCTTCTTAAAAGAAGATATTTAATGTATGTTCAAAAAAAAAAAAGAAAGAAAGAAAAAGAAAAGTTCTAAACAGATGAAAAACTAAAGTGCTCTCTGAACTTTTCAGTCCTTATTCTACTCTGCAGATCAGAAGGGAAAAAAAAAATAAAATAAAAAATGGGAAATTAAAAGAAATAAGGATTTTCAGGAGCAGCCATTTTACAGAGCTGCTCAGGCAGCATCCAATGCCAGCACAGAGAACGTCTGTGGCTCAACCTGGCCTGCAGCTAAGTACCATACAGCTGTTCACTAGCCCGTCTCTCCCAGAGGAACGGGGAGAGAATTGTGGGAAAGAAACAAAAAAGATATATGGCTTGGGATAAAAAACTATTTTCTAAGACAGAAAAAGATAAATAATGAGAATACATTTATATATATATTTACAAAACAAGGAATATAATATTGCAATATAAATATTGCTCACCACTCTTATATACCGATTAATTACCATAACATTTCCTATCATTCCAGTGGTTCACGGGCTGTCCTTCTAAATTGTCTCTGGACTTCTCTTGGTCCATGATTTGTGCTCCACCTACTGCCGGACAAACCTCAGCCCAAGTAAAACTCCTAAATACCAATGTTAAGAAGGTATTATGTTCTTTTACAATGCTGAATACATAGGGAGTGTTTTCACCTAATGTGTACCTGAACAGAATAAAGGTACATACTCTATATGCATTTCAGTGAACTATGACTACTTGTTTGGGGGAAAACCTGGAATACTTTTGAGATCTCAACCCCACCTCTCCCATTCACACACATTTGGTTAATTTCAGCAGACCAGACAGATATGCTAATTTTCAATAAGCTCCTAAAAGACAAAAAAGACAAAAAAAAAAAAAGACAAAAAGACAGCACACAGTCCTTCAGGGCAGAAGGTACGATAAGCAGTGTTGTTGGACTGTTGCATGCTGATGCTGGTTCTGGTTCCATCAGAATTCATTTTAGTCCAGTCTCAGGTTGAGTCCTTTTTTTGCTTTATTTAATTAGAGGGAGAAAAAAAAAAAAAAGAAAAAAGAAAAAAGGAAAAAAAGATTCTTAAGCTTGCTCTACATCTTGAACTGAGTCTGAAAATAACTGCTAGCCATTATCATTTTATGTGCTGGGTATGCTAATTTATCCTGTCACCTTGATGGGCAAGTTCCATTTGCTGAAACCAAAAGATTCTCTCTAGTACAATTAGGACTATTAAAACTGAATGATGAGAAAGTGGAAAAACTTGTCCTGAACATACTGGATAACATCAAGGGCTTGAGAATTGTCCTGTGAGTACTGAAAATTTCAGTAGAGATTCTGGGATACTTACTGCAGAAGTTGCTTGTTACACTTCAGTTCACAATCTAATGTGAAGACAAATGGAAAAAATGTGACACTCTCAGCCTAACATAAACTGTAGTGGATTTGTCTGTTAGTTTCAATGTGAGAAACATCTGGGGCCAACAATTCAGGCTCACACAGAGTTTGCTATGAATCACAATTTATTTAATGCTCTTGTAAAAGTGGATAACCTAACCTAACCCATGTAGGTACACCACATTGGAAAGACACATCAGTTTATGTTCCCTATTGCCCAACTGCAAGTGAGCCCTTCCCCATTTTCCCACTGGCTAAGGTACTTGGGTTTCACATTCTTTTTGACTCACCTATTATGCACTCATCATCCAGTGCAGGTACCCCTTTGGTCCCACATACTTTGTAATTTGGATTCAGAGTTTGTTGGTTTGATCAAATAGAATTACCTCTGTATCCTGTTTGATAAAGTCCATCTCCCTCTATCCTCTAAAGGAGGCAAGATTTACAATTAGTTGTCAAACTAGCATCCCCTGCTATATACCTATAAGTTTGTTTAACCAATTCTTAGGTTTACTTTGCAGGACATCTTGCTTTCTCTTCTTTCACCTCAATTCCCCCTTCTTCCCTTTTACCTTTTTCTGAGCTGTCTTAAACATTCTCCAACAAATCCCATATTATTTCTTACTGGTATTTTTCCTGCTATCACTCAAGGACGCATATATTCTATTCTTGGGGTCTAACCAAAAGCAGAAACTTTGCTTGTATCATGAGCCCCAAAACCTTTGGTTTTGCAATATTCTGTTGTTATATACAAAATATAAAACATCTCTTCTGCCAACCATTTACTGGCTGGTTCAGCCTGGTTCTGTGACTAGTGGGGCGGAGTAGCACAGAGATAAGGAGCCCAGGTGCAACTGAACCCATTCCTAATCTCAGAGTTGGTCAGTGGCTTATGTCTGATGGATAACATGAGCACAATTGATCTAAACTCTAATCTCTGCTAAGCTAGCAAAGCTTAAAGCTATTAGTCAGTTATAAAGGAGCTCTATCGGTAAGGAGCCTATTGACATCAAGTTGTAAGGGAACTCCACAGCAGGCATAAAGACAAGAGGCATCACTATTGAAAGGCACATTCTGCTACTCAGCCATGTGCCAAGCAGGAGCACTCAATGGGCTTTCGGGCTTTTCTCTATTTATAGCGTAAAACGACTGACTCACAGTCATAGTTTTGTTGAATGCTCAAATGCCTTTCCATTACTGAACTAGGTGTTGTGTCTGCCATCAGTTCTATGCACAACCAATTTGAGATAGTATTTTGATCTTTACTTACATTAGCAATACCTTGACTATAATCTGCACTGTGCTACTGTCCTCTTGAGCAAAGCTTTGGCCAGGTCAAATCAGCCTCCTTAGAAACTTTGTTTGCTGTGACTCATCATATTGTAACTAAACAATCAGATTTTGATAGTGGATGATAATCTGTTCCTTTAGGAATCAAACTGATATAAAGTACTGCCTAGCTGCTGAATTGGAAGAAAATTGGAAAGAAAAAAAAACCAAAAAAAACCAAACAACAAAATAGTGGCAAGATAGTAGAAGTATGTGTCTAAATTGTACAGAGGACATTATAACAAATAACTGAATAGAAAAGCAATGAGTAGAAAATCGCAGACTGTTCTAGTAAAAGGCTGTTTCCTACTCTCTTAAGTTATCAAATTTTACTGTCAACATTATTCTATGCAACTTTACAAATTGATTTTGTTCAAGTTGATTACTTTTATTTCTTAAAATATTATTACTAAAACCTTTTGTGCAAATGCTAAAACATTTAAAAAAGATATGGACAAATATCTATTCTGACATATCTGGAAAATCTTCAGAGTGCTGCAAGCATAGTTTACTACAAGAGATCTAACACTGAAGATTACAACATTACTAAGAGAAACTGAGTAATTTACTTATGGTAAGGAACTGAAAGAGGAATTCTTGGACTTTGTCAGCCATTAAGTCCATAGAAATTTTCCACGGACATTATCACTTTCGGCATTATATGTTCCAAACACCTAAGGAAGCCAATAAATTGACTTCTTGTTTCATTAGCACTCCTCGTGTTTAGAGGAGGACTTTAAATCTCACTTGCTAAAGGCAAAATAAAGCATTAATTGCTTAAAATGTGGTCCTCTAAGTCCAACATGATGAAAAAAGTAAGAACTAGAGGTCCACAATGTTAGACACAACTCCTATACCATGCATTTTACTATCAATTTGATGTAAACAATGTATTTCCCAAGCTTTTCAACTGGAAAATTATGTTTCTGTGTCTGGTGATACAGAAGTATGCATCCTACTCTGTCATTTCAAAGGATGAAACAGATTGAACATATGTATTCAATTCCTGATGTAGTGACTTCTGCACACATTGAGCATAAATTGAACTTGCATTTTCGTATTTATTCCAATACTTTTCACAGGTAAATGCAATGCCCATTGAAAGTGTTTTGGGAAAACTACCATACCTTTGAATTCAGTCTTCACAGTTATGTTAATGATCTCCCTTAGTTCATCTGAGATTAAAATTTTCCATCTTATTTTCAACTTCATCATAAAATAATGGCTTCAATACAACTCTCTTGTTCTTCACAATAAACAAGACCAAATCAAATATATCCTGATGCTTCATTTTCAAGTATAACTACTTCACTTAAAGAAAGAACTTCAACTGACCTTAGACTAATCTGCCTCAGATTAGTTCTATTCAGCACCCTATTAAAAATTTACATAATGGAATAAAATATCAGTGGACCAAACTAGAAGGACAGAATGAGAATGTAATGTGGTTTTGATACTCAAATACATTGATCAATGATTTGATCTTCAAAAAAGCATGAAGGATATTTCGGAAGTGAAAATCAAAGCACAAACATGGAGACAGTAGCACAGCAGGAAAAAAATAAGTTGGTGTAATGAAAAACTGCAAAGGTTATTCCTCTATCCTGCACAGGCTTATTAAAATTCTACATGAGAACTACGCCAAGTCAGTAACTTAGGGAACTTCTACTTGAATAAAGATGTCTAGGATATCTACTGAAAGAATGATCTAAAGGAGCTAAGAAAAGCCTAGATCAGCAACAAAAACATTTGAGATTTAGGGATGCAACGCAAGGGAAAGTACAGCAATGTCAGTGGAGCAGCAAGGCCCACAGCCACAGCAAGTATGGATTTCCTTAAATACAGCAGCCCTAAACACAAAAACAAAGGACAGAAACTATTTACCTTCAGAAGGCCTCAGGTTGGCTGGAATCTCCAGCAAGAAACCCTCACCTCCACTGCCAACCCTTAAATGAGGTCTGGGAAGGGGTGGATCCTGGCTCCACCCCTTCCAGTCATTCAGATGCATAGCACGCACCTCAGCTCCCCTGAGTTGGACTTGTCTTCCCATCAAGTGCTGAATCCCTGGTTCAAGCAATGACTCAGTATTTCCACTACAAGGGAAAAAAGTAAAAGGCAGTTATTTGGTTTCTTAGATATTTATTCAAGAGGTACGTAAGATTCCGTTATAAAAAAAAAAAAAAAAATTAAAAAAAAACCTGACAGAAAAAGCTCTTAAACTTGTTCTATATCTCCATCAGTGTTCAGTAAGACAAAAAGAATTTATTAAAAAATAATTTTAAATTAAGGGCTTTACAAGCTGTTGTAACAACTTCCTAATTATTACGATAACAGTCAATAGTAGGGAAGTTGTGGGATTCCCTTTTCTGCAGAGTTTTCAGACTGCAGATTAACATAAATAATCTACAAACAGACATGCTGCCTGAAAATACAGGTAAACTGTAAATAATTACTATTAGTCATTATGAAGAAGTTCTCCTCACTTGTGTTTTCTTTGTAACCACTTTTAAACAGCAGCAACAAACAAAACAAAAAACAGGATTTATTATTTATTATTTATTATTATTGAATTTACACTTATTTTTTATTATCTGAATAAGACAAATACTAGCTCATTTCCTTTAATCACAGAAATAACGGGCATTTATATTTTAGAGATACATAATAATATTCTCATTTACGCTGGTATGAGAAACTTAATTGTAAAAAATGTAAAAGGTATTCATTACATCTGTTAGAGTTGACCATGTTTCAGTTACCACTCTCAGAATAACATTTTCATTATGGATACTGAAAACATGGTGCAGAATAAGATTACCTTGTTTCTTTTGTATTTGTTGCAAATGTATTTACATTTGCTTCTAGCTTGATAGCTCATGAAAGATTAAGAGATGGGAACATCTGTCATATGAGGAGAGACTATCCGAAACCCATCAGCCTGGAGGCTGGAAGGCTCAGTGGAGATCTCATCACTGCACGTAATACCTATTAGTACGCAGCAAAGAAAAGGGAGACAGGTCCAATCAGGAGAGATGGAGCAATAAATATAAACTGGAATAATACTGGAATTTCATTATAAAGATGAGAAGAGACTGTTCACTCCACGGGCAGTCAAATACCAGAACAGTCTGGCCAGAGTGGTCGTGGCATTTCCATCCCTGGAGATAATAAAAATTGACTGGATACAACCTTGAGCAGACTGTTCAAGCTGACTTAATCTAAACAGGGTGACTGGTCTAAATCTCTAGAGGCCTCTTCCAAATTCAGTTCTTCTACATGACCTGTAACTAGCACTCAGCACACTCAGACAAATGAAGAAATTTTTTACAAAGGTATGTAGACAGCTACAAAGAAAGTCAAACATTTTTTTTATACCAAGAGGAGTAAAAAGGTTCTTTTAGGCTTCTAGGAGAGAAAAAATAATATAAAAATATTATTTTTTCTTTAAAAAAAAAATCAACAGAAACAGAAACAGGAAAAATTTACCACCACAGCCATGGATGTTTCCACTTTGCCCAAGCTTTCATCATCAAGCACAACACCATATAGCAAGGAATACCCATTTTGCGAGTTCAGGTCAGCTGTCATGGAGGCACACCTCCAGCCTACTCACTGTAGGGACAGAGCTGGAAAAAATAAAACAAAAAGGAAAACCCTGACAATCTGCAAGCACTGTTCAGCAAGAGCCAAAACATCAAAGTGTTATCAACACAGTGTTAATGTTAATAACAGATTCAAACTACATCACCTTAGAGGCTGTAATGAGAAGAACTGATTCCATCCCAGCTTAACCCACTGCACAGCAAAACATAAAAAAATAAAGAAAAAATTGACAGTGCAGATAAAGTTCTTCAAGTGCACAAAATATATCTGAAGTTTTGTCATTATCTTCTTTTTGTTTGTTTTTGTTTGTTTTTAATTCCAATAAAATAAAATGAAAGAAAAACTTACTGAAAATTATATTAGAGAAGATTATATCTATTATATCATTTTTTATTTTTATTTTTTTCCCCCCCAAGTCTGGAAATGGAAATAAATAAAACAGCAATAATACTGTCTTCTATAAGAAGACGGCCTATCATTCAGCCACAGCATCCTTCCCTGTCCCTCATGCATAGAACTAACAAAAATTTTATATGAAGCACTCTAAAATAATAGTTTTTCAAAAGGGGTTTTTAATAGTATTTGCATTTTAAAAATGTAAATTTATTTATTTTCATTAGACTAAAAAAAAAAAAAAAGTTCAGCGTACTGCTAACTGTGCTCTGTTAATTTTACAATTACAGACTTGGAATCCATTTAGTGTCACTATTTTTGCTACTCACAGTCATCCTTTTTCATTATTAGTGAGAGATCATTAGGAAAAAATCAAATGGAGTGGAATTACTAGGTTACAGCCTGAACTAATGGTCAAGCATCAGATGAAAAAGCATGGCTAACCCAGGGAGCTCATGTACAAGCAATACATCTGGATAACCAGAAGGGTGTGGAGCCTAGATCCACCCCTCCTCACTCTCATTTAAGGGCTAGCAGGTGAGTGATATCACACCTGGATATCTCACCTATCTATCACTGAGTAGAGACTGGCCTCCTTTTGAGCTGTCGCTGTTTGTTGGAAGAGATGAGCAAACTTTTTTGCAACTGTTGTTCTGTAGTGCTGTCATCACCTTTTGCCAACAACAACAAAGTTTTTTACAGCACTCAATATGATATAGTTATAAGAACTAGTTTGGGTTTTGACTATGATTGAGATTTCCACATCTCAAAGACATAAGGCACTTTTTAACACTTTTTTTTTTTTTTTTTTTTTTTTTCCCTAAGTCTTCCTTAAAGATCATTTGCAACAGCTTCTGGAAACTTTTTTATAAAGGTTACCATCGCCTGAATGGAATCAACTACCTAAGAATAATTGCAAAAATACTCTATTGATTTCTAATTTGTTTTGTTTTCTATTCTGGGGACTTCAAAAATTTGTGGAAAATCTTATCAGAGGCTTATACTAAATTTCAATTCATCATGTAGACTTTTCCAATGTTTTACACCAACTGTCTCTGTTAGTGGTAATAACTCACTTAAAAAACGTGGGTTTGGGCTTCTGAGAAGTTGCCACTCGGTTTCCATCAATTTTGCTGTAATAACAAAAATCAGAAAGCTTTAGTTTTCTAGTAAGTAGCCGAGAGAAACAAGAATACACAAGGCCAGATATATGACACTATTCAGTAAAGAAGCATTTGGTAAACTATAACATCTAATTATTTAATGGAATGAAATTTGGAAGAAGAAGAAAATTGCCTCTGGACCACAGCAACGCCAGATGAGTGTTCTGTAGATTCATATATGTTCCAAGAGGAGTAATATTAGGCAGTGTGTACATAAAGAACCAACCAGTAAAAAGAAACAGACAAGTGCTGTCCACAAAGGCAGAGGAAGTACTGCACTACAATTAGATAATAATGCTGTGGGGGGAAAAATAAAAATAATCCCATAACATCTTAATCTTCTCTTGTATTTCCACAAACAATCTAAGTTAACCTCCGCTCATGGAAAATGGCACCTCCAACTTATTCCAGCCAAGTCACGAGGCTGATTTACCCCTACATAATCAGGTCCCAAAGAAATAATGAGTGTACTTTAAATATCAGGAAACAGAGGTCTAGGTGAAACTCAGAAACAAGATATGTCTCACATGAAAGGATATTTTTGAGCTAGAATTTAAATATTAACATTCATCACACGTTAATCTCAGTAAAATAGCTCAGCAGTCTGGCTGTGTGTTAATGATCTAGAGCAACCTGTCACTGTGCTTGCTGGTAATATTTCAGCAGTGTACAATTTCGTTCAGATTATAATATGACCTGTGCATTTGCAGTTCCTATTCATGTTATGTTCTTATCCACAGCCAGAAACATTCATTTTCCTCATCACTAAAGTGAAAAATTGCCTCTCTACCAAGGGAAAGAGAAATGACGTTTCTGGCATGCTGTCTAGATTTAAACCTTTTACTAAACATTCAGGAGACAATGCCCATAATTTAAATTCTATAACATTCATCACAGATATATAGAGACAAGCAAACACATGAAAGGAAAAATAGAGCTCTCCTCAGTGCTATCTATCTATACACATAAAAAAGAATTGGTCAGGATTACAGTTCATACTATCAGCTTGGTCAGAATGCTGAGTATAATTCACTCAAGTGAATACAAGGGCTGATCTGAAAGTAATGCCTCCTTTTTTATTACTTTGGCCCATGACATCAGCAGTGGTATGGCAATAGAGCAGTTGAACCTGCCCGTCACTATTCTGGTACATTTTGTTGCTATGTGATAGATGGCAGCAGGGTTATTGCTCTTAGTGTATGTAGTAGTTTGCAGGAAAATAAATAGGAGGCATTACTTTCAGAGCAACCTATGCATTTCATAAGATAGCCTATTTAATCTATGTTTAGGGATATGTTTCTTTCTGCCAGCACTATGTTCAGACCTATGTAAAGGGAACTCTGTTGTTAAAAGCCTTCTTATCACAAGAATACATTTGTCAATACACTGCTGCAATTGCTGTTAACTTCATTTGCTACCACACAGACTGAACTCCTAAACTCCCTGATGTAGAGTGATATTTAAGGAGGAAAAAATATCTACACAGAGAACAAAAACAATCCAGCCCAACAGAAAAAGTCAAATAACGTGATCAGTTATAATGATGATCATGTTTTCCACTTTTATTACCATATGTTTTTTCAGGTTTCTAGTATGAAGCTTGTCATTTTGTGAAGAATTGATCCAGCATGTTACCAGATGGGGAACACAATTAAGGATAAATTATTGTGAAAGATTTTTATTAATTATTACTTTTTATCTAGTACCCAAATTGAAAATATATATTTTTCCAGTGCAGGTAAATAAATAAATAAATAAATAAATAAATAGATAAATAAATAAATAAATAAAGCTATGCTTTCTTTTGATTTTTCTGAATTTACCAAATGTCTCCTAGATTTCCTGATTCTTTTACAATGCCTTTAATTGCTTCTTATCTGTCTCAGAAAATCCTTACAATTCAGAAAATGGCATTTCCCTATTGTGGCAATAATTCTTCTGGGGATGACTTCTTGGCATTTCAGAAATTACAGTAGGTCAGGAAATTTTCAGGTTGCATAAATTATGGATCATACAAACATCATTTGTTATCATCATATATGAAGACAATTACTTTGCAGCATCTGATGCACAGACTCAGATGTGAACAATCCAAATCCCTTATTACAAGTTCTCAGATCTCTTATACACCTTCACAAGTTTTCTTTTTTTTCCCATTCACCCTTACAATTTTTCCATTTACCTTTAGATGCCAACAGAACACTCTTTGACCGTTCATGCGGGTGCTTATCAAATCAGAGCTGTGAGCAGTTCTTTCTACTTCTAGAGGTGTCCTTAGTTCTCATGCAGTTTATCTTGCTCCACAGCTGCTGGTCTGTACAGTCCTTCTTGTATTCCCACACTTCTTCACACAACAAACAGAAATAATGCCTTAAATGACTAAACACACTGCATGAATAACAACTACAGAATACTGGAGTAAACAGTTCACAAATGCACAGAAGCTTGAAAAAGTTTCTTCTAATTTACGCTGAACAAATTTTGAAGGAAACTGTTCCTAAATATTAGGTCTTTTTGGTAATTAAGAAAAATCACAGAATCACAGAATCATAGGGGTAGGAAGGGACCTCCAGAGATCAAGTCCAACCCCCCTGCCAAAGCAGGCTCCCTACACCAGGTTGCACAGGTAGGCATCCAGGTGGGTCTTGAATATCTCCAGAGAAGGAGACTCCACAACCCCCCTGGGCAGCCTGTTCCAGTGCTCTGTCACCCTCACTGTAAAGAAGTTCATCTGCACATTTGTGCGGAACTACCTATGCTGAAGTTTCAGCCCATTTCCCCTAGTCCTGTCCCCATGCACTACTGAAAAGAGACCAGCCTCGCCACTATGGCCCCCACACCTCAGGTATTTATAAACCTGGATCAAATCCCCTCTCAGCCCTCTTTTCTCAAGGCTAAACAGACCCAGTTCACTTAGCCTTTCTTCACAGCGGAGATGCTCCAGGCCCTTCACCATCTTTATGGCCCTCCGCTGGACTCTTTCCAAGAGATCCCTGTCTTTTTTGGACTGGGGAGCCCAGAACTGGACACAGTATTCCAGCTGATGCCTTACCAGGGCAGAATAGAGGGGGAGGATCACCTCCCTCGACTTGCTGGCCATGCCCTTTTTAATGCACCCCAGTATGCCATTGGCCTTTTTGGCCACCAGGGCACACTGCTGGTTCATGGCCAACCTATTATCCACCAGAACACCCAGGTCCTTCTCTGCAGAGCTGCTCTCCAGCAGGTCATCCCCCAGCCTGTACTGGTGTATGCAATTATTTTTCCCTAGATGCAAGACTATGTCACTTGCTTTTGTTAAACCTCATCCGGTTTCTTATTGCCCAGCTCTCCAGCCTGTCCAGTTCTCGCTGAATGGCAACACAGCCGTCAGCCAATCCTCCCAGCTTTGTATCATCAGCAAACTTGCTGAGGGTAGCCACTATCCCATCGTCAAGGTCATTGATGAAGATGTTGAACAAGACCAGACCTAGCAATGACCTCCACCAGCTCCCTCAGCACCCGTGGATGCACCCCATCAGGTCCCATGACTTTATGGATCTTAGTGTTCCCTAGGCACTCACAGACCACCTCTTCCCTGACTAAAGGGCAGTCTCTCATTCCCCAAACCCTCTCACTAACCTCCAGAGTATTGGAAAACTGAGGGAGATCCTTTTCACTGAAGACATTCAGTATCTCTGCTTTCTCAGCATCCCCTGTTACCAGAACAACCCCCTCACTTAGTAAGGGGCCCACATTCTCCCTAATCTCCCTTTTGCTCTTAACATACTTAAAAAAGCCTTTTTTATCTTTTATCCCTTTATCCAGATTCAATTCCAGGTGGGCTTTACCCTTCCTTGTCGCATCCCTGCAGGCCCTGACAACATTCTTATGAATGTGAATTTGTAAATCTTAAATTATACGAAGTATGATAATAAAGCCACGATCATTTATCAGTACTATATATGAACAAATTAATCTTTAATATATCCTATAAACAGATTTGTTTGCACAAATGTATATTCAGTAAATATATAAATTACTCAACCACTGTTGAACTCTATTTGTTTATTGTATGATCTCACGTAGTATCAGTGGCATTTGCTTATTGTCTTGCTGGTGAATGGACTTGATGGAAAATCCAAGGAAACACCAGGCTTTTGTTGGCCCAACCTGATGCTGCAAGAACAGGAGACAACAAGATCCCAGGGTACGATTCACATAGGAAACTCAGTGTAAGGAACAAAAATAGCTATAACAGGACACGTGAGCTGCAAGACGACCATGACAGGGAACACAAGTAATTCGTACATAGTATTTCATCTGTGCTGCTCCTCCCTGATCACTCTCTTCCTCCCCTCCACATGGATCCCACGCCCACGAGTGCTGTCCTTCCTGAATCGATACCGCATGGGTATACTGGGTATATATACTCCACATGGGTCTTAACGGGTGGCAGCTATGGCCCGGGCCGGTCCCACAGAATTACCCACAGGCTGTGTGCCTTCTTCAGGCCTCATCTGCTGCTGCTCCTCGGGCTCCTCCGTGGCCTCACGGGGAGATCTGCTCCGCGTGGTGCCCGCGGGCTGCAGTGGGACAGCCTGCTCCTCCTTCGGCCTCTCCTGGGCTGCAGAGAGCTGCTGCTGTGTGCCTGGAGCTCCTCCTGCCCTACTTCTGCACTGACCTTGGTGCTTGCAGAGCTGTTCTCTCACCCCTCCCCCCATATGCTAATACACAGCCGTTTCTCCCTTTCTTATACCTGCTTTCCCACAGCTCACTCAGCACTGCTCGCATCTCAGCTCTAGCAGCCGTAGGACTCTGTTAGAGCAGTTAGAGCTCTGATCTGAAATGAGGCAGCACTGAGCTCTCCTCACAGAGGCTGCCTCGCAGTTCTTGTGCTACCCACATCTACTGATGGCTGTAGCAAGTATATTATGCTGTGTGGTCTTACTTTAAATCATTACCCTTTTAAGCTCAGAAATGTCCATCTGAAGACATTGCTAAAGCAATCCATTGTGACCTTTAGACATGTATGATATGGAAATCAATTCCAGAGCTACAAGTTCTGTATCAGTATTTCTACTTGAATGAAAAATACAGACATGCAGCAGTAGCTCATCTAATTCCATGTAGAGAAATGAGATACAGCACAGTGAACAAAACAAGTCAGGAGCATGGAACGGTCAGCAGTATCAGATGTTGTCTCATGGAATCTGCTTTTTCTTCATCACAAGAAGAGGAGTAGGAGCCCAGAAGGGCCTATGATTGGTTCATAAATGCTGCAGCTGCCATTTCCATTCCTCTCAGTTTGCATATTAACCACTTCCTTACAATATTTTGTGTGAGCATTGAAATTGTAACAAAAATCGGCAATAATTGGGTGTGTTCCCAGTGTAATGCAGGTTGGCTGGTGCATTCCAGCAATGGCTATCCTTGAGCAATGTAGATTCAAAACTTTATATTGTAGACACGGAGTGGTACCTTTAAAGTATAGACATCATAAAATGAATCCAACACATAACACAAAATTGGCTGCAACTGTGCTGAAATTGAGCTGAGTTTGCTTTGCTGGCAGTAAGTCTAAAGACAGCCTCAAGTGCCTAGAGAAGCTTCAAGAATATGTAAACAAGAAGCTACAGAATTCAGTCAGGCATTATCTTTGGGCTGTTCTAGAATTAAGAAGGAGTAAAATGGAACTGCTTTTATGCCTGTAAACTAATGAGCTTTTTAAGATATCAACAGATGTTATTAAAATATGTAAGGTGTCTTTTAAAATGCATTCTCATGCTCACATTTTTACTCCTACATGCTATCAATTAAAACCGTTGAAAATTAAGTATACCAAAATAGGGGAGAACTATCCTGATAAATCCAGATTGTCATTATTCTTTTGCAATACCTTAATTTATCAAATAAATGGATAAAAGGTTAACCACATCTTATCCATAGCTCTTTTTCATATAGTGAAATGAAGGGGTTTCAAAGGATATCTTTCTTTCTCAATAAGCGACATACTGTCAACACAGATTCACAACATGCTGTTCTATGACTAAGGCAAAAGTGATAGAGCATCATAATAACTCAGGATGAGGCTATAACAGATAACAAGGAAATGTGTGACATGTAAATTACAAAGATAACTGGAATTTAGATGCTTTCTAAAAGCAGCACTCAGAAACCTTTTAAAGGCAGAGAGTGTAGCAGAATCTCAGAAGTGACAAACAGACACAGTAAAAAATTGTAACAGAGAATGCAATTTCCTACAAATGAAAAAGTAATACAGATAGTCTCTGGCCTGAATGAGGTGTAAAATAGTAACTTTTGCTGTATTTTTTGAAGGTGAGAAATAGAGATACTCCCATAATGCAGTGTAGGTGGTAGGAAGAACATCATATTATATTCTTAATACAACATCAGAAACTTAAAAATAAATAAATAAATAAAAAATGAATTCGTAAATAGGACTTTCAAGTTTATGACCAACAAGTTAAATGTATTGGAACCTTTTATTCTACAACAGTCTGGTAACATTTGTACTGTAAGAAACAAACAAAAAAATGTGCCTTTATTCCCACCAGCTGTTGAGGTGAACTTGTGCTGTTCCAGAAAAAGGAAGGTGAAGCTCTTAAAATTCAGGTCCTGACTGCAAAAATTTGTGCATAAAAAACAGATGTAATCACCTGTTAATTATATTATATTCTCTATTATGCCATCAAAATAAACCTAAAACCAAGGAACACGGTTGCCATACTGCTTGCCAAAATGCTATAATGTCAGTTTTCAGCAGTAAAACTAATTATATTGCATAGAGAATTTTGTTCTACTGAGAGTACTGGTGAACTATCTCTATCCTTTCCCAGGAAAAAATATTTCAGAGACTTTATTGGTATGATTTTTTCATCTTATATTTATCTGTTGCTAAGAGACTGTATCATTCTGATTAATTAATGATGGTTTTATCATGACAGGTGTTACTGTTCTAGTCTCTTAACGTGAGAATAGTAAATTCAGCCAAAATCTCAACACTGAAATATCAGCCAGCCACAAATGAGTAACATTACTTCAGTTTTTTAGAGAAACAACAAATAATCTAAAATCCATTGAGTTAATGCATCTTCCTTAGTGCTAGAAGGAAGTGACCCATGCAGCGTACAGTGTATACAAAAATAGTTTGATGTTGACATTCCTGTACACCCATAGACTTGAAATGATGCAAGTAAATTATTTAATACTTCCAGTTCGTGCTATCATGTCTGGGCTTAAAGAATGAACAATCTCTCACAACGTGTTGCAGGTGAATAAGAAAAGGGAGAAAAAAAAATCTTCTGACTAGATTAGGAAATGACAGAAACAGTGATCTGGGTGTGTTGTCATAGGAACTGCATGCAGCAGAAACCTCAGGCTCCTTGGTTCTGAATGGACAGAATGTGAAACTGTATTTCACAGTAATACTAAGAGTAGTAGGTACAAAAATTAAAGTATTTGAGGTTCAGAACTCATACTTTGCTGCCTTCTTCCTCTCATGTGATTCCATATAATCTGTAACTACAGCCTGACACACCATTTTTCCCAGCTGTTAATTTTCTTTCACTGATCAATAGTAGTTTTGTCCTGGTTTTATAGAGTAATTCTAGACTAATTAAATACAGTATTTACAACCTGAACTGAACATATAAAGTATTAATTTCTTCACACATACATCCTGGGATACATCAAAAGAAGCACGGCCAGGTGGAAGGAGGTGATCCTGCCCCTCAACTCTGTGTTGGTAAGCCCTCACCTGGAGTACTGTGTCCAGATGTGAAGCCCTCAGTACAGAAGAGACATGAACCTGTTGGAGTGTATCCAGAGGAGGGCCACAGAAATGATCCAAGGAATGGAAGACCTCCATATGAGGACAGGCTAAGAGAGCTGTTCAGGCTAGAGAAGATAAGGGTTTGGGGAGACCTGATTGCATCCTTTCAATATTTAAATAAATAAAAATTATTTAAATAAATAATAAGGGGGTCTGCAAGAAAGAAGGGGACAGTCTTCTTGGCAGGGTCTATTGTGAGAGTCATTAAAAATAAAATCAACAGAAAATGACACATTTTACCAAAAATATGTGTATATTAAGCATCTTTTGAAATTAAGTTGTGAATCAGTCACTGGTGAAAGTATAAGCCTCCTACTTTAATCTTGCCTGTATATACTTTTAATGGAGGTAATGCAACACTTGAGAATTTAGTCAGAACAAAGTAGACTACAATACTTCTGCAATTATATCTTTCAAATCAGAAACTGCGTCAATGAAATATACCCTTTTACACTGATAACAGAAGACTAGAAAAATATTGTACTGCCACAGATTAAGATGATAAAGTATCAGCTAAATGCCAATGGGAACACCTATAGATAGCAAAATGATCAACATTATAGATGTTCTCTAATTCTGCTGCTGATACTTTCTCTAGGGGTTCTCCTGCTTCTCTGATTGTAACTTTACTGGGTTCCTGTCCCCTATTCTGCTTGGCCTTCGATGTTCATGTTCTTGGGAAAAATCAAGTAGTCCTGACTAGTGCAGATTAATCACTGCATCGAGAGCCAGAGAGTTTCATCTTTTTATCTCACGGATTCTAAGTTGATCTATTTCTGACCATAACCTCCAGTGCAGTAAAATAATCTCTAAATACAGTTAGCAAAGAAGTCCTCAATGGAAGAGGAGCCCAAATGTTCTCCATGCTGACAGTAATCAAGGCATTACCCTGAGCACTGCATTTTGAAGCAGCATTATGAACAATCATAACTGATAAAGAAAAGTCATGTGACAATGTAGTGATCCAGAAACATGTCTTACTTTGAGCTACATGAATGAATACCAACACATGTATTTTTACATGTTTTTACAGTGAGGGTGACGGAGCACTGGAACAGGCTGCCCAGGGAGGTGGTGGAGTCTCCTTCTCTGGAGATATTTAAGACCCGCCTGGACGCCTACCTGTGTGACATGGTGTAGGGAGCCTGCTTTGGCAGGGGGGTTGGACTCGATGATCTCTAGAGATCCCTTCCAACCCCTACAATTCTGTGATTCTGTGATTCTGTGATGTAGGTCACCTACCTCCTTTTATGGTTCATTTCACTAATGAAACTTTTTGACAGCTAGTCACAGATATGTGACAGGAAACAGACAGAAGACATTACAAAATAATTGAACACTTTAGTGCATAACTGATCAGGTGTATGTTCTGTTTAATAAACAGTTGTTTCTCTTGTCCATCATCTTATTTATAAAACCCTTTGCATTTCAATATCTGTTATCATTGCTAATTCTTTTATTGGCAGATATTTCACTAAGAAACCACACAGGTATTTCTCAACAAGTTTTCAAAGTATCAAATTCCAGTGACCATGCGTGCTATTGACAAAGTACTGTCGTGAAAGGAAAACAAATCTGATTTGTTTAGTAAATGAAAATCTTGGAGCAATAAGCAACTTTTGAAAACATCACATGCACACACACACACAAAAAAGCTAGTTTAAGTCCTAAAAACTTTAAGGAAAGATCCAATAAATCCACCTCTTCCAACGCTTAGATCACAGAATCACAGAATTGTAGGGGTTGGAAGGGACCTCTAGAGATCATTGAGTCCAACCCCCCTGCCAAAGCAGGCTCCCTACACCACGTCACACAAGTAGGCATCGAGTTGGTTCTTGAATATCTCCAGGTAAGGAGACTCCACCATCTCCCTGGCCAGTCTGTTCCAGTGCTCTGTCACCCTCACTGTAAAGTTCTTGCACACATTCGTGTGGAACTTCCTATGCTGAAGTTTCAGCCCATTACCCCTAGTCCTGTCCCCACACACTACTGAAAAGATACCAGCCTCACCACTATGACCCCCACACCTCAGGTATTTATAAACCTGGATCAAATCCCCTCTCAGCCCTCTTTTCTCAAGGCTAAACAGACCCAGTTTCCAGGTATTGGAAGATGTATTGACAAAAGCCAATATAAAGCAAAAGAGGCTCTCATAGAGAGAGTGTAGGAAGTGGTCCATAGGTATGGTGATCTAGGTCAGAAACTTCAGTTAGATATCTTGAAAAATAGACCTTCTAACAGAACACTTCTGCAATGGAAAGTGTTTTGAAAGGTAACATTATCCAATGTTTACTTGAATCAATATTCAACCAACAAGTATAAGCAAATCCCAGCAACCTTAAATGAAAGATGTATGATGATTTCTGAAGAGGTAAAGCATGATTTTGTGCCTTAGAAATTTTCATATCAGAAATTGAATGTGCATAGAAGTACCTGTAGCCAAAGTTTTAATAAATACTCTCCATCTGAAAAGCTGCTACTAATTTTTTTAAAAGAACAGTAATAAAGAACAGATCTTCATTTCTTGCATCATTTGAAGTTTCTAAGTATTGATTTCCTATCGGGTCTTGAATACTCTAAAACATGGTATTGTAGCTAATATCAAAATGTCAACCTAGATGTTTGATTTCTTCTGTGATGGAGCTTGAGAATTCCATCAACTCTACAAACACCATGAGGTTCCTAAATGTGTCTGTAATAAATACCCAGATCTGAGAAAGTGAGATGAATGCCAGCATCCTCAAATATATTCAGAATGCACTGCACATTTTCAGTACCTCACATTAACTACAATGAAATCAGAATTCAGTGATATTCACATAGAAGTACTTTTGGTTGCGTGTAGACCTATATGAGAATTAACTCGATACCAAGCAGCCATATTTTGGAAAAAATATCTTTGTCAGTCATTAGAATGTTACTGTAAATGGAAGAGCATGACAGTATAAGACTCCTTTAAGATATCTGACTTATGAAAGGTATTTTAACAAAGTAAAATTAGTCTCTGAGAGAGTAAGTCACCCTGAGTATCCATAACTAATATATATGTATAAACATAGACTATATGAAAAATATATATACTATAGAAACTGTGTTAAGACAGATTAATCTGAATGAATAGATTTTTCACATCACTTTTCTTTATGTTTTCTCTCTTTGGAGGGACAAGAAACACAAATTCAGTACATCCAGCACTTGTAAGTAGCTTCACTCATAAGATTATTCTATTAATACTCAGTACATATTTTCATTTCTTCTTCTGCATTAAAATAAAATTCTTTTTTTTTTTTTTGTCAGAGAAAGAACATTCGTGCTTCAGCCAAGCACATTTTTAACAGGTACTAAAAGTGAATTTTCTGGAGAAAAGTAAAAATTAAAAAAATTAGTAAAAGTGGAAATACAATCGTACCCTTAAAGCAATGGTTATTAGCTGTTCCAACTACACAAGTTTTCTTTACAAATGTGCAATGTATATACCTGTCTCATTCTGAAGGAATGATCCTGCACCTTTACAATCTTTTTGAAGCTCATGATAATTGATTTATCTCAAGCTTTAAATGATCTATTGTGCCTTCTACATCTGAAATATAATATTACTTTTTCTGCTGGCACTGTTTTAATAATTGCTAGAGAGTTATTAGACAAAGATGTGGTGAACTTTACACAGGATTAAATTTGACATAATGCGTTGAGCCCTCTTTAAAATAAGATATTAATATCCTGCAAAGTTTGGATAGTATGCATATATACGTGATAAATGAATTAGGTTATGCTTATGTACAAGAAGTTAAATTTGCCTATCATAAAAATATAATTACCAAATATATTGAAGTATATTTTCATTACTATGTTATTTTGCTTCTTTAATAGTTTCAGTTATTTCTAAGCTGTTGGAGATACTGAACTGATATTGCATTGTAATGAGAAGCAGTCTCGTACACCCTGTCCTTTTATCCTTCAAACATACCACATGGGAACTCATCACATCTCAGATATAATCCAGTTTAAATATGCATTGTATGGAAAACTGGTGAAATCTGCAGGGTTTTATTCCTGAAGTTCATACTTTTTACAAGTGAACTTGATGCCAATTCTTTTCTTTGTTCAGTTTAAATCCTTGTCAAGAATATATGGCAAAGTACTCAGCCTTCTGGGCCCAGCACAGATGATAACATTTAATATTAATCATAATCTTAGAAACAATAAGCACAAATCAATTCAGGAAGAAAAGAGAAAATATAGTGATTCTGTTTCCAAAGAGCACAATTGTTTCAGTATGACTGCTTAACTGAATTGAGATACTCAAATACAAATACTTGTACAATCAGTAATATAGATTTGAAAATCATGAGCCAGTCTGCGACCTCAGATTAGATAACACTACTAACATTGTTGTCCATTGAACCAGCTATTACTGAGATCAGATTCTGGACAGCCTATTTCCAAAATACCCAGCATTCATATTACTGCACTCACAGTTGTATCAGTTTCTTGGAAAGTAGAATCTGGTACTATGAACTGAATTACCAGTTCTGGTTGTCTTAATATTTAAAAATCACATCTACAGTAATAAGATTACTTCTTAAAAGAAAGAGATTTCCCCCCCTCCCTCCCTCCCCCCCTCCCCCTTTTTCCTCAGGTATCATAATATGTTATAACCTAGTAATAAGTCTCCTCAAATGAAAATAATTTTTTTTTAAGTCTTAGTTTGTATGTTCATGTTTTAATTCTTTATTGATTTACAAGTTAATTAAGCAATATTTGAAGTGAAAATCTATTCCTTTTTCTTCCAGAAAGAGAAAAATTGAGAATAGTTTATGCAGTGATTCAGTTTTGAATTTCCTGCAATATCTTTGCATTCTTAAGCTAAATAGTTCTTTCTGTAGGCTGCTGAGAAAATTAAACCTAGACTGATAAACATAGTACTTTGAAATGTAGATGACTGACTACTGTTTCATGTTGTTCTTTGGAGTGTGTGAAACAAGTCCTTTTCTGTTAGCTGTAAAGAGGAGACTGAAAGCAGGGAGCGCCACAGCTATCCAGATGCATTCTACAATATTTGCAAGACAGTTCTCTAAATTCATCCCTACAATTTTGAAGTAACTTTTAAAATTTCAAAGGCTAAACTAGATCAGAGATTTCTTTCTTCCCCAGAAATGCATACCATATCTAATTTAGCATAGATTCCAGGAATTGGGACAGAACATCAAAGGTACCCTATTAGTATACAGGCAGAACTGTTGGAAGGACAGAGTGATGGTATGAAATATAATTTTTATATGCCAGACACAAAGACAGTATATTTGTTGGGTGATTGTTGGGTGAAGCTCATTAAGAGATTTTATTTGACCAGAACAGTAAAAATAAAAGTCTTGTTCTGCAGGTAAACAGCTATGCTCGGCTACTTGGTTAATTATATTCCTGATGGAATTTCTGGTACGATCTATCACATTTAGAATGATGATATAAATGGCTCATTCTTATTTATGCTAAAAGTATCTGCCATGGTAAATGAAAAATTCTTTAGTTTATTTAGTGGATCTGTGAAACCCAATAGAGAGAATAAAATAAAATAAAATAGCAAGCATGCTTTGGAAAGCTCATAATAAATTTAAGTGTTTTATTTGGAACATAGTAACACCAAAGAAATGTAATCTTGAAGCATTTGTGCAAATATGGCCCTGAGGCACTCAATATATCTTTGAAGTTAGACTCCGGAATAGATATCTACAGTGCCTCTTTTTCCTTTTTGATCTATTCCCCCCACGCACACACTAAATAGAAGTAATGAAGAATAAAACACCTCTGCTACAAGGACTGGCTGAGAACTGGGACTGTTGAGTCTGGAGAAGAGAAGGCTCCAGGGAGACCTGAAAGAGGCTTTCCTGTATTTAAAGAAAGACAGGGACAGACTCTTTAGTATAGCCTGTAGTGACAGGACAAGGGGAAATGGTTTCAGACAAAAGGGGGGGGGGGGGGGGGGGGGGGGGTTAGGCTGAAAGGAAGAAAAATTTTAAAACAGTGATGAAGCACTGAAACAGGTGGCCCAGAGAAGTGATGGAAGCCCTGTCCTTGGAGACACTCAGTGTGAGGTGAGATGGAGCTCTGAGCAACATGATCTAGCTGTAAGTGTCCCTGTACATTGCAGAGGAGTTAGATAACCTTCAAGAGTCCCTTACAACTCAAATGATTCCATGTACCTATGGTGACCAGGAAAAACAAACAAGCAAGCAAAACAGCAACCAAAAAGCAACCTCAAAATGACAGCATTTGAGGTAATTCTATTCTCCAAAATTCATTTATACCATATAGGTAACTTAACAGAATCGGATTACATTGTTCAAATGGTATAACACATTTAGTAACGTTATTTCATATAAACAAAGTATAAGAAAGCATCTAATAAAAAATGAACATTCTGTCACTGGCTTTAAGTTTCTACTCCTTAGAAAAGAATGTTTCACTGACAGCTCTACAAGCATGCAAGAAAAGTGAACCCAAAGTGAAATTACGCATCAGAATTTCATTGTTCTTCTTCCTGATATAGCAAAAGACAAATTAAAAGCAAATTTATTAAGATGCATATATAATTCAAATGAGAGTTTAGTGTAAAAGTAATTCAGCTTCTTTAATTAAGGCTATTAAAAAGACTGCAGGATAGTGAGGAGTGGTTGGGGGATAGTTGCTTTTAAGTATCCAAGAAAAACTCTTCATTTATCTCAGGTTCTTGAACATATGCAGACACATTTACAGCTGCAGGATAATCACTGGTAAGTAATGTTCAAGTAATTGATAAAGAAGTCACATTTTCCTTGCTATTTACAACACATGAAGTACCATCTTCTGTTCCAAAAAGATGATCCACTTCTAAGCCTTTACACTTCCTGATGCTGAGCACATCAAGATGACCTCAGCTTTAAATAGACTGGAAATATCTCATTTAAATAAAAAGTCTCATCTCCAAAAGGAACATACAAGTTCTAAGGCTCTACACTCTGGGCCTTTCAAACAGAATATAATTATGCTTTGTAACGCTATAAAGCCATGGACAGCACAGCAACAGAAGCAGGACAGCAGAGCCCCATGCCACAGCAAGTAAGAATATGCTCAAATGCAGAAACCAGAAACAAGAAAAAAAAAATTGCTTACCCTTGGAAGGCCGCAGGTATACAGAGATCTCCCAGGAGATACCCTTCCCTCTCCTGCCACCCTTAAATGAGGTCTAGGAAGGGATGGATGCTGGCTCCAGACCTTCCAGTCACTCAGGGGCATTGCACACACTGCAGCTCCCCTGGGTTGGCCCTGCCTTCCCACCAGGTGCTCAGTCACTGGTTCAAGATGCGACTCAGTGTGCCTGCTACATTTTTGTTTAACGTGAATTACAGATGAATATTATTGTCTACATGATTAGCCCCTTAATTTGGAAACCTAAACTAAGGCATGATTCCTTCTAGAAGCAATGAAATACTAACTCTAAACTCTACTAATTGAAGAAATTTCAGTGTTATCTTGTTGCAATTCTAAATTTCACTGAATCTCTAAAATTTGTGACTTCTCTTTACTTGAGATATGTGGATTAAATCTCCCATTATAAATCACTGAAACACAGTTCAGAGGTCCACTTCTTACTCCACTTTTTATACACGTAGTATAGAAGAGATTAGCTCCCTGGCCACAGTTCCTTAAAGTTTGTTGATATGTTTTTATCCCTTTACTATCTTCAGTTTGATACTGATTGTAGTCTCATACTGGTTAGGAATAATCTGTGCTGCCTGGTAGGTAATCAGTAGTAGAATCAGAGTAGGGGATCTCTCTGGTTCTAAAAACACAAGCTTTCATATACCTGAGGGGGAGGGGGGAAAATCAGCTCTTCTTCCTGTTACAGAGATTTATTTA
This sequence comes from Coturnix japonica, assembly GCF_054131305.1. NCBI lineage: Eukaryota > Metazoa > Chordata > Aves > Galliformes > Phasianidae > Coturnix > Coturnix japonica. The sequence continues at coordinate 50,113,372 of NC_140664.1, forward strand.
ATGTGGTATTCAGTGTCTTCAAGCATTCAGTTCCAAATAATTGCAAGAAAATCTTAAGTAAAGAAGGAAATGTCATGAGATTCAAAACTGTGGGATTTAGTATGTTCTGCAAGCTCTGCCTGCTGAAATATGTGTTTTGATATCATGTCCTTCACATTTAACTGAGAAGTATAAAAGCTCTCTCTCTAAATATTTTTTAAAGCAGTAAATAAAAATAGAACAGGTGGCAAAATCCTTTGTGCAATATCAGCACAGATGAATAACCCATCACAATGTTTGTTGTTAATGGACACCAGATGTCCAGACAGTCAAAAAAAAAAAAAAAGACTAAAATCTCTACCTTTTCAGCCCTGTTTCATGCAGTTTCATAAACAACATACAGCTCAGTGCCAATCTATAAAGAATATAAATGACAAAAATAAGTAGAAATCTAATTTCTAACAGGAATGTAATGCTTGTTCAATCTGACAGTAATTTGAATAAGGTGTAAAGCAGAATCTTCCAAAGATGTATGTAATAAGCACTTATATGTATATTAGACTCATAATCAAGTCAGAGTAATGGGCAATCAACCATTAGAAGGGATAGAATTCAGTTATATCTAGTAGTGTTTCTGAACATCCGAGTCATACATGGAATAGCAAACCAACATGTTGATTTTAAAAAAATGCTATTTCTTAATTAAACATTGTACACATATTTCAAAACAATTGTTTACACTCAGAGCATTCAGCCTTCATAACATTCAGCGTGTGCGGCAGACACTAAAATATTGCGGCAAAATGTCATTCAGATAAAAGCTTTGTATTTTGTTTTTTTTGTGGGTTTTTTTTTTTCCTACAGACAAGAAAGAAAATAATTGAAGTTCATGTTTACTATATGATTTTTTACATCTAGTGATGAACGATTAGAATGCTCTTTGAAAACTGATGCCATAAAGAATTTATTTTGCCTATAAAAATCCAAACTAAATATCAAGGACACTATAACACAGATTTCATAGTAGGCTGAGTACAGTTTTTTCTTTACTGTTTTCTGTCTGTGCATTACACTCATAACATTTTGGAACCGTTCAGAGAAATCTCAAAACCCTGTGTTTCACCCTCCTCGCAGCAATTGATTGGCATCCTCTGAGGAACTCTTCTACTTAAAGCAATTATATGTGATTGTAACCACTGATCTGAAGCAGAATAAGGTCAATTGTGTGGGTTCCGTGTGTTTTCCCTGAAAAGAGAGAATGGAGAATACTGTTACTGAAAAAGAAAAAATAGTTTCTCTTTCTCTCTTATGGAATCTGTAAAACATAGTCTTTTTTTATTCACTAAAAACAATACAAATTAATGTTAATTCTATCAGACACTTTCTCTGAAAGCAAAGTTAATTAAAGTATATTTCTCAACTGACACTTCAGGTTGGAACTGGTCAGGAATTCAGAATCAAAACAGAGCAAGAAGTTATAGTGTGGCAGGATCTCTGAATGAGCAACCACTTAGAAATTATCTTAGTTTCATCTCTCCTGCAGAAAAACAGAACTTGACCAAATCTTTTTTTTTTTTTTTTTTTTTTTTTTAATTGCTTTAAGAGTTTAACTACAGAAGTTAGTGTTCTTTTCATGGGAGGAATAACTCAAATGACCCACTAGTTCAAGTGTGATTTATTCTATGAATTAATAAATAATATTATATCCTGAAATATTGTCACAACTGAAAGAAAAATCCACTATTAAATTACTTTGACACCTTTATAACAAGTGGTAGAATGCAGTTTTCTCCCAAATTGCCGTTCCATTTTCAAACATCTAGCAAGACAACAAACAGAGATGTCCTTCAGGTGGTTGAAGTGAAATTACAAGTTTCCTTTGATTTAAAAGACATTTATTCCACATTCATTACTAACATAATCATACCATCATATTTGTCTAATATACAAAAGTAATGGAAATGTGTGTTGCATTTTTAGGCTTTCTAGAAATCAACAAATTTTGAATTAAGGTGACATAACAAAGTGATGTTCAATAGGCGTTGCTAGAAAATCAGAAGGTTATAAGTCTAGATTTTACTGGGAAAATGTATACTTTATATAAATCCAAATATTTGAAAAAAGTCTGTGAAGACAGAGATAAAAGGCAGATATTGATTTCATAGTACTATCACTGAAGGTAAGTGGCAGTGAAGATTTTTTAAGCTATTTGTTATACTTTGAATTCTCCATTGTATGCTTATCTGAGTATTCAAATAAAATGTGCTCTTGAATATAAATAGTACAAGCTTTATAGTGAGAGAGTGCTTAAATATCAAAACACTGCAGTGGAAAATGATTTACAACCTTTAAGAAAAACATAATAACATTTAATATAACTGAAAAAGAAATGAAGCTAAATGAACTTAAAATTGACAGTTAAAACTCTACAGTTCCTGAGATACTCAGGTGAAATCAAGGAATTGAGTTATGGATTCTTCATTACTGTCTCTTTTGCTTGATCTTTCTGAAAAGGAAGACCTTTCCTTAAAGAGAGAAGCTAAAAAATATGCAGCGAGAGTAAACAAACTGTCTAGATTTGTAAAATCCCAATGATTGCAAAGATATCTAATCTTCAGATGCAAGATGAAGTATTAACAACTAGAAAGAAGAAAGATGACACACAAGAGAAGCAGGATTTTTGTCTTCCTCATGCAACTACAGAGGAAGAAACCAATGACAAATGCTCTCTATGTTTAAAAAAGAATATTTATGGCAGTATCTTTCTTTTAATCAGACAAGCAGGAAATACATACAATAAAATGATCTCTCCTCTTGCTATCAGGGATTCATTTGAAAGCAAATCTGGATGCAGCTAAAGGCACATGACCAACTGCCTCATTTAAAGCATGTCTGACTTGACAGTCTGCCCTCTCTTTTCTCTGGCCTTTCATACCTAATTAAAACTTTTTCACTTAAGTATCTGTTCTTTATGAAATATGGTTTAACTTCAACAGCTCATTTGCCTTCCACTAATTTTTTAGGATTCACATGTCCTTATCTTTTATAATACAAACATCTGTTCCTGAAATGGAGCAGCAGTTGCTTTAGATTAATCTAATTGGTGACATTTTCATATTAATTTTAGGCAATTTTTACAGGACTTCAAGGGCCCAAATTCTCCACTGCTTAAATATTACAGAGAATTCGTTGAAACTGGATGAAGCCTTGAAAAACCTGGTATAGAGGAAGGTATCCCTGACTATAGCAGGGGATTGGAATAAGATGATCTTACAGGTGCCTTCCAACTCAAACCATTCTATGATTCTATGAAACAGACATTTTAAATTTCCTACTGAATTGGTAGAGAAGACTGAATTTGAAAAATATTTATCTTAATATTTATATAGATTTTATATAGATTTTAATGATCTGAATTTTAATTGTATCATCTTTTTTTTCATTGTACCTAAGGTTAATGTTGTTAATGTCAGAACAAAATACACATTACAAATTGAGCTTATCTGGAAATGTTATAAACACTAATAAACACAAAAGTTCTTCTTATAATTAAGCATAAATCAAGGTTGGCAAAGTACATTTCATATTGCTTTATTTTCATTTTCAGGGGGTTGGCAGTTTGTGTTTTCCAAAATTTCCAGAATCCTGTAAATCAGAAGATATTTCAGTATAAATGACTTGTTTCTACTTGGTCAAGAGGCTATTATAACTTGTCTCAGAGCATTATACTCCTGAAGGGGGGGGGGGGGGGGGGGGGAATAAAAAAAAGAGAGTTTATATTCTCTAAAGTTGTAGAGAATAGCTTGCAGAAAGCAGTAGCCATAATATGTAAACACACGGAAATATAAACAGCCATCTGTCTGGAAACACAAAAAAACGGAAACATTTGTTAAGCCACCTTCAGACTTTATTTAGTTAGCTCTGAATTTATGGCTACTTAACAGTGAAATACATTTTGGTTTAAGAACAGCTAAAATATATTTAGGATTAAATATTTTCCTGAGCACTCTTAGTTATTAGAAAGACTGGAACATTTTAGCTAATTATATTTTAATTAAATTGCAAGTTCTCTTTTAACTCTACAGTGAAGCAGAAGAGTTAAAAAAATAAGTGAATAAAATACTCAGAATTGGTTAAAGTTCCCTTTGAAGTTCTTAAAGGATAGGCTTACTTTTGGCTATACTGTGAGGGGAAAGCTAATGCTGCAATTAAAGTGAAAACTGAGATAAGAATGTTTTCAGCTACAGGTCATAGAGGACCTATTACCAATGAACAATCCAACTCAAATTCTTGATTTCAAACGTATTAATGGGAAGTGTTTTAGCCAGCTCATTGGGATGTGTTCATTTCTCCACTGAAATAAAAATGGAGAGAACTGCATTGTTTCACCAGCCACCTTCCTCTCTGACAGTAAAAATTAGTAGCAGATAAAAATCAGGTAATAACAGATGAGAGATAGCTGACATCCATGGGAAGCCTTCTCTCCTCTTTTGCACGTAGGGCAATGAGTAGCGTGCTATACACTAAGTCCTCACTATTAATCTGGATTGGTTAGGGACTTAAGGCATGCTCTGCTGCACTTCACTATCTTGTTTTCTCGAAGCAAAGCAACTAATCTGAAAGAAGTTCTATAGTACACATAGTTGTGTTTTTAAACAAACTAGTTAATTAACTATACAAGGAAGTATAGTCTTAAAAGCACCTGGGGAGAGGGAAAAGAAAAAGACAGAAAGAAAAACAATAAACAAATAAATAAATACAAACTAAACCACATGGAGCTTCGCGTTAAAGCACTCAGTTTCACCATTCTTGTCATTACCTGTTTGTAAACAGAGCAGAATTTTCTGATCAAAAATATTTTCCCATACCTAAAGGCAATAGAGTCCACAGGGACTGTACCACAAGTGAGTCTTTAAACTATAGTATAAGAAAAAATAATAGTAGAAGAAGGAATTACATTCTTACTGTGTATCCAGTATAGCTGTCTACTATAGCTATAACCTAGAGTTAATGTCTTCTTACAGAATTCAAAGATTGAAAACGTACATGAAGATGCAAGATAAAATGCCACTTGTCTCCACAGATGTGGCTTCAGCAGCATGAGCTAGGCCCAATACAGGTGGAAACAATGTGTTACTGCTTAGTGACTTCTTTAGGAAGACATTTCCTAGTATTTAAGTATTTAATAAAATTGAAAAATAAATTGAAAGTGTAATTCAAGGATTTGGAAAAACCTAATGTGACAGTTCTTAATCTGAATTCTTTTGCAGTCTCAGGGACTCTCACAATTCTTCTGTGAAAGGAGACCAACACCTCTTGAAAGGAAAGCAGTGGCAGATATTATGCTTCAATGAAATTTAGTTGTGTCAGACCCACTGTGACACAGGGAGCACTGCTACCCTGCACCACAACAAAGATGCACATAGCACAGCATCCTGTCCTCAAAGAAGCCTATAAGAAGCAACTTAGGAACAGTATAATTACAAGACGGAAGTATTCTATGTATTCTCTCACAAGAAGCTTTTCCATACCTTTGCTAGTTTTACTGTCCTTCCCGGGACCTTTTAAATGTATAATACTTTTGAGGAAAAAAAAAAAAAAAAAAAAAAAAGAAAGCTACAGAGTAAAACAGATGCTGGTGCACCATGATTTTAAATAAAGAGAAGGAGATTTCTACTGTGGATCTCTTTCTAATAATTTATAATATCCTGTCCACTTCTGACTGTCACAGGACATGGAGATCATACAAGGTTTTCATACACTATTTATTACAACTCCACAATCTTATTCTGGAATGACAAGGATAAGATATATCACTGCACACATAGAGGTTGAGGTGAAGACTCTCTAAATCATTTCACATTCACCTTATCTGACATTCTTCTGCTGTTTTGTTCCCAGGTCACTCATGAAGTCCTTTTGACATTCTTGCTTTTTTTTTTTTTTCTTTTTCCATACTTTCTTTGAGTACTTTCACTGTCCAGATACTTTTTCTCCTTAAGTGTTTCTGGCAGCTTCTGAAGGAGTAAGAACAAAAGCTGTACTTGGAGAGAAAGAAGTGGAATTGTCTCTCAGTAGCAATCTGTCTCAATATCAAAGGAAAGAAACCCTGACTCTGATCATAGCTTTTTCTTTTTTTTTTCCCCAAGCACTGAGGTCTAATTGTTAAAGTAACAAAACTTAAATTTTACCAACTACATCCATAGGGGAATAAAGAAAAGACTAAACTTAGGTTCACTTTGGGCACTTGTATAGACTTGTCTGTTTTGAACATCAAGTATAAGTTTTTTGCAGAAGAACAGAAGCATCTCTTCTTTATCTAGACAGCTCAGTAATATTACAACAAACTCCACTTCCTATCTGCGCCTCTGAAATTTCATTTCCCTTGACCAGATAACCCCTTAAGCAAGGCTACACATATGAAAATAAAAGGCTCAAAAACTGCCAGAACCCTTGCAGAGTTCAGCCTAGTTCAAATATTGGCTAATGGTGTGAAGCTTAACATCTTTTTAAACAACAACAAAAAAAGGTTTACTCAGTCCCCCAAGCATATTTGTCTCAGTTTATTTCAGAGATAAATACAGAGTTTATTTTGGCATATAATCTTCAGAAGCATCCAGATTAATCTATAGTACATTCCATTAGCATCTAACTTGCCTGTCAAACAGTCTGTATCATTAGCAGCAGCATCTGCTACCAAACTGCAGAGAGAGCTTCAGATTTAATGAACAGGTGTTTATTTAATACTGAATTTATTTTAAAGGTGTTCTGTTATCAATTGACATGCTTCCAGCTATACCAAGATGCTTCAGGAATAAAGAGTATCAGGCACTTAATGAGAATTCTGTCTATAACAAGCAAAAAAAAAAAAAGGCTATGAAACAGGTCAAATTCTCCCCTTGGCAATACTGGTTAAAAATTTTTTCCTAGCAAATGCATAAAAATAAGACAACAGAAGTTACAGCTGCTAATAACAATAACCCTTCATTGCACACCATCTCAGTATAACTCAAGTACTAAGAGTGTCAGGGGAAAGTGTAAATTCTTTCAAGGGTTCAGAGAAACTACAGAAAACCAGAATTCTTATTTTTAGCCTCTACTTATCCATTCTTTCTGACTGACAGCAGAGAATATGCAAGACCATTAACTCACCTTCATAAATGGATGAAACTTTCAGACTAAACAGCTCCAGAACAAAAAGAGAGAATGTATAGATCATCCATGTGAAATTTTGCAGCAGGTAGTAGCTCCAGCCTCACCAGAATCCCATGTGCTTATACCCTGCTTGTTAAGCAAGAGTTCATTCTATACCTCTCTTGACCCAGTTAAATGATAACTTGCACCTTTTTTTTTAGTCAAAATTTGCTTGCCAACAGAATGGCATAAACCTGCTTCTTTTTAGCACTGCAATTCATACCCATGTCTACAGGAATGACACACAAAATAAGCAGAATATGATTTAATTTATTTACATATTATCAAAAAGGAGAAACGTAGAATTAATTTATGAGACAGTTTATATGAATCAGTGCAAAAAACTATAAAGAAAGTGGTGCACAAAGATCCTGAATTAAACATAAAAACAATTAGCTTACTCTATTTAAACTTCCTCTGATATGTAAAAGAGAATAGTCATGGTTTTTTTCTGGCAAAAGGACAGCCTATGACTGTGCAAGACAGGACATTGTTTCAGCTGATACTATCTCACAGAAATCTTAACTAAATTTTATATATACAAGTATATATATATAAAAGCATATATATATAAATATATGTATACAATCTCTTAAGCTAAAAATAACAAGAAATATGCATTTGAAAAATTTCTGTTGTGACCAGAGTATGTGACAAAGAAATTTACTCACTAATGAAGTACCTGAGAAACCCCTTGTAGAACAGTGGAGGTATGGAGGAGGGTGGAGGTAGTAATACTTTTAAGGTGCATATTTTTTACTTCTTCTACTCCTTTCTTTTTTCTTTGTTTTCTTTTTTCTTTTTATTTTTTCCTTTTTTTTCTTTTTTTCTTCTCCCCTAGCAGTTTTTAATCCTCGGGGGATTTTCTTCACATCTGCTTCCTTGTACATTTTCTCAATGCCAGCCCAGAAGATGAGTGGTTAAGAGCTTTCTTACAAGCTTTCTTACAAGAGGAATATTGTTTATAATTTATGAAGTAGTGACATGGTGACATATGAGGAGAAAGAAAGAAAAGAGAATGGCAGCCCTCAAGAAATGTCTAATGAAAAGAACCATGGGCATGAAACATGGATGATTCTTGAAGCTCATTTGTTGAAATTTTCAAATAAAAACTAGTAAGCATTAGGGGGCTAATTTAAAGTATTAATTGTAAAGAAGGGCTTGCAGTATATGACATGAGAATAGGGATAGGTTCAGAAGCTGGTGAAAAGAGGAGAAGGGAACTGACAGCTGTAATGGAGACTGGGAACTTTGGAAGCCTTATCAACACAGCCAACTCCAAAATGCGACTCCTGTCAACTTCACCACTGTCAGCACTGCTCTCTCTCCTCTCTAGAGTAGCTTTCTTTACTGATTGCTATTGGAGTTTGTACCTCAGGGAATAATGCCACGTTATTTTACACTTTGTGGGTAGTCATCTGTCTCTTTAAATTGACATCAGGTGACAGCGCAGGACCTTCATGCCAAAAAGCTCTTACTGACTTGGTGGAAAGTAAGAAATGTAACCCAGCGTGTAATCTGTTTTTTCAGCAGATTTTTCTATGAGAGCAACCTCAAAGAAGACCCTGTTTTCACCTGCTTCTCTCTCCCTGACACCATTGGTTCCTATGCAAAAGCATGCTACTCTGGGTTAATTTGTTTTACCGGCACACAGCGCACTGGGGCTTTAACAAGAGCTGGTGCTGCTGACTTGTGAAATAATTACTTGCAGTGACAGCCATGCCATCTTCTTGTGATTCTTTTTTTTTTTTTTTTTTTTTTTTTTCTCCTTTTTCTCCCAAGGATTTATGCATAATTCAGAAGAAAGGAAGATGTGGAAGTGGAAATCTGTCCTCTGAGAAGACACAAAACTTTTTAGATGCAGGTAGCTAATTAGTGTGCAGACAGGAATAGAGTACTGCTGGCTAGAGAGCATTAGCCATCCTGCACTGCCTATGCCTAAGGCAATTCACTGAAAACCAGGAACTGGCCACAGCTACAGTTCTGCCAAGAGGACATTACAGAATCACAGAATCACAGAATGACCCGGGTTGGAAGGGACCTCAAGGATCATTTTTAATGCCAAATAACTAATCAAGGGCAAAAGTCTTATTCTTTCCAGGCAGACAAGGAAACCATCTCTAGACCTGCATTGCATGTTCTTTTTCCACCTGATGTCACTACTGATTGGTATTTCACATATTCAGACCTCAAAGTATGTAATAAGGAAGAGGGACTGTGATTTCTTCCTTTTAAATCACAGAGGTTCCCCTTGACAGAGCAAAAGAGGGTTAAAAAAGGGGGAAAGCAGGAATGAAGACAGATGATTAAGAACAGGTTCAATGACTGCTGTATCAACTCTGAATGGCTCTTGATGAGATGTACCTGTCCCGTTTTCAGATAAGGAACATTTAAGGAGTATGAGAGAAGATGAAAGTATTGAGAACAAAGGTAATTTTTTTTCCCTGTTTTAAGTACCATCATTACTGCAGATCAGAATGAAGAACTGATGTCAGAGCCAAGACAGGAGGGAACTGAAGGGACACATCTACTATAGATCAAGGGGAAATGATCTGCTGTTAGAGAACAGAAACAGAGAAAGAAGGCAGGGCTATAGGAAATAAACAAAGTGGTGAAAGATGAGAAAGGAGTATTGAAATTGGGGAGGTGGTTGCACAAAAATCCATTGCTAGAGAAAGGATTCAACAACACCCCAAATAATTATATATTTAGGGCAGCATCATTTGTGCCTTTCCCCAGACTAACATTAGTCCACCATCCCTCCTTCTCCTTGGGGTATCACCTCTAGTTGTGGGTATCCCACAGCCATGGTTTCTCAGAAGTTCCTCCACTGTCACAGAGCACCTCCTTCCCAGTGAGTGTCTTTAGTCTTTTGTTTGACCTGTCTATTATCTAGGGTAATTATGATTGGTTTCATCACCTGCCTTTCCTCTACAGCTAGGATGAATTCTTCTATTCTGTCCTCCTCAGTGAATACTCTTTTCCCAGTATGGCTGAAAACATTTCTGTTTGCTTACCTGTAGCTGTCTTTACAGTAAACAAGGGGATTAGTTGTACCAGTTTTTAAACAGAACACTAAATTTTTGCCCATGTAGGTCGAGATCGGAGGTGTTGCCTTGTAAAACTATGACAACTTCATTAAACTCCACTGGCACAAGCAACCTCAGAGATGGTATAGTTCTGTCTCCTCTAAAGCTGTTTGTAAGACTTCTAGAACTGGTCACTGGAGTAATGAAAAATTGTGGTTTATCTGACAAGTACTTAAGAAATACATTTCCAACTACTGACACTAATTTTTACAATTACTAAATAATTGAAGAAGCAAATACAATGCCAATAAGAGCATTTTTCTTGAGAAGAAATAACAAGATGCTTTTGATTACATGAAGCATGAAAGTGATTAAAAGGACCAAATGCTGCCCAAGCAGGTAATACACTGCCTTCAAACCAGCTTCAATCAGGAACACATGATGGCTAAGTGTAAGTGCTTTGCTCTCCAAGTATTGCATTAAAATGTCCCTTTCTTTCCTTTCTTAATTTGTTTTCATAAGCATTGGCATACAACACGAGGGGGAAGGGGTAAAAGATGTTCTGTGAAAGTCAGTTCAGTTTAAAAATCTGACCATTTATGCTGTGCAGTCTAGTTCAGTGTAATGTATTTATTTATTTATTTTGCTTATCTAGGAAAATGAAAGACATCTGAATAGCAGCACAAATGTAGAAAAACAAACAAAATAACAAAAGAAAATCCTATACCCTGCTGCCTGGGAGCACTGCTAAGGTTTGGAACAAACAGATTGCTTTGCAAAAATTGTTGCTGAGCTTTCTTAGCAACAGACATCTAATCCAAAAGGGAAGGTATTATACAGAAACCAGAGGAAAGGAGGTGAAGGAGAAAGAATATGAGAACTAAGCATAACTTCAGGGCTTTGTCTCATGCTTTGATTGTCTGAAGCAACTTACCCCTTACTGGATTTATTTTGATCTACTTAGGAGAAGAACATTATTGTGCTAACATTTGAGCCTTACAGGGAGAAGGTGCGCTTTTAAGTTAAAACACAGCATAGAAGAACTTAAGTTCCTATTTGCCAAGTGACTGCTGTTTAATCAGTGTCTTCACAAAACCAGGCATAATGTACAGAGCATGAAAGAACTGACAAAAGTACATAAGCCATCAGGAGCCTAGCTGGACATTTTGCAGATATAACCAACATAAAATGTAACCTTGGCAATAGAACCATATTTGTATGGTCTCTTGGTACAAAACTTCTAAAATTAGTAGTCTTTTCAATACCAGAGCTATTCTTTGATGCCCTTTTCTGAAGAAGCTACATTCAGCCATAGGCGGGTCATAGAGGTAAGAAAAAAACCACTTTGCTTGAAAAGGTTTGTGATGTCCTGCTGACAAACAGTCCAAGTTGTCATTACTTGCGAAATGACAAACTTGCTAAATAAGGAGGACAGAATTAACTGTAATTTTGCTTTGAACCTGACTTGCATCTGTTGCCCTTTAATTGTCTTGAAACAAATTACAGATATTTTAATTACAAATTTCTTAAGTTGTCCTTCCTCTTGGCTGCCCTACGCTTTGCACTAATTGCACAAATGTATACCCTATCTGCAGAGAGTCACGCAAATTATCATTACCAACATCTGTAGCCACCAAGCAGTGAAGTTCTTCACATCCCCCACTCTTCCTCATTCTTCAGTTTTTGCAGTCCTCCAATTCTCCACTATGTCACTTTGAGAACCTTAAAAAAAAAAAAAAAAAAATACCAGACATCACACATAAGCACACAGTCACACCTGGTTTTAATTATAGCTGTCTCCTGTCCCCACCCATTGCCCTGGCTTCTTTTAAATGCACAATGTTGACTGTCCATTTTAAGTCATCCTGAGGAAGAAATAATGGAGCTTCTTGTTACTGACATAAAAGTCTTACAGTTTGTAAGTGGAAAGAGAATTTGAAAGGCTTTCAGAGTTTGAAGTGTGATTTTCAGCTTTTGTTGTTTTCAGTGATTACAACAACAGATTAGGCCCTAATTATTTTCCCATATATATATATTATACTGATCCAGTAAGAAAATTTGTAACTCTGTTCTTGGGTTTCCTAAGAATGCTGGGTTTCACAAAGTTCTAAACACATAACAGCATACAAAGGAATATGGAGTTCTATATCCTTCTACTGAAGGGCCTTTGGTCCACTATGACCAATTCTGACAAAGTTTAAAGTCATTCTATTACTTGGAATGAGTACTAAAGAACGTTGTTAGTCATTGTTTTTCAGCTCAAGCTTTCAGTGCAAACACACTTAATAGTAGGAAGATTTGGCATATTCACGCTCAAGAATAATTTCCCAACTTGAGAAACAGGAAACATAGTTTTAGATTTTCTGACTTAAAACCGTGATGTTTAAAATGAGCCAGTCCACTGTTTGGGGGTCCAGACAGGCTTATGAAAATCTGAGCTCAAAATTTTTGTATTTTACACATGGTGCAACACTTCAGCACTGTAATTAACATATATTTTGAAAAGGTGCTATGCTATCCATTATCATGGTATCTGAATGTCCATGGAAAGAATAATGAATTTCTGAAAAGAACTCATGAAATATAGACTTTTGTCTCTTATTTTAAGTAAATAATTCCACTTCACATAACATTTGTCATTTAGCTTTTAAAATATTCTAAGTGTTTTTTCTTATGGCTTCTTCTTTGAAACTTTTCTTATTCAGTCCAGACAGAATATTTTAAGTGTAAAACTCTGCTTTTCTGATTTGTGCTATAAATTACACTGAGCAACAAATTTTCTTTAATTTTGTTTTGTACTGCTCAAGGTATTTTACTGTATTTTACTTAACACAGTTGTTTAAAGAGAAAAAACAGCACTTTACATGCATCATCCCAGAGACTTGCTGTAAAGATACAGAACTAACATTAATCTCCCTCTCTTACTAAGTTACATTGTATGCAAAATAGTTTCCCTATTTATTTGTATTTTATTTTTGAAAGACTTCTGTCTACTATCTACCTAATTTTCATGTGTTGGCTTCTGCTGAATCTTGATCTCTGCAAAAACGATCACAGTTAAATTATGCACACTGACAAAATGCAGTAACTGTCAAAAGTTTTGCACTGTTACAAAGGACAATCCATGCCAAAGCAATGGAACATACTTTACTAGAGGTATTACCTGCTGAACTTAGATGGCAGATGGTTTTACATTTGCTTCTCCAGCTGTTCCTTTTACTGCCATACTCTCTATTTCTTTCCTTGTTACAACTTTATTCTAGAAAACTAGCTACTGTCCATTTCACTGTCCTGTTCTATGCCAAATTTTAATTACATTTGAATAAATGTATGAAATAAAAGAATAATTAAAGAAAAAATATCTGGTACTCTACACTATAGGAATTACAGTTGACTCATCTGTGAACCATGTATGTCTATATATCAAATTCTATCAACTCAGAAGTTGTGTTGATTTTTTGAAAACAGGACTCATACATGTGTTATAGTTCCCAAACCATCTCATGGGAACTTTAAATCTGAGAAGCAAAAAACAAATTCTAAAATGAAGAAGAAAAATATAAACTTCTAAGTTCTCACATCACTATACTTAAAATAATTATGATCTTCTGTTTCTCTTTTCAAGGGCATGCTCATTTATAAAAAGGATTAAAATTTCTAAACCAATTGATTTATTTTTGTCCAGCATTTTCAAGTGAGACTAAACATATCTGATACTTCCATTACTAATGTTCCCAAGCTCATGCCTTGCCACTTATAATGAAAAGAGAAAAAAACATGGGTTTGGATTTCACAACAAAAACGTATTAATCAATTTATCCCGTGGTAGGATTGGCTAAGGCAGATCCCAGTGATAAAACAAATCACTATATAGATTAAACGACATTGAGTCTACATCAGTCTTCAAGCAGCTTAATACTAGGGTTTTCAAATATTGTTGATATTAACCAAAAGTCATTGTATGATACCTAAATATGTAACTGCCACCTATCTCTGCTAGCAGTATGAAAGTTGTTTTAGCACCATTGAAAACCTGAAAACCTGTAAGGAGAATGTAATGAATTACAGATGGCTTTTCTAAACATTCTGTTTTGATTTTATCCTTATTCTCTCTCTCTCTCTCTTAAAAAAACATACATACAAACAACATGTTGTACATAAAAACAACAAACAAACAAAAACCTTATTGAAACTTGTAGAGCCAACTCAGGAAGCAACTGAATTGATGCTGGAGATCCTCCAAAGCTGTAAAAAACAATGATATTTTAATTTTTGCCAGGCCAAATTTATGTTCAGCTCTACTTATATTGCTACAAAAAGAAATATATATATATATATATATATATATATATGGCCTAGGTTATCATGAGCCTAAAATGGTGCATCTTATCTTATCTACACCCATAAGATAGCTGTGTGCCCTTGTAGCCAAGACCACTGGTATCCTGCAGTGCATGAAGAAGAATGTGGTAAGCAGGGTGAGGTGAGGGACTCTATCCTCTCCCTCTACTCAGCCCTGGTGAGGCCACATCTGGAAGACAGTTCTGGGTTCCTCAGTTCAAGAAGGACAAAGAACTTCTAGAGAGAGAACACTGGAGGACTAGTAACATGATGAAGAAACTGAAGCATCTCTCATATAATGAACGAAGAGAAATTTCTGGGTGGATCTGATTGATATGTATAAATATCTGAAGAAAGGATGTCAAAAGGATGGGACCAGGCTCTTCTCAGTGGTGCCCAAGAATAAGAAATGTGGCAGTAGGCACAAACTGGAAGACAGGAAGTTCCAATTGAACATGGAGGTGACAGAACACTGGAGCAAGTTGACTAGAAAGTTCTGGAGTCTTCTTCCTTGGGGCTTTGCAAAAGCCATCTGGACATAATCAGGGGTAATGTACTCTAGAGGACCCTGCTTGTGTAGGGAGTTTGGACCTCGTATCTCTTCACATCTCAACCTTTCTGTGATTCTGTGGTTCCATGGTTCTCAGTCTTTCAGCAAAATCATAGCATGATACAAAGGAAAGGTAAGATGGCTATATGTAGGAAATGGTGCCCTCAAATTAGAATGTTCAAATGCAAAAAATATAAATAAAGGAAGCCTTTCAGAAGCTTAGAGATACAGCGTGTGAAAAAAAAAAAGTCAGCAAATTGTCATCTTTTAAAACAGAAAGCTTGAAAGAGCAGATTGTACTGTCATAAGGGCTACATCATGAAAAGTGAGAAAATAAAGTAAAATCCAGGAGAGAATTTGGCACACAAATGGGAAAATCAAGTGAGAAAGCTCTCCATAGTTCAGAAAAGTTGTTGCCATGATAAAAGTATGAATTGGATTAATTACAACAGTTGTCAAGTATGTGCTGATTCACTTCAGCTCATGAAGTGCTTGGAAAGAGCCTGGTAAAGTGGATTATACTACTGGCACAAGAACTTTAGAAAAGCAGTCTGAATTAGATATAAACACAGTGTGGTCATTTGCCAAGGCCAATACCAGCTTGTTATGTTTGCTCAATGCATTTGCAACATAGACTTTTGATCACCCATGGAATTTTGACTTTTCAGTATAATAGATGAGCTCTAGGGCCTGAAAAGCTGAGAGACATTGAAAGTTCTGTCATCATTGTATAAAAATGATGACTATTCTGCCAAGGCTTCTGCTAATATCTTTCTTACACAAAACGTGCAATGTCAAAATACAGAAAAAAATCCAACTGCAGTAAATAAAATGGTTCATACTGCACAAGGCTTTTTTCAGTGTTTTTACATTTTAGTGGGGAATGAATTCAATGTCTTTACTAAAGAAGAAGAAAAAAAAAAAAAAAAGAATGAGAAAGGATAATAAGTCCTAAGAACACTAGGTTGTCTATTTCTATGTTTTTATAATACCCTACAGTCTTTATGTCACTAGATAGGTGCTACATATAAAATAATGTTTCTATATTACTCCACACATTATTATAATGTTGGCTGTAATTTGCTTTCCAATGCATTTGTAATGCTGGTGTGAAAGCCTGGACTTCTACTAACTGCAATTTGGCAGATTTTCACATAATACTGTGTGATAACAGAGTATTTGTATGTGTAGGCTAAAGTTACTGTCCAAATTTGTTTCAGAAGAATGAAAAGAAAATCTGGACCTCACACCTGAAATAAATTGACAGTGAATGTCAGTGACACTGTCAGAAGAACATTATTAGCCTCATCCACTAGCCAGGACAGCCACTACTTTTTGGCAAGGAATACTAACCAAGCATTGTAAGAGGCTTTCTGCAAGAGCAAAACAGCCAGTATGAACCTGAAACAAAGCTCTCTCCCTCATGGGAGAAATTGACAATTAGAAGGAGGATGAGTGGTCCTTGTGCAGAGTTGAACAGCTGCCAGAGTTGGCTGATGCAATGAAGGCTGAGTTCCAGGACAACCCTCTGGGACACAGATTTCACACACAAAAAAAAACCAAAACAACAGGGCATGGACACGTTCCTGAGGTCTAAATTCAATTTGTGCCTTCCAAAAGTCCTGCAGGTTTCCAGCTTCCCAGCCAAATAAGTATGAAGTTAGCGAAGGTCACTGCTGAGTGATACAGAGGGAGCAGCAAGGGTAGGTGGCTCTGCAAAGGAAGGTAAACCAGAAGCTCAGTGACACAGCATGGCTATCAGAACAAAAGCCTCTCTTGCAGAGGCACTGTATGAGGCTTCCCACAGCTTCTTCTCACATACTGGGTGTCTTCATGATTGTCTGATTGAAGGTTACAGCTGCAGCACCTCTGAGCAGAGCTTGAGCACAGGAAGGAAACTTCCTTTGGGTGGTGATGGGGAGGTTGTACAGGATGCTCACTGAAAAAAAAAATTAACAGACAATCAGGACAGCTAGAATGTGTTGATGTACACAGTCTTTCATTTATCCCCTTAGTTATTCCTTAGCCTGACTCTCAGCTTAAGCTGGTTCTTAAATTACATGGAATAAACAGTATGATAAAGGACCAAATGCTCCTACTTCAGAATTCTATATCAAATATAAGAGTAATATAAGCAATAGTATTGAACAAAAGTTCAAAACAAAAATACTACATTATGTAGTCATAGAAGTCAGAAATTCTACCTTGAAGGATATGTTAAGATTTCTATAAATCACAGTATCAAAAAACCATCACATCATATATGCTAAATGAGGCAATTATCTCCCTCTCATCGCTATAGTTTTTGACCAAAATACCCCACTCATATCAAATGTGCAAAAAATCCCAATACAGTAAATACTAGGGCTATGTTTTTTTTGAAAAACTAAACATTGAATAAACCACTGAGCAGATGTTCTCATTTGTTCCACTGTATTTCACTGGTCTAAAGCTACATGGGGCTAGAAATTAGTTGATTAAGGCAGCTGTGAGTCTCCCAGCAACAGAGGGTTCATAACACACAGAATAATGCATCTATCTCTCCTTACAGCAGATGCATGGGTGATACTGCAACTATAACAGAGACAGTAAGCACTGACACCAGGCTAGCTGCTGAATGATCCCTTGCAGAAGCTGCCAGCTAGGATGAGTTTCAGCAACTAAAACCTAAAATATCCTAAATAACACTGCAGATGTGCTTTAAGAATTGGAGAATTTGAATTTTTTGGTCCCAATTAAATGTTTTTAGAATAAAAACAACATTTGTTATTTCTCAGAATCTTTTTTTTTTTCTTACCTGTAACAATTAGGAAAAAAAAAACCCACACACAAAAAACTGTATATTTTTACTACATTTGGCCAATCGTGTGATTATAATTGATTATTATTATTATTATTATTATTATTATTGCTGAGAATGGCATGGCAGTTGTGGCAAGCAAGGGAAAGGAAAAGGGTAAAGAAGGGGAAAGGGAAGAGGAGGGGAATGGGAGGAGCAGGAAAAGGGAGAAAGGGGAGGAAAGAAAAGGAAAAGAAAAGGTAAAGGAAAAAGAGAAGGGAAGAGATGGATAGAAGGTAGATGGGCATTATGAAAGGGTGATATCGTATTACCTGACCTAAGTGTCCAAGTTAATATAAGCCGATTTGCAGCTAAATGTTCCTGCCTGGTGTCAAGGGCAGTGTCCTTACCCCACTGTACAATTAGATGTATAAGGACAGTACAGATGTGAATAAACATCTGTCTTGATGTCCTACCTACTCCTTTTGCAGTCTCAGCCACTCATTTTCTTTCTTTGCATGTTGCAACATTTGTCAGGATGACAAGACAGAAATTAGAGAAGGGCTGTGGAGCAAGTCTGATCAGCACTCTCCTCAATGGAAAAGAAAATTTAAAAGAGCAAAATTATTGCAAAGAAATCTACAAATTTCCTGTTAAAAGCTGTGTGATTGTAAACTCACAGTAAGAAGGATCTGTCTCAAATACAGAATGTAGTGAATCTTCTTGATCTCATCATACTTGGATAATCTTGTGTTAAAATTAGATTTATACTTTTTTTTGTTACTGGGTAAACTGGGTCCCATCTGGGTCCCTACTCCCTCCAGCAACCTTGTTAGCAGCCTTCTTCTGCCAGTCCCTCTCTAGCAAATACCATTTAACCTATCAAAACACTTCTTTCATATTGTCGGGGAATGTGAAACATTTATTAAATTCATGCTTTAATCATGTCAGTTTGTTCACTGTTTTCTCCATTGCAGCCATTACCTGCTGTCATGTCATTCTGTCTCCTCTCTTTCCTGTCCCTTTATGTTTCATTGCTCTCCCATCACCCTCTTTCCATGTTCTGCGAAGCCTCTTTGCTTGGAACTAGTGTAAGTAGCTGCTTTCCTTCTTCTGTAGCTCAATAACTGTTACTCCAACCTCTGTCCATTTTTCACAAGATACACTGGGATTAATAATTGTTGCATTCCACCGCATTACTCTCTGATTTTATGGAGAAAGGCAAACTTTGACTGGAATATAAATACTGCAGTATTAACATACTACATTTTAGGTGTATCAGTTCAACCATTAAATCCAAAGTATGTTTTTACACAATTTAATGTCTGTGCAAAATATTCTATGTAAGTATGCCTTAAAATCTATATTTGTCCTCAGGCTGAAATTAATTGTAAACCAAGGATGAAGAAGATAAATGTGGAGACCATTTTGATAGGATTTAACACAGATTTTGACTACATAAATGAAGAGGCAAAAATGATGTGATAGGTTGTTTGTCACCCTTTCCTCCATAATTCACCTTCTGCACATTACACTCAAAACAGGAGATGCAGCTGTTGCTAATAATCTGTTTGATGACTCAGCTCAGCTGCCAGTCTCTTCTCACTGGTATTTTTATTCCAAACTGATGTATGTCATGTCCATTAAATGGAAACACAGCTTGTACCTACCAGTGTTTATGAACTTGCCTGAGAAAGGAATGTTGACTTCATTTCTGTCTTGCTCTTAGGGCAGGGAGGGAATTTTGGCACAGCTTTTGTCCTGCGTTGGCAGGGAGTTCCCAGTGGCTTATATACCTGATCATTGCGCATAATGCTTTCTTGACATAATTGCATAAATTTAATCTATTCCAAAATACAAACCGTTTGTTGTTTTGTAGTTGTTGGCTTTGCTTTGTTTGTTTCATTTTTAACGGTTTTATAGCAAAGCAGTGCGTGTAAGAAGTACTGATTTCAGACTTTTTTCCTTCAAAAGTAGCTGTATTAAGCAATTAACCCTGACAGATGTTGTACAGGTTAAGTGGTGTGTGACTCAGGAATTACTGTGACTGACGGACTCTTAACTTGCTGAAATTATCTTCCCTTACTGGAGTGTGAGTTCAAAGCATGGTGTATGCAGTGTTTCCAGCTGCTGAATGCATATCTTTGTAGCATTTCTCAATGGTATGCTGACAGGACACAGCATGATGTAGTCTGCTGTGTGAAGAACTGATAGGTAAAAATCAGATCTATTCAAGCAACCACAAACAATTGCTTTTACAATAGCAGACAGAGGGGAAGAACCTAGAAAGTATTAATGGAAATATATCTTTCACAACCTACTATTTTAACATACTGTGAAGCTAACAATGAATCCAAGTACAAAGAGATGCCCAGCTGATTACAGGCAGAGACCTTAGTGAATGCACAACAGTGAATGCAATACTCAGCAGTGCATGATCATTACATGATACATACTCATTCACGGTATTTAGGGCACATCTACTCTAGAATTATGGATCGGAGATATGCTTTTAAAACTAACATCTTAAATTTCAATTATGAGGTTTGATTTACTTTGCCAAGTGATATTGGCACACATGAACAATTATTTTGGGTGAACTGACCTGGAAGATCATCTCCGTGGGATAACATGTGCTCTTGAAGCGCTTATTCTTGGAATAATGGTTTCTCTGTGTGAATTTTTTTCTTCACATATTCATATTCTATTAAATCTCATTGTGTGATTACACAGACAGTTTTTGAAAGCAAGGGGAAAGGTAGTGGGCAGGAAGAAACATCTACATAGACTATATTCAGTAAAGCTTCTTCAGTACCTAATGAGATGAGTGTACTTCTTAGAAGGCAGCTTCTATGTATGTCCTAGTATACCAGTAGAGGCCTATAGAATACGAAGAATGCAAAGCACGGACTCTTTTATACTTAAAATAATCAGAATTGCATGAACGAGTTTCAGTAGAATGTCTCATTTTATGATAAATTTTAAACTTACCGTTATGTGAAGTTTCCATTTCCCACAATTAATTTTTCCAATGATGGATGACTGCACTTTTTATCAGCAGAATAACTCTGTAAATGTTCAAAGATGGACACAGATATGTCTAGACTAAGGTTCTAAACGACATAGTCATTCACAAAAATATTTTCTTAAATATTGTATAGATTCTATGATTAAAAATTTCTTCTACTGTGGTCTTTTCCCTTTATTTAAAACAAATTATATCAAATGTTATCCAAGTGCCTCTCGCTTACTCAAATAAATATTTGCAAATGCTTTCTGCTCTCACTTGCCCTAAACATTTTATTAGAGAAAGCATTCAGTTTATTCCGACTACCTCGCTGCAAATAGAAAAAATTAGCATTTCTGAAGAAAGTTCTTAGAATTTATATTCTACATGATAGAACAGGTATGTAAGTTTAAACCTATGTATTCATATTTACAGTGAAAGCAATGTCCTCCTTTGATGGAGGGTTGGTCTTTATGTTTCTTATTTATTTATTTATTTGTTTGTTTGTTTGTTTGTTTATTTTGTGAAGAGATGTCCTATGCTATTCAGTTGTAAGCCAAGAAAGTGGGTCAGACTAAGAGGAAAGCTTAAATAGATGTTATGGTTGTAAACATACTTACTAGACTCTCCAAAATACAGAGCAGGAGCTACCAACCAAGTGATCATGAATGGGAGGAGTTGCTAATTCTATAGGTAACCTGCTGGGAAAAATAAATAAATAAAGCTCTAATTTTGAATCATAGAAACATAGAGTGGTTTGGGTTTGAAGGGACCATAAAGATAATCTAGTACCAAACCTTCTGTCATGGACAACATTGCCAGCCACTAAATCAGGCAGTAGATCAGAGCCCCATCCAACCTGGCCTTGAACATCTACAGAGATTGGGCATCCATAGCTTCTCTGGGCAGCCTGTTCCAGCACCTCAGCACTCTCTCAATGAAAAATTTCCTCCTAATATCTAATCTACATCTCCCTTCTTTTAGTTTAAAATTATTCCCTCGTGTCAAATGAAAAGGTTTATTAAAGTTACAGGTATTCTTCTACAACAAAAGAGATCAATTGCCTGCTAAGCTTCAGGTTTGTGTGCCTTTTGACCAAAATCCATTCAGAAATAAATAATGGTGGATAACTGTTTTAGTGACAACTATATTTGTGTAACTGAATTCCTTTCCTATACTTTTTTTTTTTTTTTTTTTCTTTTTTCTGTTGTAGATTCTGACAAACTGTAGGAGTAGGTGCTGGCTATAACATTTAAATGGAGCAGCTTATAGCATTTAAATGGAGCAGCTTTACACTGCAATTTCAGAAGCAATTTAATATGACATAAGCCATCTCAAGCATCAAAAAGACATGCCACCACCTCCTCATTCCTGAGTGCTTATTTCTCCACCCATAACTGGAGGCACATACAGTCATACAGCTGTGCAATCAACCACCTCAAGGAAGTGCTCTGAGATAGATATATTAACCTGGTTGAAAAAAATACAACAACAAAAAAACCAACCCACTTCAAACCTCCATCTGTTCAACTGTCTGATTTTTAGAGAGGGGCTAAGGAGAGGAAGGGTTATTTTGTTTTCTTTTTGACAGCATGGGAACAAACATTTGTGGCATGCAAAAAGCTTTCAAGAGTTTGAAGTAGTATTGCCACCTTAAAATGAATTCAAATTAATACAAAAGAATGACATCATCGCTCAGTTGATTCTGCATATTTCAAAGACTTATTATCTAAAATGAGTACAAAGGCGCTCGAAACAAAGTGAAAATAACATGGCTTAAAGGAAGCCAATAAAATCTGTTGTTTTTTTTTTTAAAAAAAGTTCATACAGACTATTTGCCATATGAAAGCACTAAAATACATTGGCTTATATATCTATAATTAAAAAAAAAAAAAAAAGAAGAAGAAGAAAAAGCAGAGCAGCTGGGAATCTGTAAAGATTTCATATAGATAAAAAGTTAATTAGTTGTGAGATTTTGCAAACCAGCTTCTGTTTCCAGCATAAATGAGGAAACAGAATCAGGTATATTCTGTCATGGGAAGTTTTCTTTGTGTTTTTTGTGTTTTCTTTGGAATGAAGATGAATTTCACAGTGAGTTTAAGCTATTAAAGTGAGACTGACAAAAAAGAGCAGAGCTCCGCTCCAAAGGCTTAATACTGGAGGCTTGGCAGTTCCATACTAATCTGATCTGATTTTAATTCACCAGACCTAACAGGCATATTTCTGGGCATGTCCCATTCCTGCCATGACTGAGCATTGTAAGCACTGCCTTGAGTCAAAACCAGGTCAAGATCCTCACGCTAAGTGTTCTTCAGCACACTTGACTCTGATGGTGTTGATCTTATGAAGTGCAGGTGCAGTTTTCCTTTAAGGGGGAAAAGATGATCATGTTAGCTCTTTCAGTTGTTAGCGTATTGGTTAGCTCATCCTCACAGGAAATGGAAATATCCTCTTCCAGGAGAATGTTGCAGCACTTCAGCATTGATTGTTTTGTGCAGCATACACTTCACCCTATGCTTCCTCCACTGTAGCCTTTACTTAGGCATGTCGAACCTGTGGTCTGCAGGCTTCACATTGTCCAGCATAGCTTGCAATGTGGCTCACTCCCTGCCCTCATGATAGCAGCTGGTGCACACACATCACTCAGCAACAACCAAACATCGGTGCACTATTAACTCTGTCTGGGCTGAAAACAGGACAAGGAGAGTGAACAGTGCAGTGCTGACTTGATTTATGGAAATTATTTTATGCATTTTGGTACATTGGCTGAACACAGTCCTGTGAATAGGAAAAAAACCTGAACCTTCCTGCCAGTATCCCCTTACATGTTGTTGCCATGTGACAGATGGAAGAAGAGGGGCAGTCTGACAAAATGGCATCTGACATAGAAGTGAGTATGAATCAAAGATGTGACACTGAATTCCTCTGTGTGGAAAAATGGCACCTATTCACATTCATCAGCTCTTGCTAAATGTTGATGGAGAACAAACTGTGGATGGGAGCACAATGAGGAAGTGTGTGGTGCATTTCAGCAACAGCAACAGTGGGTCATCTCCACTGGTGCAGGCTTTTATTGCTGACAAAAATGCAGAGCTAATGATGGTGGATATGTTGCAAAATGGTGTTTTGTAGCTGAGAATTTGCTCTTATCAAACAATGTTACTGTATTCATTGTATCTGCTGTAGTTTCCATGGGAACAAAAGAAGGCATTACTTTTGGAGACACCTACAAGTATATGGCCCATGACAATTCCTCTTCACTCAGTGAGGTCCAGGCAAGCCAAAAGGTTGGATATCTGTGAATTACACAATAAAATTGCATTTTATCTCAGGCAGTATCACATACATCCCCCCATAATTTGTTCTTCTAGTCAGTATTTCCTAATTTGGTATACTGAGTTTGACAGGATAATTCTGAGACAAGTGATTTCTGCAGTCCACTGGGAGGCAAACTGTATTACTGTTTAGTGTATTTGATTCCATTTGAGGAATTAGAGCAATAAAATTAATCATTGATGTGGTCTGCCTGAGAAATATCTGTCCTTATTCTAGACAGTTTTTGTAAATTACCAGTACTGTACATCAAGGGGCCTAAATTGCTAGATCATATTGAATAATAAGTATTATTATAGCAATAATAATAAAAGTAGTAATTGATTCATAACTGGAAAGCTTAATCATTATTACAGAGTACATTTCTGGAGAATAGGGGGAAAAAGTCTCTTTAAGAAATCATGCCTCTGAAGAAAACAACTTTCTCAACAGAAGTTACTTGTTATGCAAGTATTGATCCCTCCAAGTTTAAAATTAGTTTGATATTGTATCTCTAGTCCATTCTTTCAAAAGTTCTACTCCATCTATTTTTAGTTTGAGGCATGTTGGCTTTCTCAGTATTTATTATAAGCAAAGCTCTACTTGTTATCTTTTCTTAACAGGCACATACTAAAGCTGAAAACATATTGGAGGTAGAGATGCTAACATCTTGTTAGCAAAGCTCTATGTTATCCCAGTTTCCCAGGAATTTGTCAGTAATTAGTGTATTTCTGTGTCAATAAATCATTTGTATTTTCATTCTGAAAGTACATTCCAGCCCAGAGACTGTAACAAATACTTATTATGTATGTGATATATTGCTAACGACAAAGATGATACATTTCTAGTTAAAACAACAACAACAAAAAACAACAACAACAAAAACTCCCCACAGATATATTGTGAAAGCCTTGCTGAAATGTAGGTAATGAATACTGCATTTTGAATACCACTGTTAGGTGCTCAGACATTATTTTTTAGGCTTCATACTCCCTTCATACACACAGAACTCATCCTTTGTAGTTCCACAGATTTCTTCCTGCTACACTGAATCCAGCAAGACTTCAAACACTGACATCTGTACAAGCCATACCACACTGAATTATTTGTGAAAGAGGGACATGTAACACGATTTTCGGTGTCATCAGTTTTCACCACGCAATGTCAGGTCTGAAATAAAAACAGATTGTCAAAGAAAAAAATTGGCAAAATGTTCTCAAGGAGAAAACTGGAGGAATTAAAATTTTCAGTTGAAGTCACTGTGCTTGTCAGAGTCCTGTGAGAGAGATGTGCTTGAAGCCAGGGGTGACAGAACTGCAGCAGGGCAGGTACCTCACAAGAATGGGAGCTGCACATGAGCAAGGGGAGCAGATCAGGACTCAGAGGGGTAATGGTGATCACACACTGCCAGGGATGGCTGGGCAGGGGCACATGGACAGAGGTGGGCTGGGCTTATGCTGGGACATTAGCATGCATATCGTGGTCAGGACAAGGAATGGGATTAGGAGGTTCAGGAGTACATGCCACATAGCTCAGTTGATGCCAAGGGTGAGAGCTGCAGAATGAGGAGTGTGGGGGTAGGGTGACTGCCCACAGAAAGGCTTTGGAATGCTATGTTAATACTGCTTGAGTTTTTAGTTGTATAAACTATTAGCATTCCCAGAGTGAAAGATCAGGTACCAAAGCAATTTAAAAACATCAGACACCAAATATTACTGTACATACACTTCATGAGTTAAAATATCTTAGAGGTTTAATAAGGAGAATTATTCACACAATCTTACACACAACCTCAACAAACTCTCAGTCTCACTCACTGTTTGGCTAATAAGCTATAGCCACCACTTCCAGGAAAGATAAACCTTGCAGCTGATAGGACTGATAACTGGGGGACATGGAGAAAGAGTTGGGGGAGGAGAAGGCATACTAGGAGGGTGCAAAAACTGCAGAGCTCTGCAGATCTATGGAGCTGTGCTGGGGGGAGGGGGAGCACAAGGAACAAAGAGGTTATGTAGAAAAGGGCAGATTAAGTGTGAGGTAGGGGCTGCTCAGTGCACTTGTGTGGCTGAGCCATCTCCTATCTTCTTAAATTTTCTCATCAAATCTTTTTTGAACTCTCGGTGTATTCATTCCCTTCTGTATGTATATATGCTACACTGATTACATGCCAGCTGCTGCGTGTGAATAAAGGTTGGTGCCAGCTCCTGGAGTCACGCCTGAGAGTGGGCATCCCAACATGCAGTGCTAGCTACTGGAGCAATCATGCGGATCTCAGTGCCAGTCACTGGCAGAAGCTGCTGGTGGAGACAGTTCTCGGAGCCAGGCTGGGAGTGTCGGGCTATGGGCTGCAGTGCTGGGAAAGCCCAGGGGAGCACAGGAGCTGGCAGCTTCCAGGAAACTGGCTGATGAGGCATGGGTGGAGCAGGAACAACGCCAGCCCAACGCCAGCCATACTCGGCACTGACAGAAGACAGGCCAGCGGAATGCTGCCAGCGGGGTGGGTAGCTGAATGGTGTAGTGGTCCGGGCCAAGCATTCGGACAGTGCCTGAAAGCAGCAGTGAGCATGCCTGTAGAAGGTGTGCACAGGTACAAGAATGGCTTAGCTCAAGGACAGAGCTTCTGGTGAAGGTATCGAGGAGCATTACCCATTGCCATCTTCACTCTCCCAAGTGTCCTGCTACAGGTACTAGGCTCTGGAACTTGTTGGACGGGCAAGTGTGATGATGTGAAAGATCAGGCTGGAGGGGTCACCTAAGGCTAGTCAGCCTGTCCCCTGTATCACAACTGCCTCTATTAAGAAAAAAGGTTGTTATTGTAGATGACTCACTTTTGAGGGGAAAAGAGAACTCAATGCAAGAGATAACCCTGATCCAAAGGAAACCCTGTTGCCTTCCTAGGAGCTGGGTAAGAGATGTTACTACAACCCTCACTAGCCTGGCACAGAAGGCCTCTGGTT
Organism: Coturnix japonica; assembly: GCF_054131305.1. Taxonomy (NCBI): domain Eukaryota; kingdom Metazoa; phylum Chordata; class Aves; order Galliformes; family Phasianidae; genus Coturnix; species Coturnix japonica. The sequence goes on from NC_140664.1 coordinate 50,140,520, forward strand.
ATTATCCAGTATTGCTTTTTTTTGTAATCATTGATGAAGTAGTGAAAAGGAATACAAGGAAAATCATTGGGGCAGTAGGGGGCATTGGGGCAGTAGGTTAGAGGATCAGGGCACAGGTATTGTCTTCCTCTAACCTTTCAGTAGCAGGTAGCAACAGTGAGAGGAGCAGGCAGATCAAGATGATAGATACGTGGCTCTTAGGTTGGTGCCACCATGGCAAAATTTTGGGTTTCTTTATCATGAAATAGACTACACAACACCAAGCCTGCTGGTACTTGATGAGGTGTGCCTGTCTTGGAAGGGAAAAGGGATTTTGGGACAGGAACTAGCAGGACTGATTAAAAGAGCAATAAACTAGGTTCAAAGTGGGAAAGGTATTAAAACAAGCTCACTGTAAGTGATGGGATAGCATGTGAAAAATTGAGAAATTGTGTGCTAGTGAGTTCTTCCAGTCTGCTCCATGAGGTGCTGGGTACAAGGAAGCACATATGAAATGTTTCTATGCCAGCACACAGTATGAGGAACAAGCAAGAGGAGCTAGAAGCCTTGGCTCAGTTCCAGAGCTACAACATCATTAGTATAAGCAAACCCTGGTGGGAAAAGTTCTGTGACTCGTGTGTCACAGTGGATGGTTCTGCCTTCTCAGAAGAGTGTCTGAACTGGGCTTAACAGAGCTTCCAGCTGGTGATGACACAGATGAGATCCTTTGGGTGTGGATTAAGAGAAAAGCAAATGTGGGAGAACACAGGAACAGGGATTTCCAAAACACCACAAGTAATGCAGGCAGAAGGTTGGTTTGGGTGAGCACAGAGCTCAGGTGGAAAGTATATGGCCACTGGTAGCCAGGTCGGTCATCATGGGAAGACTACAGAGATGCCGTCTGTCACTGTGGAGAGAAACTGCATGGCCAAAGCTGAATTAGAGTTGGGGCTGGCCTGCTCTGTGGGGAACAATGAAAAGGGCATCTTTAAATATGATTGCAGCAAAAAGAGGGCCAGAGGTAACATTGGTCCATTACTCAATGAGGATGATCATTTGACAAATAGGGTCAGAGACAAAGCAGAAATGGTCCAAGGTGGACACCCAGCTGCTGCACAGAGTGTCCTGGGCTGCAGTAGCTGAAGGTGACCACACCCTTGAGATCATTTCATAAATATTATATTGCAATGTCTCAAAATTTTTTAAGAAAAAAAATAAATATCTTGTTATTGTTTTCAATGTTCCTTGAACTTCTGAGTCAACAGAAACATTTTCTATTCTATTCTAGCAGAACAAAAGTATGCATTTTTATGTTGCCATTTTTCTGTTTAGTAATTATTTCATCAAATATTTTGCTATAAAAAATTCTCATTACAAAGCATTTTTATAGCAGATTATATGTATTTTAAAACCAAATCTTTATATTCTTCCAATTCAACATTATGAACTACTTACTAATGTTCTTTCTTTTGATGTCTGAGGTATGTGGTTTAGAATTAAAATGTTCTTATATCATTTCTTCTTTTATTTTTCAGATATAGCATTCACATCTTATTTACAAGGTATTTATTAAGTCACGTGGTGAAGAATCGTGTAGGAGTCAGTCAAATAATTAATCAGGCGCTGTATTTTAAATGCACCTTTCAGTGCAGATGAGAGATGAAGATAGTGCTTGCCAGTGCTTGCTGTCTTTCTGAAACATTACTTTAGTTAAGTGCACTTAACATTGATTTATAAGACAGGTATCCTGATTTGTAATAGCATCTCAAATCCAAATAGTATTTTTTCCCTAGATCTCATTATCTTTTAATCAAACACAACACTGTGACAGATAATGAGGCAGTATTCAGAGCCCTCATTAAGGAAGAGTTCATTTTCTCAGAATAATATTAAGGATTTATTAGCTACAGTTTACACTTTAATAGTTTCTGACAAAGCTATTGTGTTCACATAAAGGCTTGGCAAAAGCATTTTAGCATTTGCAATACAAATTAAGTTTGCCTCTTCAATTTTTCAATTAATACAAAGCAGTCTATTTGTGCTAAGTATAGGTTGTCAAATTTGGGGTTATTCCTACTTGTGTCCTAAGATGGAGAACAATGTTTTATGTTTCGTTCATTAGTACGATCAGCACTATTGTTCTACTTCATTTAAATCATTTGAATTTGTTCTACTGAAACAACAAATAGCCAGGAGAAATAAAAGAAGTTAGATAATTAGCACTCTGTATTACCAAGATACTTCTAGTACATCAGCTTGAACACAGATTCCCAAATAATTTAAAATAATTATCCATAAAATTTTCCTGTTCTCTGCATAAAGTTACCATAATACATCTACATGTTCATCCTTTAGCTGTGGCAGTATACCAGACCCTTGGAAGTGCAGGAACCTGATGACAATCTGTACGTGACTGAGACTATTCTACACTGACTGAATGACTGCAGACTGCTGCTGTGAGGAATTTTTATACATATTTAACAGTTTTCTACTGAATTTTACATCTCATGCAGATGGAAATACTTTCAGATGTAAAAACAATTATATAAAGTTGTCTTAGATCATAGCTGAGTGAAGCCTGTTTATCATTCTTTCTGTACAGGGATTGTCCTTGGCAAATGGCCTCCATCAGCAATGCAGAAATGTGTGTTAGTATTCTGCTAATGTTCATTTGGGACCCCTAATGACTCATGCTATTTTATAATCAACTGAGATCACCTAAAGGAAAGAAACAAGATCATTACAAAAATCTCAGCATTCTCTCTGTTATAATGTGTGTGCTCTGAAGGCAGAATTCTCTATTAGAGATTGAAAAGCCTGCTGAAAGCTGCTGCAGTGATTTTGATGATGTTTGCATCTGAGCAGCTTCTACCTATTATAATTGTTCTACCTCCATGGAAAAGGAATAAGGCCAGAAAAGGTCAAAATGAAATTAGAAGATAAGCAAAAATTAGAAGATGAAGAGGCTACATTTAGCTGAGCCAGAATTATAGAGTATTTGTAGGTCGGGGTTAATATCCTCTGTCTGAGCTGTAGACTCAGAGATTGCTGTGGATGATGGATTAGGTTCACTGGCGTATTTTAATATATTGAAGCAGCAAGGATTTTTTGGTAATATTTATCTCAAACGTCAACATTTATATATTTCTAATTAGTCCAAAGTTAACATGAGATACTGTCATAGCTTGAATCAAATTTTAGTATTTAATATTCAGAACAAGTAATCGGAGAACACCAGAATCACAAAAGAGATTTTCTTAAAGGAAATGGTGCACAGTGGTAACATTTCTTTACACATTAAAGGTCTTTTTTAGTTTCCAGATAACTCCTAGCTTTCTAGATATTATTTTGTCATATTAATTTTCATAACTAATTCAGACTTATAAGTATATATCCTTTATTCAAACCAAATAGCCTTGATAGAATTTGTACTAAATATGCATCTTAGGGACATGGGTAGCTTAGATATGTGATAGCTGGAAGTGATTAGATCCTTGGGCTTGGAACAGTTTCCAGTTCTGCATAGGTCTCCTTTGCACAACTTACTCCCATGTTAGTCAGAGAACCAGATAATTATCCAGTACAAATGAGCGTAAATATGCATTTATATTTTAACATAGCTTGCCATTTAAAACCAAGGAATTCAAAGCTTTAACAAGAAAGAATATGTAAATATGTGGAAGTAATTCCTCCCATCTGAGACATCAAAAGAAGCAAAGAATGCCTGTGAAGTATTTTGATAGGATTCCCTCATATTATAAGGGAAAAACTTTAAAGATTGATAAACTTTCCCTTATGAAAACATTTCTCTATATGCAATATAAAAATAAAGAGCTTTGGAAATTCAAACATAATGGAAATGTACAGCAGATGACATGATTTTGCTGCTTAACAAAAAGAAAATTTAAAAACTTCACTTTCTTTTGCATTTTGAATATTCTCATATCTTTTCCTTGTCAGCATGTTTCACTTGTATATTTTTATACGCTTTGTGGCATATATATTCTAAAAGATTTAGCTTGCTTTTAGCACTAAGCAAAATGAATATAGTGTTTCCCTAATTTAATCTTTTTGTCTGATACAATATATCAAATTTGATTTATGTCTATAAATAATGCTCAGTAGGAAATTGGTTCATTGGGTTATAAATTTCAATATTTTTCTTGCAAGTAATGGAATATATAAAAATAAATCACATTTCACTCAGACATTTTAGGATTTGTCGCCAGCAAATGTCAAAAAAGGCATAAGCGTTAAGCATTTAAAGTTTGAAACAGTTAACTTGCAGCTAAATCTTAAAACTTTCTCATCTAAAAATAATAATAATAATAAGAAGAAGAAGAAAAAGATTTGTAAAAGTCTAATGAACTGTTAGGATTGAAAACTGAAAATTATCAAACTCTAGGTTTACAACCCTACTTCAATTTCACACAAAAATAAATTCCAGTACTCTTAAAAGATAGATGGGGCAACTACAGTAATGTTCAGGAAGTATCATGTTTTTTCAACTACACTGGCCTAAAAACAAGTGAATAAATTTTGCTAAAGTATTTAAATAAAACATGTCTGAGTTAAGTTTAAAATTAGAAATATTCTCCTGAATATTTGAAAACTATTCCTACTGTATTCAATATCTGAGGTTGATAGCTATCATGCTTCCTATTCACTAGAGCTTTATCTACCACACTGCATTGCAGAAGACTGTTAATTTAGTTTTTGGTATATTTTGTTTGTTTGTTTTGTTCTTTCCCTGAATAGAATGAAGCAGTGAAACTGACTTTCTTAGCAGACTAAAGCATATTACTAACACACTGTAGATAAAATATTACAATCATTTTGAACTTCGAAGGACTTCAATTACCTTCTGTGGCTCTAGTTATAATGTATTTGCTATGTTTTCCAAAACAAGGTGGTTTGGAATTTGTAGCCAAAAGTAAATTTTATAAACATTGAAAACTCCAGTAACAATGAAAAGTTGGGAAAAAACCTTTGGAATTCCCGGCATGTGGATTCATTCTCCTTCTTATAAATGAGAAAAATAAGAATCATAGGATCATAGAGTTGCTCATTTTGGAAAAGACCTTAAAGATCATTGAAACATGACTAGGAAAGCAAACGTGAAATGGTATTCCATAATGATGTCATTATGAATTACTATTAGCATGAAAAGCCAAATTCTTCCACCTTGTTTTGTTCAGTTTGACACTCTGGATGACAAGTTCTGCAGATCATGAAAGTAAGGGGAAAAATCATGCAGCATCTAAGAGCTGAAAGCTTTATTGAAGATGGCATTTTTTTTTATTTTTTTATTTTATTTTTTTTTTTTTTTCCTCTTTCAAAATACCAGAATGAGTATTTCAGGTAAAATAAGAATTTAATTTAACTCTAGAACCTATTTTGCAGCCTTGATTTCAGACCTGACATGAAGAAAAAGAACATAGAATGGGAAGATGATTACACACTGAAGTATATCTGGAGAAATTTTCCCTCAAGTCTGAAGAGATATGACAAGAAAACAACAGCGAAACAAAAAGCAACCAAACACCAAGAAGACAATGACATATACATATTTTTTTCTTTCTAAATTTCTATTTTTATTGTCAGGCAAATGTATCGTCAGCAAGTACCCAATAGAAATTACTGAAATTGCATAAAAAACAAGTAGTCACAGGACTGTGATCACTACACTACAGTTTCCAGGCAAAGACAGACATTCTACCATACTCAGAATGATTAAGTAATTGACACAGCTTGTACATTCATAGCTAGCATCTGACACCACGTTTTCAAAAATTCCCAGAAGGTTGCTCAAGCTCATCACAAAGCATAGGTGTGTGAACTACAGTGATACTACTGAGATACTATTGCTACATTACTGAAAATTCTGCAAGTGGCAAAATTATTTTACCCCAAAACCCCACTAAAACTTGCTACTAAAAATAATGGAGTATTAGAGGAAAACAATGGAGGGATGGGAGATGTTTCAGCAAACCCAAAGCTCTTGTGAAGAACAGACACATGAAAGGTAAAATTTGTGGACAGTTCTTTTATGATGGGATGTTATTTTGATTCTAGAAAAAGTGGGAGAAAGTTAGCTTTGAGATCATACCAGTTAACCAATGAAGATGTAATACATTTCATTTAATTTTCACTTGGGAGGGTTGGGTGTTGGAATGAAAGGATACCTCCTTCTCTAATTTTGGTCTATCAACAAAATTTCCCCAGGTGTATTGATTCGTGAAAGCACAGGGTTGAAATTAGAGCATTTCCCATGAGCTTAAATGCATACAATTTATAAGAAAAAATTGGGATATGCTGTACAAAAAACAGCTGTGAAAGCCAATAAATTGGTATTAAACATTCACTGAGCTTTTGGATTTTCTTCCTGATAAAATATCTAGAATGGTAATGGTAATACCAGATCTATTGTATTTACCTTTTTTTTTTTTTTTTTTTTGTGAACACTTTCATATATTTGCAATAATTTAGTTGTTGTAGTACCTTCACAGTTCTCATTACCTCAAAACTAAGGAAGTTTGAGTGCACGAGTGCATGCAGAACTGACCTGAAGCAAGATAATATGAGGGCTGGTGAGCCAAGGGGTGTTGGGCAGGTGGCTCTGCAACCATCACTGTGACAGCAGAACCCTAGGGAAAGTGCATCTTATGCAGGGAGACAGATTTGCTAAGTGGGCTGTAGGCAAGGGAGATCTGAGAAATACACAGTGCAGGAAATCAAGAAGAGAGAGAGTGAAAGCAGATCATTTATAAAAGAGCCTGACTGAGCAATCTAGTCCAATTACCTGCACCGTGCTACCGTTGTCACTAGGGTACCAGGGGAGAGCACATTCATTTGTTGGTTCCACCGGACCATATCTCAAAGCAAATGGACATTGCATCAAATGCACCTCTTGGCTGTTGGTTAGCAGCCTGCTTTCCAATGCATCTCAACCATGTGGATAAATATTCAGAACTATGTAGGCATCTCTCCATCATCCTATTTCTGACCTTTTGTCAAACGACCTGCATGCAGGCCATAGTTCACTCGCTTTGGTTCTTCCCCAGCAGGTTACTCACAATTACAGGTATTTGCGTTTAAAGTAGGAGAGAGTGCTCCTGTTGGGGTTCCAAGGGGTGCGGGCCCCGGAGCGGGTCAGAGCACTGCCAGTTGGGTGCGAGCTTGAGCGTGGCAGGGTGGCATAGGCAGAGGGAGAGGTAGAGCGGGGCAGGGTGTTGTAGGCTGAGCGAGACAAGGTGTTGAAGGAGCGAGACAAGGAGCTATAAGGAGGGCCTGAGAGTGTGTTGTAGGAGCCACGGGAGAAGGGGATGTAGCCTGAGCGCCCTGCAAGGTTCCATGTTGAGCGGGAAGTTGGAGGCCACACAGACAGGGAGCCTGAGCGGGTGGTGGTGGTGGTGGTGGTGTTACAGGAAGGCCCCCATTGAGGGCCACAGACAGAGCGAGATCCTGGGGTGCAAACGACCCGGGAGACAGAGTGAGAGGCAGGGTTGCAGAGGGAGCGGGCAGTGGCAGCTGCCAGAGGCTGAGGAGTTGGGGGGGACGTGTAGCAGGTGGCTGATGAGTCTTCAGGGCAAGGGGCAGGTGAGCTCGCAGATTGGACTCCTGTAGCTCCCACTGAGATGGAGGCTGGGGAGCATAGTGAGTGGGCTGCTGGGGGTCCCACAGGACGGGAGGCTGGGGAGCACAGGGAGTGGGCTGCTGGGGGTCCCACAGGGCGGGGGGCTGGGGAGCCTGCCAGATGCAGCCCTGCAGGCGTAGAGCTACGTGCAGCACGGGGCAATGGGGAAGCTGCAGGGCAAGGGGCTGGGGAGCACACAGCATGGGCTACTGGGGTGCTCAGGGGCTGGGGCGGTAAGGTGACCACCGAGCCGCAGAGAGGCTGGGCGACGGGAGAGGGTGTGGAGCCACAAACAATGTGAGAGAGGGAGGCTGCAGGCACTGAGATGGCTGCTGGTGGTGGCATGGAACTGCTGACAGCATGGGCGACTGGCGAGCACACAGGGTGTGATGGCAGATGGGTGGGAATCCCCTGGGTTGCTGTGGTAGGACTAGAGCCAGCCATGAAGTGGGTCAACAGTGCACTCACCGCATTGTTTGCTGGAACAGAGACAGAATAAGGCATGGGCCCCCCTCCACCTCCAGGCTGGTGCGTAGGAGCAGACCCTGTCTCAAACACCACTTGAGGCATAGGGGGGCCTGCAGGGTTGGATGTTGTTACAGGCATGGAGCTGTACACGGTTGGAGGCATCTGGGTGCATGTAGCAGGAGGCACGGTCTCGCATATAACGCGGAAGCCAGGATCACACCCAGGGTCAAACATAGCGTTGAAGTTTGGGTTGAAGCCTGGATTGCCGATGGAGTTGCATAAGGGATGGCCTGCAGGAAGGTACACGAAGTCGAACACAGGTGGTCCCCCAGGGTTGCAGTTTGGGTTGCACACAGGGATACATATGTATTCACATGTGGAGTTGAGCCCAGGGTCCCCTGCAGGGGCTACCCCAGAGCTATTAACGGGCTGGGATCCATTCTCACAGACTGGCAGTGATCCGTTCTGGTTCACAGGAAGGGAGCCATTCTGGCCCACATGGTTACACACTTCAGCCTTGGCACATCCTTTGCAATAGGCAAACTTGTGGCATCCAAGGTTGGCTAGGAGCCGGTGGCTGCCCAGCCTGTATGGTGTGAACTCCACGATGGTCCGTGCCTGCTGATTGGAAGCGAGCGTTCCCAAACTGCACCAACGGGAGGGAAAGAATTAGGGTCTTAGGAAGCTCAGAGACATGAAGCGCTTAAAGATAACCTCACATTGTTAGCTTTGATTTGCTATGGCCAGTTTTCTATTCTTGCCTTGCTCCCCCAAAATCACCCTGAATAGAGCAGTAGCCATTTCCTTCAGTCCTTTCCTTCCTTCAGTCTCAGAATGGGATCGGTTACTTCTACCCATGGAAAATACCCATAGTCATGTCTGGAGCTGTAAGCCCATTCATGATACTCTCTGTGAATATGTATAGTTTCATAAATTCTTCAAAAACGTAGTACCCTTCTACCTCAAAGATGCATTTGCTCCTTCCCTTTTCCAGTCACCTAAGCTGGATCAGGGAGCTTTGTGGCATTGAATTCATTATCATTCAGTGAGAAGAATTCCTAATTGCTTCCCCTTGAAACTAGTCATACTTCTGTCAGTTGTCCTTGACATGAAGAAGAGAATTGCATATTAATGAACAGCTCCTCTTCCTAGGATGCTGGAGCACACTGGAAATTTGCAGTTTCCTGTGATTAACATGCTGTGAGCTTAGAATGCACATTACTATTTTTCACTGTCTTTTTCTAATTGTTTACGTATGTGATATGAGTTCATGAATATTTAGTGGAGTTCTTTGTAAACTCAGTGGCATTATAAGGGCTGGGGTACATAGCTGAAATTTCTTATGAAGAAAACAGCACATTCTCCTCTGGACAGAAATTTTTATCTTGCAGAGATTAAATCGTATTTAAAATGAAGCAGAAGTATATATTACTAGCTCTAAATAATCCACTCATTTCAAGATCAGTGAGCTTTCTAAAGGAGTCTCAAAGTAGTAAGGAACATATAGTCATGTTCAGGTCCTACACACTAAAAATGTAAGAACTGTCATCTTCCTGCAAAATCTTCTGACATATTAGACTTCAGTCAACTCTTAATGTAACCCCAGTTTAAATAACTTATGATCTTACTCAATGGTCATTGGTTCTTTGAATAAACCGCAGCCTTCTAAAGTCATTATGCAGTTCTTCATATCTTCCTGGAGAGGATTGCAGAAGGAGATCTCTGCTGTACATGGTACTTTCAGCCTGGGCTGGCTCAATAGCTAGTTCAAAGGAAAAAAAATATATATTTAATATATATACATATATAAATCCAAAAAAAAAAAAAAAAAAAAAAAAAAAGTATTAAGCTAAATAAATGAGAGGAAAAGCAGAGATTATTCCCCTTCTTTCTCTAGACATCACTCTAGGTTAATATAAAATCACTGTGATCCTGCTAAAAAACAAAAGAACCAGGAAAGTTCCAAAATTGTCTTCATTATACCTAGGAAGTGGACAATAAAAATCCCTATATGTTCCTTAGATCACAAAACTCACAATTAAAGCTATTTACCTTAACAATAACAGGTGGCCTGTTGATCACAACATCCCTGCTCACCATCAGAACTTCTCCACACTCTGGATCTGAGACAGCAACCACTTTCATAATGTTGTGATCACTGAGGTAAGGTCCATATTGACTATACGATACACACAGTGGAATTTTTTTCACTGCAGAAAAATATTGTTGTTGTTATTATTATTATTATTATTATTATTATTATTATTATTATTATTATTATTATTATTACTAATTTGTCTAATATTTGTACTTTCTCATAAAGTTTAAGTAGCAATGACAGTAGTTTAATTAAAACTAAGTTGTTGCAACATTTTTGAAGTCAGACAAATTTTCTTGGCTTAGGATGATGCCTTGCTTCTGTCAACATATAGCTGCACTCTTTTTAATTACTGATACTATACTAGTGCAGTTATAAGGAAATGTTTATTTATTTAAATTTTGGAACTTTAATTCCAGTGTAATTCTTAAAGCAGTAATTGGAATATAGACAAATTAGAGGTTGATTAAGGAGAATATAAATATCAAGAACAAAACTTCTTACAGTGATAAGTGATAAGTGACTTAACTAAAGGGGTCTTTCTTAATTGTGAAAAAGAAGAGATAGCTGTTGAAACAACTGTACAAGCTGTGACATAACTTTGCACTCCCCACCATCTGATGTGTCTGGAAATAATCAATTTAGTGCTCAAATTACATGCTTTACTCTGGCTAATATCTTCTGGCCAAAGGAAATCACTTGCTTTTAGAGTCATAAAGTCATAGAATGCCTTGGTTTGGAGTGGGCCTCAAATAAGATCATCAAGATCCAAGTCCCTGTTTATGATAAACCTATTATAAACACAACAACTTCATTTTTGTGTTGATTATATAATCTAGATTGGAACTTAAAACATTTTTAAGTGGTCATCAGTATCTTCAAACCTTGAGAAATTAGGCAAAGACTACAACTAGCCTGTTACTCTATATGTAGTAGTGATTCATAATTGATTGCTCAATATAATTTGGCTGTCAATATTTAACATCATATTAAATTCATTTCTCACCAGTGTTAAGAAGTCCCCACTAACCCTCAAAAGAAGCTATCTGTCTCCTAAAAAGAAGAGAGGACAGAACAGTAGACAAATCCACCTTCTTACCTTCCCTTGGACCTAATGCAATGGTCACACTATCTTTCCAGAACTGATCCATTGGGCAACCATTGTATGTTACGATTTGTGCAGACAAATTAAACTTCAGGTTTTTGGGTTCACTACGCAAATTTTCAAGCAGCCAGTGCAGTTGGACATCTTCACCATACATTGGGCAGTTAGCCATCTTTAGCCTCATGTTAATACCACTGTCACTCAAAAATGGGTTTTTCAGAGATGATAGTTCTCTGTCTATATGACAGTTGGAAGCATTGCAGTACCCTGGGTGAATTCTTCTGTAAGCTCGGTAATAGGCTTCTTTGCTTTTCACAGAACCTGTTGATGGAAATATATGATAATGAGTCTACTGAAAGTCATATCTGCCTAAATAATAAATATAATTAAATTTATTCCTTCTGTTTCTTGAAACATGTGGTGGTCTAGCACAGAAAAAAAAAAAAAAAAAGCAACAGAAAATGAAAACACAAAATACATGAGTCTGAATTTATGGAAGTATTGAAGGCCTCCAAAAGTAATGCCTCCTGTTATATGATGTTAGCTCACAATGTCAGAGGTGGATGTTGTGGAATGGCAGTAGAAGTTGAACCTTCTCATTAATATCCTGTTTTGTTGCCACGTGAAAATGGCATCTGAGGGGCAGTCTGACAAAATGATGTCTGACATGGAAGTGTGTAAGAAGCAAAGCTGTGTCATTGAATTCTTCATGGAAGAAAAATGGCACCCATTGACATTCAGTCTTTGAGGAGACCAAACAGTGGGTATGTGCACAGTGAGGTAGTGGGGCATGTTTCAACAGTTGTGATAGCATCGTAAAATTACAGCCACATTCCAGACAGCCGTGCATGGTTTTACAAGTGTGGCATGCAGGGTCTTGTTCATGAATGGTGAAAATGCATAGCTAATGGTGGTGAGTATGTTGAAAAGCAGTGTTTTGTAGTTCTCTCAAACAGCACTTTGTATCTGTTGTAGTTTCCATGGAATTAAATAGAAGGCATTACTCTTGGAATGGCCAACATAAATACTTCAGAAAAAAATCATAAAATGTATTTTCCTTTACTAAATTTCAAAATGGCAATATAAATCTCAAAATGCAGAGTGCAAAATTCAAAGGTTATCTCTTTGTAAATTCTATAGTAAGTATGAAATGCTACCAGCTCTCTCAAAACATGAAATACAACATTCCAATAAAGACGTTATCAAATGTGGTTTCTTGTTCCTTTCTTGTAAAAGAAAAATTGTGCTGTTACAATTATATCTGCTCTATATTCCTGTCAGCAATTTTGCTGGTTGAACTCTTTCCTACAATTGAAAAATGAAAGTTGGTAATAAGTGGACCAAACGTAATAATAGTAGAATACCATTATAATATGTGAATTTAGTATCTGCAAAATTCCTGATAGAGATAGTGCAATAGACAGCAAGGAATAAGTTAATCCCAGTTTTAAAAGAATTCAAGTCTTTTAGATTATCTAAAATCCAGTGATATTCAAAACTAGAATACAGGTGAGACCAAAGCATATGCACAAGAGCAATGGGATTAAATGGAAGCAACTGCCATTTGTTCTGTTTTATTAATCTAAATATGCTTAGATCTCATATAAAGAGAAAGACATCTTTCAGTAAGTTAATAAATAAATAGTTTTAGATAGTTCTATTCATTTTAATACATTACAAATTACACTGGTAAATTTGATTAGCATTATAAATATCCTCTAACCCCATTAATGACCTTTCTTCATACCTAGCTCATACTTGTAATTCCCAGTGATATCTTCAAATTGCTCACTGCCAACACTCTTCGTGATTAGTTGTTGTCCACATGGCCAAGTGTCACAGAAAACTTTTGTTTTTTTGGCATTGTTTTGAGAAAGCCATCCAGCATAGTTTGAGTTCAGACGAGAAAACATGTAATGACCATCGTAGTCCAAGTCTAGGTCTCCTTCTCTGATGCTTCGAACCCAAGTAGGACCACTGCAAGCTGAGCCTAAGCCAGCAAATAAAAATATTATAACAGGATGTAACTTGATTTCTACAGAAACTCAGAAATATAAGCTGATGAAAAGCTAAAAATTATAGCAAACTTTCAGTTACCTCTGCCTGTTTCCAAAGGTGTTGGATCCAGACACTGCCAGTCACCACAGCACTGATTTAGATCTCTACGAGCCATCCAAGATTCATTCCAGCAGTGGTACCGCCTGTAGAATGTGGGAACATAAAATTAAAAACATCTCTGGGGTCATTATTTTCAGTGCTTTTCTACAGAGGGAAACCATATCAGAGAGAATCTTTTAAGCAAATTAATAGTACTACCTTAACACTATTAATAACATCAGATGACAGGAGTTATTTGTTGTTCTTTATATACGTTAGAATGAAAATCAGTATCAAGAACCTGCAGATCTTTTTATAGTCATTTTCCTTTTTTTCTTTTATTTTTTCTTTTGTTTAAATAGTCTATTTTCCTATTGTTTCCTTTCTGATTCTTTAGAGAAAAAACACATGCTGTCCTAGACTTTTTAATAGATTAACAAAGAACAAATCCTTAAGATTCAACTGCTAAAAATGGGATCCTAACTGCTTTGGCATTTATTTTTGATCTTATCTTTTTCACACATGAAAGGTCAAAAATATAAAACCCATTGAAAGTTCTTGTAGGTGAAACTTAGATGCAAGCAAAATTCTAGTGCAGTTAAACTATGAACATGCAGGCCAAGGGTGAAAAGAAATTCTGTTGTGTTGAGTGATAATGTCATAGTTACACAAACATGAATCGAAACATTAACAAGAATTAAGCAGTCCACAGTAAGAAACCTCAGAAAGACAATTTAGATCTCAACTAAGTGATTGTGACTAATGATAACAATTTCCAGTTCATGATCTACTTCACATTTTTACATCTACTAAGAGAAATGGCTTCTTGTTTCAACTGAAACAAGTTCAAACTGAAACTGAAAGTATAAGCAGGTGTCATCAGTTCTCAAAAGTGTGCCTCTTCAGTAATTGTATGCCTTTGAAATGCATTCATAGGAAATGATCAGCTATGCCATATCAAAGAAATAGATACTCATCTGCTAGATTTACACTAGTCTTTCTATCATTTAGTTTTTTACATAACCCAAGGAGCTTATTATTTATTTCTTCCTTACCATAGTTTGTCCTTGCCACAGAGGTTTTTTCCTGTACAGTCAAAAATCTCATTGATACCAAGGGGATTCTCATTTGAGCATGGAAAACAGAAGTTTGTGACAACCCGGCTTGGAATTCCCAAACATCTCATCACTGTATGGAAAAATATTCTTCATAAGTCATTATAAATAGTAATGACCTTTACTTATTTTATAAATTATTTTCCTATATTCTACTTTGCCATCATAAAAACACAATGTATAGGAGGTAATATTTGAGATGTAGTGATTCTGTTATCAAAACTAAAAAGTAATTTGAAAAGGAGCTTACGAGGATGAATTGGCTTCTTACCTTTCCATATAAAGAAACAAAACCAAAAACAAACAAACAAACAAACAACAACAACAACATAGCAGACTGCTTTAAATTCAGAAATAATTTGAGATCCTGCATTAATAAAACACCAGTTAAAAATTTCCTCTGGCAAACTGAGTGTATTGTTTAAAGATTTGTCTGTAGAGCATAATCATAGTTTTCTTCATTGTAGAAACAGGTTCAGTAAGCAGATAGTGTCATGTTTAAATATATATATATATTTTTAATCTTTATCATATATCACTGTTACCTTCTGCTTAGTAGCATAAGAAGACTGTAGCTTACTGCTTTTATGTTTTCTAGGAGGCAGTGCTAGAGGTCTTATCCTTGTTCATAATTTGTGTTTTTAGTCATCCCTCAAACCTTTTCAAAGGATAAATTTTTGCTTCCATGAAGCTGTATTTGCTCCATGTTTTAATAAAAGATGCAGTAGTGAGTTACTTTGCATAAGGGTCCAAAAATACAGTATCGCTTTTTTTGATCTTCAAAGTTTATAGGAAAGCAGCAGATTGATAATAAAAGCTATGAAGGCACCCATTCCATGTCAAAGGAAGATAAAATACTCCATTTCTAGTAAAACACTTATGAGTAATGTGCTTGCAGTAGTTTTTAGGATCAGAATATTCTGAACCCAGTTTTCTTTCTCCTATTTTGGATAGATAGGTAAAAGCAGGCTGAAAAATACCTGTGCACATTACTGAAGCAAGAGACCCACAGTATCCATATCTGACAGGTCTGCATCTACCATTGTACCACTGCTGAAGAATAGGAATGCTTCCATTCCAGGAAAATGGTTTTGTTCCCTTCAGGTAATCATTATTTTCTGGAATCTTCATGATACTGTTAGTGGTATGGCTGCTTATCTAGAGAGAGAAAAGAAAAGCAGTCTTTTCAAATACTGGTCCATCTCTTCACACTCTAAGCATCTCACAGAAATATCGAAGATCAATGTAATAAGTTAATTTTTCCTGTGTGTCAAGGCACAATAAGAGGATTTTCCTTACTGTGGTAGATTATAGTGCAATTTATCTATTAAAAAAAAAAAGCAGTGTGATCATATCTATTCAGAGGTCTTGTACCACTAGCTCTTACCATGTGGTTTACCACCATGCTGACATGCACAGGATCATTGCGCCAACATTGGTCTCGATCAGAACCATGATGATAACTTGCACCCATGTCTAAAATCTTCAAGCATATGTCCAGAATGCCGTCTTCAAACTGCCAGAAGAGAAGTTAAGACAGATATGGTATTCCAACACTGAAAAGGTATATTTCTGGTCAGCACTGTAGTATTTGTTTTCTCCTCTCCAGTGTAATCTTCTAAAATCAAATATTTGAAGGAATTTCAAATATAATCTCTTTTTAAAATCATATTATTTTTGCTTATTTTTAACTAATGGAATAATTTTTCATTCATGTGCACAATTTTGCAGGTGTTTTGGCTACAGCAACATTCTTACAAGTTTCGTTCCACTTTTGTATATTCTGGACTCATCCTAACAACACAGTTTAGCATACATACCTGAAAAAAATATAGATAATACTTCATTTGTACTTATATGGATGGCTGCTTCTGAACAGATCTTAAAAATGTACCTGTCCAAAGTGCCACGGTCTAGAGGTAATATGCTTATGAACTCCTTCATACAGTATGCCATGTTCGTTGAGAATATATTCTTCTCTTTGGGCCTGATTGTCCAGATATACAGGGTCATCTGGAAAAGATACATGAGTTATCGGACAATATGTTCTTTTTTAGCTCTTAAGAAGGGACAGGTAGAGCTGGTTACCTAAAACCATATCCAGACGGCTTTTGAATATCTCTAGGGAGGGAAACTTTACAACCTCTCTGGGCAACCTAAGTCAATACTTCAGTAACCTGCACAGTAAAAGGGTGTTTCATGCAGGAACTTCCTATGTTTTAGTTTGTACACATTGCCTCTTTTTCTGCCAAGCTATTGTAAAATGGAGTAAACAAAATTATACTACATCTCTGTTGCCACTAAAAAGCTAAATCAAAACACTGGCTTGAGAACTTTGAATATTCAGGAGAGAAAAAAAAAAAAACAAAAAAAAAAAACACAACCCACAAAAAACAAAACAACAAAACAGCAAAGTAAAATGCTTTCTGTTTCCTATGCTTTCTGTGACTCTATCCCTTATTCAATATTTAAGCAAGTCATATTTTCCACATTTTTACATAGCACAACCAAACTACCTCAGTATCACAGGATATCTCACCTGCACACCAAGGGTTAAAAAGGACGTAAAAATCTCCAAGACATCGCTGGTATGTGTGACCACAAGAAGTGATTTGCATGTTGAGAATGTAACGGCCAATGCAGGCATTGGAGGGAGGAAACACACTGATGTTGATGCATTTTGGCTGATGAGTTTTGTAGGAAGCACTCCAGCAGGTTTGATCTAAACATCTACCCATTAGGAAGGTACATTTTGTCTCATTTGACTCGCAGGGTCTGAGGCCTTGTCAGGAAAATAAAAGCAGGTTCAATCAGGGTAAACAAAGCACATGTAAAAGACAAGTAATTTGTTTAGCAATCATTTGCAATGCAAAACTCCCAAGAGTGGATTACTTTATCACTTGTCACTTTCATGTAGAGTGAGAAAACTTTACACTGCAGAAGCACAGCCTAAGCTAGAGGACAGTAGGCTGCTCATATAGAAGATGAATGAGCAGATAGTATTTATCACTGAAGACTATGGTAAATATTACTTAGCAGAAAATGACTGAGAAAACCTACAGAGACTTTGGAAGCGACTACCTGTCTCCACGGTGAAAGTAGCCTGATCCATGGAGTCATCCCATTCCCGATTATGGAAACTTGCATAGAAATTGAAGGCTTGCCCTCTCCTTATTATCTGCCTGTCAGTTCCGAAGAAGTGGGTGTTATGAATTTGGCAGTTGGAAGGACAGTTCAGGTCAACATCTCCAAGTTCAATGACTGCAAGGTGGATAAAGAAACATAAAGGAAAAAAACTGACAAGTAAGGTAATCTGGTGATGACCTCATCACAGGATGAGGTCAAGACTGTGTAAAACAGGAGATAAACATGAAAGAGATAATAGCTTTGATAAAAAAAAAATAAAAAAAAATAAAAAAAAATCAGTGAAGGGATTGTTCAAATTTCAACAACACTGCAAAACTATATAATGAGATACACATTAATAAAGGTATCCTTAGAAGTTCACCATTTCCATTGCTTGCAGGTAGAAACTTGTATAATGCTTTGATTTATAAAGCTGTGCTACAAGTTTTGCGTCTTTTCTGTAGCACCTCTGTGCTTTATAAATAACTAATGTCAAAGGACACTTTTTGTATCTCTACTCAAAAGATTGGGTTTGTATTGGAATAGTCTCCCTAAATGACAATATCCTGCCTTCTAAAATTGTTATATTTCAACCACAGCTAAACAGCAAACATTTTTTGCATGCCATCAGTTGAGAGTTGGCATTTATACAAGTAATAAAATAATAAAGTAAATTGAATAAATGAAAATCAGAAATATGTGTGTTTGAAAGCTTAAATGGCACTCCAAATCAATTATGAAAAATATGAATAAACATCACCCCCAAGTTTCAATTAGTATCGAACGGGCATACATATATATATGTATCTATCTGTATTTCTCTGAATCATAAAAAGTTTGGATACACTCATTTTATTACCCAAATTGAGACACCTTTGAGCAAATTAATGGAGAAGGAGATATTCACAAATTCTGGTCTTTAAAAATTGCTGACAGCCTATCTCAAATGCTATGACTGCCTTGACAAATATCTCATATCGCCCACCTCAGGCGTCCTGTCTGGATATCTATCATTTCCTAGGGGTAATTATGGCGCCAGAAGGATGGGTGACAACATTCATTTTTCCTTATTTACATAGAATATGTTATTTTCAAAAATGCTTCAGCCTAATTGGAGACAAGGAGAGCCAAAAATTCTCAGCAGTTTTGGAAATAGAACTCACTGAACTACAAAGACTTGGATACTATTTTAATTCTGAAAGGTAAAGGTTGGTCTGCTGAACTTGCAGAGCAACCAAACTAACTTCTCTAGACAAACTGGCACTGATTTGAACAGACTGTTGTTATGGAAGGGAAACTCATTTTTCCCACATGGAATCAAGGTTGCATTCATGTACAAGAAGAGTTAAAGCCAAGCCCAGGGGACATGGGTACTTCTAACACAATTCAGTTGGATTTCTCAGCATCACATCCATAAGTAAATTATAATAGAAATGAAGTGCGGAATGAAGGTCTGGGGAAGAAAAAAATAATGATTTTTTTCCTTGAAACAAAATCATTAAATATTTCATTTACCACTGACTCTTGATACTGAATTGGCCACTTAGCTCTTCAGCAAAGATAAGAGAGAAAGTGACATAGGCATTACCAAAGTGAAAGCACGCATGCTATCCAAAACAACTGGGAAAAACAAACAAATGGGAAAAACAAACAAACAAAAACCTCCAAAAAATCCCAAACAACCACAAAAAAACTCCCACAGGGAAGCACATTGCATCATTACAGCGCATGAGTGCATCATACCTGCTGAACAAGAAGGAGTAACAGAATCACTGCAAATCTTGAATCTTAATGAGAGTTGTCTCATTAGCTAAGTGTTCTGGTTGAACAGAAAAGAAGTGCTTACAGCACACATGACAAATTCCTGTGGTCATGAATGCTGACTGAAAAAACCTAGTAGATCCTCACCCATCTTCTGGAGAATTTTATAGAACAAGACAACTACATTTCATTGACTCATGAATCCAGCTAAACTGGAACATCAGGGAGTTGAGATATTACATGTTTCCCAAGGATGTTGTCTAAAGTCATCCCACAGGTTACTTATCAGAGTTAATTATCACAAATGGATCACAAAGGAGCCTTCCTCAGCAAAGTCAGCTCAGAGAAAATAATAGAGGCTAATCAATTTCACATCTTGCATGGGTTTTAGTTCTGTGATAGAAACCCTATGCTTAATACCAGTTACCCAGTTCTCTCAGGTAAACTTGGTGAAACAGTTGATCCTAGAACAAGAGTAGTAGAAACTAGAACTTTGTATTTTATGTTGGAAGTAAAATATACTCTTTTTCATCCTCAGAGATGGCTGTTTGTCTAGTTTTTCTCCATAACTTTTTTCTTTGGTTTGTCCTAAGAAAACTTTTGTCTTAGGTTTGTTGTTTTTTTTGTTTGTTTGTTCCCCCCACTCCCCCCCCTTTTTTTTTTCTTTCCCAGCAGTTGCTCTTTTCTTTCTAAGTTCACAAATAAATAAAGAAGTCTAAACCATAGAAGTATTTTCTTGGCTTGATTCCATATAGCAGTAGGTACACTTTTTATTCTATATCTACACCTGACTAATTATTTCTATTCTCAGTCCTGAATCAAGTGATAGCAAAGTTTTGAAGCACTCACCTTCCATTTTCCTTCTACATGTACTGGTATCTGAAGCTCAGCAGTGACAGAGGTACCTGCTCCTCAGCAAGAAGCACTGCAAAGTCTGTCTGATCTCTTCTGCGAACCAACCTAATTTCCTCTCAGTAACATTTATATTCACAACTAAAAGGCTGTCACACATATTGCATCAACAAAATACCAGTTTACAAAGAGGCCCCACCCATCTGTCTACTGATGCTCATAAATGATTCATTTTCACTTCCAGCATTGTTAGGGAGAGTCCTGTGGCTGAAGGGAAGGAGAGATCTTTGTACCTCACCTGTAGTGTGGAACTCTCAACATCTCACAACTCAGGGTGTCTCAAAAATATTTCAAGGCAAGGGTGATTCTAAACACATTTCAGCACAAGTCATTATTTTTAGCCATTCACAGTTACCATTAGTCTCAGCACCTAGTGGCTAGGCACCATCAGACAACCAAAGGAAAACAGAAAAGAATATTGGACTCAAGCTGAATTTAAACTCTCTTCATTAAAGTTCTAGTGGACATTTTTATTATAATATAAGCAAAAATCTCAGCTTCCAGAAAGTCTGGGTATACTACCTCCAAGTGGAGATCACAGTATAATAAACGGTTGCAGACTTTTCCAGCAAACTGTAAAAGAAAAAGAGGAGCTGCATTAAATGTTTTTGAAATGGATATTAAAGCTTAATCTAAAAGTTACAGGATTTATTTATACTTTGTGCACATTTATGTAAAAGCACACAGACAGTTTCTCCGTTTGTTCTTTTAGTCCTTCCTTCCCCAAAAGTTCTGAAAAGCATTTGAGGTTTTCCAAGATTTCCTGTGAACAGAAAACATTTACATATTTTGATACAAAGTAAATTGTTTCATTTACATCCCAGACATATTAAATACAAGAATATAAAACAACTACATGACTGTTCTTTCTGCTTACTCAGTGATCATCATCACTTGCAAACAGGAGAGATGGATTCAAATTTCCTCTACTAAAATAAGAATGAGCATTTGTAACAATTGTCTCTTATCCTTCTTATGCCTTTCACACAGAAGATTAAATCCATGAGATACCACTACAATCCCTCCAGATGAAGTTAGGCTAATTTGGATTTAAAAACACACACACACAAAACAACAACAACAACAACAAACATGAAAAATTAACTGATAGGAAAAGGTGATTTGGATAACTGCCTGGATTCTAGTCAGTTCCTTGAGAAATCATACAATGAAACAGCCTAACTTTCTGCAAAACAACTTAGTAAGCATAACTTAAGCTCATGTATGGTGAAATAATTTCATAGAAAATATAGCAAAGAATCTGTGAACCAGCAGTTGTTCTGGACAGGAGTGGTTGTAATTGTTACGACTGATTCATTAGTAAGTGAATATAATAGTCAATGCCCTCATATTTGAAATGTGCAAGTGCTTGGCTATTTCACTGGCAGCTATAAAAATGTTTACGAATGCTTAATATTTCTTTCATTAATCACGAAAAAGTATATATCTCAAAACTGTTATAGTGATACCAAATATATTTTTTCTTAATATTTTTCATTTGACAAAACAACAACAACAACAACATCAACAACACTATTCCAAAATAAATTATTTAGTTATATTAGAAAATAATATAGATGTAAAGGCACAATCAATTTTAAATCAACCAGTAAAATAGGAATTTTTGTCCCATTTCTTCATTGAGGATCTACTTTAAAATGTATAACTGTACTATGGTCTATTTACCAGAAAAACTGATCTTGATGCATCTATTTGGATGAAAAAAAAAAGATACTCTCAGGCCTGTAAACAGAAAATGTCCAAAGCTGGTTACAGTTTCCATAAATATATTAAAATCCCCTCAAATACCTCTAGTAGTTCAATCGCCTGTCTAAAATTTTTGGTAAATGAAAGCCTGTGACAAATAAAAGAAAACAAATAAGCTTCACTAAGTTGTTGCACCTGTAGGTTCAAAGAGATTTAATTAAGAGTTTAAAATAATAAAAGACTGAATCAGAAGCTGAACACTTTCTGTATGGACATGAGTCACTAACTGTAGTAAGTATGCTTGCTTGGATCCTTGAAGTTGCTTTGGTGCCTATCTGTCTCTGAAAAATCTCTGTACGGATACCCAGCCCAATATCAGTCTCCCAGATGCCCAGTCTCCTGCCTATCTGTACTTGCAAAGGCATTCAATTGCTACTGCCAGCTCACAGCTATCAAACTGGTTGGTCCTCTCACTCATGCTTGAGTCCCAAGTGCCTAGAGTAAGAATCTTTAACAAGGTAGAAAATCATACCATACTTGCTATCTAGGTGCTCAGCCTATTCTTATCCCTCTTGCCTTCCAAGCCCTGCATCAAATTAGTTGGAGCGAGATCATCGAGGCAACAGGGCCACAGACCTAAAGAAAGGGTTGTGGGAGACTGAACACTAACAGGAAATAGTGATATGCATTACAGAAAGGTTTTGCCACCCATCTTATGGTCTCTCTAAATAGCTGATGTGCCATAATTGCTGACTTCTCAGGGAGCTGAGTCTCCTTCTAAACAGCTTCCCTCCCTGCCCAGCAGCGAGGAGCACCAAGCTAATGCCAACAGTCCATTAGTCCCAGGACAGTACGCTTTTTCTCTTTGCTTCTATGTTTTTCCCTTCATGCAAGCTGTTCTTTCCACATCACTAGAGTTTTTTATCATATATCCAACAGCCTCCTGAAATGCACAAAGAAGCTGGTAGGTTTGATGCAAGTCTGGAAATTCCACAGATTAGTAGAACATTAATGAGATTTTAGTCTAAACAGCTTAATTTCAGGAAGTAGCTATTACATTTCTTTAAACATCTAGGCTCTGTTCAAGTATCTAAACATTTATGGTTTTGAGAGGATTTCTTAATACACAGAGTAACTGCTACTTAACATAGAATGGACTGCACTTGTCTTTCATAATAGTTTCAAAAATGTATGACATGTATTATGGTAGAATGACATGCTGAGCATTGAAAAAGTCAAGTGGTGTGCCAGCTATGGCTCAGGAATCTTCATTACTTTCAATTGTCAATTATGCCACTAGGAAACGGCAAGAATTGAAGAAGAGGGCATTGCAATCACAGAAGGATCACCTGTGAACAGTACTGATGCAGTTTCACAGCACCATTAATATAGTTGAACACAAGAGTGAAGTCACAGCAACTGAATATCTGAGACACCCTTTCAAGAAAAAGGAATACAAAATGACAGCTGAATGGGGGATAAAGGGAAGAATCAGAATACACGCGAGCTGTGATTAAAGTGTTTTGTTGAAAGTGTCATCCAGTGGGATACTGGGGCAACTGCAATGGTTAAAAGATATTTTAGCTGCTCAGCCAAGGGACATGACAGTACACGGCCCTAAAGTTCACTCTACTACACTAGCCTTATAATTGTATTTGATTACCTTATTTATAAGATGTCCACCTAATTAATAATGGAGTTCACCTTGTTAATAAACTTACACTTTTTCAGAAATAAGTGATGGAGAAAATGTTACCTGCCAAGTAGGAATATTTGACGAAGTAATTAACAGGCATCAGTTTTTGCTGCCAGGGCTTCAGGAATATTTTAGAAAGGGAACAGGGATGAAAACAATTGGATGCCATAACGCAACCCTAAAATAAGTAAAAACTTGTTAGGAAACCATATTCTGATCTTTAGAAACTTCATATTTTAAGGGCAATAATCTGTCAAGAACGTGGACTCTATAACAGCAAACACCCACAAGTTTCTTAAAAATCGTGTATCAATTTGTGATGAGTGTCCCTTTCATTAAAGAACTGAAAGCACTGGCTGCTACTCTGTTGAATGTGAACAAGTATTACAACACTCTATTTATAGGTGAATTAGGAGTAAGAAATACTTCAAATGAAAACCTAGACAAGAAGCCGATGTGTTTTAAGATGCACAGAGCAGCTTTGTTTTTTGAAATGCTGGAGGAAATTAGTAGCATTAAATAATTATAGGTGGTTTCTGAAATAACAAAACTGCCAGTCTTCATACGGAGAAACCAAGAACTTCTTCAAGGCAGCTCTCAGCTGAGCTGGTTCACAGGAGTTCCTCACTGCAAGAAAGACACTGAGGACCTGGAGCATGTCCAAAGAAGGGCAATTAAGCTGTGAAGAGTCTGGAAAACAAGTCCTACGAGGAGCAGCTGGGGGAATGGGAAATTATCAGACTGAAGAAAAGAAGGGACAGGGGAGATGTTATTGTCCTCCACAACAATCTTAAAGGAGGTTGTGGTGAGGTGGGTGTTGGACTCTTCCACCAGGTAAAGGTGATAAGACGAGAGGGAGTAGCCTCAAGTTTGTGACAGCGAAGGTTCAGTCTGGGTTTAGGGAAAATCTCAGAAAGAGCGATGAGGCTCTGGAAGAGGCTGCCTGGAACAGTGGTGGAGTCATCATCCCTGGAAATGTTCAAGAAACATGTAGATGTGCTGAGTGACATTGTTCAGTGGGCGACAAGTGATGAATGGACAGATGGACTAGATGATCACTGCAGTCTTTTCCAGCCTTAATGATACTATGACTTGCCTTTCACTGTGTTGGAGATGTTTGCTCTCTTCCATCTTAGCCTTATCCTGGGCTTATGTTGATTGTGAGCCACTTGCTTTGCTTCATTTGATAGGATGTTTTTGCCCAGTATCCACAATGTTGTTTTGTAGTGCACACATTTACAATGTTGAGTACATGCAGAACATGGAAAGGTCAAGCAATTAGAAGGTGCACTTAATAGGAGGAAGAAACAACATCATTTATGTTTAAGACATTGTGTCATCATATTTAAAACAGAGCCAAGCTAAAATACTAGGCTGAGTCATACCAGAGACCTGATTTCTCTGCTTAACCTTCACTCTGTAGTACTTCCACAGTTGTTTTTGTGTGTTTTTTTTTTAATTGATTTTTTTTTAACATGTACTTTAATAACAGTAGCAGTGGTGACTGGGTTAACTTCATAGAAAAAACTGTGAAATCTGCATAAACTGAAACAAAACATGTTGCAACAGAAAGAAAAAATTAGTTCGTCTGTTTTAAAAAATCACAAACTAAAAATGGAATTGATAATTCAGTTGTTTTTCAGGTACACTAAACACTGTAAGCTCACTTTCAAATGAGTTTTTTCCACAACAGTGTTAAAAACAGAAGTGGAATAAGAGAGTAGTACTGTAAATTCCACCCCCAATTCACTGCACAGTAACTTTCCCACAGAGAAACCTAAAAATCACAGGCCTGATTATTACCTACAAGTCTAATTGCCAAGTAATGAAGGAGATATGGATCTTTTACCTGGACAGGCAATGCTAAATGGAAAAAGATTCAGTTTGAACTGTGCTAATGCAAAGACTGAAACAAAGAGGGACATTCACTGAATTAGACCATGGGAGGCTTTATGTTATCATGGAGAACATAAGCTGGCTCCTATTCTGCTTCTTAATTTAAGTCTTCAACTTTTAATGAAGTCTGCTTGCTGTATAAAAATGCATTATGTCCTGTAATGATTTTTCCTAGATTTTCCTTTAAAGTTTCTTTACGTAAGAACCAGAGTGCAGGATTCCAAAGCACAGGACAGGGAAAAAAAAAAAAAAAAAAGAAAAGGAAAAAAAAAAAAAAGAAAAAGAAAGAAAGAAAAAGAAGGAAAGGAAAGGAAAGGAAAGGAAAGGAAAGGAAAGGAAAGGAAAGGAAAGGAAAGGAAAGGAAAGGAAAGGAAAGGAAAGGAAAGGAAAGGAAAGGAAAGGAAAGGAAAGGAAAGGAAAGGAAAGGAAAGGAAAGGAAAGGAAATATTTACAATAAAACGATCTTTCATTTTCACTTGGGGACTGTCTAATCATAAAAATAGAAATGAGACATTCTGGCTCTAACAACTTGAGTTCAGTAACTGTCTTACATGGTCTTTTCAGGATTTCTAAGATTTCCCATGAATTATTCATTGTGAGGTTTAAAAAATGCAGTTCTTTTATGTTATATTTTAAACACCTGAGAGTGAAAGAACCAAGAGTTAATATTAACAGGAAGAAATTCTTAAAATTCTTTGTCCGGTTTCAAATATATACACAGTGTATCTTCCACATCTGCCAAATATGGTATAGATAGAAGGTAATATTTTTTACAAAGAGTAAGGAAGACCCCATGGATAGGAGATGCAAACCCAAATTATATTATTCTTTAAATATACATATATATATGCACATTTAAATCCAGACACACACTCTTTCTTCAATGAGACACTACTGTTTTTTTGTAGGCTCCAATACTACAAAGACTTCTATTTGGGGATAGTGAGTGGATTAAAGACAAAAATATGTTTCAGATCATTTGCAGCTAGTGATTTCTCTACTTATTCAGGAGTTAATGGACAGAAAGTTTTGGTGTACAAACTAACACATTAGCTGGAATGTCATGCAGTGGCGTGGCTCTAATGACATTTGCATGAGCTTCCAGAACCTTCACAATGATGGAGGATTAGGAACAGGTTTTAGTGAAGCATGGAACTTTCTTTGCAGGAGTAGAGGTACAGAGCAAGATACAGAATGAAAGGTGATGGAGCAGGACATATAGCTGGAAGTGTTGGTTGAGGTAGAGGCAGGCAGGGTATAAGCTAAAGGTAACTGCTGCTCTCAGATACTGGAACTGTCTTTGTGGATTGAGTCTGAATACTGTTTCCCATTATATTGACACAACTTCTTCACCTAGCATATCTGAGTACAATAATTGTAATACTGAATTGTTCATTTAGGAGAGATAGTCTAGTTTCTTATACTTTTATAGTTGTTTTAATAAATTTCTAAGTGCACAATTTTCCCATATTTCAGCTGTTACAGAGAGAGAAATCCAGCTCACAGCTTTCATCTGAGCACTTTAACAGAACAGTGAAAAATATTTCAATAACTCAGTAAAAGGAAAAAAAAAAAAAAAAAAAAAAGTGGAATGACAACTTAATTGCATCATTAAAATAAGCAAGGAGAAATCTACACGCCCATACTTCAAGCAGCACTTCCAGTTTTTCTGGTCTAAATAGGACTGTACTCTAAGGACTCACAGAAATGCTTTTGGCTAGTTTTCTACATACAAGTGTAGATTCTCTGTTTGTTAAAGTTACAGCAGCTATAGACTTCATTTGCTGTCTTTTCAGCTAACCAACTGTCTTCAGTAGTATCTTTGTCTAATATCCCTCATTCAATATACTTTTCTTTTTTTTTTTTTATTTCTTTTTTTGTTGCTGTTGTTTTTTTAAACATCAAGTTTCTTAGTTTCTCTAAAAGGAAAATAAATATTCATGAGATCCATTGCAAATAATTTTGTTCTCCTTAGAAATCAGTAAGAATATCAAGTCTATTCTTTGCTGGTTTCACATACCATGCATTAGAGAACGCCATGCTAACATCTTTTACAACAATCCAAAATGAGTCCTTTTTTCATAAGAACACATCCAGCTGAGCTATAATTACAGTGCAATGTGCTGTCATCTTTCCAGAGAATAGTAATTAGGGATATGAGCCTGGATGTCTTGTATGCTTATGGAAACATTTTTTCCTTTACATCTAATGATCATCCAAAGAGAAAATCATTAAAAGGAAAATGGCAAAGGGTGTGGATAGAGTCTGTCATCAGCCTTGTGCACCAGTTCCAAACTCAGTCTCTTCCTTCCTAAGAGAAAACGGTGAGAAAGCAAAAGTTAAATTTCTTCATGGTTCTTTGGGGAAGAAAATGAATTAATCTAATTTATCTTATATTTTATCATTGGTACTACCTAAGAAAAATCATCCATGTTCCACTCAATTTTTTTTGATTGAGAAAAGCATCTCTGAATTAGACCACCATTTTCATGAGGAGCAAAGAGAGTGAAAGACTTCCGATATAACAAAACTAGCCTCGTATCTATCATAATAATTTATATAAACACCTAAGAGCACAGAGTCTGGAACTAAAAATCCTAGCCAGCTTCCCTTTTTTCTAGCCATATCATTTTTTAATATTTGTGAGCTAGTGAGAGCTAATTACAAGAAGAATGAGAAAGATTCTCTGGCTTTTATCACTATGCCACTGCAGTAGGAAATAATACTACTGTTTAATTAAAATAAGAGAAGATATTTCCTTCTTTATAAATACTTCGGCCAATTTAAAAAAATTATTTATTTATTTTTATTTTTATTTTTAAGTACGAATGGAGATGAAACATCAGTTTAAAGTGATTCTTCTTACAAGCATTTGTTTTTCTTCCTGAAAGCAATAATGTAGGTCTGGCTTTGCATTTGTTAACCAACACACTGCATGAAAAAGACCACAGGCATTTCAAGACACAAAGGAACACATAATTCCATCAACCTCACCATGATGAAGCAGGTTTGTACGTATCCCTGAAGAAGGCTACTGCTCACTTTGAAGAAATTCCAAAGGTGAGATGCCTGAAACTCATGATATAAAAAACTCTAAAAGTGATAACGCTCCACAGCAGTATAATTTAAACTACAGCCCAGTAAAATTTTATAAAAAGATATGACACAAGATTAGAATAATAATGTGTCAAAGTATTATGCAAGATTTGCAAACACCTTACAGCTTGCATTAAGTTCTACAAGCAAGCTAATAACACAGCTCATGGTTTAATCCCATAACAATAACCAGTTATATATTTTTTTAACTGCTTGATGTCTAGCATACAAAACTGTAATTACAAAGATATTCTATTTCAGCTGTGTGCAACAGTAAACACTTCATAAAAGCCACATGCACAGAAAGAAGAGGTCCAGCCACATCTGAGAGAGGTGCTAAGTCTTTGCTATCTAATATTTGTCATTTGCCGTGGTCAACAGAGCATTCCTGTAGAACAGGTCCTACATTTATACCAAAATTCCATTTGCCTTTATCAAGACATCAAAGGGCTTCCAATCTCAGAAAACACTGGGGCCGATCTGGATTTGAGAACTGTTTTTTCATTATGACAATATTTAAAATAATATAATTTATTTATATGGACAAACACATTGTATATTCTATGTGCTATACTAGCACAAATATACACTTTACCAGTCTTTTCCAGTACTCAATGAACATCCATCTCCCAGTGCCCTTTTCACTCTTTTGTCTATGTAACAAAGCTGCAATAGATTTTCCACACTGAAAAACAGGTTTATTAAATCTTTTAATAAGGTATATTGAATACATCTTGAAATACTGCCTATATACCTTACTACAAGACATTCTTCATGTAATTTTCCTATACATTTTCAATCCCTAATTAAAACTTCAGCAAAACCATAATGAAGTTACATATCAGTTACTTGGTTTGGATTCTTGTACTGTCAAATGTTAGATAATGTGCCTCGGTGTTTATTGATATAAATTAATCTTTCTTTGATTATACTATGAAAAATCTGCATTTAAATCTGCATTTTGCTATTATATTATCCTTTGAAAAATATCAGTTGTGACAACTCACCAGCAAATTACAAATCATACAAAAGTTTGGATATTTCTGGCATGTTAAGAACTTCACTTCATGAAATGCTCAGCTGACACTCTTTCAAATTCATTTTTATAGATACACTCAGAAATTCTTGGAGCATTAAAACTAAAAATGAATGCACTGAAGATAAAAATAGCGTTCTTCCTTACTAGACATTATTAAACTGACTTTTACTTCCCACACTTTAGAAAAGAGAAATATAAAGAGACTAAGCAGTCAAGTAATGATTATCAACATATAGTGCTAATTAGATTGTAAGCTATAACCTAATTTTACCTCTTTTTTATTATTATTATTTTTTATTTAATACTGCACTGAACTTAAATGTGAATCTAAACAACAAGAACAAAAATTCCCTTTTTTAAAAAAGCTGTGATACAATAATAAGTCCTTATTATAATCAGAAGAGAAAAAAAAATGTAGCGAAGTAAGGCATATAGGGCCTTGTTGAACCTTGCGGTAACTTCTTTGTCCACCATGATTATTATACATTTGGACAGAGGAAGCTGAGAATGATCATAACACAGAAAATGTTCATGAAACCAACACCAAAGTAAGTATTAGAAGAAAAAAAATAAAATAAAAGCTTTCACTATTTCAAATACTTACATTATCTTTCCACTAGGTGCTGTAGGTAAATCATACACTGGTCATTATCCAAATACTTTCTGTTCACAAACTGCAGCTGAGTAGAAAAATACTGAAACTAATAGCTATTTAAATGTAGTCCACTTTGTTTTACTGCCTCCATTCTAAACAGAGAGTTGAAAAGTATTCCACTATGGAGAAAAATAATGTGTTCGTGGAAGAGCAACAATAGGAAAAGAAATGCACTCTGGAAAAAATTATGACTGGTTTGTGATTTCTTTTTCTTTTTCTCTTTTATTTTTATTTTTTTTGTCTGGAAATGGAATCTTCTCGACATGCAGCACTTGGAATTCCACAGCAGAATAATTTTAAAGCAAGATTACCATTTAGGTTAGTATTACAATCATTGCCTGTCCACGGTAACATGTTATTCTGGGTTACTCAGGCAACAGTTCAATATGTTAATCAGCATGTATTAGCAAATTTGTTAATAAAAATCATATAAATGAACTGTATGAACTGCAGCAGATAACTTGGCTCTACAAGTAATATTACATTGGATTAAACCTCTGTCAGTTCAACACACTGTGCCTCAAACTACAATAGAGCTGAACCAAATTCATGATTCATTATAGTAAGAATACAATTGCTCCATTGAAAGGGACATTCAAAGACTATCTAGTCCCACTATCTGACCACTTCAGGGCTAGCCAAAAGTTAAAGCGTATTATTGAGGGCATTATCCAAATGCCTGAACACTAACAGGCATGGGGCGACAGCATCTCTCTATGAAGCTCATTGCAGTGTTTGATCATCCCTACTGCAAAGAATTTTTTTTCTAACATAATCTCTCTTTTGATTAGTAGGGTTGTTTCCTGTCAAATGTATGTATTCAAATTTTACACTGCATAGTCTAATTATTTTCAAATATAAAACGCTGAAACCCACTTCTCAGTTTTACTAATCCCCAGTGAATGCTGAGTCACAAAACACTTTCTACCCCACTGAGTAGTGGGGCTCAAGAGGCGAATGTGTTAGAAGAATTTGCAAAGAGAGAGCATTAAAGGCAGAGACTTGAAAATATTTTTTTGAAAATTCTTTTGAAAAACACTGTTTTTTTCCCCATCAAATTATTTCTAAACGTGTAATTATATTTCAGAGACTTCCAGTGGACTTGCTCCAGAAGGATTGGATTAGGCTTTTAATTATTAAGAACTCACATTAACATACTGAGTTACATTCAGGACTTGGCATTTACTAATATTACCATATTAACAGAGAAGCACTGCTAGAAGGTTAAGACTTGAAATCCTAATTAAATTCAATAGTCTGTTTTCATAAGGAATGGTCTTAGTTGTTATTTAAAAATGCATAATGTTAAATTCTGAGACGTTCTTTTAATTTTCTGTGGACCAGACCACCCATGGTATTTTCAATCTATTTGTCAGGGAATAAAATCTACATATTCCCTATTAACCTCTTTAGTAATTGTGTCACATGCTGATAAAAACTTGAAATACACAGGAAATGGATAGTTACAATATTTTACCCTTTATATTCACCAGTGTGACTACTTTCCTGATCTCAGACAACTGAAAGAATGGATAATTAAATGATTTTCAAATATTGCTCTAATGAATTAATAAGTGAAACAAAAAAAGATATAAATATTAAAGAAGCAATAAAAATTATCATTATTACTTTATAATACTATTTGTGTGATCTGTGGTGTAAGGAATTTTATTTAATTGGTGATCAATTTATTTCTCAGTTTTAGATTGCGTCTAAAATCACATGGTGATAGTCACATAGTGATACATACACAGAGCCTATAAATTTATAAATCATTATTAATTATTATTTACCATTACACAACAAGTTACTCTGAAACAAAGCTGAACAATGCAGCAATCATTGGGATCCGAACACAAAGAGATATAAGAGTATTGTCTTATATATATATTAAGGGTATTTTTGTTCAGCAATCTATGGACCAACATCGGTTAAATTTAAGTGTTGCCTTAGTCTTTCATCTCTGGAGACCATGTTTCAAATATTTAAATGAATTACAGGTAATCAGACATCAGTCTTAGTGTTAAGGAACAGATTAATACAATTTTTTTTCTAAGACAATTGAGTTGTGGCACAAGTAAACTTCACTTATTGTTTTGTTTACATTAAATCAACCATTTCAGATCATTGCAGCAGACATATGCACTTATCTAATTGGAAATTATGTGAACCAGCAGTCCTAATGATTAAATTTTAATAATCACAGCCAAACTAACTTCTAATTTGCGATGTTTAGGACTTGAATTCTAAAAGGGAGAGTTTGCAGAATCATTATTTTTGCTTTCCATTTTTGTAGGCAAACAGAAATTTAGAAACTAGATAAGAGATAGCAAACTCAAGGCAAAAGGTAGCAAACTACAATGGTAGAAAGCTTTGAAGAATCCATAAACTTCTGCCCAAGTATAAAACATGAATTAATTGGGAGTTATTCTCATAATTATTACAGAAGCATTGGCCATGTGTAAAACAAGCAAGAAAAGATTTCCATTATGAGAACTGCCTACGCAGCTATCAGTTGTACAGGCCCATTAGATTGTTTCTGTACTGATGTTTACTTCTGCACAATATGGGAAGGAGAAACACGTTTCAATGAATATAGCTCAGATTGGAGTGCCAATTGTGGCATTCTGGAATAGGTAGGAATATTATTTCCTTTTCATTTTAAAATAGTTTTGCCACGAGAACAAGCATATTAACTTTGATAGTAATCACTAAGTTTGCCATAGACATCTCACTTTGAGATTGCATTTGTGTCTACTTTCCCATAAGAGCAGAAGATAAGGAGAAAATAAAAGCTCTCTGAAAGAAATCAGTTTTTTCAGTCTGAAAAATACATTCCTTGCATCAATCTATGTATTTATACAATTTATGTATTTATAATTAACTTACTGGACATCAATTGATGATCCAAAGATTAACTATGTGAACAACAGGAGTAGCACATCAGTTTGCATCCATTATATTATAATGATATATATTAATATTTGGTTAGAAGTAAGGAAGGAATTTGCAACAGCATGTTTATCATCTGAGGTCAAAACAGAATAAGCAGCTGCTTACCTGTATGGTCTGCACTGAGAGTCGTAAAGTCTTTCTCAAACGTAGGAAAAATTCAAAATAATATTTTAAATTATTAGCTTTCTAAATATAGCACTAAAATTTGTCAACTCCCCAAAGGCAAGGCTTAAAGAAAAAATTTTTATGTATTGCATACAAATACATTAAAACCCAAATCCATTTGCATAATCACTTTACCCTTATTTTAATAAAGTATCTTATTAATTCCATCTTCACCAGTCCAAACTAATGTACGAACCTATGTAAGGTACCAGAATACTGAGTACAATTGGTCACTGATAGAGCAACATCATTATAAAGTGACGCATCCTGAAAGGCCGCATAGTAGTCCAAATGAAGATATTTAACTACAGATTGTTTCTTCATCATCTCATATTTTCTGTGCATTTTTGACTGGTGGTGTCAAGAGAAGGAAATAAAAGAAAATCAAAATACTAGAAAATGACAAAATTGTTAGAGGATTCAATATAAAAGAAAGAAAAACTGACAAAGAGTTGTTGGAGCAGGTCCAGAGGAGGGCAATGAGGATGATTAGAGGGCTGGAGCACCTTCCCTACACAGACAAGATGAGAAAGCTGGAGCTCTTAAGCCTGGAGAAGTCTCTGAGGATCCCTTATAGTGGCCTTCCAGTACCTGAAGGGGGCCTACAGGAAAGCTGGGGAGGGACTTTTTATAATGGCAGCAACAGAAACTGGCTTTAAACTGGAAGACAGTAGATTTAGACTAGTGAGCAATTCTTTATTGTGAGAGTGGTGAGACACTGGAACAGGTTGCCCAGTGAGGTTGTGAATTCCCCTCCCTGGGTGTATTTGAGACCAGGCTGGATGGGGCTCTGAGCAACCTGGTGCAGTGGAAGGTGTCCCTGCCTATAGCAGGGGGTTGGAAATAGGTGATCTTAAAGGTCCCTCCCAACCCAAACCATTCTATGATTCTGTAATTCTATGAAAAGTAGAAGAAGGGAAATCAAAGAGAATAAATTAATAAAAACAATAGGCAAGTGAATAGTTAAAGTGTTTTTACCCAAAAGGACTGGTAGAGGCTGTCACTTAGGTCATCACTGCATATCTCTGGCCACTGATGGATAATGGTGTCTTTTGATTTCTTTGAAGTTACTAGGAACATGTCTTTAGTATCTGATGCTTCTCAAGGGTTACAACAACCACAATGTTCTCATGTAACCTGGAAAAAAGCATTGTAGATAGTTCAGATCTTTATTCCACCCTTTCATGCACCAGTTCTTAAACCTGTCCACCTCACAAAGGTCTTAGATTTCCACACGGGAAGTTTCACCAAAACTGTTCTCTCTCTACATGAGACCATTTTCTCTTGTAAACATACAAGTCTGAAAACTGTATTCTTTTTATATTTCAACTCCTATTTCTCTTAGTTATCTGCATAGGTAGCCATGCACAAATAGGAAAGAATGCTGTATCTAGTCTCAGACATCCAGCAGTCCATGGGCTTAAATGTACTTGCAAAACTGTAAAGCAGAACTTGTCTACAAATGTAAAACTCAGTGAGTCATCCTGTCACTATGACAGTGACTGCCCATGGTTACACCCTGTGAAGTGTGTCCTTCCCATTCAGTGTTGTTCTACTCTGTGCAAGATGCATTCTGCTGAATATGGCAAGGCTCATATTTTCACTCTTCCATTTTAACCATCTCCTGGCAAGCACAGACATACTGCTGCAGTGTTGAGAGGGATTGTGAAATACCAACCTGCAGAGTCCTTTCTGTAGAGACTCAGCCAAATAACAATCACCTCCCCCCCCGCCCCCCCCCTTTTGTTTTTCTGATGAAGTAATCAAGGGATGAAATTAATACCTATGTCAACAAATCCAGATTATCATGAAAAATGCCTAAGGAGTTTCCCACTATTTTAGCTACTTCCAAATCCATGATGCTGTCTCATACTCTGCCATGCTGTTGTGTCCAAGGAGATATACTCACCCAGATCAGTTCATTTACCTGTGCACAGCATTACATTTTCAGCAGCTTATACAGCCCTAATTTGAAAGAGAGCATACAAAGGCAGGAAGACAGTAACTCCTGAGGCCAGCATTGTCATTCAAGTTGGTGTATAATGAAACTACAGCCTAAGTAACTTGCCTAAAACTGCACTCCAAGTTAAAAGAAAATGACCAGAAACTGAGCTTAGTGCTTTACGGCATGTCTACACTCTAATTTAAGCATGACAGGGCAAGTTTACTGCCCAAAGACAAGCCAGCATCTGTGATCATGAGCTCACTGTCCCCAGAGCAGAGTGGCCTTGTCCTCACGTCAGCCAAGCTTGTACAGGCCTGAACAGCAGAAACACCCCACAGGCTTTTGTGCCTGCACATCTCCATAGCTCCTATGTTCTTCCTCTCTTTATGATACATCACCACAGCAACAAAATGATTACTTAAAGTGGTTTTGCTTTTTTTTAGAGTCCATTTCCCTATGTCTTCAGTCATTAGAACTGAAATCAGAAATTTAAATCAGGCATTAAAACCACACAGAGCAGCACATGGCCTACGTGTCAAAGCTCAGGCTCCTGAAATCTTTGGCTCACTGTGCTCAACATCCAATGCTTTCTGAAGACCAATGGGGCTACTCACGCCTCTTTGGTGGAGGCTAAGGAAGCCCTTGCAGAAGAGCTCCTGGTTCTGAGGAATTACATGGGACATGAATCAAGTGTTGGAGCACAGCCTCACACCAAGGATCTGCACTGGGGTACTTCTTTTAAAAGAAAGAACTTCCAATGATAAGGAAACACTTTGCTGTTTCTTTCCAACATAGTGCATAATATTCCAATGCCGGTTCAGGCTTATAAACATTCTTTTAAGACTGGCATGATGTACTATTTGAATGTGAATTTTACAAGTTTTGTTATTTTATTCCACACTGTTACTATCTATTTCCCTGTCCCTGCAGCACCTTAATATGAGGAGTATTCTTACTTTCAGTAATCAGTTAGTCCTCACTGGGAGCTTCATTCCCCTGAGCCTTGCTGCACATTTCTAGGCAACATCACACCTTTTGAACCTCACAGTTACAGACGTCAGTGTGAAATTTTTTCTCCCATCTCACAGTCATTATTTACAAAACTGAAAAAAGGCTCATAACTTGTTCCTTGTTCTTAGGATTAAGCTGCAGATAATCATTTTCCATTAGACAACAATTTGATTATTTTTCTATATGTAGCTTGAGCGCAAAACTAGGCAAGCAGTTGGAGATTTTCTTTCTAGTACATCAGCATTTACATTTCTGATAATAGATGTATCAGCAAATTATTTTTTCACTGTCTAAAGCAAATGCACAGTTATTACCTACTGTGTTTTTGCACCAGGTTTGAATTCTAGGAGCTTGAAGGAAACAAACTTAACACAGCTTCACTGAATGCATTGACAAATTTCATCTTGAAACTCAATTAAATTTTGACAGTGCACGATGCAAAGTGTAAATACATAACCATGCTATATACAGGCCAAGATACCTATGCATTTAAAACCTATTCTAAAAATCTAGCTTTAAACTCGCTCTGCTAAAAACTTGTTTATTTGAAAGCATAACAATGCAAGAAGCTCTCAGGTACTTAAATATGTATGTTTCAAACTGTGGCACAACTATCTGTCAGAGGCATTCACCACAGAACAACACTTGCTTACCTTTTGGAAAACAATTCCTCTTCTCCTTCAGCACCCTTTGATAAGTTCATCATACTTCTTAATGAAATAACTTCTAGGACCAGGTACATTTTGACAAGTTAATAATGCAACAATGCTGCCTTATCTTCAGCAACCTGTGGCACTTGGGTTGTGATTAAAGTGTTTTGGGATTTCATAAATGAGATGAAAAATTAAACTACACATATGTTTTGAGTTTTTCTCGATTGTCTTAATATATACTTTTAAGAGGCTGAGGGGGAAAGAAGGTGAGATATGCACTACAGTATTGCTACCTCAAAGATTAACTCATACAAAAAATTTATCTTCGCATATAAAACAGTTTCGCATGACAGAATAGCCTAATTTATAGTTTTCAATACTGAAACTTGGACACAGCTATGAATGGTAAATCTGCTGAAGGCAATTAGGCTCTTTTCACTAGCTCAGGTGCAACTAATGAATTGCCAAGGACTTGTCTGGACCAATGCATATTTCTGCCAACTTCTAAATAAGCAGGGAATACCCCATGATGTAAATCTCACAGCAATTACAAATAAGAAAGCTAAAGCTACCTTACATAAAAGGAGATCTCTTACCCCAAATGGAAAGTCTCTTTCTAGAAAATAAGCTTCTGTAAAGAATACCTACAAGTCTTTACCTTCCTGAGATGCACTCTACTTTAGGACCACTGCATTTTCTGTACTTCCTCCTAACTAATCTATTTTGAGACAGAAAATGTACCCTGATTGAAGTTAAAGATTTACATGTTTGGTGACAAAAACAATCTCAACAAATACCTTATGAAAATACTCTGACATTTTGATAGATCCTAAATGATATAATGTATTTATTCATTAGAGTTTGCCTTTATAAAATATCATCTGATTACTTTTAACATAGAACTGAAGACATCATCATATTAATATATGACAAGTTCAGTGAGGCCTGAAAGAGACTTTATGGAACTCAATTACCTTGATAGGGAAGTGAAAGATCAAAAAAGCAATTTTACCAAAGCAAAGAGAAAATAAAATTAGCCAGTGACCAACCAGAACAGTCTACATTTCAACTTCATTTACTTTTAATGTACAGCATAATGTCAGGATATTCAGGTTCTGTTAGAGTCTTTTAGTATTATTTTACCTAAAAGTTGCTGTTCATCACGAACAACCATTCAGTGGTAAAAGAAAAAAAATGACTTCTGTAGTAGTTCAGAAACACTGATGCTGAAGTCAGATTCCTTTCTTTACCCTCAGGTTTTAAGCCACTCCCACAGGTTCTTTATTTATTTAAATGCCGAATCACTTAAGTCTTCAGTCTGTCAACAGTGCATTGTCTGCTTTGGATTAGAAGTCAACATCAACTGTGGAAGTAACAAGAATGAAATTGCAGCAAGCTTTGAAGGTGAAAATGCAAATCTCACATTATTGATTAAGTCCCTAATTCCTGAAAGCATTTAGACTACAAGTCGCCAACATTGCCAATATTTAATTATACTCTAATTCACCGTTCCTTTAAATTAGAGGTGTAGCAACTTAACACAGAACAGAGGAGCTGTTTTTTATCTCAAACAAAGAACACAAAACTATATATTATTGTGAATGACTTGTAGTGCATGCTTCTGTGGACAAACAGCACAAATATTCCCAAATAATGGTGACTGGGTTGTAATGCTACCCACTATGCCAGGGAAATTGGCCCAGTCAAAAGTTTTTTACTTTGTAGGTAAAAAACTGAATGAAAATGTAACTATGAAAAGTAAGCAGAGATTTAAGATTTCTTTTGAAATGACTTAAATGTTGATTAGCTATGCAGACAATATACGTTGAATGCAGCTCAGCTATATCAAAACATAAATTATGGATATAAGTGGATCCTGCTCCATTTCCTCTTCTCCTGTCCATGCTTTTTTATCCACCTCAGTCAGCCTCAAATGTTCAACCTCTTAATGCAGTATAAAACTGCCCTCTGGTTTGGTCAGGACAATCACTAATCCAGCCAAAGATTATGTCAACTAGCAATAAAGGCAGCTGAGTACCAGAACTGATGCAGTGAAATCACTGCACACTCAGAAAGGAACACTGAATGTCAGTAAAATTTGCTGACAAGTTGCACACTCATTCTGTGGACTCATATTCTCGCTTCTTCAATGCAAACTTATACATAAACCCAGACAGAAAACATTATTCCTGTCACTAATAATTACCCTTAGGGTTTACTTGTTCCTCTTCAAAGGATCTTGAAAATGTTTTAGGTTTTGTTGTTAAGAGACACAATCCTCCATTCAAAAATGCTCTGTTTAAAATAGCTTTATTTATTCTTCAGCTGCAAACACTTCTATGCTCCTTGACTTATGAGCAGAATGAAGTCTGCTAGAAACAGGACCTTTCACATCAGCTGCTAAATGGTGCTCTATGTCAGAGAATCAAAATACAGGTTAGTATGAGTAATCCTTTAAAATGGTTACAATTTCAGAAACCAGAGGAAGATAATTGTTTTGGGAATACTTACGCTGCCTAGGCAGACTACAGAAACCTTTCAATTTAAGAGTTCAACAAAGCATTCAACACAGGACTGTCAAAACTGTCTCCACCGGTTATATCAATACAACACACAGCAGTTTCAACGTGATTCAGTGTATTCCAAGAAGACAACAAAAAGCAGAAAGCTGCTGCATTTCCTGAAAAGATCTGAGAACCAGAACCACTGACACTCAACATAATACAACCTGAAATGTCTATAGTCTGGTTGTATATTAAGAAAGCCTTAGGGAAGCACATTCTGGTTCTGCACCCTTTTCAATGAGCTTTTGATTTCCACTAGAACTCTGAGCCCTTCCACCCCTCCAAACAGCTCTTCTACAAACACGCTGACAAAAGAGAAATGGGTAAATTAATTCTGGACAAAACTAGAGCAAGCTAAACCTTTTCCTTAAGCATTTCATGAGAATGAAGCACTTCTGTGCCACCTTTGACACGCTGGATCAATCAAAACATAATCATGCCATCCTTTAAGCACAGAGCACCACACTGTGGAAAGTTCCTGTTAAGACAGCTCAAACACCAAAGCAGTAAGACAGTGCACATGGCCAAATGTCAACACTACTGAAAATTCTTTCAGAAAGAAAAGTATTATGCAACAGTTCACCTCAAGTTCCCTTTGCTACAGTCACTGCTGCAGAAATCTGCAAGTATGCTAATGGCATGTGTTAGTATTTAAAATTCCTTTTCTCAGAGATGTATTTGTTTTACTCAGTGAGCATTCAGTATAAAGAAACCACTCACTCCAAAAACTGGAGAACTGTTTCAAAATACTGAAGAGGTGTCAGCTTTTTCAAAAGCTGCCACCTGCAGTTCTGAACTGAGCTACTCAGGCTTAATGCATGCTTACAAGTTGCACGAAATGCTGCCTCCTACGGAACACGCAGCACCTCAACACACCATAAATTAAACAAAGCAGACAAGTGCTTTTATGTGTTTTTATTATAGAAAAACAAAAGGCTTACACTTGAATTCAATAAGCAGCATTATTTCATGAATTCAAAAGAGGTTATGACAGTAAAGTTTAGGAAACCTCGAGAGATTTGAGAAAAGAATAAAGTGACAGATTCTCCTCAGACAACACTCTAAATTATTTGCATGACTGCAGTAAGTTCCCGTAATTGCATATCACTTCTTATACTCAGTTTGTGATTCATATGCTCTTCTTTTCCCTGTGCCTTGTTGAACATAGCTGAGACAAGGACTTGGTGAAAACAGCAGTATATTTCAAGCTTGATTTTCAATAGCTCAGTACACATCAGATTGATATTACAGTTCAGAAGTGACTGAGGTACATTTTCTTCTTCAGCAGCTGAATGTTACAGTTGTATCAGAACCCAGTGTGATGTGTTTCTTACACAGCATTTATCATTTTCAGCTTTGTATCACAGAAGATTTCTCAGCAAGATATTGGGCTAATATTTTGATTACAAACATAAAAAATAACCACAAAAATAAAAAGTCACAAATAAAGCAGTTCTTTGTAATGCAGCAAAATTCATGGGGATTCTTTTTACTTTTGTTGGTCAGGTTTTTTTGGCTGGTTTCTTAACTACATACTACAGAATGAAGGGCGGCCTTCCACAGATCACATCCATCTTTTGTCAAAAGTTGCATGTCTCCAGCCTAAACCAAAATTAAATATGTAATTGATTTGTATTTGAAATTTCATAACAACAGACAAATCAAGAAAACACGTTACTATATTAATAGTCCTACGTCTTGATTATTACCACTGACATGTTGAATTCCAAAGGAACTTACAGCTTTGTCCTTGGGCGATTATTGGTTTAAAATGCAATTCAACGGCTCTAGATCATATTAAAAATGACTCTAAATAAGTTTTTAAGCATCTCACTCTTCACGTATATGCTAAAAACATACCTCAAAGTATCCTGCATAATGAAAAAAACACAAACATTAAAAAAGCAAGGAAAAATCAACCTACTATTTACAACCAGCTCAAATATAATGCAAATATAATGGGAAAAAAAGGAAAAATGTGATTCACAGAAGGAAAAAGGAGAAAACAAGAACAAAAAAAAGCTTCTCTGACACCTGCTATTCAAAACTATAAGAACTCATCTTTTCTTCTTGTTCTGAAAGAAAAAGGGGTTGCCTAAAAATCACTTTTTTTTCCTGAAAAATATTTCCTAAATTTAGACCATGTTTATAACGATAACAGTCATCTATATATATTGTACCCTGCCCCACAACATGAAGCCAAATAATACCAACCTACTTAAACTAAAGAACAAATTTCCTTCCTACAACGAAAAAGGATGCAATTCATTTTCCTTAGTTACATTTTATGTTGTTGTTTGCTTCAACTCAGAACTTGATTACTTACGTTTACCAATGTCCTAATTTAAAATGCGTTAGAGTTACAGCATAGTAATTTTTCATGTGATGTAGCTGCCTTATACAGAGGACTTCATTTGTATTATACAGTAATATTAATTTAAAAGAGGAATAAAAACAAATAGCGCGAATACCAAGATGAGGAACAACGGAAGTTCTGTTTGTATGGTACTCTTCATAGCATCAGTGTCAAAGGCCTTGGAGATTTTAACCCTGGACACAAACTAGTCATTTTCAAAGGATCATACTAAAAGTGACTTTTATGACTAAATAGATATTAAAAATGCATTATACCGATCAATCTGTATGAAAGTTAATATTATGCTCCATTAACTCTCTAGGTAACAGTCTCAATTATCAGTATCAACACCAACCATCTCAAAGACTTATAGTAATCTAAATTAAACACTGTAAACATATTCACATCAGTCAAAAAGCTCATCATGTGGGATTCTGGCAAAACAGTCAAGAGTGCTTGTCATCCCTTATCAAGTTGTACTGTAGTTTCAGAAAACTTTTAATACAAATGATCATTTGTGATAGAAGTTTATGTAAGCATAAAATGATTTAACGTGTAACCTTGTTTAAGAAGTTTTAAAATGTAGTTCTCCGATAATTTTTAGCTGCTAACAAGTTGTATATCACAGAGATGTTCCTGACTGCCAGTAATTACATTAGTACATAATAAAACAGTCCTCTGGTTTATAACAATTTACATTTAACTTGATAACAAAAAATTACTTTTTCTAAAATAATGTGCAACAATAGAATATGTGAGTTCCTGGAAAAACCGTAACTTGTCTTTAACTATCAAGGTTCTGAAAGATGTTACAGATTTCTTAAATTTTCTTAATATACAGCCTTAATTTTGAGTGTTTGGCTGGGCTGTACTATTATCAGTTCATCAGGTATACTAAGGTCAAGTAACATTATCTCATTGTTCTAGAAACGAACAATAAAAAACCTCCCCAAAAGTACCTGCAAGTTCCTTCGTATTCCTTTGAAAATCATTAAAGACAACTGAGAGAACATCCCTATTGCAGTTCTTTTTCCTGTCATTATCTGAGAAAATTTGAACACATGCAAGTCAAAACTACCATAACGCAGACACATATAGGTCCTCTTTCATGAAGATCATCAATAAATAAGTCTATTTGGAAATTCTAGAGATTTTTTGTTCAACACATTAGTCTTTTTTCTTTTCCAATAGGTCTTTGTGCTTAAGCTCTCCATCTGAAAGTTCTGTATATTTTCCATTCTTTTCCTCCTCTTGATCTTCCTCACTGCCATCATCTGTGAGCTCCCGATCGCTGTTTTCCTTTTTAACTGCCTCGTGTTCATCTACACCTCCATCTGTATCAGCTGTGCAGATTCCGTAACACATTATGCTGATGACACCCAGGGGCAACCCAAAGAGAAAGCATCCCAGAAGTGGTGAACTCTTGAATACTGACTGTTGGAACACAGATTCAAAGTCAAAAACACTTCCATTAAACATACAAATTCACCTCATTACTTATTATTTTGCATATTTATTTACTAATGTCTGAACTGAGTCAGTTTTCTTAAGAAGGTCAAAGCAGTCACTTTAGCCACACAACTGTAAGCTTATTAAAAAATCCTCTCAGATTAATATTACAATGTTCCAATAGGATGACTAATGTTAACATACTAGCTACAAATTCGACTCATTGTTTGAAGCTTGAGAAACCATTGTGCTAATAATGCTAAAATTACATTTTAAAACAACCAGTTTAAACTCTCATTTGTGTCTCTTTCTCAAAAATGAGTTTGAGTCATCATAAGGGATCTGGAGAAGCCATCTGTTATTAGGGAGCTTCCTATTAAAGAATAGCTTGAAAGACCTTATTGCACAAGAGGAAGGGCTTCTAGTTTCAGAAAATGATGCATGAATGCTGCATGCTGACAGAACATTGGAAGCCACATAAACACACAAACGTGAATTCAAATTCACAGCAAAGATTTTTTTATTTGTGTATGACAAGCAGAGAAAATTTTATGTTCTCCAAGAATGATAAAATATTTGTTTTAAAACCACACCAAGTACGGTATTTAATCTCTTTATGCCCTAAACAGCTCTCCTCGGAATGTAAAAGTGCTATCGCTTTCAATGAAAAGAAAAGAGGGTCAAGAAAAACATTTTGAATTCTTCCTGTTCTATCCCTTAAAACATTCATCAGATTTTAATACAGAAAGGGAGTGAGAAAATAAAAATTGTCTGCATGCTGAATATTTAGCACACTAGAAAATGTAATTAAGAGACTTACATCGAGAAGTAAATTAGGCTTAAACCTAATGCATATATGTGTGTGACTGAGCATATATATGAGCAGATTTATATAAAAAGATTTGTAAATCCTAAGAAAACATACGAATCTTGATTGATAAGGTTACCATCTGTATGGGAATTGCTAGGTCATGGTTTGAACTAATGACTGAGCACCAGGTGATAAGGCATGGCTAAGCCAGAGAGCTCAAGGGCAAGCAATGCACCTGAGCAACCAGAAGGGGTGGACTCAGGGTCGTTACCCTCATTTACAGGTTAGCAGAAATGATACTCTTCTCAAGATGTCACCTGTCTCTGGAAAGGATGAGCCTCCTTGTTCAAATTAGCTTTTTAAACTAAATCTTAACAAATACCTTCATAAGCATGCTCCTGTCCTAGTAGAAGGCATTAACGTTCTTTTGCTTCACACTATGTAATTTACAATTCTGTTGCTCCACACTATGTAATT
The DNA here is from genome assembly GCF_054131305.1 of Coturnix japonica. NCBI lineage: Eukaryota > Metazoa > Chordata > Aves > Galliformes > Phasianidae > Coturnix > Coturnix japonica. The sequence goes on from NC_140664.1 coordinate 50,185,292, forward strand.
TACAAAATATAAAACTTACCACTACAGTAGACTTGGCATCATAGACTATTCTCTTGATCCGCTGCAGAACTCCGTCACCACCTTGTGCCTGAAATTTCAAATGGAACCATGTCAAAACTGCTGACACTTTTCAGTTATGATTCCAAAAGTTCATTCTTCAGACCTTGAAATCTTAAGTCCCTTTAGAAGGAAATGAAAAGTAATTACTCTTGCATCTCACAATGCCCAGACACTCCAGCTTTTCTAGTGTGGTCAAACATATCAATAGTCTCAAGAAAAATTTTCCCACAATTATTTTAAGCAACTAGTTAACAGCATTCTTAAACACCTCTTACCATAGGAAAACACAAGGAAAAACTAAAACTGTCCCAGTGTAACAATTATAAAATTGAAGAGAACTTCTGAACCTTCCTGTAAGCTGATGGGTATTTATTTATGGAAAAAGCAGAAACAGCTAGAAAAATCTAAAAAGTAACAAAAAAATACAAGTGTGTAATGAAAAATAGCTTGTGGCAAGCAGTATCAGGCTATCTGCATTACTACCAAAATTAGCAAAACTTCCAAAATACTAAATGAATCTGAACCTAATCTGTGTGCTGAATAAGACCAGTCTTCACCTGCCTCAAGATGCCAGAGAAACAAATAGGATTAGAATCTACATTTTGGAGAAAATCAACTGACCATAAAGTGATCCCAACCAAATACCCTTAAAGTGCAAATTTCAAAAATGAAGGACTCAGAGAAGGCTACCGAGACCATACGGAATAATAAGGTGAATATTCCAACAGCCTCCAAATAAAGGAGGTAGGGACTGTCACATTTCTCAGAAATTTTGCTGTGATTCAGAAACCTTGAGTCTAAACATATCTGTAGTAATGCTGTTTTATGCCTACAGACATTATTTAGCTTAAATGAAGTATCTTGTATTAGTTCTCTCACATACATACAGAAGATGTTAACTCAGACAGGCATTTAATCATTCTAGCTAAAATACTGTAAAACAAAACATACAAAGACACAAGTGACAGTACAAGAAAAAACAGAGAGCATCACAAATACAGAATTACTCAAAGTTAAAAACCAGGCAAAATAATTTAATCTGTTATATTTAAACAAAGCTATATTTAAACAATGTTAAACAGATGCTAATAAAAACAATTCAGGTTTTCAAGTGCAATTAAAGATATTAAAGAATTGAGAACTGAAGAAAGAAATGCAACTAAGGAATTTACTTGGAATATCCCTTGCCTTGTGTTTGGATACTTAGCCAGCAAAGTCACCAACAGCAAGCAAAACCACCCGTATTGTGCTGTTGATATATTAATCTGTCAGACTAAATAAACCAAATTATCCTATGTGACTGAAACAGCCTACAGCCTTACTTGTTATTACTATTCAGCATCCTAAAACTGTTGACACAACGTGATGTGAGATTCAACTAACACAGCATTCAACGTAAAGTGCCTTCCAGGAGGCAGCAGGATGATTTGTCAGCACTGCCTTCTTTCAATTGAGAAGCCATCTTGCCCTGTGAGCACAAATGAGAGCTCTGATACAGTCTTTCCTTATCCCCACAACGCAGCCTTTTGCTCAACTTACAGTCCACACACACACACAAAAAAAAACAAACCTGTCCAAGCCATCAACTGTATGTGGATTGATTAGGTTTGTTAAAAAGTCATTAAGAGCAGCTAGGGAAGAGCAAGCTTGCATCTGAAATACGCAAAGGAAGCACACCACCACTCTGAATCAGAACATATCATTCATGAAGTTGCTAGATTTATTGAGTTATTGCCCAAAAGAAAGCATAGAACCAAATTAAATTCACCAAAAATAAATTTAAAGGAAACCAGGAAGAGAATTAAAAGCTCTCAATTTATCAGTGACAACAGTAAAAGCAATCTCAAGATAATTTAATAAACTGTATAAAATAAAACTACATTTGCTTGCTAGTAGAGGTTCTGCAGTCAGAAATCTGAGCAAAAGAACACCCTGAACTCAGAATCACACATCGGACAGTGTCCAAGACAAGAAGACAAAAGAAGATGAAGCATATAACATGACAATCAGAGCAACCTTTTTTCCCTACTTCAACATCTTGTAAAATAAACACCAACAACGTATTTGAAGTCACAATGAAGACTTACTTCAGCTGTACCATCCAAGATGTTGTTAATAAACTGAACCATGTCTTCTGTGTTCTCAATGTGCCTATCTGGTAGAAAGTACTGCTGATTGGAGGTATTCAAAACAACAATAGTAGGAATTGTCAAGTCACTGGAAACATAAAAATGGTTAGACATGTAAAAAATTACCATTGCAATTTAAATGACTTCTACATCATTTAAGGACATTGTACATCATAAATCTTCTCCATGTGCACCTCAAATACCAGTTTCTTAAATTAACGAAGGAAGGAGAAATAGAATTACTGTAATGGTACAAGCATGTTTCTCATTTAATACTTTTTATTCTTGCATGTGTGAGTAAAGCTACTGAAAGCTTACTATATTTTAAGTATACCTACAGTGACTGCAAATAAAGTACCTTGTGATGTTCCAATTAGTATGAGATTTCAGAGACCAGCCTTGCATTACAAATGCAGTACTGGCATCTACTGGCATTCTATGATTCTACATCTTAGTCTGCAAGTGTATTTCTACTAGGGACAACTGATAGAATAATTTTGTCCTTTGTCAAAAAAGGGTATTTGTTGTTATGCACATCTAGAAGAATAAAACATACTCTGTAGTAGATTTCTCCTATTTCAAGAGGCTTTTTCCACCTGTTTCCATTTGCTGCCACCTAGTGGAAAATTGAAGGCCTGGCAATATTATTTTACTCAAAATATTCCAGCAATCAGGTAAACAGCAAATACTTGTACTCAATGTATTTTGCTGATTTCCAGTTATACTGGAAATGCATGTTTCATTTAGAAAATAAACTAAAAGACTGAAAATAGTTCAATCGCAGTTTTCCATACACAACAAATGATAAATTAAGGCATTTTGTAGATTAATAATCCAACTGAACAGATCTTACAGTTATTACCAGATCACTACTGCTGTAAATAATGCTTGTTCTTCCCCTTCATTTTCTTCCTCCTAGGGAACTCATTTTCTCCTTGTTTTTTTGCACATCAATTCTAGTGCTCAGCAGACTGTGATGAGTTAAAACAGTTAGGATTTTGTTGGATAAGTAAAATACCTCTCTACTTCTCCTAACCAGAAAAATGAAACAATTTTTTTGCCAGATAAAGAGAAGAAGCTCAGCAAACAGTGCAGAGCTTATACAGGAAATAAAGTAATGAAGAGCGGAGGGTCTCATTTTTTTTGGCAACTAGAGGGTACTGAATCCATAATCACACTATTTAGCTCCAATTGACAGATGTTTTCAAACTACTTGTATTCAGGTACTAAACCAAATCTAGTGGCATTCCACAGAAATACCAACCTAGTACTTCTGGAATCCTCATGAATCTCCTAAAACTTTTAGTGGCACAGGTTTATAATAGAGTATTTGTACATCTACCTTGTTTTCTTACTTTTGACCTTGTAGTCCTGTTGTGGCCTTAGATGTAACATCCACAAGAGCCGCAAGACCAGATGGATACCAGACACTGTAGAAAATGGATACTGCAGAATACTGCAGATGCTCATCGTTTAATCAACAAGAAAGGGACTCAGAATACTCCTCCAGTACAAAGCTGACATATTTATTTCTGTTATGCCCTTCCTTAATTTAGAAGGCCAGACTAGAACAAATCAACAGTAAACACCAACCAACTGAAACTCTCTAGTGACAGATCTTGCACAGGAAGGACAAACATTAAGCATCTTGTTAGGCTACTTATATATTTCAAAAGGTACTAAGTTCATACCACAAGAAGACAGACTGCATCTTTTAAACATTTTAAGCTGTTCCTCTACAGATACACATTATCTCTGCATTTCAGCTCTACAAATCCATAGTGAAACCATGAATCCGTGCTATTTGCTAAGTGATGCCCCAATGCCAGCTTCTAAAATGGTAAAAGACACCTGTCTCTGTTTTTAGGAAGACCTCTTACACAATCTCAGGCAAATACTGTACTTTACTTTTCAACTGCTTCTCAGAAATTAAGGGCACATTAAGCAAGATCCACTTCAAAAAGCTTCAATTATGAAAATGCCCTACTAAGACTAAAATATGCTTATCCAGAAATAAAAAAACAACCTCACAGCTAAAGTATAAACATACATAAATTTCTATCAGGAAACATAAAACTTCTAATTTTTATAGTGTCCTGTAAATTTAACCAATGACAGACAAAAAAACTCACAACATACAGATCTAATGGAGTAGTAAATTTAGACTAGATATCAGGAAGACGTTCTTAACTGTGTGGGTGGTGAGATACTGGAACAGGTTGCCCAGTGAGGTTGCCGATGCTCCCACTCTGGAAGCATTGAACATCAGGGTGGATGGGGGCTTTGAGCAACCTTGTCTAGAGGGAGGTGTCCCTGCCTGAAGCACAGGAATAGGAACTAGATGATCTTAAAAGGTTCCTTCCAACCCAAACCATTCTATGATTCTATGAAATACACATGTACTTACTCCATTAGTAAGCTATTGATGTAATCATTTCCATCCATATGGCCAAACTGGAAATCCCTGCAAGAAATGCAATTATAAACATTATAAAACAAAACAAGTTAAGTGATGAGTCTCAGCATTTAAAAAAGTTTGTCCTAAATATTTTTATTTTATTTGATTGTATACAATCAGCATTATAATGCAAAAATAAACAAAAAAATAAATAAAAAGGCAATGCTGCAGGAGAATCAGCTACGCAAAACACAGTTAATGAAACAGTCAACTAATGTCAGTGCATGGTTAAAAAACAGACTATACAATTTCTCAGGTAGAAAAAAGAAAAGTAACTGCTGCCTTGAAAAGGTTAATGGAGAAGTTCATTTAAGATATTGTAGAAATGTGTGCACACCTGTGAAAGTGATCCCGATAATCTCTTGCAACCTCCTGAATAATAGACTTCAGTCTGGAGGGGGTAAAAAAAAACAACAAAAAAAAAACCAATAGTCTGTCAATCCAAGACATACTTTGTCAAAATTTAAACACTGATATTTCCCCACTGGGTAGCAAATAGCATCTCATAAGCAATACGAATTGCCTACTCTATCAACAAAAAAACACTTTCTTAATTTTCCTCGATTTTAAAGGCTATCTAGCATACAGCATCAACAGGAAAAAGAGTGTCAGACTGCTTTGCTGTATCTATTATCATCTGAACATATAACATCGTGACCTTGAAGAAAATCCAAAGATGATCTGTCAAGACAGTATACACACTACTCGGACAGTATTTTCATTGCTTCCATATACAGTCATATAGTAACAGAGAAAAGTTGTCTTCTTCCAAATCTCTAGCAAATTCTGACTCACATCAAGAATGTATTTTCAACCAAATTCTGCACAACTTTAATAGCTAAACCTCATTTGGCTTCAGTGCCGAGGTTTGTCCTCTTCGATATCTTTACTGATGACCTGGATGAGTGCAGTGAGTGCACCCTCATTAAGTTTGCAGATGAAATGGCTGGAAGTGTCGATCTGCCTGGGGGCAGCAAGGCCATGCAGAGGGATATGGACAGGCTGGATAGCTGGGCTGAAGCCAAGGGGATGAGGTTCAACAAGGCCAAGTGCTGGGTTGTGCACTTTGGCCACAACAACCCCAGGCAGTGCTACAGGCTTGAGGCAGAGTGGCTGGAAGACTGTGTACAGGAAACGGACCCAGGGATATTGACTGATGCTTGGCTGAACATGAGCCAAAAGTGTGCCCAAGTGGCCAAGAAGGCCAATGGCATCCTGGCTTCCATCAGAAAGAAACAGAGCTGCCAGCAGAAACAGGGAAGTGACTGTCTCCCTGTACTCAGCTCTGGTGAGGCCACACCTTGAGTACTGTGTCCAGTTTTGGGCCCCTCAGTGCAAGAAAGACACTGAGGCCCTGGAGCATGTTCAAAGAAGGGCAACAAAGCTGGTGAGGGGTCTGGAGCACAGGCTTTATGAGGAGCAGCTGAAGGAGCTAGGATTGTTCAGTCTTGAAAAGAGGAGGCTCAGGGAAGCTCCTCTATAACTACCTGAAGGGAGGTTATATTGAACTAGGGGTCAGCCTCTCCTCTCATGTAACTGGTGATAGGACTAGAGGGAATGGTTTCAAGCTCTGCCAGGGGAGGTTCAGGTTGGGAAATACTACCCCCTCTGAAAGAATGGTCAGACAGTGGAATGGGCTGCCCACAGAGGTGGTGGAGTCACTGACTCTGGAGGTGTTCAAGGAACGTTTGGATGTTGTGTTGAGGGACATGGTTTAGTGAGAACTATTGGTGATTGGTGGATGGTTGGACTTTTCCAACCTTGGTGATTCTGCGATTGCTAAATTCATTTTAATGCAGTTGAACTGAAGTACAGTCTCTTGTTTAAAATTAATAAATTTATCTTAAAATCATCTAAACTGAAGTACTCTCTTCCATATTAAAAAAGTGAGGGTATATGAGTTCACAAGTTTTTAAAAAGGTGACACAATGGCTTAAAGAACTATGCAATCACTGCTCATGTGATCTCATTGAAAGTCTCCCTTTGAAACTACATGGACTTCAACAGGGCCATAAACAAAGTCATAATGATGTCACAATCTAGAGAACATAATATTAAAACTTTTCATTTAGTCTAGTATTTCTGAATTTTTAAGGAATTTCCAGAAAGTGTCAAAATTTTATAAGTCAATGAATTAGTTCTCCACCATACCACCACGTTCCTCCATGTCACCAGTACTCAACCCTGTACCTGGTATGTTCCACTGAAGAGTTTTTGTCATCAATGACTGCAATAGCCACAAGTTTGCCTAAAAAAGGAATACAGTACTTGAAACCATTTAAAAAGAAATTGCATTTTCAGATGGAATATGTGCCAACATCTGCACCATTTGTAACAGCACTTCAGTAAATGCCTTTTGAAAATATAACATTACTTTCACAAACATGTGAGTACCCAGGCATTCTGTATCTTTAGAACCTCAAAGAAAACAATGCAGAATCAAGTATAAATTTGTTTTTATGTGGGAAGTAGATTATAAGTTATCCTGACCTGGTAAAAAAAACAACTCAGCATATCCACAGCTTCCTAAGCATATGCATACTTTAACAGCAACACAGAAGTTACTCAGATGCAAAGTTTTCATTTGTCTTCCAAGAAATTTCACCAAACACAGAGCTATTCTGGGACAAGTCCGTTTCAACAGACGTTCATCTTCCTAGCTCACCATATTTACTCTTAAGATAATTGAACCAGCTACTAAGTAACTTATATAACATACTTACCTGAATAAGTCCATCCACATATGACATTTTAAAATCTGTTTATAAAACTCTGATGTTTTTTCAGGAATTTATGATTTATATAAAACCTAAATCATTGTTAAATTGAAAGTTTTTGTGAATACTGAAATTAGACATATTTATTCTGTTATCAAGGGGCTAGCACAGGCTTTGGATGAAGCCTCTAATACATATCAAAGGTCTCCTGTTTTTGAAGTTGGTTCAACATCATCAACTCATTTAGCTTTCAGATAAAGTAGGTTTTTTGTTTGTTTGTTTTGTTTTATAAAAAGTATCCTTTCTTACTGCCCTTTGCTTTTTCTTAATGTTCAATTTTAGTGATAACAATGTTCAAACATAGCATAATCTCACCTGTATCTCCAAGTTCATACAGTGTAAAGCCATCTACAGTAAGATAACCTTGAAATCTTTCTCGATTTATCCAGGACGACAAATCACCATCTTCATACTCTAAAAACACACAAAAAAAATGATGAAAGTTGAACACACATTGTGTGAGTAAGAAAATACCACTTTTTTCACCCCCATTTTTTGGGGGCACCATGAGGAAACAGAATTATGTCAAGCAGTACTTCGCTCTCATACCTGAAACATCAGTATGTATTTTGAACAGTAAAAGTCATCTATCAGGTATGAAAACTGTTGTTCATTTACTTTCTGATTTGTACAGTGAGTAAAGGAGAATATCTAAGTGTTTTGGTGCAGGCAAAGCAATACCACTGGAAGCTAAGTATTAGTGAATAACACAAAGTAAACTTCTTAACATCAGTACTGACAAAAACAACTCCTCCTCTGATGTATTTTATTCTGTAAGCAATCAAACTTTTCCCTGTGCTGTCATGAAAGGGCTGTTGTTTATCACAAAAATATTGGTGCACTTCTCACTTGTATCGGAGAACTGCTGATCAAAGCCTGAAACTCTGATTAACCACCTGAGGCAAGCAATGAGTCAGCTGCGGGAGCACAGGTGAAGGTAATTCCGCTAATGGAAGAGGTGGCTTGGCTCCACCTCTCCCAGATCTCATTTAAGGGCTGACTACCACTAAGGCAGGATCTTTCTCTGGAGACTGCTCCTTTGTGGACTTCACTGCTTACCTTCAACATTGGTGAGCATTTTCCACTTATCATAGATTATCTTTCTGCCACAATAATCTTTTATACAGAACACCTGTTTAACCTCTGTTTACCTACTGACTGTATAACTGTACAGCACTGCTCCATCTTGCCTTAAAATAAGCAACCCCACCTGCTCTAGTTTCTCCACGTTTGCTTTCAGAATCTTCTTTTAAAGTAAAGTACACTTTTACTTACCATCATACACAAAGTAAGTTCCATCTTTGAATACAACAACAGCAGGTAGTTCAGGCAAGGTCAGATACTGAAAGAGAGGTGTTCTTCAGTTAATCCATAATAAATTGGAAGTTTTTTTGTTTTTTTTTAAACAAACATATCCAAAATGTGGAATATACACCATGGGGAAAATATTCAAGTACATTTAAACACACTCTGACTACATTTTTAAATACAAGCATTCTATCTTCTGCATTATTAACAACTAAGAAAACATAAACCTATCCTCAACAGGTAGGTCTCATAAAATATAAACCAAACAGGATGTTTTACATGTATCTGCAGCACTGTCAGAAAGTTTTACTAAAATTTGACATGATCTTTAAATAGGTCATAACTTGAGGGTATCGACAAGCTTGCACTGTTCTGTGCTTTCAATTTGTGCTGTTGTCAGTATATCTGCCATACATAAACTTTTACTGAATGGACAGTCAATAATACAGGAGACTTAAAGAGAATTATATTGATAACATGCCCCACTAAATAAGGGTCATTTTCTGTGTTCAGGCTGATGGAAATACAAAGACATTTCAGCAGACAAGCCTGAAAACAGCCTTCAATATAAGCACACAGAACAATGAACACATACATCACCATCCTAAACATGCTACTAGGATTCATTCGGTCAGCAATATACTCAAAAATACACAAGCTATAAAAACCTTTTAAAGATAAAGAATCACTGATTTTATCACTTTATTGAGTGAACTCAATAAAACACAACAAAAAAAACGCTGCATCTAGTCCTTACTGTTAGCTATCATTCTAAGTTACAATTTTAGAACTGTAGAATAGAAACTATGATTAATAAAAGACTATCATAATTTTAGTCCTGGTGAGATGATGATGAATCATGTCTCTAATTTATTAATGGTTTGGAGAAATATAAGAATAGTATAATGAGTACTTTTCCAAATAACATGCCTTCTGTAATCATTCTCTTATCTCCAAAATAAATGCAAAATCAGTAGGTTTCTAAAGTAAGAGCTCATACGCATGATCAAGAAGAAGATTGATTCTAGAGAATGCTTTATTCTCTTATTCACCACAAGCATAGTTTAGCATCTTTAAAGATCAAATCAGCATATGTCCACCTTACAGCACACACCTATAGCTTGAAACAGGATGAGTTAAGATGACAAAACAAAGCCTAGAAATGAACATCACATCCCATCCGGAAAAACCTCATTACAAGAAGCAACCTGTAACTTCATAACATTTTTGCTACTCTGAAAAGAAACTGTACTGTCAGTACTTCAGGTACAATGATGTAACATTTGTGGCAAATTACATTGGGTAGAAAGAACAGCTCATTGCTTACATCACAGAGAGTTCCTATCTTTTACATTCTTGATCAGTAGCAGCTAAAGTGTAAACCACAATATTCAAATGGAAGTAATTTTTGATAAAAAATTTACTTATCATAATTTTGAAATATGAAGATATCTAAAAAAATAAATATGCTAGTTCTCACACTGCTAATCCTAAACTAATTTCAAAGTCATATGTTGTCAGTCTCAGCAGCCTCAGCTCCTGTTTGGAGATAACTAGAAATCAAAAGGACTACTGATCACACAGAATCAAGGATTAGAAGGGACCCTGAAAGACCATCTAGTCCAATCCCCCTGCTAGATCCAGGCAGGTTTTGATTGTTTCCAGAGAAGAAGATCCCACAACCTCTCTAGGCAGCCTATTCCAGTGTTCTGCCACCCTTACTGTAAAGAGGTTTTTTGTCACATTATGTGAAACCTCCTATGTTCCAGCTTGCACCCATTGCCCCTTGTCCTGTCATTGGATGTCACTGAGAAGAGCCTAGCTGCATCCTTGTGACACTCATCCTCTACATATTTACAAACATTGATGAGGTCACCCCTCAGTCTCATTCAAACTGAAGAGACCCAGCTCCTTCAGCCTTTCCTCATAAGAGAGACATCACTTCAATATTTAAGTAACAACAGTTAGAAACTTTTCATCTTTTTGATTAAACACAAATGACTTCCTTTCTATCACATAATATCTCTCCCACAAACAAGAGAATACAGTATCATTCTGCAGCCAGCAGACTGGACTGGTTGATACCTGGACAAACCATCAGAGAACCGATCAGCTGTATCACACAAGTTGGAATGAACTTATGTTTTCACTGAAGTCCCTGATAGTATGGTATCCCATGCTATAAACACTTGAACTAGTTCTGAAAGTGGCTGGTGAAGTTTTTCAGGAGCAACAAGAGCTTTGTAATGGATAAAAATGGAAGCATGCAAATTTTTGGGAAGCTTATGCAGAATTCAATGTGGGCTGTACATGTCTGTACATCTCTTTAATTTTATTAACAAGGTTTAATCAGTTTATTAATATTACTGAGCAAGTCATTTTGATAATACAAAGCATGTAGACTCATAAAAACTTAACAGTGGAATTATTTGAAATCTATCAAGGACAGATGCATTGCAGGAAGCCATCTCTATGCCACCAAAACAGCAAAAGAAGAACTATAACATTTTTATGGACGTAGTAAGAAGTGAACAGCTTACCTCAGGTAGCACATCTTCTGAGGCAGAAAAAAAGTATGTATAAACAATTAGTTCTGAAGCAACTTCAATGTATTTTTCCTGCAAAAATACAAACATTTTTTATTTAATGGTTTAGCCCTTAGGATGCCTTAAAGTTCAGCAACATACCTTATCTTCAATAGATTCATTAGGAAATATGGTTATGACACAAAACCGTAAAAATCAATTCCAGTCTTTGAACTTTCTAGAAGTTATTTTACAGTATGTCTGTGGAGAGTACAAAGGAATAACTTTTAAAATAAATTTAATCTAGTTTCAAACCTTTAAAGGAGATTCCCCACCAACATATACAAATAGTACACGATGCCTCTTTCGCACATGCTCAAACATATGCTGGCTAGGAAGTGGCCTGATAAGAGGTCTGAAAAAAAGAAAAAAAAAAGAAAGAAGATAAAGAAAAATCTTAATTCCTGCAATCTGCCAAATCACAAATAGAAATCCCCAAGAAAATGCAATACAGGTAGTTTTGTTTCTGAAATTTCCCAATCCAAATTTACCCAGTTTTTTAACTTCTATCAGAGAAAGAAAATAAAAATCCTGTCTCTCACAATAAACTCACTGTCCTCCCTAAACTATACACAAACATTTTAGATCAGCATCTTAGAACAAAATGTTGCTATGATGTTACTATTGAAGCCACTTACCAGCTGCGCAATCGTTTGAGAGAAAAATTTCTGAATTGAAGTACAGCAGATATGGTCTTAGAAACTTTCTTTAAAAAATTTATAAGCTATTAGAGATCACTGATACTTCTACATTACAGATTTTTTTCAACAATTTCATATAGTTAGTATCATAGGACTATATGAATATCACTTAATTGTATCTAAGGATGAAAGGAAGAAGCATCCTTTTTTTTCTACTCAAAGATTTGGAGGCTGTGGGCCACCAGAAGGAAAGAAGAAATTATGAACAATTATGAAATTGTTGTGAACAATTCTTTAAAAGTAATTTCCTTATGCTGCTAACTGCCACAGCTTTGCTGATGCACAAGCATACATTTTACAGATTTTTAAGGAAACGTGGAGTATCAAACAGATTCTGTCTTCGTAATGATATCCATATATTAAACCACATTAATGTCAGTAAGTTTTGTCTGTGGCTACTATGAATTTCATTTGTCCATAGTGTCTACTACTTTGAAAAGCCCTAGATCTTGCATGATAAAGAATTACAACTATGACTAGTCAGTTCCTATTTGCCTTCTCCATGTCACTCAACATGAAACTCACAGGCAACTACATGCACGCTAAGTAAAATGTTTAAAGTCAAGGTATTTTATTTTTTTATCATTTTTAAATCCCTTGCATTTTTGGCCCAGCTCAAAATACTATGGAAGTCTGAAGTCAGAAGCAGCCTCAAGGAAATGTACACTTACCCTGCTACTCTATTAGCAAATTCAATTATATCATCTTTGGTCCTAGGTCCTCTGTAGTTGTATGCCAAGTCGCCTTTTAAGCTAGATAAACGGGAAAGGCAAAGAGAAACAACAAACCAAAACAAACAAACAAACAAAAAAAAAGCCAGAAGGAAGAAAGAATTAGCCCATATTAAGAAGCCACAGATTCTGAAGAACAAAATTAAAATCAAACAAGTTTTATCCACACATGCAGAATTACTCAAACTTTTACTAGTCACTTGTTAGCAAATGATGAATATTTGAAAAATAATTTTGCTTATCAACAGCAAGCAATTTGAAAAAAAAAAAAAAAAAAAATCAGTGATGCAATAGTGTAAAAGCCTATTTATACAATATATAATAATATCTAAAAATAATATCTAAAAACATTTACCATTCTTTTATGATTTTTTTTCTGGTGTACAGACATCATTTACTTCATAAATACAAAAGCTGCTAGGAATGTTCGCTTATAAACTCAAAACAACTAAAACAAATCCAACATGTTTTTTTTCTTCTATTTGGTAATTGAGAAGTACCAAATGATTTGCAAAACTTTCTAAACGTATGCATTAAAGATTCCACAAACTGCTTGTGAATTTATTGTACCTTCCTGACATATGTGTATTTAATTATGGTTTACTACATCCCAAGAGGCTTTCTTTGAAGCCAAGCAAGTTTAAGGAGCCCATGTGAAAAAAGTAGTCATAAAACACAGATTTCTATGCTTTTATATGGCAATACATTTATTTTCCCTTACAATTAATATGCTCAATAATTGAGCCATTTTTGAGAAATGTGATTTAAAAATCTATTAGATATAATGAATCTTATGCTGAAACAAGCATACACTGTAAACAAGCCCTATATAACTAGTGAAAAGTGATCCACATTACTATTCGATATGACTTTGTATTGGACTGTGCACTACATGCATTAAGAGTGAGTACGTATAATACCATTCTGGCTTGATTTTTTTTTCTTTCCTTAAATAAACGCTAACCTACATTAACTTTTCAATTAGTGATGCAAGAAGACAAGCTACCTGTGCATCCACTGTCAAACAACCGCTCTCACACTTTTACCTATACAGTAACCCAATAACCACCGTCAGTTACATAAAATTTTCAGGAACACCGAAGGGAAGAGAAGGGTAATTGAAAATATGAAAGTGAAATTAATAGCTTAGAGAAGTCAATGGAAAGACTTAGATGTGCAATTACTGCCTGGATCACTCTCGAGACCTTAGATCAGTTGGTACATGAAATTCCTTTTAGTATTTCATATAAATATACATACACACTTTTAAAGTTGCATTTAAAACAGCAGCAAAATGAATTCCAAAACTACTACACTCTCTTTTTTTTTTTTTTTTTTTTTTTCCCAAACAGTTAGAGTAATGTTTTCTGTGAGCTTTGTTGCTTTTTAAAATGGAAAACTCCATCTTTCACACTTATCAAATACATGTAGGGAAAGATCAAGTTCAAGACAATTCAGCAAGAAACATCAACTTACAGCTTAATTGTTGGATAGCCTCGCACTCCGAATTCAGATGCAATACCTGAAACATATGCATTAATGCCAAACTGAACTAAGTCTTGTTCACTCACCCATCTTAAGGTATAAGCAGCTTCCTATTCAAGGCACTTAAATAAATGCAGAGGTTCCCAATTTACATGTCAGAATTTAAATGGCATGAGAATCCTCTAAACATAATTGTTTAGTCAATTTTCACTACAAGGTATTATGCTTTTAATATGAACCACATGTACAACCAGCTGGAAATATTTGAGGTAAGAATTAAGTATCATGGATGTAGGGTCTGCAAACAACCATCCCCACTCCACCTCACATTTGCTCAAAATGTTGTATCTTGATATTTGGAACATCCTTTACAGTTGTGATGGTAGCAACTGCCACTTTTAACAATAGCTTCCAAGCAATTCAATGTTTTCCAGAAGTTAAAATAAGTACTCCTTAAAGAAAAGAAGAAAAACCTAGCATGTCTAAACTGATGATAATGTCTCCGCAGTTCCCTCACAATGTGCAGAATGAAAGAAGAGCTAAAAATGCACCAAAACATTCTAAAACATAAACATTCTGAAGCTACCAACCACACGCCACGGTAGCAGATGTAGGAGGATCACATGCAGGACTCTGAATAACAGTTTAGAATATCTGACTCTAAAATTGTTTGCTGAGGTCAACACAATTTGTACAGAACTGCCAATAATATTTGCAGCTCACATATTAGCTTCTCACTCAGAGGAACACTGTGCTCATTTCATTCTGATCCTTTCCTCTTATATTTATTTCATTAAAAACTAGAATCCATTAAGATGTGTGTTAATATGTTTAATCACAAGGGTTATCACTAGACAGTTTATTTCTCCCCGCAGAACTCTTCAGTACCTTCAAGAAAACTACAGAATAGACAGCTTGTTTTTCTGTTTTGTTTTTAAAAACATCCCTTCCATGGAGATTACTGAAATCCTCTCAAGTGATTTATCTGCAGCACCAGTGTCACTTGTTAATACAAAGAACACTGTACAGGGAAATAACAGCAATTATGCTAGCACTGAGGGCAATTTATTTCTGTCCTGATAACATTCAATGGACTTTAAGGCACAAAAATTCAACCAATACACCAGGTAACGGTTCTCTTAGTATAACCACTGCTTTTATTAGATGCTCAGTGTAGTCTCCATTACAACATTCTGATGGCAAGCTACCCAAAATTCAGACTTTTCATGTTGCTTCATGTTCCTATTAGAAACACAAAACTAGTTACACACAACCTCCATATTCTTTTCTGCCACTTATATGTGCCCCACTGCTATATTAAGTATGAAGAAATTCAATTGTCGCTGAAGAAACTCTGTTTAAAATTTTATGTAAACATAACAGTCCTGAACACTTGGTTTTAAGTGCACACAGATATCACATGGACCCTAATATTCCCTATACTCTCCCTCAGATTTAAGTGAAATGAAAATAGACAATGCTAAGAAAACAGGCAAAAAAAATCTCACCTCTACCAAAAGCACTTCTTTGAACACCTGAAATTTTGCTAGTTTCTATTCCTTAAAACACTCTAGAGTCGGTACATTGTAAGGTATCATCAAAAATGAAAGCATTAATATAGCTCAAACAGGTTCTTCAAGAAAGCGTTTATAGAGAAGCATGGGGAAAAATTGGCTCAACATTAACATAATGACTTTAGTGATTTCAGTTGATTTTTAGTTTAATGTTTCCAGGAGTAATGACCAAAAAAGAATAACAGTGAGAACAAAAACACTTGCCCAACAGTAATACAAGGAATATAAAGTGTGGTTAAATTGGACGTTGTCAAGAAAAGCACTACTCAGAAACATTTGTATAAAGGTATTCTAAGAAGCACATCAAAAAGGATATCTTTTAAAAGCTTTCACCTTCCATTTGCTAAGAACCCCCCACACAACCAGCAGTAAGTACAATACAAAAGTACACACAGCATGTTGTCACTTTCAGAAAGAAAAACCAGGAGATTGTTTCCCAGTAACTGCTTTTACGTGAACATGTTACAGAACAATATAATGACTAATGAAAAGAAGTAAAAATTCTTCTGTTTTGAATCCATTAGAAAATTATCTTCAATCAAACCATACTTACTAGAGAAGGAAGTTGCATCCATCTTCCCAACTTTTACTGGAGAGCCCATGTTTCTCATTTCCATACCCACTTCATTCCACACAGGCTCTAATTTCTTGCAGTGACCACACCACGGCGCATAAAACTGAGAAGCAAATACATTGGATTAAATAAAAAGCCAGATACATTGGCAAGGTTTATTTTCCAACTTTGTTCTTCATTAAGTTGCATGAAAATAAACCTGAGCTCTTAACATTTGGTAGTAATTTGATATGAAAGCAGGAGTTATCACAGTATCACAGGCTGGTGTGGGTTGGAAGGGACCTTAGAGATCATCGAGTCCAACCCCCCGGATTCGAGCCTCTGTGTAGCAGAGCGGCACTTCTACCACCTGCGCCACAGGGGGGATTCGAACCCGGGCCCTCCAGTGTTGCAAGCGGCATTCCTACCACTGCGCCATCAGATTGTTATAAAACAATATACTCAGTCGTAGCCCTTTTATACCCCCCAAACAGACTGTGTAGCAACATATTAAAATAAACAGTCTTGAAGTATTTTCATTTTGTGTGTGTGTGAAGTTAAAGCATACAATCAGTCTATCCAGGAATATAAATTTAATTTGCCTATTTATATAAGCAAAATAATATATATATATATATATACACAATTTTTTTGAAAAGGAGACTGTATATGTGTATAGACACATGCGTGCACATACTTCCAAAGCTGTTCTCTGGATCTCATTTTTTCATGCAACTACTTTTATACAAACACAGTGTAAAATCAATTCTGTTTTTTCAAGGTCGGAGATGTGAAACTCCGTTTTATCTATTTTGCTATAATGCTCCAGTAAAATTAACAGAGAAGATTCCAGCATTTTGGAAATGTGATCAGGCCACAGGTTGACAAAGTTGAATTTTATCTTCCTGTACATTACTTATCTATCTTGAAACTGCATTTACAGTTTTCCCTCCTGAAAAGTATCACATCTCTTTCAAGTATCTAAGAAAGAATGGACCATTTCATATTTTTGATGTGGTAATGCTAAATATCTAGCAAAAGTTAGTTGAGAATGGCTTATCCATCCTGCCAGAAGAACTAGCCATGTTACTTTTCTGCACCACATACAAATGTTTTTCCAGAAGATGAAGCAGCCCCACTACAGAGCGTAACAATGCACACTTTGTGTTTTGAGTTCAACTAGCTTGGTGTGATCTCATGGACAACACTTTCAATTATTCCTTCCATACTCACATCTACAAGCCAAATATCATCTTTGCGGTTTTCTTTAAACCTAGAAGGGAAAAAAATAAAATTAATATATTAGTAAATGTGTATAATTAGGTTTAAAATCTACAGACATTAGCTTGCAGTTTATTTCTTCTTTGGAGGAGCAAAGTTATTCTTAATTAAATAGTCCCATGATACCACATGCACAATCTTTATCAATTATACTTTTATAACCACTTACCAAGGCCAAAATAACCAACAACAAACAGTAAAACCACATAGAACCCAGAAAGCATACCAAAATTTCACAAAAACGCTTTGATTATGATATGAATCCAAGGAAGAAAAGTATTCTTCAGGTATTACAGTTATACTAAACACTGCATGTTGACAACTGTTCAGAATACGTAGTATTCATCTTCCTGTAGCACTGGTTTGCACTGTTAATCCTAGCTTTACTGAGTGTACACTGACTAAATTATCCTTATGTTAACACACAAGGCAATTTTTGTTCAGCTTCCTTCAAAGTTCTACCTCTCTACTTCATCTGCTCCACTACAAGGGGATCCGTTCAGTTTTTTATACAAATTACACACACAAAAAAAACCCACCTTATTGGAAGACAGTCAATTTGAAAGTAAAATATTAGAAGTCACGGTACTATTAAATACTTTTAAAGTTAGAGCAATGACATCCTAACAAACTGAATGACAAACTGTAAGCTTGTCATTAAAAGCATAAAAATATAGAAATAAAATAAAATTGAACACACTAAATCAAAATCTCTTGGTATCTCCTGAAAAGATACTTATGTATTTTACCAAAGAGTTGTCACTACAACAAAACCATGGAAATTAAACCCTTATTACTTAACTGTTCTTATGTGGAAAATCAAATAAACTGGGATCCTTATGTAAGGTTGTTTCTTTTAATAAAGAGATGAGCTTTCATAAAAGCAAATACATTCGGGAAAAATTAGAGCTGAATGTTCGAAACTTTTAACTGCAGAATTTTAGAGGTTAACTGAACCCTCAGAAAAGTTATGGTGAGTGACTAACATAACTAACAGCTTCAGGAAAGTATCTTTTAAGTTACAATTGCTTGAATTTCCTACCTCACAAAAAACATGCAGAGTAAGCAAAAGAACTAGGAGGAGCCTAGCATCTCATGAGAACTCTAATGAAGCTCTAGCTGAATTCCCACTACAAAGACAAATAATTGGCTATGATGCAAGAAGTAGAAACCAGCTACTGAATCATCAGATACTGGGCCGCATTTGTATGAGGGCTGCACCAAAAGTAATGCCTATTTTATTACATTGGTCTACAATGTCAGAGGAAAGCATTGGTGGTACAACAGCAGACAAGGCTGAACTTATCAGTGCTCCATTACATCTTGTTGCCATGTAACAGAGGGCAGTAGAGGAGCAGTCCGACAGAATGGTGTCTGACATGGGAGTGTGCATGAAACAAAGGTATGGAACTGAATTCCTCCATTTGGAAAAAATGGCACTATTTGATATCCATCAACACGTTTATGGAGACAAAATCGTGGATTTGAGCACGGTGAGGTTGTGGGTGGTGCATTTCAGCAGTGGTGGCAACACAGTTAAAGACAAGCCACATTCTGGATGGCCATGTACAGCTGTTATACCCTGAAATGAAGAACATCTCTACCAATTCATCTATACAACTCGACTAATGGCTGTGACTATGTTGAAAAACAGCATTTTGTAGCTGAGAATTAGCTCAAACAGTGCTAGTGTGCTTTTTGTATCTGTTGTGGTTTCCCTGGAAATAAAGAGTAAAAATTATTTTTGAAGCAACCTACATATTTAGAATATCACCTTTGCTTTGTAAAACAAGAATTTACAATGAATTTTTCTCCACCCTGTCACATAAGACTGTATTCAAAGGAATGGTACTTTAATAGGAAATTACATAGAACATTAAAGCACTTAGGAGGTAAGCTTTAATCTTACATGATGGCACACAGCAAGAAAAAGAATGACAGAAAAGAAATATCTGAAGACTCTACATTCCAATTGAATTTTATAATTCTGACAGCATATTCACTGGGCCTAATATATTGTAAGAGAAATTTTATTACTGTTAAAAATGTAGCATAAGCTGTACAACTCATTTAAAGGCTCATATTTAGTTAAAATATTAACTCAAGGAACTAAAATCCAAACCTCAACATTACCCAAACAAGTTTGAGTTCAGAAAGTTATTTTTTGTTAATGATTAAATTATTAGACTTTAATAAAGAAGCAAACCACATAGTTGGAGAAAAAATGAGGTACCTGTACAAACAGGTATTTCAGCATATTCTGAAGGTGCTGTTTCTAGGTCCTGTAAACACATTTCCAAAAGTAAAATGCCAGTGCTTTTTGTTAATTGCCCTGCACAGCCCTCTCGCTGTCAAGCAGCCACAGGCACACTGGTGGAAAAATGATACAGGAATCCCATTTCCTTGAATAACATGATTTGTCTCAAAGACATATAACCTCACAACACCTTGAACTCTGATCAAGTACTACCTCAGCCTCCACTTAATATACATACACATTGAATTATTTACTGTAAAAAGAAATCAGCATGAAATCAAACTAAAGATGAAGGACTCAATTCCAAAGGACTTAAAGCGGAAGCTTTAAGCCTTTTAAGCTTCCACTTAAATCGGAAGCTGCTGCTTCCACTCCTCTCTCTCCTTTCTCAATCCCCTTACACCATTTCCGATCCTGAGCTGAGCTCCCACAGCATCCTCACAGATAGAAAAAATACTTAATTTTGAGTAAGGTTACAGACCTGTTTCATTATCACATTGGAACAACTCTGCAAATACTGCAAGATGAGCAATTAATCTGAGATAGCACTAGTTAAGATCAGAAGAAACCGACAAGAACCATTGCTCTTAGTTTGCACACCTTCAATGGCCCAGTCAGCTGAGTAACTTGTATCTCTGTTAGTTATTCTCTGCTACTTGTTTTCCCCTGTCCTAAAAACTTGGGAAAGGGACTTGCACGTGCTAACAGGCATTGTTTGCAACCACAAAAATAAAAAATTAAAATTGGCAATAAACAAGTTTGCATTATCAGCAAGAACTCCATAGCATGTATCTGTATAGAGGGAAACTAGAAGCTTTCATCAGTCACTGCTCCCAAACATTTTTCTTATTACTTTTCTCACCATTTGCCGAGCACCTAAAAAGAAAAGACTGTCCTGAACAAGTCACAACTTAATTCCCATTTCCAACTGCAAATACAGCATCTGGTACAGCTGAAAAAGCAAAGCATTCTAAAACTGGATTTTCAATTATCAGCTATTCTACAAAAGTTACTCAACATGACTACAGAACTATTCTTTTTCACTCCCAACAACGATTACATTTAAACTTACATCTGAAGAAACACAATATGACAACATGATGTGGGTGCACAGATGCCCATTATTTTATTCATGCAAACTCTTTATCCACAGTCTCTGAAAATACAAGGGAAGGATCACAAACCAGCTTTGAAAATCAACTCCAAGTAGTTACTGTGCTTTTATTTAACAGCACTTTGAACATGCGGCAGAGGTTCTGAAGTATCTCTCTTTGATACCCTCTCAATACATTCCCATTTCCTACCCCATTATTTCACCACACCTCACTTGATCCCATGATTAACTGCTCCAGATGAATCAGCAGTATGTTAAAAGAAAAAACAAAGTAGTTTTCTGACTGTTCAACTATATAAAGGAAGCCATCATGCATCAAACTCTCATAAAATCACTATCTGTGACCGACAAAAATTGATCACAAAACAGCTATCTAATACGCTCTCCCTCCTAATCTTCTCAGGAAGTATCTTCTATACTTTCTATTTCAATAACATTTGCTGCCTTGTAGTACTTCAAATAAATCTGCTGATCTAACAAAAAGTTACATTCAACTGTAGAAAGTCAGTTTTTAGATAGAACTGCAATTGGATCCATAGAATCATTAAGGTTGGAAAAGACCTCTAAGACTGACCAGAGCAGGACTATGCATTTCAACACACTCACAGTACTAAGGCTAAACTTGCTGTAAAAGCATATTTTTGCCCAGGAACATAAGCATCACTCCACAAACCAGTCATGAACCAGTCCAGCAAGCTTGCCTTATTCTTCTTCCCTTTCTGGCCATGCATCAATGAACTTTCTCTTCCAACTCCTTGTTGCAACTATGCAGCAGAATGAAAATCTACTTGAACACAATCTGCTTTAACTTGGGGCAGCTATCTGCCCACCGATGTCTTTATTCCACCAAAAAAAAAAAAGAGAGAGAAAGAAGAATAAAGTCCTGACAGCTCCTGAAATAACAGCTTAAAACAAAACCACAAAATTAAAACACTCCCCGGCTTAGTTGATGGCACCTAATAAATGCAAGCCTCAGAATTTCTATCATTCCTTCTAAGAGGAATAAGCACTTTTCCCGAGCAATGTTCTGGACAGCCTTACACTGCACATAACTGTTGGCCTGAGAACCACCCACTTCCCCTGTTCTGACACAGAAAACCGAGTGATTTTTAATTAGCACTGCAAATCACACCCAGTACTTACGATTCATCCAGATCCTCCACAAAAGCCGCCTCTGATGCCAACGCCAGCGCAACCACTGCTGGGAGAGAAGAACTGTGAGTGACCCCCGGCAGGGCTGGGGGTGCCCACTCAGAGTCCTTCGTGCGACCCGGGGCCCTCTCCCAGCCCTCACCCCCACCGCGGCTCCCCGTGCCCGCACCACCCGCCGCCGCCTCCTCACTCCGCGGCACTACCAGCCTCCCCTGGGCCCTTCTCCCGCCCCAGGGCCCGTCGCTCTCCCCCGGTCCCTGCACCGGGCGCATCCCGCACGGCCGTTACCTGCCGCCGCCCACAGACACCACCGCCCGCCCAACGCTGCCATGTTGACAGCAGACCAGGCACAGCCGGAAGGGGAAACGGCACGGCGCAGCGCCGACCTTCCCTCACTGCGCATGGGCGAGCGGAGCCGCGTAGGCTCTGCTGTAGGGTTAACGGCGGCGTGGGGTGGATGCTGTTTGCATGTCTGTGTCTTTCAGGGCCCTGGAGAGCCGCCCTTCGAAGGCAGAAGAAGAAGAAGAGAGAATCCTGACATCTTGGCGTGATGTCTGGGTGCAGCTTGGTGTGTGTGCGCCCGTTGCCTAGGTAGAGCTCGTTCCTACGTTTCCCAAGGAAGCCGCCACGTTCGAGTTGCTCCTACGGGAACACAGAGGGTTAGGGTTCCTCCCGGTCTTTTATAAGTCTCCAGGTCTCTGCCTTCAGTTGCAGATGGAAAGCTTTTGCCTGTTTTTGAGGTTGTTCACTGCCTAGCTGGGCAGGACTCAGCAGAGCCTTCTGAACAAACCTGGTACTGTGATGTCCCAGCAGCCTCCATCTGCTCATTGAGTAAAAACAATGTTCCTGCTCCTTGAAATGTGAATTTTGATAGATCTGCACCATCCAGAGGTCTTTGATGAGTAGAATCTCATACTCAACCACTTACTGTTCCATCAGCAGCCCTCCATCATGTTTAAGAAAAACACAGGCTCACTCCAATATCAGTTTTATTGTTCTCTTTCCCATCCTCTGACTTGCTTTCAGTGCAGATTTGCAGGTCTTGAAAGGGCAAGTAATCCAGCTTTTCATCTGGAAATGTTTAGCCTTATTTTGAGACATCACAGGGAATCTTATTACTATATCCAAACACCTGCAGGTTTATAGAGGACAGCCAGCCTCCTTTTAGTGGTGCCCAATGCCATGGGCACAAACTGTAGCACAGGAGGCTCCCTCTGTACTGCTGTGCTGTGCAGGTTATGGAGCACTGGCACAAGCTGCCCAGAGGCTGTGGGGTCTCCTCCTTGGAGGTCTCCAGAAGCCGCCTGGCTGTGGGCCTGGGCACCCTGCTCTGGGTGGTCCTCCTGCCGTGGGGTTGGGACTGGGGGACCCAGAGGGCCCTGCCTGCCTCAGTCATGCTGGGATTCTGATATCTGTACCTTTTCAGTTTTGCCTTTCTCCTCCATGTTGGAATTATTCCCTGAATCTGTACAAGCAAGGAGGAGATGGAGAGACAGTGAAAATTCAGTTCCTCTGACTTAAGTCTTCCAGACACTTTATTTAATGGAGGGATCTACAAGTAAGGAGCAAACATTCTAGTTGCCTCACCTTTGGGCTCCTGTGTGTGTCAGCCAGATAAGTGTACAGATACATGTACTAGCCTAAAAGCGAACTGGATATTCAGTATCTCTGTTTCATCTAATGTTGTTTTTTTTTTTCTGTTTAGCATATTGGACTCATCGGATAATCTGCAGAATCATCCAGCCCTTTGGATAGACCAGTTTCTGGGTCATTGGTTTATTGACAGAAAAATAGGTCAAGACCTGAGAACATATGTCACAGCTCACATTAAAATTCAAGTTATCTGACTCTGTCCAGATAGACTTATCTTTCTCTTACTGAGTTTGTCTGAAAAATTATGTAGCATCATGCCCCTTAATAAGACCATATCCTATTTTATTTTTTATAAAGCTAAGGAGACAACTAATGAATTGCTGACATCTGTAATGAATAAACAGACAGTTATTCACAGAACACATAGAAATTTCTGTTCGACAGCATTTCACTTTTTGTGTACTGGCATTAGCTAAGCACTGACAACGTATGCCTGACCAGATGAGAACTGACGTCTGTCTTGATCCTAATCTAGCTGCTGTCTAGCCTGAGACAATGAAAACAATTTACCTCATCAATTCTTTAGCATAAAAATCCATACAGGAGAAAATGGGACTAGCCAGATAACTTTAAAGTAGTATAATCCTATTCTCTTACTCAGACAGTTTACAGATTCACTTTGTATAATTTGATATAGAGTTGATGAAAACTATTTGCACATTCTTAAGTCCTGTTTGTCATCTTTGAGGTTTATTCTTTCTGCAAGTAACAATATTATTTCTATGACTTTTGCATTTGAGAGCTAAATTTTGTCTGAGGCAATCAGCTACGATTTTCTAGAACTTGATTATTATGAGATTTAAGGAGTCACTATATTTCTTCTTTGTAACTAAATTTGTTGTACCGACATACACACTGCTGCACTGTATCTACTCACGCAATTTATAGTGCAGGTTTATTTCCTAAAATATGCTATGAATATTATAGGTCTTGCACTGAAGGCAAATAACAAAGCATCATGGAAAAAGCATGTGAAATGCAAAAGAAATAGGATAATGATAGGTGTGTTCTATAGAAAATTCAAGGTTTTTTTCCATTTACTATATCTACTGTGAACATTTTATTAAAATATATGTATATATAAGATTAATAGATTACTGTTTGTATTTTACTTAACTCACTGGTACTCAATGTAAGAAAGATAAATAGACAAGAAAAGGGATTACTTGGAAAATATGGAAACTAAACAGGACGGATGATAAAAAAAAAAAAAAAAAAAAAAAAAAAAAAAAAGGATGAGCAATTAATGAGCAATTAATGAAGGGCTGGAAATTAAAAAGGCATGTTCACATACAAGGTTTCAAAGTCTCCAGCTCTGCAGGAAGATTTAATAGTCCTCCTGGATAATTCTTTTTTGAATCTAATAGGTAGGTTCAAAAAAGGCAAGATAAATTTTGCTGCTTGGCCTACTAAAGGCTGCTTTGTCAGAGCTTTTCAGCTGTTGCACTATTTTCAGACTGTGCAGGTTCTCCACCCTTGCCCTGAGTAACTTTGTGTCTTCCATTAGATAAATAAGTTTCACTGATATATTAGCATCTTGCCATAATTACTGTATCTGTGATAGTGGGTTTGTACCTCTTCAACTCTGGCCTTAGTCTGTTTCAAAAAAAAGTAACTGAATCACTTATATGGTTGTCATTAATCTGAATTCAGTTCTAAATAATTTTGTAATGTAATAATTTATTGTCTAATGTGAGGAACAATTGCACATGTTCCTTTTCTTGCATGCTTGTCATGAATACATTTGTAAACTGCAACATGAAGTACGATCTGAATTAGAATATTGATTTTGATGGTATTAATAAATACAGTTGACACTGGCAACAGGATTTATTTAACATTTCACATTCCCATATGGCTGTAGTTTTTATAACTGTTTAAATTGTTCAATAGTTTTCTGTTTGTTTAACTGCTTGTTTGTAGTGGGTTTAGGGAGAATATTTTTAATGTTACATTTTTGCATTATTTTTATTATAGAGACCTCTGGTGGTCTTTGAGTATATTTACAAATATATATATATATATATAAATGATGAAGGCATGAAATATATATATATACACAAATATATACACATACACATACAAATTTTATATATATATATGTATATATATATATATTTCCTGTCTTCATCATTTATAGTGCAATCATAAAAAAAGTTTAAAGACACTTAGAAGTGATTTATGCATCATTAACAGTTGTTGCACTTCAGTTGAGTGGTTTTCACGACTGAATTTCAGTTTTGCTTAACGCATTGTTTTTCTGCATGTTGCAACAGCAATTTGATATAGTATATAGTTTGCACTTCCAGAGCTACAGCAAGCTGTCTTTTAAGCAAGATTACAAGATACAACTTTATTGTACTTTAGTTTTCACTCTCTGCTGTCTGCCAGAAAACTTGCCTATCACCCTGGCTATACAAATAAAACAGGTTTGGTGTTTTGGAGATGCACATTAAAAGAAAAGGAAGTTATTTAATACAGCTTTCTCCCCAGCTTGGTTGCACCTTTTTCTAGATCTAGGGGGAAAGAACAAAAAAAAAATAAATAAATTAAAAATTAAAAATTAAAAAATAAAAAAAAAATTCAAGTATGCTTTGAATTACTGTTAGTTAACACAGTCAGTGGTATAATTTAAGTCAAAACGTATTAGGAATGGCGCAGTTGGATAAATTTAGGACTATTCTTGGTGTTGTACAAGATGCTGCCCGGCAAATAAGAGCCTTGTAGCCTGGTTAGTAGACTGGCAAATAGTTGAAACGAAAGAAAGTTATTTGTGAATTCATAAGGACCTGGTTCAGAATAATTAAAGATTACTTGTATGTTTTCATGGTTTTTTTGTTTTTTTTTTTTTGTCTGGAAAACTGAATGTTTTATTGTTCTTGTTGTTTCAATAACAGAGAAAAACAGTTGCATCCAGGGTAATAATGCTTTGGGAATTTACACAGGCCCATTTGACAAGTTCCTTAATATAATTGTGCAGACTCCATGTTCTGAAAGTGAGCTTGCATTATTGCCACTCAGTTGCTAAGGGAGTGATTCTCAGTGGCACAGAATAAATGACTTACATATTCCATACTCTGAACCTGCACTAGTTTAACTAGAATAGACTTTCCTACTAGGTTGTGTCAATTAAAAGAAAAAAAAGTTTCATTATTTCTCAGCACTAGTAATTAAAACATTATCTTTTCTAGTTTAGACTTTTCAATTATGTCAGTTGTTGACAGAGTTATTAAAGCAGTAGTTCATCATTGATTAACAGTGTTACAAAGCTTTTTTCTATCGTCCTAACAACTTATTTGGTTAGTCTTCTGAAGGCGATAATAATACTAGAGATCAGTCTGACAAACAAAAATACCCAGGAACAATCATAAGTATCTTTCTGTTTAATACTAGTACACAAATGTAACTGTGATGAAGGGCATGTAATAGAGGGTTCCATTTTCCACCCTGATAATGACAGACTCAACCTACACCTCCATCATTACTGTTGAATGTTCATGCTCTAATATCTGCAGGATTTTGGAGAAGATCCAGTTCTTAAGGAATGTTGTAAATGACCACCACCTCTGCCAGCTCTGGGCACAGAAGTTCTTCCTTCCTGTCCACTGGAGCCCCACTCTGTGTGCCCAGACTGTCACAGATCTCTGTTATAAGGTGATGGATAGGGCTGCTGCTTACCCATTTGCATGTTCAGCCTGCAGCAAAACTGAATGTGTTCCAGATACAGATGAGCAAAAATACTGACACGGCTGTCACATATATAAGGTAGTTAATGAGATCACACACAAAGATATTTAAGAAAGGATCTAATTAGAAGATGGAACAGACTAGAGAAATCAGGTGAAGGGCTCGGTAAGATGCAAGTACTGTTTGGCCATATTTTATAAATGAGTGGTCCCATTCTACCTTTGCTTTGTTCCTTCCCATCCGCCTTCTCAAAACCATTCCTTCAAAAGCTTTGCACAGTCTTACAGCCTATCCTTCAATATTCCAAATCCTTATGTTCCTCTTGTTTCCCACCTGTTATCAGTTACAAGGTACAGATTGGCTCTCTCCAAAACTGCACCTGCAGTTTCTTGATGGTCCATCAATTAGCAACTGTAGTCTTCCGGTCCTTGGAATTACTCCTCATTTGTGACCGGGTTTGTGTCTCTGTATATTACTTCTCCCTTTACTCATTATCACCTTTTGCATTGAAAATGTCCTTGATCAGGTGACCAAAATGAAGTAGGCACATTCCCCTTCCATATACCATTACACCAGTTTTACTCCAACACACAGATCCTCCACACATATCCAAGATAAGAGCAAGCAGGCAAGGCATCCACTCTTTGCTGCCCCAATATCAGCAAGAGGCCCTATGTATCTCTGAAGCCACAACCCCACAGAGCTGCAGCTCCTTTGGGAGCTTGCTCCAGGTCAAATTCTCTGTTGTGCTGGCGTAGTTCTTCCAATGGACACTGGGGACTATGTCACCACCACTACTGAGCACAGGCATGCTCTTGTCAGCCTTTTGGTGTCCACTGCTGTGGCTCTCGGCTGCTTCTGTTAGCAGTAGCCTGTATCTGTAAGTATCAGTCCCAAATCACACTGGAGTGATCATTAGGGCAATAAACAAATAGACTAAATGTAATGTTCTGCAGACTACATAAAAATTCCAGTCTGTATATACTAGGAACAAGGAACAAATCAGGACAGGATTACTTCAGCTAGTTCCACCAAGAGGCCAAGAATTCCCTCTGGGCAAAAATCATGCTCTAACCAGTTGACGCATGGTGGGTAATACATTAACAATCATGTAGTGTTGAGATACAGCCTGAGGAATGTTCTGTCTAGACATGTTTTAGACCAATCTGGTTTCTACATCATAAAATTCTCAGAATCTCCTTACGCATTTTCCCATTTTGGAGATGAAGAACCTGAGACACAAAAGATAGAAAGCAACCTATCTGTGCATAGCAACTATGTAAGAAAGCCCTGTAAAAATAAATAAATAAATGTCAATAGGCAGAACTAGCATTATTTCTAACAAGTTCCCACTCAGCTAGGTGTTTGAGACATACGTTTCATTGTGAAAAAAATATGTATATACATACACAAGTGAGATGGTGGAGTTCTACTTGAAAGGGAGAAATCTTCAAAATAATGGGAAAGATCTTTTCCCTGGTGCTAAGTATATCATCTTGAACACAAAGATATATTTTGCAATGTGAAGACTGCTCTTCCTATTTTGAATTACTGCTTTTGCCATATATTACTTCATTCTTATTGCTCCTGTTCTGTAATAAGGACATTTTGTGCGTGAAGAGTCAAGCTAACAATAATTTCATAGAATTTATATCTGCATAAATTATTTATGCTTATGAAATTGAGCAGACTGCTTTAGCAGCTAAGTAGCTAGTAAAATTTTCTAATTATTAAGCTATTAAAACAATATGCACTATGGGGGAAAAATGCAATGTTCCTAGTTTTCATTCTTAATTAGTTTGCCTAAAATATACTTGAACCAGTTTTGAATTTTTATGTGTCCAAATTAAATTTCATAGTCATTAGTAAGCAAATGTATATAAATATCAAAGCTACTGATATAAAATAGTTTTTTGTAAACATGTACTTCTGCAATTTGAGGTTAACATACTATCTCAGATATGGGTAAAAAACTTGATTGGTTTCTTAAAAATTGAATACCGACCTCTGTAATTTTAGTATCTGTAGATCTCATTAACAGAACAAGAATAATCCTGTTTAGTTTATGAAAGCTTTGTATCATTAAAGGTATGATGACAACTATACTTGAATTTGAATCAGTTATTTTGCTACACTTGGCCTTCACGTGTCCATGTATCTCTGGATACCTACGTATTTTCTTTCTCATCCTGCTATTTGAAGAATGGCCCAAAGAGGAATTTTATGGATGAACAGAAGCATGGGCTCAATATGCCTATATAATAAATAATTTTTGTTTAATAAGAACATGTTATATATAAGAATGGTGTATATATATAACTATACATAATTACATAATATATAATGTATATATAAGAATGGCATATTGTTTTAGATGTGCATGCAAGCAGATTTTGATTTGTTGTAATGATGCTGACATTCTTGCTTCTTCAACGGCACACTGACAAAGAGGGTGCTTTTTTTCCCAGGGTTGTTTTTTCTGCTTTGTTTTTGTGAAATACCTTCTAAATTATGGGTAATAGCAAACACTTGTAGACATCTCTTTGGAGAGCTTGCAGGATGCAAGTAGTCTGTAGGGTACTAATGTAGTCTGCTATGATAAAAAACAGATAGTGAACTAAAGAAAACCAACTTCTTTGGCTGCTTGTTACTTTGATTTCAGTATTGCATCCCTGTCTGTGTACTGTCTGCAAAAGGAAAGTTGTCTTCTTTGAAGGAGCTGCTGTATCTTGTACAGAACTTTGTTACATTCATAATCTTTCATGCAGAATATCAACAAAAGCTTTGATGACTTTCCATAGATGACCATGGGCAGCTAAAGTGAATCTCACCAGGATCTCCGTCAACCACTTGACCTGGGCAAGGCAAGACTGAGGGGAGCCTAGTCCAGTCCTTCTACAGCTTTACTAGGACTGATGGCTTCTGACTGACATGGGGGCTGAGGTTTGGGTGATTGAGGAGAACACCAGAGCGGGCAGGGCTGAGAGCCTCACGGCCATGGCAGTTCCCAAAAGCTTTAGGCTTATGTGTATAAATACATGCATAGTAACTTCTACCAGACCTCAGTATGCTTAGAAGTCAAGGTATGATCATGCCTGCCATTTCTTTGATACATGCCACAACATAATTTCTGGACCAAAAAAGAAAAAACCACCATGTAACATGGAAATCGAGACCAATAACTTTTTATACCCTGAATTCTTTGTCATAGACAGTTTGATGTTTCTTCTTACTTTCGAGCAATAACCAAGACTGGTGTGATCTCACACATGGTGCACAGTGAATAGCTGTCCTGCCCATAGAGAACATTATCCTCTTTTGGATTGGTGTTGAGTTTCCTGAGCTACAGAAGATTAACTGCAGAGGTTATACCACCTTGTGATGACTTTCCTTTTTTTTTTATTTTTCTGGAATTTTGCCACTTAACTTACACGATTAAAGAATATTAAGAGTAATTGGTTTTATTATTATTACTATTATTACAAGTTAGGTTGTAAATGCAAGATTTATTTTAATGATATAAGCATTTTTGTTCCTTCAAGTATACAGATTATTTCAAAAATAAACCTCAGACTACATCAGCTCTGTGATAGAAATAAGGCTCCAGTACACAAATCTGATTGTTCTGTTTGAATTGAAGGATGTAGCAGAACTCATACAGGTCATTCTGAGTATATTAAACATCCAAGTGAACATAACAGTATAATTTTTCTTTTAGAGACAGTTTTTCTGCCAGTAGTCATCCAGTGCTGGGCTGTCATGACCTTTGCTCCACCCTAATTTTGTAATCTCCCATTGTCCTGAGGTTAGAGTCTTAGAATTAAGGTTAATGTTTTCCCATGGCTCACAATTAAGATTTATTTTTCTTTAATATCATCTAAAATTATTAATATACTATATATATATACTATATATATATATATACTATATTTTTCTCTGCCTGTGTAGAAAACAATGCTGTTGTCAGATACTTTTTTGAAGTCAGTTCTGTGATTTCCTCTCTGGAATGGTGGCCAGCATCTTTGTATTCAAGAGCTTAACTTATTCCTTAGCTTCCCAGCATCTCACTGATTTTCTCAGAACTCTCTGTCTTCCTTCTGGGCTTTTAAGTTGCAAAAAAAAAAAAAAAAATGGTTTTTGCTGGCTTATGAATCAGTCTGTCAACATCTTGGGACTGTAAATTACAGCATACTTACTACAGTTTGCTTGAATTGGCAGAAACTACTTGTAGATATGTCAGCATCTTGTGATTATTATTAGCAGCAGTATGACATATCTGGTAAAAATATTTTTTAATGTTGCTCTTAGTCTTTTCCAATTCTTGTAGCATTTGGGAAGCTCTTCTGCTTTTATTGATTTGAAAACATGTTATGGTAGGCAGTCAGATAATCTTGATTAAATTTTAAAACAAACAATAACAACAAAAAACAATGCTCCCTGCATTTTTATTATTAAACTCTTTCAAATTTATTTGCTTGTTTTGGCACTCTCTTTTTCTACTATATCTAAGAATTGTGTTTCCACACTTTGTTTTTTTTTTGTTTTTTTTTTTTTTTAAAGATTCTAATCTAACAGAGACTAAGAGTCTGAATTCCATATCATCTATGTCACTGACTTCCTGTGCTACATACATTGTATGCATTTACTTCATCTGCAAAGACCCATAAAATATACTGTTCCTATATTATGATGTTGGCCCATGATTTCAGAGGCAGATGGTGGTATGACAGTAGAGGTTGAACCTTCCCATCAATATTCTGTTCCATTTTGTTGCCCTGTAACAAATGGTAGTGGGGGTGGGGACAAACACACACATACACACACACAAACTGACAAAACTGTATCTGACTGAAGAGTGCATATGAAGCGAAGGTGTGGAATTGAATTCCTCCACATAGAAAAAATGGCACCCATTGACATTCACTGCTGCTTGCTGAACTTTCATGGAGACCAACTGTGTAATCACAGTGAGGTGATGTGTGGCACATTTTAGTAGTGGTGACAGCAATGAGAAAGATAAGCCACGTTCTGGACAGCCACATATATTTTTACAAGCATAGAATGCCAGCTCTTGTTCATTGCTGGAGAAAATACGTAGTTGATGATGGTGAATATGTTGAAAAGAGGTGTTTTGTAGCTGAGGAGTTATTCTAATAATCAAATAGTGTTACTGTGCTCTTTGTATCTGTTGTATTTTCCATTGAAATAAACAGGAGGCATTTCTGTCAGTGTGACCTACATGTAATTATTATAAGGATGTTGTGAAATCTAATATTTGTGAACCATGACAAGCACACACTATATTATTTTAGTCCGAAGTTTCATGAGAGAAAATGTGTATTATTTTAAAGATTACCTCAGAAGAATGCGGACATCTAATAAACTAAGAATATAATTAAAAACTTCACTCTGGGAAGGTTTACTTTTGCTTCAAGTTAGAGTTAAATAAGCTATATTGCATGAAGTAATTTTTTTACATTCTACTCACTTATGTGAAATACTAATTTTCACCTCATATCATTGCTTATAAAATGTAGTTCAGCATAATTTTTGTATTTGTAAAAAATGCCTTTATAAAAATGTTGTAACGTTAAATATCATCATACATTATGAATGAATTTGTAGCATCCACAGGCATCAAGGAAAATGTGAGAGGAAGACTCCCAGGGTCTGGAGTAGGAATCAAAAGACAGAACTTAATATCCTGCTCTACCAGAGACTTTCTTTCTGAGAAGTCACAGCCAATGTGTTTTAATGTCATAGTTCCAAGGAAGAAAAATAATGTGCTAACATAAATCTGCAAGAATTTAGATATTCTGAGAAACTTATGTTTCTAGAGATATGCAGGAGTTTCTTAGCCAGATATAATCAGAGTTGTTTCTGTCATTCCTTGCTGATTTATGTATACTTTTATTAGCTGCTTACACTGAGAACACTGGTGCCAGTAATTGTGAATTAGTTTCTGTGGACTCTCTGACAGTGTTGCTAGAAGAATATGCAATTTTTAAAAACTTCAGTTTTCTACAGCTATCATGCCATAGTCTGCTTTACTTTAATGGAATACTCATTGCACAAATACCTAGGCAGGAATTTTCAGCAAAATGCTTTGCACTGAAAATACACATCAACAGAAGTGTTGGTGCAAAAGCATTGTTTTAGACCAGATTTTTATTCATGTAAAGAAAAGAAATGGGGGGGGGGGGGGGGGGGGGGAAGGACACACTAAATTTTAAACAATTGGACAATTTACAATTTTTAAAATGAATAAAATAGATTTACTTTTTCAGTCACTATTTTTTTCATTTGAGATGACATTAGGATAGTCAGTGTTAGCATTTCATCCTTTCAGAATGTTTCCTCTGTTTCTTTTTGAACATTACTATTTTCTGGATAATCAATATACTTTAGTCTAAATTCTCCCAAGTTTTCACTAGCTTAGCCATGGATGCAGCAACCTTTTAAGAAACAGTACATCCTCCTTGAACAATACTGAGGAGTAGGAAGAAGTTACTTGTTGGGTGATATGTAATGATCAGTTAGGAGCATTAAACTCCTGGACTTAGGAGAGAAAGAATCTGAGTCCCCTGGTCTCCATCAGTCAGCTGGGGAAGAGCCAAGCTCCTCCAAAGCAGGGGAAAGGTTTTACATTTTTAAGTCAGCTCTTTTTCCTTTAAGTCCCAGGGCTTTTAAGTGTTGCTGTTTCAATGGTTACACTCCATCTGTTTTCACTTTCCTTATCAATTCTCATTTTCACTCACTTACTTTCTCACATCTCAACAAGTATTTTCCCAGCAAGCTAGAGCCAAGGTCAGCTGGAGGGGTTATGACTCTCTCAGATGGCCAAACCCTACCACAGGAATATATGGTGATGAATGAGAAGGTACCAAGAGAGAAGCCAAGAAAGCAGTAGAACAGAGAAATGAAGTTAGATATGGGAAAAATGGGCAGAAGATCACGCTGTGAATGGTTTACGATGCTAAACCAAATTTTATGAATAGGTTCTAATCAAAGTATAACTTTGAATTTCATGTTCCTGTATGGGGAACAATATGGCACAATGATGAAAGATAACAATCAAATATATGAAAGATACTGTTGGCATCAAATTACCAAGAGAATTTGAGGATATCAAAGACAATTTTTTCTGTTTTAATTCACATATGTAGTAAATTTCACTTCTAAAACACTTTTGTGTTTTATATTGATTTCTTTAAGATATTCAATATTGACTGAAGGAAAAGAAAAAAACATTGTTTAGATTATGCTCTGAGGCACTGCAAGCCATTCCCATACTTGCCTTCCTCTACAGATCCAGTGAGGCTGCAGTAGAGCTGGGCTATGATCTCCCCCCCACAAAGCATTGTTGGGCCCAGCCACAGTCTCTTCTTGCCCATTCTTAGCCTGGCCGTGTGCTAGGGCTACCCTGTTGCACCACCCGTCTGCTCTGCTTCTGGCTGGGTTGGTAGGAGTTGGCCTGGCTAATTTATTTATTATTCATTTGAGTTTTCATCTTATTTTGACAGTACAACAGATGTATGTGATCATACAGTAGTGTTGAGTTTGGACACTATAGTCTGACTCACAGTGCAAAAAGAACATTATGTTCCACGGAATAGTGTTTGTTACTGATTATTCAGTCCTGTGAGCATCATTATGGATAAGTAATTTATTAAGTAATTTCACTATTTATCTGTATTTCTTTGTTACCCTTCGTTTGATACAAGTTAT
The DNA here is from genome assembly GCF_054131305.1 of Coturnix japonica. Lineage (NCBI taxonomy): Eukaryota > Metazoa > Chordata > Aves > Galliformes > Phasianidae > Coturnix > Coturnix japonica. The sequence continues at coordinate 50,220,525 of NC_140664.1, forward strand.
TCCTAAGCACACATGCCTTTAGCATGCATTGTTCAAACTTCATTACCTCCAATTAGAATAGCCTACTGGGAAAGTCCTTAAATAAATCACAGAAGTTTTGATACAGGAGTTGATTTGATCGTCTTCCACACAGACTTACAAGGAGTACAGTTGACAATATCTTTCTAAATGCTTAGAAAAAAATACTGGAAAAATTACTTAAGTACCTAGAAAAATTACACCCAGAATGTACCACATAAATGTGCAAAAAAGAATAGAACATATATGCTAATAAATACCAAATGGGCAGGAGTTAAGTGGATGAGACCAGTTAACAACAATGCCCAGTGACAGAACGAGAAGCAATGAGTACAAACTGGACTGTAAGAAGTTCCATATGAACACAAGACAATAAATAAATAAAATTTTAAAAATAAAAAATAAAAAAGCTATGCAAAGTGGATGACAGAGCACTGAAACAAGCTGCCCAGAGAGGCTGTGGAGTATCCTTCTCTGGAGATATTCACAACTCACCTTAACACTTCCCTGTGCAAACTACTGCACAGAACCTGCTTTAGCATGTCCAACCCACAACCTGTAGTCCATAAGCAGCACAGACCAGCCCATTCTGTACCCACCTCCTTCCCAGCATCATCATGGCAGCTGTTTTCTTTTCTTGAAGGTGTTTCAGCTGTAGGATGAAACAAACAGTAAGAATACAAAGTATTTTTCTAAAGATTCTCCTATTGTGATAATGGTATTCTCTTGTGATCTGTGATAACATTAAACTTTTGTAAGTTGTTCCTGTTTCTGGTTATCTACAGGTTGTTTTTAAGTCACTAGAAAGTGTGAGATACGGGTGCTCTGTTTAAGTGGGCTTCTGTGACTGATTTCATTTTCATTTGTATTCTGTTTTTGTGAACTTTTTTAATTCTTCAAACACTTCTTCTGAGATCTTTCCCTGATTTGTCATTTCATTTTATAAACAAATCTAGAATTACTACCCTTTTCTAACATTCCAAACAAGAATAAAAATGTAATGTTTATTGATCCAGCAGTCAACAATAAACAATATTGCAGAACTGTTGAGGGGAAAAAAAACACACAACAACAAAACAGAACAAACCAATGAAGCAACATCTCATTAAAACACTCATTCTATCAGTTGCATGAAAAACATAGTAAATGTAGTAAAAATAGATATGTTATCTCATTTTGCTGCAAAACTGCAATTTTCCTGGTTCCATTCCTTATCTATACTAGTAAGGGCTGTAAAAGCCACACTGTGTAGAGCTGCGTCCTGCAGATTGCTTTCCTCATGTGTTTACAGTATATTTTGACTATTTGCTCTTCAATTAAATCTCCTATTATCTCTCACTGTAATCCATTCCTCTTATAGCTGCTTGTACTGATATTATTGGAAGAATAGTGTTACATCATGTTTTTTACTTTTCTCCTGCATTCTTATTTTCCCTGCATCAGCAGTGTGCGCTGATCTTCCATCAGATCAATTAATGTATTGTAGATCCCTTCCTGCATGAACATTAGTTTGTTCCAATTATCTTTACATTATTATATATTATACATATAATATTATATCCTTTATATATGTTAAATTGTGTATATATATAGTTTTCTCCCCACTACTACATTCTGGACCATGGCGGCTTCCATGAGCTGGTACAGCATCAGTGGGCTGCCGTAGCTACTGTGGGCCTGAATAAAGGGCTAATTTTGTTATACTGTTAAAATTGTAAAAGTAGTTAAGCATGAACAGTGGGAAAGACATGGGGTCCAACCCGCACGAGACTATGATACTATGATGATACCTCAACCGTAACCCAAGGAGCCTGCTGATTTGTCCAAGGAGCCACATCCCAGAAACCATCCTAGAAACTGAACCAGTTGAAGATGGAATACTTCCTCAAACTACACTAGGGTCAGAAGAACACCGCAAGGATGACATACAGCCTTCATCCTCATGAACACCAGGAGGTACTATGCATTTGTAGAAGCATTAATTAGGGGTGGAGTTTGGGCATGAAATATTGTAATGAATTTCTAGAATTAATTGTTAAAAATCCACTCATTTTAGAAATACCATGAATATGCATGTATTCCTTCCATAAATAAAGATGTTTACCTGCTTTCAGTGTGCAGGCTAGGAAGAAATTATACCCCCTGCACCTGTCTCCAAATAAAACATACCTGCTTTATAACTACTTTGTGGTGATAGAGTTTGTTCTGTAAGTCAGGCTGTAGTGGTTTGTGTAAGCTGCACAGTCACTTCTGCAGGCTGCTGAGGCTCCTGTGGATCCTTATGGGAACTGTTGAGTCAAGGCGTGAGCCACTGATTGATCATCTGGGGCAAGGACTGAGTCAGCCATTTAACACAGGTGAAGGAAATTCAGGTTGCCTTCTTCAGAAGAACTTCAATAGACTGGAATCAGCCACAGATAAAGAAAATAATCCCACCACCATAGAAATTACGTGCGTATGGAAGAAAAAAAATAAAAAAAAAATGCGCTATCTGTATATCTGTTATTCCAGTTATGGGTCTGTTAGCAATTAGCCACTGAAGTTCAGATTTTACTTAGTCAAAGGAAAAATTATGGAATTTTTACTGCTTCCGCTTCTCAGCAGTGACTTACTGCCATCTGAATAAAAGCTAGTACTGAAAATTTAACTCAAAGTGTCATTTCTTCTTTCTCTTATGGTAAAAGTTATTATATTCTCTGTTATGAGAGCAGAATTGTAGCTGTTTCTTGTTTTGTTTATTTGTGAAGTCAACCCATAATTTTCTTTTCACTTGATAAAATCCCTTCACAATTCTACCTACATTTTATTACATCTAATTTTCATTATAGACCCTTGCATAGTTTAGATTTTTAATTGTTCAAACTAAATTTATATTGTCACTAAACCTTTTGACGATGATAAACAGCTGTTACAATAGGTTATGTAATACATAATAATACCAAACAGTTTATCGTGATTTTGTGATTTTTATTTGTATTCCACATCATAAGCTGAAAGAGTTAATGCTGTAGTTCCATGAAACGTCAGTATTTCTGGTCTCTTGCTTCCAGAAGAGAATGAATGAACTACAGCTTCCCAGAAGACTTCATTTTCCATTTCCCATTTGGAGGGAATGATAAAACTGACTTAGTAAGTCACAAGACTAGCTTTTTGCTCTCTGTATTCCCTAGTCATTTTGCATACAGCATTAGTATAAGGACTTCTGTTTTGGAAACTCTCTCATTTTATTTATTCACTTCAATTCCAGTTGTATTATATTGTATTATCTCACATATCACTGTTAAATGTAGTAAGCTTTGTTCTCTAGCATGTTGCTACTGTTTTCCTCCTAGGCCCATCTCCTTATCTTGTCACTTTCCCATGACATGAGTTGAATGAGCCCAGTTACAATCAAAAAGATTAACACAGTGGGAGAGGGATATAGCAATATAAAAGCAAGGGGACCAACACAAATAGGATGATATGTCACAGGAATTGTAATTGTGCTTACTACTCTCCAAAGGATGATATTTCACAGGAAGAGTAATTGTGCTCACTGCTACTCCAAAGATCTATGCTTACAGAAAGTACTCCACAAAGGTGAGATCTCCACCTGGGGATCCTTCCCTAGGGGCAGTCAGCCCTTAAATGGGGTCTAAGAGAGGTTCAGTCAGGCTCCACCCCTTCACCTGTGCTCCCAGGTTTGACTGGGTTCTTTCCCCAGGTGATCAATCAGTGGTTCAGGCTGTGACTTAACACATCCCTGGAGGCATTCAAGGCCAGACTGCACGTGGCTCTGGGCAGCCTGGTCTGGTGGTTGGTGACACTGCACATAGGAGGGTGGTTGAAACTAGGTGTTCATTGTGGTCCTTTTCAACCCAGGCCATTCTATGATTCCATGAAGATTATGTTCTTTAGAAAATTTCAAGTTTGTGTTAGAAGCTTATAGTTGATTAACTCTTGGCTAATGCAATACATCCATAAGGATGCTAACCCTTGCTGAACTCTAACAAGTGAAGGCAGATCACCTTCTCAGATACTAGGCAAGCCTTATTTTTCAGTCTGTCTGTAAACAAGATGAGCAGCTGAGTTCTTAAGGCCTGTAAAATATTTAAGGCTTATTACTGGGACAGACTAGTGGTAGTCCCACCCATCTGAAAAAATAAAAATAAAGAATAGAGAAAAATAGAACAAACATACCCCACAAAACAACAATAATCTGATATTACAGAAGTTACTAAATCAGTTTAATGATGATTTCAGTTTCTAATTCTGATATCAGAATTTGCTTGCATATTTTCTCTCATTGCAAAATTACATTTTTGAAGCCTATTTTTATTCCACAACATCATAGTTTTCAGCAATTGTTGAAGCTCAATTGCCATAGATAAATTCTGGAGGAAGCCTGGTGGGTGGAGAAACGACTTCTTTAGGCTTAGAGACTGACATCTCTCAACTCTAGCAATGACTTTCTTTAAACAAGGAGCAGAGATTTAGCATAATAAGAAACCAGAGAAGTTTTGCCTAAGAATACCTTATTTTTGAGTGGACACTTGCACAGTAAGTAAAAATGTGTATTTTTAGAATACAAATGAATATAGAATACAAATGAATAAATGTGAAGGAAACCTTACTTGAGATGTTTATGTCAGTAATTTTTTCTTTTTTTAGCTTCCTTCCAATACACTTATGCTGTTCTCATTTTTATTTAACTATTCCAGTAGTTAAGGGGTTTTTTATAGTTTCTCACATTTTGTCTTAGTTACAGTAACTTAGAAGTTCATGCATAACAGCTTTTATTCTGCTGCTTTCTTATGTTTCTGTCTTTGTTTTCTTCTGAAGAAATCTGTGCCATCAACTTGGATCAAGTTAAATGGTACAGTATGTATGTGTATCTGGCTTATCTGTGATAGGGTCCTGGATACTGGGGAAAATGCACCTTTTCATTTTTTGCCAGGCATTCTTGTGTGTAAGCATGACAAAATGCTAAGGATAGGGAAAGAATAAGATTAAGCAAAGTAATTTACTGATATTAAATTTACTGAGCAGTGTGCTACTGAAAAAACATGAAATTAAAAGTGTTGAGAGAGTAAATATTTTTGTTATACACTTCAGTCTTTCCTATGCTTTTATAAATGACAAAAGCACTTTAAGCCCAAAATGCAAGTAGTAAGAAATGTCTTTTTCCTTTTCAGTGAAAAAGTAAAGTTCTATAGTAATATTAGTAAATTTTGTGGAGGTGAATGTAGGTATGAGGCTAACCCATCTGCAGTCAATTCAGTATGTGTTAACCTTTTGGGCAGTTATATGCAGTTAGAATGGATCAATTTACCAAGGGGCTTCTCTGAAGGATTATGCTAGTGAGTGATTTTTAAAATTTCTTTAGAACTATCTTAGATGCAAGAAATTTGCAATGATCTTAACCCTCAGTTTTGCAGTGGGTGTTTATCAGTTCAGACTGTAACTGGCAGTTGGTTTGAGACAACTTGTAAAGAACCAAATAGATTAGACAAAGTACTTTAATGAGAGAGCATTTTAAAACTATTATAAACATTGTTGTCTTTAGACTAACATCAACCCTTTTTTCTTCACAACCAGTTCCTGGATATGCAATGGCATAATACTTGTAGATTATTTGTAATAGTTGAGTATAACCACATATGCTGTTCCTTCTACAATAATTGAAAAGTGATTTTTTTTTTTTTTTTCACTACAATTTAATTCAAGACATTTCCCTGACACTCTGCCCAGATCAAGTTATTTTTTCTATGCTCCATAATTTTGGGAGCAACATGCATATCGCTTCATGGCACTGTCTCATCCTGTACATGATAGTCTTGGGTGATTAATAATGTTTGCCTTGAAACTGTGATGAGTTTCTGCAACTGGGGAGAGAAAAAATAAAAGCAAGTAGAGGAACAGCTTGCAAGTAAAGGAGTTCTAAATTCCTGCAGTTCTGTTTGGGCTGCTAACTGAGAAAAGTGCTTTAAAACTGAAATTTGTTACTGAATTATCCAAAAGTATATTTTTTTTATAATACTTGAGAGGTGATAAGTAGATACAAATAAAGAATACTGCAGTAAGAGAAAATATTGCATTCCTGTAGTTACTGTGTATTAGAAAAGGGGAAAAATGGTACAATGATCACTTTGAAAAAAACTGTAACAACAACAAAGCAGGAAAAAAAAAATGCACCCTGTGATCTGGATTTTACTTCTGATTTAATCTTGAGTAGGGGCAACTGACTTAAAGTCATCATGATAGCATGGCACGAGGTCTTAAATATATTCATACTTTTTATGGCCTCTTTAATTGCTGTAAGCCTATAAGTACTTTTAAGACACTTTCACCATCTGCATGCAGCCAATGTTCATCTTGTTTTTGGACTACAGGAAAAAATCAGAAACATACTTGTTTGTATGTTTCTTTTTTTTTAATATATAATTTGATGTTTTAAAGACATAATTATGAGAGTTCCTTTTCTGAAATGGTTAGAGATGAAATCCAGACAATCTGAAACCTAAATGAAAATACTCTTTTTATTAGTAACATAGTGCTTTCAGTATTGCCAAGTTTTGTAACTCAAAATGTTGAAGGCACAAATTGTTCACATTAGTGAGAATGGTAATGCCAGAGTGATACTGTTATTTATGTCCTCTAAAAAAGAAATCCTTTTTTTTTTTTTTTTTTAATGCAGTAACTATGTTTACAGTGTTTGAAGATCTTGCTATTTGACTATTGAGTATATACAGTAATGCTTTCTAGTAAAAACTGTTTTACAGGTAATTTGAGGTTTCATTTACTGTGGGGGAAAAAAACAAAAAGGTAATAATCTGTACATGAGGACTGAATGGGTGATGTTATTAGAGAATATTCCAGTGGGATATGAGATATGGCTGTAGGAAGAGCCATGGAAGACACAATAAGACAGTAGTCTTTTTTTAATTTGATACAGGTTTTTAATAGAAATATCTAAGTTTTTCCACTTTCTTCCCCCCCGCCCCTGTCCCATTGAGTGCCCTTTCTCTGTGGTCAGTGTAGCAGAGCTTCTGCATCATGGATGTCATATGGTGACAGTGTTATTGATAGGAGTGGGAGGATAGGTATGTTCCTTTCTTCAAAGTAAATGTACTGTCAGAGAATTCTCTTATTTAAGTGAAGAGTCTTGTGTCTATAGCTGCTACTCTTGTTGAAAAGACTGCTTTATTGTTATTAATAGATGCTGAAATATTAATAGGGAAGTAAACATGTTCCTTAAAACTGTGTATAAGGAAATCTGGCTTCTCAGTCTGAAATCCTGGCAAGGGATACAATGAGATTTTTTTAATTGAGAATATTTAGCTGTTCAAAGCTATGGCAAATACAATATAAGCTATGTGAAATGATATCAGTTTTATACCTCTAGCACATGCTACGTAGTTGGCCTGTAGTATCAATTTCAGAACACCAGTGGCATCATGCATTGTTATATGTCAGTTGCAAAAACTGGTGTGCTGATTTGAAGAAATATTTCTTACCTTCTGTATTAATACCACAACCCTGAACTTTAATGTGAATTATTTCATTATTATTTCATTTTTTCAGAAATGAGCTTTTAATTTTTCATCTTTTCCTTGCTGCATTCTCATATCAATGATAATCTAAGATAAATATTTGCATAATGTCTGGTTAATTACATAGTTAATTACAGAAATATATATATATATTTGCTAGATTATAGACATCCAGAGAGAAATATCATCAGGTATTTCAAACTCAGGATCTGAATAGGAGTGAGGGGTAGCATAAAAATTCACAAACTATGGTTAAGTCTTGTGCATGTACTTAATTAATGGGATTAGAACAGTTAATTTTAGCTTGTGCATAATTAGGAGGCAGGGGTCATAGTCTTCAGTTTTGAAAGTTATGCAGGAATACAAGTTGAAGAAAGTAATATTTAGCAAAGGACAATATGGCATAATGTTTTGTTGGATAAATGACTTGTTCATAAAAGAAAAATATTTTGATTTTAGTTTTGATAAAGCCTGGCCAATAGGAGTCATTTTCAAGTTAGTGTGAAGTGGCCTTAAGGTTGTAAATAATACTGTTGGCCAAATCCCAATACTGTGCAGATGAGAAAAGGATGCAGGAAATTCTGTTGTTTATACACGTTTCTGTAACTCTGAGAAGCAAGAGGAGCCTAGAAAATCCAGAGGGTAAGGGGTCTTAAGATTGGATTTAATAATTAATTCTTATATTTCTTTTGGGTTACTATCATGCTGATAGTGGAGAGGAAAACAATCTGCAGTATTCAGTAAAAAATACTGAAGATCAGAAAGCAGCCTTTGAAAAGCAGCTAAATTAGATTTAGCTGTCCCTTCTTTCCTTTTACTGACACCAAGTAACATTAATACTAACACTCTGTTAACCATGTCTTTTCACTTCTTCCCCCCCCACACTCCCCCTTTACTATGGAAAGTATACCTCAATACTGAAATTCTTTTTCGAATCACTCTGTGAAATATGCCTGAAGTAGACAATGCTGGTAAATCCTTAATAGTTTTTAATCACTGATGTTTTAAAAGTTAGTGTCTGAGAACTATTTGCAGCTGTTCATATTGCATGTTATTGTTAGGAAGTGGTCTCAGTATTTCTCTTTTCTAATTAATATAATCCTCGTTTCCTTCGGAAAATATCAGATAGCATAAGAAAAAAAGTGGGAAATACAACATAATCATACTTAATTGAATTATTATTTTTTTAGTATTACAATTTGCTGATTCTGGATAAAGGTGTCTAGTTTGTCATTATTTGAAAGGCTGTACCCCAGATGATGTGAGAATGCATGGACCATCTGTCACCACTGAGAACCAGGAGCCAAATTTCAAAAATAATTCTGATGAGTTCAATAAATGTATATAGCAAGTAGAATTAACAGCCCTCCTACTGAATATACAGTTAGCTGTGTTTTGTCTGTCTTACTTTGAAGTAATTCTTAAAGCCATTTTGTAAGGCAGACTCTAGTATCAGTAATCTTATTGCTATAAGCCTAACTCCTCTTCTAGATTATTTATGTTTAAAAAATTTACATTTCTGAAATATTTTGAATATACTTCTTTACATAATATACTGAAGATAAAATTATTTCCATAGAATTATTGGTATCATCAATTGAAATAGGCATATCTCTCAATATCATTAAATGTTCCTGATAATTCTGCAAAAAAAAAAAAAAATAAAAATTGGAGGAAAAATTAACATGTCTGCCACTTTCATGTATGTGTGTGTAGTATGCTTTGAACTGAGGCCATTCTTTCAAATTAAATATTGACTTTAGGTGGACCTGAGGTATAAATTCATCAGAAAACAAATACTATAAAGTAACTGGTAATGGGTAAACTGAAAGTACTGTCACTGAGTTCAGCAACAAAGGGTGTTGATCTTGGAATCATTTAAACCATACAAATTTACTGTTCTGCTGGTTGGCTAATCTGTTGGCTCAAGAGACTAGCAATTGTGATCCACATTAATAATTCCATCCTAATAACTATTATCCCTTTAGTATCTGCAAAAGATAAATAATAATAATAAAATAATGTTTCAAACTATATTGAGAATAAAAAATACTGCCATTTTTACAAAAAAAAATTTAATTAACACACTTCCTCTGAACGTTCATTGGTGAGTATGTACAAAAATTAAGGGCAACTTTCTATCAGGATAAACTACTAGTGCAGATTTAAATTCATCTTGCTTTATTTGGATTGCTGAAAAATATTGTAACAATGAGGTATACATTTTGAATTTCGGTGTTGCTTTTACTTTTTAAAATATCCATTGCAAGTCACTACAGTGGTACACTTGAATGAAGTATTTAGCAGCAACATTCCAAGGGAAACACAAACCTTACATTAATATTCAGGCTTTGTTAATTATCTATGTAAATGAGCATGTGCTCTGAAGTGTATTGTGCAGCTTTTCAGGGTTTGGTTTATTTTCATCCAATTGCAAACAAACCCCCCTTGAGGGTCCTAAGAGGGTCTTAGCCCTTTAGAGCACTAAAAGTTTTTCTGTACTTTATATATAAATTTTAAAAATGATGTGCAAGCATGAACTTTCTATTCCAAAGATCCATGTTTGTGCAACACAGGACACAACACAGAGGGCTATTTTAGAGAGGAACATTCCGCTCCTCTAGGAAGAGGAAGCAGTTCCTTCTCTGCCTGTAAACTGTTTATATAGATGTGAAAGCTGCTTTTACTTATGTCATTATCATTACTGGGGGCCTGATTATTCAGTACTATTCACTCCCATAAGTGCGATCCATTTCTTAAGTAGGTGTCAGTAGATCTAAAGGTAATTATTCTTCTGTGATAGAGTTTCTAGAGAAAACTGCATCTAGAAGCAGTGGTTCTAAAGGACGTACCTTGGAAAACAGAGATAAAGACTTTATTTGCATTTATATTAAACTATGTTGTAGCAAAATAGAGAAAACAACAAACTCTTGGGTAACACTGAAATTGAAATAATCAATTTCAGTTGAAATTGAAATAATCAATTTCAGTTTGTGAGTTTTGTTTTCCTAGCATGGATTGATTTGTAGCTCATGTGCCTATATAGAGTCCATCTCTGTAATGATTGCCTGTTCCTTGCCCTTACTCTTCAATTTCTCAGCTTTGAATCTTCTGCTTTAAATCAATGAGTTACAACTGTAATTGCAAACTAAACATTAATCTCATATTTGCAAGAGCTGCTTTAAAGTTAAAGTTTTTCCTACATTTTCTAAACAGATCTTTATTACAGTTAAAAGTTATTTCGGGATAAGCTTATATATAATAAAGAGAGTATGCAAGTTAGTTCCTAAATACCACTTCTATTGTTATTATAATCCATTCCTGTTGCACAAACCTTTTTGGAGGGCTTGGACTTGGTCTTTAATTTTCTAAGTTGTTTAAAAAAAAAAAAAAAAAACATTTTCCTGTGACTTTTTTATGGAGTATTAACAGGATTGTGCAAGTCAATTTGTTCCTAATTTTACTGACATAACATAGAGGTATATTAACATATAGAAAATGAAATGTTATCTAGAAAGTAATTTCCTGTTAAGGCATGATAGAAACCATATTCCTTGTTCATCTGGAAAAGCAGGTTTCTGAGCTAAGTACGCTTTTATTCCTGTTCCATTTTTAGTCTATGTGGTAATATATCATTGGCTGATTTATTGTGAAAATGATCCTCCCTGAACAGCCTGATTCTCTGGGCTCATGCTGCTTCTAGGTCTGATTTACATTAGGTTAAATGAGAGAAGTTTCATGCCAGATCCCATATTTAATGTCAATCACATAACTGGAGGAATACTAGGGAAGAATACCAGGCAAGAAGTGCCCAGAAAGCTCTTCTTGTTTTTGCTTTAATGCTTTTTAACCTATTTGCAGTTTACTTGAATGCTTCTCCTTAACTTTGGTAGGTATCATTTTTGGCAAAAGGATGGTAGCTTCTTCTGACTGGAGTAAAATATTCAAAATAAATTTTGTAGTGGAGCCAGGATCAGTAACTTTGTATGCAATTGATTTTTACCTCTTTTGGTGTTACCTACCTCTATAGGCAGTGGGAAGATAAAGATATTCATGCTTCTCTATGTTTGTGACCATTACCACATAATACACAGTACTTCATGGATTATTTTATATAATTCTTGTAACAGTGGAACTATGGCCTTTGTGATGATATATATTATCTCTTAGTACATTTCTTTCATATTTGTGGAGTTTGAATCATCATAAAATAATGTGACACCATTAAAAACCACCAACCCTTGAACTACTAAAAGACAAAAGATTATTAATGTTAATATACTACAATAGTTAAGGATAACTGAAACTAATTACATGTAAATGTCCAAGAATTAATCCCCTTAAAGAAAATTCTGTAAAGACCTAATGGCTTCTAAAACTATTCCGATTAAACTGAGTGAATCTCTGTACAGCAGAATTCTGTTAATTATTATCCAACTGAACTGGAGTGGTTGAGCAAGCTGAAGAAATAGGCTCTGACCCAGAGAAAACAAAATATTCTTGAGCATTCTTATGTGGGTGGGAAATTGCTCAGTGTCACTCAGGAAACTGGTGAGTGTTTTGAACAAAAATTGTTTTGTATCTTAACTGTTGGATTGTTTTATCTGGAAAAAAAGTGTCAGATATCTGTGATTAATTTTGTCCTTCTCCCAGTATTATGAAATTGCTTTTGAAAGTAGGTCATGTTTTTCATATGAAAAGATCATGAATAATTACAAGTATAACATAATGATTTGTTATCTTATATCATTATATACTTCCAAGGTATTGCCGAGAGCTTTTTAAAAAAGCAGGATTTTAAACTTTTTTTTTGGCGGGGGGGATATTCAGAGCTTTAATCTTCACACTGGAAATAATGTCCACTCAGTGTTTTGTTACAAGGGAGGGGAAAATGCCTATAGAAGAAAATGGACCTATACAGATAAAACTCATTTTTTAACACAGTAATATATAAAATGTAAAGAGATGTGATATAAACTTGTGATACTTTTAATTATCCAACAGGTTGCATCTGGAAACAGGCTCAATCCAACCTGGCCTTCAGGAGCTCTAGGTATGGGACATTCAGACTTCCTCTGGGCAACCTGTTTCAATGCCTCACCATCCTTTTGAAACTCAAAGAAGCCCACTAACCTGATTTATAGGACAATCTGAGGAAAAAAAGTAAACCAGATCTTCTCTTAAGCTCTCAGAGCTGTCTGGGAGTAAGTGAATATCTTACATTCTGGCTGTAAACAATCACAAACTACAGAGGTTCTCACAAAATCACCAAGATAAATTTAACATTTTTCCTACTCATCTTAAAATGCTATATTGTATATTGCTGAGGTTATGAATGGCTGATAAAGGAAACTAATTATTGAAAACCAAACCACAACACAACAATCTTCTGTTTGAATAACTTACCATAAACTTATTTAAAGCTTTCTTGAATATGTTTGTTCCAGTTACTTCAGATTCGTTTATAGGCTTACTAAATTAAAATGAAGGAGACTTAGTTTTCTCCTTCAATTTTTACTTATTCAGTTGAATTTAGTGCTTGCAAGTCTTAAAAAGATGTCTAGAACAGATTATGAATATCATGCCTAAAGGTAGATCTAGCCTTGTGAACGATGAATGTCTTGGATATGTACTCCCATACATTTCTGAAGCCTTCTACATTTCTTTCTGGGAGAGAGGGAGCTTTCCCTCAAAAGTTCAGGGAAAATCCACAAAAAGTGATCAATATTGCATCAAACGGCTATCAAAATTAACCTATGGTTTTAGGCAGCTTTACTCATCACGAGATCCTGATTATTTTCAGCACAATAATAACCAAAGAAATTTTAATTATACAGTAGCAACTCTTTGTCTTGTCAGTTATCCTTGCAAAGGGAGAAATCTCTCAAGGTGACAGAGTAATCAGTCAAACTGGGAAGACAGGAAGCCAGTCCTGTCTAAAAGTATGGAAGAATTTTGAAAAAGGAATAGGTACAAGTCCAAATGGTCTAACCTCTAAGATGTTTTTTCCCTCAGACATTGACCAGTTGTCTGATGTAACCACAATTATAAAAGTTCTGTCTATCCTGCTGTAACTCTTCTCAAATATGGTTTGCTGTTAAACTGGAAGTGAACCATGGTGATACTTCTATGAAATAAGAGCATTTATTCTGTTCATGCATCTGTTGATGTCACAGTAGTAAAAATGGATACTGTTGAAAGATGGAGAGATGTCTTCTCAAAAGCAGAAAATCATATAAAGTTTGCTGGACTGGTCATTAACAAAAATCACTTTCCATTTTCAAAGTGAGAATATTAAATTGTTCAGAATTAATACATTTTCAGTTGACTAATAAAGACTAGGTGCCTATACTTGGAATAAGTGGAATTAGATTAGAACTAAGGTGACTTGGCTACTTGTGTAGTCCATAAATTTACACTAGATTTTGTGTACCTCTTTAAATGCATCTAAAACACTGTTTGTTCAATCATATCCTAATTACCTGGTAACTTGAATTTGCCTTATTTTTTAATCATTTTTTATTCTATTAAAAGCTAATAAGTTCAGTGGTGAACCAGCTAATCAAACTTGCCACAGAAACCACAAATAGCTGATGTATGGGGTAAGGCTTGATTTGGCTTCTGTCTAATACTAGGTTTTCCTTGAGCTTGTCTAGGAAACCGGTGACATTCTATACTCCTTGCGTACTCTTGTTGTACACTTTCTTTCCATGTGTAATGACTAATAAATTAGTATCAATACTACAGGCTTGTGCATAGAGAAGTTATGGTTAAAATGTTGTGAAGATTTGTAATCAAATAAAACATTCATGTGGGAAAGAAAATACTGTAAACAATTGAAGTATTTCTGAGCTTTTTGTGGACTAGTAGTGGTACTAAATGACAACAGCTCTATACAAATTCATGTTGTCCATATTCGACACTAAGTATTTGAACATAACTTCAGAGACATAAAGAAATATAAGCTTGCCTCTGTAAAAGAATTCGGAAGATACTAAAATGATATGTAATGACTAGTGTTAACCAATAGGCTCAAATCATATTGAGTATATAATACTGGCTCTCATCCTGAAGAAGTCTACAAACTGCTTATACTAAAAGTGACAGCCAAAAAGGAAAAGGAGTAGGATTTGTTCAGTCTTTAGCCTTATTATAATCTGTGACTACCTTCCAAGTTGTCTTTTTATGAATCTGTATGTGCATGGTATCTCACTCTATTGTAAGATATAAAATATATTCCTGCATTTAAAAAGACACAAAAATAATGAAATACCACTGTCATGGTTTTGTAATGTAAATGTACCATTTTTACAGTAAAACCTATTCATTACTAGGGAAAAATAGTAAAAGAGAGCAGCAGGTAGGATTGCAGAGAAGTGAAGTCTGTTTCTCTTCTGGCACATCCTTTTAAGATGTAGAAGTCCCATGCCCGGAAGTGTTCAAAGCCAGGCTGGATGGGGCATTGGCAACCTGATCTAGTAATCCCTGCCAGTGGGAGGGATGGTGGAATTAGGTAATCTTAAAGGTTCTCCTTCAAACACTGTAATTCTATGAAAAAGAACTATAGTGATTTATTCGGAACAGGAATTGCTGAGAAAACAGTTGACAACAGTAATGTAAGAGTAAAGTAATTATTTATTTTGAGAGAATATCACACTCCCTTCCTGCCCCCACCCCCCCACCTTCCCCCATTCAAGTTATGACTGTTTCTGAGTGCTATGAAAACCTGTGTGGATTTCTCAAATACCTAATAATTTTTTGAGTGTATGTAGCATCTTTTCTTTTCAAAGGGATACTTAATTAACTTTCTAACCAGCCTCTTTGCTTTAGAAAAATGTTAGGAGTTAATTTATTGATTAAAAGTTTATTCCATCTTCTGGAAACTTTTCAACTGATTTGAAGGCATATAAGGCATGAAAGAAGGCAGGTATACAATAGTGCTGTTTGTTATTTGGTTTTTATTCTGCAAGCACATGTCCTGAACTCATACTGGGTCTTTCACCAACCAGTAGCCTTAAGTCTTTCTCTGTGGGGTTTCTTTCTCATCACTGTATTAATACTCATCATCTGGTCTCTCTTTGGGCTCTCTGGATGTCAGCCTTTCTCTCAGTACTCTGATTACACCACCCTGCTAACTAAACTAATTGATTCTCTCTGATCTTGCACATTCTATTGTTGCTTTCTGCTTGCTGTTTGATTCAAATGTAGCCAAATAGTGAAAAACTAAATATTTCATCACATTTATACTTTCAAATTTTAACTGGCTTGTGCAGAGCACATATTGATTTCTTTGAGTTTCTCTTGCATCCTGCATGTGCACTTTAAGAACTTTTTTCTTCTTCACTTGCCAGCATTTTGATTTCTTGGAAAGAAGGAACAAATAAACTTGCAGTAATAGAAGTAGAAAAGTTACACAACTGAACATATGTTGTCAATGTGCAATCAAGGTTCATATCTCAGTATGTTAGAAAATGCATTTCTTTCTAAAATCTGTGTACTTGATGTATGGATGAGTGTGTAGGCCCTCACAGAAGCTATATAAACGTAATCTCATAAAAATATCAACTTTTATCCAATTGAAGATTTGAGGAGTGTAGCTGGCTTAAATATATCATTGTGTGCTTTGTGGTGATTTTTGCTGTTTGTCTGTCTGTTTTGCATTTGAAATGGAAGAAAAATAAGTAAAAAGCAATAAACGTATTACTCCCCTTGAATAATAAGTAAGGATAACTCGGCTGTTTTTTGTTGGTGGGGTGTTTTTTGTTGTTGGTTGTTGTTTTGTTTTTTGAAACAATCAGTCTGGGTTTATCTTTCAATCATTGCAGCCTGAAAATGGTTTAAAGAAGAAAAAAGTTTAGAAATGGGGAAATGGGATCTGGGCCTAAAGACAGAGCAGCATCAATGATCTTAAAAGGAAACTTAATTTTACTAAATATGATATTGGAATTCAAGATAACACAATATAATACAAATTGTGGTTGTGATTTCAATTTGATTCCAAAAATGTACTTAACAAACTTGAATTACTGAAGTGATGCAGTGGGAGAAATTTTTATTTTTGTATGTCTTACAGATTTTACAATCAAACAAAAGGAAAAAAGAAATGAAAAGCAGCAAAACCTGTAAGACATTTCTCTTCACGAAAATAGAAATGCAACTTTATATGATTTTTGCAGTTTAATTGTTTTTAGTTATCAAAAAATAGTAGAAACTATAGGAATTTTTAAGTGAGTGAGTGTTGCATCAAATATTTTATATTTAAAAAAATGTGGCTACATAAGTGTAAAAGGGAAAAAAAAATGTCCAGATAATTTATGACAGGAAATAATTTGCATCGCATGTGTCTTTATTTCAGGATGTTTTTTGGCTGATTTCTAGTTTTGACACATGTAAGGAATATAATGCTTGGAGACAACATCATCTGCTTAAAAGTATAACAGTATTAAACCATATGGTATATTTTATAGCTATGGAAAAAAAAAATAAACGCAATGATCCTTGGCTATACATTCAGAAATATTGAAATCACCACCTTTAATTTTCAGTATTAAAATAACACTTTTCTTAACTTGCTCAGACTCAGATTGTTGTAATATGAGAATGTGCATACACTGTCACTGTCCATTGAAATCTCTAGTATTTACAGGAAAAATATACCCTGTAAGTCGCACTTTAATTTACGTGCTCGTTACCTATTGAGGGTAAAAAAAATAATAAAAGCATACACCTACCCAAAACCAAAGAAAGATCAAACAAAGGCTCAATCCTCTTCATATAGACTAGTCTAACACAACAGTACATAAATTCATTACTTCATGAATTTCTGTAGCTAATAAGTTGTCTGATTTTCAGTGAGTGCACCTACGAGCAAAATAGTTTCAGAGATAATGATGTCAGGGCTCACTCTTTTGCTGTTTCTACAGCTTTGGTGTTGCCAGTAAGCCTCAGCAATACAGTTGTAATTTCAAAGCTTTTTGAGTATGTTGACCTATTTGTACTTTTCAGATTGGAATTTAAACTATACAATATCAGGAAGTTTGTGAACAGTGCTTTTACAACGAAACAAGAGAGAAGCTACAGAGCTCAGCTGGCTGCAGGCAAAAATAGCTGCGGAGTGGCCCTTACCTCCCTGTCTGCTGTGCCGTTCATATATGTGGTATGCTCATCCAGATAGTTCTGGTCCCAGGTGCACGCATGAGCTTTGTGCTCAGCAGGATCTCCAGTGTAAAGTCACATACATCCAGATATTTAGGGCTGATTTTGAGGTTGCAATGAACTTTGACAGGCAAGGCGATTTGAAAGTTGTGAATAGAACAGGGTCTGTTTTGAATAGAATCTGTTTTGCCAGTGGATGTCACTGTACATCTCCTTGCATCCTGTTAAAGCAAATCATCAGTCCCATTGTGCCATAACCATTCCTGTAACCAATTACCTGTTCTTAGGATTTTCTGCAGAATGACCAGCCGCCTGACTTCTCTTTGCCTCAGGTTTTGTGGGCTTTTTGTGAGTAGGTGCACATTCTTAGATTAAATTAAATCATCAATAAATTTTTGGTCTGTATTAATTCCCAGACATTTCTGCTGTTTACTTGTCAATTTTTATTTTATTTTTTCACCCTGTTCTCTAGCCACAGGATCAAACAATCGCACATAGCATACAAGTCTGCATAGGCATGGTATGGCTCAGTGCTTCAGTGCTATTTTCACACCTCTAAGCTCTGCTTTATCAGCTGGACCAAGTCACAAGCTCCTGATGTGTAGACTTTCCCTATATTTTTTGTGCTGGTATGGCTGTAGCTTTACTTCTTGCTAATTTCCCACTCACTGTGCACTCCCACATGCGACCCACACTTCTGCCAGCAGAGAAGAGCAGATGAGAGGATTCAATTGATATTCTAGCCTATGCCACGCTCTTGTTACTAATCCCACTATTTGTTACCTGTGGATGTCCATACAAAGCCCACAGCTGCACAAGGGTTTTCTGTCCTGTAGTAGCAGTTTTCCAGTTAGAATCATTTTTAAAATCAACTAACTCAAACCACCCAGAAGCCGAGGGGAAAATAAATACATAAATAGATCACGCGCTTCCAGCTATGACAGAGCTTTACAAAAGATTCTTGTTTCCCTATGGAACTGATATGTCTGTTTTATATAAGTTCAAACAGTTTTGCACCTCCTGGAGTAAACGAAATTTACTTTTTGTTGCATTTTTCTTGTTTTAGAAATAACTGCAGCAACATTATGTAAGGTTCTGACGTTTCCTGTAGTACTTATGAAAGAAGATAATCATTTTGGACTTTTTTAAAATTTCTATTGCATTTACAGCTTATACTAAAGAAAATTAACTGGTTTCATCTGAAGCAGTTACTTTCTGTAAAGAGATAGAATCCCTTTTTAAAAAAAATTTGGCTGGGGCTTTCATAACTAGGAGATGTAACTGAAAAGTAAGACACACAGTTAGAAAAAGGGTGCTAATATGGTATCTACAAGTTGATAAGTCTTGCAGTGGAACTCATGGAAAACTTGAGTTCAATGAACAGGTATTAACACAAGTGAAGTACAATAATTATTTTCAATTCTAGTGATTTTGTCTCATTTGTCACCAGTAGCTAATATATTTATCTTTGCCCATAACAATAGCCTGGATTGACAAATCAGAAGCTCCTTTTTCATGTCTGTTGTTTATGAACATTCTTTAAATAAGCAAAATTGCAATATAATGTGGTTTAAAGCATATTTCTTGTTTTGTCTGCCAAATGTCTGTAACATTTTCCTTCTTGTATCAACCAGATCTCTTTTATGCAGTCTTAAGCCCTCTCAAACAATACTATAAATGTTGCTTTCTACACCTTGGGCATTCTTTAGATTACTCAGTTAGGAAGATTACTTTAAGAGGGATTCTGTGTTACTTCTCCTCCCTGAATTATTAAACAGGTGGAACTACCAGAAGATTTCACTGGAAAGAAAACTCCACTTTCATCTACTTTCCAATTATCTACTATTAAGTATATTATGCTCATTGAGTTCCACATGCTGAGCTAGCTAGTCTGCTGCTGCAAACTCAAGCTGGTTGCTGTTCAGGGTTGACTTCTTTCTTATGTTTAGAGGACTCTGTAACAATAATAATATGAATCTTCTTTGTCTGTAGTCTAGTTAAGAAATATTCTCTTTCCAACGTAAGTTTAAATTAGAATTTTTGGAGCAGTTAGAACCTTGGGTTTCTGCATAATGTGTGTTGAGTGACATCAGCAATAGTTTGAATCAAGTGTCTATCTGCTATATATTAGCATCATCAACCCTACTATCACTAAGAAATAATGAACAAAGCCATTTTCTGTACCTATCTGTATTCTAAAAGTTTAGAAATCAATAATAAAGAGTTAATAAATGCAGTCAGATTTTCTAGATTTCTCACTGTTTAGATGGATCTTTTTGGCTTTATAAATGTATTCATAAATCAGCGCTAAGAATCTTTTATTTGGTGTTTTATGTATTTCTTATCTTTAGATATCTAAAACGCTGTCCTACATCCTGCAGTCTTACAGTTCTTTGTAATTTGATTACGTTAACTGAAAAACACATAAGGAAGTTAAGGCACATGTGAACGTCCTCCATTCCTCACCACCTCAGACTAAGTCAGCACTACTATTTTCTGGAGAAAGTGTAATTACTTTTAATTTTAATTATTAAATTAAAATTAAAATATATAAAATTAAATTACATTTAATTAATGTTTGGTTAGGTGCAGAGTCAGAATCAGTTATCCAGGATGAAGAATGCATGCATAGTTCAGTATTTCACAAAACTGTTGTAGGCTTACTGTTAGGCTGCTGTAGTTGATCTGCAAGTTTACTTCAAAAATTACCAGCTTTAAGTTGGACTGGCAAGTTTGATTTTATCAGCAGTGTCCCTGCCAACACTGTGGAGAATGGCCAAGAATTCATGGATAGTGGATGAGACCACTTGTTTGATCATCAGTTTGTGGGTAAATTGCCTTAAAACCAGAGATGCCTGCTCTGAGACGTGAAGATTTAGTTATACTCTTGTTAGGACTTCTGAAACTTCTGCCAAATAAAAATATTTCCACCCATATTTCTCCAACTTTTAAGATTTGTCAGCTGCATACTTTACAGTATGTTCCAGTGAATGTGCAAAGCCACTAGCAAAATCCACTAAACCCTGCTGGTTATAAGCACAGTAATAAGTGTCTGCAGATATTCACTGCTCTGGGACAGAAACAAAGGCATTACCACAAACCAAAAATTAAAGTAGCAAACTACAGCAAGATTTTAATATTTAATTATATTGTCTCTAATAGGCCTTATTTGAATTCATGTGTTGGGGCATCTACATAAAGTTTACTCAAATGCAATTTCTGGATACACTGATGGTTCTTTGATAATGGCTGTGATGCAGCTATGTAGCACTGTGTGGGGTGGTGATGCTACACCAGGCAGTGATAACAAAGTGAGCTGGAGTCCATTTTTGTCCTTTTCGTTCTCAAGAAATTTTTGCATAATGGCATATAAATGTCCTAGAAAGCACTGAAAAGTTGAATGCAGCTGAAAAGCAGCAGTTTATAACTGAGAAACTGGAAGCAGGAAGTGCAAAAAAAACTTCTATTCAGTTGAAATTAAGAATACATAATGCCATAACTATCTATTTTTCAGTGTTCTGTTTACTGTCTTGGCTTTCTCCATTTCAAATACAGGTGTTAACTCTAATCGCTATGACATAAACAAGCTTCTTTAAAGACAGATGTTGGAACATTTGGAAAAAAAATAATTTTATCAACATATTCTTCTGTTGGGATAGCAAGATTTTGTTTTCTTTTGTTAGGTTATGTTTTTATAGCCATGAGGAAAATGATAAGCAAATTTAAGTGATGGCAGATTCTCCATATCACAATTTGCTCAATATTGGAGTGAGAAAGCAATTTTTGAAGTGCTGTTTTTTGTCTAAGCAAATGAATAACAGTGGATAAATAATGAAAAAGGGTGCAGCAACATTTTGTAGCAGTCATATCATCACTATGTAGGCAATAAGCTATATAGTATGATGGTGTTATCTTTTCAAGAATAATATGGAAATATATGTCCTGGGTATTTTGTGGAATGTAGACAGCAAAATAATACCCACTGTAAAGATACTTGAACTTCTTCTCTTGTGAGAAGAAAAAAAAAAAAAAAAAATCAAAGGTGAATTTGTATTCTGTTCATTACGTAGGTAAATTTAACTTACAATTTCACCTAGCGTGAGGTTCCATAGTTTGAGAAAGAAGACAAGTGAGCGATATTTGGTAACAATTTCTAGTTAAGTAACAAATATACCTGTTTATGCTGTACTCACTTCTAAAATATCTAATGCTATTATTAATAAGATAGTTATAGCATTATTTTTATTTTAAGATTAATATAAGCTGCTGCTTGAGGTTATTTAATCGAATATCAATTAATTAATAATTTTATTGAAGGAAGCTAAATTATTCTTTGTCTTTTTTTAGGGGTGATCTCAGATTATGAATCAAAACATGGACATAGGATCTGTTCATCATTTAATGGAAGATATACAGATTTTTAGGACCCAACCAAGACAGCCAAATAAATTAGAAGGAATTTGTCAAACAGATGACGATCTGTGTAATTCAAATCTTCCATCTCAAAATTTTTACCCATATTCACCTCATTGTACACATATGCATATGAATTACTGCAGCGAGTTGGAAATTTTTGAAGCAGTAAGAATTAGAGAACTAGAAGAAGTCAAAGCCAGAGCTGCCCAAATGGAGAAAACCATGCGCTGGTGGTCAGATTGTACTGCTAATTGGAGGGAGAAATGGAGCAAAGTTAGAGCAGAAAGAAATAAAGCCCGAGAGGAAGTCAGACAATTGAGAATAAAATTGGACAGCGTTGTAAAAGAACTGAGTATGCTTAAGAAGATAAACCAGGATTTAGTAACTGAGAAAGAAAGTTTAGAAAATGTAAGTGCATGGAAAACAGTGCATTTCAATTCCTCAGAAATATCTCATATAAAAAAAGACCTAAACCAGTTAACATTTTTGGAACAAGAACCAGTGAAAGAACTGAACAAAACCAACAAGATGCCTTGGACAGAAGACTCAAACAAGGTAAAGAATGATTTTTTTTTTTTTATTTTTTTTTAAGTTCATGAAAAAGAAGAAGATTATGTACTCAGAAATGAGATTTTTCAAGGATTTTCAATAAAATATAATGTGATCTGATCCATAATAAAAGCACTTATTTTGATTTTCACCCATTTTATAATCCTAATATAGAGAAACACAGAACAATTCATATCCCTCAGCTAAAGCTGCAAGTGAAAGGCTGTTATCTGCAACAACCTAATGCTCTGACTATCTTTCACATTACAAGTTATCAGATTATCTCTGAAACTCTATGTTTTTGTGTACTATTACCTCAAAAAAGCAGTGTAGGCTCCTGATATCTAAAATAAAATTTAGTTTTCACTACTTGCAGTTGCTGAAATGAAAGAAAGAGGTGAGGCGAATTCTTCTGCATCGTGAAAAGTTTTTCATTTGGCAAAAAGAGCTATTAAAATCTCAAAAGAAATCCCAATACAGATATCACAGTATCACAGTCTTGTGTGAGTTGGAAGGGACCTTAGAGATCATCAAGTCCAAACCCCAGGGTTAGAGCCTCCTGTGTAGCAGAGCGGCACTTCTACCACTTGCGCCACAGGGGGGATTCGAACCCAAGCCTCCAGTGTTGCAAAGTGGCGTTCTTAACCACTGCGCCACCGGAGGCACACAATTTTCTTATATTTTTTTTCATATATTTTCTTATATTTTTTTTTCTAAGTGTTTTTAGTTTTCCTTATGTTTTGCATGCAAAATCTGCCTTCTCAAAATAGATAATACAACACCTTTTGTTTCTGATTGGGACCCAGACTAGTATGTTATGCACATAACTGGTTCTTACACAAAAGTTGTTAAAGTCCATCATTTGTTTCAACATGACTTACATTAGAAGTCTGAGA
This sequence comes from Coturnix japonica, assembly GCF_054131305.1. NCBI lineage: Eukaryota > Metazoa > Chordata > Aves > Galliformes > Phasianidae > Coturnix > Coturnix japonica. The sequence goes on from NC_140664.1 coordinate 50,244,091, forward strand.
GTAGTTATGTGGAATTTCTCAATATTTTGTCTGTACATATAAATTGCTTTCCTGGTTTTCATAATTCCAGGATTCTGTCTTGACAATAGTTATACCAACTAGTGATAACTGGGACCTATTTTTCTGTAGAGAAACCTTTCATAAGTTCACAGAGTGAACAAAGCAATGGTATCTCTCCATCAAGAAGACATTTTTTGCATTAGAGAACTTTCTAACTGTATGTCATTGCAACTATACAAGATGGCATTTATTCCTATTTTTTCCCCTACATGGTTTATATGTTTAGAAGAGCCCTGATAGCTGGCAGAAGTCATATTTAGACTTTTCCTTTATTTACATTTTTCTCAAATGCCATGTTTATCTCTTTACTCAGGATGTGGAGGTAATCAAACATCCCTTAAGAAGCAGTCAGGATACAAAGATGACTCCAAAGCATCTTGATTCCTTTCCCAGTGGATTTACCAGTATTTATTTTGAGGAACCTAAAAAAGGTCTGCACAACGCAGCTCAGACATCAGAGAATGATTTAATGCATGCTTCTGTTCTGCATTTGCATTTGGCTGAGTTACAGAAAATCTTAACCAAAGAAAGAGAGTAAGTGCAAAATATATTCTCCTTGGAGAATTCTTCCTTAGAAATAAGTTTTTAAAGAAACTTTTTGATGTAAATATACTGAAGTTTTGCAGTTATAGCTCATATGTTCTCCTAGGTATTTCTAAGCCCTAATTCAGAAAATATGTATTTTTAAATGGTTTTGGAAATTGGTAATTACATATATTGTGTTTCACAGTAGTGTGTATGTCTCATTTCCTTTGGTTTGCTTATCATTAGCACAAAAAATACTCCATAATACAACTGTTAAGAATATACAGCTAATTAAAAGATTGTACTTAGAGATTTGATACTAATTAAGTGAAATCTAAGCCATGTTATACTCAATTATTGGGTCAACCTGGCATTATAAGAAATTGCCATAGACTCTTTCAAATTTTTGCTAGTAAACAGTGACTGCAGAATGAAGGCCATTTTTGAATTACACCAAAATTTCTTTGCAAGGAAACATGTGGTATGTGATACATGTGCAGCGTGTGAGGTAGTAGGAGACTTTAGTTTCAATGTGACTATAACTTCAAAAGAGATTAAGGTTACTCAGAAAAAGTAAAAATACCTCTTCTATTGCAAATAATATCAAGTTTCAGTTCAACAAGTATGTATTAGACTATGATTAATCTTTCCTGTCATTTTCTTTCTTTTTACAATTTTCCTGTGGATAATTCAAGTCTTAAGTATATTAAATTTTTTTTTAAAAAAAACATTAATGTTAGATTCTTAGAAAGTATTTACTGTGTTATTACATGGGCTAGGAAGCTAGGAAGCTGTAGAAAACATTTTTCATTTATTTATTTATTTATTTATTTATTGAATCATACTGCAGCAGATTACCAAAACTATAATCTATCTTAATAAAAAAAGATTTTATTTTTTGTGGAAGCCAAAATCCAAAAATGATTCAAATTTTATGATATTTCATGAGAGTTCGGAGGCTGATACCTCATAAATCCGCTCTCCCCTGTTTGAAATCTTTAGGGTTCTATGTACTTTATTTCTTCAACAGAGATCATAGTATTCAGAAATTTCCTTTTTAAAAGAATATAATCATTCAATATTTTTAAAACAACACTCCTATTGGATAACAATTTAATAAATCCCTGTTTACCTTTTATTTTGTTTTTGTTAATGTGCCTTTCCAGACACATTCAAACTTCCAGACAGTTTGTAAATGTGTTTCAGGATGCCAGATTTTGATATTTATCCCTAGGTATATACTGACTGTTCTTCACTATGTCATATATTAATAAATTTACTGGGGCATGATAAAAACTGGTGTATGTTTATGCCATGCAACATGCAGCAATTCCAACCTCAGGCCATAACTGCTCATGAAGCAGCGGTTTTCACATAATGGTAGGCATTTGTGCACAACTTCCTCTTTAGGTCTCTTTGGGTAATATTTCCTGTATAAAAAGAGCTTCTGTAAGCAAAATATATTCAGCTGAGACATATGAAGCAATTATGTTTGGCTATGCGCACAAAAGTTACCTATGAAAAGTATTACTAGACAAGCACTAACATAATCTGTGATAATCACTGGTCTCTTGAGTTGCCCTATGAATCTTCGTTGGGCAGACTATTATCTACTAGTTCAGGCAGGTTTAGTCTCTGCTTTTCATGGGAATAGGCTTATTTTGATGACTCGACATCTTCAGATTCCTTTTTTTTTTTCTCTCTCTCTCTCTCTTTTAGTTTTATACTTCTCCACATCAGTATTTTTGCTCCTGAATTCTGATCTGCTAATAATCACTATCTCAACAATCTCATTTCTGTTTGCATAGTTCTAGCTTAAGTACTTTCTCACAGCTTCTTCCTAACAATTTAGAATTTTTCTCAGTAAACTTCAGCCAAGGACACAGCTGTGCGACATCAAAAGCAAACTTGGGTTACAGACAGCTTGAACCTCTAGGCCAAAGGTTACTTTGGCAGCCAGTATGTTCTTGCTCATTCTGTGCAGGACCTCTCAGCAGATCTTTTTGGCTTACTTTCAGTACTCAAGAGTTGTGGCTAGATTTTTTACAAATGGAAACCAGCACTCGTAGAGCTAGCATTTGCCCCTACTTAAATGGCTAACCTCTCTATAAGTAATTTAGGTGGTTCTGGATCAAGAGTATTCAGTTTAGTTATAAAGAAAGAGGCAACAAGAAGACACTTTTCACTCAAATGAATTGCTTCACTGATGAAGTTAACGTTGCTTCCAGGCCTTGAGTCAGACCACTCAGTGATAACTCTGGTGTCTCTGCACAAGCCTACAGTATACTGTGTGAACATGCCCCAAAGGCAAGCCTTGTCAAATATCCTTTTGCTGTTTTCCTTAAGCATAACGATATTGTTGTGGAAGAAAGATTTTAAATAAAATATCCTCAGAATGTAGCTAATTCAACGTGGAAATAGTAACTTTTGTCAAAAGGTTAACAAGTTCTTTTAGTCCCAGAACAGAAAATAACTACTGTGTCATACAACAGTATCTTTCACTACTAGATGAATTTTTGCTTTTTTATCATCAATATTTTTATATTTTTCTTTATATTCATGTTTCATCCATGTAGTATCACAAAACTTATGTAAAATTGTCTTCTCCCAACATAATAATACTTCTTCAGTTTTACTGTTTTTCAGATTGCAGATTCAAGGTCCCGATTTTATATGCTTTTTTCCTACAATGACCTTTATAACTATCTGAATATTCAGGGATTATAAACTACGACCTGTTTTTATTAAAAAGTGTTAGAAATATAAGTTGAATATTTTTATTTGTAATTAAGAGTTGGTTTTTTGGTTGTTTTTTTTTTCTTTTCTTTCATTTCTCTTGTGAGCCAAATTCTGTTTTGTTAGACTATTGCACAGTGGTATACACATATTACACAAATATGAAATGAAATTAAGAAGGCAAGGACATAAATTATGAAAAAGTCATTATTATTCATTGTTATCTTTGGACTTTGGCTGACAGTCTTCGCTGTGGACACAGAAACGAAATTTTTAATGAGTCTCAAAGACAGGAACATCTGTAGTGCTTCATATTTCTTTCATTATATCCTGAACTGCTGATAATACTGTATTTTGAAAAGAGGTAAAAGCCAAAAAAAAAAAAAAAAAACTTCACTGTTTCAGTAGGAGCCATCATTCCTTCTTTGTGAATTACTATTCTAACAATTTTCCAGAATCATAGAAACATAGAATCATAGAGTTAGCCAGGTTGGAAAAGACCTTGAAGATCATCAAGTCCAACCGCAGCCTAACCAGTACCCTAACTCTAAAAACCCTACACTAAATCAGATCCCTGAGTACCACATCCAAACAGCTCTTAAACACAACCAGGGATGGCGATTCAACCACCTACCTGGGGAGCCTATTCCAGTACCTAACTACCCTTTCTGTGAAGAAGTTCTTCCTAATATCCAACCTAAACTTGCCCTGGTGTAAATATTTTACTCAAATAACATTGCAGAGCAGAATCCTTAGAGTTGTCATTTTAGTGAGGATGTAGTATTGCTGAGATAAATAATCGACATTTTCAAAACGTTTTTATTTCATTCTTTCAAGAATTCTTTTTTTTTTTAAACCAGTGTTCTGCACATACTGTATGTATATATTCTGATATACGTGTGTACTTAATCTTTTCCCTGTATCCATTCTCTGAGCATCTTTGCTATTTTACCATATATATTACATGACCAAAATAACTAATTGAAGTTCATTCCCAAATTTTATTAAGTTTAGGACAAGGATTTATTTAATTAAAAATTTGAATTATGTACTGGAATTGTCTGTTCTTTTTAGCAATTTTATTATTATTTTTTTTAATATATATATAACTCTCCTAGAATAATTATGTGGTTATACTACAGATTTAAAATAATTTGAAATATGCAGTTGTAAAAGGCAGTAAAATATAACTGAAGCTTTGAACAGAAGTTAAATGTCATTTATGTTTTGTCATCCTCAAAAAATGTAATGATTTTTAAAACATTTCAGAATGAATCTATTTCTGGAAAAAGAAGTGGAAAAGACAGAAAATGAATTAGCTTTTTGGAAGTGGAAATATGAAGAACTAAAACAATCTAAACTGGAAAGTCTGAACCAGGTATGTTAGCAATACATATTTATCATGTGAAATAAGAAACAGAACTGCGGCTTCTACTTACCTCTTTTAACTAAGAATAAAATTATACTTAGGCTTTATGAAAATAATAAAGAAATATCCATGTTTGTTTGAAAACTGTTTTCACAACAGAACTATAGGATAATTCAAGTTGGGAGAAATCTCAGGTCCAATTGCTGCTCAAATTGGCAGTCTGGCCCACTAGTAGACTTTACTCATGGTGAATAAGGTTCTGGGTTCTGGCAATGCCCAGTCAGAACATCTCTTCTTCCAGGAATACGATTATTTTCTATTGTTCTCCCAGTTTGCACCACTGAAGAATCTGGCTTTATCTTTTTGATAATCCCTTCATAAGTACTGGGACATTGCTATTAAATCCCACTGAAGCGATCTCCACCAAAATGATCAAACCCTGTTCCTTCAGCTTCTCTTTGCAGATCTAGTGCTGTTTTTTGACATTATCTGCAGCTATTTCTCATACTTGCCTTTATGCAATTGTCAAGGACCTCTCTGTTCTCAATCACCTTTCAAAGTCAATAGTGACCTTGGAGGACACCACACTGCTCTCTCAGGACACTTTGGTGAACCCATTGTGTCCTACTGGACAAGATCTCTCCAGTAATCCCTTACACATCCTCATCTACTGTTGTTAAGTTTTCCCCCAGATAACTTTTCAATAGTTCTAGCAGGCCAACAGAGACAGAGTCTGGGGAAACAGGCCTGAGGGCATAGGGGGGTTTGTGAGATCATAGAATCATAGAATACTTAGAGTTGGAAGGGACCTCTGAGGGCCATCTAGTCCAGCTGCCCTGAAATGAACAGGGACATCACAGCTAGTTTACGTTACCCAGGGCCTGATCCAGCCTCACCTCGAAAGTCTCCAGGGATGGAGCATCCACAATACTAGGTAACCAGTTCCAATGCCTTACCATCCTCACAGTGAAAGATTTTTTCTTTATATCTAACCTAAATCTACCCTATTTCAGCTTGAAACCATTTCCCCATGTTCTGTTCCCACAGACCCTGCTAAAAAACCCTGTACTTTCTCAGCCTTCTCTTCCCTGGACTGAAGAGTCCCAGCTCTCTCAGCCTGTCCTCATAGGAGAGGTGTTCAATTCTGTGGTTCATTTTTGTGGCCCTTCTCTGGACTTGCTCCAGCAGGTTTGTGTCTCTCCTGTACTGAGTACTCCTCATCAGGACATAGTACTCCAGGTTAGACCTCACCAGTGTAGAGCAGAGGAGCAGGACCCCCTCCCTCAACCTGCTGGCCATGCTTCTTTTTGAAGCAGCCTAGGATGTGTTTAGCTTTCTGCTCTGTGAGGGCACATTTCTGGTTCACATCCAGCTTGCCATCCACCATTACTCACAGGTCCTTTCTGGTAGACCTGGTCTCAATCCTTTCATCCCCCAGTTTATATTGGTATGGGGGGGTTGTCTCAACCCATGTGCAAGACCTCATGAGGTTCATCTGGGCCCACTGCTCAAGTCTGTTTAGGTCCCTCTGAATAGCAGCTCTGGTGTTCCAACTGTACCCCTCAGCTTGGTGTCATTAGCAAACTTGCTGAGGGTGCACTCAGCCCTACTTTCGATGTCACTGACGAAGATACTAAAGACTATCAGCCCAAGCACTAATCTGTTCTGTGGGGAGGGACGCCCCTATGTCTCTCAATTTTCATTTCGAGGGCTGACTCTTGCTGTGGACTTCGATCCAGAACATTGCGGAGAGACTACCAAGGCCTGTCTGGACCTTAGACCAGTGTTCCCAGCTGCTCATCTGCATGGGCAGAATTGGTACAGAAATGCACGCATCCTGGCAATCAACCAGAAAGAACTATGTTTAGTTACATAACTCAAATATTTTTAGAGCAATTTATTTACTGTGCCAAGTTTGTAGACCTGAAGTACTGTGAAGGACAGACTACTTTTCATGAAAAACAGGAAAGAGGACGCCTGAAGGGATGGAAGTTGACCTCAGATCTAAAAGCAGCCAAAATCTTTTGAGCTCTTCTGTGTAATGGGTGATAGCTGGACTGAAAACTTGTGACTCGGAGAGCTCAGTAAGGATGAGATTGTGATGGGAGTTTGTTACAGGCCACCTGATGAGGTGGAGATTATAATCTTTAAAGAACTCATATCTCTGAATTTCAGAATCTGGTTCTCATGGGGGACCGACAGTACAGCTGCTAGAAGGGCATCATGGTTGGATGCAAAGCAATCTAATTATGGAGAATTTCAGGAATTATTACTCTCTGTAGGCATTAAATGGACTAACTAGTGGTGATGCATAACTAAGTCTGCTGTTAACTGTTATGAAAGAAACTAGTTTAAGATGTGTTTGTGAATAATGTCCTTCTCTATAGTGACTTTGAAATATAGAAGACTGTAGTTCTGAAGGAAATGAGAAAGGCAAGTAGTAAGAAAATACCTTGAACTTAAGGAAATCAGAAAGGAATTTCGATGCCAGAAAACTATACTTTTATATAGAATCATAGAATCACTCAGATTGGAAAAGACCTTAAGATCATCGAGTCTAACCATGACCTAACCATACTACCCTAACAACCCTCTACTAAATCACGTCCCTGAGCACCATATCTAAATGGTTTTTAATACATCCAGGGATGGTGACTCAACCACCTCCCTGGGGAGCTTATTCCAGAGCTTAACAACCCTTTCTGTAACGAAATTTTTCCTGATATCCAAACTAAACTTACCCTGCCGCAACTTGAGGTCATTCCCTCTTGTCTTGTCACCTGTCACCAGTGAGAAGAGACAAACCCCGCTTTTGCTATAAGCACCTTTCAGATACTGGAAGAGAGCAATAAGGTCTCCCCTCAGCCTCCTTTTCCCCAGACTGAAAAACTCCAGTTCCCTCAGTCTCTCCTCATAGGGAATATTCTCCAAGTCCTTCACAAGCCTTGTTGCCCTTCTTTGGACCTGCTCAAGCACCTCAGTGTCCTTTCTGTACCGAGGTTCTCAAAACTGAACAAACTACTCGGCATGTAGCCACACCAGTGCTGAGTACAGGGGCAGGATGACTTCCCTAGTCCTGCTCACCACACCATTCTGGATACAAGCCACCTGGGCAAAGGAGGTCAGACTACAAAAAAAAAATATAGGAACATTCGTTGGACCTACTTGGAGGTGATCCATGAAATCATGGGACAGTTCCATCTGGACATGATAAAAAACTTTACTGAGAGGTTCACAGAGCACTGGAAGTAGCTGCCCAGAGAAGCTGTGGAATCTCTTTCTCTGACGTATTCAGAATGTACCTGGATGCTTTTCTGTGTAACCTACTAATGAACTCGAGTCCCTTCCAATCCTCACAGTTCTGTGATTTTGTGAACAGTGTTAGGAAAGCTACATTCATTCGAATAAAGTTTAATGAGTAGAAGGCTAATAAATACTGTTGTTGTATCTTTCAGAATATAGCTTTCATAAAAATTAGTTAAGGACTTCTTACATCCAACAAAACTCAATTAGTATATATAATTATAAATTGTATATAAAAATAATAGTAACTATACAATTTTTTATTTTTTATTTTTAATGTTTAACATATCTGATTTGGAAAAATCTTGGGAAAATTTACTTTCTTTTCACATTTTGGGAAAGATTTTGATTAGTTTTTTAAATCCCAATTAAATAAGTTTAGATTCAATTAGTTTATTAAATTACAATTATAAGGCAGTGCATATAAAAATGTAGCTTCTTTCACAGATGAGTATCCATAGCAACAAAAGAACATCTTTCTGTCATATTTGAGTCCCTTCAGATTTTAGTTCTTTATTTTATTTGCTCATGAAGTAGGATTTTAGCTTACTGTATAACAGAGGAAGTTCATATTTAATTAATAGTTCTGTTTAAGAAATGCAGTCTTCATATTTTATGGCACTGTCAGCAGAAATGGAACAATAACAATAAGAAATTTTATGAGAGGAGGCTGGTAATAAATAGCTTCCAATTTTTATTTATGTGCATGCGTACATATACATGTGTGTTGATGCTTTTTAAATGGAGGACATGCTGAATTGCTTTAATTGTTAACAGGAGGTGATATTTTGAGCATTCTGTTTGTATTACTGAGATTTACAAGGCATATATCTACTTTTTAAATTACAGAAAAGCATCAGTTTATATTAATCTGGCAAATGTGAATGAAATTACTTTTGCTTGCTGTTGTTGCTTTTATTATTCTTCATTTGTTGGAATGCACAAGTCTTGTGTGTTGTCAATGTACACGTGAATGCCATAGATGAGGAGTGGTTGCTAGAGCCCCATACAAAGTTCTTGGCATTAAGTAGCTCAAAGGGAAAATAAAGGAAAACACAGACACATACTGAACTAAACATGGAATCTCTGTCATATGTACACTTGCAATATAAAATCACATAGGACTTTCTAGATTAACATTTTTAATTACCTCAGGGCTACTTCTATGTACTTGACCAAGATTTTTTGGTTTCAGAGTAAAGCTTAAATTGTTCTTTCCCTTTGTAGATCACCTGACAGCTGCATTGGGTATGTGAAAACATATTTTTTTTAGATTCTCACTGTTAGTGCCACAGCTAACTAGCTGTTTAAAAATGAGTATTAGCACTCCAAGTAATTAATTATGTTCTGTTAAAAGATGAATATTCACTTACCTAAAAGAAAATATATATATATATTTGGAAAGCTTTGATGATCTTGATAAATATATTTTTACAGCACACAATTTTATTAGTTCCCATGAGGGTACTACAAAAGTAATGCCTCCTATTTTCGGATTTTGGCCTACAATGTCAGAGTTTTATGTTGGTGGAATGGAAGTAGAGGTTGAACCTTTCTGACAACATGCCATTACATTTTGTTGCCGTGCAGCAGATGACATCAGAGGGGTGGTCTGACATAATTATGTCTGACATGGAAGTGTGTATGAAGCAAAATGTGTAACTGAATTCCTCCATACAGAAAAAATTGCATCTATTTGTATTCATAAATGCTCGTTGAACACTTAGGGAAACCAAGCCATGGATGTGAGCACAATGAGGCAGTGGGTATTGCTTTTTGGCAGAAATGGCCACAACGGTGGTTCACCTCCACTGGTGCAGAAGTTTATTATGATCATGGCATGCAGGCTCTTGTTCATGGCTGGCAAAAATGCATAGGTAATGGTGGTGACCATGATGAAAAATAGTGTTTTGTAGCTGAGAATTTTCTCTTTCAAAAAGGGTTTTTTTTTGCTCTTTGCATCATGGAAACAAATAGGGAACATTACTTTCTGATCTGCATATGTATGTGGATACTCAGAAGTCCTCATTCCTTTAGATTTTTTCTGCTTTTCCTTAATTTCTTTAACTTCTGTATACATTCTGAAAAACATAAAAACTTCAGAGTCAGTGAAGTTTCTAGCTGAATGTTCACAGTCATCTCTGTGCTATATGGTTTTGTTATGTAATACTTAGTTTTTACATCAATTAACTGACCTTACAATATGGAAGACATAAACAGTGTAACTATGCCTGATCTTTGAGCTCTTTGTAAAACAGTATAAATCCTTGCTGTGCTGCCCAGATGTTTTCAAATCCTGAGTTATAATTAGCAAGACTGAATAAGGTTTTAGAATTTTTATCTTATAACATGCACCACAAAATGTTATTGTTTACACATACTGGAAGTCTTCCTTAACATTTTTTAGCTCCCTTTATTGTTTCTAAATTATACGTGTTTCACATGGTTTAAAACTTAAATAAGATGGACTGCTTATAAAACAACACTGCATTATACTTTGAACAGCAGAAAGCATGCATGTACTGCTATATTCCACTGGTGTGCACTGTAGACTTACAAATGCCACTATAGGCAATGAGTTCTGTGTAAAGAAACATGTACTGCTAGCTAAAGTACAGAATATACTCTTATTGTCTTGGTAATAAATGAAGGAAATTTAAAGACCATTTTTGGGGAACTGAAACAAAAATTATTCTAATTGCTTCTTAAAGACACTGGAAGATAAACATAAAAACAAAACAAAACAAAACAAAAAACAAAAAAAAAAAAACTGTTGATGAAAAAGAACATAAGCTAAATTAGCATTTTGAATCTTTAGGCAGAGGTATGGGGTGGAAACCCCATCGGTTTACCATTGTTCCATCGCTTTTTGCACAGAGTTGAAGATAAGTCACCAGTGTTGTTGCTTTTATACTAGAGCCAATAAATACTGACACTTCAAGTAAGACCTTTCAAGAAAAGTGTTTTCTTTTCTCAGTATGCAAATGTTTTACACTTTTACTTTTTTGAAGGGTACTATAACAAAAACTCTCACTGTTCTTTCCTAGGTGGAAGAAATTCCACAGGAGTAAGTGAGGTTTCTGGAGAAAATTGCTTTAGACATTTATATATTATGGCATAACATTTTGGAACAGCCAATTTTAATTATTTCCACATTTTTTTTTTCAGAAATTTTTAATCTGAAATTTCTTTATAGTGTGAAGAAGCGGAAAAGCTACTTTTCCACAGATGCTGTTTTCAGTCACTTAGCACATACATGAAGAAGAAACAGCATTTCTCTGATAATCTTACAATAAATTTAGATATACATAGTATCTGTTCTATCCCTCATTCTTTGCCTGACCCCAGGATTCATTTTGTTTGCCACCCAGCTCCTGCAGAAAACATCATAATTATTGAAGATAAAACAGTAGGTAAAATGACTATGCTAGCTACCATGAACTGTTCTGTTCAGTTCTCATCTAAGATGAGCAGAAATACCGCTTATGATGTGTGACTGTCATATGAGTAAAATGATGGCCCAAGACTAAAATTTCCAATGGCTTTATATACTACAGAATAATGAGTAGACAGTTGGAATAATTAAAGGAGTTTATGCCAAGTTTGATATCAGAATTCTCAAAGCAGAGTTTTAAAGTATCTTTTGAAAATTTTCTGAAAACAGTGTTTGAGTTATTTTTGAACTTAATTGACTGTATGGGGTGGAAACTTTATGCATTTAATTTCCCTGTGGTAAGGTATTGTTAGTTTTGAAGGAAGTTGATTTAGAATTTGGAGTGTTCCTTGCTGGGCTCTATTGTTCATTTGTTGGAGATGCCAGAGTGGTTTTCAAAGTGAAATGGGATGATGCACACATCTGACTGATGTTCTGATGAAAACAGAGAAAAAATGATTTCAAATATGTGCATTTCTTTCTCTTGTCTTAATAATATTACACATAGTGTGAGAGCAAGAAAAGAATATTGAAGTCCTTCTGAAGCAAAAATTTCAGGACAGTAAAGTTTTTCCAGTTTCCATAAATCTTCCCAAAATGTACATACATGTATGTAATGTATAATGTACTAGTACTTAGTCGGGCCACTAAGATGGTGAAGGGCCTGGAGCATCTCCCCTATGAGGAGAGACTTAGAGAACTGGGTCTGTTTAGCCTTGAGAAAAGAAGGCTGAGAGGGGACTTGATCCAGGTTTATAAATACCTGAGGTGTGGGAGCCATAGTGGTGAGGCTCGTCTCTTTTCAGTAGTGCGTGGGGATAGGACTAGGGGTAATGGGATGAAAGTACAGGATAGGAAGTTCCGCACAAATGTGCGGAAGAACTTCTTTACAGTGAGGGTGACGGAGCACTGGAACAGGCTGCCCAGGGAGGTGGTGGAGTCTCCTTCTCTGGAGATATTTAAGACCCGCCTGGACACCTTCCTGTGTGACATGGTGTAGGGAGCCTGCTTTGGCAGGGGGGTTGGACTCGATGATCTCTAGAGGTCCCTTCCAACCCCTACAATTCTGTGATTCTGTGATTCTGTGATATTTAGTGCTATTTTTAGAAATTACATACTTAACGTGAATGTTTTCCTTTCATGAAGTATAATTTGTCATGATACATAATGTCAAAATTCCATTTGATTAGCTGTTTTTCAAGAAATGCAATTCAGAAAGTGCAGGAAAGCCTACCTCCTCACTTCTCCCCTTAGACTTGTTTAAATTTAAACTGTACTAAGATGTACTTGTGGATTTTTCCTAAGTTTCCTTTGCACAAATTCAATGGATAGACATTTTAACAGAATCTTGTAATTTTTTTCACTTTCTAAATTTATCATATTTCAGCTTGGCCAATTTTAAGAGAACCACACAGAATATTAGTTTATTTTCCAATTTTTTTTGGAATTTTTTTTGGAGTGGCTGACATGCCAGAAGGCACTGTTGCCATCCAGTGAAACCTAGACAGACTGGAGAGTTGGATGGGGAAAAATTTAATGAAATACAACAAGGCCAAGTGTACTTGCACCTGGGCAAGAACAACTCCAGGTATCTGTATAGATTGGAAACTGACCTGTTTGAGAACAGTGTTGGGGAAAGGGACCCGCGGGTCTTGGTAGACAGCAGGATGACCATAAATTAGCACTTTGGCCTTGTGGCCAAGAAGGCCAATGGCTTCCTGGGGTGTGTTTTTTGAGTTTACATTCTATATTCTAAGTACTATTACTGAAAAAAGAAACAATGAAGTAATGAATTGCTGAAGTTTAATCAGTGTGTGAAGGGTGCTTTGACTGTTGCCATTGTATTTATGTATTCTTGGTACAATTTATTAACAAGTACACTGAAAACTGTAAACAGAAACAGTTTTGTGTCTTATTTCCTGTCTACCAGTTAATTGAGTTATCTTCTTTCTTTTAGCCAGAACATTAGAATGATACATGAATTTATTAAAAAAAAATAATAATTAATACACAGAAATAGATTAGAACTTGAAACAAAGGCATGCTGATATAATCTGGATTATAATCAAGTTTGTATGCTGTTTCTCTGTAAAAATGCTTATATTTTTAATTATCTTTGGTAAATTATAGGTAAACTTTTAGTGCTTTGATGATTGAGATTAATGATATAATCATTCAACCTTTTGCAGACAAAAGAAGTTTATTTATGCAACAAGCACACCCTGTATGCATATTTCTATACATGAGCATGCAAACTGGCAAGTCTTGATGGTGGGAAAGATTTGAATTAGTCAGTCTCAGCTTTCTAAGAGGGTAGTCTGTGTTCCTCCTTATTTTAGGGAGAAAGTTGTACCATTATGTTTGGAGAGGAAAGAAACGGCATCCTCCTTTCATCGTCTTTCCCCTGGTAACAGCAATAGGAACAGTAACTTCTGGTCATTAAAAATCTTAAACTGAAAAATTTCAGCTTGCACTTCTAACACTATTGAGATGAAAAGGAAAACAGAGTTTAATAAAATATGTCAAGTAATAAAAATGTTCTCAGCATAGGCCTGTTATATTTTCTTTTGAAATGTAAACCAAAATATCTATATTGAACATTTAATTATGCTGGGGAGTTAGTGAACAGGGTTTTTGATTTTTTTTCTAATAAAGCTAAGATGTCACTGAGGCAAGTTAAGGGATGAAAGTTCATGTTTTTCTTCAGATCTTTTGGTGCAGAATGATCCAAACCAGATGCCCTTAGAGATTTAAAATTAAATTAAGAGACGTAATTGCTGTAATCCCTATGCCAAAAACAATCTTCACCATTTACTTAGATTTTAACACAGTTTGCTCAATCTATTACCACCATTACCCCCACTGTGTTCTGTCACAGTCTAAACAACTGCAAGAAAAGCATGATACTGTTTGCAAAGAAAGCAAGCAGAAAAAATATTTGTGTCTGAATGATAAGAGTTCTAACTTGCCTTTGCTTAGTAGTGAAACACAACAAATTAAAGCATGATTTATTTATTTATTTATTTATTTATTTATTTATTTATTTATTGCATTAAATTAGCTTCAAATAATTTTTGTGGACCAGTTCATTGCCAATATGGGAGATTTGCTTGTGTACTCTCATAATTAAAGTTCCACTTCTTCATAAATAGTAGCAAAAGCAACCCTGCATATGTTATTGCATCAACATGCTGATTCTCAAAATGAGTGATGGATTGTCAAGCTTTGAGTGTTCTGGTTGCATCCTTTATGAATTTCAAGCTATATTCTCCAAGGGATTAACTGAAATGTGAATTTCTTTCTTGAGTGAGATTACAGAACAATTTAAAATTATCTAAAGAACTGCTCTTAGACTACTCATATTCTTTTTTTGGTACACTTAGATTATTCTTAGTTGAAGCTATAATTATTCTGTTCTGCTTCAGGCAAAAAAAAAAAAAAAAGAAAAAAAAAGAAATGTAGTTTGGGAATTAAGTCATTAACCCCATCTCAGTTATCAATGCGTGTAGTAACATAGGAAATGAGCATGTTATTCAATCCACTTTTATATGAGATCATGCTTATTGTGCTTGTCTATTCATTGATATTTTGCTAAATAGGACAAAAAATACAATGATTATTTGAAGAATATGCATTAATAAAGTTTCTACAAAAAGATGCTGTAGATGGCACATATATCCATAGACATCTAGATTCAGTCTCCAATTACAGGAAGCACTTGAATCTGAGTTTTTGTCAAAAAAATATCTTTCATGTCAAAAGATGCTTCAAGAATGGCTAATATGAAACTTATGAGTGTGCATTCACTGAATTCTGTTGGAAATATTTTATATTCACACATTTGTGTAAGAATTGTCTTCAATGTGTACACTCTTCTTCCCATGGGAACCGAGACTTCAACTTTGATTTCTGATATCATGAACTGCTCTGAGGATCAGTGTCTTCAGATTTGTGTGCATGCTCAAGGTAGAATTACAAGTATATGAGTTTTGAACAGTTTAAAGAAGTTGGGAAACCTTTAGAAGTGGCTAGTATGAAGTAGGCTAGAAGAGCTTATTTTTCCAAATAGTTAATATTGTACAAGCTGAAAGATGTTGCAGGCGTCCTACTGCCTTTGCCTACTTTCCTTTTCACTTTCTGGCTTCTTACACTCCTCCACTTCCCAGTTTTTGGTTTTTCCTGCCCCTTCAGCCTCCCCTCAGGGTCTCAGGGAAGATCTAGTCCATTTCTGTCTCATTCTCTCTAGTGCTGTGCAGTCTGGTAAGCTCTTCCGCAAAGGTCCTCCGTATGGATTGTTCACATCCTGCAGTCCCTGAGACTGTATGCCCCAGTGAGAGGCCCCAAGGATTCCTTACAGTCTGAGCTGCATCTTCCTCCTGAAGCTCTGTTGGGGTCTAAGAATTTGATAGTAAAGGGACAGTTAGTCCAGCAGCTCTCCAGAGATTCCTTAGATGGTTACTGACAAAGTGCCCAGTAACTGAAGGAGAGACTTAGCTGAATACTTTCAACTTCAGTCTGGAATATTTACTTACTAAATGCACTCACTACTTCAGTCAGCATCAATATTAATGACAAAATTTAAGAAAAGTTCTTACTCAAATATTTTATTTTGATGTATGCAAATATATGGTCTGCTACCTTTTGACAGCAAATATGAATGTAATCTGAGAGCTCCCAAGAAGGAATGGTGATTAAATATTAAAATATTTATAGTAACAAATATGAAAGAGAAAGAGTGAACTCTGAAATAAGGCTGATATTGTATTTTGTTTTGCAAAGTGTATGGAAATTGTTACATATATATATATATTAATTAGTTTTACTAATTAATTTTTTATTTAGAGAGAAGTTGCATTAGTTTTCATAGTAATAAAGCATTCTTTTTTAGAGACATGTGGCCTAGGAATAAGTTTTGTGACTTATCTCAACTGCAAATACCTATTTGACAGAAGTGTCAAGTGTTCTTATGGACTAGGAATTTGTGAGGTTTGCATCTTGAATTACAGATTGTTGAAAGTATAGAAGTTTTGTTCCAAAACAGAAAAAAAGTGCACTGTTCTTTTCACACTTGCACTAGTAAGCTGGATGATCAGAACATGTGGGCATGTTTCATTTCCTTAACATCTTCCTTATTTTATTTCCATATGAAAAAATGTAAATATTTCTCTTTTGTTTAAAGTAAGATAAATCACAGTAAAAAAAATAGCATATTATGTTTTGGTGGTGTTGTTACTGATCCCAAGAGTTTAGGAAGGTCAAATTATTTATTCTGTTTTTTCAGATAATTGATGACTATAGATTTTTGGACAGACATAATAGATATAGGTATCTCTGATACTCGGTGGGAAAAAAAAATAGAGAAAGAGAAAGAAAAAGAGAAAGAGAAAGAAAAAGAGAAAGAAAAAAAAGAAAAAGAAAGAGAAAAAGAAAAAGAAAAAGAAAAAAAAGAAAAAGAAAAAGAAAAGGAAAAAAAGAAAAAGAAAAAGAAAAAGAAAAGAAAAGAAAAGAAAAGAAAAGAAAAGAAAAGAAAAGAAAAGAAAAGAAAAGAAAAGAAAAGAAAAGAAAAGAAAAGAAAAGAAAAAAAAAAGAAAGAGAAAAAGAAAAAGAAAAGAAAAGAAAAGAAAAAGAAAAAGAAAAAGAAGAAAAAGAAAAGTGTTCTTTTGAATGC
The DNA here is from genome assembly GCF_054131305.1 of Coturnix japonica. NCBI lineage: Eukaryota > Metazoa > Chordata > Aves > Galliformes > Phasianidae > Coturnix > Coturnix japonica. The sequence continues at coordinate 50,261,185 of NC_140664.1, forward strand.
ACATTAGATTCTCGTGAAATCAGCAGGGTAATTTTAAATGTCTTCATGTGAATTCTTTGCTTGAAGTTGGGCTCCACCAGATATATTATGCTCCACATAGATGATACACTTGAGAGATGAATGTAGCAAAGATCAGAATAATCTTATCTTTCATGTCCTTTAAATTAATGAATGTTACTTCAGACAGCTAAAGCTGCATTAAGGATTATGTAAGGTGAATACAGTTTCTAGGGTTTTTATGATTCTGTTTATTTAACATAATATGCAGTCAATATAAATTGTATTTAAAAGAAAATGATAAAAGCAATGACAGAGTCAACATGGATGGAAAGATCTGTGAGGCGAAGAGTGATTTACCCACCTCACTCCAAGCATTTTCATTTCTCAAACTTATTCATACTTCTCTGAAAGTTATTCCACGATTGTTCTAAAGTTTCTGCCTATATATTTTTATGCCTCTAAGAACATCTTAGATTTCTGCAGAAATCACTCTTTCAGTAAGTTAGCCATATACCCAAAAGTATTTTCTCTGTGAGTAGATAGGAAGGATGAAAATAAATGCCAATAAATCAGCAAATTCCTTTTTATGTCAACATAGTGTCAAAACAGTATAATAATATCAGGTTCCTGCAGACTTGAACATTTGAGTAGTACTAGAAGGAAGAAATATTTGATTACTAAACATACTAGGGCTCAGATAAATATGTTGTTATGAATATAAACATTCATTAAAAGTTCAGTTTTTGCAGGTCTTGCTGCCTCAAGATATTGTCAGACAAGATAACATTTCTCATTTATTAGTATAGTTTCTGATGGACTAGCCAAGGTTCTTGGCAGATTTGCTTACACTAAGAAATAAAGCAGCGTACTTTTTTTTTTTCCTATACTGCATATTGAGGCACTTGTCAAAGAAAAAGGGAAATAACATTTGTCATACCTTTCCTATGGTAGGATGATATCCATTCTAGTAGTATTCAATTACTTTTTTTTGAGATGACAAGCAAAAAAGTTACATAAACAGTCTCACATACTGTAAATATTCATTAACAAACTGCCTCATGATTTTGCTTGCCATTGCACCTGTGCACAGTAGTACTGAGCTGGTAAGCAGATGTGAATCCTTTCAGAATCAGGAGCTTTTGCAGTTGCCATCCAAGTCTTCCAGCAGCAGTAATCTCAAAAGAAATAAAATGCACCAAAACAGTTGTATTACAGGTAACAAAGACTCCTTAAAGTATTTCCAATCCTCTTGGACATGAGCATCTTGATCATTTTCTTACACATTTCTGAAGGAAAGGTATGCAGTGGAATGGCACTGTAGTCATCTAAGGAAAATCAATAGAAAAAAATAATAGAAAAAAGAAATCTACTAGTAGAAAATCAATAGGTAGAATTAAATAAATAGATCATCAAATATAATGTCTTTAAATTCTTCTTGAATCTTCTTGAATTGGAATGGTTTTAGCAGCTGGATTTCCTTCAAATAGCATTTTTATCATATGAAAATACCTTTTCTTGTTTTGTTATTTATTTATTTATTTATTTATTTATTTTCTAATTCAGATTTTTTCTTCCTTTCCTTCATATATATATATATATTTTCCATGCTGGAAGAAGATGACTATGCTGATAGTAGTCTACTTGCATAAAATAAGAATTTACCTCCAGAAACTTAAATTGAAAATTATTCCCAGACAGAATTCTCTTTTGTTTAGGAAGAAATATGATATTAGCACAGATTATAAGTGGTATTACTCTAATGAATTTCTAACAACAAATTCAATTCAGCATATAGAACATGGATTTGAGTCAAGAGGTATGGAGTTCTGAGAGCCTCAGAGGGGAATGAGGAAGAGCTGCTTGCTGTTGCTGGAAGATGTGATGGTAGGAAAGACTGTGAAGCAGGAACTAAAACTTCATATGTTAGATAATCAATGTTCAGTGATAGAAGTATTTCACAGATAATTTTAGGAAGGAGGTTTTTAATGTTACCATATTCTTATCAACTTGTGCACATAAATTTAGATATTTTATTAGTTATCTCACTTCAATTATATTTTCTATTATTATTTTAGAGTTCAGAATTCAATTGTAAATTAAAATATATAAAATTAGTAAATTATAACAAAAATGCAATCTTCTTTTTTTTTCCCCATGGTAATTTCAGAATGTGAAATTTCACCAAGATAGGGCAAAAGTTCTGGGGGTTTTGTAATAGAACTGCTAGGATTCAGCAGGAACAGTGCACATGGGGTGCAGTACTACAGCACATAAGAAGAGCAGAGCCATCTCTGGGGCTGTTATCTGTTATCACCAGAGAAGTCCACAGGGGTTAGGTAAGCTCATGGCCAAGGCAGCAAGACACATAAGGAGAGAAGGGTTAGGAATACCAAGATCTGACAGCAGATACTGTTCAGATATTTGAGAGATACTACAAGAGTTTTCTTTTTATTAAACAGTAATCCATGTTTCTTTGAGTCTTGGGTCTATAGGTCATATTTGTCTTGCCTGTAGATTATAAGTATGAAGACAGACAGTATTAGAAACTGATATTTCAGTTTGATTGAGCAAGGCTCAGACTTTAAATAAAATAATGAAAATGTTCTGTTGTTAGCCATTTCTGTTGGGAAAAAGATCTTGCATATAATGTGGAATTTTTTTTTTATTATTATTTTTTTTTGTTCAGATGTCTGGAGAATATTTGTGAGAAAATGCTATTATTAAAAAGCGCTACAGAGAATTTCATGTTGAACCAACATTTTCTGTTTCTGATCTCATTGTGAGTTTGTACCAGATAAAATCAAAACCATAGCTTCTAGCCATAGTGCTTGTCTTCTGTCCATTTCTCTTTTAAATACTTTCTTTTGACAGCCCGAAGTTTCTAAAATACTTTCCTAGCTTTTCCAAGTCTCATAGAAAACTAACAGAACCATCTGCTAATAACAAACAAACAAACAAACCAAACCAAAAACAAAAATAATAATTAAAAAAAAATGCTGTTTTCTGGAACTTCCATGAGAGATTTCAGTGTAGTTTTCCTGAGTTTTCCACTTTCCATTTGAAATCACACATTTCTTCTTCCTCATCCTGTATTTGTTATCATTATTTCCATTAAAATGACTAGGTATTGCCCTCCAGCCTACTTCATCCTCCTTAGAAGGAAGGAGAAAAATCTTGCTCCAGTGAAACTCTTTAAGCCTGAAGAACTCTTATGTTGCTTTAAACAGAAGTATACCTTTAAGAACTTTTTCTGTAATTTAACCACATTAGGAAGAGTTCCTGTTTCTGTCTGTTTTTGTTTTTTGTTTGTTTGTTTGTGGTTTTTTTGTTGTTGTTGTTGTTTTGTTCAGGACCTCTGTCCTTTATACTTAAAATACTTATTTTACAAAGTTGTCTCTTAAGAAATACAGATTTGTCTGCATGTGTGTGTGTGTACACAGATTCACACATATATGTTACATACAGATGCATATCCTCTGAAATTTTATTCTGTAGTTCCAAAGCAGCTAATATTTCTTGAGCATTTGCCTTTCTTTGCATTTTCAGTAGCATTTGGCTTAGCTTCCTTACTGAGAAAAGTTCCTCTAGTTGCTTTTCCATCTTGTTGTATTGGTCTCACAGTAACTGTCTTTGACTGCGAAGTGGAAAGTGGATCTGCTACTTACATAGTGAATTACGTGATTTTCAGGCTTTTGAAACTATGCAGCAAGGAGTAGATCATACAGTCCCAAAGTGTGTGGGGTTGTGTTAATGTTAAATTCAGTGAGCGGGATTAGGTATCTTGGAGAACCTTCAGGAGTACAGTTGTGAGACAGTATACGGAGTTCATCAGCTTATTATAACTTGTTTCATTTTATTTTAGTGAAAAACTTACTTTCCATAAAGGCTTGTATTTGGAAAATGAAGTTGGTGAGTTTTTTCAATTAGCGAACAAACAATATCATAGATCTTGTTTCTAGAGGGAATCAGATTCCTGAAGGTTTTTTTGTTTGTTTGTTTGGTTTGGTTTTATTTTGTTTTACTTTGTTTTAATGAGGATTTGTTCCCAAAAATCTGAGTTAATGTCTAACACTGCTGTTAGTTATTGTGTCTAATCTTTTCCAGAAGCTACAGCAGGAAGTTATAAAAAGACCCTTCTTACATCTGAAAGTGGTCTCAGCAGACATGAATGCATTCTAAAACAGAATAACAATTCTGTAAGACTTTAGTAAAAAATGCAATGAGAGGGGTCATCAAATACAGATTTTGCTTGTTCTAACATTAAAAACCTGATCTTTTTGCTTAGCTTTAATCTCCTTACACATCTTGAAGTAATAACATAAATGATGAAGAAGCAATTTTCTAAAGATTTTTATTATGTGTTTTATATGCGTGTACCTTAACCTCTAATTTAAAAATAAAGCCTCTTCAGATTAGAAAAGCGGTAGTGTGATTTCTGACTGAATATCTATATTTCGCCTTTGAAGGACAGTGTAATAGCAAGAGAACATAACCTTATAATTTCTATTTTACTCTTAAAAAAGAAATTAACATTTATCACTGAAACCTGCTTTATTTTATTTATTTATTTTTTCAAATTTAAAAGGTTTAAAAATATTGTACATGCACAGCTTTTCTGAGGCTTTTGTAATGAACAAGCAATTGCTTTTTTTTCTGACCAATCATTAAGCTATTTGAAATGTGCTTTATTTCCTAATCAAGTTAAGAGAGTAAAGCTATCTAATTGAACATGTAGTTGAATTGTCATAGGAAATATTTCTCACACATTCAATACCAATACAACTGCAATTATTAAAGTTGTTTTGAAAATGTGTCTTGAGTAAAAAAGGAGAGATAAAATTGGATTCATGCATCTCACCGGAAAATTATTGAATAGCAAATATTTTTATATCATCTTGTGACTTTATTCTGGAGATCTTTGTTTATCTAGTATATTAAATGTTAAAAATTATCATTATAGACATGAGCTTGTAGACATCCTGGCTGCACTGAATTCAGGTTTTACAGACACAGATAAGTAAATTTATCTTCAACATCACCTCTTGGCTTAGTAGTCATCTTGGGCTTAATTGCTTGACTGAAATTCAACCTTGGATGGCTTTGTGTTTTCTCTCTATGTGAAGCCAGCCAAAAATGAATTGGTATTGATTAGCATCATCATTGTGAAAAGGTGAACTCTGAAGCATAAAACTTGAGTTGTGTCTTTTGGCAGATACTTTGAATAAACTTTCATGTTCCAAATCTTTCATGGGCACTTAAGAGACATTATTCCTTTTTAAAAAACAAAAACAAACAAAAATACAGTTTTTGTGACTGTAGTCCAATAGACAGTAGTTGAATTTTATAAATCGGAGTAATATGAGGGAAAAATAACTGGATGGTAAACAGATCTATGTGGTTTTATTTTCCAGTTATCATACATACATTCATTGTATGGAATTTAAATATGTGGGCATCTAACATTTTAGAGTTGGAGTTAACATCTTAGGCTCCTCCTGTCACTTGTGTGAAGATCATATGGAAGAAAACAGTCCCTGGTTCCCGGTTTAATATTATTGCAGATGCTTATCACATTCTAGAGAATTTATTTAAGTAGTACTAAGTAATGAGATGGCATAAATGTATAACACATAGTCTCTTCACTCTGCTGTATCTTTGTAAATGCAGATAGGAAAACAAAGGGAAAAAAAATAAACAAAACCAACAACAACCAAGTGACTAATTTTGTAGCTGTGTATACAAAGACAGATCTGTGACTGCTGAATAGTGTAATGCTTTGAAAAGTCAAAATTAGTTCCCAGATAATCTGTTAATATAATGCAGAGCATAAAAGGAATGTGTTTCTTGCTTGCTTGCTACTGTACCTAATTTTAGATTAAAAGCCCATTTTAGTTTTAAGCACTCTTTTGGACCTCTTTCCAAATGTTACCCTTAAGACTGACCAGCGTTTAAAGAGTGGCTGAGTGGCTTTTTGTTCTATTTTGTTTTGTTTTTAAAGAAAAATGAGTAATCCACGATGAGAAGCAACAGCCTGAGGAACAAGCTTTTGTTGGTAGGATGAAATGTCTTTAAAAATAATCCATTCAGTCTATAACTCTTTGACAACTGACTTTTTAGTTGGCACCCATTCTCTGTATTTATGTGAATGGACTTTGAATTTGGATTTGGCTCTAATTAATTTGATAAATAAGTACTCTCTTGTAATTTCAGAGTTCTTTTGTCTTTGATTTCCTATTATTCCTTTTGTTAATGAAGTGCCCATGCCCAAATTACATATATACTTGGGTATTATAGATTTCATTTTCAGAGAAGCTCATGGCTGAGTTCTAATTTGTATGTGGAAACAGTGAATCAAAAGCATTATTGTTTTTCTTTTACTCATTTTCATCATTGGTAAAGGACACTTGTGGAGGAAAAAAGCCTCATTATTTTCTCTTTCTTCCTGCTTCGCTCAGTCTTTTTGGGACTCCAGTGTACTGTATTTAGAATACTAGCTAGAGAAGTATCTAGAAAAATTGTCTTAGAAGACAATCACTTCACATTTTCCATCAAATATAGTTTCTGTCATCACAAGATAGATTTAGAAAATACTAATATATATTTATATTTGGATTTAATACATATATTTTTAATACAATACATATATTTTAAAAGATCATTTGTCTTTTGTCAATTCAAATATTTTCTTAAGAATAGTAAACATTTAATTGATGGTTTATGTGTTTCTTTCCGTACTTACTTTCATTTTGAATCATGCTACTAAATGAATGTTATTTTTCAGGCCCATTTCAGCTTGTGAGATAATTGCTTCCTACTACTCAGTAACATGGTTTTTTGTTGCTAATTTTAATTCCTCCTATACATGGATTAGTGAATTAAGAAAAGTTATTTATACTGCACTGAAATAGCACTACTGACCATAAAAGATAGTATTTCTTTTAAGGGTACTAATTGTGACCTCAAGAAATAGAGTAGTCTGAAAAATTAAAATCCTTAAGGAATTTATTTATTAGGATGTAGCTCCCTAGTGCTGAAGATTTAATTTAGAACTTCTACGTAAAGACATACAAAACTGAAAATATGTAATCCTAACATTTTTCTTTTTAGTAGAGTTATTCCCTAAAGAAATGGGAAACTGAAACAAATAACATTTAGTTGCATATTATTATTTTAAAATCTTACCTATACTTTACTTGGTTAAAGCTATCTTTTTTTTTTTTTTTTTTTTTTTTTTTTTTTTTTTTTCCCTTTTTGAAGCTCTTGACTGTTTCCTGTTGTAAGCTTCTATCTTAGACTGATTTCTAAGGCTTAGTATGAGATGAGGCTGCTAGCTTCATCCTTTAAATAGAATATATCATACTTCTCTTTCTTTTTCTCTTTTGGTCATTCTCCTACTCTGCCCCCACATCCTTCCCAGCTGGAAAGATGGCAGTTTGAGAATACCTCTGAATGGGAAAAGAGAGAGATACCTGATGCAGAAAAACAGTGTCTGGAAGAAGAGAGCAGAAGGTTGAAGTTGCAAGTGAAAGAAATTCAGGAACTTCTGGAGATGAAAAATAAAGCAGTACCAATTAAGTTGAGTTGTGACCATCAAAATGCACAAAGTAAGCTGCAGGTTAAACATAAGGTATGTATATTGCTATGTTTCATTACTTTAGGAGCATTCCTGTGTAGAATTGCTATTTCATAATAACAAATGACAAAATATGTCCCTAAAACAAGAGAGAATAACTGTGTTTCTGCATCTAAAACCTGGGCAATTAAAACACAGTGACTGTGAATGTCTGTAGGGTACAGAAGCAGAAAGAAAAATCTCTAGTCTTAAAAAGAACCAGGAGAACTGACAAGTTAGAGAAGAAAACTTAAGGGTGAAAGTAATGACTAATAGGAACTGAAAAGATTGAGTAAACTTTGGTAGCTACATGATGAAGACTGAAGCAAAAAAGTTGTAAGGCAAATTGTTTCTCAGTCATTCTGAATACTGAATCTCTTCTTAGGAAAGACGAAATAACTAATTTATCTTGGTAAAGATTTGAAGAACAAGGTGTTCTGTGCTTGAGGTCTGCTTTTAGATGTAACTGATTTTTTGTGCATTTCTATGATGGCTCAAAAGCAGCAAGTTGCATTTCATGAGTCAAACTTAACCTAATAGAACATCTTATATAATGAACATCCATTTTTAACTTTCCTTTAGTGACATTTATTGCATCAAATCATATTGTATCACATGAAGATTTTTCTGATTTCTTCGTAATGTAAGCAATTTGAGTTTTTGAGTTTAGAGATATGGCCAGAATGAGGTATATCTGCTTCAGCATGTTCCCGTGTTTCAAATATATTATAGTTAGACATTTTGTTCTTTTGCCTTTTAAAAAAATGTTAGTTTTGTAAGAATTAGACACCTGTTAGACATCTGTGATATTTCTTACTTTTACTAGCATGGCTCTGCTGGAGACTACTTTGCATCATTTTTGTCAAAGTCAAAAGGTGAATATGGTGTGCAGGCATCATTCTCTTCTTATCATAAAAATGAATGTCCATGCAGTGTCTACCTATTTGTAGTAGAAAATATTAGAATAAGACTGTCTTCAAAACAACTGGTTATCAGTTTCAATGAGAAAATAAAAAATGATGATTTATTGGCAACTGAAAATATGTAAATCGTCATCTGGTAGCGTGCTAACAGCTATCATCCAAAGAATAAGATGAGAAATGATTCATTTGTAGCTGTTTGTCTGTGCTTTTCATGATAATCACAGAACAGCATCATCCATAACCTGAGAGAATGTCTGGCTTCTAATCCAAAAGCCTTTTTTACTTGGATGGTAGTTTTGGTTCAAATGAAATCAGATGTTATATCAAGGATTAGAAGAGCACATAAGGTTTTTAAGACATAGCTATTGGTTAGATGTTTATGGATGATTACAGATTTACTTATCAAGTAGATAAAATGGATATGGGTAATATGTTGGGGAATTACCTGCAGAGCAAAATGCAGTTACCTTATACCCCTGCTTCTCCAAAACTTGCATTTGTAAGAGAATATATGACATCCATTCCAGGTATTTAAAACAGCATATAGGGTTGTTAGTTGAAATGTGTCTGATTCTCAGTTTGAAAGGTTACAAGCAAACAACAACTTTTTTCCTTTATTAGCAATTCTAGGAATATTAGGCAATATTAGGCATGGGATCAAAACACAGAAGGGGAGTTCTAATGTTCTTGTGTAAAAGATTTCACGTTGACAATTATCTTAATATTTATATGTCCATAGAATTTGTGCAATCTCTTGCCACTCGTGCAAATTCAGTTTCTGAGCACGAAACTTATTACCATACTTTGCACAAAGTGTGAAGCCTTAACATTATTCTTAGCAGGCATTATGTTGATTGAAAATGTTTTTGTGTGAAGTTTTTCAAAGGTTAACTCCTGTTCTACAAGATGAGCAGAATTGATGAAACAGTTGAGATCAGACATTGTTACTATTTAGTTTTATTGATTGTGCATCTTGGAATGGAGAAAAACATTTAAATTAATAGCTGTATTATTTGACAAATAGCATGGGAATAAATATTAAGTGGGTCTAACTGGTTCATCTAGGAAGAGATAAAATGAAGAAAAAGTGCTTTCTGATAGCACAGATCAATACCCAAAACGTGCCCTTTATGGAAAGAGATTTTCTCTTTCTGAATATCACCTTTAGAAAAACTTCTACATTAATTTGGGGGAATAAGAACAGTGTTCTTTTGTACTGTCTCTAATTATTATGGCCAATAGTTAGTCATTAAACATTTTATTCATTGTATATGTTTTGTAGCTGACTAGTATAGGGCCTGAGTACAGCACAGTAAACTGTGTTTATAGACTATTTGTTGTTGCTGTTTTGTTTAGTTTCAAATTTTAATATTACAGGACTATAATTTTGTTGCATGATTTAAAGATGGGATTATGGCCAGCATGTATTTTTATGACACTATTTTACACTAACATTATTTAGCAGCATTTGTTTTCAATCATCAGCGTTTCAGGCTTGTTTTTTCAAAGGTAAGAAGCACTCCGTTTTTTTATACACTAATACTTTGAAAAACAAAGATCGTTCGCCTATAGTGGATTTACACAGCAGGTTTTGGTAGCAGGGTGCTGCCTGGCTTCTCTGTGAAATGAGGCCGGGGCTGCCCCCTACTGGATATAGTTGATTCCTGCGCTTTCCAAACGCCCTGCTACAGTACATGGCCGGGCCCAGCAGCCGAGGTGGGAGAAAGTCTGGCAGGGGCCACTGTCACCACCAACCCAATGCCAGAGATTTGTGAATCCGCATCACAGGAAAAAATTGTTTTTTTAGTGATAGTATCCTGAATGAGAGTGTAATTTCTGCAATTGCATCAAGGGGACACAGTAGCAGACGAAACTCAGGTTTGCACGTTTTTCAGCTTGAGCCTAAGTACTGAACCCAATGCTGCAGACTGCTTAAGGAGAGGGTGGATGTAGTTCTTAGGCATGTGGTTTAGTGGGCAGTATTGATGATGGGTAGAGAACTGGACTAGATGATTTTAGAGGTCGTTTCCAACCTTAATGATTCTGTGATTACTGTCTTCTGTTGTGATGATTTACTAGTGTGAATACAGCCAGATACAAAAATGTATGCAAATTGCTACCTTGTCAACAGCATTCAGAGGTCTGTGTCTCTGTAGCCCTTGTCTTAATGCATGTGATCTGCCAGAAGCGTTCAAGGAGACACCTCAGTACACAGATGGAATTTTGTAATTTGCCTAGGAGAAGTTTGATTAGTAAGGGCTTAAAATAATTGCTATGTGTTTCATTCCTGGTTCTGTGTCACAGATCTCATGGGTTGAATTTTTAATATAGTTTTAACTCTTTGTCAGAAAATAATACTCGAGAGAGCATTTTGTTAGCATTGTTAAACACTTTGATACTTCACTTAGCACTGTTCATCCAATGGAGAATTATCTTCATTTCAGTGCAGACCTCTGGGATGGTTATTGTGATGGTTAAGGAGCAATGGCTGCACAATTTGCTCCCTTAGCAGATTTTTCAAGTGCAATATGTTTTGTCAGAATTACCACTTGGGATACAGTTGTTGTATATGTTTGTTGTTCTTTTTTTCCTAATTACACTTCTGGTGAAATGCCTCAGACTTGAATAAAATGGCTGCTTTGAAGTAACAGCCTTTAAGATTTGTTTGTTGACAAATTCCTTTTAAAGAGGAAAAAATAAAGAGATAATTCAGGAATTCAACCTTCAGTAAAATTTTGGGCATCATTTGTCAGTACTGAAAAAAGAAAAGGGTTGTTATCCTGTGTTCCACTTAAAAATATGTACTTATAGTTCTGAAATGTGGGTTTCCAGCTTTGGAAACCTCAGTTCTTTGAACAGCCAGGAGTATGTGTTTGAATTACCTTATGCTTCGTTTTGATGTGCTTCACTTTCCTCATTGCTTTCAAGACAGCTGTCTTGGATTATTATGTTCATGGAGGAGACCTGGCTCTCAGTTCTCTCTGAAACTGCCTTTCTAAATCTTTTAACTAGGTCTATGTAGAAAATATTTCTCAGTGCTAAATCTCGTGGGATTTCTTGTTTCTAGTGCGTGGGGATAGGACTAGGGGTAATGGGATGAAAGTACAGCATAGGAAGTTCCGCACGAATGTGCGCAAGAACTTCTTTACAGTGAGGGTGACGGAGCACTGGAACAGGCTGCCCAGGGAGGTGGTGGAGTCTCCTTCTCTGGAGATATTCAAGACCCACCTGGACGCCTACCTGTGTGACGTGGTGTAGGGAGCTTGCTTTGGCAGGGGGGTTGGACTCGATGATCTCTAGAGGTCCCTTCCAACCCCTACAATTCTGTGATTCTGTGATTCTGTGATTCTGTGATTCTGTGTTTCTTATTCATACCTGTATAAAGGAAGAGCAATGTAATCAGAAGCATTCTAATTTAGGTCTGATGCTTGTCATTTTGTGCTCATCTGAGTAGAGCTGCAGTTGTTTCATCCATGTAATTGTGGTTGAACTGTTTATTAAGAGGATTATCTTTTCATCATAGTATTTTTAATGTTTTTCAAATTACGTGTTTCTAAATAAATCAGAGCTTAAGAACCACATTAAAACTATCTTGTGCCAAAGAAATAATAATAAAAGGTAAATATATAGCTTATGTTTGAAGTTATTTCGTCAAGGGATGGTGTAACCAAAAACTTATGTTTTGTATACTTTGGAGATGAGTAATCCTCACATGGCCTAAATACTGAATTATAAAGCTGAACACCTCTTGTCTCAGTCAGTCATATCCCATATGCTTTGCTTTGCTCAGTTTAGGGATGTTGAAGTCTCTGTCCTTCACTGTTTCAGAAAATTTGTGAGGAAGTGAGTCGATATACTAGAAGTAACCAGCAACTCTGTCTAAAAAGTAAGATCTGTGGTTTTTTGTTTGTTTTTTGTTTGTTTTTATTTATTTTTTAAGGCAGCTTGTCCAGAATTTTCTTTAATATTTGGTGAAGGAAAAGGTTGTTCCTCAAAAGGCAAGTAAATCCTACATCTGAGCTTCATAATGAAGAAACGGTGTGGAAGATTTTTATTTTTAAATGAAGAATATTTAGTATTATTAATCTCTATGTTTAATTAACGTTGAAAATTAGGTACATTAGAAAAGAACGACTTACTAACATTCTTAATCTGCTATTGTCATCTAATATCTGTTTTTCATCATTATTTACCCTTTTCATCCTATTTTCCCTGCGTTCAGAAATATCAACAAATCAGTTAGCATAGAAATTAACACTAGTTAATCCAGTTACTGGGATATTTGAAGTAATTGTTGTATTTCTTTCAGTTGGTAATACACACATTTTCTCATTTATTGATTCATTTAGTTTTCATTTCACATCTTGTGTAATGGAAAAGCTATGTCACAGCTTCAACCAGTGATTGAGCACCTGGTGGGAAGGTAGGGCCAACCCAGGGGAGCTCAGTTCATGCGGTGACTGGAAGGGGCAAAGCCAGGATCCACTCCTCAGACCTCATTTAAGGGCTTGCAGTAGAGGTGAGGGTATCTTCTTGGAGATCTTTGTGTACCTGAGGCTTTTGAAGGGTAAGCAGTTTCTTTCCTTTTTTCCTGTGTTTATGGCTGCAGCACTTGAGCTTTTTTTTTTTTTCATTTGCTGCGGTCTGGGACTTTCTTTCTGTGTTGTCGTGCTGTACTTAACAACTTGTTTCCCACTTTCACATTAATTTTTTTTTTTTTTTTTTTTTTTTACTTATTTAAGTCATTCTTCCTAGCAATGCCATTTATTGCTATATTACCAAGTGTGTATTTTAAATTAGCAGCAACCATGTTGAAAAGAGAATTCATTTCTTTAGTACAGAATTACAGACTGTATTTTCTACATCATTGTGAGTATAATCTGTTTGAGCAGGGTTGTAGCAATCTTTCTTAAAGCTTTTATAATTATCTGTTATCTGTCACTGTATTGTGCAAGATGTCTTTAAAACTCAGAAGGTGATAAGGCTATAGAAACTGTTTATGTTATATATATACTACATATATATATGTTGTGTATAAATGCTTTAAGGTGTGGCTTTAAGTATTTGGACTTCTGAATGTCTCGTATATTGTGCTACAGTAATTTTGGCATTGGTGTCAAATGTCAGACTTCTACCTGTTTTGTAAGAAAAGAGGAGCCATAGCTGACCACATTACCAAGGCCAGGAGAACCAGCAACCTTATTCAGTTCTACTGAATTCTTTCAGCCCATGGAAAAGATAAGTTAGGTGGTGGTGGACAAAGTCAGCTGAAAATAAAGATCACTACACAAGTTCTTAGTGTCTTTCCAGACTTGTAATTCAGTCAGCATAGTGGGGGCCCAAACTGATTGTTGACTTGGCCAGCACGGGCATGGCTGCATTCACAGTGTGGCATGTGGGACTGGGCCTCAAGCATGGCCTATAGGAGCATCACCATTAAAAACTCCAAAGAGAAGGAGGTAGTGTTATTGCTTAGGGTTTCCATCAGAGCTTTAGGGAAGAGCTTTGCTTAAGGACCTTCCCAAGAGGGGAGCAGGGGCTGGCCCTCATCTATGTTTACAAATTGGTCCTGAGCCAAACTGCGGGAAGGGAGTGTGTCCTTAAAGGCCAGATATTCCTCACTGCGCACCAAATGATAGTATCAGCAGTAGACCATGGCTAAGAGGCTACAAAGTGTCTGTGCAGGGAGAGGTTCAGCACAATATAATCTAATTCATTAAAATACCAAGAAGATTCTTTTGTCTTCATGATGATTAAATCTGATCTATTTTTGGTATTATTTTGTGGCTGTTATTGGAATAAATTCATTGTTTATCATCTTTTATGTTTTTCTGGAGGTCAACATTGGAAATCACTGACCTTCAAATGGAAATGACTGCAGCAGGCCTTAGTATACTTGAGTGGAAATACCGTTTTGCCAAGTCTAATGGCCTAGAACTGATTAAGTTTAAATTGGTTACTCTACATTCACACTCCTGCGGTTTCATGATTACTAGGTGTAACGGTGTCCATGGTTTTGAATTATCTTAGTCATTTACCTTTCATCATGTATACAGAAGCCACATACTATGATTGAAAATACTGCTTTTTCGCAAGAAGTTTAATTTGCAACTGTGAGTGAATGCTTTTGGCAGATTTCTGTCCTTGGCTTCACTGGTGTAAAATGGCATCAATTTACATGAAGAATATTGTTATTAAAATCTCTAAGATCATTATATTCATGCCTACATGAGACTCTGTGTTCTAAAATGTAGATGTGTATTGGAGACTGACTGCTCAGGCAGTTAGTAAAGATACTCAGGGTAAAGATGTAGAATCGTGTGGTTGGTCTCCTTGCTGAAACACTCGTTCAACTGGAGGTTCAGCCTGTATTCAGTAATGTTTTTCAAGGTATGACAAATATGTCCTTGTGTTCTGTGTTCTGTGATCAAAGTTCAATCTGCAGATATGCAGTGTACCCCGGTGGCGCAAGTGGTAGGAATGCTGCGTTGCAACACCGGAGGCCCTGGGTTCGAATCCCCCCTGTGGCGCAAGTGGTAGAAGTGCCGCTTGGCTACACAGGAGGCTCGAATCCCGGGGGATTGAACTCGATGATCTCTAAGGTCCCTTCCAACCTGCACGAGACTATGATACTATGATGATATGCAGGGAATGTTTTCTGCTTCTTCAAAGATGTTTACTTTTTAACTGTCACTATTGGCAAGTAAATGTTCTTTGTTGTTCTGATAAATGAAAAGACTAAATTGTTTATATTCAAAACCAGCAACATTGCATATAAATTTTATTTACATCTTAACCATTAAATATTCAGTTTTGGGCATCTCAGTACAAAAAGGACATGGAGGTGCTGGAGCAGATCTTTTGAAGGTTATGTAAATTGGTCTTGTGAGGCTAATGAAGGTCTTGGAAAATCAGCCCTATGAGGAGAGGTTGAGGGAGCTGGGTCTGTTTAGCTGGGGAAAAGGAGGCTGAGGGGAGACATTATTGCTCTCTTCCAGTATTTGAAAGGTGCTTACAGTGAGAGCAGGGCAGGTCTCTTCTCATTGGTGACAGGATGAGCGGAAATGGCATAAAGTTGCACCAAGTTAAGTTTAGATTGGATGTTAGGAAACACTTCTTTATAGAAAGGGTAGTTAAGCACTGGAATAGGCTCACCAGGGAAGTGGTTGAGTCACCATCCGTGGATGTGTTTAAGAGCCGTTTGGATGTGGTGCTCAGCTATATGATTTAGCAGTGGGTTGTTAGAGTTAGGGTACTATGGTTAGGCTGTGGTTGGACTTGATGATCTTTAAGGTCTTTTCCAACCTGGGTAACTCTACGATTCTATGTGAGGTTTTAAAACTAATTATTTTATCTATATGCAAACATGAGGCAAAAAAAATGAGATTAGAAAAATTGCTAGAAATAGTCACTGTTTCAATGGTACTTTCATCTATCTCAGGAGATAAATGTAAAATATTTAAGTATTTTTAATATTAATATCTAATTTAATATTTAATTTCAGTATTAATATTAAAGTTTATCATATACTATGGAAAGGTGTGTGGTAACATTTTTGCATTAGTACATGGTCTGAAAAGACTACTTGAAAATGTGTGGTTATCTGTGTGATTGTACTTATTTTTCTTCTCATAAGTAGTACATATGAAGACTCCTTATTATATCATAGTGTGTTATCTTGCATATCTTACATTTTAGAAACTGGATGGTCAAAAAGGCATTAAACATGAGACATCATTATTAGTTGTTGTTTCCCCCGTTCCCCCCCCCCGCCCCCCCCCGGTATATAACAATTGCTTAGGTAAAAAAACTATTGTAGACTGTGGTTTTATTAATAATGTTGTTTTGCCGTTGGTGTGCATTCTAAAATTTTAAGAATTATAAACTCCTTTATACTGTCTTATAATTAATTGGTGCCCTAGTGTTAATAGCACGCCAATGGTTAGTTGTTGCTGAGAGATGAGTGCTCTCTTAGGACCAAGCTGTGATCTGGAGCCAGCGCCTGGAGGGCATGACAGCAAGGGGTGTGGCAGAGCCAGAGGAGGTACCTGAATTAGGCTGTGGGGGTTATTCTGTACCACATGGCATTGTACTGAAGGTCATAAAGCTGTGGGCAGTTACCTGGGACTGGTTGTTTGAGGGTTGCCATGTGCTCCTTCTCAGGGGTGAGTCTTTGTGTTGGTGGTTGGGTGCCACATTGGTCCTGTATGTCAAGTGGCAAGCAGTTTAATTGCAGTTTAAGTGAGCAAATGGCTGTGTGGTGCTGAGCTGCTGCTGCGTTAAACCATAACACCCACAAAATGGGAAATTGAACTGATATCTATGCTGTGATAAATTTGCTTGGTTTGGAAATGCATTTCAAGCCACAAATGGATGTGTTATGAAAATAGTTTCTAGCTAGCATGTTAAAAATGTTCTATTTTTAATTTTTGACTGTTGTATTATTCCTAAACAGGAGGTCAAAAAATAGTTTTTCTGATTAAAGGTGAATAATTGGAAGTACAAAGCTTTTGAATTTTGCTTAACCTCAAATATTTAATGTGAATGATAGATGAGGCAATCTGTAAAATAAAGCCCTGTTACAAGGAATACCTTATGAATAGTGTACAGCCTCTATATTTGAGCCTGAAAACATGCTTTGTAATTACTGGAAGAGTGTGAATCATCTAGTTCCAGAGCTCAAGTACACTTTCTTAAGACTTCATGCAGTTAAACCACATAATAATAAAATCATTCATGAAAAATGCTTATTTTGGCAAGTTCTCTTTATGGACTTTGAAAGTCCAAATACGTACACTATGTCATTCCTCAAATAATTCCTCCTGAGTAGGGAAGGCCTGGATTTTGTTAGTCTGGGAAAGGAGGAATAGCTGATGTTAGAAAAATAAATGGGAAGTCGTGATAAAATAAGCATGCTAACCAGAAACTTTACGGAGTAGTGCTCTGTTTGTGTGAATCCTTCAGAAACCAAGAGGAGACTTCCGACTCTTAACTTCTACTTTTTCAGTATACTGTGTCCTCTTGCTCTTTTACCCTAACCTGCTGTCAAACTAGGTATAACTGTTGACAACACAGCAAAAGTTGACAGGAAAATTATTCTGCTGTAGAATAGTCCTCAGACAAGTTGCTCCAGAGAGTTGACAGAAGTGCCTTGCTGGTTTCATAAGATGTACATTAGAGAACTTCTATGGTAATCTGAGAATAATCCTTCACACATTCTTTTTCAAGATCTGAAATAGCGTAGTGAGATATTACCTTGCAAAAAAGCTTTAGGTGTGCTCTGAAGACTGCTTGTTGTGGATTCATTCCATCACAATGTACAAACTAAATAGCTTTTACAAAAGTGTCAAAATCAGAAAGGATTCAATTTTTTGTGCTTATCCTTTGAGCCTAATAATGCTTGTATGGTTACTGCAAAGATTGCATGCACATACACAAAACAAACATAAAACCCCAACAAACCAAACGAAAGCATCACAAAGCAAACAAACAAACAAGCAATCATGCTGCCAATGCTACCACAGTATGCTGACATGAACAGCACTCAATTTACAAACAGAATGAAATAGTGTTAAATTGGTTAGGCAGAAAACATAAAACAGCATATTAGTTTATTCTATTTTAATACAGTGTGCTACTTTGTGTTTACAGTAACTGCGATATCTTACTAACTTGTCTAGAAACCAATTCAGATGGAAGGTTGTTTTTAACTTTTACATGTGTGTTCAGTGTGCAGCAGCTATGTGAAACTACTGAAATGAACTAGTCTGTGATATGCATTAATTCATTGGGAAGCGTGAGGCAGAATGACTCATGATAGAATAACCCTATTTATAGGAAGTGGCAAAATGAATGTTTTTGTTAGTGCGATAGTATCTAGCTTAAGATATAGCTGAAGACTGCGCACAGTTGCATTAAACACAAAACAAGCAAAAAATAAATGTTTTATGCTAAGATGCTTATTTGTTGAGAGAGTTTTGGATATATCTCCTCTCTGCCCTGTCAGCTGCAAACTGTATTCAAGTAGAATTCAAAGGTCTTTATTACAGATGTTACGAAGATGTCTTGTTCAGGGTACAAGTCTTGAATGGAATAAAAAAATTCATAAAGACTGATATCAGTAATGCACATCAGCTTCATGAGACATGTACAGAGATGTCAGTGTTGTGAAAGGCTCAGATCTTTTACTGAGGCTGCTCTGAATCAATGGTCTGATCATGCACAGTAAATTTGTCATAAGCAGAATGTATTGGCATTCCTAAATGCACTTGTGACTTCTTACGCACTTTATAGCTGATAGATCTGACTTCTTGAAAAATATGGATTCAGTATACTCATGCTGAGTAGGACACATGTATGTGTTAATGAACATTAAAGGAGAATAAAAACTTGAGAACAAAAAATTTTTGAAATGTAAATGGTGATAAAAACAATTTTTAGGGGGTACCTTTCCTACATATTCAAGATTTGGATATGGTGCAGTAGATATTTGATCAATTTTTCTGCATGATTTTGTTATCTTAAATAACTGTCACTCTTCCTTATTGGCACCAAGTCATGCTCCAGGCATCAACGCATAAACAAGCAAAAAAATGTTGATTTCAGTATCTGCCTGAAAACTATACCGATGCACTAGTTGGACACTTCTTACAGCAGTTTTGCGTTGTTTTTTTTTCCTTCCTTCCCATAATCTTCACTGAGCTTCTAACTATTATTCCTTCATTTTTTGTGCATTTTTTCTTCATGCCATTATGGTAAGAACCTAAACATTACCTTAGCGATCCTATGATATTTATGTAATCTAAGAAATACTCCTTAGGCTTACATTTTTCTCTTCTCTAAGGCAAGCTAAAACAGTACTACTTTGCTTAAAATCAGGCATTTGTCTGTTAAAAGCATCTACATAAATTATTTATATCTTTTCTTAATATTGATAGAATTTTAAGAATGAACAGACAATATATGAAACTAGACAATATATACAGCGCATATTTATGCAATCATGGAAATTTTGTTATATATTTCTAATTATCTGCTTCATAAAAGAATGCAATAATGGTATTATTGTTTCTTTTATTATATTTGAGAATGTTCTTCACAATCTTTTTATCTTTGCCTGTGTGCATTTATCATGCGGTATATATTTTTTTTCTGTAGTCTAAAGTGCTTGTTCATACCTCATAATTATAAGTAAAATGGAATAAAGCAGAAAACATAAGGTCTACTGTATCTGTCATTTTGTCAGTTTTTTAACTTAATTATTAGAGTATTCATCAAATGGAAGAAAATGGTCTTTCATACCATAAATGGATTTTCTTGCTAAAACTAATAAGGACAATCATTTTCAAGTATCACTTATTCCTGAATTTACAACAATGAATGTTGAATAGGCATTTTTTTAGCTCTTTTATCATCTGTTTATGGAGATTAGAAGGAGAGGAAGGAATGCTACTGCTGATGTTTGGTGTTTTATTTTGTTTTTCTGGTTTTTACTTTGAATGCTGTCAGTAAGTAGGATGTATCCTAGATAGTATTTGGTGCTCTCTGTGGGAACTGTTGAGTCACGCCTAAACCACTGATTGCAAGGACTGAGTCAGCTGTGGTACTACAGCTGAAGACAATTCAGCTGTGTGACTGGAAGGGGTGGAGCCTGGCTGCACCTCTCCTAGAGACAATTCAAGGGCTGCCACTGGGGAAGAATCTCTTTCTGGAGATCCCTCCCTTTGGTGTTTCCTACTGTAAGCCTAGGACATGGGTGAGCATTTCATTTATCATTGATTATCTCTTTCCACCATGGTAATATTTCTAATTATACAATCTGTGAAATACCATCCTAAGCATGCCACTCTACCTGTACATTTGTTGATTGTACAGTGATTGATGACTGTTTTGGAGTTGTAGTTATGTCACACCAGAACCCAAATAAATAAATGAAAATTGAGGTCTTGAACTGAAGAGGTTCGTATGCTGAGAAAGCTCATCCACACTTCAGATTATGCTATAGTAATCTTTAAATTAGGACAGTAAAAGAGCACTTCTGGTATCTTAGTGTACAAAACTACTGATTAATAATATTTTAGTAGGAGCCAGAATGCAGAGAGCATCATGCTAAGATGCTATTCTCATCTTGCCTGTACTTTGCACGTTACATTTAAAAATACATAGAAGATTAAAGAAAACTTTTTTTTTTTTTAAATGAAATGTGTTCTCAGCTTTATTTCAGAAACCGACAGCTTTATTTAGGTATTCCTGGGAGACAAGAATTGCACTACAATATCAGTTTTAAACCAACTCACTGTCTTTCTGGGGTGAAAAATAACCTTTTATTTAACTTGCCTAATCATGCTTTGTATCTCTAATTTATCATGCAACACAATGGGCAGTTTAATGTTGAGGAATAAATCTAATTGTCTGTAATAGTAGAATAGGATGCTGGGAGATGAATAGAGTGATTTCCTTCCTGAGAGGCTTCATTTACTTGGAACTGCTAGTTTCTGTTTAACCATCTATAAACTCACTCTACGTGCCATCTAAAGAGGAACAGTTTAAAGCATGAACTTAACAGCAGTGCAGTTTTTGTGGTGTCTTTCATACTCTGAAAGCAGAATTTATTTTTCATTTTAAATGTGTCTTTGTTTAGCAAGTTGTATGTAAAGTCAGGATGATTCTAGCTTGAATTCAGTTCCCATGTATTATAATCGTGGACCAAGCTCTGTAATGCTGCATGTCCTCTGTGTCTCAAACACAGTGATGTTTTGAAGGGGATTATTTGTTACAGGTGCTGCATGTCAAATGTCATTCACTGTCAGTCATTAATGAGATGATCATTCAGAAATGAAAAGCTGAATCAATTCATAACAATATGTGAATTCTGCAAAAGTTCATGAATGGCCTAAAGGATCAACAGAGACTGTTCTATCTCAAGCACATCATTCAGCAGAAATTCATCTATCATTATGACTCAGGTTCTGGTAGTTGGATGTCTTATAAAATTGGCTGCAATATTAACTCTTTCTAAAACTTGTACATGAACACAAAGGACCTAAGGGATAAAATTAGAAGATTAAGTATCTAGATAAATGCTGCTTGGAATTTGAGCTTAGCTGGTAAAAGCTAATATTTAATTTAATACTTAGGAAAATTTAGTCTATTAGCTGATTAGCATTAAATAATTTGCAAGATTTTCTTTATCTACAGTAGCTCTTCAGTATAATGCCTGAATAAGAATATAAAGCAGTTTCCACACTTCTTCTTTGAGATTATGTTTAGTTCTCTGTGCTTTAGGGGAGCTAATTTTGATTTACATTTATACGACCTGGCAACTATAGCTGAGAAATCATCCAAAGCTAAGAAATTGCAAAGAGAGGATTACAGATGTAACAAGAGTAAAAGCAACATCATACATATAGCTTGTTTTACTGTTGATAAAATGTAGTATAAATAACTGCAATAAACTCTGCAGATCTCTACCAGGTAGTGATTTTTAAAGTATGAAACATCTGATTGTGTTGTTAATTTCAGTCACTGCTGCAGTCCCGCTCTCTTTCTGAGTGCTGCTGTAAAAAGGCAAAGAAAAATAAGATAGATGAGCAGAGGATATTTTGGTGTAACTGCTGTTTGTTTGAATATCTTTTTGTTCCACTAAATCAAGTAAGGAAGAAATTGGGGAAAGTACTTAAATGTCAATAATTTTGTTGGTAACCTAGTATCATTGTTTTCCACATTCATTTGCATTTCAGCATAGTCCCTTTTAATAGGGAACTCATAGGATAAAAGTTCCTTTCTATTCAATAATTATGGTTTTGGGTGGGTTTGTTTTTGTTTTTTTTTGTTGTTGTTTTTGGTTTTTTTTTTTCCTTAAACAGTAGAAGTCATCTTAAATAACAGAAATTATCATGGATTATCTTGCTGTAATGTTGTCACTATAAAAATAAGTTTATGAAGTTACTATATTCTGCTTTTTTATCTACATGTTTCTTTGCTAACCTCCTCTGTTTTCTCTTAAGCTTCTGCTTTGCTGCTTTTCTAAGCAGAGAGGCTTTTTTTCTTTTTTATTCGGGTTCTTTAATAAATTGCATCAGTAAAGATTTTTATTTCCTTAACTTGTATTAAAAAACAGTAGTTTAGTAGTGAGTTACAAACATTTGAAGTATGGAGTAGGCTTTAAATCTGTGAGTTTAAATTTGCAAAAGCTGTACTGAATTCAATAGGATTCTGAGTATTGATCATGCTGACAATATCATAATTCTGATAAAGTGACAGTGATTACTATTTAAACAGGAGGAAATGAAACTGAAAAATAAAGTGGCCCTTTGGAACATGAGTAGATGAACTCTTAAAACTTATTTACTTCCTAATCCTTCTCTTATTTCATGTAAGATGTAAAACATGAAAGGTAGAAATGAATTTAATCTGTGAATGTCAGTGATGTATTGTTCATATTGTCAAATATTCTACAGCTAAGCACAGCTACTAAAATTGGAGAATGGAAAAAATATAAAAAGAAATACGGAGAGCGTAGTGACATCACCTACCTGCAGTATTTAACTCAAAAGAAATTTAGAGTTGTAGAATCACATGATCTCTGGTGAGACTGTCCAACACCTGAGCCAGGAATTTATTGTTAATGGATTACAGGAGTTTCTTGGATTTCTAGCAGCTTGCCTTGTTGTTTTCCCACCAGATAACTGAGTAGTTGAAATTCCCTATCAGGATGAGAACCTGAGGGTGTGATGCTTCTTGTAGCTGAAGTGAAAAGCCTCATAGCATTTTATTTGTTTTCTCTATCAAATAGTGTTATTGTCCTCTTTGTAGCTGTTGTATTTTCCATGGAAATAAATGGGAAGCATTACTTTTGGAGCAGCCTTTGTAATGTACTAAGGTTCTGTTGGCAACAGATAGCAATAGAGTACCAACAATTCCTTAAAGTTTGTTGGTTAGCAGGAAAACAATCAAGCATGAGATGTTGCTGGCACAATTTGGGACTGCAGTAGCAATCATTAACTTCAAAAGGATTGTGCTTTCTGCTGATATGTCTAAAAAGTAACAGCTCTTTTTCTTGCATTTGGTTATCAGTTCACTGGGACAAGCAAGGACTAAGAAAAGAGAATGATAAAGTGTGGATTGTTTAGTGTTCAGGCTCTGGCTGTGGAAACATTATGTTTATATCTCACTTTTTCTGCTGGTTCAGATAATGTTTCGTGTGGTAAGTTACTTGGCAGAAGCTCAACAGAATATAATGGTATAATGCCTCTTATGTGAAGAGAAATGGTAGTAAGAATGATGTCGTGGTTCTTGTGACTGATGATATTTGTAAAAGGAGAGGGAGTGCAATTACTAAGTAGTGTTTAAGGCAAAGAATTTGCTGTGTTTCTCCATCACTGCTGACTGCTAATCAGTTTGTTGAGTGATTATTAAAATGTTTTGCTTTGACCTACAATAGCTTATCAGCTTGAAACCTACCTAATTTTTTTTTTTTCTTATAAGGAACCACATTACTCTTATAATCTATACTCACATATAAGCTCTTAGTTCCTTGTTTAAAGGAAAAAAAAAAAAAAAAAAAAAGATATGCTAGTGTTTTACAATTCCCTTCAGTTTTGTTTCTATAAATAACTTTGTCATCTTCATAATGTTATAATCATTTTTTATTCATAAATATAGGAGGAGAGTGAAGGATGTCAGATTTAAATGACGTTGTTTAAGAAATCTTTTTAACATCTTACTCCTTAATGTTCTGGCCTATTCTTTTTCTGTGTGAGACAGGGTTGAGATTACAAAAAAGACAGCTGTGTGTGTGCAGGTGACCTTATGTTATCTGCTGGGTAGGTAAGTCACCTTCTTAAGAGAATTAAGAGAAGTCAAGGAAAGCAAAAACCATTAAATTACATTTAGAAAGCTTTTGCAATTTTCTACAAGATTGCATACAAAATAGTCAGTATATTTGTGTTTCTATCTGTGTTGATGAGAAAATTATGAATATATGTATACATAATGATTACATTATAATAATGCTAATTAAGCACAGCAACTTCCAGGAGAAAAAAAAAAAAAAAGCAAGTGTATCCTACTTGCATGTAATTAAGCGGTATCCCACTGAAATCTGTACTCCATATTTCAGTGCAGCTCTTCAGACACATAGAGGTGATGCATGTATAGTCCAATTCAAATTCAGTAGAGCAGAAGCATCATTCCTCATTGCCCCGGTAATCCTTTTGTATGATTTATCTAACAGTCAGATAAGATCATACTAAAGTTTAACTTGTTTTGTATGTGGAAAAAAAATTGCTGGTACATCAAAATGTCAAGGTAACTGATAACACTAAGCTTTCACTTACCAATGCAGATTTATTGTCAAAAGGCTTTGTGCAGAAGTCAGGTATGATTTTAACACAACTTTGGTCGAAGTCCCATCTTACAAAATATTTATCATCTGTGCTGTTTGTGGAGTGATACAGAACTGAAAAATTGTTTCATACTCATCAGCAGCTTTATTATTGTCTAAATTTTATTTAGACAAGAGTTAAATTTGCTTCATTTTTTATTTTAAGGGAATGCTTAAACAAATTAAGACACACAAATTAGTTAAGTCTATGAAGGGACTTTGGTTTTAAGCTAAAAAATACATTTATAATTTGTTTACTTGACTATATCCTCTAGTAAAAATTATGGAGTACTGTTGTAGGCAATTTGTAGATCTATTATCTCAGAATTTATATATGTATATCTATATACATATATACATATCTATATACATTTTCATATATTTATATACATACATATATACATACATATATACATATATGTGTGTGTATAAATGCATATAATGTATATAGATATGTATATATACATATATAAATTCTGAGATAATAGATATATTTATATATGGATTGATTGTACTTAAGAAACACAGTGCTCTAGCTCAGGTCACACTGAAATCACTAAATGTGTTGCATTCATGCATGAAGGGAGAAAGACTTCCATGTGTATTTGTTGGTGATTTTATGTTTGTTTTTGTCGTTGTCGTTGTTTTGTGGGTTTTTTTTTTGTTTTGTTTTTTTTTCCTGAATCTAACTAAAATTTCCAAGCATCATGAAGACTGTGTTAAAATAGAACTTAAAATTGCACACAGTAAACTATATTGACTTCTTATCTGTGTATGGGCAGACGAATGGATGAGAATACAAAACTAAGAATGGAAGCAATACAAAACCTTCCTTGAAAAATGCAAGGTGTGAAGAAAGCTGAGTTAGTTATACTGCCACCTAACAGCATCGCCATTCTTTGAAATGTTGGTTTTGCTCATAGGCAGGAAGAGTACCAGTGTTTCCCGCTTTATTAGGAAACCACACTAAGCAATACTAAAATGTTGGTTGGAACATCAGAGCATTAGATTAGCTTGGATATGGGGAACTACTATCTGGGTCTGCTTGGAGTAGTAACATCTCACTTTAGCGAGATTTATTGCAGCTTCAAGATAAAAATGTTTCTTTTTATTTTAATTTTTTTTTTTCTCTGAAAAGGATGTGTTGATCTTGATCAAGGCATTGTCCTAATGATTAATAGATCTGTTTTGTATGTTCAGTTTTGTACAGGCTAGAAGAAGGTAGGTAGTACTCCTGTGCTTTGGAGTTCTCATCAATCAAAGTGGACGGGCTATACTTTGCTATATTGTTAGTTAGATATAAGCAGAAGTTTTTGATTGTAAGACCTCTAAGGAATGTGGGTCCATGGTACCAGAGAGAAATTTAAGGTTCTAACATCCAATACCTCTGCATGCTTAAAATGCTAATGCTTCTTCACTGTGTTGCAAATACTGCCAAATAATTGGCCCACACTTTTGTCTGATCTTTCAGAAATTTCACCCACAGGACGTGTAAATGGATGTGAGTAGCTTTACATGCAGATGAACTTTGTAACTTGATTTTAGTTTTACTTCATTTATACATATAATTATGTCAAAGCTGTTACCCTTCCAAAGATGCATGTTACTGAAAAATTAAATGAACTGGAAAAATGTATGAAGACCTATTTGGCCATGGATGTGCAGTTAATAAATATTAAGAAAGCATCTGTAATGAACATGTATGTTCCTAAGAGATAAATAAAAAATATGAATTCACTGCATGATGAATTGTGTCCCCTTCTGTGTATTACTAAGTATGTACAATTTTCTTTTTTTCATAATGATATTTTTACTTAGCTTAAATGTCTTGAGGAAAAACCCAGGTGATACAGAAGCAGAGAAATATTTCTTTAATGAATAAGCTCTTTAATTATATTCATGTTCTGCTATATGCTTTAGATTGTGAAATTGCTGAAGAGAAAAGTAATTGAATAGCAATTTAAGTGTGAATTTATTAAATCTGTTAGATTTATAAAAGTAATTTGAGAAGTACTGCTATATTGGGCACACCAAGTATATAAAAATTTAAAATAGATGCTTGTAAGTGCAGTATAGTTTCTAATGGGAATTTGTCTTGGTTATAATAGTTACAATGATTGATTTCACATGTCTTGGAAAGTTCATTCAGTAAGTTTCTTATCCTAATAGCACTTTAGGGGAAGAGCATCCATTTGAGACTGCTGAGGAATCTCTAGGTGTACTAAAAGATTTCATAAACTGATGAAAATTTATAGTAGGAATTCAAATATTGTGGTGCTTCACTTCTAAAGCAAACAGTATTTATTTTACTGAGTTGATAAAGCTAGTAATTTCTCTATGCATTGTGCCCTTATGTACCTCATGTTAGTTTTCTCCAGAGTACTACACAATATTTTCAATTGTACTTCAGAAAACTAAAGCAAAATAAACTTGTGTGTATATATATATATATATATCTGTGTGTGTGTGTGTGTATATATATATATATATGTGTATATATATATATACATACATTTTTATGTATATATGTTAAAGCTGGAGTACCATCTTGAGCCACTTAATGAGTTTTACAAGGTATGAACTGAAACTTGGGTTTATTCTCTATTAATCTTTGTATTTGTGTTCTATTTTTAAATGTAAGTAAGCAGTTCAAATGTTAAAAATTCTGTTTAAGGAGAAAAGGTTTTGGTGAGAGATGACTGACATATTATCAGTTCTCACTGATTAGCTCCCTTGCCATGTTGACACTTCTGGAATTTTTGCTGTAGGTTTTCTAAAATTAGATGATGGAAAAAGACAAGTTTAATTATTATTATTTTTCTTAATACAAATAAATTTATTCTGTAGTAATGGCGGGAGAGAGTTCAACTTAAAAACTATTTTGTTTTGATAATTTTTTAAATATATATTTATGAATGTCCCTGAACTCCCTTAATTTGGTTCATATATACTGGTAGTCTTGGCTGAAGCTAGAGCATGATAAGACTGAGCCAGAAACACCAGATGTACTTCAATACTCTGAGTAACTAATTACTAGTTGTTGTTGATTCTTTTTGCCTGTGAGTGATGTCTAACCAATTTTCAAATGAACAGTTTCGTTCATAGTGTTAGTAAATTCTGCACTTGAATCAACTTGTTTACATGGAAGAGTAAGTGTTCCAGTACAAGTAATAGGGGTATTAAGCTCAGCTGGATTGTTATAAGGCTATCAGCACAATGCAGTCAAGCAGGACATAGTTTTGAAAGTGTGATTGTACTATAATTGTTGACCAAAGCATTATTATTCATGTGGAAATAGGCTTTCCCTCAAAAATGGTGTAACTGTGGTAGTTATAGCTGCTACTGTATGCCCCATATGACTAATGAAGCACCATGCTCAAGTTAGTCAAAAAGGAAATTCTTTTTTTCTCTTTATCTTCTCTATTGTATTTAAGTTCTGAATCATACTCTGCAAACTAACCATAAAATAAAACAAAATGAAATAAAATTGGGGGGCATGGGAGTTTGGTGTGAAGTGGTATAAATCGAGTTTGATTCCAAACACCTGCCACATCATAGTTGTCATGGAATAGGTTGGACTGGAAGGGACCTTAAGTGTCATCTGGTTCCAAACAGCCTTCCAGGGGCAGGGTTTCCACCCACCGGCTCAACCTCACCTTGAGCACCTCCACGGATGGGATGTCCACAGCTTCTCTGGGCAGCCTGTGCCAGTGCTTCACCACCTTATGAGGAAGAAATTTCTCCCTCATATCTAACCTAAATATCCCATCTTTCAGCTTAAAAGCCATTTGACCCTTTGCCTGTCACTATCAAACAATGTTAAAACTGACCCCCTCCTGATTATAAGCTCCTTTTAGGTATCATAGAGGACAACTCCCCCACCTCTGGGGATAATTATCAAGTTTTCTCCTGCTGCTGCCTGAAGTGACTGTGTTCTCTGAATATTTTCTGTCAGTCAGAAGTACATCCTCTTACCCATCAAACCTAATTTTAAGCTCTAGTTATCAGTCTGGGCAGCTTGCTTACCAGAACATTTACATCCTTCCTGATAGGTTGCATCTCATTCAGTATCAGTATGCTTAGTCTCTTAAAGGCATGTCCAGCATCATAGTATCACAAACCGAGAGCATCCATATAGCCAGTCATTCAACTGATCCATTGTCCTTCTAACAGAGTCCTTGTCTCCAAGTAAAGATTAAGGAGAATACTATGTGTGCTCCTCAGTGAGAAGTTCCTGGCTACTACCACCTTCACACTTTTTTGGTGGCACTGGATCTGACTTGGGCCTTTGGTTGAACAAACTCAATGTGGTTGTCCCTTCCCAGGTCTCAACTTTCATATGTACCCATTCTTCTTTCAAACCGCAGAACTCCGTATCTGATGTTTAGGGATGCTTTGAGGGCAAGGAGGAGATTCCTCCTTTTGCTCCAAGCAGAGGTGGCTATCCAGTTTCCTTCTTGCATGTTTCTGTGGGCTGTCTCTTAAAGACTGGAAGCTAGCTCAGATTCTTCCCCTCGCAGGAACTTCTGATAAGGTTGTCATCCCTATATCTCTGCGTAATGCTGTGCAGAGCACGCTACCAGTACAAACTGGGAGAAGTAAGGACTGAGCACAGTCCTGATGTGGACTCCCACAGACTTGGGAGTACTGGTGGATGGCAAGTTGGATATGAGCCAGCACTGTGCCATCACAGCTCTGAAAACCAACCATATCCTGGGCTGCATTTAAAAAAACAAACAAAAAAGTGCAGCCAGGAGACTGATGAAGGTGATCCTGCCCATGTACTCTGGTGAGTACTCACCTGGAGTACTGCTTTCATGTGTGCAGTACTCAGTACAGGACAGATGCTGTCCTGTTGGAGCACATCCAGAGTAAGACCACAAAAATGAGCCAAGGAATGGAATACCTCCCCCTACAAGGTCAGGCCAAGAGAGTTTAGGCTAGTCAGCCTGGAGAGCAGAAGGCTGCAGGGAGACTGGAGAATGGCCTTTAGGTATCTGAAATGGAGCCATAAGAAATAAGGGGGCAGGCTCATCAGCAGGGTCTGTTGTGACATGTAGACCTTCAAGGTCAGGCTGGACCAGGCTGTGAGCAACTTGATCTGGCAGCAGGTGCCTCTTTTTGTTGCAGGAGAGTTGGACTAGGTAACATTTAAGGGTCCCTTCCAACTCAAATAGTTCTTTGATTCTATGATCATGGTCCGCATACAGGTCTAGGATTGCTGCATCTGAGGTACAGAATCCAGCGCTTGCTCTTATTAAACTTCATGTAGTTGGAAATGGCCTTGCTCTTCAATTTGTCAAGATTTCTTTGAAAGGCTCTTCTATTCTTGATGGAGCCAATAGCTTCTCCCGAATTAAAATATTGCCTGTTTCAGATGGTTGTTCTACGCACCTCCCAGTATGGTGGGTTGTGTTTTAAGCCATTTATGTGGTAATACTGTTCAGAAGATTGTTGGTGTTTTTTTTTCTGTTTTGTTGTTGTTTGTTTTTGTTTTAAAGAGAACTGGATGTTTAAACGTAGTGTATCAAATGTTCTGATAGGGAAAGTATGCAATTTCCTCTTCAAGACAGGCACTGATCCAAGGTCCTGACTGTTTGCAGTGATTAAGTCCAGTGACTCAGATTTTAACAGATACTGAACCAAGATCTTCCCTTTGATTCTAGTGAGACTGTACAATTTGAACATATGGCAGAATTTCCTGTGTTACTCTAGTCTTGTACCGAATTGTATGATTGCATTCTATATAATTGTATTTTCCCTCTGTTTTCAGTTCAGCTCAGTATTTGTTATTTCCTTCCTTTTCTTTGTACTTAAGCTGTTTGTAATTCGGTTGTATGGATAACACTTTTCTTGAGTTGAAACAGTGTTTTTATTAATAGCAACACAGCATATTCATTCATATTGTACTAAGAATCAATTTGAACACATAACAAAAAAAAAAAAAAAAAGCAAAAAAGCAGTGCAGTCTCAAGGATCTTAGAATACCAACTTTTCAGTTTCCACTGATTTATACTTTTAAAATTATTCATACACTATTAACGTAATCCCTTATTGTAAATTGTGGAGTAGCATCCTACCAATGGTCCAAGTTTAACTTTTGTATGTAGTTGATGTAATCAAGGTCTGCATCATTCTACATGGGATTTCACAGAGAAAGACTTGAGAGAGACTATGTTCCATTCCTTGCAGATGAAGAGTCACTTTAGTAAAGAGTCGAGCTATATGCAGCATATTCATTGAAACCATTTATCTCAATCTGCTCAGAAATTCAAAACATAAATTCAGGGATTTCAGAAGTCATGATTAGAAAAGATGCATATATTTAGTTTTCTTACTTGCTGCACTTTTTAAAAGCATTATTCTCTTGACTCCTTTACTGGGGGCATACTTTGTTGCTTCTTAACTATGATGGCTCATTTTTGTAGATTTTGCTCACAATAAAACTTCCATAATGACAGATCCTTGCAAATAAGATAATGTTATTCCAGTGTAAATACAGCTCACTTGAAATGATGCACGCATGCTTTGAAGGAAACAAGCTATTTGGTGTATTTCTCACTTCCTGTGTACATTACGTGTAGGAGGAACTCTTGTACTAATGAAACTAGTGAATAGGGAATTGACTGACTTCTTCCTCCACCAGTATGTTAACTACTGATTAATTAGTGTCACTAGGTATTGTTAGTAGCATTCGTGTGGACTTGGTCAGACAGATAAATCACCCTGCTAATTTTTGGAAAGTGATTTGAGAGATGAAGCCAGTTCAGTTTCAGAGCAAGCTTCCTGGGGGTATACCCAGTCCCACTGTGTCATTACTAAAGATGTTAAAGAGCACTGGTCTCAAGACATACCCCTGGGGGACTGAACTTGTGACTGACCTCCATCTGGACACAAAGTCATTGACAACAACCTCCTGGCTGTGATCATCCAACCAATTATTTATCTACTGAATATTCCTCTCTTCTAATCCATCTTTTTTCATTTAGGGATAAAGATGTGGTGTGGGACCCTGTCGAAGGCACTGAAGAAGTTCAGTAGCCAAAATCAACTACCTTTCATCTACTGATGCTTTGAATTTATAGAGCTGTGAAAATAGAAAACATTAATAAAATGTGAGAAAGGTGTAGTATTAACAGTACGTAGTAATCTAGGGAAGATCTGTGGTATTTCATTAATCTTCACTTTAAAATCAATACAAAAGTAATTAGAATACATAACCAGAAGACTGCCCAATTCTCTTGAAGCTGATCAACCTTGTGATCAAGGTGCTTTTTCTTTTTGACCAATAAATACGTGTTTACCCATGGGGTTTCTTTTGGTACAGATAAGGGCAATGTTGTTGTTTGTTTTGGTTTTTTTGTTTTTTTGGTTTTTTTTTTTTTGAGCACGCTAGTCACATTCTGATCAAGTTTAAAAGGATAGCTTTGTGAAAGAGGAGCATAGGTTATCTTTTAGCATGTGATAATTTGATGTAAATGCTTCACAGGGGGATTGGAAACAATAAGATTTCAGATCTTAATTTTACAGTTAAATGGATGATGTATATCAGTTTCTAACAGCATGTAAAGGCTGATAACTTGATAGAACAACCGATGTTCTGACATTTGCTACTTGTTCTAAGGCAATCAAGTGTTAGCTATTCTTATGCAAAAGAAAAAAGAGATGAGGGAATCTGGGGACTGGAATTAGAATCCAGGCTGGATTCGGACTTGGATAATCTGTTTGTACTTTCAGAGAAGTACAAATTAAAGGCAAAAAGTTGTGATCAAATCATTATCTTTGGAGATACATCAAATCCTAATTTTTGTATAATTATTCATGCTGTCAATTACATTTTGAAGTGAAACCTGTTGAAATAAACATCTAAACATATTAGTGTTTATATTAGGGATATGGTATTATAGAAAATGGACATGTGGTACTGGTCATAGTGGCATCCCTTGTAAATGCTCTTAAATTATCTTAAAAAAAGATGGCATATTGTTAGCCATTGTGAAATAGTGCAGAATATCATTCACTGTATTCTTTTTCTGTCTTTATTTAGAATTTAATCAGAATGTTTTGAGAATATCTTGATGCTTATTACAGAGCTCATGATTCGAAACTGTTTCTGAGCCATAATATCAATTGTGTCATTAAAAGCTTTTTTCAGTTTTACCATTATGATATTAAAACATGCGGACATACTCTGAACTATTTTTTGAAATATAAATGTAGGCTTTGGACTATCTATGTTTTACTTGCTTCTCCTTTTGAGACTGCTCTTTTTTCTTGAGACTGAGAATACACTCCTCTGTCCATCAACTCTTCCCTTAAAAGAGTTCAAAGCCTCGACACTGGAATGAGCTCAGACATTTCTCATGAATCCTTTGCAGAAGTTCTGTTTGTGCATCAGTTACGTAGTTATCAAAAACAGAAAAAAATAAATCATCTATTACCTGTTTTCATTGCAGAGGTTTTATAGGGCTCAAACAGCAGTTTTGGAATAAAAATTCTATGCAGCATGTTTCTAAACAGTCTGTTTGTTTTGCTTTTCCATACTAGTGATGTATAATTAACTAGCAGTGGCATACAAACTGGAGAACTACATTAAGATAATGAAACATCCTTGATTGTGATTAGAAAGAAAGTTGTATGTAGTGTCTTGTTGTTCATAAAGGTGCTACATAACTCTTTAATGGAAGAATTTCACAGTAACTAAGAAAATGATATTGTGCATCCTGAATATGGACTACAACAATATATATGAAATAAAATTGGAATACATTTTGTTCAAGTCATGCAAAGCAGAATACTGCTCTTTGTAGTTAAACATTTTAAAAAGTAACAAATAAGCACATGCAGAGAGCAGCTTCAAAAATATTTTTTGTTATTTGCATTTATTGCATTATAACATCAATCTAGGAAGGTGTTTAGAGTATTTAAAATTAGTTTTTGTTTTGTTGTTTATTTTTTTCTTTTTTTTTCATCCTGATGGTTTGCCACATTAGATTCTAAAGTTACAACAGTGCCGGCTAAGCAACAGGTGCAAAACAAAATCTGTAAATCCAGCGTAGACATTTTAAAGTATGTAAATCGCACTAACAGCTAGGTTTAGTTAGATTAAATGAAGATACACTATGCGTTGATTAGATTTACAGTTTTTAACAGTACTTAGAGTAAGAAAACGATTATTTTGTTTTGCTATTCTGTACCTGTATTTCAGAGCTTAAATACTGTTTTTGTACTTCAGTTGTGACAACATTAAGACAAATTATAAGCAGTGGTGGTGCTGAAAAGGAAAAATAATGAAGGTCCTGGGAAAGGAGCTTCACTGAGGAACAAGTAATTGTGCTGTGTATATGCATGTTCTGCCTGTAAATTCTGTGCCTGATAGTTTTGGAGAAAATGAAAGATATTTGATGTAGATTGTCAATTGCATGGCAGTAGAAAAAACTGATTGAAAGTAAGTTGGCATGGAAAATGGTGACTGAGAAGTCTGATCCCTAAATGCATCTTTTTGTCAAATCAGAAAATAATGTTTTTGCTGTTCATTACAACCTCAAAGTCTTAGGCTCATTTATATGAGGAGTGATGACCAGTTAGTTACATGTCATTGTGTCTTGACACAGAATCATGGAATAGCTTGGGTTGGAAGGGACCCCAAGGATCTTCAACTTTCAACACCTCTGCCACAGGCAGGGATACCAACCTTCAAATCTGGTACTAGACCAGGTTGCCCAGGGTCCCATCCAATCTGGTCTTGAACTCTGCATGGATGGTGGATCCACAACCTGTCTGGGCAACATGTTTTAGCACCTCACTGCTCTTTTGGGCAAGATCTTCCCTCTAACATCCAGTTTAGACCGTCCCTCCTTGAGCTTAAAACCATTCCTCCTTCTCCTATCACTGTCTACCCTTGTAAAAAGTTGATTCCTATCCTTCTTATAATCCCCTTTTAAATACTGGAATCTTGCGATGAGGTCTCCTTGCAGCCTTCTCTAGGCTGAAGAAGCCCAGCTCCCTCAGCCTGTCTCTTGTGCTCTCAGTAAAGCATCTATAAAGAGTAGCCAGCTGACGATATGTGATGTGACAGCACTTGGCGTGATGACACAGGATGTCATATCAGGTGATTCACCATTCAGGAAAAGGAATATAACTAAACTATATTTAGTTATATGCCCCTTACTGCAAGAAAGACATTGAGGCCCTGGAGCGTGTTCAAAGGACAACAAAGCTGGTGAGGGGTCTGGAGCACAGGCTTTATGAGAAGTGGCTGAAGGAGCTGGGGTTGTTCAACTTGGGAAAGAGGAGGCTCAGGGGAGACCTTATTGCTCTATATAACTACCTGAAGGGAGGTTGTTGTGAGCTGGGGGTTGGCCTCTTCTTTCATGTAACTGGTGATAGGACTAGAGGGAATGGCTTCAAACTGCACCAGGGGAGGTTTGGGCTGGACGTTAGAAAATACTGCTTCTCTGAAAGAGTGGCCAGGCAGTGGAATGGGCTGCTCAGGAAGGCATTAATAGAACACTTGGACATTGTGGTGAGGGACATAGTTTAGTGACAACTATTGGTGATAGGCGGGTGGTGATTCTGTGATTAGACAGTATTTTAAGATTAGCATTATCTAGGAAAACATCCTTCATCTTCTCAGTAAAAATATGGATAAGTGCTTTTATGAAAAAGTTGTATTTTGACACCAGAATGCTGACATGTTTTACTGGGGATAGTTCTGAAATGTTCTTGAGCTCCTAAAATCTACTTAAAACTAAATAAACATGTCTGCTGGATAAGATGCTTTCATTGTATATTGAAAGCAGCATTTAGAGAACAGTTTTCAGTTTCTTGTCTTTATGTTATGAAATTTTCCTTATTCTACAATCAATAATATCTTGAACAGTTGAGTTTTAAATTCAGCTGTAATTCCCATCATAAGAAGCTAAGTCTTGATTCTGTTCAAACAAATTATATTATTTGAATGGAGTAGTGCCATTCCTGTATGTGGACTATTTGGAGATAATAGGCAAAAAGAATTGAACTTTTAACAAAATCATAGCATATTTTGCTTTTTATATTGATTAGTATACTTACACAATGTAAGGATATAAACAATTAATGCATGTAAATCTTCAACTAAACTAGCACATTTTACATGTTTATGCTCCTTCTAACCTATCCTCTGGCTTTGCGATATGGATGGTCTTAGTATTTGTTACTTGTATAAGGTGGACTATGGTTAGCAAGGTGACACATCGTGTTTTGATACCAAATTTTCCACGAGTTTGGGAAGAATAAATGTCAGCTCAATATTAAAAAATTATATAGGGGTTCAGTTTCTATGGCTAAATTTTTATGTTCTTTCTTTGCTGTACCTGTGCTCATCTGATTAAAAAAAATAATCTGCTTAAAGTTTAGATTTCTTTTTCACTGATAAAAGTTAGAAAGCTTCCCTGTAATACAAATGAAGCTATGGATCAATAATTTGTGGTGTCTTATAGTCTTACTAACTTTCCAAAGTATTTTTATTCCCAAGGATGGGCAATAACAATAGTTAACAATTTTTTCCTATTAAATAAAGTGAAGTAAATCATAAATATATTATTTGTATCCTTCAGGAATCTGCTTTGTGATCGTGTTGTTCATATGACTTAGCACAGCAAGGTCAGAGAGGAGGCTGTGTATCCCTCCAGGCATTTTATCTCATTTTAGAATGGAAGCTGATAATAAATCATCAAGAGACACTTTTATGCCCATTTTCTCATTAAGGCGCTGTTCTGCCAACTAGCCCATTTTTTAATAGCCAGCCATTTATATATTTTTAAGTGTGTTCTAAAATATTTTTCTTCCTTGAGCTCAGGGTCAGAGTCCCTGAAATGCACCTGCAATCACTGACTGGTGCGCTGCTTCATCTGGGAGATAACTGAACTTCAGGATAATTTACTGTTAGCATTTGATCTACTCTTACAGTAGTGTTGCTTCTTTATCTTTGCATATTTTAGTTTCAGCTTTGGATGTCCTGCTCATACAGCTGTTTGAATACTGCTATGTTTAATGCGGATCATAAAGTAGTGCTTCAACTTCCTGTATTCTACAGTCTTTTTATTCCTGCTTATGTGTAATAAATGTTGTTAACAATTTTATTTATTTATTTATTTTTTAATAATCAGCTTTATTGATAGAATTGGTTGGGAAGAGTGCATAAAGTAAATGACTCTATGGTCTGCAGGCCAAATTCTTTCTATCATGAATGAATTAAAATAAAAATCAGATTTAATCAAGCCTCATAAATGAATAATAAGGTTGTAAGTTAAATCTTAATTACGTTTTCTAAAATATAACAAAATAATTTGAAGTGATGCAGCACTTACATTAGCATTACTTAGACTATTCTTATTACTCTTCTTAATTTCTTTTATTTCATTATCTTTTATTCATATGCATATGTCTACATATATATTCGTTAGCAGAATTGTGTGGAGAGAAAACATTTCAGAATCTTATGGGTTTGAACCCTTTGATATTCTTTATTGCACTACAGGCAACGCAGTGGTCAAGCTAATTCAGTAGTACTTAAACGTATATTTGCTCTTATGCTACAATTACAAATATTTCATGCATCTGATCCTACAAATGCTATACCAAAAAAGCATTTAGCTGCTTTAGAAAAGCAGCATCTTCTACTGAGTCCTGAACATTAATTGAGGTGTTCTTACTTGGAAAAAACAAACCTAACTTTACATATGACCATATCTTGAAGTTATTTTTTAGTTGGAGCTTTGATATATTGTTGAAATGATTTATAAAATGACACTATACTTTTCCTGTGAGGTTTTTCTGTTTCTGTGTTAAATCTCTATTTTGACATCTTTCCTTAGAGAAAGGAACAGCTTATGAAACAAGACATGCACTGGAAGGACACCTTGATTCAACACTTCCCCTTCTTATTCTTTTTAATTTTATTTCTTTTATACTATTTAAAATGAAATTTGTGAAATTTAAATGAAGGTTGAAATTTCAAGTATTTCTTTTAAATATTACATATAGGTTATAAAAGAAAATAACCATCAAGTTTCTTGTATATGATAGAAAATGACAATTTAAAGCAAATGAAAATAATGAAGTGTATAATATACAAGATATTATTTTCATCAGTAATGAATATTATATTTTAAACATAAACTGCATGAAAAACATTTTTTTTCCAGATGGCAGTTGTGTTCATCCTAAATAGTGTTGAGCATGACTACTATAGAAAAATATTTTTTTCATCATTTGTTTACTTGTTTACTTGGTTGGTTTTCATAGCAATTTTTCATTTTCTTTGTTGCTTCTTAATAGTCACTTATGCCACTAGAAGACCTATCTGGATATGACCTGGCTCAAACTTAGTGTGTCTTAGTAAACTACTAGTTATCTAAATGACAACTAAAAGGTGTGTTCAATGCTGGTGTTTTCATCAATACATCTATGAAAAAGAATAAGGAAACACAGAGACATAACTCAATTTTGCTGTCAAACATATGTGTATACTTCTCCAGGCAAAGATAGCTTATGACATACCTACTGATACACATGCTTTTCCTGTAGTTGCTGTAACGTAAATATTAATGGTTATAATGCATATACGACTGTGCCTCTGGATGAACAGATAATGGTTGCCAGCTAAGACAAGCCTCTGATTAATGCACTTTTAAAAAGTATATGGACTGTAATTGATTCAGTTTATTTAAATTCTGTCGCTGAAAATTTTCTTTAAAGAAGAAGGAAGATACAAATGCTTTTGTTTTTTTTTGTTCTTAGGAAAACTGAACACCTGTAACACTGTCTGAGAAAAGAAATACAGAAAATCTTAGTGAAATGTTAAGTGCATATACAGAATGCCCATTCTATCCTAATCAACGAAAACTTTTGTAAACTCTTTTTCCTCCTGGGCTTTTTCCATTGTCCATTTAAAAAGTTAATGCCTTAACTTTGATTTTTTTGCAGTCTGTGTTATCAAAATGCCTATTATAAGACAATTAAGAATGACAAGAAAGGCTTATGAGGTCTTTCTTTGAGAAGAAAAGTTCTTCCCCGAGATGCTTCACTCTAATTTGCATTAGACTAATTTGCATTAGACTGCTGACTTTATGAGTATCCCTGAAAATAGTATATATTTTCCAAACCCTTAAGGTAATTAATGTTGCCAAGGTAATACTGCTCAAGGTAAGAAGAAATCTGAATCCATAAGGCTTATGTATTTTATGGTATACTTTTGTAAATTATAAATATTAGGGGAAAAAAAATCTGTTCATGACAGAACTTTAAGAATTAAAATTTCCTTTTGCAAGGATTTATTCTGATTTTCATGACTTCATGTATTATCATTCTGTTTGTTAGCTTTTCCCAATTCATGTGCATTTCCATTTATAATGACAATCCAATTGATTTATTTTATTTTTTTTTAATTGCATTCTATTTTTCTGACATTCCTCATAGAGTATTTAATGCTGTATTCTTAATTGCTAAGACAGATTCAGTTCATGCTGTTGTGGCTTTCCAATCTCAAGTTTTGTAGATCATTAGTTTTATGTCGGTCTGTTTATTGTGTATAGAGCTAATGTTTTTTTGCCCTTTATGGCATAAGAATTTGAATATAATATGTCTGAACTACTGTAAGTTCCTGCTGTTCCTACTTCCACATTTAAGACTTCCAAGTTCAATACTTGTTCCGTACAATGCAGATTGATTAACCATATTTTCTGCTTTTGTGTGTGCGTGTGCAAGAAAAGTGTTTCAAAAAAAATGGATTTTAGTCTCATTCTTCAAACACATAAATTCAGTATCTCACTGATAAATTACTTTTGCTTTTGTCTCTCATGAAGTGTTTCTAAGTGCTTTGTGAGCCTTGTCTATTTTCAACATAATGCTTTATGACTGTAGAAGTTTTAATTACACATCACTTTGCTAGAACCTCTGTATTTTGCTATTGTCACCTAAAATAGACTTGGTTATTGATATTTCCTTTTTTTGGAGAGACTATTTAATCAAATCTTCAAAATTCTGGTGGCTTTTATAATAAACTAATTGGTTCCAAAGCACTTCTAAACAACCTAGAACCAAAAGTCTCTTTTAGGATCATGGTTCAACAGTAAGCTAGTACAGAAGGATGTAAATAATACCAATTTATTTCTTCTCAGCTTTTTACCCTTGCATTTGTTCTAGAATGTATGCATATTCTCCTTTAAGAAACCATATGCCTGAGCATGCATTCATTCTCATCTTCTGACAGTGAGACAAGAAAACTCTGATTCTTTCATTTTATTTATATATCGATATTCTTCACTGGTATTTCTTTTCTGTATCTTTATGGTAGTAAAAAGCAATGGTTCTTTAGAAAAGAAAAGGTAGAAAAGGTAACACTAAATAATGTCTGCACTGAAGTTAACTTTTTTTTTTTTTTTTTTTTTTTCCCCACCGTGGATAAATCTATAAAATAATTTGATTTGATAATTTATTTTTATTATTTTTATTTTTTAATCTCAGCAGGGAACTGGAGGCTAGTATCTTAGGAGAAGATACAACTCACTGATGCATAGTAGCAAAGCAATTTTGAGAAAATTCTGTTACTGCTGCCATTATGTGGGTCAATAAAGAACTTTAAATGCAATTATGTTCTGAAAGGTACTCTTACTAGTTGGTACCTTACATAAATAGTTCCTTCC
This sequence comes from Coturnix japonica, assembly GCF_054131305.1. NCBI lineage: Eukaryota > Metazoa > Chordata > Aves > Galliformes > Phasianidae > Coturnix > Coturnix japonica. The sequence goes on from NC_140664.1 coordinate 50,301,790, forward strand.
ATTTACTCATCCCCTCATCAAGATGAGTAATCACAGATTTAAATAATAATAATAATATTGCAGATAATTTTCCAGGTGTTTCTAGCCTTTCCCAGAATCCTTCCTTATTTGACTGGGACTGCTGTGGTTCAGGCTGTACTCATAAAAAGATTTCAGGATTCTCTGATTCTCCATGCAAAGGGAGTTCCATGCCTGTGGTAGAAGTTAGGACCGTGTGTGTCTATTTTTCTCTTCATTTGTTTTAACTCTCAGAAATTCTAAAAGTAGACAAGAACTGTTGGTAAGCATCTAAAATAATTGGATTTATGGAAGACAACATTGTTAAAATAAGTCTCAAGATGCTAATCAACTGTTCAGAGGATGAGAATTAACAAATGTTTCTAAACTTAGTCTTGAGGGGGAAAAAAAAAGGCAAATTTTGATTGTTACTTACTTTTGGAAATCTAAATCCATTCTTCTAAAGAAATTAATAAACAAGATAAATGAAGATCTGAATTCAATTGAAGCTGAGATAATCAAATTTTGTTATTTATAATCAAGTAACAAATTATAATCAAATTATAAGACGAATAACTAAGTTCATTTCTGGTTTAAGCAAACATGACATTGTGCTAGTCAAATGATGAATTTATATCTTAACTGAGGGTCTGACTTAAATCTTGTAATCTAATCTTTAACTGTGGCATTTTCTTATTTATTTTAATTTTTTTAATTTTGTGATTTTTCAGCTACTTATTTCATCATTTTATTTATTTATTTATATGAACACTTTATATATATATATATATATATATTCTCACTGGTATTTGCTATGACTAAAATTTATGGAAAATATTAACGGAAGAATCATAGTCAGGCCTCAGTGTCCAGTACTCTAAAAGGTTAAGAAGCTACTTTAAGTGAAAAGTTGTTTCTTTTATTTCTACAATTTGTGAAAATAAAAGTTCTCTTTTGAATATGAGATACTAAAACTGTTAGAAAGCAATACCTCATTCCGTAAAATGTGATCAGGTTTAATACTGGTTCATTTGCATTCAGGGAGGTGAATGAAGATGTGTGTCTCCAAGACTGAGAAAAGGAGCAGAATGAGTATGTCTGGACTTGAGCTAAATCTGGATACACGCTATCATTTTGTAGACTGGTCAAAATAGTTTCTTACATTATTTCAATGCAAGTTTGTCTATAAGGGAAAAAGCACAAAAACAAAAGGGAAAAAAAAAAAAAAGCCAACAAACATAACACAAAGCAGACAACTCTAGAGTTAGTTATACTCTGCACAAAACAATTACATTGCAGTCAAAATATAGCTGTAATTTCTGCAGCTGTCCAAATTGTAAATGCTTAGAGTATCATCTTTCCTGTGATCCAAGACTAAATGTTTAATCTGCAAATGATTACATAGTTTTCATAGGTAAACATATTTACCATTCCATTTTAGTGAAGTTGCCATTCATTAGTAGCCCTCATTCAAAATTATTATGAGGAACTGTTACTGTCTAAAATGTTAAGCTGAATGATACAGTACTTATTTTTGTTCAGTAGCACAGATGTTTTTGAAATGAGAATTGAACAATGATAGCAGATTGATTTAAAATTTAGTTACATTTTTGTGCTGATAGTTACTTTCATTCAAGGTTTGGCAAATTGTAGTAGAATATATGAGAGAAGAAACGTTAAAAGCTGGGAACACCAAAAACATCTTCCTTTTGTCCGTTTTGCCTTTCACACTTTTATAAACATGGAAGAAGTGTAGTTTTTTAAAATTCTTTATTCATATTTCAAATAACTATCCAAATTTTACAAATTTACAATGTACAACAGCATGTCCTTTGATTTTTTCCCTACAGTGGTTACTAATTTCAAAAGATAAAATTCTATTTCTCTCCTCTGATTTTCATTTTATGTGTCCAAAGATTGTATTAGGCCTTTTATTCATCATAGCAATTTGGGAATTCAGTTAAGATAATTATACCATAGTTTTATTCTGAGTTTTTTTGTAGACCTGCAATTTCCCAAATGCCATATATCATATTACATATTTTTTGAGTAATAAGTATTCCTGATAGAAAATTTGTACATATTCTGTGTAACTATTATGTTATGTGGCTACTGTGTTTTATCTGTTTTTCAGTCCTGCTATGGCTAATAATGGCATAGGTCTTGATCCTACTGCTTACACTCAGACAGAAGAAGAGAAAAATTTATCATGTTTGATTAAATTGTATTCATTTAATAAATTTCATTATAAACTGGTAACCTATTCCTCCTATTAATCATCAAGAGGAACAATGGTGAGTAAGCTTGCATGAGGTTAGTGATCTAGAAAACAATTTATATATTATAAATACTATTTAAAAAAAAAAGAGGAAAAACTTAAAATACGATTATATTTTCAGTAAATGCTGTGTGTTAAAGATCTGTTCTCCATTCTGGCTTAATTGCTGAGAACAGAACTATGTATTCTGTTTTATTGATTCATAAAACAGTTCATTTAATTTTCTGTTTTTCTTTCTTGGTATATATTTATACTCCAGTTCTCTTTAAAAGAAGTTGATGCTTCCCTTCATTTGTAGTCCTAAATATTAGAATATCCATTCTGTGGAATTTATTTATTTATTTATTTATTTATTTATTTTGTAGCTGCTATCCTACTAATTCCATTTATACTTTGCTGTATCTTGATGCCATAAAAATTTATGTAATAATTTATGTTGTTTAGTTTGATTAGAGTTTGCATCTGTTCCTGAAAATTAAGATACTGTAGTTTTATGTTACTGTTTATTCTCATTATAATGACAGTCCATTGCCATTTATTAGACTATTGTTTACTTCAAGACTTGACTAGTTCAAGGAACAAGTGGATGTTGTGTTTAGGGACATGATTTAGTGGGCTATTGGTGAAGAGTTGGACTGGATGATCTTCTCCAACCTTGGTGATTCTATGTTCTATGAAACTGTATGCACCTGTGCTCTTCTCATTCTTCATTTTATGAATGGTGTTTATGTTTTCTTGGTAGTGGCAACAAAACAAAACAAAACATCTCTTAGCTTGCTTATTATAGTAAACATTCCTGGTTTTCTTTGTACCATTATTTGTCCTTGCTGAAAATACAGAATACAGAAACTAATGAAAACAAAAAGGCAAATTAAAAGGAAAAAATGCAAAAGAGAAGAATGATATTATTAAATAATATTAAAATGATGTTAAAATTCTAAACTTTCTGTCTTAAAATTAAAGAAGGCAAAAACAGGTACATGATAATATTATTATCTGTTTTATATCTTAGTTTACATCTTTTCTTCCCTATGAAATAGTCCAAATGTTGCCAAGTCTAAGAAATACAGAGAGGAAATTGTGGTATACTGTTATATACAAAAGAATATAGACTTCATTATTTGGTAATGTTTTTTTTAGCTTCATACAAGCATAGCATAGAAAATAACTGCTATATCATATCATCCCTGAAAGCAGGAAATCAGACAAAGGTGTCATGGATGAGGTTATTATGGAAAAGCTTAAATAGAAGAAGAAAGTTTATAAAATGTGGAAAAGGGGTCTGGTCAATTGGGAGGAATGTAGGAACGTTGTTTGGGTATGCAGGGATGCAATAAGGAAGGCTAATGTTTAATGGAATTAAATCTGGTGTGGAAGGTTAAGGGTAACAACAAAAACTACTTCAAGTATGTCAATAGCTAAAGGAAGGCTAGGGAAAATGTGGGATTACATATGGAGCTTCCTTCACTGGAGATATTCAAAACCTGTCTGGATGCTTTCCTATGTAACCTGCTGTAGGGAACATGTTTTAGCAGGGAGTTGGACTAGATGACCTCCAGAAGTCCCCTCCTACCCATGTGATCGTGTGATTCTATGATTCTATTACTAATCTGTAGTTTTTAATCTAACAGAAAGGTTAATGATAAAACAGAAGATGAGAACGAAATATGAATACTAAGCTGTTGCGTATCAATGTATTATCATGAGGTATTTTTTCTGTCATGACTTTTTAAAACTACAAATGTGAAGAACTACAAACATAAGTGATAAGAAAGGATAATAGCAATTTTTTCATGGAAGTTTAAAATTAATTTTACTGAATTTCTAGACAGTTTTTATCGGAGTAGAAGATTGATCTAGTATCCACAAAAGCTTTGTTTTTGAAACATAATAAGATGAAAAAATGTCTACTTAATACTTGAACTGCTAATTAAGTAAATTCTGTTGGTTTTATAAAACTGGAGCCACATACTTACATCAGTATTCAATGAGCATGCATAACTTATGAGTAAAAATGTTATTTCTGCTAAGGATTCTTAATAAACCGTAAAGGATATATTGGAAAAATAATGGATGTCCACTATCATTATAATGGAAAAATAGGTGAAAATTAAAGGCATCTAATGATCTTTTATTGGGAGAAATCAGATTTCAAATTATTTTCAAGAAGAAAAGCTAATATTTTGCTGAAAACCCATAATTTACTGCTTAATAATTATTTTTTAAGAAACAGTCGTATATTATTAAAATGACTAATTTACTCACAGTACTTCTGTGCTAATAGTGAAGGAAGAGCACTAATTGAATATTGATAGTATGAGTTTTTTGTCAGAGAAAAAAAAAATTAAATAGTAATGTGTGTCCCCCATATTCCTTAGCAGCAATTTATATGTAAATGTACCATACAAAAATAAATAAAATTAAGACTTCCATCTACTCATGGAAGAAATACATTCTTCCTTGTAAAGTATAAAGGTCATTTTTTAATCCTAGAACCAGGCTAAGAAAAGTAAGAAGCTAATGAGGAAATGTAATCTGTTAAAATTGATGTTGAAATATGTACTTCAGAAGTCATTTAGTTCAGCATGGGCAGATTTGTTCAGCAGTGTTAACTTCCTTGAAGTGAGAATTCAAAAGAAGTAATTTCCAAAAATGCAATTTCCTGAATCTTAGTCTTTGTAACTATGGAAAAATCTACTTGTCTTCTTGGAGAAGAAGAGGCTTTACAGATTTTTTGGAGAAAGCCTTTAGGAAGTAATACACGGACATAGTATTAAATTAAAAGAGCTCTTATTCTTGCTTTAGCGTAAGGTTTGGGAGAAATTCTGTACCTAGTGAATAATATATCATGTAGCAGTCCTATACATAGAACATAAAATCATGGCATGAAACTTGGCCCGGTGAAAAGTTTTCTGAGGAAGAATGGGGGATAAAACAGAAAATAAAGGCTAATTCGTAAGTCAGATTTGAGTTTGGTTTTTTTTCTTTGTTTTTACTGTGGCTGGTCAAAAATTACTTCAGATTGTGTGCATATCCATATGAATGTTTAGTGAAATAAGTCTTCACATGAGCAAGGAAGGTCAGACAGTTCTTCAAGGCATATGTGAATAATAAATTTGAACTGTTCTATATATTGTTTCCCGCAAGCAGAACTGATATTCAGAACATTCCTGATCTTCTGCAGAGACCTAACATCCAAATTTTACATCTAGCTAGATATTTCAACGCTGCTATCATATTCATAGCTTGGTAACCTTACTTTCCTTCGGCATTTCTAATTTATAACACAGGCTGTCATCTAAATAATTCAGATTGATTGTTTGCACTTGTAAAGTGGAGAAACCTGAAAGAATGTGAAAAGAAAACCTACAGTTTTTTTGTTTTTGTTGTTTTTTTTTTCCAAGTAATTATGCTTCCAGAAGGAGGAAGGGAGAAACAGATACGGAATTGACATTTGTACATATTAGACAGATTTGATTCTATATTGAATAATAATATGAGATTTAATTCTACAGTGTTATTTGTATCACTGCATAAAATGCTAACAATTTTTTTCTCTAAGATGGAAATCTTAGGGTGCATTAGCAACAAAATACAAGAAAATACAAAGATATATTGGCTAAACCATTTTCCATGCTGTATTGTAGATTTCTACTAAGCATAAAGTTAGGTTCCAATTTATTTTATCTAACACTCTCTTGAAATCATTGTCTTTCTATTTGGTTTTTATCTCTCTAGTTAAGAGGAAGCCTTTTCCTTTTGTGTCATGTTTTATTTCCTTTCTTCTCATTACCTTCTAATTAGAATAGCCACCAGTGTGAAAACTCTGGTTTCTCTATATGAACTGAAACAAGTGTTAATGAAGGGACTTTCCGCTTGAATTTATAATGGCAAATGTTATAACCAGATTCTTCCGAATGGTACTTTTTACTGTGAGAATTCATAGCTAAAAGTGCTGAGAAATTATTCATGTTAAAATCCGAATAAAAATACATAGGAGTGCAGAAAGCAAGAAATCTTTCTTGCTAAATTGTAACCCAAGGCTAGAGGTAGTTTATCAATTAATTAGAAGCATGGATTTTAAAGGTACAGGAATCTGGTGACAGAACAAAAAAGAAATGTGTACTATGTCAGGCTTTAACCTTTTATTAGTATGTTATCACTTTCAGTTTTGCTCTTTTCAACAGCAAGTTATCTTCAAATCTTTACTTTAGCCATTATGAAAGTAATGCTGAAGGGATTTGCATGAGACGTAAATAAACAGGAATAGATTACATATGGAAATATTCACTATACAGGACGAGGGCTTTAAAAATAATTGAAAGGCAGATGCGTCAGCTATTTTTTTCTCTTTTCTTTTGATTAATTCATAGGCAATAGACAATTCATCTCTTGAGCATTTGTTCTCAGAGTTCTTGATAGCAAAAATGAGTTGAATATTTTCTATCCTCTCAGCAGTAGGAAATTAGGCGATGAAGGGAAACATATTTTAATAGCTTTAAGACACTGATAATTACTGTTTCAGACTAAGCAGCCCCAGTTCACTCAGCCACTTTCAGAAGCATTGTTTTCTATCCCCTTCATCAGTTTTGTTGCTTTTCTCTGTACACCTTACAGCAACTCTTTCCTTTACTGATGGGGCCCAAAACTGAACATAGTTCTTGACACATAGTTTCATCAATACCAAGTATAAAGGGACAGTCACTTCCCTTGTCTAGCTGGCCGCACTGTTCCCAGTACAGGCCAGGTTGACATTTGCCTTCTTAGCCACCTGGACATGCTTCTGGCTCATTGTCAACTGGCTGTTGACCAGCAGCCCCAGGACTTTTTTTGATGTACAACCAGCTGCTCCTCTCCAAACCTATTTTACTGCATAAGGTTGTTATGACTCGAGTGCAGCACCTGGCATTTAGCCTTGGTAAATGAAAAGGTATTGGATTTGGCCTATCAATTCAGCATCTCCAGACCCCTCTGCAGACCCTTTCTACCCTCAAACAGATCAACACTCTGGTCAAAGGTGATTCTGAGAGCAAAGACTAGAAGTTCTTAGTAACAGACCTTGTTATAGCAGGATAACATCCTTCAACACATCTTTATGTAATGACAGTCATACATTCTGAAATGTGATATGATTTGAGATTAAACCATCATTAATTAGAGTAGGAAATGTGTATAGCATACATTAACCTTGTCATAGTTTTCATTCTGCTTTAAAAGAAAAGATCTTTAACACTCACCACACTAGCAGTGAAGATGACATTCAGAGACTTGTTAACTTGTTATGTGGTTGTGTGTTTTACGTTAGAGATATCTAGAAGTCTCACCAGAATGTAGCAGTGATTTTTCTAGTAGTGTTGAGAAATTCCCATTTGTAATTTGTAGGCCACAATTTGAATGCACTGAAAAACTCCATTTGGAAAGGTATATTTGTAAATGTGACAAGTCAAATGTTTAGCTTTCTTAAACTGTGGTATTATGTTGACTTACTAAAGACTTTCAGATGAACCGTAGTTAGTCTTATAGGCTTGCAAAATCAGCTATTACTTTTGAGTTTTCAGTTAGCATTGTCTCGAATACTAGTGACTGTCCACTGTATAAGCTCTAGAATTATGTGATTTCATTTACTGGAGTCAAAGTCTGAGCACTGCAAAGTACATATATATCATATGCATACATAAAGTCACTTTACTTGTGTTTTTGTTTGCATGTTTTTGTCTATTTTAATTAAATGTTTGATGAATAGAAATGTAGTGCTCATGCAATTCTTTAAAATTAATACAAGCTGCAAATGCTTGAAGTAAACAATGATTAAAATGTATGACTCAGACTCGCAGTTGCTGTGTTGGCTTTTTTGTAATTTCCAAATCTCAACTAAACACGAAATTATGTGCATCATGTAGCAAAGCACCGTATAATTACTGTCAGGAGTGACACTACTCAGCCTGCAGAGTGAGAAGGCTGGGCTTTGGGTTGTTTTTTTTTTTTTTCCTTTCTAAACTATAATAGCTGCATTAACGTATTTAACTGTCAGACAATCTGATTAAATTATTGAGATTGTGTCCTTCAGAGTTAAATGTTTTTGGAAAGGCTAGTCTTTATTTCATGTTAGTGTTGTTAGGTTTTTATATAGCACCACAAAGAAAAAAGAATAGTCATTTCTTAGTTCTGATGTTACTCAATTATACTTGCGTTGCGTCAAGGAAATAGAATTTTCTATTTGTTGTACTCTTTTATATTTTAAAAGCATAAAAGTCCATGCTACGGGCTGCTTGACTATTCTACTGTTGCCTTTCCCTAGTGATGCCTTATACTACCCCAAAGTGTCTAATGTCTTATTTTATTTTTTAATCTAATGTGACTTAATAGTGATAGGTTTTTGGTGGAAAATAAATAAATCCCATGGAAATAGATTTTAACAGAAGTCACTGGAAAAAAAAAAAAGAAAAAGAAAAAGAAAAGAAAGGCTTTATTTGAGTTTATGTAGACACATTTAAATAATTTGTGGAAAAGTTCATCATGTTTAGTCTTAAAAATATTTTTACTAAATTTAATAATATCATACACACACAAGGAATGACATGGTGTTATAAAGATAATCACAGCCACTCTACCAGAGTGCAGTAAAGTACCATCTAAGCTTAATTATAGAATAAGATATTGAAAGAGGTTGGCATGTGATTTGACAAGTTGATTAATAAAGTTTATAATACTAAACAAATACAGACTTATAAAACATTTGCTATGTCTAAAGATACAATATAAACCCATTTTTGAAAGACATAAAATAATTGAGAATAGAAAATGCGAAATTCTAATTTTTTGATAAATCAGATTTTGGCGGAACTCATCATCTTAATAGTGGCTGCAGCTACTAGATATTTTTCTGTATAAAAAACAGATGAATGATATTTAAAACAGGATGATTTATCCAAAATCGTATAAAGCATATCTATATATAAGTATCAACTAGTGGCAAAACTGGCACATCCAAGTATTTTAAAATAATCTTACAAACTCATGCTGTCTCCAGATCAGGAGACAGTCATGGTTTTGCTGCTTGCAGAGCATATTTTTTTGCTGCTCAACAATTGATTTAAAAGAACAGTCATCTGAAATGTGAGAGCAAATTACAGTTGATATCTCAGTGTTACAAAAACCTCAGTGATGTTGCTCATTTTAGATTCTGAAATAGCTGTCAAATGGTATTTTGTGACACCTTTAAAAAAAAAATCAACGTAAACCTTCAAATGTTTTCTAAAACCAATACACCTCTTGTGTCTCTGTATAGATAATATTTAGTTGTGGATAAGAAGTGTACTGAACATATGAGGAACTGACGACCCTATAACAAAAAGAGTACGATCATGGACTATAGAAAATCACAAAACGAACATTCGCCATCATCCCTAAACTACAGGACAGGCTGGAGTAGGACTCTTGACTTAGATGGTCACCTTGTTAAATTGGTTATTTCTCAGTTTACTGCAAAGAGATTTCCTTTGAACAGATTCACCCAACTAACATGAAGGTATACACTGTGTTATTAAGCTACAGTTCTACATCTAATATAGAATGGAAATAAAATGTAACAAAATATGCTTTAGATGCTTTGCTAAACTGTATTTGGAAAACACTTTGTTTTTGTTTTTTTTTGTTTGTTTTGTTTTTTTGTTTTGTTTTTGTTTTTGTAACATATCTGTTTACTTTTCTATTGTTTGGGTTTTTTGTTTGTTTGTTTTATGTGTGTTAATAGAAAGAGAGTAAAAACACTCACCAGAATTCGTATTTTCTCTATGTAATATGAATAAGAGTCATTTCTTAGTTAAGGGAGAGTGTTTTATTAGTTAGAGATTACAAGTCATCTGGTTTTCTCTAAGTAAATGGCATCTTCTAGGCTCTGAAGTTTGACTTCTTGGAGAAATGATTAGAAGCCAAAGCTTTTAGAAACCTTTATCTTAAGAAAGCTAAATAGAAAAGGAAAGTAATCCAAATAATGTCATAATCATGTGTTTTACCTATTCATGTCTTGCCCCTCTTAATTCTGCATGAGATCTGGAAATATCTCAGAGGTTAATGAAGGGCAAAATATTCTGGCAGGAATGTATCAGTATGACAACTACTGCTTATTTTTACTCTAGAATTAAAGTGTCATTTCTATTACTTGCTTGCAGTATTTTCCATACCACTGTTGACTACTCTTGGTTATCCTGGATCGTCTGACTGAAATGAGATATTTATTCACTTGTTGGCTCAGAACCTCCAGCCGTGTTTTGCTTCTGTGAAATTGGCATTAATATTGCCCATTGGCTTTGATAATTAAATTGTACACCTGTTCAAAAATAAGCACCAGATTGTTAATGATTTTTGGCCATCATGCTGGCAGTAGTTATCCAATAATATTTCTCTTCAAATTATCAGAATATTTTTGTATGTCTCTAATTGTGACATGTCTTGAATCCAAGTCTTCAGTGACAATATATTGATAAAACCTTAATTATCTATATTTTAAAGCAATAATGCTGCAGCTGAAGTGGAAAAGGGTTGTACAGCCTATCATTCTTACTAAGGGTTTCTTCAATTAATCGACTCCTAATAAGACAAAATTTGTTTCAATTGTTTCTAGAAGTATATAGTACATGTATATATAATTAAATCATAGAAAGCTAAACAATATATAAACAATACATATACATGAATTAATATTAAATATTATATAGTAATATTTATATTTAGTATAAGCAATACATAAATATTATTTATTTATTTATTTATTTTTCTTAACATGATCATATTTATTCACTGTTAATGTGCTGGAGCTTAGAGTTCAACCCTTTTTTCTGCATATTCCTTTACTACATTTTATTACACGATTTATGAGCTTTGTGTTTTGTGTTGAACATTTCTACAAGGTCAAGACTTTATTGCAAAAATTAATTGTTGAAAGAGTCAACAAGCACAAAAATGAGCAGAGAATATGGTAAATTAAAATATTTCCTTAGCCTCATTCTCTGAGTTTATTAGTATTTTGATCTATGCACATTTAGAGAGACTGGAGGGGTCAGGAAGCAGAATAACTGGACACTTTCTGAGTATCATACAAAGTAGGGTGTCTTCTGCTATCAAGTACTCTGCACATTTCAGTTTTTTGCTTAGTTCAATTTTGGTTTCCCAAGCAGTGTTTTTGTTGTTGTTGTTGTTGTTTGTTGTTGTTTGTTTGTTTTTTAAATAATGCCAATTCCCGTATTCCAGAATTAACGCATTAATGCCTGGTTCTTTTAAATAGTGTCCTAAACAGCTAATTTATTATTTGATTTCTCATGGTATAAACAGTCTTAAGAGTATGAATTGTTTTGCTGTCTGTAGTATTTCATCCTGCTGCGCACTGTATTGGGTTGCTAGACCTCTCAGGCCTGGAAGCAAAGGTGCAACAACATACAAGCACTTTTTTTCCTGTTCCAAAGAGCCATCTGTGTGGTACTCTAGAGTTGGTTACTGCATTTGGCAGTAGTACTGCATTTTTACTCCTTATACTCACCTTGTAGAGCTGGAACCTGCAGTGAGATGAGCATTGCATGCAGTTGTTCCATCTGCATGATATATTCTAATACTTTCTGCTCAGACTGAAGATGTATTTTCTGGCTAAAGGGAAGTAGATGAAATAGCCCATGGAAAACACCATAGCCTTTCTCTGATACTCCACTCTTTTTGAATGCACCCTCTTGATGCTAAACAGCACCAGTGAGCCTTGATCTGTTCTAGTGTGGGTCCTTACTGCGTTTTTCATTTAAAAGACCTCGATTTTTAACTTCTGTAATCATTCAGTTTGCCTTGCACAAGATTTAGATAAATATTTGTCTATATATATGTACATATAATGTTCAAAGCACAAGATGATTAGACTGTATTCATATTTGTAAGTTTAGAGTGTTGTTGTATTAGGTGAAAGCGGGCTTCGGGTTGTAACGCGTTAGGACCCTTCCCATTGAGGTAAGGACTAATGATGTGTGCAGTCCTGGTGGACGCACTTACGCTATTAATCCTGACATGTGTAGCTTTAGTGGGCGTACACGATAAGCATAGAATATATAAGCGTGTATTAGCTTCAGTAAATTGCCTTTTGCTGTTCACCACACTGGTGTCACCTCAGTGATTGGCCAAGCTGCAATCTTCCAGGGAAAAGGACACAAGAAGTCTACAAATGGTGACCCCAATGTTCCTGAGGAGTGAAGCAGCTGTCTGTCTAGTGGCACAGGATCCCACTGTGGAGCGGTAACGCTTTACTCATGGAGTAGTGGAAGCCCGGGGACAGGGAGAAGTGCACATAACTCTCTGTCAGGCAGGAGGCCCAGTGTAACTATTTAGGTATCTCTCTATCACTATCACATCTCCAAAGGTCAGTTTTTTAAAGGAAGGATCCTCTGGTGTAATACTGTACCTGTCTAAGCTGCTTTCTGTTTTGAATATTTAGCTCACTGCATTTGAAATAAAAATGCCGCATAATCTGGAGAGAAGATACAAATGTAGAACCAAAGGGTGTGGAGTAGAATTTCTATTTAGTTGAATAACAAGTAGCTTGCTTCAGGAACGTATTTCACTAACGTGATAGTCACATTACATGTATTTCCATTTTCATGGTAACAGTTTCCAGAAAGAAAGAAAACCTCTATGGATATGAGCTGCTTCCTGTTATACTGTATACTTCAAGATGTCTGTATGCTGTACATAGGTACTTCTCTGTTCTTACTCTCTCTACTATATCCACATGGCCATAATGCCTGCATCCTACTTTGTTTTGTGTATTTAATGTAACTTGAATTGTATTGTGAAGCCCCTGAACTTTTACCAAATCTTCTTTCCTTTGCTTAGATTGTGTTATTTTACCTAGAAACATATCCAATGCTCCTTCTCCCAGGAATCCCTGCTGGGTATACTATACCCTGACAATACATTTCCATCAAGTAATCCTATCTATGAAATGTGTAATGTATATTTAGATGCCATATTTATCAGCTTTCCAACATTTTAATTTAATATTATTCTGCTTATTGTCTTCATATTAAAAAAAAAAAAAAAGACAAACAAATAGGCTTCCCACAGAAGTATGTCTTGCCAATAACGTATGAACTCATAGGCTATCCATACCATTCTCTGTCACAGAAGTTTGCCAAAGATATAAGCATATGACTGACAAAGGGTTTTAATAATTACTATTAACATAGGATACAGGTACATTGACTGCTATAAGGATAAACTGTTCTTTAAGCAAATTGATGTTAAAATAATCTTTTAATGCATGCAGACAATCTTCTAAGAGGAGTCTATGTGCTGTTCAGTCATGCTATCCTGCTGGAGCAGAGCTTTTCAACATTTATGGGTACAGTTTTACTAATGTCCGCAGGGGATTTGTTATGCAATTCTCATTGTTACCAGGAGGTTGTTTTCTAATCTACTAAACACAGAAATAAAACTATACTCATTGCACAGCTGTATTTTTCATTAATTTCAGAAAACTGCGGGTTTCTTAATAGCTTCCGTGACCTCCTCTGGCTTAAAGTCTAAAGTGATTATGGGAGCTAAAATCTTAGCATTCTTCCCATGTAACCTGCAGGGGAGAAGGACATGAAGCTATGACATCCTTTGCACTATGTAATAAAACACAGTTATATAGCCACTGATGAAATCAGAATGGAAAGAATGAGACAATGACAAAGTTGATTCATCATTGCAAAACTGATTATAAGACAGCAGTACATTCTTGCAGTCATGACATCCAACCATAGCCTGGGCTGCATCAACGAAGGGGTGGCCAGCAGGTCAGGGGAGGTGATAATTACCATTTACTCTGCTCTCCTGAGGTTCCACCTGCAGTACTGCATTCAGCTCTGGGATTCCCAGCAAAAGAAAGACATGGAGCTGTTGGAGTGGGTCCAGAGGAGGGCCACAAAGATGAACAGAGGACTGAAGCATTTCTGCTATGAAGAAAGGCTAAGAAATCTGAGGTTCTTTAGTGTGGAGAAGGCTCAGGGGATACCTTTCCAGTACTTAAAGGGGAGCTTCAGGAAAGAGGAGGAGTAACACCTAATGAGGTTAAGTACGAAGGATAATGATCTTACACTAAAAGAGTAGGTAGATTTAGATTAGAAATAAATCCGTTACTATGAAGGTGGTGAGGCATTGGCACAGGCTGCCCAGCAAAGCTTTGGATGCCCCATACCTGGAGGTATTTAAGGCCGAGTTGGATGGGGCCCTGGGCAGCCTGGTCAAGTAGGAACTGTCTTTGTCCATGGCTGAGATGATCTTTAAGGTCTCTTCTAACCTGAACCATTCTTTAATTCTGTGATTACAGATATTAAATGTAGTAAGTTAATCTTGAAGGAGGATGCCAACTGTTTTCTTATTGAACCGTTTCTAAAAGCAAATACGTATTCTGAAATAGAATCTTTCCCAAAACACATCTGTATTTTGTACTGTATTATATCACACATTTGATACTGTTCTAATTCATCTGTGGATTTTTTGTTCACTTGAGTTTGGTTTCCAGCTTTTCAGTCTTGCCAAATATTTGTAGGTATACTGGATGAATAGTTCGTGAGAAAGCAATTTAAAAGATCACGTGAGTCAAGAGTTGGAAGTCCAGAGCAGATGAGCCCAAAGTGGTGCAGATCTCTGAAATTGTCCATATGTATATGAGGAGGAGTGGTGCAAATGTTGTAGGAGAAAAAGAACGTTTTACTTTCCCTTTTCCCTATTTGGTTGCAGTATATCTACTGTAGTACTTTAAATTGACAAAACTCATGGTGTGGCTATGCTTTTAATCTGTTAAGCTAATGAACAAACTATGGTAATCTCAACAGAGGCAAACAAATAAATCCAAATGTATGTGAGTCTTTTATCTGGAAAAATAAATGCTACTTTAAAGTTTATTACGCAATTACAGAATTTTATTTGAAAAGCAGCAGCATTCAGATCTCAGAATAGTAACACCACTATGCAGAAAAGCATTGTGTGCTGCCTTATGCACTCTGAATTCACTTCCATATATTAGTAACAGGCTAATGGGTTGCAGTAAAACAGCATTGCTTAAGAAACAAATTACATTGTGGAAGACTTAATTAAGATACTTAATAATGTTTGGTCAAATTAAGCTCATTACTGATGAAGGATCTGACATATAAATCGTTATAAATTGTTGATTGTCGAACATGGCCCATACAGTAAGTACTAAGTCAACAACAGCAGAACAACACTTTACATTTATTAAATTCATTTTAGAGTTACGATATTATTAACAGTGAATTATTTGTAATTGTAACTTATATAAATGTTCCATAATATCCATTGACAGAGAAACAAAATCTTAATACTAGGGTCAGTGGAGTCCATTCCCACTATTAATTCCATAAACTTCCATCTCTTTCTTGGACTTATTTGCTTGGACTGGATGCATATGCTAGCAGATATAAAATACTATGCCTGCACTGTAGCCCTCTGTGTGGGCAAGTTAATTGTATATACATTGCTCATACTTGCATCCCCTGAGAATTAAAAGGGGCCAAGAGTTACTTTGGCTACTGGAAGGACATTTATAGGTCTCCCTGGAGCTTCCTCTTCTCCAGGCTGAACAGCTCCAGCTCCCCCAGCCTCTCTGGATTTGGCAGGATCTTTGTCATGGCTCTCCAAAAACTGCACACTGTAAATCAGATAAAACATGAAAGTCTTTTAAATTGAAAGTGTTCTATTTTATAACAGTGCAGTGTTTATATTTTTAGAAAATCTGATGCATCAGAAACAAAACAAGTTGTGGGATTAATACTTTCTCTAATAAAATGTAAGAATGTCACTTACTTTCCTCCAAAAATGATTTTGTGCTTGATATCACAGCTTTGTTTGGACCCTGTGATGACTTCAAAAGGCATCTATGCTAGTTAAACCAGCATGTTTTTAGGGGAATGATTCCCTCCACCCCTAGGATGGTATCAGTCATTTAAGAAATTTGTGTATGCAGAAAGTTGGTTGGGAATAATCTATCTACATAATAAACTGTGTTTAGCCTTAATCTTGGAATTAAGAGCTTTAGATGTCATTTCCAAATGTTTTATACAGACTGGTTATCTACACAAATGTCCAATCTCTTTTAAGCCTTTGTACTGCATTTGAGAGTGTAACCTTTAGCATCAGTATTTCCATACATCTGAAATATACTTCCAGGTGATTGGATCCTGCACGCTATAATCTCAGCATCTGTTGTTTATGACATAGGTTAGATACAATACAAATCACAGAAACTCTACAAAAATTGTTGTATGCTTGTGTATATACGAGTACTGTATCAAAAACAGTACATTATCAAAAACAAGATACATCACTATTTTAATTCTATACTCATTTTATCCTTTCCTGAATAGATATGTTAATAATGGAATATTTCTGCTGTTCTTTGACATTTCTCTGATAGCTCTAGCTGCTGTTTTTAATCAAGATACTTCAGCAATTCTAGTCTGCTTCTATTATTCATAGTTGGTATGTTGGAAATGACAGCAGCTAACATATAAAATTACAACTGAAGCAAACTACAGCATTCCAAATAGCAAATAATAATAATAATAATAATAATAATAATAATAATAATAATAATAATAATAATAATAATAATTAGAGGTATGATGAGCTTTATTTCTGAATGTAAATGTTTTGCTTCTCAGACTGTTTTCTAAGTTCATTAAAATGGCACATCTCTGAGAATAAAGGTTTAAACTACTTCATAAAGCATCTAAGAATGTGGCTGTATGACCTCATTACTGTGCTTTAACATTTTGTAATTTCCTTGTTTAAAAAATAAATAAAAATAAATAAAATGAAAAGTGAAGTTTGTGATTGATAAATTCTAAGGTATCATCCACTCTTCTACAGCTTCTGCTTGACGTTCCTAACAATTTTTAGCTGATATTTCCAGAAAGCCACCTTTTCTTTCCACAGCAGTCTGCTGTTTTACTACAAATGTACTTTTTCAGCTTCCCCTAATATCTGCCAGCTTACCATATTGATAGGAAGGTTTATTTGTTTGTTTGTTTTCCTTTGGTGAACTCTAACAGTATGTAGAGTTTATTTGTTATTGCTGAGAATTTCCAAATATGTGGAGAAAAACAGTTCCAACACAACAAACTCTTCTCTTTAGTATGACTGGCTATGTAGGTCACTGAGGCTGGAAGCAGCATAAATTGCTGACTAAAGAGGACAATGTTATTAGCAAATGTGTTGGGTAATAATAATGATAAAAGTTTGCAATAATTAGAATAGAGGAATTATTGTCAGTATAGGCATTATTGTGACGGCTAATTTACAATATGTCATAAACAGAGGATGTGTTTGGCTTTTCCACTTATTTTTCCTCGCATTGTTTGTTTGTTTGTTTTGTTTTGTTTTGTTTTTTGCTTGGGATGGGAAGAAGAAAGGATTATTCTCACAGGTTTTTTTTTTTTGTTTTGTTTTTTTTCAGGCTAGATCAGTGTAGGAGACTGTGTGGACATTCTTCAATTCCCCCTAGTTCTAACAGTGTGCTTCTAACTTGAATAAAAGACACATAATGCAGAGCAGAAAGTATTGGAGGTGAAATCTAGCATTTCCTAATAAGGTCCCAGCTTTCAGGCTGTATGAAAAATCAATTTTTTAAATGCTTATGGAGAGGGAGGGGGCAACAGTCTTGATCTAGTTTAACATTTTAGTGAACCCTTACCTTCCTTAATAGACATCAAACATTGCTATTCAGTCAACATTTAGATATTAATTACTCTTTTTTTGTAACATTCTGTGTTTACTAGATAAAAACCTTCAATGAGTGTTTACTCTGATTTCTTTAGACATTTATGCAAAAAGGAAAATGAAAAAAAAAAAATCTTATTTAAAATTATTTTATAGGTTAGTTCACCTGCACCATTAACTGACAAATACGTAGAAAAATTTTTGAAATAGTCATTTGAACAGAACTTTCTAGTAAGAATAAACATGTATTCATGCAGATTCTGCAATTCAGGGAATCATAAAAAAGGAAGGTTTCAGTGCCTTAAAACTAGGTTCTTGAGATATGGAACTGACCAAGCACAAAAGATATGAAATCTGATTAGTGTGCATTCTACTGTATTATATCCTGCAGGAACAGTAAATTATGGCTTAAAAATAATAAATTGGAACTTCGGTAAAGTTGCTAAAGTTTCGTGTTTGAAGGCTTATGTCAAAATTGTCTCCTAAGGAAGGCATTATTTCCCCTCAGCAGAAGTGTGAATTATTGCATGTAATACTGATGCCACTGCAGAACAGATAATAAGTAACCTGAAAAGATATTTAATTTAAATATATTTTATTTCTTACTGAATATATGTACAGATTTATTACAGCGGATGTGAAAAATTTAAAGAGCAGTGAATCAGTAGATTTTGGGAAGTGATTCACATCATGGGAATTGATTGATTCTAAACCTGTAGGACCACGGCACTATTTTCTCTAATCTACAGATTAAAATATTTGTATTTTTGACCTACTGTGTTAGCAGGAAGGAATCACAAGGATACTATTTCAATGAACATGAGAGATTATGTTACAGTGTGTAAAATGAGCGTTAGGAAGAGACCACTGAGACTTACATAAATTTTGCAAAGAGAATATCTTGCATATGCAAATGATACACAGCATCCCAGTTATATTTGCTTCTGCAAAATAAATGAACACTATGGAAGAGTATTTAAATTCATAATTGCATAAATTGTGTTTTCTTTATCCTTGAAGCTCTACATTGACTCTGTTTTCAAAACTGGAATCAGCAGTAACATAAAGAAATTAAATGTGGAAAGAAAATTCTGTTTGATATTGCAAACTCCACCTCTGTATGAAGTTTTCCATGGTTTATTTAAGCTTTAGATGTTAAGAAACTGTTCAAGTTAGTGATTCTAATTCAGCGGAAATGCTTCTGTTTTAGCTATACAATCAGCCAAGTCTAGTTATATTGATATAAATGACATAGTAATGTCCACAGCATCATACACTGCTTCTTATGTGTTATGTGTTGTTACACAAAACATTAATCTGAAAACTAACCTGAAATTGTGGGTGACTGTGTTAAATATAGGAAAAGCAGAGCATCACCATAATTGTTCTTAAAATGCATCATTGATCTTTCCTGAAATTGTTTTGTCATCAAAGACAAATAGCATTTTTAGAATGATTAATAGAATAATTAGCTTGGTAATTTAGCTGCCGGATGTTTTTCTGCTAAGAGAAAATATTGTAAGCTTAAAATGTAACTTTGAAAACAATTTTTTTAAAGATCCATACTGCTTGCATATTGATTATAAAAGAAATAATTTCTAATTACAGCATTTCTGACTATAACAGAGTAAGTGGATGACCTTATACTGAGCATTTTTAATGTGTATCATGGCTCAGATTAGTTGATTGTCTCCAATAAGCATTCTGAAGCATTTTCTCTGTACTCATCTGTGTATTTTCCACTTCTTAAGGTTCTTCAACAGATAATTTATCACGTCAGTTTCTCTGTCAGTAGTTCTGTTCTTTATTCCTGAGAGCTTTAATTAAATCTTTTAGATGTACTCATCACTTCTCAGCACACTTTTCAGATACATTTTATTCCTGAGACAAGAAGAAAGATTATCTTATAGATTTTAGGTAAGTATTTGAAGCATATATATGAAATATTTTCTTTTAACCCTATTTCCAAACAGTTAAGGATTGCATTATTGTATACACCTTTTTTAAGGTGGTAGCCTGGTTAACCATTACCTCCACACTTGAAAGCTTTCTACTGTGATCTGCATATGCTGACATATGGGAGGGGGGGATAAAAGTAGGTTACTCATTGTTCTTAAAAGAAGCTTTTGAAAAGCTTTCAAAATTGATTTGATCTTCTTACCCACCTCAGAGGCACATTTAAAGGCAACAGCTAACAAAAGACATGATACCTTCCTCGACACACAGAAATACATTTTTGATGATGTTTCATTTTCTGAAATGTTATTCAATTTATGAAGTTAATTCTTACTTTTTGATGTATTTTTGTATTGCATTCTAGTTTTAAAAAGACAAACTGGAATTATTCAGAAACTTTACAAAAGAAAAAAAAAAATTGCATTTGGGAGGTGGGGGAAAAGTTGTTGCTTCTATCCAGAATTGAACAATCTGAAAGCTTGTCATTTGTTGCAAATTACACAAACTCAGAATAATTAAAAAATTAATTGATGCAGCTGCAGCAAAGAAATACAATAGAGAAGTAAGAATGTGGCAAGTAATATGAAAGTGCACTAATTAAAAAGTGATGTATGACCAACTGCTGAGACTTACAAGCAATAATGCACTTTGCAGAAGGTCCTGGGAACCTGCCATTTGAATGATTAATTAAATTCATAATGTCTAGAAGAACTACTTTTGCAATCTAGTGTCTTGGCCCCTTTTAAAAAGCTAAAGCTGTATTTGCAATATTTGAAAAAAAAAAAAAAAAGAAGAGATATTCTACTGTGAAGATGGGAAAAGTTAGAGCTGGAGAAGCAATCCTGCAAATTTTGTGCCAAGTTATATGTGTTATGTGAAAATAGATCACATATAGCAAAGATGCAAGAGAATTTTGATGTATCCAGTTTTACATATTTTAACAAGCTTTGTTGGACTCCAGGGCTACTTTAATGTATTTAAATTCTTAAGTAAGTAATAGGGAGATGTTATTTTGAGATTTTGTTAGGCCAGCTTTCATGTCAAAAATAAAATATACTGTATGATGATTTTCTGACTTAAATTCATCAAATTAATGACCAAATTTATATTGCAATGAAATTTAATGGTAAAGATAGCTCCGTATGTTCCAAAGGTGAAAATGTATTTCAGATTCATCCTTGAAGTTGTAATTATGCATGTCTGTTACAGAGATAAATCATAATCTGAAATACAAAAGGCTATCGTCTGTGCTCATTCCTCTTGAACTTTGAGACATTAGTACTGATTTTGTGTGAAATGGAAACTCATGCCTATTAGTCTGGATGTTTCCTTCCAGTTAGCAAGGTTTTATGCTTAAAATCTATATGGACACACGCACATGGTGGCATCTCTTACATATTTTCCAGGAAAAAAACATTTGTAATGATCACGTGGATTATGTACTTCTATAAAATTCTGTAAAATTCCCCAAAATCTAAGATAATTACCATACAGACAGCTTTTCAACCTGCTTCTGTAATTTCTGATCCCAGTAGAATGATAATTCTTCTTAAACACTTGCTGTGAATTTTCAGGAAATAAAGGGAATAAGTTATGCCTGATTTAGCCATATAAAAATGCTGGATTCTATCTCTGTTCACAGGCAAGTTTCACAGGATGTTAGTCCAATAATCTATTAATGTTTGATGCCATAAAGAGAAATGTAAACTTTTTTTTTTTTTTTTTTTTTTTATATTATTACAATGTCCTTGAGTAGTAGAGGCTTTAAAGTGTCTTAAGAGTAGTCTGACATATTTGATCTTCTGAAGCTGTGAAAGATTTAGGTATATGAAATACTAAATACTGCTAGTATTACATCTGAGATATAAATGCAGTCACTTGTATTTGTGCATAAATAGTAAAACCACAGTTGCTTCAGCTTCTGAATGGATTAGAATTCTGAATTGATGAATAAATAGTTTTTGAAAGAGAGAGTTAAAAGGTTTTGGACTCGAGAAAAGTAGAACTGAGAAGGATGTGAATGAGATTTGCAGAATTGTGAAGTCAGTGGATAAGGAAAGCATAACACAGCTGTTGACCTAATATGAAAACTAGATGGCACTGAAATCAGAAGGAGAGCACAAATAAGAAAGGCAGCAAATAGGTGCAGCTGTTCGTGCAATGTTTTGCACAGAAATGGCCAGATATTCTGCTAAGATGTACATCACAGTTCTCAACAATGGTGATGATATCCTATAGGGCACACTCTAGCACCCGTTGCAGCCACCACATTGACACTGATAATATTGACACATATTGATGCACTGACCCAGAAGGAGATCCTAAAGTAGCTGCAGCTCTACAGAAGTGTCTGGAGACTCTCAGTGAAGTTGACAGAGAGGAAGATGTCTCCTCACACTCCTTCCCTTTCTTTGCACATTGGTCATAAATCTGCATTGCTTAGCAAAGGAGCTGTGCAATTCATTCACTAGACTGCCTAGAATCATAAATGATGAAGAAATTCACTGGATCTTCCCCATGCCTGTATCTTAAAAGGCTTAATATACTGAAACTATACTGAAAGAGGGGCATGCAGAGTCTCCGCTTACCAAGTTAAGCAGTGGAGTCTCCTATCATGGTAAAGTCTGGAAGACAGTGTCTTATGGCACCAGGTGGCTTCTGCTCCACCTGGTCATGTTGGCAAGTAGAGGACATGGGCTGATGTGAACAGCAAAGAACTGAAGTCAACGAAACAGTGCAGGAGACCCACCTGAAACATATTAGTAGTGCTGATGTGACAGCATTAAAAGGAGAAACTCTCATTCCTTTTCTGAGAAAACAGCAGAACTGCATGACCATATGAAGTGTCTGTACACCAGTAAACACAGCACAGGGAATGAACAAGTAATTAGATCTGCCTGTGTAGCTGCAGGGCTGTGATCTTATTGGGATACCAGAGATGTGGTCAAATGACTCACATGACTGGAACACTGCAATGGCTGGATATGGTCTCTTTAGGAAGAATGGGCTAGGGCAGAAAGGAGAGAGAGTTAGCCGTTATGTGAGAAAACAGTGGGAATGTTAGGAGCTCTAACTGGGGATGGACGATGCGTCATCTAAGAGGTTATGAAGGATAAGAAAAATAGTGAAGTAACTGAACTATCTCTCCAGTGAAGAAAGGCTGAAAAAGCTTGTTTTGCTTCATGTAAAGAAGAGGATTCTCAAGGAAGATCTTATCAATATATATGAATTCATGAAGGGAAAGTGTGAAGAAGAAAAGGACAGGCTTTTCTCACTGGAGCCCAGTGACAGAACTCCCAGTACAGTAGTACAAGAAAGATATGATCATACTGCAGAAAGTCTAGCAAAGGTCCTTGAAAATGATTGCAGGCTTCATTTGTGTGAATCTGCTATAAGAGATTACTCAGAAAGAACATATTGATGGGTTCCAGAAGGTGTCTGAAATGCTGAACAACAAGTCAATAAAAGGATACTACAAGTACTAAGCAGAGATTTATTTTCAAACATTCCTGTTGCAACTGGTCTGGATGCTGTAGATCTATTAGAAAATAAACTGCAGAATAACAGCCAGCTTGTGTCCTAGCATTGTCACAATAAAATTAGAAACTTTCAGTTCAGTTTGCAGATAACAAGTTAACTGGTCCTACATTTTATTGCAAATTAGATATATTATGGATATAATTGAGATGTGGAAGGTTTCAGGCATTTTTTCTTACTGAAAACATCATTCTTTTTGAAAAAGACACCTTTCTTTGTCTTCTTTTCATTTTTCCGATATGAAACCAAAACTATGAATGACATTTGGTCAGCTAACACTTTGGTAGATAAAAAATTGGTGTCATTGACTTTTTCTGTTTTACTGTCATTTAGGAATCACTGCTTTACCTGCTTTTTGCATGCTTAAGGTATTTGCCCTAAAAGCACTTGGAGTATTTTATCAGACATGGTAGGTCGTAAGATAACAAATTGTTCAACATCAGCAGATTACCATCACCATTCGCTTATTTTCAAGTCAGTTCCCATATGATTTCAGCAGCCAAAACCTTACAAACCATGGAGACTGAGATCTGTGCTTTGTGATGTTTGAAAGCTGAAGTTTGAACTTCTTGTTAGATAATTTTCTAGCTGCATGATATCTTTAACAGTTTGTGAGATAGCAGCCTCTATCATGCTGGAATTTGAAGCTGGGAGGAAAGGGGATAGAATAAGTGCTTGCCATGTACATGTTCACATTCTATCTCTCAACCTTAGAAGTCTAAAAAATAAATGTTTTTGCTGTTGCAGAGCTTGTAATCACAGTACTGCAGTGATGCACGGTGTTTGTTTCTACTGCAATTTCAAGAGATATCAGACTGTAATACTGTCAAAGAAGAAAAGTGTGTTTTGGGCAATGGTCCAAGGCTGGACATGGTGTATTGCAGAACTCTCTAGTGCTTCTCAAAGATCTCATATACTTTTCATTCTGTGGCTACAAAGTAATTTATAGCAGTGTCTTCAGAAAGTACTGCCTGTAGAAGGGGGGTGAGGGGGGGGGGCGGGGGGCGATCCCTATTTTGAAAAGAACTTCATTTTCTGTTTAAATATATTTTTTTAAAGTACGTAAAGAAATGAGTTGGCATGTTTCTTAAGATACTCCATTGTAGATGGACTCAAATTTCTAGATAAATTTAGGCAGAGAATGGAAAGTGGATAAGGGGGAAAAAATAATATCTGCTACAGAGTTGAATACTTATACCTGGAAGAAGTAAAGGAGAAGTAATGAAGATGCATACTGAACAACTGTTAAAAGTTAAGAATTCTGAAAGGGTAAATGGAACTAAATTGTAGCTAGCAAGCATGTAATTACTGGGATGAAAGATGATCGTGCTTTTCATTGGTCTGAAGACTATGTAGTTGAAAGTAATACTGGAGAAAGTGAATTAATTCATGTAAAAAGAATGGGAAAAGAGGTTTTATCAAGTGTACTTTCTTATCTCTCTCTTTTTTTTTTTCTTCTTCTTTTTTTTTTTTTTTTTTTTTTTTTTCCCCAGCTGCTAAGGAAAAAAAACAAAACAAAACAAATCAAAAAAGGTTGCCTTCCATGTAAATTATACTTCATAGAGGAAAATTATTTGTATATATTATTAACACTATAATCTTTGTGGGCCTAGAAAAGCCAGAAAAAGCCAGAAGCCATTTTGTCAAGAAACATTAGAGGGCATTAGACAAATAAGTCTCACGCTACCTCCCAATATGTCTCATATCTTCTTACAGCATCTGCTTTTCCCAAGTAGGCCTTAGTTTGTTTTTCAACAAGGAGCCTTTTAGCTAAAAGTTCAAGTTTTTTTTTTGTTTTTTTTTTTTTTGTGTGTGTGTGTGTGTTAATCTCACCATAAGAAAAAATAAAACAAAATGGATTACACTATAAGTTGATAAATTTGATATTTCTGACATATTTTTTTCCAATTTTTAGTTTTAAAGGTATGTAAATTTTGAGTGCTTTTGATATGAATGTCAATCACAATGATTTTGAGAGAACAATATCAGAAAGGATTTTTATTTACTCTTCCTGTATGTGTAACAATAAAAAAGGAAGCTTAAGTATGCTTTATATTCAAATATTAGGACATTTTCAGATCTGTTATAGCAATATGCAAGAAATTATATATTTACTGGTACAACTAGTTGAGACATAAAAGATATGGATATGGTGAAAACACATTGTAAGACTGTGAAAAAAGTACTTTTTTTGCGCATTCTTCCCTTTTTAGGATTTTCTAGAAATAAATATCAGAAAAGTCATGAGTTTTCTAGAACCTGAAATTATTTCTTGTTTCCTTTTGTGAGAAGAGAGTGGATCAAAGTATCACAGTCTCGTGCGGGTTTCATAGTTTCATAGTTTCGTGCGGGTTGGAAGGGACCTTAGAGATCATCGAGTCCAACCCCCAGGATTCAAGCCTCCTGTGTAGCAGAGTGACACTTCTACCACTTGCACCACAGGAGGGATTCGAACCCAGGCCTCTGGTGTGGCAAAGCAGCATTCCTACCACTGTGCCACTGGAGGCACACCAGATGCATCTCTTCTTCCTTCAAGTAGTTGAAGCACTCTCTCTTTTTTTTTTTTTTTCTTTTTTCTTTTTTTTTTAAATAAATGCAAGCCACAACCTTGGCATGATCAGATTCTAAAATGTACAATTGAAGAAAGTACTATGCAAAGTCAACAGAGCTGAAATATGTGATTATCTGAGAATTAAGGAAAAATAGGTTAAGCTAAATCAGGCATTTTAAAAGGTCATCTTAATTTTTATTATTTGCTGAAAGTGTAAAATTGTTATCTTATAAATGAAAGTGATTCTTCTTTTGGAGAACCTCACAAGTAACAGAATCTGAATTTATGAATAACATTTTTAAGGAGTCTTTATGCCCACTGCATAATGCTCTTCTCTGCCTTTCTTAGATTACTTGCCAGATGGCAGGAACTGCTCAGTCTTCTGAAATCTTACTTTCAGGTTCTGATCTCTATAGTTACAGTGACTCAATTGCAAATTGCTGTTTCCCATTTGCAGTAGTGCAAATGTTTTGCTGAAAAAAAGATGCATTTTGTCATGTTTCAAGCTAGAGAAAATATTACAAGTAATTATCTAGGAAGTTTTTGAGGTATCCATTCTAATGCATAATATGCAGAAATGAACCAGGGAAATTCTTTTTAGAAGAATCTTGAAAGTTATGAGGAAGTATATTTATATGCCAAAACAAAAACAACAACAACAAAAAAAACCAAAAACAAAACACCTCATAATAAAAATAACATTACAAAAATCCTACAATCCTATAAACGACATGATTTCCAAGCAGGAAAAGTAATAGAAAAAGAATAGAAAAATGTGTCATTTGGGGCACAGCTTATATCACAAAGACATGAACTACAGCTTTTAATGATTTCCTTTCTTCTTCCTAATCTGTTTTTATATCAGAGTTCCCTCCCTTGTTTCTCAATCCAGTCTTGTAAATACTTGTTGTTGGGTTTTGTTTTTTTTTTTTTTGGTTTTTGTTTTTTTGGTTGGTTGGTTGGTTGTTTCACGTGCAGGAAAGTAATTGTACCTCTGTACTCAGCACTGGTGAGTCTGCATCTGTGTTCAGTTTTGGGCCCCTCTCTGCAAGAAAGACATCGAGGCCCTGGAATGAGTTTAGAGAAGGGCAACAAAACTAGTGAGGGGTCTGGAGCACAGGCCTTATGAGAAGTAGCTGAAGTAGCTGGGATTGTTCAATATGTAAAAGAGGAGGCTCATGGGAGACCTTATTGCTCTCTGTAACTACCTGAAGCACTGTGGAGAGCTGGGAGTCGGGCTCTTCTCTCATGTAACTGGTGTTAGGACTAGAGGGAATGGCCTCAAGTTGCTGCAGGTTGGGTGTTAGGAAATACTTCTCCAAAAGAGTGGTCAGGCAGTAGAATGGGCTGCCCAGGGAGGTGGAGTCACCAGCCCTGGAGGTGTTCGGGGAATGTTTATATGTTTTGAGGTATGTGAGAACTGTTGGTGGATGGTAGGACTGGATGATCTTGGAGGTCTTTTCCTACCTTGGTGATTCTGTGATTCATAATCCTACTCATGGGTGAGTAATGCTGCAAGGCATGCAGAATTTAAAAACACCACAGGGAGAAACAATATATCCCAAATGATTTGCATTTTATTTATGACAATTCTGATATTCCTTTATTGTTTTCAGAATTTTGGATATAAATATTCATGGAGGACAAAAGGCTTTCAGGCATTTTGATTTCCCTCTTTTCTCCACACATATAGATGGAGAAAAAAAATTCAGTTTGTATTTCTGGTTGTATTTTATTACTGCTACATTAGTCAGGTACTATTTTGCCTCTAGTCCACACTCTGGGATATATACCCCCATTATCCTTGGGAAGTCTTCACTGACTACCGCCAACATCAACTTCGTAGCGCTTCACTGCGTCACCATTACAGCAAATTCTGTGAGGACATAATTAGTAAGAATTTTAGTATGATGTGTAGCTACTTTAAAATTATTTCTCTATCTCTACCAGTTAAATAAGGTTTGGGAAACATCATACCTCTTAATACTTCTTGTACAGATACATTAATAATGTATTAATGTTAAGCAGAAATTGAGAATTTTATAATATTCTGTAGAGAAATACATGTGCAAACTGTATTAATTGAGCTCTAAATTAGTGATGCTGAACAACAAAAGGAAGAAAATGCACAGTGAAGCAGGAAATATGCCATATGTTATTGCATACCTGAGCACAATGGGGACACTATCTTAATGGCTTTCTTAATGTTCCTGTTGTAGTGGATATTGGTGGACATATGGTATGCTGCCTGTTTTATAAGCCTGAGCATTTCCATGATTTTGTTATCTAACTTTGATAGCACCTTCTATTTTTCTGCTGTTAAGAAAAAGATTTTAAAATGCTTTATCTCAGAAGCCATACATTTTATTTTGACTCTTTTTTTTTCCTAGCACAATGCATATTCATCTTATTGTTAGGCTTTTCCACAATTTAAACCCTCTTAGGCAACAATTTTGAACACAGCTCTGTAGTCCTTCCACATACAAAGGGTTTTGACACTCTCTTCTGGCCTAATGAACTGCTCACGTAACTGCAGAGCTGACCATGCTTTGTGTGGGCATATATGCAATCAGATACTTCCTGCCTGCCTTGGGGAGCACCAGCACACTGGAGCAGAAGTGGTTCCAAGTTCACGTTGCTCCATTTACACCACATGGATGAGAAATGCAAGGGAACAACTTTCTCCATCCTCTTTGGGGTACCAGGTGTTGTGAAGGCCAGCTGGTGCAGGCTACCAATGGGAAAGATTTCCTTATTTTTCTAAATAAAAAATATTGATTTCATTTTTTAATCTAGTCTGTCTTTATTTGTTGCTTGATGTTTTGTTTGTTTTCATTGAATTTATCCAGGTCTGAAAGATTGAATCTTTTGCTCTGTTTAGACAGAGAATTGCGAATAATAGCTAACTGAGATAAAAAAAAATATTTACAGAAACTTTTCTGCTAATTAGAAATATTGAATAAATATTTGTATAAAATATCGTTAGTTTTTCTTTTTCACTCTTACTGATGTTTCTGAAACTGTATCTTTCACATGCCGTTTGAATTCTGCTATGTCTGCAGTCAATGTTTGGATGAACTGCAAAGTAAAATTTCCTTCTCTCTTCTTTCAGTAAGGACAGGTTTTCCTTTATCCTTTATCTCTGTTGTCTTCTTTTTTGCAATGTTTTTTCTCTCCTTTAAGGTCACTTTGATATCTAAGTATGCCATCAGCTACCAACCTGCTGCTGAACTGCTAGCTTGTCTCAGCTTTCTTCACACAACACAGCTCCGTTTGATTCTGTTGAAAATAGATAAGAAATTAAAATAAGAAAAAAATATAAACTGGGAAAGTTCCTGAAATTTACGGTGTGTATTCTACTCAGAAACCACATGTAAATTTAATAACTCTCATAATTATACCCAGATAGATACTTTACCAAATTCATGAGGTATCAGCCATTTAATGTTAATGTAATATTCTAGAAATGTATGTTGTTGTGCAGAAGTATTTTTTTTAAAAAAAATGCTAAATTTAAATACAGAATAATGAGTTGTTCCTGAATGTAGTAATAATCCTCCCTCCCCCTCCTACACTGTTTCCTTCTAATCTTTTTGTATGACTCTGGGAATCTTTGAGTAAAATATTGGATTACCTTGTTAGATCTTTGTACTTTTTAACCCTACATGCAGGTAATACAAATAACTGTCAGGAAATATGACAGTGTTCACAATTCCAATACTATGATATCTCTAAAAACACAACAGCAGGAAGAGGTATAATAAGAACTCACAGTTCAGGAGCCTTGAATCACTCAGTGATTAGGAGAATTGAATGAGAAACACCAGACATCCCACTGATAATTGTGATAGATGTATGAAGAGAACAATTCACCCTGTTTTTAGGAGGCTTCTTGCATTAGCCTGTTAACATGGATAGCTTTCCATACTGATTTTGTGCCTGTGCTTTTCTGTAAGAAGTTAAGTAGTGCAAACCTGCCTTAGATGATTCAAGATACATTCATAGCCTTAGTATACTTACGTTTATGATGTTGATGTAGGAAAATATAAGGCTCTACAGATTTTATCTTGTGATATAAAATCTGGAATAATTAATTCTTCTTAAATGTGTTTTTATTATTATCGTCTGCTTACATACAAGCCCTTGAATTTAGTATACTGGCAATAACGGTAATAGGAATACAGGTTTATGCTTTGATAAATGCATTGCTACTGTCTTGACCTCACTGCAGTATCTCTCCATCAAGAGCAGACCACGTTTTAGAACATACAGTCACACAAACTCCGTAGGCCTTTCCTTACTATTGTCAGATATAATGCAAATAATACATGTATTAAAGGTACAATAGCGGATTACTACTTGCAGGAATTATGTGATGTAAACAGAGTAGAATAACTGAGCCAAACCCTTCTGACATATGCGTGATATACACCACTTATGTCTTGTCAGTTGTGCTTAGGCTTGAGCATTGTTTAAAACCCATCTGTAGATGACTGGAATTTCTTGTATATTAGCTTGTCAGTAGGCATTCTGAAGTGCTGTGTTTCACTACAGATTGGGACTTGTTTTAAATGAAATTATCTACATGCTAGTGAGTTCTGTCAAGTGTGTATTTTTTTGCATAAACATTTGAAAATACTAAACTATGTACTCATGGACTGTCTTGATTAGTAGCTCACAATATGCATAACTGTATTAATTTTATTAGGAAATAGTTAGAACGAAACACTTTTTCTGTTTTACAGACAGTAGATAAATGATACGTGCAGAAGCAACAGACTGTTTCTAATTTAATGAAGAAATATTCAAAAATAAGTAACGTGATTTTCCTTAAAAATGTAGCATGTGTGTTCCTAGGGGAACAATATAAGCCAATACTTATTCACTATGTTTAATATATTTTATATGTTTTTAGTTTCTTTAATTTAAAACTCTTTCAGTTACTAGCTTTAGTGATTATATATATATAGGCTATAATAAAATATTATAGATTAGCAAAATGAATAAAAAATGAGGGAACAATAAATGACACTGCACTAATATATTCACAAGTACTTTTAATAATAAGGAGTAGTTAATAATACTAGAATTTTTAATAAAGTTATTATTGGACATTATGAAATTAAAGTAAATGAAAAAAGCACTGCTTCAAAGAAATGATTTTTTAAAAATCCAGTGAAACTCAATAGTGACAGCTAAGTTTCTGATCAGCTTAATCTTGTGTATCCAGCAGGATAAAGTATTTACCAGCTTATTGACTCTTACTGATGTAGGGCTTAGCTATTAGTCAGAGTGACATGTTCATCAGTAGACAGTAGCATCATGTTTACAGTGCCATTGTAAAGATTCAAATTGCAAAAATAGCTCTGATTTTTAACATACATTAGTACAAGAATTTGTACAAACTTTGTACTGAGCTTGCTTAACTCAGACTAATTTTTACTTGTGATTCTGTTTTTTTCTAAAAAATAATTAAACATTTTCTAAGCAAATGACATATTGTTAGATGTTTGTATGTAGTAGCATGAATGACCCTTTCTCACTGACAGGAAATGAGATACAGCTCCGTAGAGGTTCCTAGAGTCAAGACTAATCACATGGTTTGTGAGTTCTTTTTTCAGAAAACCTGATCAAGTTATGTAAGAAAAATACAAAACAAACAAACAAAACCATAGGAATTGCACTGTGGTTTGTGATAGGATTTCAATAAAAATGCAGAGATTATATGGACAGAATCTGAGGTGTATGCCTTTAAATTTAAAACACAGGACATTTTCAATTAATTATGGATGAGATAAAAACTAGAAGGGCAACGCTGAAAGTAATACTTTCTATCTTATTCTGTTGGCCCGGGATATCCGAGGCAGATGTTGATGGTATGGCAGTAGAGGTTGAACCTTCCAGCCAGTACTCCCTTACATTTTGTTGCAGTGTGACAGATGGCAGCAAAGGAGCAGTCTGACAAATTGGTGTCTGACATGGAAGTGCATACAGAGCAAAATGCGTAATTGAATTCCTCCATGTGGAAAAATGTCACCCATTGACATTCACTGATGCTTGCTGAATGTTTCTGAAGACCAAGCAGGGACAGTGAGCACAGTGAGGTGGTGGGTACTGTATTTCAGCAGTGGCAGCAGCAAAATGAAAACAATCCATGTTGAGTTGGCCAACGTGAGTGACCATACTGAGTGACCTAAGTAGTAAGACAAAGAAACAATGTAGGTCTTCCAGAATTTATTTCTCATACTTGCAGTCTTACTGGATCAGTTTGTAGTGTAGCTACTTTGGGTAATGCTCGTAAATGCTTGTAAATCTTGATTAATCTGTTGTTTTGTCCAGAACTATTAAATATCTGTTTACTGTGCTTTGAGTGCTGACAGAGGTTT
The DNA here is from genome assembly GCF_054131305.1 of Coturnix japonica. Classification (NCBI taxonomy): domain Eukaryota; kingdom Metazoa; phylum Chordata; class Aves; order Galliformes; family Phasianidae; genus Coturnix; species Coturnix japonica. Next base: position 50,334,254 of record NC_140664.1, read on the forward strand.
TTGGTGCCCAACTTGAATGAATATTCTTCTGATTCATATTGTTACTGAGAATGTGGTTTATCAAAGGAAGATTTATTAAAAAAAAAAACTGATATATTTTTAGTATAGGTATGTTTGAATCATGAACTTTATAATGGTCATGTTTTTAAAAATAACCTCTTCCTTCTGCTGTTAATGTAATGTGAGGCCTTTGCAATTGTCTAGTGGCTAGAATTCAGGTAAATGAGAGGCTAGATCAATATCTTCTCCATATTCCTTTCTTCCAATAAAAAACACACACATAAACAAACAAACAAACAAAAAAAAAAAAACAACCCACAAACTCAGGAGTTAGATGTGAGTACAGTAAATGTATCTTGAATATCAATAATACCATAGTTCAGAACTGTCAATCAATAAATAATGGCTTGAGTCATCAGAAGGGAAACAAGCGAGTGTAGCCTGCTTCTCCCTGTGAAAGACAATTCCAAGTGATTGCTCTAAGAACTTGTTCTCTCTTTCTTTATTCTTTCCTTTTATTTTTATGTTTTTAATTTATTGAACAATCAATTGAAAAATAACTAGGACGTACTATAAAGTTAACCACACTGTAAGATTGTATCTCATCTAAACTCTACAGGTCACCTCTGGAAATGTCTTAGAAGAAATTTGATCTGCAATTGTTTTAAATTTTAAATGGCTTTTCCACCCAGTACTCTCATCACACTTTTTTAATTATTTTTTTTTTTAAACAATTTTAATTCCAGATTAAAGAGACCGAAGAAAATGAGCTCAGAGTTTGGGACCAGGCAAAGTTCCTTGTATGTTGTTGGAGATTCCACCAAGACAGTGAATGAAGACACGAGACATTACCTCCTGCAAAAAGGCTAACAGGAAATAAAGGGAGAAAATACTTAAAGACTTCAAAAGACTTACGGAAAAATTAAACAGTGGAAGCACCCGCAACATATGTAGAAACACTACATGAATTATTTCTATGTACTTGACATTTTCAGTAAGGACCATAGAAACGTGTCATTGTTCACCATCTTAGAATACTTTTCAGTTTGTTCTTCCTTCTCATTTGTCTCTATCTTCTAAAGCAAAAGGTGGATTCTAATTGATGTAGCCCATAATTTAATTTTTTGGGAAAAAAAATTGCAATGTACATGGCGAAAGAGAGAGTGTCATAGTTGGTTTTGTGAAGACAGTGAGTCTGAAATGGAAGTCAGTGCTTTTTGCCTTGTCTCTTGCTTTTTTCTTTTCATACAGCAATGGGAAATAACTATTTCTCAGTACCACTAGTTCTGCCAAAGCAGTATGTTGTAGTTAGATAAATCTAACATTTCACTCTCTACTAATCTACTGCAAACTCCTTCTAAAACTTCTTCTTTTTTTTCTTTTTTTTTTTCTTTCTTTCTTTTTTTTTTTTTTTTTTTCATTGAATTTTTATAGGACCATAGAAAAAGGAATAATTAGTTCCATAATTGGTATCTCTGTTGTGGAAGTTGGTGTGAAGACAGCGTGTCTCATTTAAAATTTGCTTAGATTTAAGTGGGGATTTGTGAATGAAAAATGTGGAAGGTTAACAATTACAGAAGAATCATGTTTTGCCAAGGAATTTGTGAGCTGCTGGAGTTGGAGCAATATCATGACACCCCATTGTGTAACATAACAGTACTGAAAATGTCAGTGTGAGCCATAGAAAATGAAAGTGCATAATTATTGATTTTTAAATTCTGTAACAGCCAAATGTACTTCTATGGTTATACTGAAATAGCTGAAAATATAGTAATGTCAGAATACAACATACTGATGAAAGTTTTTATCTAACCTCTACAGACAAGCAATTCTTGTTTTCTTTGACAAGCCATTAGAAATAAGGGTCTTTCAGAGATAAAACTCTAGGGTTTCAGCAATTTAGCAAAATCTCTTAAAGGCTACAATACAATCTGTGGCTAAAAATCAAGTCATATGATTCCACAAGTTACTGAGGAAACTTAGATTCTGTCCTTCCCTCTGTATCTCTAAACATGAAAGAAAAACAAATAATGTTTGATTGGTGCTGGAGAACATCAGTGCGGTAGCAGCTTGCCAGACTAATAAGGATAGTGATGGAAATCAAACAGCTAGGAGCTACTTTCAGCTGATCTGACTTGCACTTCTGTATAAACCTTTAGTACATGTTTGTCCTTCACTTCTCTGTATTATAATACACGGTTGTATTATAATAGTGCTCATGGTTGCAATAAATAGATCATCAGACATATTCTAGAATGTATATTTCAGAATAATGATGCAGTATGTTTTATTTCTCATGAAGAAACGCTCACTATCCCACATGATTCTTATCGACCATATTTTACTTTGAAGTGCCTTCTTTTTAATAGTGGTGCTTAAGTTTTATTGCAAGAGTGCAATAATCAGACAAGTCACTTTGGTTTTTTGTAATTTCTCCCTGTTCTCTGAGAATATTCAGCTACGTCTTCATCTGTTAAGTGCATAAAATATTTATTTCAGCAACTACTTACACAGAGAACTTCAGAGGTCTCTGTGAAGAAGCATACCTGTAAATTAGTCACTTGAAAGAAATCCAAGAGATAATAATACATAATTGCCCTCATTGCAGTTGAGAATGTCAGAGAATGTTAATTTATGACCTTTTCATCATAATACTAGAATGTCTCCCGATCTTAAATATACATCTATGATATTTGCTCTATACTGGTATTCCTATTCATTCACCTTCACATTCCCCCTGGGGAATGGACAGAGAAGACACACATATTTGTGCAGAAAGAGTGGCTTGCTCAGAGTCATTAAGGATAAAATTTGAAAAAATTATCAGGAAAACTCACCCTAAATCTGTTTCCAAACAGTTAAGCTATGCTCACTGTCAGAGGAAATGATTGGTGCCTAAAATAGTGGAATGCTTCTAGAAAAAAAAAAATTTTAAATAATAAAAAAATAATCTGAAAATTATCTGATATTTCTTGTATTCTTTTTAACAGATGATATTATATACATTGCATGTCAATTAGTTTACTAAAAGAAATAAACACAGAAAGACCAACAAATAACTTTCACAGCTGATAAATTTTGTTACATCTAATTTAAAGTAACAAATGTTTATATAATTTCATATTGGTACAAAAGCATTTAAAAAATTAAACAGATAGGAAAGAATGATTACCGAGGTTTAGTGGTAATCCAATAGTGGATATAGAAATAAGGTTAATGTTGTCTTATACATCCTCCTTCCTAAATAAAATGCTGCTTTTCTGAGAAATGCATCAGTTTCCCTTTAGAGTACTTTAGCAAACACTTTTCAAGATATATTTCATAAGAATTTGTTCTTCTTCTGCTCCATCAAGCAAACATTGGAATATATTTAAGTGCATTTAAACAGTCCTGAACTTCATCTCCTGGAGAGACAGAGATATCAGAGTTTAATTAAAAGCTAAGTTTTTTTTTTTTTTTTAATTTATTTATTTCACGAAATCTCTACCTCTCTGTTCCCCAGTTCCTATTTCCTCAATGAGTTCATGCCTAAGTCTTATCACATTAAAGGGTAACGTGAACCTGTATTCCTCACTTTAATGGGACAGTATCCTCAAATACAAAATTAAGAAAACACCGCTATGCAACAACTTCTCAGGAACTACAGAGATTATTGGATGCCCTCTACTAGTACAGAACTTTTATTATATGACTTCAAGGAGAAGGTAAGGAATGTTATTCAACTGAAATAAAAAACATATTAATAATTTGTCAAATTAAAAAAAAAAAATAAATCTAAAAATCAGTGATTACTTCAAAGGATGTTGTGATGGTGTTCAACAAAAAATTACTATGCTCTAGTGAAAATGTGATTTGGTTGCCTGCTTTAATCATGAACAGGATATTTTCCAGGCAAAGCCATTTCAGAAGTCAATTGATCATAATTAGAAAATGGCAATAAATAAGCCAATACTGAGATTGAATAAAATAATTCTTAAAGTTATTAACATTTGAAAAGAAGAAAATGAAGATAAGAAAAGAACAAATAAAGGCATGCTACTTTTCTTTTAAGCTTTGAATGTTTTCCTAGTAAAAGATTCTAAAATGAAGAAGTATTAACATATTGTCCATCTCTGAACACATCAAGTAAGACTGTATGGTACATACAAAACATACTATATTTCTGTCAATAAATGAATGCTGAACTTCCAGACAGGTAAGAAAATATCAATGGATTCAACAGCTTCTCCTTGCACATTATACTACTTCACTGATATCCAAAAACACAGAATTTAAGAGACATAACTATGAGATCTCAGATGGCTTTATATTGTGGCTTACAGTAGAAAATTGAGTTATTCAGTTCTTAAGTACTGAATCATATAAAACTTAAGCAGCTGCAGTAACTTATTTAATACAAGAAGCAAAGTTTTTTGGATGCATAAAGGGAAGACATGAAATCTTATTGCCACTACTGCAGTTTTCTAGTGGTAATATTTGATAGTTTATTCACCAAGATCAGAATGTGTTCTTCATTTTTTAAAAAAAAGAAAGCAAAAACACGTTAATCTGGAAGTGTAGTTGGTTAATAAGAAGGCTTTATTGCTTGCTAGCTCTGCAAGTCTGCTGTTACCATTCGTTTTTACTTCTCTTTGTTGCAGACGCTTCTTTTGCATATTTGTTTAAGAAAGAAAGTAAAATGTGTAATAAACTGCATTAACACTTTTGAAACTTAAACAGGACTCTCACTAATGAGAATGAAGTTTAGACACACTGCTTGATAGATTCCACATACTTGTAAGCCATATGCTAAAAATCACTGTAATTATCAGTGTTAATAAATGTTCCATATTTTGTTAACTAGAGACACTAACGTTCTCACAGTTTGTACTATTATACATATTATACATTAACACTGATTTAACTAATTTGCAGAAGTGGGTTTATTTGCAATTTCTAATACAGATCATATGTATTTATTTGAAACAATTCTGTACTGAGTTTTATGTGACTCTAAACTGAAAACCACAGCAGGGGGAAAAAAAAAAAAAAAAAAAAAAAAGAGGAAAAAAAAGCACTCTATGCAGCTGTATGGTAAATTGGTAATCACAGCCTGAAGTTCTGATTAATTGGCAAGATTTGGGTAAGATGTGGGAGCACAGGAGAGGGTAATTTAGCTGTGCTCCCAGAAAGGGTGGAGCGTGACTCCACCTCCTCTAGACCTCATTTAAGGGCTGACTACCACTGAAGCAACATCTCTTTGAGATTATTCCTTGGTGGAGATTGCTATTTTCCACTATTGTATTTTCCACTGGAGGCCTCTACTGATTGAGTCTTTCCTTTAAATAACCTTTTGGATACAACCTTTTGGTTACTCATCACCACCTCTCTTGTACCGTTTTTACGTTCTTGTCACTATACATCACTGTACAGCAGCCAATTTCACTTTTCAATGTATTTTTCCTGTACTTTTTAAAGAGAAGTTGAAAGAAAGCAATACCCTTTATGAAAACAAATTAAATCATCAAACCTGTGGAGCTTCTCTACTTTTAACTTGAATATACTTTTTCAGAATATTTTAAATATAATTTGCATATTTTTTATATCTATGTATTAGGTTATTGTACTTCTGTTGTTCTCATGACATGTCTACTTCAAATGTAATTACATTTGAAGATTAGTGAGGAAAGTGGGAATGTTTCAGTCAGACTGAGGAGTGTATTCTGCCAAAAACACATACATGTATATATTCAGCTATGTTTGGTTTACCTGTGATTATTCCTATGTATAAAGGAAAAATCTAATTTGCATCCTGAAAACAATTAAGTTTTGAATGCGTATGCAAAGCATATCTTTAATAATATGATTGTAATATTCCTATAAGAAACCTCTGGCTTCATGGATATGAATATAAGCAGACTCGGATGTAAAAGATGGTGTAAGAGATTCTGGAATAGACTGTTCACAAAAATTTCATTTCTTGAACTGTACAGTAAATGTAAGCATAGTTATTGGTAGACATAGGACTTTGTTCTACTGACAGGATTTCATTTACTCAAGATTCTGGGAGTCCAAAAATAGAAAAAAAAACTTTACTGGGGTATCTTCATAATGGATAACCAGGAAAGAAGGAAGCTAGTATTTTTGCCATGTGCAACTTCCAATGCATGCTTAGAGTAGTTCCTCCTTACAGATTACAGCAAAGTATTATTGCAATTTAATTTGATAACTGAATTTCAGATTTTGTTCTGTGACTATCATTGTAGTGGGACATAGAAGTTGCATGCAGTGCCATTATTTGGTCATCTTATGTAATATCAAATGTTATATACAATAGTATAGTTATGTTTGGTGGGTTTTTTTTTTTGTTTTTGTTGTTGTTGTTGTTGTTGTTTTAAGTCTAAAAGTAGAATCCACATTTTAACATACTCAGTAAGAAAGTTGAAATGATAGTTGACTGGTTTGGTTTTCTCATTACTATGAAAACCTTGAAATTAAAAAGATTTAAAAAATAAATATATATATATATATTTTACCAGAAATTCTTTTGCAATGCTATTTAAAATACTTTATTATTATTATTTAATATATATTTCTGTCCTCCCAAATTTCTTAGTAATATGAAGTTTAATCCTTTGGAACCTAACATAGGAGTTCTTGGATTCTCAAGCCTACACACTACACTTGTGCACACATAACAATCCCTTGCATACACATAACACTCTGAGCAACAGATTTTTTTTTATGAGCAAAACAGATTCAGCTTTCCATGTCTCTTTTCTCAAAACTGAAAGCTTTGCTGTGTTTACATTGTGCTACTAGGTATTTATTTTGAAACTAATCTGAGTTCCAGATCTGTCCTAATAAATTCTTCTGTGCTGAAAGTCAGTGATATTTGTGTTTTTTTTTTTTGTTCTGAATGTTTCAATATCTGTTCCAGTATCTCATCTTCTTAGAAATATACAAAACAAAAAAAAGCATATGTGTGACCATGTGTAGTTCTGCTCCACCCATGATAACTTTCTTGTTCATAGGAACACTAGACACTGTGATTCAAAAGTAGTAAATATTAATTTTATAATAATTTTACAATAGCAACTGTCAAGACCCATCATGTTGTGATTAAATGCAAGAAATAAATTTCCAGTTCTTAAAAGAATTATTTAGACTCTGGAAGTTTGACAGGAAAAATAAGCGGGGTGGCAGAGATGAAAACAATTCCTGGGGAAGTAAGGAACACTTTCCTATGTATCTAGATATGCTTGTTTCTAAATATGAATACTGGAAAATATCGAAGGGTCTCATGAAAAAACTGACTAAAGGTTCTGTTTATTGTGCTGTGGGGAAATAATAATAATAATAATAATAATAATAATAATAATAATAATAATAATAATAATAATAATAATAATAATAATAATAAATAAAATAAAACTTTCATAACCTGATCCTATAGGGAATTGAGTAGTATAACTCAAAATCTATAATTGCCTTTTTTTTTTCCTAGCCTGATTTCCCATAGCAAAACAATTCACCCATAGAAATTTTTCAGTGAAAATTGAACTGTATGCTATAATCTCAAAAGACAAGCTTTTCTTTATCATAATTTCCTACAGCACTGTTGGAACAATGCTTTATTTCACTGATTTGGCCATATGGAAACTTTCCGTATATTTTTAAATGAAAGTATCTTTTCAATGCTAGTTCCTAATTAATCCTTAATGTAGTAATCATTTACATTGTAAGTTTAAAAGCATATCAGGCTAATGCAAGTGTATTGATTTAGAGGCTGTATGAGACACAGAATCACACAAGACAAAAGATTTTGGCATTCAGAAAATAAATAAAACCCATACAAAACCCAAGAAAATCTTGTTATTTAATCTGAAAATATTATACCAATTCGTAGTGAATACTGGTTTTATACATGCTAGAAAAAGATTATACATGCTAGAAAAAGATATAATGCAAAAGATCAAGCTTTATGCCCTCAAGAAAATGATCTACATGTTTTCTACTGAATTGAAGTATCACGGCATGTAGTTCACTGTTTATATTCCTTCTAAAGGTACCAATTCTATGTTCTCTGTTTAGTGTAGTTGTCATCTTAACTCTTTCACTGCAGATTGACTTTGTAATATATTTATATTGAATTAAAATAAAGAAGTGTTGTACATAACACAAATACAAAACAGTCTAATAAAGTGATATAGGAATACAACTTATAAATGAGTACCAAAGCCATTTGGACAAAGATAAGACACTAAGACAATAAGGCCTAGAGAAAAAAATTATCTTGTGGAGCATAGCACTTTAACACTTCAGGAGATTGTAAGACCAGAAATAATTAAGGACTTATAAACATATAAATGTATTTGGAATGCACATCCCAGCTCATTTTCTTTTGCAGTAAGCACTCTGCTTCCACACAATCTCTGACACTGAATACATATATGATAAGGCATTGATATCAATTGGTTTGATGCACAGAGTGAAGTTGTGTGAATGCATCTCAGGATGAATATAAAGAAAATGTTATAAAACTCATGTCAGCTTCTGTTCATACTCAGATAAAGTTTCCATCAATGAGATATGTGTAACAAACCTTGAAATCAGCAGCACACCTGGGAGTGAGTGGATATAAGTACATAAAATACAGATACTTTCTTTACAGCATACAAATCTTTAGGTTTGACATCAGCTATATAACAATATTAAGGTTTAGTTTAGTTGCAAGGTTTTGCAACAACATTGTTTGAAGGTATAAAAAATGAAAATTAAGACAACCACTCAAAGTTCATGTTAATATATCTTTCTTGATGCTTATCAATTAAGGACAACATTCAAGTGTCCTACTTTTCTGGATTTGAGGGGAAGCATCTATCACTTATCACCAGCCAGCTGGTTTTATCCCGTTCCCCCAGTGAATCTAGTTTAAAGCTTTATCAATCAGCCCTGCCACCTCCTGCACAAAAATCCTTTTCCTCCTCTGAGAAAAGTGTATGCCATTAGGCACCAGCTGGCCCAGTGTAATGTAGATCAAGAAACCCAAAATTCTTTCATGATGATACCAGCCTCTGTATTTATCAGCTGGATCTGCATGTTGAGTGTTCCCTGCTGCTGGAAGAAGGGAACACTACCTGTGCTCCCAGTCCCTTAACCCATTGCCCAAAGGCCCTGAGGTCCCTTTTGATTGATCTTGGACCTTTTTACTGCTTCATTGCCACTGACATGAAAATCCAATAATGGTTAATAACCAGAGGGCTGTACCAGGTTAGCGACTTCTGTAACATCTCTTAGTCAGGCCCTATGGAGGCAGCAGACTTCCCCATGGTCAGCTGTTGTTTCAGCAGCTCAGTGCCACATCAGTGTTTGCTCACTCCCCCATTGCAGTGGGATAGGTGAGAGAATCAGAAAGAGAATATAATGAAGTAGAACTCATGCATTGAGATGAAAATGATTTACTAAGACATTAAAAGGAAGAGAAAAAAGGAGACTCATTCTGGTAATGATAACAATATAATATACATTTACAAAATAAGGGATATACAACACAACTACTCGCCACCTGCCAACTGATGCCCAACCAGTCCCCAAGCAACAGTGTGTTCCTGTGGGAGCTCTGAGTAGCGGTTTCAATTCCTGTGGCTGGATAGGCCACAGGGGATGCAGAGGACATTGGTGAGTGGGTACCATACCAGAAGGGGCAGCAACAGCATCCTCCCTGCATACCCTCTTGCAGGTATAGATGTCAAATGAGGTAATTTAAAAGCATTTACTAGTAGTTTTCATCTACTGCTGTTTTTGTTGTCTTTCATGATTTATAAGCTTGTGTATGGCTTTGGAATAAAACGTACAGTGTTCTTATAAAGTGCTAACAACACAAAGATAGTGGTTCCAAACCATCATGCCATATAGACATGAAAGAGTTCTGAAGAGACAGATGAATGTAAGTAATTCAAATGGAAAGAGTTACAGCAGCAAGAAATCAAAATTTATATATTTAAGAACTAACTACATTCTCCAAAACCTTGTTATAAATGTAGTCTGAAATGCCAAGGGCAAGGAATCAACCAACAGGTTTCAAAACCTCTTTACTGTTCATAAAGTAGCAGTGACAGCACTGAAGGTTATAATATCTGTAATGCCATGTACAATACTCTTTGCCAGTGTTCATGAAAATAAGATTTAAATTGGAAAGTTGCTGTCAAGGGCTACTAAGAAGGGTGTAGGAATGAAGAACTTTCCATTTGACTAGAATTACTTGTCTCGTTACTTCTTATTGACCACAGCCTAAGAGGATATGGAAGCATACTGGAACAATGGTAGCATAAGACTATTAATTGAATATGAGAGATTTATCTTCACAACCAGAACAAAATCCTCAGACTTTCTTATGAGGTCATGATATATGTCATGATAAGCTATGTGTATGATGAGGTTTTGATGCCATGACTTCAGAGTTTTAAGATGTTATTAATTTGAAAACAATTTCAATTGAAATAGAAAAATATGGCTTTGTAATAGGGAATAGGCATGTGAACCCCAAATTCTTTGGAGCTCATTCCATGAGCTTAGTCTGATATATTTAATAGAAAGTGCATTATTCCAGTTATCCATCAACAGAGCTGCATACAGCAACAGTGTGTTCCAGTTGCAGTAGTATAATGCAACCATTCATCATATTGCTCCAAAATACCTGTTCTCCAAGGTTCTTTCTCCAAGAAATATTGTATCTAAACTTGTAGAATTAATTATAACAGTAACTTACAGCAGAGCAAGAGGAAAGCAGTATTATTCTCTAGCTAAAAGGTGCCTGTCACTATAGTGTCTGTAATTCTTCATCCTTTGGGATATAAATAGTTTTTTCAGTTTTTAGAATGCATGAAAAAGCTTTCCGCAGTGCCCCTGGGTCTCAGGTGGGAGTGAATCATCAGAAGTAAGAACCTGTCTGGAGCATCTCCCCATTGAGAAAGGCTGGGCAAACTGGGTCTGTTCAGCCTTGAGAAAAGAAGACTGAGATGTGATCTTATGAATGTTTATGAATATCTCAAATGTGGGAGTCAAAGGGATGTGGCCAACTTCTTTTCAGCAGTCTGTGAGGACAGGACCAGGGGAAACAGTCATAAACTGGAGCATAGGTAGTTCCACTCCAAAACGCAAAGGAACTTCTTCATAGTGAAGGTGACAGAGCCCTGGAACAGGCTGCCCAGGGAGGCTGCAGATTCTCCTCCTCTGGAGATGTTCGAGACACGCCTGGACACCTATCTGTGCAGTCTGATGTAAAGGGCCTGCTTTGCAGTGGGGTTTGACTTGGTGATCTTTAGGGGTCCTTTCCAGTTCCTACAATTTTGTGATTCTTGCTCTGCTGCAGTTGTAAACACTGAGTTAAGCAGTGTAAGGTAATGGTGTGTTGCACCACACCAACATTCCATAGAGAGAAGGTTGATGACCTTATTGGTGACGTTTGTATACTTTGAAATGATCCTAGCTAACACAGATTCAGACTTAACTAACTCAACACTCACTATCTCCAGTAGCAAATATTATAATATTCAGATATACTCAGACGCATTTTCGAGTGACTAGAAACATAAAAGGTCTGAATTCCTTCGCTAACAAGTGTAGAATAGGTCTGACAATAGGGAAGAGGTATCTAAATGATTTTAACTTCTGTGTCTTCATTCTATGGGTGTGAAGTACCAATAATTCCAGTTTGCCCAGTGGAAAAATTACATTTGGATTCTTAAAGAAAAGCAGGGTAATTTATATCTAATTGGCAACAACAGCTGGAACATTACTCTGGGAGCTGTTCGAAAAACTCATATTCATTGAAATTCTACATAACAGGTGCTGGACCTCAGACATGCACTAGGTACATTGCAGCCCTAAGCACCAAGTTATGAACCATATTCTCAGTATACAGATTTTTCAGCAATCTTTCCATTCCCTACACTCCAGAGAAAATAACTTTTCAGAACTTACAATTGTTAATGAATTTCAGTTGTATTTTTGTGGCCAACTCTGTTACAAATTCATATGACCTTCACCTTAAATAAGGGATTAGTCTGATTTTTGCCACAGTGTTTCTTTTTTCATTGATAAGCAAGAATATATCATAGTGGGATAAATTAAATTATTGCAAAACAGTTTAATACATTATTAATACAAATAAATTTCCTTCCTTTTTGACACCAATATCACTGCTTACTCCTTCAGGCCACATCCACTGTAGCCCTGCAGGATCCTGCATGGCTTCACGTGGAGACATACACTGTGCAGTGGCCAAATGGGGATGGACTGCTCCCCCATGGGCCTCTCCTGGCTGCAGGGAACTGCTGCTGTATGCTTGGAGCTCCTTCTGCACTCCTCCCTCCTCCTGCAGTGACGTTGGTGCCTGTAGGGCTACTCTCTCACAACTCTTATTTCTCTCTTCCTGCAGTGCTGGGCTCTGTTCACATTGACTACACCTGCAGCCCCACCAAGCTGCCAAAACTTTCATGTATATAGTGATGACTTTACATGTTAGAGGACTGCAGTTTACAAGCACCACAGCAATTTAGAAATATAATTTTTGTTCACAGTTCATTATTTTATGTTTATATATAACATTCACAAACAGTTGTGTTGAAAAGGTAGTAGGATATCGAGACTGGAATGTTCTGGTTGCAAAACCCCTCCAAGGACAATGGTTGGAATTTGTGGCTAAGATTATAGTGTTAAATAAAAGATGCCGAAAAATGTTCACTGTTTCTGTGACAAAAATGGCATATCTCACATCCACTTGACTCCCAAAATAATAGGTCAACATTAGAACTGCTTATGTGGATTAGTCCTTGGCATGTTCTATCTGGGACAAAGTTGTAGGGCAATTCATGGCACCCTACTAGCTGACGTTTCCCATGGCTGTGTGAAGGATCATGTCAATGAAACAGCAAGTTGTCACAGCAGACAACAATCTTGACTGCATTACAAACAATAACTGTGATACCCTCTCAAGCTTTACTATGTTTTATTCGTTTGTACAGACAGCACAGGACCTGTGAAACTAAGAGTAAAAGAGGGGTTTAATGCTTACAGAGCATTAACTAGTCTTAGACTGAAGGAAAGATTATAATGTACTACGAAATTGTTTCTGTTGTTTTTCTGAGAACTACAAATTTTTAAATCCTAGAGACTTTTTGATGGACTCTTAAGTAGCATGCTTTTTAAAATATACTTAAGCACCTTTTTAGGGAAGTACCATAACTCCATACTTAAAGGTAATTCTCACAGAGGTACAGGTGAACTACCAACCTCGCATAGTTTCCTGCAAGATTTTCATGCAGCAGTGGACCTGTCTTTATTTCCAGCAGTAAGATCCCTTTTTGGGTGTTTTTCAAGAGTCTTACTTAGGGACTGATATAAGTTAATTCTCCTACAGAAAAACCTATGTCTTTTGAACCCAGAGGGAACTTGAAAAATAAAATAGGATTAATGGAAGCAGAAAGCTACAGAAAGTAAATATAGTCATTAATCACATAAAGGAGAGATGTAATAGCATGAGTAAGAATATATCTCAAGCCCAAATCAATACTAGCAAGCTAGTCACATAATGGATGTTTGACTCAGCACTGTGTAGTTAAAGTTGACTAAAGTTGACTATGTAGTTAAAAGTAATTGACTTCAAAGTCATAAATATATTCCTCCTGGAAATAGCTAATTAGCCATATTATAACTTTATTGAAGTGTTCACAGAAAGTGCAAATTATCATCGAAGAATTTTACTTACTTTTTATGTTTTTATCCACAGTGAGAGAAGAGCTGCCAAGACTGCATCTTATAAAATTTAATAACTTGAATCAAACTGGAAAATAAATGAAAGAATAACCACAAAAATCAGCAAATGTAAGAAAAAAATATCACCCACCATGGTTTGGAAAATGACCAAGAAAAAACAGAATTGTAGTGTAAGGAAAACTTTGTTTACTTTTTAAAAAATACTAAGGAACTTTTTTTATATATCTTAATAGCACTCCAGAGATAAATTTTGAGAGAGAGCCATGATCTTGAGCCATAAATCATCGTGAGTGAGTTACTCAGAGTTCAGGAAAAAAGGGAAGAAGTATTTTTTTGTTCTACAGTCATAGCTGATGCAAATCGTTCTAGATAGATAGCTCTTTTCTTTCAACTTCTTTGGATGGAATTTAATCCTTAGTGACATTGCAATACTTGAAAATTTGAATGTGTAAGTAGATATATCATTGCTTTTTTAATGCATTTATGTAGTATATCAAATCTTACAGTATGTCCTGAGAACTTTTTATACTTTGATCCAGAATTATTCTTTCTTAATCAGAAAAATAATATCCAGTTAAATACATCAGTGGTATTTCAAGGCAGTTTATGTATGATGGGCAAACTCTGAGAACAGTGTGGGTCCTGAAAATAGTGATAATTAGTTACGTTGGTTTGTATATGAAACATTAAAGAGTAATAATCTTATATGTAAGTTTGATATTTTAAAAGTCCATTGGCTATTATGTCAAATTTATATTTTTGGCACCTAATGCGCCAATTAGCAGTAAAAAAAAAACCAAAGTGGAAACCTTTATTTTCTCATCTTATTCGTCAACATATAAACCAGGAAACAAAGCAAAGCCAAACAAAACAAAGACAAAAACAAACAGACAAACAAAAAGAGGGTACTGTAATTTACTGTAGTTATTTTTGAAGCATTCTATATAAATTATGAAATATTCTGATCTATCATCTTTTTCAGCTAGCTCTGCATCTGCAGCTACTAAATGTTCTGTTACTTGAATTCATTGAATTATTCATAAATTTGTAAAAATTAAATCTGAAAACTTGGCTTTACTTTTTTTTCACTAAAATATTTTTTCTGTTTTTCTCTTCAAGAAGAAAACATTACTTTTATTATGTGCAGGATTGTTTAGTCTCATATATGTCAAAGTAAATGTCTTTAAAATGAGGTATATGCCACTCGATAAAAATATAATACTCTGTAATTATGCACGTGCGATTTAAAAAACAAACTTCTTGAGAATATTTCTCCAAAATCATCTCTGTATAATATAAAAATCATTTTTTAAAGTTTATTTTATTATATTTTATTATCATACATTATGTTTATCTAATATGAGAATACTATCTGAACTGTTCAACATCAGCATGATTTCTCTTAAGCAGCCTCTTAAAAATTCTGAAAAGTCAGAAGATAAAGACAGCTGGTTTCCAGATTTTCTTCCATCTGAGACGTGAAGCACATAACATATAAAATCAATGGATGGGGTAACTGGTAAAGTTCATGTCATAATTCTGACTCAAATTTTTTGATTGATGTGAAAGACTGAAATCAGGATATTCTGCATAAATGCTAGGATTGATTTGTTTTGATTTTTCAGTGAATATGAATCCAGAATTGTCCATTTTTTAATTCAGATTATTGCTTCTGGCTGTAAAAATAAAAAATAGTGTTGAGTACATATGCTTTAGAGGTTTAATTATACACATTTCAAATATTTTGCCAGTTCTTTTGTTCAAACTTGACTTTTTTTCTTGTTTGTTTGGTATGGTGATAAAATAAGTAAAAATATTCACATCTTATGCTGTCATTTTGGGGGATTTTTTTCTTTTAGTTATCCTTTATTTGTAATAGCATTTGAAGCTTGAAATTTTCTTCTGACCTTATTGTCACTGTCACTCTTTCATTACATCTTCACGGATGTCAAAAACTGAATTTAATAAATTGCTTTGTAATTCTATTTTTTTAACATTAAGTGCATGAAGTGAATGAAAATGAGATCACCTGTTTCACACATTTTTTATATATGGATGAACGTGTCCTGGCTACACTGAGTAAGAATCTTCATTTAGCAGAAAAGATGGGAAAAAAATCTTAGCAAAACTAAAAGCAGAATAAGAAATGTATGTATTCTTTTACATTTCTTTAGCTGCAAAAAGCCTAAAGGGGAATAATTTTTAAACAGAATTGAGGACACTGATGCTGACAGGGTATGAGTGAATTGAATTATTGATTGACCAGGCTACTTTTCAGGAATTATTGATAGCATATCCTCCAGAAAATCTGGCAAACTAGTTAAGGTCAAACATATAGGGGACAGACTGGCAGTATTTCAGGATCAAGTTTATCATTATCTACATGTATAGAGAGCATGAAGATTGGGCTTTGAGCACACCTTAGCCTACTTCCCAGAGCTAAGGACCTCTAATTTTTTATGCCTGGCATCTAGACTAACAGACACCACAATATACCTGAATATGTTTATCTCCAGGCTTGGGCAGCCTGTAGGAAACTTATTATTATCAGTCACGTAGTGACAAGTGGACACGGTGTGCTGCACAACATTTTTCATTTATACACACACTTTTGGGGACTAATAGTCAAAATTCAGCATCTCTAAACAAAGCATCCCATAGACATTTACACATGGTTGTAAGCACAAATGGGACAGCTTCACTTCTAGGCAGGTATCCACACTCTCTCCCCCTCAGCTGTATTCAACCTCTCTCCTGGCTCTGGCTCTTCCTGGCTGGCATCAGGGCAATGCCTGAGGGCATGCTGGCTGTCACTGGCCAAGCATCCACTGTGAGCATGCTGAAAACAGCATAATGGAAGCAACCCCATTCTGTTTTCTGTTTTATTTAGTGGTAAAACCATAAATCAGGGAGAATGACAGTATTATGTCCTTTCCGTCTTCTATTAAGGAGAGTTCAGCATTCACCTGATGGGAAATCAGTCTCTCTAGAGAGAAGGTACTGATCATAGATTTATTTCTGAAACATTCTCAACCTTCTAGAATTTAAAAGGAGATGGAAAACTGATTTATGTTTCACATGCTACATTCATTTGTGGAGCATGTCTTCATCTGGAGCATCTAGTATTTCTCCATCACACTAATGTCTGTGAAGCTGAATTACATCAGACTTTTGTAATACAATTATCTTTTAGCTCCCACGACCACTGGACACTGCTATTCCTTCCTTACTTTTAACATGAGCACATAAGATGCTAAAACCTGTTTATTAACTCAAAACTTAATGCTTTCCTCTCTGCCCTGTTCATAACCTTTTTTTCTGGATAGCATTTTCTTGGTAGGAGCAGAAAGCATTGTTCTATTACACTGTCTCTGCTACATGAATTAAATATGATTAAACAGATGGCAAGGTTTCACTGTAATAGTGATCACTCCTGAGAGTAACAGAATAATGAGAGTCCCTTTTAGCAGAAATCCAGATTAAGTTTGTATATTCAGGAAAAACCTTGTAGACTACAATATTTGTAGTATTTTTCAGCTCACTACTTGAGTTATCCTTCCTCATTATACATTCATTTACTGTTTTTTTCAAGAAATTACACTGATTGTGAAAACTACGTCATTCCCTTGAAACTGTTACAAAGAACATATTAATTTCATTTATAACTCTGATCTTTCTAAATGCATTATGCCTTGACGATTCTGGATCAGTTGTTTAAGTCATGGACTTGCTTGTTTCTGTTATGGTTAGGTAACTGAATTTTGCTTAGGCCAAGAAAGCTGAACAGTCTTAATTCCACAGTTCTGCAGCTCACTGAGCAACAGGAAGTTAAGAACTATGCAAATTTGACATTAGTCTGTGTCTGGAGGGTAGGGATTGTCATACGGATTCACGTTTATGGCAACTGACTTTATGCAGCATGAAATAGATGCCTCAGTACAAAAATGATGACATATTGCTTTCATACCATCTCTGAAAATTAATTAGATTTTGCGGATAATTCTTCCAGGATTTTCACCGTTTAGAAGCATAAACAAATGGTAACAGTTTACATCCTATAATTCCATTGACTTAAAAATAGCAGTCTTTTATTTAGTAATTTTTATTTATTTATTTATTTATTTTAGTATACAGTAGATATCTCCTTAATTAATAAGTATCCTTTATAGAAAATCTTATCTTTTTGCTCTACTTAATCAACCAAGCATAGACTGGACTGTTATTTACTGTCTCTTTAAAATACATACAAATATTTTTCCTCTTTATATCATAATATGCCAGCACAGAGATATGAAGCAAACTTGCATTATCTATCAGTAGTAAAGAGCTTAGATATTACCTGTGTTCATAAAAAAAAATGTTTCTGTTGTAACAAATTGGAACCTCTAGACCAAAGAAATGTCTTATGTATCTTCATAACCTTCTGTATTGTCCAAACTCTATGTGATTTGGTAATTTTGAGGACATAATTCTATATATGAATTGCATCCTCATAGCATAAGTGGGAAGAAGATGCATGAACATGCAGGAAGATGTTTTCTCAACATATTGAATAACTCTGTAATAAAACTGTTTTATTTTACCTTATTTATGTGTATCTTTAAGCATGAAAAGAAAATCTAAGATCTGCTAGTTGTTTTTTTTTTATTTATTTTTCAGAGTTTTCTGTGCAAATTAAAAAATACATATATGCTAGCTTTCCTCTTCATTTTGAGATTTTGAGAAGACATACCCTGTTATATAAGAGCTCTGGTTAAAGTAAACATGTTTCCGAGGCTAGTCAAAAAGAGTTTGAAGCCTCTTAACACTGGTACCTGTAATTCATTAATTAAATATGTAAAAATACTAACATTATTGATATTTCCATCAGCATTTCAGAAGAAAGTAATTTTGAAGGTAACTGCAAATGTTGTTGAATGCTGAATATTTTCTGATGGACACAATTCTGAATGATTAACTCCCTGTTGGGAGAACATGTCTTCGTGAGCATGATCTGTTTGAAAAGGAAGTAGGTGCTATGTTTCTTAGTCTGTTTGCAAATGGGAGAGTTTGAAGAATAATGGGATTATTTGAATTGGAAGAGACATTTAAAGGTGATCTAGTCCAACTCTCCTGCAGTGAACAGGGACATCCGTAGCTAGATTAGGTTACTCAGAGCCTGGTCCAGCCTAACCTTCAAGGACGAGCCTTCCACCACCTCTCTAGGCAATCTGCGCCAATGCCTCACTAGACTTATTATTAAAAAAACTTCTTCGTTATAGTTGATCTAAATCTTCCCTCCCTTAGTTTGAAACAATTTCCTCTTGTCCTGTCACTACAGACTCTGCTAAGGAGTCTATCCCCTCCTTTCTTACAGTTCCCCATTAGGTACTGAAAGGCCACTCTTATGTCTCCTGGAGCCTTCTCTTCTCCAGGCTGAACAACCCCAGCTCTCTCAGCCTGTCCTTGTAGGGGAGGTGTTACATCCCTTGGATCATTTCTGTGACCTTCCTCTGGATGCTCCAGCAGGAGCATGTCTCTCCTGTACTGAGAAATGCACACCTTGATGCAGTACTCCAGGCGAGGTCTCAACCTGCACAGACTAGAAGGGCAGGATCACCTTCCTCAGCCTGCTGGCCACACTTCTTTTGATGCAGCCCAGGATACGGTTCACCTTCTGGGTTGTAAGGACATACTGACTCATGTTCAGGGTCAACTTGTACAGCTTGCCATCCACCAGTACTCCCAAGCCCTGTCTGGCAGAGCTATGCTCTATCCTCACATTCACCAGATTAGGGGTGGTTAGTGGGGAATAGTGGGGGTTGCTATGACCCAGGTGCAAGACCTTACACTTGGCTTTGTTGAACTTCACTAGGTTCTCCTAGGTCCACTGTTCAAGCCTATCTAGGTCTCTCTGGATGGCATCCCATCCCTTGGGCATGATGACAGCACCACAAAGCTTAGTAAACTTGCAGAGGGTGCAGCTGACCCCACTGTCAATGTCATTGATGGAGACATTAAAGAGCAGTAATCCTATTTGGACATAGAGCTATTGATCATCACTCTCTGAGTACAGTCTTGTAACCTGTTCTTCATCCATCGAACAGCTGATCCACAAAATCCATATATTTCCAGTCTGGAGAGAAGGATGTTGTTGGTGGACTGTGTCAAAGGACTTAGTGAAGTCCAGATAGATCACATCAGTGGCTCTTCCACTGTCCACTGTTATATCTCGTAAAAAGCAGCATGGTTGGTCAGGCAGGATCTGCCCTTGGTAAGGCCATGCTGATTCTCCCATTTTACCTCCTTGCCTTCTATGTGTCTTACCATAGCTCCCAGGAAGATCTCTCCTATGATCTTT
The DNA here is from genome assembly GCF_054131305.1 of Coturnix japonica. Taxonomy (NCBI): domain Eukaryota; kingdom Metazoa; phylum Chordata; class Aves; order Galliformes; family Phasianidae; genus Coturnix; species Coturnix japonica. The sequence continues at coordinate 50,354,352 of NC_140664.1, forward strand.
CCGGGCACAGAGGAGTCTAACACATCGGTAGTTGGTCATCCTTTCTATCTATTTTAAATATGAATATGACATTGCCTTTTTTTCAGTCAACAGGGTTTTCACCTGACCATCATGACTTTTCAAATACCATCAAGAGTGGCTTGACAGCTCTGTCATTCAATTTACAGGTAAATTTTAGAGGTTTAAGCCACTTAAGGGGTAAGCAGCTTTCAAGAAAGGCAACCTCTTTCCTTTCAACCCCTCAAGGAATGAAATTTGTCTCTTGACCTTCTCTCCGTTTCACATCAACTGAAATCATTGCTAGCAATATAAAACAGTGGCGAGCTCTCTCATTCAGATAAGTGTTTCTTTTGGCCCTGTCCTCACTTAGTGAGAAACCAAAGAAACCACTTTCAATAGACCCTGGCAAAACAAAAGTTTGATAAAAAATTTTGGCCTTTGAGAAAGCTGTTACCTAACAACATGGACTCCCATTAAGAAAGGCAATAAAAGTCAAGCAAATATAACAAGGGAAAGCTGTGTTTGAAAATGTGAATTTTTATTTATTCTTGATACTTCTACTCTTTGTCATTTGCATTGGCATTGTAGAGTATGGAAAAGTAGATCCCTTCTCATTATTTTCCATTATTAGAAAAAACAGCTGACTCAAAGCGAATCCATAAGCAATTCAAAAATGTTTCCAGACACAGTACAAACTCAAAGTATAATTTAAGCCTTTGGGAATTTTTTGAGTCTTTGTAATTATTGAAGCATTATTTTTTAAACATCACAACTTAATCTGGACGCTGCATCAATGGAAATGCATTCTTATGCATCCAGATATTATGTGTTGCATAGACGCTCATTTTTCTTGGAAAAAATGCTACAAGTAAGATATATGAAACCTAACAAAAGAATTTTCTAACTTAAGCCATCTGAATCATCCTCTAGAAAGATAGTATTTGCCTGATGGAAGGTTGAGGTTAGACAGATAGTCTCAACAGTCTCAATACTATTATGTATTTAACACAGTACATACCCTGAGTAGTATGTACTTCTTTTTTTTCCATCAAGCCATCAGTTTATCTCCCAGATGTTTTCAAGGTAGGGTATTAGATTGCTTTTGCTATTCCTTCTCTGAAAGAAGGATCAATAACCAACATGATGGATGGATAGTGCTAGACAGAGAGTGGTCCTTGTTGTAAAAGATACTAATTATATTTTACCCATGGGGCAAACCTTCAATTCATGAAATTGCTAATACAAAACATCCCTTTCAATATTCACTTATTTGAAGGCTTCTATTCTCTAAAATTGTAAATATGTAAAATTGTAAATATGGCACAGAAACCTCCTGGTTTGCACACTATCTGAGGAAGTCTAATATTTTTAGCTTCAAAGTTGTAGATAGCAATGCTGTGTGGAAGTTTTTTCTCACATTTCCTTAGCCAGTATTCCTTCACAGTATCCTAATAGGAATTTGCCTGCTTTTTCTGCAGTCTATTTTACTGCTGTTTACATTTCTCTTTCCTATAGCTCAACCTAGAGATCTTGTACAGTTCCCCAGACTTCAGCTTTTTTGTCTGAATAACATGTACTGCTGCTAACTGAAATGTCAGAGTACTGTACAGAAGTATTTATGAAATTACTGTAGTTCTTGCTTCATATTGCATCGAAAAAAGATGTTCTCTTGTGACCACCCTCTCCCAAACATTTCTGTAGCACTGACAATAAAAGACAAGAAAACTGCGTTTTTACTTTCCATGTTAGAAGGAATCTAATATATTACTAGGAAAAACAGTCTCCATTGCAGGAAAGCCATTCATGGCTCACTGCCCTAGTGTTATTCAACATGCATTGAAAGCTCTTTCAAAGGGATGAAGTGACAACTATACATGAAAAATTTATTATCTTTTTACCTGAAACACCGCATTTTCTTCCAGTCTTCTGTTCCTTCCAAGCTACTTATCAAAAACTGGGAGAAAGCCAACACAAGACTGAATTTAACAAAAAGAAAACCAAACGCAAACACACCAAAAAAATAATAAGAAAGGGGTATTTTAGACCCACACTCTGATTTCAGTAACTTAGAATGCTTTATTTATTTATCATGTTCTTATTCATAGAAATATGTTTAAACAAATAATTAAAGTGAGATGGTGACACATCATATTGTCACATGGATTAAAGGTTAATATTTAAAAAATCATCATACTTGATCATGTCATAATTGTATTTAAAAAACTGTGTAGCTGAACGTATTTTTTTTATGATCGTGGACTGCAGATTCTCTTCAATGATTGCAAGTATGGATTCTTATGTAATCTTCATCTAATTATTAATGTTGTAGACAGATGTTTTAGCATATATATATATTTTAAGACTTTTAAAGTAACAGTCGCATTGCTGGCTAATGTAAAGCTACAGAATGGGAATATAAAAGTACCTGATTTCATATTGTCCACATATCATGTAATACACTCTGGCAAGCAGTATAGAGCAGACAGGCAAGTGATGAGGAATTAAACCTCTCATATTCAACATCTTTCTCCACTACTTTTTTTCCTTTACAATCTGTTCCATTCTCAGTTTTACTCAATGTCCTTACACATTTGCTTTCAAAAATTAGTGATTACTTCTCTCATCATTATGCACATGGCTGCTTCTTTAAGTTTCAGGAACAGTAATTAAAAATCAATCTTGGAATAGTTCCAGTGACCTTAAATGAAATTCTCTAAGCATACCTTTGTTAATTTGAACTTCCTTATTGTTTCCAGCTTCTAATTCTGCAGCTGAAATAGATCACGGCTTAAAGCTCTGATATTGCTTTGTGAATTTTATACTAGGGCTTTTGGGGGAATAGTCACTTCTTAATCTCTCTCCAGTTTTTCTGGCTGCTTGTTAAGGTATTTTTGGTTCCACACACCAGCATTTGAGTTGCGAGTAGTGCTTTTGACAACAGCTTGTTTAGTATCACCATTTTCACTTGGAAAACATCAGGAAAAACTGGAGAATGAAAGTGCCATAATGACAGCAAAGTGGATACCCAGCAGTTGTGACCTGCTGCAGTCATGACATTGCCTTACAGCAGAAATTCTCTATGATGGATGGCATTCTGTGGATGCTATTCCAAGTGCACACACATTCAGCTGTCTGAACTCATACCTTTCTCTGCTCTCTTGAGCTCAGACTGTGTATGCTCTGTCTTTAAAAGAAGAAATTTTTTACACGACAAAATGCTTTTTAAACTAGGACTGTACATGCATAGAGTGTGAGAGCATCTCTAGAATGTGGCATTGCATAGCAACTCTAGCAAAGAAAAATTGTAATATTTTGTAGCTACTAATAAAAGAAATTATAACTATGATTTTGAAAAGTGAGGAAAGAAAAACAAAGCAATTCTGACAAAAAATACAGGATGTGAACAATGATATCAGCAGCAGAACTCATAGAGTTTCTCCACAGTTTTCTAGAGCAGCTTATTTTATTGCTTGCTAGTGTGTCCAGGGATGTGATTCAATATCTTTGTTGCAGAAACAATCAACATTTCCAGGAAATAATCCCGGAAACAGAGATGCTTGAAGTCCCAGTGTCTCAATGCTAGGCAACTTCAAACCAAATTCAAGTCTACTGAACAATAGCACTGGTGTATTCTAAGGCACCAGACTTGTCCTATGACAGTTTTGCATAAATATCTTGCAAATCCACTACAACACAAATGTTCTTTTGCTAGATCCCATCATCATATCATGTATAACAGATTTCACACCATCTTAGCAATAGTTACAATTTCAACTGAGATGTGCAGGGTCCCCTTTACGTTAGAGCATCTGGAATACATTGTGTATGTTTACCTTACTGTGTCATTTAATGAGCCTTAAATGGCATGTAAGTAAAATCAACACCTATTTTTATGATATACTTTGATCCATTCCATAATATTTATATCCAGAATGAACATTTCAAAGTTCGGAAAATAATGGAGAGTCAACGTAATTTTCAAATGTCATGAAAATATAATTTTCCTCAGAAAAAAAAAACTTCCATTGATGCATGGATAAAATAATTGTATTTTTAGCATATTTCTAATGCTAATTATCATTGCTATTGCATCTAAGTCTTCTCGCTCATCTCTATCATTTAAGGATCTCGGAACTCAATGCTCATTTAAGAGCCCAGACATCTTTATAAGGTGTAAAATTGCTCAACTATTTTTGGAATATGGATATTGGCAGAAAAAATAACTTCTAGGAAAGTCTCTAAAAGCTGTAACACTCTGTCTCCCCTTTCCCTATTTCATGTTTCTGTGTATCCTACTCGTTCTGTTTCAGTGTTAATGCTTCAGCCAGTCAGAATTCAGGGATCACTTTTTTTTTTTTTTTTTTTGTCTTGCCTAATTCACCTTTACAGAGTTGTGGGTATACTTATTTCTCAGCCACTCATTTTCTTGCACTTCTATTTGCATAATGACAGAATGACAGCACAGTTCTGTCTTAGTAATTTACTTAGTATGCAAATGCCCATTCCCTGAATTGTAGGCAACCATTATTAGCCAGGAAAAATGCAGGAATTTACATTAATCGGTGTATGGCTTTCTCATTTACTCTATCTGAATCTCATAGCTCTGAAGCATTTTGAGAAAACAGATATGGAATGAAATGAATTTTTTAAGTTGCCACATTTTCTAATGTTTTGTGGACCATTTTGTCTCATGGCTTTTATTATAAAGACTGCACAGAGGAGAAAATTATATAGGTGTAGATCACACAATTATCTGAGTGAAGGCATCACTGCATATACATTTCTAATATTGAACATGTTACTTAAGCCTGAAATTAATTGTCATCATCCAAAATGTTCTCAGGGAAGCACAGCTGCTTTAAGATACAATAATAATTATGATACTTCCTCTCAGTATTATAGGCTGTCAGCATTCAGTCAACTCTGAAAGAATAACACTGACTTACAAAGGGTCTCAAGAAAGATGTCCAAGCTACAACACAGGATATCAGCTGAACTCCAACTCTTAACTGTGTAGGAACATTTTCAACACTATGGCCTGTTTGTTCTGGGAGAGATTTAAGAATAAAATCTACATTTTTTCTAAGTTGATTCATCCTTCACTTCAGACTTCAGGAGCACTGAGGGTGATATAACTGAGAAAAAAATCTGCCATAGACAGTAACAAGCACAGTTTTTCATTGTAAGGAGACAAATCCTTCTCCAGTAATATAAGTTTTCTTTGCTGTTCCCAAAGAACAGAAAGAAGTATAGCTAAGCACACACATTTGTTTTCCAAAGTGCCTGTGGTTAATTTAGTGAATTCTAACTGACAGAAAATTTTATTATGTAGGTTCTGAACAAGCTGAAAATAAATCAAATAGCTGACAAAATAGAGGATACTCAAGTTTGCAGAGGGCACTTACCCATCAACGGCAGTTCCATCTATCAGCTTTATTTCAAGTCACACACTGAATGATGTTGAGTGTCTAAGAGAGTATCATTGGTTTTCTTTGTCATTTCTGCTCAGAAAAAAAGCTGAATGGATTTGGGACAAGACAAAACTCTGTGTGGGCATCATTTTATTTAAAACGTGAAATAACATACATGAGTAAAATACACTAGATTGACATGTTACATAGATGTGACATTTTGTTATAAATATTTAATATGATAAAACAATTAAAATATTTGAAACAACAATTCAGTACCAGAAAAATATACTGTTCCACATACATGCTTTTGAAGAAACCGTAGATGCATGATGTAAATTAGCATAACTCCAGTGAATTAATTCTCTCCACCTCTGCGGTACTGAATAAATTACTAGCTTGGTAAGTGACTTTTTTAAAAGTGTTAGCATTATGATCAGTGAAACAATGCCGTTAATATGCAATTATATATGTATCAAGTAGATTTTTTTTAAATTATTTTTTATTATTTTTTTTTCCAAATTTAGTTAATCCAGTATGAACTCTTTGAGAGTTACAATTCTCTTCACTTGCTTTAAATTGCACAGAACCAGAGCATTGTAGGGGTTGGAGATCTGGAGATCATCTAGACTTACCCCCTGCTAAAGCAAGGTTTCATGTCCTCATGCTGAACATGAAAAGCAGCATACCACCTGTCCTGAGATTTTGCCCATAAGGTGAGTAGTATAACTATGATTCTATTTCTGGTGAACCTGCACAACTGTTTTTCACTCTTAAAAATCAGGTTCAGCAAAGGCAGTGCAGAGTTCTTGCATTTGTTTGCCTCAATAATAGCACTCCCTGAGGAATTTTCTGTCTGTGCCCAAAGTGTTGGAGATGGGTGTGTGGCAAATCAGGCTAAAACCAAAGGATCTGGCATAGGAGAAAAAGGAATATAGTCATAGAATCAATCTGAGTTGGAAAAGACATTTAAGATCATCAATCTGACTTACCAAGTCTTACTGCTAAACAATGTCCTTTAGAGCCACGTTCACATGTCTCTTTAAACACTCCATCACTTCCCTGGACAGACCTTTCCAATGCTTGACCATTCTCTCTCTGAAAAAATTCTACTGGATATCTAATCTAAATGTTTCCTGGAACCATTTTTAGCATAATGGGGATCCCTTTTTTGTGCTTTCCATTACAACTAAATATTCTTAATTTGCATTACCTGTACAATCAATGACCTACACTGCTGTTTTGTGCAGTATTTTTCTTTGAAGCCTGCTCTGTGCTAAATAAATGTTAATATGCACGCATGCACGTACACACCTACGCTAAGTTTTTATGTTGAAATCTCTGTTATATAAAAAGCACTGGAGCTTCCACTGTTTCATGGTTTGAGGGGCTGTACAGTCTTTAGGGCAACTGTGCAAAGCAGCTAGACTTGGGGCCCAAAACTGTTCACAGTGGTTCTAGTTCAATGTAACATTCTCAAAGTTAGGTGTTATAAATATTTGTAATTCCCTGAAATTTTACACCATCTGAAATCAAGTACTCATTAAACCTAGTCTTCCACTCCAGTTGTCTTTGTTTTTCTTTTCCCTCAGGAATTTTCATTTTCTCCTGACTAATGCAAGTAATACTAAATTTTTGCAAGACATTTGCTATGAAAAAGTTCATATAATTTCCTAATTTCCCCACAAGCTAACAGTAGCGATCTGAAAATTACTGTCCATATTTGTATGGAAAAATACTGGTATATTATAATACAAAGGATTAGAGACCTGAATTTAATTTCTTTGCGTATGTATACATTTTGGAGTATGATTAGATCCCCAGAAAGAAAGTACAAATATAAACATGGTAACATTTTGTTTTAAAGCTATTTATTTAATTGCTCTGAAAACAGAATTATGTAATTTGAAAATTTATACAGCTCTAAGATATAGATAATTAATGTTTTTGTAAAGACAGCAAGCTAAACTGTTTGTAACATATTTGCAGAGGTAGGAGCAGAGTCACATAGTGATTTTGAAAGTTCAATCAAGAATGGTCAAAGGGAGTAAGCCTGGCATTTTCATTGAAGAACAATGTTGATTATAACATTACCATGGTACTACACTATTTTGCTTGTTAAGTAAATTGAGGAAGTAAATTGATATGTTGTTATAGGACAGCAACAAAAGTGGATCTGGGGGAACATAAAGCTTTCAACAGGGAAATAGTCCAAATTTTTACTATGTCTCTGGGGATTTTTTATTTATTTATTTATTTTCTGAAGGCTTTATAGGCAAATTTAAAATATTAAAACATTATGGAATAGTTCTTCATGGAGAAGGTTTCTTCTACAGATCTTGTAGGAAACATTTGTGGTTTCTTGGGACTGCCCAAAGATGCGTGTTCACTTGAACTTTCACAAGGGAAATGATTAATTTGTAGTTGTATGGTGGTGCCTCTTTAGCACGTGATACCTCTTCTGTAGGTGGTGTTTAAAATTTTTACCCTCAGGCCAGTCCATGATCAGAAACACTATGAATTATGTAATCATTATGCAGATTTCACAATTTCAAGAATTTATTATTAGAGGCTTTTTAGACAGATAAAGAAGAATGTGATTGGTATTACTGGTACTATTTGAAAAGCAAGAAATGTCTGTCTATCAAAACTTACATTTATATTTATAGTAATTAATACTTTCCACAGATTTCATACTTTGATTTTGTACAACTTGAAATTAAGATTCACCCAATTTTTAAAAGCAAGACCAGGTATGAAAGATATAGAGAGCAACGAGTAGCTCTTGTATTGCTTATCAAATTAGAAAGAGAAATGCCAGATTTCCTACAACTCAAGTATTCATGTATTATTACACAAGTATTTAAAAATTAACTATGAGACCAATTGCCTCTTGTTATTAAATGAATTCTAATGACAACAGTAAGATGTCATCTGTATAGTATACATTCAGATTCATGAGGTGGTCCTGGACATGCTCCACTTCCATACTGTGAGGGATTTTGTTCCCCTGACCACCACTTAGAACTTCATGGACACAAGAGGAGTGAGAAATAGTGAAAAGTTTATTCTTTTAACCTTAGTAATAAATGCAGTTCTGTTTTTTTGGGGTTGCTGAACTCTAGAACTGAGGATGTAGTCCAAGCAAGTCCTGGTCAGGTGTTGAGAAATCCTAGGCCAGGGGCAACGGGAGAGAGATGAGTTGCAAAAGAATGGCCAGGAAGCAGACTTTTGTGTATGCTTATATTGAGGAAGATGGCCATCTCAGGGGGTGCTGCTTATGACTCTTACCCAAGCACCCAGGGATGTAATGTAGGCAGGAAAAAGGGAGGATAAAAGAGGGATCAGCAACCATAAAGTTACGTTTTCTAACATCAGATTCCTCACAACCTGAGATCTGTGTGCTGAAGAAGAAGAAGAAGGTGTCTGCCATCAGATCCCTCACTATGGAAGTCCTGCTTGCTGACAGACTCTCTTGGGTCAGCTACCCGAGTCCTGCTTCCTCCCTCTTAAACTCACCCTGTGGCTTCTTCCTACTACCAGCTTGCTGCCCAAGGCTGGACACACTGCTGCTGCTCTCCCCCCCCCCACCCCCCGTGCTTTTGCCTTGGACCATAGGAACATCTTGCTACAGGACTGCTGCTGGATCATGGTGGTGACTATCCCCACTTCACACAATTCTTGTCTCTTTCTATTTCTTCTACCACCTGCCTTCCCTTCCCCATCACCATAAAGTGTCTGTCTTCCCCCATCTCCCTGATTAAGATTTGCAATAAACTGGTTGGACCAACACCTGAACTGTTGTTTCTTAATCTCATGACAAGTATACATATACCAAAGAACCTCCTCTCCCTCCTACAAATTGGAGCAAGACAGCGGCACTCCCCTTTTGGTCTTGAATTCTGTATTCTTTATTTTTATTCTCACTGAGATGAGCTTTAATTTCCATTTTAGCTTTTACTTTGTGGTTTTATTTGGATGTAATTTCAAGGCCCATAAATTTTGGGCAGGATGTATTTTGTGTCTGATTTTTAAAGCTTTACATATTTGTGAGGATTAGTTTGTGGTTTCAGATAAACTCTTGCTTTGGCCTGTATATTTGCTTGTTAGCCATTATATATGGTGACTGGCGGCACTACTTCGATACACTTCTTCCTGGTTTTGATGTGATCCACATTCCAATTTGTCTGGATTTCTCATCCTGGGGACCATTAGCCCAGTTCTGCTGACATTCATAAAGACATTCTCATGTGTTTTCATAAAGGAGCCAAAATAATGAACTACTGCATGTTCAGCTTACAATCTCCAGCAACAATACAGCTACTTGAGTCAGCAGAATTACTACAACTCATTTCATTGGGATTGTGGCTAGGCTGCATGCCATCAGAATTGCTTTTTCAGAAACCAGCATTGTTTAGAACAGTCTGCAGGATGATATAAGCTTATAAGGCATGTCAACAGCAGCAGTGATAGAGTCTTTAATACAATATCTGATTAAAAGCTCTTTCTTGAATGGAACGAACTGAGATGAAGTGGAAATGAACTTTAATTGATTTCTGATTAACATTTGCCAATTGTCAAGATCTCAAAGGAGGAGAGGGAAAAGTGTATTTAAATTCATTTATCTCATGTAAAAACATGTAAAGCACTCAGATGTAGTGATACCACAGAAGATAAATTGTAGATGATTTTCTCATACTGTGCTTCGTAAGTTGTGAAATACAATGATGCCACAGTAGATGTTATTAATGTAGTTTAAACATTTTATCTTTTGCCTTTCGTAACAAATATTATCACATTATGCATATCAATGCATGGAAAAAAGCACAGAATTTGGAAAAATATTCTCATCATAAAACCTGCTTTAGCATTCAGCATTCTAAACAGAAAAACAAATAAAGAAACAGACAACAAAATTGGAAGAAAATGTTTGCAATTATTATTTGTAGTTTACCTTAGGTTATTGCATTCATGTATTATGGCTCTGTGTATAAATTATAAATCTTACCGATTCTTCTCATCAATTATCCAATCCCTGAACTTCTCTTCCTGGCATTTACAGATCGCTTTGTTTAAATTTTACATTAATCTTTAACCTTTTAATCTAGGTTTTTTAACTGAATTTCAATCTTCTATAAAGAAAGGAGGAAAGAGAAATAAAATGTTCACAGCACCAAAACAAGAGGTAATATTTTTAATGCATGTATTCATTTTATCAAGGACTGACATACATCAATAAGATGTTATTTATTTTTTATCTTTCTCCTCAGCATGGAATCTAGAGAGAGAGTATTTGAAAAGGATTCAATAATTCTGCAAAGTTCTCACAGTTCAAAGAAAGAATTTTTACAGTCATTATTGCGGCACTGATATATTGTCTTTCCCCTTGTGCATTAAACTGACAATTTTGACTATAAAGAGGGCCTCTTTTGCTTCCAATTTCCTTGTCAAAATAATTATTTATGATCTTTTTTTCAAGCAGTTCTCTTTCATGTTCACTTATCTTAATTGTGCAAATCATAGAATTGGACAGGAAAGCAGAATGGTCTACAGTAGTTATTCAATCACAAAAATTAAGACAAAGACTTGATGAAGAGAAACCATTCAAGGAACACTTTAGCTGTAGCTGTGATTTGATAAATGTGATCATAAAATAAGCTGTTGCATCTGGTTAGTTTGCATCTGTTAAAGACAAAGTATAAACTTGAAACAAAACAAAGTGCCAATTTTGCTGTTGGTTTTTTTTGTTTTGTTTTGTTTTGTTTTTTGTTTTGTTTTTTTTGGTTTTTTTTTCTTTCCCTAACCCCATGAATTGAGACTCAGAAATTATTCTAATGATCATCAATGAATTAGCCTATTTGGGAAAGTAAAAAAATTATGACTATGGTCTAAAACAATTCAAAAACCTCTATACTGAATTTGAAGGACAGTGAAATAGAACAGCAACAAAAAAGAATATAGGAACAAAAGAACCATATGTTCAAAAATAAAGGTCAGTTTCTCACACTCAATTATAAAAATATGGTACTTTACTTTCTAGTGTGTTGCAAAAATCTAAATGATTTAATGAAACCCAAACCAATCTGACTTCAAGGTCCCTGATAGATCCATGTGCATTTGTTATGACCATGTTTATAAGAGATGTATGGGGATTGCTAAGTGAAAGCCTGAGTACCAGGTGAGAAGGTGTGGCTAATCCAGTGAGCACAAGTGCAAGCAATGAACCTGGATGATTGGAAGGGCTGGACACGGGTTCCACTCCACACTCATTTATGGGTTAGCAGCTAAGGGAGTAAGATCTCTGTTTAGTGATTACCCTCTTTGGAGATTTTAGTGATGTTTGGGGAGGGTAAATTGCTTGTCCTTGTATTGTTTCATAAAGTATATATTGATAAATGCTTTTATGAGTATGTTCGTACCCTAGTAAAAGGCAGTGCCATCACCTTCTGTTGCTACGTGAGAACACAGGGCTTAGTCAAGAGTGAGCATTTCTAGAGGCTATAGCTCCAAAGCTATATATATATATTTTTTATATATATTTTTAAATATATATTTTTTTGTTGTTATCTGCCTTGTAGCTAGACTGTCAATTTTTGATAGTAAACTCATATGCTTGAACTCTTCGTTTCTGTCACTATATTTTTGTTACTGGTGTTAGAATGGCACTAATAAGTAAATAAACCAAAGCCTTATACAGTCTCTCACGCATGCTATTAAATACAGATGTGGAATAGAAATTAATTGATTTTTGTGAACTATTCCCCTGATTCTCCTTCTGCTTCTTAAGACATTTCAAGATTTTTTTTTCTTCAAAAGAGTTTTTCTTACATAGTTTTTTTGTTTTTTATTGGTAATATCTGGCAGGAACTGCAGGCTTGTGCATTATAGTACTTGCTACTATAGACAGTCTTTAAAACTGTTCATGTAAGTGAACCACTATTGGCATAATTTCCCTAATCAGTTTGTTCCCTTAGGTATTTTCTGCCAGAGTCCACTCCTGGCTCTACTTGACCGTTATAGCGAGTTCTGATAAACTGGTAATGCTTCATTTGATTTTTACTTAGCTTGCTTTTTGTGTTTGTGTGTCTGCACACTGCATTGTCTGGCCCTCTTAAACTGTATTGGCCATCCAGTAGTCAAATCAAATGAACGTGTGTTTTCAAGTCTTTTCAGTAGCACAAAATCTCTTGGCTTCTAACAGCTAAGTTTGACTGTGTTGCTCCTCTTGCAAATAGATTTGCACTTTTTTGGTAGTGAGATACTTGGCCTTAAGATTTCATTTCTCTCACTGCTGAACTTAATTCAACCCTCCAACCTTTCTTTTTTCTTTCTATCTCCTTATGTGTTCTTTAATTCACTGTTTTCTTACAGTCTCTTTCCTTTCACCGTCTGGTAGGCTATGGCTTTCTTGTCACTTTGACTGCCCTGTAATAGATGGTGTACAGTCTAACAGCCCTTGAGCTACTGATAGCTGCTGCATTGTTTCTGTGTATGGCAGAAAGCTGCTGACTTAAACATAAAATAAATAAAGAGTGTAAAGTGTTGATAAGCTGAAAGCCCTAACATTCTTCCTTTCTTGCTTTCAGAGTTACCTTAGTCCCTAGAGCAAGGCTATTATGCTATTAGTTCTTAGGAAGAATGAACTAATAATTAAAATCTTAAGTGTTCATTCTAAAATTCTAATTTTCATAGTTAGTGACAACACTTTTATGAAAGAAAACAATTTAATTTCCTCATGTTGATGTTCCATCTCTTAACCTAGAGAACAGACTGTCCTGAAAGACTTGTGTTCCCTTTTATCCATCTTGTCCACATCTTTTGTAATTATTTTCTAATCTGGGCGGGCAGGATTTCCTTTTTTTTTTTTTTTTTCTAGGATTAGATAAGGTTATTATTTATTTTTTTTCAGTCAATGAGTATTAAGTTGTACAATTAAAACTGAAATACCCAAATAAGCCTTAACATTGTGTTACTGTGCTGTTCACACCCTCTTTTTCCGCCTGAAGACCCATATTTGAATTTTCAGACATTGTTTCAGGATTAAAAGGTCTTGTATTCCTACACAAATACACAATTTTTTGAACAGTGACCATTTTGAGTAAAATATTGCTTCAAAATTGCAATATTTTAACCTCTTTGTTATCTGCTCTGTAAGCCATTTGCCATACTAGAATGTTGAGTGTTCTTATACGGATCAGAGTAATTCATTTCCCAACAGATGGGTTATATTTACAATCTATTTTTTTATACATGAATGTTTTATATAGAATACAAAATGGAATGGAGTAGTTGGAGGGAACCTACAATGATCATCAAGTCCAACTGCCTGATCACTTCAGGGCTAACCAAAAGTCGAGGAATGTCACTGAGGGCATTATAATATGCTTCTTGTGCACTGATAGTTATGGGGAATCAACCTTGTCAGAAAGCCTGTTACGGTGTTTGAGTACCCTCACAGTAAAGAATTTTTTTCTTAATATCTGTTAGGGAACGTAGAAGAATGTCGTCTCCTTAGAAGGACTGTTTTCAAGGCAACAAGGGTAAACAAGAAAAGGAAGCAGTGGTGGAAACCAACTCTGATCAGTCAGGTTAACTTAGGAAAGCATGTGAGAACCTGGGATTGTTTATGCTAACAAGGACTATGCTATTGGAGGACTTGTAAGGTGGAAGACTACCACAAAAAAAAATCCCCAAAACCTTCCAGCCTCATTCATTGGCTAACAAGCTACAGTCACTGTTTCCAAGAAGGATGGACTTTGCAGCTGCTATGACACTTAACTGAAGGATGTCCAGACTGGGTGGGTGTGGAAACTGCAGAATATTTGAGTGTGCAGAAGGAAGGGAGAACATGAGGAAAAAAGAGGGAGGAAATTTGTTTTTGTGGTTTTGTTTTTGTTTAGAAAATAAGGGGGGGACAGATGGTGGATAGAAGATGGCTGATCACATGTGAAGCAGGGATGGTCAATGCAGTTGTGTTATGAGCTCTGTGGTTGACCACCACAGCCTATCCCATCTTATATTTTCTCAGTAAATCTTCTCCAAACTCTGTGTTCTCTCCTGTGTGTGTATCTGCTGCAAGGGCTATGTGCCAGCTGCTGTGTGTGACAAGGCTGATGTCACCTCCTGGAGTCATGTCAGGTGCGTAGGGCCTGTGTGCCAGCTGATGTAGTGAGTAGGGTCCTGGTATTGGCTACCAGAGCAAGTAAATCTATCCCTGACCTCTGAGTAGTGAGTTTATTCAGTTTCCTCCAAAAAGGACAAACCTCCACCATCCTCCAGGAATTCTGCCAGGTTCAGATGTTGCCTTTTTATGGCAACATGGTAAAATAGAATAAATACAGAGCTACTTTCCATCACAGTTTCTCTGCAGTTTACTTTTATAATATATCTCAAATTCTGGTATACTGTGACATTGGCACTAAAAATAAATAAAAAATCAGATCATCTCCTGATGATTACTAAGAGGAGAGACTTTAAACTTGACATCTGGGTCAGCCCACTTCATATAGAAAAATATGCTTGTTATTTTTATATTTATCCCTGTTTTAGAAACATATCCTTATTTTCTGGCCACTAAGTAAATCTCAGTAGGTTTCACTGGACAGTTTTTATTTGATACTATGTATAGACATGTATGTATGCATAAATGTGTATGTAAATATATTTTAATATATGTATTCCATCCATTTGCCTTCATAACCAGTAGTGACAATGACTTTTTGAACTACTGACCCCATGCCCAGCACTGATTAAATATCCTGGAGTTCTAGTTTGAGTGCTACTGCATCATATCAAATGACTTAGCTACAAATATAACCTATTATATTTTTGAAGTGCGCATAGAAAGTTTAAAAAGGCTAAAGGTGACATTTTGGCTTTCAGGCTTTCTTCATATTGCTGGAGTACAGACAGCATATTCTTTCTTATTGCCTGAAGGAAAATTTTTATGTGGCAAGGACAAAAACATTTCTATGTGCATTGATCTCTATGCAGGAACAGGCTGGTGGGATTCAATGGACACCAGTATTGCCTGTGGCCAATGGCAAATTCTCAGTTCACTTAGTGTGGGTATTGTACACATAGTATAAAAAAGCAGGCTCTTTTCTACTTGCTTGGAGCCTCCTTAATACTTTTAATTTGTAAGAATGGTAGCTAATGCCTCCCACTCTTTTGAATTAGTATTAGGTTTATAAAATTGGTTGCAGTTGTATGCTGTCCTTCTTTCTGCTCCCCTCTGTATGTATAGTAGACTATACAAAAAATATATCTGTTTTTTACTACTGTATTGGCTCTCC
Source organism: Coturnix japonica (assembly GCF_054131305.1). Classification (NCBI taxonomy): domain Eukaryota; kingdom Metazoa; phylum Chordata; class Aves; order Galliformes; family Phasianidae; genus Coturnix; species Coturnix japonica. The sequence continues at coordinate 50,370,058 of NC_140664.1, forward strand.
CTCTTTTTTTTTTTTTTTTTTTTTTTTTCTTCTTTCACTTGTTTATATATGCTCAAAGACAAGTTAATACTCCTGGTTTGGAAATCTTAAATTTAACTTTATGCTGAAAGAAGGAAAATATTTAATCAGATGTCAAGTAAGAAATTTATAGCCACTTAACAGCATTTATTGCACTGAAAGAAGGTCTTGAGAGCCCCAAGTTGTTCAGCAGAACCAAAAAGGATTTGTTATTTTGTCAGTAGGCTATTGCCTCTAACGTTAATAAAAACAAAAGATTCTGAAGAGCTGATGTGAATAAATGAATTCCCTTGATCTACCTCCCTCATGTATTTTCTTGAAAGAACAGCTAAGCTTTCACTTCTAAGAACTTCTAAGACAATGTTCAAGTTTACCCTTTCTCTCTAGAGTTTTGTACTGTTTGTGAAGTTCCTTCAAGAAACTAGCATGTATTCCCCCAAATTATTCCCTTTACATAGCTCCTTTCCTTTGACGCACAGAATTTTCTGTGCTCTGATGTGATAAAATCTAGGTTTAGAAAGATTTGATAGAGCAATTTTTATGAATGTATTTGTATTTCTGTTTATAAGGAATTTGTGGGGGAAAAAACAATTTTAAATAGTTAATAAGAAGAATCAAACTATAGTTTGAAATCAAATCTTAAAGACTAATCAAGACCAGGTACCTATTCTGTACCCATTACTTTCATGTTAGCCTGAATCCCAGTAAGCTCTTGAAGGAATAGGCAAGAGTATTGTATGTTTCTGTTGTTTTATTTGGAGTTTTTTCCCTATTATGTGTGTTTGACGATAACTTTCATCAAGACAGGTTAATATTGCTGCCTTTTATTTTATCAAATTTTCTCCTGATAAACTTAATACTAATCTGAACTATGAAAATAATAAAGAGTGCAATTTAGGCTTCAGTTCTTCTGTCATTCTGACAGCAATTCCTACCTTGTACTGCATGTCACATGTATGTCATGACAATTCTAGTGGTGCCGTGCTCTCCACACCAGCATTCAAAACAGTTAATCGTTATCTTTACTCACCAGGAAAAAAAGAAAGGAAAAACATAATCAAACTTTTCTGACTTCACTCAAAAGTTAAATAGTGATGGACAAGTCACAAACAGTAGATGGCTGACTATCTTTTTAAGAGTATCAGGGTCTTTCAAGCATTTCTTGAACCTGTATATTATAAATCTGACTGCTTATATTTCTCTTGTCAGTGGAACTTCAGCCTTACTCATTATTACACTATTAGATATACTAGATTAACTTTTCATGAATGTTAACATTTCCAGTGTATGTAAGGTTTTGTCATTTGTTTGGTTTGTTGGTTTTTTTGTTTTTTTCTTCAGGATCTTATGAATAGCTGATTAAATGACCACAGGAGAGATTCTGAATAGACCAGTATTTTATTGTTTTCATAGGCACCATATAGCATAAAATGATAAAACAATAAGCTGTCTGCTTTACTTTTCCCTGGAAAGTTCTTTTACATTCCCTTTAGCCCACTTATTTTTATTTTAATACTGAAGTGAGCAGATTGCTCATTGCAATATCTGTATATATTGTCACTCATCATTTAATCTTAGTGTCTTTCTTCCCCCTTGCTACTTAAAATTGCAAGCTTCAAGTTCAATTTGTACTTGTATGCTTTGCTTAGTCTAAGAAAAGCAAATTTTGCCATCCTAAGGGATATCAGTCCGGGATGGGGCTGGTCCAATGCAGCCTCAGCATTATTGATTTCAGCATCTTCTTGCAGCAGTTTTGTTTTTCACTGATTTCCGTGGTATGCCTTCTGTCACGTAAACTTTTAGATCAGCAGCAGGATATTATCACTGAGTTGAATTAGAAAGCATACAGAGGTTCTATCACAGTCTTATAGTAAATGACAAATGATTTTTACATAGGATTTAAATTAACTTCCATTGTTGGCATCTGTATGTATATTTTTCTGCATATTTGTGCATCTGAAGTATTTGTTTTAACCTAACTTATATGTTTAAGGAGTGGTGCTGTATTTTAAAAGCAGACGTTTGTCCAAGTAATTTTTTGTCCTTTTCCTAGGCAAATGCCTTGGAATATACAATGAAGAGATAACATGTTGCATAATATCTCTCCTGAAATACCACATCATATCAAATAGCTAAAATACTGGAAAGAATCTAATTAAAGCTTTAAAATATTTCTCACAGAATGTTTCCACTGAAGTATATGATGTTGTTATTGAACATGCCTTTTAAATGACACTGGTAGTTTATATGGATTGTTTTATCAGATCCAAATGAGGATAACACTTATTCCCTTTTTCTTGTTATTGTTTTTTTTCCTGTGCTTTATAAATGAAAGCAATTGGCTGAAATCTGGATTCAGATCTTTGCTCAGTATCAGATGAAGATAGATCTTAAATTCCTGGAGACAATCATTTTCTCTGTTAAAGACTGAAAGATCTCCTTGATTTGGTGAAAATTTCAATAAGATTGACAACCAAGGCACGATTACTGTTTTCCCATTAGCAGCTTGCAGAGGAAATAAGCAGTGTTGTGCTTTTCTGTTAGTGTAATAGAAAGGTTTCCTTTATACACCAGATTGTGATGTGGTTATACTAAATATTGCAGAGATATGTATGTTAGAAAAGTCTATATTTATTTATTATTTCTCAAGTTGCTGCTGGCAAACTGTGCTTGAAAAACAGTAACCAATTATCAGCATTCCTACAGAATCAAGGCACCAAGCTACCATCAAATCACTAAAACCAACCCCGCACCATTCCAAACACCTCTGTAAGCATGACTCATATGTAACCCAAGCCAGTGCTCAAGCCACTCTTTAAGCTGGTCTCTGCAGGGAGAGATGAGGGAAAAGTAAAACTTTGTATTGGAAAAAACACATAAGAAATCTGTAGGAAATGAACTTTGTAGTAAATGCTATGAACAAAAAAATTATCACAACTTTATATTAAGCCCTGTAGGCTCACAGATACTTAGTTTCTGGCACAATGATTGCTGGAGGCATATCACTGACAAGGAAGTATAGCTGTTGATGCTAAACACTGTGCTTTGAATAAATAGGGTTAAACTGGGTTTGAAGCGAGAAAAATAAATGAGAATGAAGCAGTAAAGCAGTGGTAATAGTTATCAAAATAACTATTTCATAGGAACTGTAAACAGATGTCCAGTCTTCAGATTTCCAAAGCTATGCCTATATGCCCAAGGTCCTGAGATCATTTCCATTTTTTGCTTGTTTGGTTAGTATTATGGAACTTGTAATTACACAGTGTCTGTGGAACTAGTAATGTTTTAGTCACTCTGAAGTGGTGATGAATGCAAGAAAGCTCACTGAAAAAGCTATGTCTTACATAGTTAAAGATGGAGCATTATTTTCCTCTCTCTCTCTATATATATATATTTTTTTTTTTTTTAAGAATTCAATTGCAATTTTCTAAACAACAGGAAATGTATAAAGTACTGTAAGTACCTATCTCAATACAGTTAGTCCATATATACCTGTATTCTTTCTATTAACTGCATAAATTCAGTAAACTCTCAACCTAAAGTTCAGAGTCCAAAAATTATTTTTCAAATGTACAGATGTGTTGTAAAACGCTGAATTTCAGGAATGTCATCTTATTTCCTAAAGGAAAGGAAAGGAAGATTGGTACTCTTTCTCAACACTAGATTTGTCCTCTTGTTGAGAGTTGTGCTGATATAAATGCTTCCCATTCCAACTATTTGATATTACATTACAGTGTTTGGTGCTCTGTTTTCATTGTTGGCACTAAAGAGAAAAAGTTATGGTAGATAACTACTAAAATTAACAAAATAGGTAAAGCTTTTTTATTTTTTTTCTTAATTAAAAGAACATCTTTCTCCAAATTCATGTTAAAAAATCATTTATCTTTTCAGTTCTAGATGCCATGCAGTTCATCTGAATTTTCTCATCTAAAGAATGTGTTCTTCACAGACACAACTAATAATTTCAGTTATTGAAAACCAACTGGAGGCAAGTAGTTTGACTCTCTAGTTACAGGCATTGTAAACAGTATTTGACAACTGATCAAATAACAATAGTGAAGAATCATAGAACATCCTGTGTACACAGGACCACCCAAAAATCAAACCGTATGACTGGGAACATTGGCCAAATGCCTCATGAACTCCAGCAGCTCAGGGCTGTGCCCACTGCCCTATGCAGCTCGTTCCATGCCCACCACCCTCTGGCACAGACCCTGTCCCTGACCTCCAGCTGCGCCTCCCCTGGCCCAACTCTATTCCGTTCCCTGTCGCTGTCACACAGAGCAGAGCTCAGCGCTGCCCCTCCGCTCCCAGTGAGGAGCTGCAGACGCCATCAGGCCTCCCCTCAGCTCCTCTGCTCTGTGCTGAAATGGCAGTGTTCTGTTTACCAAGTTGAAAAATAAATATATGTGTTTAAATTGTTAGTCCATCAGCTCTTCGTGCCAGGTTCCACAGATTGTGGATGAGTGGTCTGTATCCCTGCTACTTTACTCACACAAAACAAGCTCCAGAGCAGAGAAATATGTTCTAAACAGCAGGAAAATATTGTACTGCTCATTTAATGGCTATGCTTCTAACCTGCTCTTCCTGAAAAATAGATGGATTCTTTTCCTTCTTTCTGAAGTCAAAATATCAGGGCTTTGTTTCTGATTATTATTTTTTTTTCCTGCTGCTGGCTGAATAACGTCAGTACATTGGGTAATAAAACAGACACAGTAATGCCCATTTAACAGTCTAGTTTCAGCTTGTAGAAAATGAGGTATTCCTAGAGCAAATAAATTTGCCTGTTACTCTCTCATACATCCTTGTTCTAAATAGAAAGAAGGGCATGAATGCATATCTGGAAACAAATGATGAATGTTTTGAGCAATGTCTGATATCTCTGGGGGATTTCAGACAGGGTGCCATGTGAAATGCTGAAGGAAAAAAAGAAATATAGAATTTGCTTTAACCTGATGGTCTTAGTAATCTAATGTACATCTTACGCTTCAGTCTCTTTATGTCATCACATTTTATACTACTACAGCACTCACAACAGAATGATCTTTATGACTGCTGAATGTCTGGGTGTGCTGTTATCTGCTCATAAAAGATTTGAACTTTCATCTTTTTCTCACTGCAGAACTGTAGCCTTTGGCAAAGAAGCATTCATTGTGCTTCATTTGTTTTCATCTGAACGTACCCTGTCCATCAAATGTCATCTGTGTTTATCTGTAATAGAAAACGCTAGAATTTAATATTAGTTTGAAACTCTCATGCTTCAATCTTAAGCAAAAGAAATGAATGCTATTGATGCATTTTTAATGACTGTACTTACTGAAATACAAGCCATTATCAAGATAAGAATATTAGTTCTTAATTGACAATTAGAATAATTTAGTCTTTATAGTGTGGTAGCTACTGATAAAAGAGACGATACAAGAATTCATATATTTTTTAAGAACTTCTCCTTTATTTCTCTAGTAATAAAATGTAAATATGACAACCTAGACAACTACATCTTTACCTTCCTTACTTTTTATTGTTACAGCAGCAGTAAAGTTCATAATAAGTAGGTTGCTCTGAAAGTAATGTCTCCTGTTTATTTCCATGAAAAGCTGGTAGCAGGAAGAAGCCACATGGTATGTCTGAGAGGGAGGCAGCAGGAGTCAGGTAGCAGACCCAAGAGAGTCCGTCAGCAAGCAGGACTTCCGTAGTGAGGAATCTGATGGCAGACACCTTGTTCTTCTTCAGCATGCAGTTCTCAGATTGTGAGGAAACTGATGTCAGAAACCTTGCTTTGTGGTCGCTGATTCCTCTTTTATCTTCCCTTTTTCCTGCCTATGAGTCATTCCTGGGTGCACCCCCTGAGGTGGCCATCTTCCTCGAGATAAGCCCACACAAAAGTCTTCTTCCCAGCCATTCTTTTGCAGCTTAACTCTCTCTTGTTGCCCTTGGCCTTGTACATCTGTGTCTCCAGACAAAGGATTTCTCAACCCTTGACCAGGATTTCCTTGGGTGTGTTCATCTGTATCTTTCAGCAAGCTTCGAGTCAATGGTATAAAAGAATAATCTCTCATAGAGGTGCCAAATCCAGAGTATATGATGAGTGTGGTAGGGTAGTCCAGCCAAAACTGGCATTGTGCTACATAGATCACCCTTTCCTATCCCAAAAAATGCTGTATGACACTTTACCCACTGAGGGCTGCATCTTGAACTGTTTCTTCATCAGTGAATTAACATTTTGCCACTCTGTGGACTGCCATTTTGACTGACTCTTAGTGGTGGCTCTATGTCTTGTGACTGGTAAATATCCTGTAATCTGACACTTTCAGCTTTATATTGGTTCAATAGATTTTGCCAAACTTGCGGACAGTGTTCTTTGTGTTCCTGCGTGAGCTTTCATAGGATCCACCTGATGCAAATTTTGAAATACTCCAACATTGAAGCTGATATTCAGCTCTGTACATAGTTACCTGGTCACAATTTGATGATGTGTGCAGATGAGCTGATCAGGACGCTCTTCATTTCATGGTGTGGCAGCTGTACTTGGTCATTTAAAATGTGGCTTGTCTTTCATGTTGTTGTTGCTACTGCTGAAGTGCACCACTCACCACCTCTGACATTGTGGGCCAACATAATAAATGAGGAGGCATTCCTTCCAGAAGGAAGCCATTATAAAATGCGAGGCATTACTTTCAGAGCAGCACTCATACTTTAATACTGTTATTAATAATCCTGTAGCTTTGAATTCAAGATGAAATACTGATACAAATCATGACTATTTTATGTGTGTATGAACTGGGCCTTTACTAATTTAACTAACTGGCCACTTGACATCAAAATATGACTTTTACTTCTTCATAACAAAGGCTTTTAGTGCCTCCAACATTTTTCTCATTTATGATTTCCTTTCCTTATGCTTAATTCAATAAGAATTTGCATGAGTAGCTCCCAAGAATATGAATAGAAATTGTACGAATTATTTGCATATGACAGAATGAATATGTAACCTTAGGAGTCATTATCCTCCAAGCCTAGCATGCTGAAATAGTCTGTTAATAGCACATATAATAGTGACAGGTTGTGGCTTGAAAAGTTACCATAAATAAATTTCTATGAATACTAAGGAACAAGTTTTAAAGTACCACTCTGTGTTGCTTATAGACATATATTTAACTAATCATCGCAATCTGTATATTCAACAAAGAAAGGGTTTATTTCTGCAAAGCAAAGTATTTGTCAGGCTAGCTTTCAAGTAAAATTCAGACAGAGTTGACACTGGATGAATAAAAATAAAATGCAATAAACTGCTGATAAATTTGTATTGCTGCACCCTATAGGATCTGCAGCATGTAATGAGTGATACCGATGCAGTGTGATGGGCGTACAAAGCATCATAAGCTCATAAGGCCTTTATGTGCTCAAATGCCTTAAGCAACAGCTGTGAATCTTTAACAAAGTTCATTGCAGGAATTCCACTTGCCAGGCAAAATAATGCATATATCATTGTGTACAGACATTCATAAAAATATGTGCACACATAAAAATGTAATAATTAAAAAAAATGTTTTTTTTAAACAACTGCTGAAAAGGCCTTAAACAATATATAAGCATATCTCTAAGGCTTTTTTGAATAAAAAGGTTTATAAACTCAGTCTGAAGTATAAAACTGAAGGGATGGTGAAAGAAATTCAAAGAAAAAAAAATTTCTTTGAATTTATATGCTTTTTATTACTTCTTTAAGCTAATCTAGGTAATATGTAAGGGCTGCTCCAAAAATAATGCCTCCTTTTTTTATTACACTGTCCCATGACATCAGAGGCAGAGATTGGTGATATAGCAGTAGAGGTTGAACCTCCCCTCCAATATGCAGTTGCATTCTTTTGCCATGAGACAGAAAACAGCAGAGGGGTAGTATGACAAAATGGTGTCTGATATAGAAGTGTCTATGAAGCAAAGAGCTGTAAATGAATTCCTCTGTACAGAAAAAGTCATACCCACTGATAATTAACAACACTTGCTGAACATTCGTGGAGACCCAACAGTAAATGTGAGTACAGTGAAGTTGTGGGTACTGTATTTCAGTACAGTCTACTGTATTTCACAACAGTGGCAGCTTTCACCTCTACTGGTGCAGACTACTGTAAGCATGGCATACAGACTTGTTCATTGCTGATGAAAATGCGTACATAGTAGTGGTGCCTATGTTGAAAAATAGTGTTTTGTGGCTGAGGAGTTGCTCTATCAAATAGCGTTATTGTCTTTTTTGTATCTGTTGTAGTTTTCATGGAAATAAAGGCATTTATTTCAGAGCAACCTATATTGTTTTAGAATGATGTGTGGAAAATATCCCCAGAAGGTCACTAGTATTGTTTCTTTGCTTTTTATACTCTAGATCTTATTTTTTCTTTGCTAGAAATGTATTCTCTAATAATTCAACTTTTTTTTTCTCCAAAACATGAAAAGAAATCCAGTGACCTTTTAGCTACTGTAAATGCCATTATGAGATGTGATATGAACAAGAATGAAGTAAAAGCTTATAGATTTAATCTTATAGATATCTAGCAAGTATCCAAAGCCAAATAAAAGAAGTGTGGAATTTCAGGAGCTCTTACTGTGACCTTACCTCTGTCAAACAGACAGATACGTGACCTCCCTACAGCAATTGTCACGCACAGTAAGTCATTAGTATTACAAGCAACCTTCATTTTTATTAAGCATTTTTATGTTGCATGTATACTAGCAAGAAAGAATATTGGCATTGAATCCTTTGCTAGGCTAATCATGGTATTTTAGTTAAAATTTCCAGCAGATAACTAGAAGAATACTGCCCAGAGACCTGCTTAACTTGTCAGTGAGTTTTATATTAACTGTCTAGATATGGGGCTGAGGAACTGACTGACTGCATCTGTGGAAAATTTCTGTCTTGAAATGCATAAATAGAATTCTCAGTTATGTTATATATTGTATTGTGGAAGATATGGTCATCTCACTCAATGACAGTTTGATGAGTGAATTCTACATAAAACAAGGCAATTGCACTAAGGTTATATATAGCAAAAATCTTCCTAATAATTACTTTTAAATGATCATATATTTGCTAAAGAAGAAATTCATGAGTTCTTAACCAAAGCATTTTTGTTATCATTGTGAATTTAGTGCAAATTTTTGCAAATATATCCTAGAAATTGGCTAACCCAGTAAAGGTAGTGAGACTCAATTTACATAATTTTTTGGATTTTCAGTTTGTGATGAATATTTGCAAGCATAGTTGTTGAACATGTTTTAATCACACAACCATCGCTGAATAATTCCTCTTTGAGGTGTTTGGTTTTTTTTAGTTGGGTTTTGGCATCACTAGATCACGGTAAATGTTAAGTAAAAATGTTATGAAATTCACTGTCCAAGGAGAAAAAAATGTTATTTCTTAACCTATTTAATACCTTGCTTAATGATCAGCATATTGTGTGGAAAACAGCTGGGCTTTGACAAAAAATGAATGTTCTCTGCTGTGTCTAGAAACTTAGGGGATGGTATGGATGGGATGATATGGAATTTGTGAAATGATGCCAGTCTCTAACAAAATAGGCATTTGGCTGATGCTGAAATATTTGGGGGCTTTAAAAAGAGCTTGGAATGTTCCTCAGCATGTTCACAATGCCATTTATAATTGCTTCCCATTAAATGCATGTGACAAATATTTTCATTCCATTAGAATCATTACATACCTTTTTCATTTAATTGTTTTTAAACACTAAATGATCTATAAGGATATCCATTATCACATCTCATTTGTCAGTGTATTAACACTACCAGTTCCAAAAGGAGAAACATGTTAATGCTTTATCTTAATTAAAACACCATTTCAGAGCATTAGTATTCAGTATGCTGCTTCTTCTATCAGTGGTATTACAGCCTTGTTTCCTATTTGCTATGCAATCTGAGATGAAGATTGACTATGAAAGGTACATGATGCCACAGGCTTTATATGGTTATAAATCTAATTGATGTCAAAATGGTTAAAGTGTTGGATAATGACTTTAGAATATTAATGAATATCTCATTAGAAAGATTAATAGTACATAAACTAGATTTTCATTTCAGAACTAATTTTGATATGGAGAAAGCACACAGAAACATATTTAATTATCTTACTGTTCTTAATTATAAATCAATTGCAGAAGATAACTCACACGGGTTAAACATTATTACAAATAGAAAAGATAAGAGACTAAACTTATTAAAACTGAAACTGAAGAGAAAATAAATACAAAGGCCACATTTGACTGGTTAGTTTACAGATTTTGGTCTTACTACAATTATGTTGCACTGACCAAAGTCTCTGTCTGTTTTTCAGTACATTTAAATGCCAGTTTCCCAGACGTACATATAAACAGCAGTGTAGTTCTTCATCATCACACAGTCCTTTTTCCATTTCTTTCTAAGACTGGAAGTTATTCAGCTCTCTAAGAATTTACAGTAACTGATTAGCTCAAATGAAAAATTTCTGTACTTGGCTGAGACCTATTTTTTTTTAGAATTACGGGGAAATAATTATCTAACTTGTAGTGAAAAGAGGGCAAATATTGTGATGATGGAGACAGAATATAGAGTCATCTTCTAGTAATTGAACATGGCAGTTAAGAGCTTATAAGACTTTAAGAAATGTGTAGGGCAAAACATAAAAAACAAATTAAGAAGAGCTAGTAAGCTGTATTCTAAATGCTTTCCTTTGAACTATTGCTCGTTTATTATATGATGATATTCTTTCAGCTCTGCTTTACCTCCATTTATTCATTGATATTTTGGCTATTTCAGTCATTCTCCAAAGATTTGTGCCACGTGAACAGAGATTAGTTTTTGTATGAAGCAACAAATCTCCACTGGAATATGTCTCACAGTAAGCTTTGATCATAGTACTCCTAAAGTTTTTTCTTAAAGTGTTTGTAAGGCACTGAAAGTTTATTCTATGTATGGCCAATGTCTGTAGTACTGGATGAACTTCTATTGACTTTTATATTAGAATAATCTATTATTATTATTACATTTTCAATGTTTGTAAATGGTACCTTAGCTGACCATGTGCTCAGCAAACAGAGAAATAACAAAACAGGGGTACATCAAACAGATAAAAAGCAATCCAAAATGTCCATCTAGCAGTAGTAATTAATAGAATCACAGAATCCTTAGAGCTGGAAATTACCCTTAAAGGTTCCTTTTACCCTTCTTAAAAATAGGTGTGATTTTGTCTTTTTTCTGGTCACCAGGGGCTTCACCTGACTACCATGTTTTTTCAGATATCATTGAGAGTGGCTTGGTGACTACATCTGCTCGTTCCCTCAGGACTCTGGGATGCATCTCATCAGGACCCATAGTCTCAATTCTAAAAAACATCTATTAATTATTGTAAATCACAGGTACAGCCATAAATATAAATTGTACTACAGAAACAAGTAGCAAGCTCTGTGTCTAGATTGACTGCATGCAAGACTATTGTCTTAAGTTGTAGGCAAGTCTAGTGCCATGGTAGGTTCTAGAAAAACTCAATACCTACTGAAGAATTTTTTTTTTTAAGATTAAAAATGGTCAGCAGAAAAGATACACTAAAAGAGAGCAAGCAAGAAACTCGCCATAAAGAGCATTACTTGGTTTCTGAATAATAAGAGAGTATGGCAACATGGTAAGATGTTTGAATGTAAGGGCGTTAATTTTAGAATATTAATGTCAAGGTTGTATCAAATTTTGGCTTCACTGGAACTGGTGGAAGGAAACTGCTTTATCTTTGCTAACTGCAAAGGTATTTTAGATACCTAGGAAGTTGAATGAATGGAAAGTTGAAAGGTATCAAAGCAGGAAGTGAGCGAAGTTCTGGCTATATCCATCAGTCACCAGCATGGATGGCAGAATTGAAATTGATCCTCCTCCTGTCCTCAGGCAGTTTATTTAACTGAGACTGGCCATACCACCTGTCATATGACTTCAGACAGAGAGCATAAGACTGTGTCAGGCTGTAAAACAGAGAGGAAGCCCAGGTGATACATCTCTCCACAAATGAAATGGGCTATGGAAATCACTAAAACCCTCCTTTAATTTTCCCAGACAAGAAATATAACAAACCTAACAAGGTGTGTATTAAAGAGTGAAAAAAAAAGGCACAGGTAGGCTGTATTCAGTAGTCCTACACAGACTACAAAAACAGAAAATACAAGTGGATCCATTGAAAAGCAGATCCTTCACAAAGCAGCATTTTCACAGACTGTCTTGCTCATGTTGTCAAATTATAGTTTAATCCTCTTGGAAGGAAGAGACAAGAATGAATATTGTAAACAAATTTGACTCACATTCAATTGCCTTTATCTATATCACATTTAAGTAAATGAAATAATTAAGTTTGGGGAAAATGGAAAACACAAAACATGCCATCAATGATTTCTGCATAGAAAAAATATATAATTCTTTAGAATTCACAATCATTCATAAGTATAATGTTTTTGGAAGCTCTTTCTTCATAGATGTTATTCATCCTTCTATTGCTGGCTCTTGGACTTTTAATCCTAAAAGTACTTACTAGCTCTGTGTCTCTTCTATTGCTTCTTGCTCCCGTGAGACTCTTTTATCACTTTAATTCCAACTCTGAGCAGAGAAGTGCTACTGAAGTTGATGCTAACAACACATCTTTATGGGTGCATAAGCAGAATGCCATATAGCGCAATGGAGGTGGCATCCATTACTTTGGAGGCTGAGGTTACAATTTGGAATCCCCAGTGTGCAATAACAGCATCAGCAAGACTGGAGCATTTTCTTCACTGCAAATATACTAGTCTGTTCTCTGGCCACATGAAGTTAGTCAGTGGAGTAAATTTCTTTTCTTTTCTTTTCTTTTCTTTTCTTTTCTTTTCTTTTCTTTTCTTTTCTTTTCTTTTCTTTTCTTTTCTTTTCTTTTCTTTTCTTTTCTTTTCTTTTCTTTTCTTTTCTTTTCTTTTCTTTTCTTTTCTTTTTTTCTTCTCTTTTCTTTCCTTTTTTTTCTTTTCTTTTCTTTCCTTTTCTCTTTTTTTTTATAGCTCTAATTCTAACTTAACTCTTTTCTATTGCAATTATTTTTCTTATCACAATCCACAATTACTGTGAAAACATTCTTCCAAAATTGGTTTCTGCTCTGCAAAATAACTGAAACAGTAAAGTGGTCAATTATTTTGAATAATAATGATTTTTTTTATTATTATTATTACTATTTTATTTATTTATTTTAGGAAAACATGGCATGATTTGTACAAAGATTCAGATATGTATGTTTACAAATTAACTGTATGAATTTGAAATGTGGCTATTCTGTGTGCAGCCTTAAGGTGAGATCTGTTTGTCTTTCCTTTCTAAGTTAGGTACATTTCAATGACATTTGTGGTACTAATTGCATTGCAGTGAACATTACCTGAAGTAGAACTAGAAAAGTCTGTCAAGTGCATTTTCAAAATGACCACTCTTCCATGAAGAATTAGATTTTCTTCTGAGAAATAAAGATTATTAATATACAACCAGGGGTGCTTATTAGTCAAGGAGTCATGAATTTTTTATATTCTAATTAGAAAGAGCCTGATCCAGAAATATCTGTGCCTTGCCTGCCCTTTCTCCTTCATTAACAGAAATGAGACCTTTTCATAGGTACAACTGCAACTGGGACTCACAGCGCATTATGTATTCATTCTGGTTTACTGAAAGAACTATTTATCAGAACTTAAATATTGATATCTGTTTTGCCAAAAACATCTGTTCCTCGAGTACAATTTCTGAAACTTTATTTCTCTAACAATTTACATCGCTCCAGTTATGGAAGCATAAATATATACACCATATATATATATGTATAAAAGTTTGAGCTGCTTCCTTGGAAAATCTGAATCTTTGAATGCTACTAGCATTAAACTCTGCAGTGAAGCTCCAAGCTGTATGTCCATCAATAGGTTCTTTATAAAGAATAAAGAAAGATTCTGGAAAACAATGTTTGAAAAATGAACCATTTACTCCATTTCTACAGTAATTTCACATACAATTTGAAGCAAGGTACCCAGAGACTCTCTACCATGAACTTTCACTTTCTGCTTAACTTAGAAAAATAATGAAACCTTACAGTTTCCTTGGAATGTGTTCCTCTATGATTGTGTAGTGAGATGAAAAAATAGAGTTTCACAGTTTTTCTTTGATGAAGCAGTGTGTAGTATTGCTGTGTGTTAATTGCTATGAAATCAAAGTAATAGCGTCTGTTGTTAAATATCTTTCTTACTGCATATACCCAGGTGTAATTATGACAATTGGGTGAATGACAGCTAACTTTCCCAGGGCCTATTCCATGAGTCATTAGAGATATAACAAACATACTACAAATGCCCTTCTTTTCCCTGGAAATTTTTCCATCTTCATCTCTTCAAATACCAGCTATCTCTTTTCATCCTTCTGCTTTTAATAAATAAATAAAATTAAAACAAACAAACAAACACCAGTTTCTTATGTGTTTTGTTCTTCTGGGCATATGCTGAGCATCTTTCCTAGCTATTCATATTGTTCCCTGCACCATGGGGCCATGCTACCTGTATTATTATCTGCTATGTCTTTGTTCTCTGGTTGGAACTCCTTCCATTCATCCTGATTATTTGTGCTTAATTACTGATTCTCACTATTTCAATCCCTTTCACAGATGTCAGCTGCCCTCTTTAATTTGGATGTATTATATGTGAGTTCAGCCTCTGTCTTTCAGAAATCTCTCTTTGGATTGGAATCAGGCAATACACAGATGAGCTTTAATTTAAAAAAAAATATATAATTATAATTTAAAATTAAACATTTAATTTAATTAAGCTGAAATTTAAAACAAAATGTAAAATGTCTTTAATTACAAAGTTAGTTACATTTCTGCTTCTCAGTTTCAGACAAGCATGTCTTCCTGCTGAGTCATTTTCTAAGAATAAAAAGTTTACTGATTTTTGCTGTGCCCATGTTTCAAACATAAATGCTTATAGCAGTTTCATAGGCATGTCAGTTCTTAAGTGTCATCTGTTACTTCATCCTGGATCACTCACATTTCCCTTCTTATGCTCCTGAGTGTTGAGCTTATGCACATATATCCACTGTTCTACATCCATGTTCCAGATGACATAAAGCTACGTTTGTTTTATTTAAGAGTTGAAAAATAAATCACAAACCTTCCTTTTATATATTTAAGGCTTCTGGAACTCAAGAAGCAGCAATAATTTTTTTGTTGTTCTCTATAGTCTAGCACTACGTTTTATCTCTATCCTTTTGCAATATTTTTTCCCAGTGCTTTTAATTGCTGCATTGTTTGCTTATTAATCAAGTTTTCTTGCTCTGAATGTTCTTAGACTGATAGCTTCTGCTGTATTTCATGTACTTCTTATCGGCAAAGAGGAAAATGTGAGGTTCTCACTGGAAACCTGTGATGTTTATTAAGAAAGCCATTTATCCAGATGTTAGAAGCATGTCCAACATTCTGTAATCCCCATAGTTTTATTTTCTGGTGCATTAATCAGATACCTTTCTCTGTAAATCATATTCTTTCATCCAGTTCTTTCCATATTTAAAAATTAATATTAGAAAAGGCTGGATTTGCCAGCAATTAAAAGATTAGAATGATGGGGTGTGTAGTGTCCATAGTGTGTCTAAGGTCTCTACAGTACCTCACAAAGCATTTGAAGATTGAGGACAAATTAACAGGAATCCAGAAACTGTGGGAGGTTGTATATGTTTGTATATAGGGTCTTTCCCTCTCTTATGAAGCATTCCTTCATCCTGCTCCCCACACACATGCTCTAATTTTTAAATATTCTGCACTAATGTGTGCAAAAACTTCTTTACAGCGAGGGTGATGAAGCACTGGAACAGACTGCCCAGGGGGGTTGTGGTGTCTCCTTCTCTGGAGATATTCAAGACCTGCCTGGATGCCTACCTGTGTGACCTGGTGTAGGGAACCTCCTTTGGCAGGGGGGTTGGACACGATGATCTCTGACGGTCCCTTCCAACCTCTATGATTCTGTGAAAAATATCTGGAACCAAGATATGACAATTATTTCTCAGTGGGAAATAGCAAAAAAGTAGTTCTCTTCATGTTGCTCTTACTACTGCTGTGCACGAGGAGCTGTTCTCTCCTCATCCAGAAAGCATAATTCTTCACAAAATTTAGTCAAATGATTATCCTTAGAGCTAGCAAATGAGAGTGCTGAGAAACTCTCTCCCTGGTGAGCACAGCAGCTGTCCTGATAAAAATAATTGTTAATTGGAAAAATTATGTATACACTGTAACTGTGGGGAAGCCCACAGTTTCTTTTTTGTCCACTTCTTTCTTGCCCATCCCTAAAGTTATTTTTATTCTGTGCCAAGTTTAGTTTTTATCTGTGATTTGAAATTTCTGTAGCCACATGCATCATTTTTCTGCAGGCTATCTGGCATGCTCTAGTAGACTCTTATCAAAGTAACACTGATTCACAACTGTGTGCCATTTGCTATCTGTTTAAAGGTATTGCAAAACACAAAGAAAGGTAAATGACTCATTTACAATCAATACAATGGGCATTGCCTGCAGGTTCTTGGCTGGGCTGACTGCAGCCTCAAGTCTTTTGTTCCAAAAACACCAGCACTTCTTGGTATTCTTACTCAGTGAAATTTGCCAAATTGTTATGAGAAATGCCACATCTGGGTATACATATCTGGAGTAAAGGCAACACCATTTACTATTCTTTTTTCCCTTGCTTGACTTAGATTTCAGATAGGAGTGGAAAAATGGGTGCTTTCATATGTTTCCTTTTCTTTTATGTGTGATTCCTTTGTTGGAACAGCTGTAAGAATGGATCTAGGACACTGATGATTCCCTTGGGGATCACCTTGACATTTGTTAAAGCTGTGTCTTTTGGTCTTTTACACAAGTCTTAGATTTGAAAATTTGAAAATTAATTAGGGAGGGCTTTGGCTAAATGAATTTGGAATAAATGTGGTCAAAGTGAACTCCCCTAAAAGTTTAGCCATGAAGAAGTTTTTATTTTGCTAAGTTGTGGTGTCCATTTTTATATTTATTACTACAGCTCTAGAAAGCACCATATTTTTAGCATTTATGTTCTTGGGAAATGTGGGGAATTATGTTTTGTCTGTCCCAATAATATATATATGAGTGTTACGGTTTTATGATTTTTGGTTATTGGTATTCTCTCTTGTCCCTGCTGCTTGACCCAACTGTGCATCTCACCTCAGCATTATGATGAGGCCTTTCCACCTTTTGGACACTCTCTCTCATTGTATTTGATCTACTAGCTCCAATTCTAATTATGTTATATTGGTTTTAGGTGTGTTAACTTGCATTCTGATATCTTATTTAGTAAATTAGTTTGTTTCTTCTCAGATCATTGCTGCAGTTTTTAATTATTCAGGGTCTCCTGTTTCCCCTTGTCAGAGGCATGGATTCACAAATCCCTCCAGTCAGGGTACCAGCCCAAACCAGCCCATAAACCACTGAAAGTGAGGTTAGAGTCTGTGTGCTGTGAATTCATCATTTGCATTAGAAGGAAAGTGTTATCAACAACACAGATTCTCTTTCCAAAACTGTTACTCAGGCAGGCTAGGTGACTTCATCTAGAGTAATTCAGGTACCACCTGAGAATGTAATATTGCCTAGATTCTGTCTTTTTAATCAAATAAACATCTATTTGCCGTCTAATTAGATAGAAGCCTAAATATTTCCTACTCAGTGTAATGGCTTTTATTTTGTTATGTTGGCTCACAACGTCAGGTGCAGATGTTGGTGGTATGGCAGTAGAGGTTGAACTTTCCTACCAGTATCCCATTAAATTTTTTTGCTGTATGATAGATAGCAGCAGGTGGGCAGTCTGACAGAATGGCATCTGACACAGAAGTGCATATGAAGCGAAGGCGTGTCACAGAATTTTTATTGCAGAAAAAATGACACCCACTGACATTCACTGATGCCTGCTGAATGTTTATGGAGACCAAATAGTGGACTTGAACAATATGAGGCAGTGGGTTGTGTGCAGCAAAAATGCTAAGTATCTACTTGAACCAGTGATCAAGCACCTGGCGGGAAGGCAGGGCCAACCCAGGGAAGCTCAGATGCATGCACTGCACCTGAGTGACTGCAAGGGGCGGAGCCAGCATCCAATTCTTTGCAGACCCCATTTAAGGGCTTGCAGTGACAGTAAGGGTATCTTGCTGGAGGTCCCTGCCTACTTGTGGTCTTCTGAAGGTCAGTAGCTTCACATTTTTGTGCCCACAGCTATTACATTTGAGCTTATGTTTACTTGCAATTGCCTGAGACCTTTCTGCTCTACTGTCATTGCTGCACTTCCCGTTGCATTACAGTGGTGCTTTTTGGCAGTGATGTTAGTATTCACCTTTTCTGGTGCAGATATTTAGGAGTGTGTAGACTCTTATTCATCACCATTGAAAACATGTAGCTTATAGTGGAGTCTTTGAAGACTAGTGTTCTGTAGCTGAAAGTTTGTTCTATCAAATGGTATTACTGTGTTATTTGCATCTGAGATAGTTGTTGCTGGTTATTGCTGTACCTGCTGTAGCTGTTTGTAAGCTTGGAAATAAATAGAAGACATTACTTACATAGCAATCTTCATAACATGATTTACTTCAGTGTAAATGAGAACTAGGTCAGATCACAGACTAAATTAAAAAATCTCTCTCTCTCCAGACTCTAGCTGGTGTAAGGACTTAAAGTAGAATTTTACAAAATGTTGATGATTCAGAGATGGTGTGGTATTTCAGACTAGTTGTGAAGCAACAGAGGTAGTCAGAGTCTGTAGGTATTTTAAGCAACTTGGAGTAGATTCATGAATTTAAAGTGAAGTTTCAGTTCAGCAGTTCTGCCTCTTTTAATATATTCTCTGTCTTCCCATCTACTGACATATTTATCAAATATCACATTCATAGAACCACTGCAAAAATTAAGGGTGGGTTTCTCTGTGTCCCTGCTGTAATCATGTTAAATATTCATGTGTGTAATAGTGATTGAAAAAATAGCTCTTCAAAACATTGACACCAAATTATATGCCACTACTAATTGGGTGGAAATTCTTGAAGGAAAATGAAGCAGTGCTTCCTAGGTAGATTAGAAGTACTGTCTTCTTTATCTGGTTTTGTTTTCCTTTCTAACATATATATGCAAGCTGAGGTAAGGTTTTTGTTTGTTTGTTTTTTCTTTTTAATGTGCCCATCTGGATCCAAAGCCCTTAGTGATTCAAGAACAAAGCAGATTTGATGCACTATTGATTTTTCTACCTTAGCAGTAGAAAAACAATTGCTTTATGCAAAGATCTGTTTTTTTGGATCTCTGCCATCAATCTTGTTAACATTTATGTAATGTACCTCTTGTGTAGGAAAAAGAAGTTCACACAAGGTTAAAAAGGAAAAATGTACACTCTTTCATAAAAACTTAATTCAATATTGCAAACCAACTTCTGAAAGGTATGTGAGCTTTCTAATTTGGTTTAGACTGTTGAATATCTGAACTTCTTGTATGGCCGAGTAGGACCCTGCTGGTCAAACTGAGGGATAAGAAAGAAGTGTACACACAGTGAAAGCAGGGACACATGCCTGGGAAGAATAGTGGGATGCCATCTGGACATGCAGAGATGGGATCAGGAAAGCCAAGGTAAACATGAAACTGAACTTGTTGAGGGGTGTTAAAACCAATAAGAAGGCATTCTATAAGTGCTGGTCTGTTGGGCAAAGGAGAGTTTACTCCCTCTGACAAATGAGTAGGGAAAAACTGCCAAGATGACATGGATAAGGCTAAGGTACTTGACATGTTCTTTACTTCTGAACCTTCATGAGGGTGAGGGTCAGGGGAGAAAAATCCCTCCTGCTGTAAGCAAAGTCTGAAACCACCTTGTAACACTGTATGTGTATATGGGGAGGTTACATGAATTCCCAGGTTCTGAAGGAACTGGCTGATGTAGTTGCTGAGCCTCTTCCACAAATTGTCAAATACAGTGGATGTCAGGCAAAGTCCCTTGTGACTGGAAAAGGGGAATATCACTCCCATTTTTGTGAAAGGGAGAAAGATCCAGGGAGCTATGATCTGGTGGGTCTCATGTCTGTGAATGGGAAGATCACAGAGCACATCCTCCTGGATGAAAAACTACACATGTGCCAGCAGCCTAGAACTGCAGCTCAGAAGGCCAACTGTATCCTGTAATGAATCAAAAGAAGAATGGCCTGTGGGGTGAGGGAGGTGATTGTCATCCTCTGCTCTGCCCTTGTCAGGTTCTATCAGGGTTTCATGGTCAGGTATGAGACCCCCAGCACAGCAAAGATATGAAGCTGTTGGAACAGTTTCACAGGAGGATCATGAAGATGATCAGAAGGCTGGAGTGCCTCTACATCTGCATGCTGTTCAGTCTGCTTGCAGAGATGTGTGGACAGGATTTGTTACCACATTTTTCTTTTCCAATATGACTTTGAGTCTGGCTTTAATTTTCAGAGTCAAACTGTGATTTACGTAAGAAACAACAGGTAACCAACAGATTAAGAAAATGAGTCCCAGTGCATATAGAATGAAAGAGTATCAGGAACTGTATGAATTAAGTTCCTCCTGAGGATTTGCTTGTAATGCATCTGAACCAAACATGTTCTTTACTGTATTGTAAGATTTTTTTTTGGCCCGTGATCCCCAGATAGTTTAGGGCTGAGTCAGGAGTGAAAAGCAAATCATAGAAGCCATGTTATAGTATAACCCTTGTATGAAATATTGTGCAATGAGGGCAATTTTACAGCAACATTCACAAGTCGAAAAAGTCCAAGTATTTTATGTGTTTGTAGGTGCGAACATCAGAATGTTTAAGGCAACAATTCCATCAGTTAATAAATAGTACAAGTAAGAATGTCCAGTTCATGCCAAATTTCAGTAAGAATATTTTGTAGAATCTGTATGTGATACATAGAAATCTCAAGTATTTATGCATTCTGGAAAAAAAGTGAATCTTCAAAAAGCCTGTCATAAACCTCTTAGAAGATATGTCATTGCATTCAGCTGTTAGGTCTAATCATTTAGTATGAATACTAAATAGAGATTTTCTTGACAGAAGGTTGATGAAAACCCAAACTGAACACATTTCCATCCATTAGATAGTTGTTTTATGGAAATGTTAACTGTCATCAAAAGGGGGAAAAAAAGGAGTGGAGGGGTGGAAGGAAAAAGGAAAGGAAGAAAAGAGAGAAGGACAAGGATTGCATAGAAAGCTAAGCAAAGTATACTGCCTGAAGCTGTACCTAAACAAATGTCTGCTTTGTCTGATGCTTTGTCCTACTGCTGTCATCAGCAACTTTGTTGCTTCAGCACTGTCAGCAGATATTCCAGTATGAAACCAAGTATTAGAATAATTCTACTTTGTATGAAGGAACTGCACTCTTCAGTCTCTTTCTGAAGCCTGAATTTTGTGTCATCATTCTGATCAATCCCTTCAGTGACTGGTTCATCTACAACATCTAAACAGTCAGTTCGCTTTTTAAATGTACAGTTTTCACAAAGATTTTTTTTTTTTTCCCCACCTTTTTTTTCCTCTTACTCTATGTTGGCTCATTATACTTCTGTTTCTCATGACTGATATTTTCCTTAAGTCAGTTTCATCTATTCCCATGATCATTTCAATACCATTTTAGCCACCTCTTCATGGTTTCTATATGTCTAGCAAATGCCAGGCAGTAGACTTCAATAATTTGGTTTAGTATGTTTCTTCAGATGTAGTATGTTAATACAGTATCAAGCAAAACCATAACACTATGTATTCCTATGAGAAAGTAAATGTAGAAAATCTTGTTTTATTTAACCTTGGATTTGTTTCAAAGCCCATACCTATTGCTGGCAGTCTTTCTGTTTACTCTCATATGCTTAGTTTGCAACATGCAGGAGTCCTTTGATTAAAACTGGTAACATATATACCACCTGAATAAACAAAGAACGGAGGCAGAAGAGAGGCATTATTTGTTGCAAATCATCATTGTTCCATTGTTTTCAGTGGGGCTATGCTGATTTGAGTAATTTGTAAACCAATGTATGTAAAATCAAAGTAAATGAAGTCACAGTGAACAGAAGAATCATCTGAGATACTCTTGAGCTGTGTGCAATCAGAAACCTATCTATAAATAAAGTTAGGATGAATCAATATTTGATGCATAATAAGTCATCAAATCAAATGATGATGTTTGTTAGTGTAAGGAATGTAAAGTATGCACCCATCAGACACAGGGTAATCACTCAGAACTGTGTATGAAAAATAAAGAATTAGAATTCTTTCATTAAGCACAAACTAACAAAAACATTAAAATTCCTGCATGCTCACTCTGTCTTCTCGTATCCTCCCCTTCCTCTTTTGCTGTTGGTTTTTTTTGTTGTTGTTGTTGTTGTTATTGTTTTGTTTTTTTTTTACTAGAATATTTTCTTTATGCATGTCACCTTTCTAAACTGGAAGCAGTATCTCCAGCAGAAATCCAGAAATCTAGAATGTTTTTCTAGAACTATAGTGATTTGATTGGATTTTATAATGGTTTTATAATTAAGAAACTTTGGAATAAGCTTTGCAATTCAGTATTAAATCTGAAACAACGATTCTATGATTCTGTGAAATACAGGAACTATATCTATCTCTCTCAGGCCTGAACTCCAAGCATGAAAAAGATGTCTAATGCATTTTCTTAATTCTACCACAGATTACACAAAACAATTAGTTACCAGAATATTTGATGTCCTTTGTTCCATCTTCTCAAAGCCAATTTAACTTTGAATTATTCCTGTTGCTATTTTCCATTTGCCATTCATTGTAGTTTCACTATGACTGTACAGTACCCGCAAATATATGTGGCACATATACAGCTTCAGGGAGCCCTTTGTCCCAGATCTGATGTGTACAAGAACCACAGACACTGTGGGGTGGGGACTTGTGTGGAACCAGGTGTGAAGTGGAAGGAACACCAAGGGGCCATTGATTGAGATGTGGCTGGAGACATACTTTGAGAAGGAGGTGCTCTGTGTTAATGAAAACAAAGGAAGATGAGCCAAGCAAAATGGGGATGAAAGATGTTGAAGTGTTTTTTTGTTTTGTTTTGTTTTTTAACTGATTATGGTATTTCTCAGTTCCTGAACCAGAAATCAAATGGTTGTGTGAATTAGTTAATTATTAGTAAACTAAACTAAGTAAAATTCCTCAAGCTGAGACACTTTCCTACAGCAGTTGATTACATGTATTTTTGTTCTTCAGTATTTTAACTTGTATTGACAGATATTTTTTTATTTAAATTAACTTTACTTTTCTCCTCTCCCACCTAGTTGACAGTTTATTTTGTTGACCATATGGCTATTAACATTAGAAGCCTAACATTTTTGAACTGAACAAAGTTCTGAGAACAAATGATAAGAGAATAACATTCTTCTGTCTCTGCCATTCCCTGAAATAATGTTTTGTTTAATGAAAAAAATCATTCTAAATTGTTTCCTTTTGTGATGTGGTTGATACAGCAAAAGAAAGGGATGTCACCTGGAGAGACCTTTTTAGGCCCACCTTTTGAGCTTAAGTGAACTTAATGAGGTTAAAAAAAAGTGCAAGATTTTTGCACTGGGGTTGGGGCAATCACAGGTATTTATACAGACTGGAAGAAAAATTCCTTAATAGGAATTAGGACCTAGGAGTCCTGGTAGATGGAAAAACTGAACATAAACCAGCAGCGTGTGCTTGAAGTGGCCATTGGTGGCTAATGAATGGTATCCTGGGTTCCATCAGAAGAGGGGTGGCCAGCAGGGCAAGGGAGGTGATTGTCCTCTGCACAGACCTCGTGAGACCCTAGCTAGAATTTGTTGTCCAGGCCTGGGACCCTCAGCACAAGAAAGTTGTTGAGCATTAGGAGAGGGTCCAGAGAAGGGTCATGAAAATGATCAGAGGGCTATGCATCTCTCCTGTGAACAAAGGCTGAAGGTGCTGGATTTGTTGAGTCTGGATGCTGGGAGACCTCATTACAGACTTCCAAAATTTAAAGGAAAATCACATACAGAAGGGAGAATGACTTTTTACAAGGGTAGATTGTGACAGGACAAGGGAGAATGCTTTTAACTTATGGAGGGAAGATTTAGATTAGATGTCAGAGTAAGCTTTTTATTGAGACTGTGGTGAGGTGTCAGAACGGGCTGCCCAGAGAAGTTGTGAATACCCTGTCCTTGGAAGTTCAAGGCCAAGTTGGATGGGGCCCTGGGTAGCCTCATCTAGTATGTGATGGCAGTAGGCAACCCTACCTGTGGCAAGGAGGTAAAAACCTGATTATTTTTGAGGTCCCTTCCAACCCAAACCATTCTGTAATTCTATGATTCCATCAAAGGTCTCTCCTATTTGTAGAACTTCATTTAATGTTGTAAATATCTTATTCCTGGTTAAAAAATAAGTAAGTATATGTATTCCTAGTGTCAGAAAGGGTGGGAGGGAGAGAGGAATGTGAGTGCCTGATTTCACTGGTCAGACTTCATATTAAACATTCTGTGCCATGTGTGTAAAGAAGCATTGAATTTTTAGCACTTAATTACTTTAGCCAGTTGCCATCTGTTCTCTGAATTCTGACCTTTCTTTTCAACTTGAGGCTACATGGAGTGTCTGTAGGCAAGCCAATTAGATCATGGATGCTTCATGCTGGCATTACAACAGACTTAATATCCACCTGCAGAATCTTGGTTGATAAATTTAATAGTGCTGACACAGTGGCCTTCTGCAACCTTCATCCAGCAAGCAAATAATAGTTTATTACACCAGGCATTCCTCGTTTAAAACGTAGCACAACAAGCAGAGGCAAAATCACATTTTGATTTGTTTCTTCTGCCTATGACATTAATCATACACTGTCAAAAGCTCTTCACGCTACAGTTTCTCACCAAAACAGTTTAGGTTAACTCTAAAACATATACCCCATAAAACTACCTTTTTCTGGGCTGAAAGGAATAGTAACAGACTGAAATAGTATGGCACCTAAAGCACATGGCACATTACCTTCCCATAAAATTCCTAGGAGGCCAAGGCTGAACGTTGTAGGAAGTCCATCATTCTACTTGCATGCATTCTATCTACTGCTTGTGCAAAAGACTGGTTATCTACAGTGTTCTACTAGCAATGCAAATAAATACTAAATTCCCTATTTTTAATGTTAATTGTTTTAATAGATGGCTTTCTATCAATGCGGAATAGTGACAAGATGCTATTTAATAATTATTTCTTATGAGGAAGTGTTTCTCCTGGTTTTTAATGGAGACACAATTTCCAGATATGGGAATCTCAAAACATTATAGTAATCAAAGAGTGTATGTCTATACCATTTAATATATAAACTATTTTTTGTTTTTTGGTGTTTTTTTTTTGTGTGTGTTTTTTTTTTTTTTAAGAATCTTCTGGACAGATATATAACTAGTTTTCTGAACTTAACGTGTGAAAAAATAAGAAAATGTTATTTTCCTTGAGAAATGGTTCTGAAGGTGACTGTAAGTGCAAAGACAAACTGAAGGAAGTGATATGAAGCCTACCAAAGACATTCACAATCAGCCCTTGAATTGGTTTTAATGGCATCTGAATCAGGTTTTTGTGAGATTTTGATAACCCATTAAAGCTTTCACATTTTAAAACTGTACTTCTCTTATTGATCCACTAGCTCAAATACAGAGAATAAATGTTTTCTGAAGAAACACCAATCCTTTGCTCTAAATGGGAACACATTATTCCAGTGGTCCCTGTGCTTACTGAGCCAGACTGATACATAGAGCAGCATGTTGCAGAGTTTTAGAAGAGATTTTACCGAGGTTTATGGAGTTTAATCCCTTAATAGAACTGTGGGTCGTCTGTTTGCTCTTAATAGGAATCTCTTATTCCTCCTATCACTTTTCCAATGCTGTGAAGTGCAATAAAAACAAGTGTGTTTGTACTGAATAAGATTCACTCCATTTCCAAGAAGTGATGAAACTTCTAATGAGCCACTTTGTGTGTTCTGTTTATTTGGCATAATCGAACAGAAAACTGATACACCAGGATAAAAGAGTCTGGAGGTTTGTCATCTTGCTACATCCATCCTTTTCAGGGTTCTGGATGTCAAATTAGCTGTAACTTCAGTTTAACAAAGGAATCCAAATACTGAATTCCTTCTGTACAGAAACTGAGGCATTTCAACATTTCCGCAGTAATATCTGTATAGAGGAAAAATGCATGCTGCTTACCTTTATTACCCCTTCTTCACTTACTATGTTTGTGGCAGAACAGTCTATAGACTAGGCAGAATGTTGTTTTGATGCTTTCTGTAATTATTGTCTAAACACATTTTTCAGTTAAATTTGGCCTTAGAAAGGCTATAATTAGTGAATGACCACATAAAGAAGAAACACTTGCCCACCATGACTTTTCTCTTGGATCTCAGTGGTAGTGTATTTAAAACAGATTGTGGTGTTTTTGGTTTTTTTATCTATCAAAACATTTATCATAAGTGTTTTTGTGCGCACACACCCCTTGATATCAGTCTTGTTCAAACCAGGGATTGGTACTGGCTCCAGTCTTGTTGAACATCTTCATCAATGACCTTGATGAGGGGATAGTGGCCACCCTCAGCAAGTTTGCTGATGACACGAAGTTGGGAGGATTGGCTGACACGCCTGAGGGCTGTGCTGCCATTCACTGAGACCTGGACAGGCTGGAGAGCTAGGAAGTAAGAAACCGGATGAGGTTTAACAAAAGCAAGTGTAGAGCCTTGCATCTAGAGAGGAATAATTGTGTGCCTCCGGTGGCACAGTGGTAGGAATGCCGCTTTGCAACACCGGAGGCCCGGGTTCGAATCCCTCCTGTGGCGCAAGTGGTAGAAGTGCCGCTCTGCTACACAGGAGACTTGAATCCCGGGGGTTGGACTCAATGATCTCTAAGGTCCCTTTCTACCCGCATGAGACTGTGATACTGTGATAATTGCATGTACCAGTACAGTTTGGGAGGATGACCTGCTGGAGAGGAGCTCTGCAGAGAGGGACCTGGTTGTCCTGGTGGACGACAGGTTGGCCATGAGCCAGCAGTGTGCCCTCATGGCCAAAAAGGCCAATGGCATTCTGGGGTGCATTTAAAAAAAGAGCATGGCCAGCAGGTTGAGGGAGATGATTCTCCCCCTCTACACTGCACTGGTGAGGCCTCATCTTGAATACTGTGTCCAGTTCTGGGCTTCCCAGTATAAAAAAGACAGGGATCTCTTGGAAAGAGTCCAGCGTAGGGCCAGAAAGATGGTGAAGGGCCTGGAGCATCTCCCCTGTGAGGAAAGGCTAAGTGAACTGGGTCTGTGTAGCCTTGAGAAAAGAAGACTGGAACAGGCTGCCCAGGGGGGTTGTGGAGTCTCCTTCTCTGGAGGTATTCAAGACCTGCCTGGATGCCTACCTGTGTGACCTGGTGTAGAGAACCTGCTTTGGCAGGGGGGTTGAACTCAATGATCTCTAGAGGTCTCTTCCAACCCCCACAATTCTGTGAAGCCTTCTACTGCCCAGAATAAAACAAAATATCAGAACAAACAGAAGTGCAAAGTTTGGTTTGGGACCCATATCCTTACTTAATGATCTGACAATGTATTTATTCTCAGATGGTTGGCAATTTAATGCCTCTTCAAAAAGCAGACTTAGAACGATTTGGTTGCTGTAAGGACTGCCCAAGTAATGTCTGATCCAGGTCTTTATCTACTACCTGGTAATTTTGGTTTGGTTTGGTTTTTTTCCTCCAGTGTCTTCCTCCTCCTTGGAGGAAGGCCAAGGCTAGCTCTCACCTTTGCTTATCTGTTATATTTCTGGCTTCTTCAAGGCAGGTTGGAAGTAGAGATGTAAACATTATGGGAAAATTCTCCAGGTCCATACTGCTTTTCTCTCATCCTTTTTTTTTTCTTCTCACCCCATTCAAGATTTCCTGGCTTCTTCACCATAACAACTATTCAAAGATCAACCCCTTTTTTTTTTTTTTTTTAAATTTTATATTTTTGTCTGTCCCTCCCAGTTGTCCTTCACTTCAGCTGCTCTCCTAACTGTTTGCCTACGTTATCCTGGACTGATAAGCCTTTCTGCTTAGAGGGTTTGCTTTTTTATTCTTATTCTCTGTTCATTTCTGCCCAGTCTTTGTGAAGCAGACTGGGAATATCACCTTGCCTTACAAAGTGCTTGTCCAAATTCCTCCAAATTCTGGAGCCTTAGTTTGAAGCTGTCTGGATGGTGTGCTGAATTTTGTGTTGGTAGTCAGATCTTTGGAAGATCTACATAGGTAAAGTCTGCCTTGCTTCTGAACTGAAGGCTGTTAAGTTCAGCCCCCAGTGTTTTCCTTATTTGTTGTGCAAATGATTTGATAAGCAAAAAGAGTAGTGTTAATAAAATGTCTGGAGTGGAAACTAAAATAACATCTCTGGCATCTCATTGTGTCAGCCCACAATAGAACAGAGAAAATGCTCTGCATGGAGAGTGACCCCCCCTTCCCCTCCTCCACCCTCCCTTTGCTGTTCACTCTGCCTGTGTGTTATACGGACTGAGCATGTACTCATACATCTTGTATGCTCTCAAGCCATACCTTCAGTTTCTGGTCTGCTGCAAGTCTGGTATTAATGCAGTGCAATAATCAGTGAAGCCCAGGTCCCTAGGGTTCAGAAGTCTATTTTTGCGAACTGTGACAGATCACTTTCATCTGTTCACTTGCAATTTTTGGAAGAGATTATTTAAGTTTAATTAGCAGACTAAAAAGAACCATTTGGGCTCTGTGGTTTAGGGCCAAGTTCATGCCATGTTTATAAATTTTTTATTATTGTCTCTTTGGATTCATAGCAGCACTACAATGTGAATTGCTTTTAAACAATTATGGATCTAGTGAATCTAATGCACTTGCTTTTTATGTATTTTAGAAAAATAAACAAGCAAAAAAAAGAAAACTACATGCATATATATATTAAAAAAAGAAAAAAACAATGAAAGAGTGGTGAGCATGTATGTACATAGAACAATTTTAAGGGAAAGGGTATGTTCCTCATTAGGAAGCAGCTTGTGCTGTAGAATGTTGGAATATTTTAGTTTTTGATCCAGAACAGGCAATTTTGCCATTAATTGCTCACTGACTGTGCAACTTATTACATTAGGTCTGCAGCTTATCAGACCTACAAAAGAAAATAAAAGCTGCACCGTCTTTTTAAAAAGTAAATCAACATATCAAAAAAAAAAAAAAAAAAAATCTACCTGCATTCTAGCAGCAGTTATTCAGCTTGTGTCAAAATACTGTGATGCACTGAGGTACACTGGTATTAGTCATAACAACTAACAATAAAGATAGACAGTGAGATGGAAGCAAGAGGCCTTTATCCCCCAAAACAGCATCAAGAAATAGGAGGGAATGCTTTACTGACATCACAAATTAAATATTTTGACAGAAAATAGCTTGGAGAAAAACAAAAAAAAAAGAAACAGATATCATGTTACTATACTGAAGACCTACTGGGACTTTATTCTCAGTGAGAACCATAGGATTTTTTCATTATATGTATAGCATTTGAACAGTTAGTAGAATTCCAGAAGTCTCTTCTAGTCTAGGTCTTGAAATCAGAAGTCAACATCAGCAGATCTATCACATTCCTGTAAATCACCCATCATCGCTGTAGCCAGCAAAAAACAACTTGCATGTTAGCATGTTACTCACAGCCGTTCCAGCCAAGCTACGGAATTACCGTTTGTATACTTCATATACAGCACATAAATTCATCATTGTCTGCTGGGATTTAGGAGGAAGCTAAGCACTCTGTGAGAACAAAGCCCTAAATAAACATTTGCATTCTTTTTGAGTAGAACCTGAAGCAGAAAGTTGATTCACATTTGCTCATTGATTGTGTACAATGCACAAAGAGAAGCTAGTAAAAAAAAATAGCAGAAATAGCTTTGTGGTTTAATCAACAAATTAAAGAAGAATACCAAAACTGATTTCCTTATTTTTAATGTCTGCTATCCATTCAAATTTTTGAATAAATTGATCGTGCATTGACTTCCTTGAATTAAAGATTATTTTTTTCCTTTATGAAAGCAGTTAATGTTGCCAATTATTTTTTTTTCCAGGCATGCCTGAATAATTTTAATGGGAAAAATTCATCCCAGTGACGTTTTTTAAGCAGTGGATTAATGCATTCTTAGTATAAAACTATCCTTCAAAGGGATTAAAGAAGCAGGGAAGTTGTTAATATCACCAAATATTTAAGTCTTTTACTTCAATCTAAAACATCTAAGCTAACAATTTAAAAGATTAAAGGGATAAATTTTATTCTCTTAGCAAGTTATCCGTGCATCTAAACCTTGCATGAGATATTTGTTGAAACGATGGAAATGGTATAGAGAGACCTGGTTTTTAATATGTGGATACTTAAGAGACTAAATGAATTTGTGTGACCGCTTAAGTTTTGCATGGTAATTTGCTGTTATTTTGGTTTTTTGCTTTATAACTCGTAAACTAGGATTAGATTAATCCAAAAGTATCAAAAATAACTTTTCAGCACTGTTATTTGTTTCTCAGTTTTTAGCCAGATGAATTGCTCTCTCATAACAAAATTTTACTTTGATGAATTGACATTTTCTGAGAGAAGTCAAATTGTTCCTCTCAAATACTGACCGACTAGTTAATACCTAGAAAATAAAGAGGAAGAATAGCAGAAATTCTGAAACAAGATTGAATGGTGAGTCGATACTTTTGGTATATAAAATGGATTTCCAGTGTAGTGCTGGTGGAAAAATTAAATAACTCAGAAATCCTTGTTAGGGCTTATGGTTTATCTTGAGTGAAAAGAAAGACGTAATTGTCTGAGTCAATCTCTTCACATAAAACTTTCTACTGTATTTTCTAATAAAGACTACACACACTTCAAGGTTCATTTTTAAGCAGAGAAAAGAGTAGGGGAAGGACTAGACTTTTTTTATTTGGTGGTTGTTTGGAATGGTTTCTAAGTGCTCTGTAGATGTAAGTGATTAAGCTTTAGAGGAATGTGGTAAGGAGTAATTAACAGTAGGAACTGCAGAAGAGGCAAGGGATCTTTAACCTCCTCTCCTTCCTGTATTATTAACCATCACAGTAGGAGTTCACATGAAATGCTTTGAGTGACTTGCAATGTTAGGACAGAAGCAAAAATTGCCATGCGAGTGGCTTTTGTCCTTGTCCTGGTTTCAGCTGGGATTGAATGAATTTTCTCCATAGTAACTGGTATGGTGCTGTGTTTTGGACTTGGGATGAGGATAATGGCTTAGCATCAGCCAGCTGGTGGTGCGAGAAATTGCACTGTGCATCACTTGTTTCCTTTTATTCATTTATTTCCCCTTTCTTCTTTCTTATTAAATTGTCTCAAGCCACAAGTTCCCCCACTTCCATCTTTACCAGTTGTCTTCCCAGTCTCAAAGCAGGGAAATGAGCAAACATTATATGTGGCGCAGAGCTACTGCTGGATTACACCACAACAGTCCATCCATTTTCTAGGATGTTATCACAGTTAATGTAATACACCTTCATCCAGATATGAATAAATAGGAGAATTTTTTAAGTACTTACCACATAGTGTAAAAAAGTAAAAAGTCACGTCAGCCATTAATGCTAAATTAATTATTTAGTAATTTTTCTCTCTCATGTCTCATTTCTCCCTTTTGTGTCTTTCAAACAGCACATATGCTTTTGTTCCTGAAATCTGTTTCAGTTGTAGGTATTGCAAGTTAGAAAATGAAAAAGCAAGAAAAATAAACAAAACAACAACAACAACAACAAACCTTCTATCTTTTTGTTGTTGTTGTTCACATTTCAAATTGGAAGGATTTAAAAGACGATTAGTGTCTCTCTGCTCTGTTTCTCAGTGTTCTTCAGATTAGTGCAAGAAGTTAGTTCATGAAAACTGAATACTAAAGCATAGTTTATTTTTGATTTGTAGTCTTTGTTCCAAATCCCCCCAGCAGTCATCCGGTGTTCCTTCTAATATTCCTGCTGAAAATAAAATGTTCTTTGGCTAATCTAGTGCCCAGCACATTGGTGAGCAAGTCACTGCCAAACAATGCACCACACAGCTGGGATTTCCTGTTTTCCTTTCAGTTCTTTGCTTCCATCCACTGTCATATCTTAGAAATTACAGTTCTTTGTCAAGTTTCACTTCTACTAATGCTTTCAATGTTATCAAGGGAGATGAATAGGAATGCGATAATTGGGGCCCTATTTCTTTAAGAAACCACATTACATCTGTATGTTTTAAATATCATTGAATGAGTCTTCTTTTACAACCTTCTCTACTTAATTAAGTTTTGTAGCAAATCAGTGGAAAGGCAAGAGGTTGAAAAAAAAAAAAAAGTGACGAAAGAAATCAAGAGCTTAATCAATCCTTCTAGTGGGAATAATATAAAAATTGGAACAGGTACATTTGGATTTTTTTCTCCAACCTAAACCTCCACCCAAATTTCAGGTTACTGACGTTAAATAGTTGCTATTCTATTTTGTTTCTGCATTTTAGTTGCCTTTATTGCCTTTCTTTCTATATGTACACTCTGCATGCATTTCTCTATGTTTTGCTTGAATATTGCTGTTACTCAGTTGCCCTTAATTCAAAGAGAGAAGCTTAAAATTTTTGCAGTATTAAGAGGGAGGCAGTAACATTCACGCTTCAGAGCTAAGAAACCCAGTATAAAAGGGTTCAGAGATTGTGTGGAGGTTATTTCTGGGTCTTTGGGAATTCCATGGGTTTCTAGCTTTTGGTGGTAGGCAGATTAAAAGAGTATGGTTACTTTATGAGTGAACTTTGTTTTGCTTCTGCATCAGAGACTGGAAGGACATACTGCTGTTCTTCAATCAGCAGCTGGATTGAGTCATCAGAATACCACAATCTGTGTTACCAGGGGGGCCAGGAACTGCCACATCAGCCTGAGCTCCGTGGGTGGTATCCACTTTCTAAACTTATTTAGTAGGTAAACCAGGTGGTTCACAGCTTTTCTAACCTACGAGATATATTTCTTAATTTTTCAGTGACATTTTGAAATGGAAGTTGCTGCCAGTTACCTCTGTTTTTTAGATGGAGTTTGGCACACAGAGAAGATCTAATTCACCACCTAAGTGTGACCACAAGAGTTCTTGGGACTCAACATTACCTTTAACTTGGAAATAAAGAAATCACTGCATTAAACATTAGCTTTCTCTTATGTCTTTGTTCATTGTGTACAAGGAGCAGTTAAGGTGCAGGTATACAGCATAGAGGTCATTTTGTTTTCATCAGTCAGTCCAGGAGCTGGGTTAAGAAATTTGGGTGATTTTACAAACTTAGCTTCCTGTAGAAGCTCAATGCTACTTTAACACTTTTACAGAGCTTCAAGGTTTTAATGATGTGTGTGTGCTTTAGAAGAGGCTGGCCTGCTGCAAAAATGTTTTGCGTTGGATTGAAGTAAGAGAACTGCTTAAGGAATATAAAATGTCTGAAGCTCCTAAAGTAGTTTTAATGTCTTACAATTTTATCTCAGTTATACAGGCTTTGGTCTGTGTTTATAGTACGAATTTAATTACAGAACTCTTAAATAGATGCACTGTATGATTTTTAAACAGTGGAAATGTGCCTGAAGCTCTGAAGAATCCAGAGTAGTGCTACACCATGTCCTCTTTAGAAAGCCTTGTCATGCTATTATGTAACATAGGAATATTTATTTCTTTACTAAGGAAGAAAGCAAGTATTCAGTGGCAGAATTTAACAGATAAGTGCCGCTTTGAGTCATAAACTTTGATTCCTTATTCTAAAACGTATGTTTCACCTCATGTTGACAGATTGCCTGTGTTGTTGCTCTTGTTTTGGCAATGCTCAAGTTCACTATAAAAGAGTAATTCCTCCTTCCTACCTGGTAGTTTTCCATACACATTATCTGCATCAGTTGAAATTTTAGAAGACATATATAGCAAAGGAAATGATATGTCTGAGTCCAGATGTGAACTCCATCTGTGTATGGTAAATTAGAGACATGGTGAATTCATGAATCTAGATCAGCTCAGAGAAGAGTTGTGCTTCATTTCAAATAACCAAATCTATAATTGAAGAGTTGACAATTAAAGCCAACTAAACAACTGTCTGGACCTGCCATAAGGCACTAGAAAATCCAGGGATCATCTGGAATGCAAAATTAAGAGATCCATTAGAACGGAGGTATCACTGCTGTCTTCTGGATCACTGGATTTTCAATTCTGTCGACCACTGCATGAAGGAAGAAAAATCATGGGCAGTCATTATTAGCAGTAGTATTAGTAGTAGTAGCACACACTCCAGTGATTAGAATTTTATCTCAGAAGGTTTAACTTTAAGTAGATGTAGGAAATGGTCACATGTACAAAGAAAAGAAGATAGAGATTTAATATAGAGACTGCCCAATCTTATATGTTAACCAATTTTGGTCTTCAATCAGGTTGAGATTGCCCAGTGAAGTGAAGCTTGTGCCACTGACTCTTTTCAAAGTGCTCTCAAAACTTCTAAGGGTGCCATCTGATAGTTAAACACATCCATTTGTTCTGCTTCTGGTCTTTACTGACTGGTAATTGGTAGGGAATAGAAAGAAAAGAATCATATAATCAGCTAGGATGTAAAAGACATTTGAGAACATGAAGTCCAACCTTCAACCTAAGTCCTAAATCACATACCATCACTAAACCACATATAACCAGAAAGTCTGAGCCTACATTAACCTTTACAGTTCTGAAGATAGAAACAGTGACTTAACACATGTTTATATGAAGTGGGATTTTTTTTATTTTATTTCAATTGCAGAAGACCTATGAGGAACACACGGTCAAATTGCAGCAAGAAACTTTGGAAGAATGACTTTCCAGAAGTATATTAAATGAAGTTTTCATATTATTACAAACAGTTTTAATTACATACAGTTCTGCCCACTAACTAAGGTTACATATTTACTGCTATTTTCAATAATAAACTTTTCTGTAATTTCATATATGTAATCTACAGTATATTTTGCAGATATCCAAGAAGTGTGGCTTCTGTGGGTTGTTTTTGGTTGATTTTTTTGTTATTATTATTGTTGTTGTTTTGTTGATCAAATTGTTTTGTTTTGTTTTTCTCTCTGCTTAGATTCCAAGTTCCAACTCTGCAGGAAAATTGTTATTCTTTTTTTGTTTGTTTGTTTTTTGAAAGATTAATCAATTGAAGGATAATTAGCAGAGCTTCTTTCATGTATGATTTCTCAATATGTACTGATGGAAAGCCTGGTATGTTGCAAATGTTTAGTCATAAAACTCTAGGCTAGGCTAAAGGGAATTTCTGGAAATCCCCTGACTGAGGGCAGGGCCAACTTGGATGTTGAATGTCACTATGAAGCTAAATCACGTTGCTCAGTACCTTGTCCAGGAGACCTCTCCTGTGGCCTCTCCAAGGAAGTAGTACCAATCTGTTGTTATATCTTCTTAGATTTGTAAACCAGGTTTTCCTCCTGTTCCAGCTAGCCCACTTGTTGGTGTTTCTCAGGTTTGGAAGGTGGGAATGGAGTTTTGGGGACATTTATTTCAAGAATAGATGTATTCATGCAAACTGTTTAGTTACAGATTCATATATATTTTCTAGTCTACAAGCTAGGTGAAAGCCACGAAGCTATGGCCAAACAGTACTGGAGATTCCTAATCTTGCTGGTGTTGTGTTGACCAAATATAAGCAGCTACTGGTCAGCTCAGAGTGTGAGCAGAGCTTTCTCATGTCTGTCTGTAAAAAGGACTTCGTAGACTGGGTAGCTTTCATATGGAGTACTTTATTTGACTAAGGAGCCTGAAAGAGCCATCTGGCTGTTTTGATACTCATTGTGATGAAAAACTCATTCAGGCAATTCTTCTGCAGCTGCAAAAAAGTGGTGAGACAGGCTGTATTTAAGAGAAAAAAGCCTCAAATGCTTCTAAATATGTTTCAGGATAATGGCCTCGATAACACATCTGACAAGTATTTAGAATAAGTGAATACTGAATGCATTAGCAGTGATAACACAGACAAAGGTTATCAGTATGTGCCACATATCAAATATTGATCTCATTCCAATTAATTTAAGTGAAAAATGGTCTCAATAAGCAAATGATTTTGCACTAACCAAAACTTGTTTCTTTGTAAGTCCTCCTGCTTTTACTGGGAGACTTTAACCTGTACAAGCAGGTTAGATTTTTTTGTTTGTTTTAATCTGTGACAGTTTCCAATGCTTTGTAATTAAGCTCCCAGCTGTACAGCTTAAGTATGGCAGAATATTTTCTTTTCTGAGATGATTCTTAAAGATGCATTAGTATTCTAATATAACAATCATCCAAATCATCTTCACCCTACTAAGTGATCTTTTAAGATTATTCAAAGTCCGTTTAATTGAAAGTTAAAATTCACTGGAACTTCGAATGAATTTTGTCATTGCTATTGGAAGGTATATCTACCAAGGTTAACTTCTGAAATAACACAGTAATGTTTGGAAAATATGACAGCAACTTAGATAGCACATACAGGTAGGGCCAGCATGTGACCTTGTACAAACACTGAAGGAAAAATCGCTAAGAATAAATTCCTGCCAACAGGTTCTTAAAATGGAAATGATGGAGCACCTTAGACATACTCAATACTTTATAATATAAATATGCATATATAGAAATTATTTTATGTTTTAAAAGATAACAATTACAAGATGTGAAAAATAAGGACATAAATAAAATACGGTTGTGAAAAGTATCTGGAAAATTTGAGGAAAACCTCTCAGGTTAACTTTCTTGAAGCATAGAGACGTTAATCATTTTTTAATTTATTTACTTATTTATTTTTTATTCACAGGCTCTTTATAGAGGATCTTAAAAGAAATAATTTTTTTAATGTATTAACGGCACTTATTTCTTTAATTTTCATTTAGCACGGTACCAGTTAATAAGCATAGGACTCCTGTATGACAGTTACCATCTAAACTTTCAGGAAGTGTGAGCTATGGAATCAAATCCTGGATTCAGAGCTCTGTAACAGTGTTAACTGTAGTGCAGCACAACATCTGCCCATGACCACAAGCTCAGTGCCATCACTCCCTCTGGAATCACTGCTTTGTGGATCAGTGTTGCACGTATTGCAAACCAAAGTCAATTTTTTTTCAAAAAAATCAGTCAGAAGTCTTCTCAGAAGAACTGTATCATTCCCTGTGTTATATGTTGTGGCCATCCAAAGGCTTCAGGTGAATCTCCAAGGGCAAAATGAGTAGTTTTTTTTCAGCAGGATTCCTTTTTCATCCATGTGTCTTTGTGAGCCAGCAATCACAACACCATATTGCTAATTCTTCTCCTTGGGCTACGGTTTCCAGAGGATCAATTTAAGTGCCAAATTGTGGTTTTATAATTTGAGTTAGGTGGCATGAAGGTTTGTATGTAGAAATAAGTACAACTCTTCAGTTTGTATGTTTTCTTACAAATTAAGTCAAAGACAAGTAGTCCTAAAGATGAGGCGTCCCTCCTTCCTGTGAAAGTTATAAAGAAAGAATATTTTGATTTATAATACTAGAATGTAATCAGTATCTTCATACAGAGCACACATTAATGTGTGATCATGTATAAATATGAGTATTAAAAAGTTAGGTACAGAAAAATACATTTCAAAATAGCTTTTAATTATTCATAGAGTGTACTCCTTTTTGCAAATGTTGAATTAATCAGAAGAATTACAGTGAATCTGTATTTTTATAAATTATACCTATATTTTGTTCGCGCCTTGTATTTTACTGATGATCCTCTATTCAGATTTTTTTCTACTGTTCTTTACAAAAATGTGACAAACTTTTATTTCATAGAATCATACAATGATAATATGCCTTTGGTTGTAAGGGACCTCAAAGATCATAGTTCTAAACCCCCTGCTGCAGACAGGGCTGCCCCCTACCAGCTCAGCTGCCCAGGGCCCCATCCAGCCTGGTCTTGAACACCTCCAGGGATGGGGCACCCACAGCTTCTCTGGGCAGCTGTGCCAGCGCCTCACCACCCTCTCATTGAAATCCTTCCCTCTAACATCTATTTTAAATCTCCCCTACTTCAGTTTAAAACTGCCCCCCCGCCTTGTCCTATCACTACCCGTGTAAAACATTTATTTCCCTCTTATTTATAATTTCCTTTTAAGTACCAGAAGGACACGGTGAGGTCTCCCTAGAGCTTCAGTCTTACAGACTGAACAAGCTCCTGCCCCTTTCCATAGGAGAAATGTTGATGACATTTATTCTTCTGGCATAATTTACAAACAAATTGGAATTATAATATGTGGTAATCTGGAAACAAGATGTATTGTTGGCTTGTGTTTCTGCTCAACAAATAAACTTAATTGCACTTTTTACCTTAGTTCTGCTGTAATCAACCCTGTAGCACTGACTGTTGTCAGTAAATCAGTTCGACGCTCTGACTTTACCTTGCTCAGTGCTGGAACCATCTAGAATTTATGCCCATAGTAACTTAGTAATTTCCCCCCAAAAATGACCTCAGTCTCTTAAACATCTTGCAGTGACTCTGTAATGTTAAGATGTATTATTCCTCAGGGCTGTACCAGAACTACAGCTTAGGTGTTTTGACAGGTAGTATGAAGGATATGCTCCTGGAGGCTATGGCTTGAGGTACTGGACAAAATGCAGAGGGAGGAGAACACAGCCTTGTGGTGTCCTCTGTCATAGTTATCTTATCCAGACCTTGGAAAAGAAAAACAAGCAACTGAACTACATGATTTAGCTGTTTCACTTCTTTTTCATTTTGCTCTTCATGATCAAACGTAATGTGTACATGTACTTCCAGAAGACAATATTTAGCCTTAAATATTCAGCTATTCTGGAAAGACTTCTGACAGATTTTTTGAAGAATTATATTTTCAGTCTGCAATTCAGTAGCTCCCTTGCAATCACAACAGATACAGGGAGTGGAGCAGGTTATATGGACAGAAATGACAAGGGCAAATGGGAAGAGCAGATTCAAACAGAAGCAGATACTGAGTCTGAGCAGAGCAGTCCTCTGACTACTTGCCTTATAAGTAATTGAAGTTTCCTCCATATTTCCGTTATTCTGTAAAACTAGAAACAATTTTTCTTCTGTCAATGTTTTCACTTGTATAACTTTTGTCTATAATTTATAGACATGCATACGGAATGTACATATAATTTTCAGAAATCTAACAAAAAGAGCAGAGATGACATGTATTTTCCAGATGACTTTATATCTCTTGCTTTTGCTAAGGCAGAGCTAAGAGGAAGAATAATAGTTATCTGGATTTATATCAGAGGCTACAAATTGTAGAGCTGCTAAAATCCTGACAGTTGTTGACACTTAAGTTATTTTCTTTTGCATAAAATTAAAGTGTCTTATTCATTTGCATAATGCCACACAGCTTTTCTCTACCTCAAACTTGTATATCTCTAGAAGCCAAAACAGTTGTATGGCTCAAAAGCAAAGACAGAACAAGTTTGTTTACAAATGTGGGGAATAGTTTCTGCCTTTCAGAAAAACCCTGCATTCAATTGCTAGCAGCAGCATACAGAAATCTTAATATCATATAAAAATGTAGCTGAGTCACCTGATGTCATGTTTGCAAATGCATGTTTCCATGGAGAGTCACAAACTGTATTTGCTGGAAGCATTACGTGGTACTAACCTACCTCAATAGGATGAAGTGTATATATTAATGGTTCAACATAACAAGAAAAGAAAAAAAAAAAAAAAAAAGTATAAATACTTAAGGATATAGTATTTCTGATATCATTAAGAAGTTGCCTGATTTCCTATCCATTTTAATGGTGAGCTATCTCTAAAGTTTACATTAGCATTCTTGGGTACAGATGCGTTACGAATTTATGCACAACTTTGCAGTTTTGATTTGAAAGTCCAGTACAGCACTCTGGCCCATGGTTCACAAGGCTGAATATAGGCCTGTGTTTACTCTTCATTGTTGATTTTTTCTGCAATAAGAAAATAACCAATATTTAACAATTCTAAACCTGGGATAATTTCACAAATACAGTACAACTCTAATATTCTCATGTATAATGGAAAACATATCATGATGGCCTATCTTGGATTTCACTCTCAGCATTTTATTATTATTATTATTATTATTATTATTATTATTATTATTATTATTATTATTATTATTTATATAATTATTTTTTAACTGATTGGGATTTTTCTCCTTTTTGTGTGTGTGACAGCATAATGCCATCCAGAGGCCAAGAAAGCTCATTGCAAGGTTCGGTTGTGAGGGTTGCCCGGATGCCAGCCATCTTCTGGGCAAAGTGAGATTTGGTCCTCTTTAAGATTTACAATTTTCCTATAATAAGACATTTTTGAATGAAACAGTGCTTAGGTCTTTCAAGACTCTCAACATCTTCAAAGTTCTCTACCAGTCTGTACTGTTCAGTACATTGGCACACAGGGAACTTGGGAGGAATGCCTAATCAAAGAAGAGCACATTAGGGCAAGTGAAGCTAGGCATTAGATAGCTTAAATAAATTAAAGCATTTAGTTTCCTAGAATTCTCAATTCTCTCATCTACTTTTCTCTCCTGTGATTCACAGCCATTGCATGTTATAAAGTAGGAGCACACTATCCTCAGTTCTCAGTGGCACTAGTAGGATTTTAATGGGTATATTTCAATTTCTTTAAGGTTAATTCTCAAAGAAAGATCTGAATATATATACAACAATAACAATCAATCAATCAAAAAATAATAATAATAAAATACCACGGTAAAAACAAACATACAAAAATTTTCATCTTGTTGTTCCCAGGATATTTATTGTTTGATACAGCCTACGAGGTATACTCATGATAATTAGACCAAAATATTTTCTTCATCTGTCTAGGAAAAAATAGATGTATTACCTTTATTTTACTCAAATTTGAGATAAAGACAAATGTGAAATATTTGTTTATATCAAACTTTTGCCATTTTTATTGGAAAATCAGAAATCATCTAATTGTAGATAGGGTTTATATTCCTTCATAATGCATCAAAACCGTTGATAGTTTCATAGAAAAAAGAATTTACGTAATGTCATAAAAATATCTAATTGATCTTTCAAAGATTAACAAAAAGAGAACCCGGGAACCAAAAACATCTAATAACTAATTAATAACTACTTGGGAACAGAAGAATAAAAATGAATTAAACATTTTATTTTCCAGAATTGGTTTTCTTTGCTTATACATCTTAGGATTAAAAGTTCAACCCCTGTAATCAGTTAGTTGTGTTCCCAATACCAGAAATCTTAAGCCTGTATAGTTTTTAAGCTAAGGTAATGTTGAGCAATATAAGCATGGAATAAATAAGCAAGGAGAGGACCAACTGGAACTCTCAGACATGGAGCTTATCTTGAAGTCCTTCCATTTCTTAACACAAAGTGCTTCCTTGTAGGCAGTGTATATTTAAGCTGAAAGCTAGTTGTAGACAGATGTGAACAGCATTGTCATCACAGATATCACAGATCCCAGCATCTTGCATGCTTGTTTTCTGGTTTCAGCTAGGATAGAGTTAGCATTCTTCTAGCTGGTATGGTGTGTGTTTTGGGTTTAGGATGAGAATGTTGATAACATGCCGATGTTTTGGCTGTTACTGAGATGTGCTTACCAAATAGTTAAGGACTTTTCAGCTTCTTGTACTGGCCTGCCACCTGGGGATGCACAAGGAACTGGGAGGGGACAAAAGTCAAGCAGCTGATTTCCACTGTGCTGGTGCTATCCCATACCCCACAGTATCATGTAAAACAATAAAACTGGGGACTGCTGCTCAAGGTGTGGCTGGGCCTTGGTTAGCAGGTGGTGAATAACTGCATTGTGCATTGTTTGTTTTGTATATTCCATTAGGAGTAGTTGTACCAGTATTGTTACTATTTTACTTTAATTTTCTGTCCTACTGAATTCTCTGAGTTCATGAGGTTTACCCTTTGTCTGATTATCTCCCTCATCCCACTGGAGGGGATGGAGCAAATGGCTGTGTGGGAGTGAGCTTGGCTGCCTGCCGAGCTAAACCGCAAAAGGCTTAAGCCCTGAAGTGTTTTTCAAATTTACTATTTGAACTCATTGGTTTCAAGTAGCAGAGTGAAATCTGGGGAGAGATCCAGTTTCAGTATCATGGCTTGGACAAATCTTTAAATATTCTGTTTGTCTTATGTAGAAAGTGACAGTGAAAAGATGGCTCTGAGAGTAACATGATTGTTTCTGGTACAACAACATGGAGTGTTTGCTGACAGTTCCCATTCGGTACATGTTTTTTTCTGTGCTACAAGCATAGTAGCCTACAGTATTTTTCTTTGTGAACAATGTGTGGATATATCTGTGATCACAAACCATTACA
Source organism: Coturnix japonica (assembly GCF_054131305.1). NCBI lineage: Eukaryota > Metazoa > Chordata > Aves > Galliformes > Phasianidae > Coturnix > Coturnix japonica. The sequence continues at coordinate 50,412,448 of NC_140664.1, forward strand.
GAATTTACAAGCTGTTTTCTCTCTATCATTTGTAAGTCTTCACTTTCTAGTACAGCAAGTTTTGAACACTGATGTCAAAGGAATTTATATCATTAGTTTATATTAAGGTAAAGTTTTCAAAAAAGTTGTTTTTTTTTTTTTAAGAGTAGATTTGAAAAGAAAATATTTTGTCTTTTGGTTATATGACACATATTAGTTGATATAAAATCTACAGAGTTGGATATGCTGTAACAAATTCATGAGCAAATTAAATTTGATTACTGAATAGATTAGCACTATTGCAACCTATGTTCAATTACTGCAGTTTTTCCTTAATGATATTCTATTAACAGAAGGAGCCTATTGTAAAAATATCACTGAGTTAAGTATAATTGATAACTTAACTAAAATGGTCTTGGGTAAATAAAAAATAGAATTCATTTTAGATTTATGTTAGATTTGCATTAGATTTATAACACTAGTGATAATTAACCTCAATCAAGCATGATGCTGTGTAATCTCTGTAATAGATTAATATTGCAGTTGCTTTAGTAAAAGACAGAAAATATTTACCTCAATCACCAGATAACAAATTTTATATCATAAAAATTCCACCATCCTTTTCTTTTTGAATACAATCGGGTTTTTTTGTACAATTTATTAGTACCCACGCTGTCCCTTTTTGTAGTATTTGTCAGCTTGCTTGTGTGAGGAAAACTGATACTTAAAAACAAGTTCCTTATTCTGAAGAAAGTCCACTCTCTATAAAACATCCACATGTAAAAAGGAATCTACAGAAGTGCTTTTTTCAGATTATTTTTAATAAAAATAACAGTTTAAATCTGTGATATCTCAGAAGGGAGGGAATATGCTCCTGTGCCTTGCTGCTTCTATTGCTTAACAGCTACTAAATTCAAACCATGTCTACTTCAGTACTCCTTTTTCAGCCTTGCTTCTGCAAAGACTTATTCACAGTCTTAATTGTATGTAATATGTACATGAATACCAAAGTGGATTTCAGTGGAATTGTTACTACATGTGTGGTTAGCCCTCTAGATATCTATTTGAAACTTGGAATGTAAGTGTTAGCATGTGTATCAGTGAGCATTGGAACAAAGGCTTCAAGTGACCCTTTGTACAAATTTTGCTATTTAGAGTTTCAATTAGATTTTGTTTCCCATATCTTACTATGCATTTGAGTTCTCAGGCTGGTTACGTGTGCAAGCCAGAACCTTTCCTATATGTTTAAAAGAATGAGGCATGGGAAAGACATACTGTAGGTATGGGTCACAGCTAACCACAAAACAGCTGCTATGATTAATTGCATAAGACATGCAATGTGCAACAGATACTACGAAAATTGCATTTGGATGCAGTCTACATTAGCCCATGATTTCTACACACTATTGCAAATGATGTATCAGTCTGTTTTTACTAGCTGATTTTTTATTTTTTTTCCTGTTTCTAATTGTACCATTGATTACTTCAAGCAATATTAAGAAAGCTAGAAGTTGTTTTATATGTGAGAGCTGAGCTGCTTCCAATTACAGAGAGAATGCCAGTTTTCTTTAGCAGGGCAATCAGTTTATAAGGTTACATTGATGTGTCTCCACTTGCAATAAGATGCAGTTAATTAACTTGAAGCTGTCTGAAAGTTCGCGTTGAAGAGTTATCACAATAGAGTGAAAAAATAAAATAGATTGAAAATCAAAAGACATAAATAATTTCATCCCACTTTGACCTGTTTGACTTTTTCTAAGTCAATGTAATTATCATTACAGTTATTTCTCTCTTCCTTTTCTGTCATTGTAAATAATTTTTGTCTCAACCTATGAGTTTTACCTTTTTTTCTTATTCTGTCCCCCATCCCTCTGGGAAAGGGAACATGAGCAAAAGGCTCTGTGGTGTTTAGCAGCTTGCTGGACTAAAACACAATTAAAATTAAGACATATTAATTGTTATTTTGAACCATGTAAATCAAAAGGAAATCAATCAATGAAACCCTGGATGCCACAGTACCCTTGTTTATCAAATTTGGGTTCTCTTATGTCTGGAAGTATTTGCATTTCAAATGTATTTGATGTAATGAATCAGTCTCCTCTTTTACTGGCTTATATGATAAATTGTGGCATTTCCATCAGCTATCCTCATCTCCTGAGGACAAAGAATACACAAATTTATATTTCTGAGTTTAGCTTAGCACTGGTAGGAAAGGTTCAACAATATTAATCAAAATGAATAGCAGAGTCTTTTTTCTACAAATAAAACAAGGATGTTTTAGGCTTTGAATTCTTGTATGAAAATGTTCATTTCAATAGTTGTTTATTAATTTCTTTAATTCTGTGATCAACACCAAGTCCTACCACATGAACTACCAAACTGAGAACTTCAAATGCATATTAAATACAATTTGTTTCACTCTATTTCTCATGACCTTCTTTATCTTAGATGAATGCCAATTTTGACTGAATATAGGAACAAGAGCAGTGCAAGAGTACAGTATCAAAAGGGATAAGTATGGAAGAACTATAGAACCATAGAATGGCTGATGTTGACAGAGATCCTCTTGAGGCCATCTGATCCATCCTCTACTATATCAGGGCCACACAGAAAAGCTAGCCCAGGCCTATGTCCAGGCATTTTGAAGATCTCCAAGGAGCACACCCCACAACCTCTCTGGGCAACCTGTACTAGAGAACTGTCACCTGCAGAGCACAGGTATGATTCAGAGGGAGCCTCCTATGCTCCAGTTCATGCCCATTGCCTCATGTCCTGGCACTAAGAACAAGTTAAAAAAAACTCTGTCTGCTCTCTCTGTACCCTCCCTTCAGGTATCTAAGAAGTTGATGAGATTCTTCTTTGAGCCATTTTCTCTAGACCATATTCCCCTCTCTCAGCCTAGGAGGCCTCCAGCGTGTACTGGTGCACGGAGTTGTCCTTCCTAAGTTGCCAGGCTTTTCTCTTCCCCTTTTTGAACTTCCTGAGTTCAGTCCATTTCTGCTGGCTGTCAAGATCCCTCTGGATGGCAGCAAACCTTCTGGTGTACCAACCACTCCTTTCATTGAAGGTGCATTACTCTGCCTCATCATCCAGATCATTAACAATGTCGAGCAGATCTGGGCTCAGATAGACCCTGTGCCACTGATCACTACTCTCTGAGTGCAGCAATTTAGCCACCAAGATCTACTTCACTGTCTACTCATTCGCCCATATTTCACCAGTTTTTTTTTATGACGATATTATTAGGGACAATACTGAAAACCTTCTCAGAATCAAAGTAGACAACACTAACTACTCTTTTTAAACCACACTAGTCATAGTAGGCAGACAGGTACTTGTTAAAGGGTATTTTGTTACCCCCTGGCAACTGTGGTGAAAGAATTGTTATTCATGTACTTATTTCCTGAGAAAGTAACCATTTTAGTACTAACTTCACAACAGTGGCATTGGTAAAGAGGAAAAAATGTGTTTAGATACTGTAAATGCAAAAAGGGAATAATGATAAGTAGGCAGCTTCTAAAAATTAGCAGTTAATCCCTTCAGAAAGACCACGAGTACCCTCCAAACTAATAATAAATGTAAGACCGTAAATAGTTAAAGGCAAAGCATACCATACATTCTTTTGTTTTGTGGGAAAAAGAAAAAAAAAAAAAAAAAAAAAAAAAAAGAGAGAGAAGATAAATGAATAGGTCTTACTTTTCATTATTTGTAAGATTTGGAGAAGCTAATAATTATAGTGTCCATTTGCTTCTGTCATAATTTTTTTTATTAAAGTAATGACTTTTTCAAAGAAAAATAAAATGGAGGAAAGATTTAATGCTCATCCCCCTGGAAAGCTTATTAAATATTCAAAAGCTCTAATGTGGAATAATAAATTTTAGCTGAAGATCTACTCACATAGGTCATCACTAAGTACAATATATATATATGTATATATCACAGCTAAGTGTGATTTACAGGTTTTCTGAGGGTTGCTACAGATACAGGCATGCATTAACAGCTGTGTTTGAAGATAAGCCCATACATCATATTTGGTAGTGTACATACGTAAGTGCAGAAGTAAGTGTATTATTGTAATTGTCAGGTGTTATTCTTATGAAATACCTTAAATGGAATAATGGTGCAGTTAATATTACTGTAGAGGTCAAAGGGAACAAATCAATAACTGTTATGTAAATGTAAAGTCTGAAATAATACCATTACTTGAAAGTGAATCTGTACTTCAAAGCTGAACCATTAATGATATTCAAAATACAAATTAGATCATTTTTTTAACTCAATTTTTACTTCTTTAAATGTCATATTACCAAGTTTCTTCTGAAAAAAGACCTTCAGGAATCTCCATGGCAATTCATTCTCTGTTGTTTGAATAGTTACAGTGTAAAAACTTGTTCCACAAATATTTCAAGGTGAAGTAGAAATGTAAAATAAATTTTAGTTACAGTAATTCTTCTGTAGAGATAACAGCAAATTTTCATTTAGACTGGTGAAAAACTGTCATTTAACTCAACATCTACCTATATTCATGAAGAGACATTGAATACATTTGTGATCTCTTCTATTCAGCGATTTGTGCCTTTTCATTTAAAATCAAAAAGCAATACAAAGATTTTCCCATCAGTTTCTTCCTTGTTTATGGATCATCAGTCTGTAGGTTTGTGCATATATTGATCTGGTCAGGTGAAAAGTGTTCGGTGAAATACATTGTGAAGCTGCTACTTCACTATAAAAGAGTTAAGTATTCAAAAATAAAGCTCTCAAGAAATGTGGTAAAATCATCCCAGAAATGAGAAAACTAAAATAATATCTGAAACCATCTCTTGGAAATTATGAGGAGAACTGAGGAATAAATGTGAATGAGATCTGAAGTCTTGTCAGATGCCTGAGGAGAGGCTCATAAGCAGTCTGCCATGACACATAGCTGGACACACAAAATGTTTTACTAACCCAGAATAGTTGCAAAGTGCCTGACAGAACCCCAAACTCACTTATGCCTACTTTGTGCTCATCAGATCAAAGAACCATCAGCGATTTCACTGTCACAGAGCAGGAAGATGCAGGAAGAAAAAATTTAAAGAGAAGAAAGTTCTGGCCGTTGAAGACTTTGTTAAAAGTGAGTAGAGTAGAGAATGCAGGAAAATATTGGAGTAAGAAAGTACTGTCGAAACTAGTTGCTTAAAAAAATCAGATCAAATAAGGGCAGACAGAATTTAAGTCAAGAGCTGTCTAAAACTTCAATTTCTGAGTTCAGATGAAAAATAAACTAAATCAATGGGAAAAATCTCATCAGGTTCTTTCTGAACTCAGTTTAACATCATACTCCTACTGAGTAATTGGAGAAATCAATAGAAATAAATATTTCTAGCTAAGGTTTTAAACAATACAATTAAAAACATTAGGTCTTTAAAGAAAAATCTTAGCTAAATGGACCTAACACAGAACTTCAATATGTGGCCTGGATGTACATACATTTTTGTTAACTATGGCTCTCCTAAAAGGAATTCATAGATGTGTGTGAAAGAAATCTCACTTGAACTCCCAGAGATTTTGAAAAAAAAAAAATAAAAATGTGTATTTTTTGCATTACCAAGATACCTCGTAGACCTAAGTTCAGCCAGATTTTCAGATTCTTATTCTGAAATTATTATAAGTGTAATTATAGTTATAATTATAATTTATCTGTGAAGCAGCAGACTAGTAAAACGAAAGCAAACAAAGAGCAAGATGAAGCTATTCATCATGTCACACAAAGCATCTAAGGAAAAAGAAGCATAGGAACAGGTTTATACTTTCAGTGTCTTGTAAAGAAAATAGAATATTTCAAATGAAATGAGGAGGGACTGGTGCTAATATAAAAGCCAAAACTATAAAGAAATGTGTCTGCAAGATAAACAACAACAAATACAATGAAAACAAACAAATAAATAAAAGCTCTTCAAAAACAAATGAGAGCCTAAATCAAAACAGGTACTTTATATATGCAAATTAAGCTGGGAAGAATTTCAAGTACATCTAAGATAGTGTCCCTACCTGCTAGAAGATTGTTGATACAAATGCTCAGTACAGACAGGCAACAATTACTTTTCAGTCTTAAACAGCAATGTGTTACCCTGTTTTTGGCACTAAAAATAATCCTTAGAGGGTATATTGCAAACTGTCTTTAGGGGGCATGTTTTGATATAATTTGACAAGAAAAGAAAAACATGCATGTATGTATGTGAGTGTGTGTTTATAAACATATGTAGGCGAAGTTGGTCAATTGAGGATAGATACAAGAGCAATGTTGAATAGGGCAGCTGCTTTGCATAGGTACATGCCTGTTGCCATCTCATGGTATTAAACATTGCTACCACATGGTGTTAACACTCCTTTAGCGTTTCACACGCTTCTCTACGAAGTTAATGTGTCATTCTGTGTCTATCACCAAAGTTAATTACAGTGTTGTCATAATATTAAAGGGTGCAATTACCTAGCCACTAGAGTTTTAAAGTATTTAACCGTCCTAAGTTTATAATTATCATTAATCTGAAGATAGCATTTGATTGCCTACTACTGAACTTGCAAAGTAATGTTTATCTGTAACATAAAAGAAGGTAAACCTTTTAAGATAATAACTACATAAATGTGTTTTTCTTAATAAGATTGTAAATATATAATCTTTTACAGTTTATAAGATAATATTTTATGTAGAATTGCGTTAGTTTGAATTAACTGCGATTTCAGCGCTTACATCAGTTTTAGTACACGGCAGTAGTTAAGCAGTCGTAGAAAACCCATATTCATTAACATTATAATACTATCATGGTATTGAAAAGGCTTGAGTATGTAATGGACTTCTCAGGAAATCTGTTTTCTTGTGTGTTTCTTCATTTTGCCTGGTAAACTTCAAGTTCCAATATCAATGAAACATTAGTGTGCTATCCCAACTGTGCTGTGTTTTAGAAAGAGTCGTCATAGCTATGTAATGCAAGAATACTTCTGATTCTGTCTCTTTATGAACCTTTAGCAGTTATGGAGACAGAACTTATAAAAATTTACAACTACAGAAAATTTCAGTAGCACAAGGAAAGATCTCTCAAGACACTCATTTGGTGTTTTTACCTGTTCCTTTCTAAGAGTGAGGATAGTTGGATACAAAGTATATTTGACGTTGATCAATTCAAGAGTGCTTTACAAAACGTGGGTTTGCTAAAATCACAGTTCTTTTGTGTCATAACAATATAAACAAACAAATAATGACAAAAGAAGTGCTAACGATGTTCAAAATGTTATCAATTCTGTGCTTAGAATATTCACAGAACATAAAATTGCAAGAAAAATATTTTATGAACATTTCTGTATAATGTTTTGTTACTCGAAGCTGAAAAAACCTTAGAGGATTTCTTTCCTTCTTCTGAACCAAAATGTGTTCTTTCTTGTAATGGAAAAAGAAAAATAAATCCTGAAAGAAACCTCTTCTAAAATGAGCAAGTATTGATTCTTATGGACTGAGTGTATAGAAAATTGAAGAACTGTTCTGGACCATAGAATCATAGAATCCACAGTTTCTCTGGGCAGCCTGTACCAGTGCCTCGCCACCTTCCAAGTGAAAAATTTCTTCCTTACATCAAAACTATACTTTCTCTCTTTTAGTTTAAAACCATTCCCCTTTGTTTTACCACAACCAGACCATGTAAAAACTCAGTCTCCATCTTGTTCATACAATCCCTTCAAGTACTGGAAAGCCACAGTAGGGTCTTCCCAGACCCTTTATTTATAGAAGTGCTCCAGCCCTCTGATCATTTTCATGGTCTCTGCCAGACCTGCCCCAAAAGTTTTGCATGCTTCTTGTGATGGGGGCCCCAGGCCTGGATGCAGTACTCCAGATGGGGCCTCATGAGAGCAGAGTAAAAAGGGGAAGATCACCTACCTCACCCTCTTTTGATGCAAGATACAGGATGAAGGAGTTGGCACAGAGGGTTTACATGGGCGCCGTTGTGAGAATTCCAATCCAAAGAAAATAAGGCCTGAGAGAGAGACCAGAGAAAGTGATTATTATGTGTCTTATATGACCTCTGAACATTCTTTATAAATAATTTTATTGAAATGACATGATTTTATTTGCTCTGAAAAATAATATATGGGAGATGTAACAATCTTTTTGTGTATAAAACGTTGCTGAAAATAAGATTAAAATAGTCTGCTTTCAGTCCTAACAAAATAAAAGGCAAGATGTTGAAATTCCAATGAGGAAAGTTCCAGCTATCCTAGCTGATCAACCTGATTCTTAAAGTTAAGTTTAAAATAAAGGTGTCTTTTCTCACTCAAATTCATTTCCAGCATGTTTTCTGTCATAGTCTTTCCTCTAAAGTCTGATTATTCCTCTGTAGAATCACAAGAAGACCATTGCTCAAATTGGTTTGTCAACATAAAAAAATTAGACAAAAGAAACTGCTGGTTTTGTAATGTCAAGCATTTTCTCATCATCAGGAAGACAATAAAATCTGAGTTGTTTTGAGATGTGGACAGGATGATCTCTTATGTTTAGCATGATGAAATTACATCTGGTCTACTAGGACCTACTGTGTGCATGATCTCAGTCCTCTTCATCATTTTCCAAACGCTTTATTCCATTAAGCAGTTATGACTAAACATAATAGGTGTATAATGTAGCACTTAGAGCAGTGGGCTGTGTGTGTACAGTATTCCCCAGTGCTTTGATCAGTATAATGCAACACACATTTCAAACACAAAATTAGGCTTTGCTACCTTTCCAAATAAGATTATTTCAATTTACTATATGAAATAGATGACCCCTATGTTGTTATCTTTCATACAATAAAACCATCCTGTCTTTTACTTCATTGTGAATCAAAAGCTTTTATATATTTAAACATGATATGTGTATATACATATATATATGCTAAACAGGAGGTGCATCCACCCCTTCCCTTCCCATACCAGATGACTTTCTTGATAAGCTATAGATGAAGACTTCTTACATTAGTGTCATACATTTTGTTCTCTTTCTATTTCATTAGACTGAAATCAAAGCAAGCTGAACTAACAGCATCTTGCACCCAAAATGTAACCATTAAAAACTGTGTTTCTTAAATTTTGTAAAATACCAAATACCAACCAGACTTTTTTTTTTTTACTTTAGTGGAAAAAAAAAAAAATGAAATACTGAAGTCAGAATGGAAAATGACTTTGTTTATTATCTTGTTTTCAAATGCACAGTATTGAAATGCTTTTTTTCACAACAACAACAAAAGTTTTTTTGTTTCATACAGATAACAATAACTGTGTGTTCTGTATGTGAGCATGGCTGGCCACTCCTTTGAACCTCTGGTGACAGCTTGTTGAAAACTTTCTTTAAGGAGGAGATACAGTGTCAGTATGAAATTTAATGACCAGATTTGATCTGTAGGAACACCTCCTTTATCAGAGAAAAAGCCCAGATGTTGTCTCCTCTTACTCTATTTTTCACAGGGAAAAATATAAAGGCTGTGAGTAAAGAGGGAGCCAGGTGCACCCTCAGGTCTTCTGCACTGAATGAGCTCTGCCCTGCAGCCACGGCCACTGCACTTGTCTACTGAAGTTCCTGGCTCCTCCAGCTCTGCTGACAGCAGGGCATGCTGACTCACTGCTCTCAGAGGGACTGTCGGTCCTCAGAGATCTCCTCTACAAACAGGGATGCTAACAGAAGCGAAAGGTTTTCCTACACTGTATGTAGACACTTTATGTGATACCTTAATTCTTGTTCAGTAGGTAGAGTAACATAGACAAATTCGATTTCCTCAAATATAAATAATATCTACTATTAACAGTGTTTTTCCTCAAGACTTTTTATTTTGTTTGTATCAAATGAATTCAGATTGGAAAAGATAAGTAATCCTAAAAAGTAAATTGCTTCAGGCAACTTTGGAAGGAGCTTCCTTCCATCTTAATTCACTGAAAGTCTGTTGTTTTTTGTTTTTTTGGTTTTTTTTTAATGTAAGTATACGCCCATAAGGACAAAGAAAATACAGTTGGTGCAAATTAGTAGAATTTTTATAAACTACTTACTAATTACTTCTTAATCTCTTATTAAAACATACTGGAGATAAACAATTAGATTTCACTGTACAGAAACTTAACTATATTGTTTCCTTAATTTAGAGGGGAAAAAAAATAATAAAAAAAAATCAAACATCCTACACCATTTTTCTACAAAGCTGTAGAAAACGTGAGGGAAAAAAAATCCAAACTTTTAAATAGTAGGTTTTGACAGATCTATACTGCTGCTTGTGATGCTGTTCTTCTCAAACCTCAGTTCTTCTGATACAATATGCTTGTCAATCAGTAACTGAAATACAATATTGCCACTGGGAATTGTGATAGGCAAAGCTACCAACAACACAGTAGACTTACTATTTTAACTTCAGCTGTGTCAAAATCTGTGCTATCACCATTACTTCCTGGCAAAGCACAGAAATTCCTTGCTTGCCAAAGCTCTTTCAAGGTCAGTGACAAAGCATTTACTGTGGATTCCAGGAGCAGCTTTTATTTTAACAAAATTTCAGAGAAAAAAAATAGCCTTACTGCTAAATTTAAAAAATGCACACTGCCTCTCATCAGGTGGAAAAGCACAAGACTAATGGCTTAGAGTAAAAATGAACTGTATTTATAGATGTAAGAAACAGGCATTTGGCATTTACATCTTCACCTGTCTTTTGCTCTCTCCAAAATTTTATTTATTTTGTTTTAAAGCTATAGAGCTTTTCTGTTTGTTTTGTTTTGTTTTGTTTTTTAAAGGAAATCATCTCTTCAAAATTTAAAGGATGTATCAAAATAAAATTCACAACAGTATATGATTTCAAGGGAAGATTTATCTTAAAAATTAATACTGTTCTTGGTACCAAGTCTTAAACCTTCAAATGCTCTGGAAGCATGTGTTAAGGATTTTTAAAGATATATTTTGTTGTGTCGTAATGCTGTAGTTACTTAGATAGTGTAATATAAGTGTTCCACAGGAAGGGATTAATAGCAATTTTCTGACCTTGGAAATGGTGCTAATCAGTGGTATAGCATTTACACATTAAAAAAAAAACAAAAAAAAAAACCAAAAAAACCCAACAAACAAACAAACAAACAATAAAAAAGAGAGTTTCTGTAGCCTGCTTTTCTTGGGATTTGCTTCTTTGAGAAAGTACTCAGGTGACAGTATCATGCTTAAAAGTTACTTAAACGTATTGCAAAGAAAATAGAAGGTCTGGCAAAATAGTTGATGTCCTAACTTTGTTTTTAGTAAATTCATGCTTCAAGTACAGTAGTAGGAGTCTGGCAATAGTTTAGGTGTGAGAGCTTGTTTTGAATATGTTTATGAAGCTAACTATGAATCTGATCTGAATTCTGCTTCTTCTGACACCAGTAGAAAAGAGCAGATCTTTGGTTTTCTGCTGTAGATTTGGCTGAGCTCCCTACATAGTAAAAGAAGCTACTAGTAGAAAGTTGAGGATGTGGGTATGGAGGCTATACAATAATTCTGTGATGAGATGGATTTTGCAGCTATGATGCCAAAATGCAAATACTAACCAATCAATTTTTTTGAACAAGGTAATTTATTAATATACTTATGGACTTGCCTTCTTTCATTGAATGCACTTAATAAATGCATTCAAGTGGCATCTAGCCTAGTGGCCTGGATGGTTGTGTAGAAAGCACTCTTGAAATGCATGCTATTTCCTTTACCAACGGTTCTGGAGGAAGCAGCTAATGTTCAGGCTTTATACAAAAGGTAACTTACTCTTGCCTTTTCTCCTTTGAATAGCTTCAGTGTTACTGTTCATAGTACTGTTCTCATTTTACATCACCTTTGTGAGCTGATAAAAGTTGAACATGCATTGAGTTTTAATAAGAAGAGGAGGCAGGGATGTGAATGAGTTCAGAGACTGTGCCACTGTGACTTTCTAGCATCAGGCGAATATGTTTCTGAACTCTAAAAGCATTCTGCATACAACTTTGTTGTGAGAAAGGAAATTTCAGTTTCATCTTTGCACAGAAAACAAACAACAGCAGTACATTAAAATTGTGGCCTATGTGTTCCTCTTAAAAGTAGTGTTGCTTTTTAATTTGTTTATGCTTTATTTTCCCCTGTACTGTTTCTTTATATAAGGGCAAGATTCATACTTCATTTTTAGCTGCTGTGAGAAGTCACCATGTTCCACGTCTATATTTTGCTTTTAGAGGTATGGTCTACATTCATCTATATGTACATGTAATTTTTTAGATATTTAATCAGTTGTATGCATAGAAACAGGCAATCTGCCAGCAGAGATCTTTTGGAATATGTAAACTTCATTGTTGCCTTGCCCTCAGAGGTGAATATTTTCTTTTCAGAAAATTTTAAGGAGACAAAAAGGTAGAAAGTCTTGGCCAAGCTACTGCCACTCTTTGTGTGCAGGTTAAAGTTTTAACCTCTGGTTGGATTCACTCACTAATACCAGCTAGGACCGACCTTCAGTACTCAGTAGCAGCAGTTAGTATTCCTTCCATGAGCACTGAAGTTGGGAAATTTCAGACACCTAAATACAAGGCATTGCTGAATTACTTAAGGATGTAGTTCTAGCTGCCCTCGAGTCACATTTTGATTAAGCTGGAAACAACAAACAAGAACATAACCCTGGCCTTTATAAAGCAAGCACATGCTTAGAGAGATTTAGAGATGTCAGGTGAGTAGAAGTGTTTACCTTTCCAAATGAAAACAGCTACTTCTTTTTTCCCTTTTTTTAAGAGTTATAGTGAATTCCCAAACCTGCCTTTTCTCTTAGTAAAAGACACAGTGCTTAACACACACTTTACCATGCTAGCCTACTTGCTTAATAGAACCAGAATATGTAGATGTGTTCTTCCTACCTCATGGAACAAAAGTATAATTGTGTCACTTACAATGAGACTGTCTAAATCCTGTTGATAAGACAATGTAGAAAAAGGCATCTTGCAACTTTTGCAGATGTTTCTGCTTTGTTTTGTACAATAGTAGATAACAACAACAGTTTTGTGGTTGAATTTGGTCTATGAACTGAAAAATAACTTATCTTTATAGCCGTCAACATCTCATCAAAGATGCTTGCGACTTAGCTTTCTCCTAGAAAGTGCTTGTAATAGAGAATGTATAAAAAGAGAATCATAACTGAAATGCATCATCCCGTACTAAAGTTAGGTTAAAAAACAACAACAACAACAAACAAACAAACAAAAAACTAACTTAAAAAAAAAGAATAAGAAAAATGAATAGCACGGCTTGTGTTCATTTTAAGCAGTCATCTCAGACTATGCTGGTCAGCCTGCCAGCAACATTTGCTGTCTCAAAACCAGTAACTGCTCTTTTCCCATAAGCACACATTAAATCCCTTTCTTCTAGGTAGTTTGCCTGTAGCCAAAGAATGGTCGGTAAGAACAGCTGTATGCACAGCACTACAGGAGATAGTCCAATCAGAAAGAGTGAATTACTTTTCAAGGCTTATCAACTTCTCTCAGAAATTCACTTGGCTTTTAGAAAGCAGCTTTACTCAGCCCTTCCAGTAAACCTCCTCTTCCAAGCAGTTTATTTTTCTTCTTTTTTCTGTCATCAATTTATGGGCAAATGTTCACAAATGAGAACTGCGTTTCTAAAATTCATATTGAGTAGCTTTTGTTCCATGCTGATCTGTTGACAGACTCTGATTAACTTGACATAACTTAGGTGAATGCTTGATTAAACTGATCTTGGTCACACCTGAACGGAGAGCATATCTCCTGCAATGCTATGGTTTAGTATACGTAGTTTGACACCTACAAAGTTTCCTGCTTGAGGATATTTATCTACAGTTTCTTTGACAAATTGGAAATGTAGGACCCTCTGAGAACTCCTTGTCTTCAGTATCTGTGCTCTTGTCATAAGTACAGTCTTGCATGAAAAACTCCTAATATATCCTTGTAATATCCGAATGGTGGAAGATAAGCCCTAATGCAGCTTGTATATGCTATCTTCCTACATCTATTTACTTTTAACTTTTCTGTGCTTTTTCTGTCAGTGGGCTCTACCACAACATAGGCCTAAGTGGTGCTATTTCCACTCTTTTAGATTTAGGACACTCCAAGATTTTGCCTGACTCCTAATTTCTGAAGTCACTTCATTTATGCAACACAGTTAGCTATGTAAAAATATGTCTGTATTCTCAAAGACACCTGTGCATTACATTATCTAAAAAAAAAACCAAAACCCCAAACATTGGGGGGAAAAAAAGTGACCGTACAGCTCTTCTGGTTAAGAATATAACTAGTTTTATTTTTGTAGCATACTTATTTTGCAATACTTGGCGGTGTGTTATGAATTCAAGCTGATCCAAACAATAATCATAATAAACTCTTCTCCAAGCTGCTTAACTAGCTGGATGAATTAATTGGATGAATTAACTCATTGCTTTTGGGTTGGGGGAGCCTGAGTTTAACTGTAATTTTTGTTGATTTAGGTTCAATGAATTCAAACAAATGTCTTTGAAATCTTGCTTTGTATGAAGTCCACTTGTGTGAAACTTGAAAAATGGAAGTGAAACAAATGGCTTGTTTTATTGTTACTTGAAAAACAGTAGTTCAGCTGGTTATTGATGGAACTGGTCAAGAAAAGAAGGTGAAAATTGAAAAGAGAACTTATTTTCAAAATATGATTCTGGGTAGGGACAGATAAAGCCATTTGGGTTTGTTTGTTTGTTTGTTTTATGTTGCTAGAAGAGTTATGTTTTAGACACTCCTTTTCACTGAAGAGTCATTTCTATTATTGAAATAGATCACCATAAAGTTAACTTATCTTTAACCAAGACTTCTAGTCATTTACTTTGCTTTACTGTCTCTAATAACAAGTAAGACTGAATCCATCAAAAAAGCAAGTCTTAAAATCAGGTACACATCATGAACAGAAAAGGCAGTAGATGTCTTCCAAATTTGCATTTCAGAAATTCTTAAGCCTGTCCTTTCAGCTATAACTTTTTGATGTAATAATGGCTATTCATATTGAAAGATGAAAAGTTTCAAGCACTGAACATGTAAGTCCATTCCTACTCTTCTCATTTATTGCTCTATTTTGTAGCATGCATTAGCCTATACAGTGACCCTTTCTGTTTGCAAGGCTTGTACAGCATTAAAGTCAAACTGGGTAACATGTAAGAAATGCAAAAGAAGTCATGAGAAGAATTCTTCTATTTTATCACTCATGTTACTTCAGGCAACCTTCTTCTATGTTTAAACTGACTGATGACATATTTAAATTAGGATTTAAGGTCACTTCTTTCATACCAGTATGTTCAATGTATGCTCTAAAGAGATCAAAGTAATGTCAATTGAATTATGCATTAGGATAACTAATGTTCATACTTGGTTCTCCTTGACATTAGGCATCGGTTAAGGTAAATGCAATCTGGAAGAGAGTGAACAGGAGCTTTTCTGCATATCATGGCCTTTGGGATTTCCTATGGTTCAAAAGAATTTCTTCTGTTCCTCATGAATACACAAAGATCTTGCTGACTTTTTTGCCTATAGATTTTTGGAAGAATAGTAGTGAGCTTTTGCTCTGTCATTCCAGAAAAGGGAAAAAAAAAAAAAAAAAAGTGGGAAGAGAGGTCTTTGGAATGCTCTTTCATGGAAAATATGAATTAGGAAATCCTAAGCAGCAGTAAAACTGAAAGCAGAGGTAAGGAAAAAAATGCAACATTTAAAAAATATTTTTAAAACTGATTTTATACCAGTATCTAGTGCACTGCTTCAAAATTCCTAATCAAAAATTGACTCATAAGCATGAACATAAAATATTGCTCTGCATTTGCCCTGTGTTACTCAGGTTACAAGGTGAAGTGTGTGAAAATGAATGCATGTATAATCTTACCTCTATCTTTGCATGTACTCCAAGGACAATCGACAATGTCCTATAAAAAATTGTATCATGCCAAGCAACTAAAGGGCACACTACTGAGTGCTTAGGAAAAGATGCAACTAGAGGATCATGCAATCCATCTGAATTCTGTCATTTCTAAAGCCACTTTTCTTCCCCTGATCCTGTCGTACTGCGGTACTTGCAGGCGGTTTGATGTGGCTGCTTAACCCATTGCTTAGCACTTAGGCCTGGGAACGTGCCAGTGTGGTTTTGACTCACAGCCAAGATTTTTTCCCAAGGAACAGAAGTTAAGAGAAGAGAAATTTCAGGTTTTCTTTTTCTCTCCAGCGAAATGTGAATGTGGTTCCATGAACAGTAAAAATGCAGACTTATTCTCACTGAGTTCTGTCTGTCAGGCTCTGCACTCTGCAGCAAAGAACAGAAATGTGAACATTTTAAAAAAAATCTTCAAAACAGAAAATATGAGACATTTTGAATAAGTAAACTCTTACAAACTATTATCACAATATTCTGAAAGAATTTTCTAAGCTCAGATTTTGGCACAAAGAATAATCAATTGTTCATCATTAAAAATAAACTAACAAACAAAAAAGCATTGAAAACTTGATGAAAATGTGTTTCTCTTTAACTTGCTGAGAATTCCTGATTGCTCCATTTTTCAGAAAGCATCTTTGTAAAACAGTCTTATTTCTCATGCAAAACTACAAAGGAAAATCTCCCGTAACCTAAAGAGATATTTTTATGATAAATTTCCTTCACTTTCTTACCACCTAGAGGTCACACTTGAGGAACTACACATTTATTTATTTATTTATTTATCTATTATTTATTTATTTATTTTTGGAAGTAAATAGAACTATTATTTTACAAATTATACGCTTAAGCAACAAATGCATATGCATGCACAAATGAGAGCAGAATGGGCCTTCAGCTGTACAGCTTTAGTAGCAGGAGGTACAGGAGTTCACCAGAAGGCTTTGTCAGCACAGAGAGATACTTTCACCAGAAGGTGTGAGGCTGAGCTCAAGTAAGACATAATTGTTAGGAAGAGACTAAATATACGCACACATATATTCCTATACTTAAGTGCATAATTTGTTTAAAGTTCATCACAAACAGAATGATCATAAATGCTTCATATACTTGCTGAGTATAACAGAAAGATGAAGAAACCCTAAAAGCAATTGCAATGAAAAGAATTCTAGCTTATACAACAAATAAAACATCTAAACATCATACAAGGCTGGAGAAATATTAATGAAATGTTGGTTAAGATTTTGAATCTTGTGAATTCAGTCCTTTCCAAATCCTAAATTGTTTCTGTTTTGTATAGAAAATAGAAAAGTGTGAATCAATCACTTCTCTTGATATCAATCTGTGAATATTTTCAAATAAATCTACAATTTTTGGTTGCTCTTAGACTCATCTCTTCTGTCTTCTGAGTACCCAACCAGTGTCACATATCACTGACCTTAAATACCCTTTGCTGGTATTCAGAGGAGATCCTCTTTCATTGTCAACTTTTTTCTTAGAGACTTGATCCAGTGCCTCCTTAGCTGTTGAACATATGCTCAATTTTGTCTGATTTAGAAAGATCTAGTAAGAAAAATGCCAGCAATTACAGTGTTGTCATTCTCTCCTCATAGAACAGGATGTATCTCCAGCAAGATTTTGAAAACCAGAATATCCAGAAAGATTTATCCTTAATTTCTTATGGATCCTTCCATACATTGTCATTCATATATCATATCATTAAGTGTTCTTTTTTTACCAAATGCTAATTACATTGAAAAGTAATTCCATTGTTTTTGTTTATGACTGCTGAAGAACAGACCATGTAGTTCTCACTTTGGTAGTGACCTAGCTCCTTGTTGAACCATGAGGGTTTGCGGTGTTGTGTCTTCTTTATCTCTAGCTGCTTCTCCTGGTCTCTTTTTTGAAAATGCACCTCTACTAGAAGTCAGTAGAAGAAACCACATCCCTTAGTTTCCTTTAAACTGGCTATGAGTGAAGACTTTTTTTGCATGTCTGCATTGTTAGGAATCATGTGACAGTATGAGGATAACTGTAGGATCAAGAGAAAGCATCGGATCTGTGTTCAGTGATTATCTAGTGTAGATTTAAATTAGAAGTTATCATTTTGCAGAGGAGACAAAAATTGGTTTAAGATGTCTGATATGTTTGCTTATGGGAATGGATTTTTTTCTAGGCATATTGATCTATAGAAACTTCTATGAATCCCAATTAGTAATAGGCTAACTAGTACTGTGTAACAATGACTGCTGGTTGAATCAAAGCAAAAAAAGAAATAGTGTTTTGGCTAAATTAGAATGTTCTGGTTGTTTCTGAGGAATCTTTTAAATCAGAAATGAAAAGCCAGACGGTTACTAGTAGTATGTCTATATATTACAATCATAGCTGTTCTACATTTATTATACATTTTCTTTGTATAGCCAGTAAAAAATTATAACCTAATGCATTAAATACCATACTTATATAGTGAATATGAAAGGTAATAATTTATGAAGGATACACTGAGGGAGTTTGAAGGTTGTCCTCCAGTGCTCTCAAAAGAAAAATATCTCTGGGATCCAAATGCCCCTACTTTTCCAGGGCTCTGTTAAAGCCAAGAAGATAAACAAGCAACTGATTTAACTGTAACGAGAGAGGATGTTACATTTGTTTCTTGATTTCTGCTTGGTTAAACCTGTGTCTTCCTTAATAATTTAAGGAGACCAGTTGGAAATGTAATCTAACCTACCTATCAGGGTTACCGCGTCACCCACAAGGGGACTGCTTTCCTGTTCACTAAGCTCTGAGGATAGAACATATAATCTCATGTCCACGATTGATATCTATTTCTCGAGTTCTGGGGGAAAGACCAGTACAAAGGATGTAACTCAAAAACTTTAAGTTCCTCATCTTTTCAAACTTGGAAGATTACGGTAGTCATCTCAAATCGACATGGCATTAACAGAAGATGAATGAAATATTTTGTTTGTAGCAAACTTGTATATTTATTAAAAATCAACAGTCTGGAAAATATGTAAGGATAACTACTGGTGCAGCCTGCTGTAGGGGGCCTACTTTGCCAGGGGGGTGGACTCATTGATCTCTGGAGGTCCCTTTCAGACCCTACAATTCTGTGATTCTATGATTCTGTGATTCTGTGATCTATCTCCATACAAATATAAATATATTTTTACATAGATTTCTCTTCCAGAAAAGGAATTATTCAATGTTTTCTGTTTGTCTTAGAGCATAGATTGTAGATTCAAGTGAGAAAGAAAAAAACCTGATTTTTAAAATAAACATAATATCTGCTGGAAATCATATAATTGTTGTGATTATCTCATCTTTGAAAATAATAATCACACTTGCTTCTGATTAAAGAATTCATATTAAAAAGGTAAAGCATGGATCATCTGTGGTGGGAAAAAAAATCAAGCAGAAAGAGCAAATAATAACATCACCTTCTAATAAAAATGATAGGCAAGTAATAGCATATCTGACAGTCATAAATGATCAATGCAGAATTTTCTATCAAATCACTGTAGTAGTCTGAAAACACGTTTAGTGCTCCAAACTGATAGTTTCATGGAAAGTACTCCTTTCAAATTACTGTCTTTGGAACAAAAGAATGAATTAGGTGCCCAGATCTGTATAACTAAATTGAAGCTATAAAAAAATGCAGTCAAGCAACTCAGATGCTGATGGATTCCTGGATGATTTTTAAACATTCATAAAATGTTTAACGTCATTTTATAGACATACACAAGAGTTTTATTGCACTGTTAGGGCATGAAAACAGATAACAGTTCTATTATAAAGTACATTTTGGACCCTGCATTTATTTGTGCATGAACACATACTTACACATATATTTTGAGGTAAATGAATGAATATTAGATAATATTTTCTCATTTGGCCTAAAAATATCATAAATGGTTTTAAATGAGATAAGACAGTAATTTTTCAGGGAAATATTATCTCATCTGAAAAGCCTTATTTGAACAATTTGTCTTAGAAAAATATTCCTGTATTCAATTTTTCAAAAAAATCTATCCATTTTTTGATAACTTCAATTGTTCTATACAGGTGAAAAAAAATGTCATAGCTACATTAAAATAGCATTAAACATTAACCTTGAAAGATTAAGAATCAGCTATTAGCTAAGTACATAATACCTTTATTATATTTGACTATTTGCAGAAAGTCAGTAATCTTAATATGAAAACTTTTGGCAAAGTATTCAGGCAAGATTAAATAAGTCACAAAATAATACACATACATGTCTGGAGATAAGCAGGAAACTATTCCTGTTTCACACTGTACATCCACCTGTTCCCTACCCTACCTGAGTTTCCAAGAATTTCCTAGATTGGGAGTCTATTTCTCACTGGGTTTGAAGACAGAGTCTGCTTGAGGCTTACAAAAACACAGAACAACCCCCAGTTCTCAGATCCTACAGAAAAGCTCATGAAGGATAGACTCCGTCATGAACTCTGCTTCTGTAAACTTCTGAGTCCCCATCCAGATGGGCCCTATGAAATTTATAGGTACTGACATTATCTTCTGGACATCTCTACAAACCTGACATCCATTTTCTACCAACAGTCCAGACACACCCACACAAATTTGGAATGTGCTCCTGTTTTGGTTTTAGTTTTTTCCAGAACATTCTCAGCATAACAAAGCTTTTATAAAGTTTTATACTTTCCGCAGGAGATCCAGTGCAACTGGATTTTAAACCAGCTTCTTTATGAACAAAAGCAGTGAGTTTTAGATTGGTATGAATTTCTTCTTTTTTTTTTCCCTCTGAGCTGTCCTAGCCACAGTAACAACTCACCAGCTGCATCCCATGAGACATGGACATGACATAAGAAACTTGTGCTGTATGTAATCCAAAGCGTGGCCACTGAAACTGGCAAGGAGTGCAACACTCATCTTTCCTATATTCTTCTGTTTCTGAACATAGTTTAGTTTGGAAGCAAAATTCTCCTTTTGAGACTCCAGATATAAATATATCAAAACAGATTTAAAGGTTACCTAACAGGATAAAATTGGTTAAAAAAACCAGACAGGTCATTCAAATATCCTAATTTCCCTACGGGAAGGGAGTGAACTGTAGAAATAAAGTTTGTTTATAATGAGTTTAGGATTAGATTTTTTTTTTTTTTTTTCCACTGTAGCTCTTTTCATTATAAGCAGATAATTCTGAGAATTTATAGACTAGAAAGGCATAGCAAGTATGAAGCAGAAGAAAGAAATAGCTTATTAATACCGAATTTTCCATGGTGGAAAACATTGAAGAATCAGAATTCAAGTTTGTCTTCAATAAAAGGTGTACTTTTCAAAGATTCAGCTTGAGTTTTTAAAGGTAGTTATAATTGAAAAATATTCACAAAATGAGGTTTTGTACTCTAATAGTCTTTCTGCAGTGTTTCTGAAGATTGTTGGAGTATCATACATAGATAAAATGGAAAACCTGATATTTTAAATAGAGCACTTATGTGGCATTCAGCATATTTCATGTTTTGGAATTGTCAGAAGCCAATCAGAAAATTATTCTTTTAATAGCTACATGTATTTGCAAGAGTGTTAGCCTTAATGGGCTCTCTAAGATTTAGCTGCCTTAATTTGAAACATTATTTCCCCCATAAGTAGAAGCAAAGCATCTTATTCTCAGATACTGCACTTCATAGTCTAATAAATCAGCCTAAGCCATTAAAAAAGCCATTAATAAAGCCAGTACATGTACACTTCTAACATCCTTTGTACAGTACATTGCTTCCTCAAAAAGGCCTTCTCCAGACTTCTGGAGAAGGCAATGCCTCAGTCTGATGCAGTTACCTCTGGAAGACCATATCTGTCAGGACAAAGAATGTCAGCATGGTTACTGGGGCTCCAGCCATACCCATGAGATTTCTTCTTTGGGAGCAAAGAGCAAGAAGCATATATTATGCTTTGCATCAAGAGAGCCTCAGAGGAGTGAAGATTTTGTTCACAGTGACTCTCTGATAGAAGACAACCTTTTCTTTCCAGATCTCCAGAAACAGACTAAACTTATCATCTTATCATCATATATATATGTATATATATAATTTTCATTTCTGATATAGGTCAGAAAAAGACAGGTTGAGATATTAGCTTGCCTGTTTACCTTGTATTCAAGGAATGAAAGCATATATGTGATGTGTCTGGATAGAAAGCCAGCAACAAATATGCATACCTTTTTATGCAGGAACTAATGGCTTTGCTATTTGCAGTGCCCATGAAAAACAATAGTTTTTTAATATTGTCTATCTGAGTGATTTATGTTTCATGCTGGTTCACAAAGGACTCTAGTTAGTATGTGATTTATGAGTTGAAGTAAAATAATTGTCTGAAGCTTTACTGAAGGTAGGCTTCCAAACATTAATAATACATTACCTAATGCTTCTTTCTTGGCATTGCTTATGCAAAT
Organism: Coturnix japonica; assembly: GCF_054131305.1. NCBI lineage: Eukaryota > Metazoa > Chordata > Aves > Galliformes > Phasianidae > Coturnix > Coturnix japonica. The sequence goes on from NC_140664.1 coordinate 50,434,782, forward strand.
TTCTATTATCATAATAAGAATTACTGTTTACTTTAGATTGGAAATAGCTTTAGGTGGGAACATGTTTTTTTATCAGATGTCTTGATTACATACTGCCAGTTCCTTGGTAATCTTTTAACCAGGGGTTCTCCTTTAGACTCAGCTACTATTGGTGAGGGAAGAAGGGAGAGAAGTGGTATTCTTTGCTTGAATCAGAGAGAGAGATTTGCTTCTGCTCATCTCTGGCAAGAGTGGTGCAAGTTCCTCTTGGCTGGAAACTGAACATTGGTGTTAACTCTCAGTGGAGAATCATTCATGAATCCAAAGGATGCATATGTAGTCAGACTTGAATATATATCCTGCAAGAATGTGTTCGCTTTTTGAAGCGGGCACAAGTGAAGTAATTTCATTTAAATGAATTACATTCTGACAAGGGTGAATGGCAATACTTATTGTCTGTCCAAAATTGTATTAGTCTTGATTGGACTTCAGTTAGATAGGTTAGAAATTAACTTCTCTGCTTGAAATACTTTGGATTTGCTGAATAGTTTCTGTTTTGAAATGATGATTTCACAGCAGCAGGAGTATTAGAAATAATCTTCTACAAAATATATAAGGTAATAATTCATGCCAATGTATTCTTCACAATCATACTGTGTCTTTTCTCCTTCTTCATTTTGTCTCCCTTGGGTGTATAACTTTTGAGTTTCTGAGAAAACTTCCAGAGATTTCCAAAGAAAAAGAGGGTCAAAGCATTTCTTGCTTCTGCTTTGTGAAATCTTCCTTCTGAAGCTGTATACAAATACAACGTACATCTGTGTTACTAAGAATTTCACAATATCACTTTTGTGGTGAAGCAACAAGAGAACACAGCCATCTTCCTGTGAATGATGCAGAGCCATGCATTTATGGCATGAGCTGCCCGTGGGACACATATGCAAATAGATATTTGCTTGTTCTGTCTGGTGCTATCTAAAGCAACTGAAAACAAATACTGGACCAATTGTCTACTTAGCTCAGGCTTATGAAAATGTTTTGTATGTCACACGTATTTTATTTATCCTTTTTACTTTTACTGTAATAAAACAATAATAACATTAGCAGTGACAACAATAGCAACAACAATACAGTGACTTGTGCATGGATTTTAATGCAAAACACAAGAACAGTAATAAGTAATTGGGTGAAAACTGTTGAAAATTACTGATAGATATATGATTACTACTACCATTAAAACCATTTCTTTTGGATGTATTACAATGAGCTAATACTTATTATCTTTTTTCATTACTGAGGTGACACAAGCTGTGTCGCACTGTTACCTCTTACTGCAGAAAATCAAATGCTTAAAAATGCCCAGGAAGTGCTGCCCTTTTTGTATGGTATACAGTACAATCTTACTAAACAAACAAACAAAACAAAAAAAGAAAGACCCAAAGAACGATGAAACAAACAAACAAAAATAACAAAAAAAAATAGAAAAACAGCTAAAAGAACCTTAGTTTATGCCATTATTTTTATCTGAATTTAAGGACTCATACATGCATCAATTTTTTTTGTAGCTAAGAGGTGATGAAAAAGAGTTTGGGGACTGCATGTGAAACCAAGTCCGCAAGATGAAATATTTCAGGGTTAATCTGTGAATGAGACATCTTTTCATAAGTTAATTGAATAGGATTATATACTTTTCTGGATGACAACTGCCAGGAATTTTTCCTGTCCTCTTTGATCCTTCAAGAGCTTTCTGTACTTTAAGCAACCACTAGTCTTATTGCGAACAAAGCTCATATTTAATACGTTTCAAGGTATCTTGAAATAATTCTCTGGTAGGCATAACTTTTTTCTCTTTATATTCTTTAAAATCTAAAATATTCTGACTTGACGTATCACTGAAATAGAAATTAAGGAAGAACTCATATTCCACTCAAAGCAGAAGCTCAAGCATATCCTTTTGACACTTCACTAGAAATAGCTAGGAAGGCTCAAGTGTATATATGCTAAGCACTTTTTTCTGTGTCTTCTTCTTCTTCTTCTTCTTCTTTTTCTTTTTTTTTTTTTTCTTGATCATATTTTTTATGAAGAATTGTGTGGTTTTATATATATTTATTCTTGGATAAAAGTAATGCAGAGTCTTATTCCTAGCAAATGTTCCAAAACGCATCCCATCGGTTGGTAGAAAATCAAAGAGGAGGCAGCCTCCCATCTCCCTCACCATTTAGTAATTGACTATGGAGAAAGAATTCAGAACAAATAAAATAATAAGGATTCTGCTGGTAAATGAGAATTTTCTTAGCCTAAAATCATAATTTGCACACTTGTTAGACTTGGACAGAAAGCCAATAGCAGTCAATGAAAATGAAGATCATAACACTAAGACTGATTTGATCTATTTATTTATTTTTGTCAGTGAAATTCTGTTGAGATAGCAAAAGGCTTTTATCACAGTTAAAAAAAATAAAATCTTGGAAATCAAAACATCGTGATTTCTCTTTTATTTTCCTTTTTGCCTATACGTGTTCATAGAGTGCAGTTACAAAGCTTTTCCTCATAATTTCAAACACTGTCATCAGTTTTCTTCCTTATTTGCTGCAAGATTCATCCAAGCTCACAAAAGCTTAACTGAGAAAGTTGAAGTCACCAGGAGGTTTGATCTGCAAAAGCAAGTTACATTAAAAAGTTCATGATCTATCTGTAAGAATATTAGCTATCAATTTAAAATACTGAAATAAACCCGGCAAACTTTTAGCTATGGATATATGTTTCACCTCAGTGGATGTAGCACACATAGGGATACAATGTACGCTGTAAACTCCTGGTACACCAAAACTTCGGAATAGTGGTGCTGCCAGAAAAGGGTTATGTAGGATAATAACTTACAAAACATTAATAACCTAACTTCTTCTCTGAGACCATTTATGAAGAGCATCTTCTCAGCACAACAGTAACACACCCACTCTCCTATTCATCATTTGTAGTTTTCATTCCTCAAGCAGTCCAGATTCATTCCTGTCTGTTTTGCCCATAACTAATCCAGAGACGAGCAGCTTCAGTACATTATTTTTCCCCGATCTCTTCTATGCATTATCTAGCGTGCCGGGTTTTATTTTTCTTTCAGAATTCATTCTTTTTGATAGATCCACCACAAGGAGCAGTATAATGAAAGGCATGGCCACCGCTGCGGGGGGCACTGAGTACCTGTGTATAGCACCTCACTTTTCAAGTTTTTCATTCCCTACTTCTGTAGTTTCAACATCCGTTCCATCCAGGTTAGCTGAACCGACATGGCATTCCAGTGTTGAGCACCGGGCACCTACGTGTCCCCTCGGACGGACGCAAACACGGCACGGTGCCCCCGTGTCTGTCCGCACTGATGTGCCGCCAGGGCACAGCCACCCGGCTCTGACAGCTCCACAACAGCGGTCAAAGCCGAAGAGGCCGAACCCAGCTCCTGCTTCCAGCCTAGAGCTCACCCTCCACAGGCCCCAGCCGCTCTCACCGCCGCCCCGGCAACAGCTCGCGGCGGCGGGCTGCGGGTAGGGCCGGCTTGGAGGCGGGCTGCGCGGCCGCGGCGCCGGGGGCGGTGTCCCCGCCCTGCTCCGCCTGCTGCCCCTCCCGCTCCCCCGGCCGTAGGCGCGGGCAGCCGCGGAGCGGGGCTGGCAGGCGGGGTGTCGGCGGCCGGGGTGAAGCGAGGGGCCGGTGGAAGAGTCGAGGATCTTCTGCCGCTGGGGCCGGCGCGTAGCGGAACCCGCGGGAGGAGCGCGGGGCGGAGCGGAACGCGGCCCCGCCGCTGCCTGGATGCCAGAGGCGCCTCGGGAGCCGGCGGCCGGCGGCACCCAGGAGGGCCCGGGAAAGGAAGAAGAGGCGGTGGAGGAGGAGGAGGAGGACTCCGGGTGCGAAGGGGAGAAAGCAGACAGCGCTGGCCATGGCCTCCAACTTTAACGATATAGTCAAACAGGGCTACGTGAAAATTCGCAGCAGGAAGCTGGGGGTGAGTGAGCTCTCTTTCGCCGCTGGGGGCGAGGCGCTGGGGGCGGCGGTGCCCCGGGTCGGGGTCGGCAGCGTGGGGTGCGGCGACCTGCTGCTGCTCCCACCGCTGCTAGCGGCTGGACTTCGCTCCCTTCCCCTCGGAGCTGGTGGGATGTGCTTCCATGGCACCTCACGATAAGCCGGGCGCTTCGAGGCGTCGCTCTCAGCCGGCGGCTCCGGGCTCACTGTCGACGAGCGGCGGCGCCCGTCCCTTTGGCCCCGGGGGCGCAGGGCGCGGGTGTCCCTTCCCCGAGTGCCCCGCTTCATTCGGGGGCTTTGATGGAAGGAGGGCGGGAGGCGCCGGCAGGCTCTCGCAAAACTTTGTACGGGGCTTCTGCCCCCGCCCTCGTGTTGTGGGAAGGGGACATCTTCGGTCAGGGCAAAGGCGGACGGGAGTGGGAAGGCTGGGGCTCGAGGAGCTGAGACGGGCGGTGACTGCCGCACGGGCGTGAGAGCGGCTGCAGGAGGAGGCATTTCTTGTGGTTGGGGCAGCTCGTGGTTGAGGGTGCCGACCGCTGGTGCCCGCCGAAGATGAGGGAGGGAGCGCGTTATCAATGAGTGCCACGGACGCTTTTGCTGTTGGGATGCTGCGAGCCCTCGAAAAACAAAGTTGGAGTGTGGTGTGTGCAGTGGGACAGGGGTCAGGGTCTCTGCTACTTCAGTTGCTCCCACGACTCATCTGGTTGATCATTCTCCTGCGCTTTGGAGTGTCGGGAAAAGAGGAGGCTCAGGGAGCTGGTTGCTCCAAGGCCTCCGCTGCCTCACCCAGATGCTGATGTTCCCAACAATCCCAAAAGCCCGGGCTCCCTGAAGCTTGGGGATCAGACCTGGAGAAGAGCTGGGGTTTGCTCTGCTTTGAGTTCACCTTTTATTGTTGCTGAGTGCGTGGACAAGTGTGGGTCCCTACCTGCTCTTCCCTGCAGCGAGGTGGACTCCATCTCCTGCTTTTCCTGAAATGCGGGGGCCACGTAAAATCTGCCCCTGACAAGTCACACACTGCAAGCTTATCACAGTGCTAGTATATATCTCCTTCCTCCCCTCTCCTCCACAGCTGTTGTGATCTCCTCGTAGACACAGCATGCAGGAAGGTGGGAGACAAACTGTAAACTGACCTTTGAAGAACTTTTTTGCCTTGGCAGGGGTGTTAATGATGATAGAGCAAGGAAGAGTTTGGTGCGAGTCTTTAATAGAGCCAAGTTCAAATGTTTGAGAGAAGGTGTAAATCCAAAGAGAAAGAGCGCTCCTGTTAATGTTTTTGCAACCCAGGAGCTGCTCCACAAATCAGAATTGGGCACTGGTTAATTGAAGAAACAATTCCTGAGCCTCAGATCGTTGCTGGCAGTCCTCTGCTTAACCTTTGCAGGTCAGTCTTGTTCCAGCTCAGCTGTGCTGCTGGATGGGCAGTGCTATCAAAATGCCTTGGTGCTGTTAGTTGGAAGCAGAGTCATTCTGTCTGACTTGCAAGTCTGTATTTGAAGGTAACTCAGAGCCTTCTAGGTGTGAAATTCTGTATATGCATATCTCTATATATGCAAATACTTTTATATACCTATGTGTATGATATATATGCAACAAATGTGGAGTTAATGTTGTGGTAACCTGCTGGCTTCTGAAAGTGAAATGGTGAAAGTGGTGATACTTCATTGTGTCACAGCTTAAAGTAACTTGAAATGTAAATATGTTTTATTTCCCCCTTTTTTTTTGGGAAGGAGGGGGGGGGGGGGGAGGGGGGAATGAGTAACTGCATTTTTTTTGAGGGGGTATTGTTTAAAGTCAGAAAGATTAACATCCTTCTGCACCATGCAGGAGTGAAACAGTTCTTACAGCATCTATGGAGAATGTTTTGCTCATGACGAGGTGTGTGGGGGTGACAGTTCTGACCACACAGCCTTAGGCAGGTGGTAGCATAAGCTTAAGTATGATATATGTGGATGCATATCTGAATAAATCTATCAAGTACAATGTAAAATGGATAATATTTTGTAGAAAATAGCATCAGAATTCAAATGAGATGTGATGGTTGAAAGGTATGAATATGTGAGAATATATCCATAGCTAATTGGATTCTGGTGACTGAATTTCTAAATTAATGCAGTTTTTATTCACCAAATGAAACATTTAAGGTTTCTATTTTTTCCCTTATGTCTATCTCATAATGCAGACCTTAATGAATTATAGTATAGCTGTCATTTGTAAGGCAATGCATCAACTTCCAGGGATACAAATGTCTGTTAACAAATGAATACTTTTTAACCTCCAAAAAATACCAAAAGGGGGGAAAAGGATCTATGAGTTTTGGAAGCTCTTGTGTAAGATCATTTTGAAATATGTGCGTAGAATTCTATCTCTTGCTAGTTATGCTTTATGTTTATAGTCTGAAAATTATTGATTTTTAGTTATTTATTTTTATTGTGGGGACATAATGGTTACATTTTACGAATATTTTGATGTCTCCTGAAACGTAGATTAGAACTAGAAGAACTGAGGTGGCTAGTGCCAGTTGTAGTACTAGAACTGGGCAATAAAACTATGCTAACCTTCAGGCTAGCAGCCAGCTCATGATGGAAATTCTTCCAGTACAGCTTTTATTCCTTCTTGTTCCGTGTCTGAGGGAGCCCTGGCTGGGAATCAAAGGGAGGAAGCTTCAGTGTAATGCAGTCTGTGAAGTTCCAGGTATCGTTGAGTGATGTAATACTGGAGTGCAAAAGCAGGTAGCGTATCGCATATCTTCTAAAGAACCTTGGGCTTGGGGTGGAATTTCAGATAGGATTTGATTTCCAAAGAATTTAGTTTTCAGAAGGCTTAGTTGTAAGGCTTCTTCTGTGTACATTCCTTTATTGATTTTGTACTTTGTGAAATAGAAACTCTTCATGATTTTGTTTTCCTTACAAGGTGCCACGTGTTTACCTTTGTCTTATTATGGCTATACCTTGCACTGAGTGCATGTTACCCTGGCTACCTCCTCCTCACATGTACTCAGATTAGGTTTATATTGTGAGCAAGTGTGTCCAGCCAAGGAAAATGGGCAAACATCCCTGCTGACCTGAGAAGATGGGACTCGGAACTATTTAAGATAAACATTTTAATGTACTCCGCTGTTTTCTGAGAGTCTAACATATTCTGGCAAATCCTGTTGTTCTGGTATTTTTATGTTGCTTTTGATTTGGGGTTGGATCCTCAGCATGCCAAAACAGGGAACATTACCAGCCCCTCTGTTGTTATTACGAGCTGCCATCTGCCTCTGCTGTTAGTTAGTGTCATGGCTCCTACATGTTGTTAGGCCAGGAAGAACTATCCAGCCAGTTAGAAGAGGTGGATTATCCCCTTACTTCATTAAGTGTGGGCTGTATATCTATGTATAAGATATCTATGGTGCCTTGACATTTTAAACTTGCATTGAAATCTATGTAGTAGAATTTCTCATATGTATACTAGCAATTCCTCTATGAAGATGTCACACATCCTTGAAATTTGGAAGCTGCAGTCAGTAAGGAGAGGTGTAATTAAAACATCTTTTTAAGATCCAGTTTCACTGTAGCCGAAATATGCCTTTCCTTTCAGAGCTCTGGCATTCATGCACTGTTTGATATTTTGCTTTTCTCTAATACTACATAAAGGAAATACCTCATTCTTGCAGCCATTACATTTGACCTGTGCGACCCTCTTTTGAAATAAATTTGATTGTAATGTGGTGTGCTGTTCAGATCAGAATAGGTCATTTGTGTAGTGTGGAATAGGACTGTACTGCCTTTGTTCTTTTGGTGTCTTTCATAGTTGCGTTACATTAAAATTCATATGACACAATTTTGTACTGTGCTGGCTGTGCTCATAGCTGAAACTTTTTTGTATCAGATTGGAATCCCTTTGTTGCCTCCTAATAAACTAAGCTGCAAGGATTTCATGCCTTGTTGAAGTGCTGTTTCCTAAAAGAAAAACAATTTGATGTCACATTAAATTAAAATTTAAAAGTCCAATTAAAAATGAGTGTTGTGTCACTTCGATTGTCTTGTTATGACCCAAATCAACCTTTGAAGACTCAGTCTTTTTGTTTGTTTGTTTTTGTCTTATTTTTGGTGCACTTGGGCTGGAGAACAAAAGAATCCTATTTAATGGAAATTTTCACTCGGTGAATAAATACTAGGGTTTATGTGTTTCTACATACTGAGTAGAATTATTTCCTGATTTGTTCAACTTATACCCTAATTCTGCTATCCAAAGAGAAAACTGTACCTACCAGTCAGTCTTGATTGAGTAATAAATAATAGGTTGCTCTTAGTCACCAAACGAAAAGTTTTACTTTCTATTTCTAACCATACTTTTAAATCATTATGAGGAGCTCTCTGGAGAGGAACATAGTGTTTCTCCTCCTGCCCTTAACCCTGACTTCAATCAATCAGTGCTATCAATGTTATGAGTGTGAAGCTGTGATTGCTGCCGAGTTATTCCTGAAATAGCGCAGTTTGCATGTTTTACAGGATCCTGATGTTTATTTGTTGCTATGTGTGTATTTAGGGTGAAGAAAGTGAAAGGAGCTGCCAAATATCCCAAGTCCAAAATCGTATATTGACCACAGTGGCTTTGCAATGAGGTTGAGATGAATGCAGAGGGCAGAGCAAAGGTTCTCATTTGAGTTTCCATAGCACGAGAAGTAAACAAACAAATAGAAAAACACAAGCTAGCAGTGAAGCCTAGGATGGATTTCCTTTCCATAGGTTATTTTGTGATATTTTCTGTGGCAAATCTGCTGATACTTTCTGAAAATATTGAGAATGGCATTTTAAATACATACTAACATGTGATCTGAAGTGTGCATTAGCATGAAAATAATTCAAGTGAAACTTTAAAAAACTAATTCCTATTTGTAATTAATTTATTTTAGTTTGAGTGAAGCTTCAGACCTACAGGATTTAGATGGCAGATTGCTTTCATGTAAAGGAGTTCATTTTTCATGCTAGTTCTAGACAACCTAAGGTAGAGAATTAAAAGGATTTTGCTGTAATCCATTAAGGACACTAGTCACATTTACTACTTAATACTGAAAGTATCATTTTAAATACCAGTAATTACTGCCTTCAGTACTTTTTTTGTGCTACAGTTACATGAAGGTTTTGCAGAATTAAATGGAAAACATATGGATTTCCAATTAGGTTATTATGGAAAGAACAATCATTTTGAGCTTTGGAGTAGTTCTTATTGATTAAGTGCATTGTGCAGCAAATGGAAAGAACTGTGTTGCAGCCACTGTAAAGAAGAAGAAAATGTCCATTTTTTTTCTTTTTCTTTGCTAATCTCTGCATTTAAAGAAACTTGTGAGCCAGACTTGTATTAAGTGCTTCTGAGTTTGCTGTTTCCCAGTTGCTTCCCTTGATGTGTTTTTTCACTTAATTCTCCAGAGGTCTGATAGCCAAGTATCTGTAAACTTTGTAATGGATGGTACCTATTTAAAGGGACAAATAATTTCTCTCTTGCAGCTAGCACGTTGCTTCCTTGTTACCAATGGATTATAAATGCTTCTATTTTACCCTTTTGTTTAATATCATTAGCCTCAGTGAGATTATACCTTAGCTGTATGAAGATTATGCCAAGTACTGTTTGTAGGCTTGACCTTCTTCCCTTGTCTATGTTGAGATGGCAACATTTTATTTGCATTTTGTCTCTCTTGTGGGATGATGGCCTTTTGGTTTTTCGTTTAGCAGGCTGTCATTTTTGTTCAATGATAGACAATAAAGACCTGATCAAAGACCCTGAAGTCAATTTAAAGAAAGCCATTAACTTCCATGGCTTTGGCTCGGAATCCAAGAGGGAACATTAGCCGGATGCATACAACACATTTTTTGTTGTTGTTGTAAAATGCCCTTCAAATACTGCTCAAAGGAGTTGTCCTTTCACAAATCAGTTATTATGGAAGGATCGTTCTCAACGAATCCTTGAAATGCACAAGGAATTATTCATGTCATTCCAGTAGTGACTTTTCTTTCTAGTTTTTTGAAATAATCTTGCTTCAAATCATTCATTCAGATTTTTGCAAGCAGTGCAAAATGCTTTATAGCGGTTGCCTGGCAACAACATATTCAGGCAACAGCATATGGGAACCAGTTGTTAGTTATACATTTATATATATAGCTGTACAGAGAGAATTCATTTTAGATAGGTACTAATGAGAAATTCTTAAGAACAACAAAAGAAGGCATTCTATGGAATGCTCTTAATTCTTTTAAGGACAAATAAATGTTTTTGTGTGTATCATAACCTCTAAAGTTTGTCTTTTTTATTTTAGGTTGTGTGAAAGATCTGGTAGTTTACCCTCTTCATAAATGCCACAATACTGTTAATAGACTCAAACGCAGTCACAGCAAGACATGTAAAATATTCTTCACCTTCAACAAAGAAGAGTACTTTAATATGTATGGATACTGATTGATATCCCTTGGTCTATAAATTAACAATGTGCTTAAAGCACAGCCTGGCTACTTTACCACATAGTGTAACCTCTCAGATCTGTTAGATTTAAAATAATAATTGTAAATGCTGCACTGCATTTTGCATATTTAATCTATTCAATTTGCTTTAGCATTCAGAAGGATGCTGGTTTTGTATTTTAGTTGACTGTTGTTTTGTTGAAAACTTTTTTTCAGATAAAATATACATTTCAGTTCTAAACACTGTGAGATGTCTGCACTTCAGTCAAGAAGGATAAAGGAGGAAATAGTTTATTTGCTGTAGGACAAATTTGCAAGCATAAAGACAAGTTGAGGGAGAGCAGTTGTATGTAACTGTACCTTAACACTTTCATATTGTGTAAATTCTTTCTGTGTATCAGTGCTATTTCACTATTCAGAACATATACTTATGCATCAAATTTGAGAAGGAAATTTGTATGTTTATTGTTTATTGCCATTAGTAAGTGATTTATAGAACTAAAATCCTAGTACATGTTGAGAGATTTCCAGACACTGAGATTTTCAGCTGGTGTGAGAATGGAATCTGCTGACTGCAGGAGTACTTTCACTGATTAGGGTAGGCAGAGTCTTGCTCAAAAAGCTAGGACTAAACTGTGAAGATTTTACAGATGAATGCTAATTTTGACATCTACTTAGAAAATACCGAAAAAAAATGATGTAGTCTGTGAAGTTCTAAAGAAATATCCTTTTCAGTGAACACCACTACTAAATAAATCTTCCATATTTTGCAGTGTTTTTACAATTGTGATGTGAAATGTCATTGCTGACCTACTGAGAGACATTATAGGACCATGCAATTAGAGCCCCAAAGGAATTACTGCTCACTGTACATAAATTGGGATAATAATTAATGGAAGTGTGTAAATCTTCTAAACTATAGCTTGCTCTTCTCTCTATCCAGCTGTCTCACTGGCCCTTACTGTTCCTGCTTGTTACCCGGACTGAACTTTGGAAAGGTGTGGTTGTTAGTCAGGAATTAGAAATGCACAATATTGATTAGATCTGAAGAAATAGATTACAGACATCCCATCTTGTGCAGGAACGCCTTTTCAGCTTGTTTCCACTACTTGTTCATAGCAAAAAGAGCTACTAGAGAAGTTTAATATCAGAGGTCTTTCACTGTGGTATAACCCTGTAAGCACTTTTGAGCAAGAAGCTCACTTTAGTTCAAGTACTTTCTGTTCTTTATTCTTGGAATATGATTTTAGACACTATTAATCTGAGGTCCTCTCCCCACAGACCCAGTTGATGCATCATTTCCTTTCATTTCTCTCAAAAATTTATTTTTCTAGCCTAAAGAGAACCTATGAAGTCATACAAAATAATAATAAAACCAAATTTTCTGAAGAAGTGGTCATAATTATTTCTTTTATACTGGACCTAGAAAGAGGAGACAACATTTGTAGCTGATATTTAGGCATTATTCTGATAAATATAGTTTATTATCATTGTTCTTTTTGTTTTTCATTTGACTAGTTGTAGAGAAAGAAATCTTAGATAAAATGCTTACTTGATATAGTGAATGTGTCATTAGCTCAAACGTGATGAGAGAGTATGAAAAAGTGCAACATATGAGGCCTTACTAAGAATGGAGAGATTTTCCATTTTAACTTAAGTTGATGTGTTGTTATTAATTGCTAGTTTAGTGTGACAATAAGAAGATACTTTTACATGACACTGTCTTGCTGATTGAGGTAATTTTTGTTAATGCGGTTAGAATACCAGTACTTTTTACAATAATTATTTTTCTTTTTGAAACTGTACTTTTAAGCTCTTTCTGTGTATACCTCAGCAGGATGTACTTCCCAGAGCAGAAAAGAACTGTGTTTTTAGCACAATAAAAACAATCAATAGCTATTTACTCCTTTCAGCTGCTAAACGCATTCAGTTCTTTCTGAGTTCTGTATCAGACAGTGAAGCTTCTCATAGGAAAGAATCCTTAATGAATGTGAATTTTGCCATTATGCAAGGTGAAAAATGATATCAGTCATATTGTGTACTCTTATGTTAATGATTCTTGCTTTTGAATTATGTGGAGTTAACTCATTGTCTGAGGGAGATTGAGACTGCACCTGGAATGACTTAAGCTTCATATCTGAGAATAAATTTCTTCTGAGTATCAAACTGGTACTTGATGCTTGGTATTATGCTCAAAGAGTTACATACTGCTACTGATAACCCTGCAATGGCTGAGAGTTATGGAGATACAAATGCAAAAAGAAATTCTTTCTAGGTGAGCTTCTTTTTGCCTTACAGGTGAATAGCATTTTTTGTGTATATATGTGTATTCATAAAGAACAACAATATTTTAGCAATAGAGCAAGAAAGGTAATTTTCCATAATTGTAACAAGAAGAGTAGTTAAACAAAGCATACTTTTTTTTCTGTTTTCTTTGTATCTTAAATTACCTTAGGGTTTTTGGAGCTCTTTGTGCTGTTAATTAAATAATCTCTTTCTAGAAAAGAGATCTTTGTGCTTGTGCAAAGAATTGTGTGTGAGAAGAGTTAAATTTTAGTCTTTCTCGGAGATATAATTTGTAACCTTGAGCACTTTGCTTCATTTCAGACTTAGACTTATTCTCAATTACACTAAACCTAGTGTTATGCCACATACATTGCATCTAAAGCTGAATTAAGGCTCCTGATAGTGCTATCAGAGTGAAGAATACTGTTTGATTAAATGGGAAACAGGCTTTCTGTGCTATCTACCTACACTTTTTGAGTTTTATAAAATATCTCTTTTTAGAGTCAGGACTTGTTCATATGGCAGAGGATTTGTTGTTTTTTAATATACCTGAGGAAAATATATTCTTTTCTTCCTCAGATTTTATTGATACAAGTAATTGCTTGTCAATTTTCATGAGAGAAGCAGATGTCAGTACCAGAAAAGCAGGGAGATCTGAAGCTGTTAACTTGGATGGGGCTCTTGTCTTTCTCACCTTATCTGATGCACAGTTTCAGCACAAAATCTGAAGTCTTGAATGATTTAACTTTTAAAAGTAGTTATCACTGAAAATGCTAAAGGTACAATTATTCACATCTTATCTGTCAGAACAATTCTGAGATCTGAAGCTGGTCCGTGAGGCAATTTAATAACTGCTAGAGTTACTGATCTGCATTTGCAGATGTAAATGTCTGGTTTCAGACTTGCATCAATGAGCAGTATTTGTCAAATGGAACAATCTCATTAAAAAGTGGAGTTAGTGGTGTTCCTAAAGGAACTTCATTTTGTTTTTGTTTTTGTTTTTTGCTAGTGAAGTGGTTGGCCATGAAAGACATGGGGGTTTTCTTATCTCCAGATCTTATGAGTTGCATACTCTTCCACAAAACAATTGAAAAACCTTTTATCCTCCAGGTTCATGTAAATCTTTCTACTTAGTAATACTAAGTTGCACATTTCACCCATAAATGTCTTGGAGTTTGCCATCTCTACAAGTCAACACAATAGGTATGTCCCAGAAACTATGAAGTCTCAGAGACCCATCCCTTTGGTACTGTAGAAATACATGTTCCCAATGTCAAAGCACTCATACATTGTCTTTCAAGGAAATCTATCTATGCAGTTTGTGTAATAATAATAATTAAAAAAAAGCAATTACAAAGTTGTTTTGCAAAAATAATTATGCAAGATCTTTAAAAAAAAAAAAAAAAAAAAAAGTTACCTAAACTATTGTTTGTTCAGAGTACTAATGCCGACATGATCCCTTTCAAATGAAGCATTGTAATAGTTAGTATTGTCAAGGCACTGGTTTGCTTTTAACCAGAGAGTCTTTCTGCAGACCTTTGAAATCGCTGTAAGATTTGTGTCCACTTTAGCCAGGTCTTAGCTCAAAGGAGAAGGTTTTAAAGGTACTGGCTGCCTTCCCTATCATATTGCATATTGGTTGAGCATATCCTCAAGCTGTGTCAAGACACTTTGGTAGTAATACGTTTAATGAAACCTAAGCTCTTCATCATATTACTTTTTTTTTCCCCCAATAATTAAATATTCTTATTTATTTATTTTAAATAATGAAAATGGCGATGTAAACCCATCCCAATGTAAAGGGAAGGGAAATGTTAAAAATAAGCAAAAACACTGCTTTTTTTTTCTGCATCGCAAATATGTAGTTGATCTAGACCAACTGTTTCTGGCATATATAATTGTTTTGTTAAATCTTGCTTTTCTGTGTAGGTACATATTTATTTGCTTCTGACAGTTGGTAAGATCTAACATTTTTGCATTAAATGCTGTGCAACAGGCAAAAATGTTCATCAGCAGTAAATCTCCATTTACATCTAAAAGTTATCTTGCTATGTGAATTATTGAAAGTGAAATCTACAAAACACTGAGATCTTACTTCACATACTGGAACAGAATTTCTGATAGCAGCTACTGCTGACAGTGGTGTGATATGTATTAAAAATATACATACATATCTATCAATATATAGTAGAAGGAATAAAGAGCAATACCAAGAAAACTAATTGGCGTATTCTGTTGTCAACAATTTCTGGTTGAAATTGTTTTTATGTTTTCAGAGTTCCTAATGAATTCAAAGATTGTGTAATTCTTGAAGACAGTATAATACATAAAGACTCAGTTTCCTTAATAAAAGACACTGCATGGTACAGGACTTGCCCAAGACCCTGAAGCCAGGCAAGGTATTGTTACATCATTGCTATTTTAGAAGATTGAGGTTACTGGAACAATTGACATGAATGACTGGGAAGGATCATTAGATGTAACTATTTTCAAGTACTTCTTTGAAATGAAGATACCTAGAAATTGTGAAAGAGAGACAAAGTAATAACAATTGCCAACAGAGAATATTGGTAACACCATATTGGATTTGGGTGTCCGAGATACTGTCAAGGCTGAAGCCACAAAATGAGAAACTGGAGTAGTTAGATGAGGTATATAGACAGCGAGAAGGAAACCTATAGTAGCAAGAATCGTGCTGCATTTATTTGAGGATTAATGTTAGTCTAGCAGTTTTCACTCAGTGTTTGGATGATATATTGCTTAAGGATTATTTTGGACTGGAGAAGAATATGTACATATTGACTTTGTATCTATTTTCTAGACTTCAAAATATTTTGTAAATGCTATTTTCACACAATCTTATCAAAATGAAATTTGTGTCCTTAGTGAGCCCAGAGGCTAGATATATTTCAACATCTCTTTAGAAATATATTTTCTAGAACTTCTGATGTCAGAAAACAATTTTTTTTAAAATTTCTTTTTTAAAACAAACTTTGTTTCTGCTGTTTCTCTATAATAGTATTCTAAGGCTTATGTTAATATATCTTCTAAAAAAAATATTCCAGGTGACTATCTTTTCCCCTGCAATCTGAACAAAGAATTGAGTTTAAAACTGTAGTGAGACGATGCTGCTCGTTCTTCAAAATTTTTCTCTTTTCCCCCTGTCTTCCTGCTTCTGTCTACCTGAAACATTTCCTAGACCATTTTGTAGGTAAATAATTGATTTTCTGATAGCAAATCTTGAACTTTCCCTTAATCTGCAAATTACTGAAGAGTAAATACCCGTTCTTATTTAAACAAACACAGTCTGCAATATACATAATTGATTTACTTGTGCTAATTAAAAAGACTTCAACTAATGGGCTGAACATCTCTTTGTCAGTAGAAAATCATATGAAGAAAAACAGCTTCTCCCTGGTTGTGTCAGGGTTTTTAGTCCAGAAGAATGTGTAAAAGTTTTAAATGATATTGATTTGCATTGACGTGAGGTGTATCCCAGAGCTGTGTTCTCCCTGATGCTTATGGCTGAGCAGAATGTACAATAGATAAACTGAGTTAAAACAAAATATTTGAAATGGGAAAATGTTCTTTCTACTCTGTAGCTCTCCAAAGTTAACTTTAAAGCAAAACTGCTCCCTGTGTAGCTTTTAAGATGATCACAACTGGTACTGAAAAAGGAGGAAGCTAAACAAGCAATACTTGATTACTAAGAGTACTTTAATTTTTGTTTATCAGTAGAGTCTGTTCAGTACATCAGGCTTGCAGTGAAACTGCATAGAAATACAAAAGAAAGGTGTTTGTGAAAAAATGGCCAAATTTGCCCTAGACTGTTCAAATGGCTTGGAAAGTTTTGTAGATTGTACACATCAGTCACAAAGCTCACCATGAATATGAATATTTTAGTCAAGTTTTATTTAGTCCTTTGTTTCAGCAGTTTCATAGAATTCTATCAATCCCCTGAAATGGCATTAAAAATTAAGCTGAAAAGTAAGTTCCTCGTTTTTAATATTTTCTTTTGGGATAGGTAGATTAATATGTTTAAGAAAGTGTTAATAAATGAGATTTGTTCAGATTTCTTTTCATCTTTTTCATAGAATTGTTGAGGTTGGGAAAGACCTCCAAGGTCATCTAGTCCAACTGTCTGCATAACACCACCCTAAGTACTCCATCCACCCCTTAACATGCTGAGATGATGACTCCGCATCTTCCTTGGACAACCTTTTCCAATGACTCACCACACTTTCTGGGAAGAAATTTTTTCCTAATTGTCATGGTTTTATGGTCTTCGATATTCCACATCATAACATCATGTAGTGTTCTGATAATTAAAGTGTTAATGCCCCAATTCTATACACCAAAGAGAAGCAACTACATTCCCTAGAAGACTTTTCACTGTGCTGTTATTATTCCTGCACAGGGGGAATGCACATTAGGTGGTGGAGGGTCATCTGATGCTCTCTGGCTGTTCTTTGGCTTTTCTCTTCAACGATCTTCTCCTTCATCTCTCCTTGCTGCTGCCCATCCTGACTGTGCACACTACATCAGTATTACTGTAAGGTCTACAGCTTAGTCTCTCATTGTATCTGATTAATTAGCTTTGATTCTAATTATCTTGCATTCTGATACCATATTTAGTAAATTTGTTTCTTCTCGGATTGTTGTTGCTTTTAAAGTTATTTTGGGGTCCACTGTTTTTCTCCTCTGGAGGCGTGGATTTTGCAAAATCCCTCTGCCCCACTAGTCACGGTACTGGGCTGAACCAGCCCGTAAACCATTGACACTAATATCCAATCTCCTGGCACAACTTGAGACTATTCCTTCTTGTCCTATTGCTAATTACCTGGGATAAGAAGTCTCCCCTGAGCCTTTTCTTCTTCAGACTGAACAATCTCAGTTTCCTCAGCCACTCCTCATAAAACTTGTGTTCCAGACTCTTCATCAGCTTTTTTGCTCTTCTTTGGACATGCTCCAGGACTTCAATGGCTTTCTTGTAGAGAGGGGCCCAAAACTCAACACAATACATCAGGACAGGGGGATGATTGCCCCCCTGGTCCAGCTAACTGCACTATTTCTGACAAAAGCCAGGTGCTGTTGGCCTTCTTGGACACCTGGGCACACAAGTTCATCTGAGTTCATCATCCCCAAAAAGATGGGACCCAATGCCAACGGTTGGGGAATACCACTCAAATCAGAATTAGGAGTGTTAAAAAGCCCAACTTCCAAAACCTCAAGTTGAAATTCTTGTGTGATATTTTGTTCTTTGGACCAGATGCCTTAAGCATAGGCTGTTAATCCCTGTGCCCTAGTTACAGCAATTAAGGTTCATGAAATATAAATTTTGTTACTTATGCATCTCGGTTTCTTCTTTCTTCCATTTCAGAGTTAGTCTGAAATATTAATGATCACATTTAATGCCCTCTATTATATGAATTGTTGTAAGTATTGCACTCTAGTTATCTTCAGATGCAGTGAATGACATTTTCTAACACTTAGACTTGAATGAGTATTATGGTGGTAAAGAAAACTGACTTTAATATTGCAGTTTCTTGTAGGCCTGCCTCTGTCTGCAGTCAGTAAAAATGCTGAAGTTGTTCAGCTCTTTGGAACACCACAGTTCTGAACTGTTGGTGATTCGTAGTGCAGCAGCAACTGGAAATGCCAAATAAAGTTGTGGCTGTGGTCCCTGCTTGGAGGAGCGTGTGCTCCTGGGGCACAAAAACTCTCCTCAAAAACAAAACTTCATTTTAAAAAAAATTTTTTTTTTTCACTGAAATATTCATCTCTCTACCATCCGTTTTTGCCTATTTTTATCTATGTAAACATATTTCCAAAAGTTCGATCTTAATAATTCTCTCACTTGGTGATTAGTCAGGTCACTGTCAAAGCGCTCGTGTTATGTGATTTTTGTTGGAACTGGGGAAGATATTTGTAGGGCACGAAGATACAAACACTTGGAAAAACAGTTTGGTTTAGATATTTGAAAATTGAAAGCAATAAAAGAAGTACTGTTTGTACAGCAACAGGTATAGTGATGTGTGGGATGCACTTCTCTTATGTAAACACAAAAGCTCCCAAATGAAAAATTCATGGCCTTGGAGAGTGCTTTTTTTCCTTTTCTAAGGCAAAAGCATATGCCACAGTAAAACAGTTACATCTACTTTAATGGGGCTGGGGAAGAGGCACTTAACTGTTCTTCTGCAAGAGGAATGAGTTAATAAACTCGACGTGCAATCTGTCTCTGCTGTAGCTTTTGGCACACAGCAGCCCTAATTGGTTGAAGCTATTGGGGCCTTAATTGCTGATTTTGCAGTACTGCCATGTTTACTGATAAGGTTTAATGCAAGCTAAAATTTGTTAACTAGAGAGAAACAGTCACACTTGCACCAAGAGTGTGAGGACAAACAGCAGACTTTGCTGTAGTACCAAATGACAATGAAGTATTGCAGCATGTGGCATTGTTAGATTTCCTGTTTCAGGGTATTGAAACTGAGCAGAAGAGCAGGAAAATGCTCCTGAGTTAGACATTGCAAAGCTATTACTGAAACAAGTTTGTGGTGGGAGTGCTAGCTTGATGTTTGCTTCACTGATTCATGTGACTTTCAAATATATATATATATATATATATTCTCCTGAAGGAGGGCAGATGCAACTCTTAGGTTTGCATAGAGCAAGGAGATCTGGGATCTGGGGTGTGTAAAAGGAGAAATTCCAGTAGTGTCTGGCTGGCTAAGATGATCTACATCAATAGTTTCATCTTTCTGATATTTAATTTCGGCTTAATGTCAAAGTTTATTTATTAAGCTGTGGTTTCATTCAGGTTTCTGAATATGACAAAGGCTGTGTGCTAAATAGAGGACCTTTGAATTAAAAGTTTGAAACCTTAGGCCTTAAAATGAGATATTCTAGTGTTTATTTTTAATGCACTATTATCACATTGTAATTCAGTAAACTTTTAAGCTATTAACCCGCTATTCCTGAACTATGTTAAAATCATTTCTATTCATATTTGAATTTTATATAATACTAATAAAAATACCCAGAAGGTAAAAAGAAAAATAAATTTAAATGTGTCTTGTGTTAATAGCGTAGCATAGTATTCTCAAATTGTGAGATTTTTTGTGCCTTGAAAATGTTTTCTTGTATTGAATACATAGCTTGGAACAGAGGGAACGTAAAGTGATAGATGGGTGAAAAAGAGAAGATGGTGTGAATACCTCTTGAAGGTTTTTGTCTTTTTTTTTGTCTTCACCTTTAATACTCGGCCCTGTATTGAAAGAGATATGGTTTTTTTTATTTGCACATGATTAAGATGTATCTTCTTTTCTTAATGGTCTGTAACTTGAGGGTATTCTGTAAGCCATATATGTCATCTTACACAGGTCATAAGATGTGTATTAATCAACATAACTGAATGTGTACAGAAGAGCACATAGTTGAAGAACAGAATGGCAGTGCTTTAATAAAATGTTTATTAATGCTCAGAAGATGAGGAATGAGGCATGTTCATCAAACATAATAAGACAAATAAAGCAAGTATTATATTATTTTTTTCTGTGGTTTAAATTGAACTTATGTCTGACTCTGCTTGCAGACTTGGAATCCACATCAAACATGCTAACATAATAGATGTGTCTATTTCAATTAATTGCTTATAATGATTGTAGATTTTCTATACCCTTTGAAAAATGTTGATTCATACAATATACTCTATTATGTAAATTGTAGCTCTGTACGGGCCTTAGATGGTAAAAATGTAGGTATGAAAAAGGAAAGATTTTTATTTTCTTGTAATATACACAAGTGGTGGGTTTTGAATTTCTTCATTGTATTGTATCCTTTGCAGACGCCCATAGTGCCGAGTAGTTCAGCCTTGAAAGACTGACAAAGAATAAAATAAGATAGTCATCAGCAAAACTATTTTCCACAGATAAATGCATTCCAAACTGAAGTCAAGAGTGGCTGAATCTCTCAGTGCTTTTAAAAACATCTGAAGTTCACTGGTGCAGCTATAAGAATGGATTTCGTCTTGCCAAACTGTTCAGCAAACTCTTGTGGCTATCCGCAGAACGTATAGTTTTTTTTTTTTCATTAAGCATGTATGATTCAGGACCTATTATCCTATTATCCATAGATGCAGATAAATGTACCTGAATTTTAGTAAAATTTGAACAGTGTGGTACGTCCAAAAAGCTCTACAGAAAATGTGAGTGTCATTCTGAAACTGCAGTGGCAATGTTGCTAATCTGTGGTCTCTTTGCCTGTTTGTGTACCTCATTGTGGGGAGAAAAGAAAAAAAAAAAAAAAAAAAAAAAGTTACTTTAATTCCTGTTGCTGAGAAACAAATATCAAAATGCGTGTGCTCTGTTAGCATAGAAAATGGTTGTTAGTCAAATAGCAGTGACAGCAAAATTATGAATTTCCTGCAGCTTTTTCCTTTCAATTCATTAAAGTGTGAAGAGGAGAAAGAAAAGAAAAACTGGAAAACAAACTACCATGTTCTTGATCTGGGTAACACCGCTGCAGAAATATCAACTCTGTTATGTCCTGTCCTAACTATCTGATCTGGATGTGCATACTAACCGTATGCTCATGTTTTAAATTTAATATTCTACCAGTAATTTTAATATCACATCTTACTGTGTGAACTTCATACAGGGAATTGCATCTGCAGTGACTACGCTTTAAATAATCATTACTTTTATTTAATCTCCTATTCCAATTATTCTCTTTTGACAGCTTCTTCCACTCATATTTTAAGCAGTGATATGGAATTAAAATTTTGTAAGTTGAGAATAACACTTCAGAAGCATAAAGCATTGTTTTTATCTTCATGTGAGCGTATATTATTTTAGATATGGTGTTTTTACTACCTGCTACCATACAGAAATAGCCTATCCAAGAAAAAGTGAGATATTTCTATCCCTTTTTCTTACTAGCAAATCGAACTTCTGAAATTTACAATTTGTATTCTAATATGCATTAAACATTGTGGAATAATGCATGGTATTTACTGCTTTCTGTTCTATTCTCTGTTAGAAAGAACATTACCAGAAGCTTTGTGATGTAGTAACCTTAAGAACATGGCTTAGAAGTGCACATTGTCTAAATAAATGAATATGAAGGTGTAAAAGAACCAAAGTATGACTGTCTGTTATTATACTGAAACTGTGCAGAACCACTCAGTTTGTCAGGATTAACAAATTGCATAGCAATTACTTTTTCCAGTAATGATATACTTCTTATAAAACTATACTTTTTCTTACTCTGAAATAAAAAATGAAAGAATTATTTTGCTATTATTCCTTTCTTTTCTTCAATCAATAAATGGCTCTACCAAACTACTAGCATGTTGTTGTCATGGTGACTACATTTGATTGAGGACTCTTGGGGTGATTTGAGTAAGTAGTTGAGGTGTTTGCAGATGGAGGAGGCTCTTCATAGGTTGTTTTTGCTTTTTGTTTTTCCTTTTGTAAACTCGGAGGAGTGTGGATAATGTCTCTAATGCAGATATTTATGTATTGCATGTAAATGTTGCATTCATATGTGATTAGTTATAACAGTATTTATTAATTATAACAGTAGTTATACTGTTGCTAGATCCGATTGTACTTATTTTGAGTATGTTCACAGTGAAATCCATTTGACTAAAAATTCTTTCTGTCTTTAAAAAGCGATTAGTTAAATAATATAACCTGAACATAATAAAATAGATGTATTTAGGAAGAAAAAAAAATGTTAATAGAAGTAGATGCATGAAAATGTCCATTCCTCAGTTTCTTCTAAAATATTTCCTTACTGTGCTTATCTAGTGTGTTCTCTATTATTTGTGTCTGACATTTGCTAATGACAAACAGAAACAGTGACAACTTATGTTCATTTCTATCATCTACATCTAATGTGATGTTATGCAATGAAACGTGGAATAGATTGGCTGCTGCTAATAAACTTGACTTTGTATTTTGGTTGGCCATTTTCTAAAGTATGTGTTGCAACTTTGTATCGCTATATGATGATTTAGTTTTCTTTAAAGAAGAAATCTTTGATACTAATGTAACATACAAATGTGATAGTAGATTTGCTGCACAAGTGTTGAAGCACAGTGGTTTAAATTTGAAGTTGTTGGCTATATGTGGCATTTATTTTATTAATAATTTTATTGTTGTGACTGGAAATCATTGAACTGTGAAATTTCAGATAGTTGACCAGTCGCATTTGAAAACATGTCTGAACGTGTGCTGTCAGTTCTTGTTTTCAAAGAAGGTAAAACAAGCCCAGGATCTTCCAGTTCAGTGATGCTAATCATATGTGGCCAAGATAGATACAAGGCAGAAGTAATAGGGAAGATGATTCCATGCTTTAGTTTGATGTTTTTGTGCACTCTTTACTACCTAAACTAAAGCAATTCAACAGACATCTGTGATGAATAATAGAAAATGAGCAGCTATATTTTGTGTTTTAATCTCAAATTCTCTGAATCTTTTCTGGCTTAAGCATCTGCTGTCAGTGCTGTCGAGTCAGCAGCTTGTTTCAATTCAAATGTTCTAAACTCTGAAAATTAACTATCCTGCTTCTATTTGCCCCACAGAAGGAACTTCTGCTGGCATAGTACCCTTTTGTTTTACCTCTGATCTTAATACTCTTCTATTATGACTACCTAGGCTTCTGTCTTCAGATATTTAGTTCTGTCCAAGGTCATATAACCCTAACTTCCCAAGCCTTAGTGGCAGCTGGGAAACTTCATTTGGCAATATGACTATTTTACCTTTGGGCTCAGGGAATGTCAGCTCTCTGTTTAAGCTTTGCTCTTTACTAGTACATTCTCCACTGGAGACCTAGAAAATTGTAGCTGGTTAAGATTGTACTTCTTTTTGTTTCATTCCTAACAACATCAAACTGCCTGTTTGTCAGTGTTGTTAATTCCCTTTTCCCTAACAAGAGGAGAAACTGAGGGGATGCATAAATCACAACTAGTATTGCTTAGAGCACCTTTTTTCCTTTAAGTTATTATTTATAAAACCAAGCAATTATTGTCGATAGCAGAGAACAATTCATACAGCACGCTTATTCATTTGTTTACAGAGAGTACTTGGTGCCTGCTGGTAGTTAGTTTGCACAGTAACTTTGCAGAGCTAGTCTGGCTGGATAGCCGGAAGCAGAGGGCTGCCCTAGCATACCATGAGCTTCTTGGTTTGTGATCAGAAGGACTTCTCCTCTCCTTAGGTCTGTATATGGTGCTGTAGTTTTGGTTTTCATATAGCTGCCTTCTAGGATGGGTTCTGAATTGTTCAACCAGGTGTTGGTGTGTGCCCCTGGCCTTTTCTTTCTGACACATGTTTGGTGTTGCTTATGTATCATCTTCGGCAGTCTCAATGGGATGGTCGACCTCCAGAGCTTGGCAGTCTTATCAGAAGCTTTCACATGCTACTTTGTCAGCACTGTTAGGGTTGAGAAGCATTTCCTCTCTCTGTCCACTTGTTTTCTAGTAACTGCTTTCTATGTTCAATCTTCTAGATACTTTTAGAGCCCTGTCACACAGAGGCAATATAAAAAGGGCCATAATGGCATCCAGGAAGACACCTGGGTTGATTTGCTGCTGTGTAATCTCTATGAGTGATGGCTGACATCTTTATCTCAAGCTGCATGATCTTACTTGACTCTTTGTTGCATTTTGTTCTGTCACTTCTTCTCTGTCTGGCTTTTCAGTCATAATCATCAATATTAGATTAAAACTGAATGGAGAGATTCCACAGAGGGAGTCTTGTGCTAAGTTGAGGGGACAGTGAGAATACAAGCCATTCTAAGTAAGAGAGCACCAAGATCCTTATTTTTAAGTGCAGAAACTTGATAGAAGTTGGTTTTAAAAATTCAGAAGCTGTGGCTGCTCATTAAATACTGCACTTTAAGTGTCCTCTTTAGAGCTGTTCAGCAAAATGCACTGTGTATGTCTTTATTTTTTGGCTCTGTGTTTCTGCAGTGGTACTGTACTGATGAAGAAGCAGGAGGCTGATTGAGCACATTATAACACCAGTGTGTGTAAGGTTTGAGAAGGTTTAGACATGCGGACTTGCTCAAAACAGTAAACATTTTGCACACAAGTCTGCTAAATAGACCTCCTGATATCTGAATAGGAATTAGCTGAATGTTTCTCTTTATTCATAACACTTGTTGAGAAGTTTGTTGCCTGACTGAATGTGCATTCATATTTTTGAATATAAAAGCATTTTTGTCCTTTTACCGTAAAGTCTGTCTCTTTTCAAACCTGAGTGAAATGCTGATTTATTAAATGAACTCTTCTTTCAGTTACTTATTATCATTTATTTTCTAATTAAGTTTGAATAGTTGAAGTTATTAAAGGACAGCATTTGACATTGACAACTACTCAATGTTGCAATTGAGTTAAAAATGATAATTTCATGTTGCAGTGCAGAACAAAAGGAAAAGTACTATTATGAATAATGGAGTCTTATAAAGAACATCTGAACAGTCATGGCTGAAGTGAGAGACCGACAGGAATGCAGTAAAGGAATATATTTCATTTCACAAAAATGACCTTAGACAAATTGTCAAGTGCAATTTAACTGATGCAAAAAACTCTTTAAAATTTGTCTCTGTAACTTTGCTTAGGAGGCCATGTATAGGACACAGTGAGAATTTCACCTATCTAAAGCATTTCTGAATTGTCAGTCACTGCAGTAACAATGTGTCATATTGATTTGAAATCACTTTAGTATGTGCTATGACAGAGGCTTCCTCCGTGCACATTTTTCGCAATTTTTCTCATGACTTCAGTAGAGAAATCAACTCCAGAGTGACAGGAGATATGGGTGGTTTAGAGTTGGATGCTCCACCCTCTAAGAAAAAAGGAAGATCCTGATTTCAGTCTGAGGATTTTATGTCTTTTTTTTTTTTAAAAAAAAAAATTTATTTTTCATTTAAAAAAACAAAACAAAACAAAACACAAAACATAAGATCACCTAGATTGATACAGTACTTTAGAAATGATGCTATTGTACTCCTGGTTCCAATACAAGTAATATATTAAATTATGGCTGAAGTGCTTTCCTTATACTGTTTGGTCTTTAATCTTTTTGTCAAAGGTAGGAACATGTAGATATACTCTCACACTCATTCAGACCAGAGAACTTACTAAATAAGGCTCTAACAAAATTAAATTATATATGTGTAAGGCTGGCTGTCTAATGTGTGTCAATTTTTATGACTGGAGAAGGCTCCAGGAAAACCACATATTTCAATATTTGAAGGGAGCATATAAACGGGAGGGGGAACGACTGTTTTCAAGGATGGATAGTGATTGGAGAAAAGGGAATGGCTTTAAACTAAGATGGGAGGTTTAGGTCAGATATTAGGAGGAAATTTTTCATGCAGAGGGTGGTGAAGCACTGGAACAGGTTGCCCAAGGAAGTTGTGGATGTGCCATCCCTGGAGGCACTCAAGGCCAGGCTGGATGTGGCTCTGGTCTGATGGTTGGAGACTCTACCCATGGCAAGGGGGATGAAACTAGATGATCATTGTGGTCCTTTTCAACCCAGGCCATTCTATGATTCTATGTAATTGAGTTCTTGGGTTCAGTGCTTTCTTGCTTTTACTCAAGAATCGAGTCCTCAGTATTTCCTTGTGTTTTTATAAAACAGCTTCAGCATTTTAAGTCTGAATGTTCTTTGGTAAATCTCTTTGTGGTAATGCAGCATCATGTTTTTACATAGATTTCTCCAAAATGAATACCTCCTATTTATATCTATGGAAATTGCAAGAGATATAGAATGCTCGAGAACACTATTTGATAAAAGTTCGTAGCTACAGAACGCTGCCTCTTTTTTTTGTTTGTTTTTTGTTTTTTTGTAACAGCTGTGCATGGCCATTCAAAGTGTTGCTTATTTTTCATATTGCTATTGCCACTCCTGAAACGCATCACCCAGTGCCTCGCTGTGCTCACATACACCACGGGTACAATTTTTTTTCCATATGGAGGAATTAAATTCCATACCTTTCCTTCCATGTCAGACTGCCACTTTCCTGTCATCTGCTGCGTGGCAGCAAGATGTGATGGGCTATTTGCAGGAAGGTTCTACTACTATACCACCTATGTCTGCCTCTGACATTATGGGCTAAGTTAACAAATAGAAGGCATTACTTTCAGAGCAGACCTTGTATGTTATCATTGTTTTCGATTATTAGAAGTCTTTGAAGTCAGAGTCTATTATGTGTAACTTTTTGTGGGCAATTTTTTTGAAGCTTACTAGTGATGAAGTCCAATTTTATATTGAGTTTAAGTTTATATTCTGTTTCACTGCCCTTTCTTATCAACAAATCTAATGCACCCTCAAACTTCCTCCTAATATCTAATCTAAACCTCCCCATCTCAATTTAAAACTGTTCCCTCTTGGGAATCACACGTGCTGTAGCGTTTGTGTTACATTTTAGCAGTCCAGATAAGAAAAGAGCAATAACTGGGAAGTGTATTGTCCATGTATTTTGTTAGGATGCGATGAAGCTGTTATAAATCTCCTATGCATCCTTTTGTGTTCCTATGTATCTGTGAGACTGTGGAGGTGAAGTGCCCATATCCTCTTCCTACTGTGCTGTGAGTTGAACAGTGAGATCTGTACTGAGGTTGCAGCTGGATGCTGAATATAGGCATGTATTTACAAGCCAATGATTAATTTTTGAGCGTACTCAATACATCCTCTCTTTTGATTAGCAGTCATCTGTACTGCTTTCACCAAAGGTGGGTTAGCCTAGGCATGCAAAGGTATTAAGACTTAGTGTTCCATGGGGTATAATGTGATTTTTCAGGAGGATCTAATTCAAATCTTAAAGTCTGTGCACTTTGCATGTGATCTTTTAATACCTATCTTTCTATAAAACACACAGCTGTATGAAGTAAGGCTGCAGTGTTAAAACTCCTTTCCTCCTCTCCTATCCAAATATATATATATATATATATATAATCCTGCCATTTTTTGACCTTTTAAGGTGGAGAAACCAATTTGGATAATATAAATTGGTTTCATTTAATGGTGTTTTGTTTCTATTCAATAACAAGATTAAAATAATTTAGTGCCTATTTTTAGCTTGGTTTGCGTTCATGAGGCTACTTTAATCAACCTGACTTTAGAAAGGATCCATTACGTTAAGCTTATCCTTAGCTGCAGATGAAATAATTCTGGATTAATGTCATCAAGGTATGCTTTGAATGTTGGCCTAATGTTGATAGCATCCACAGTAAAACTTGAACATATTATTTTTTGTACAGAAATGGGAGTAATTATCATTTAGTGATACATTCATGTGAGGCTTTTTTTTTTTTTTTTTTTTTTTTAATGTGAGTGGGTTGTTTTGAGAAGAATAAGGATACTGACAGAAGAATAGCAATTAGACTGGCACTTAATGACAAAGATTGAACTTAATATTGTACTATTTAGTAAAGAAAATAGTTGCCTTAATACTCATATAGTAAGATGCTGTTTTAAAGGGAACCTTTTTTAGAGAGTAGTGCAGAAATTTAATGGCAAACAGTTTTTACTTCCTCAGTATTTTATTCTTCTTTTCTGACTTCACAAAAATTCTTTAACTCCCACTTTCTTAATCAGAAGAATGTATTATTTTGTCTCCAATATCCACATTATGGGAAATATCGTGAAGCTCATGTTGTGTATGAGCTTATCCTTTGCTCATCAGGACTAAATGCACCAGAGTTCATTCTCCTATTTTATGATTCATTGGTTAAATACAGGGGATATTTACTAAGAACATGCCTTTGCTCTATAACAAGGCTGTTAACTACTCAGTAATGGTAGTAAAAGTATGAGCCCTCCTAGTAAAAACAGGGAATTTTGAGCACCTGACTTAATTTAACTCTCATACTTAATTAGAGGTATACCTATATCTAACCTTAAACACATACAATTTCATATACTGTGCATGTAGATATATATATACTATTTAGTAATATAACATGTTATATGGTTTTTAATTGCGAAATGAAGTTCTTTCATTCATGACTTCCAAAGCATCTGGTCCACCAGTTACATTTGAGAATGCATGTCTCTTCCTTCTAGTCTGAAGAGCTTTTGTAACTACAAATAGTTTTCCATAGCTCATCTTACTGCCACAAAGAATATAAAAAAATTCTCATGGGGAGAAAAATCATCCTAAGGGATTATATCATTTTATGTCATCATTAATTCTAGTGTTTTAGTTCTCTTAAATGATTTATAAAGGTCATAGTGATAAAGACAGTACATTCTAAGGTGCACAAAATACTCAGTGCTTACACTTTTTTTTTTTTTAATTGTTGTTGTTTTAAATTTGTTCTTTTTTGTAGGAATTATAATCTAAGTTCTTTGTGAATGTTAGATCTCAGTTTGTACTTCAACAGAACATGAAAAAATTGAACTATATAAATATAATGATTGAGTTGATTTATAGCATTATGATTATAATTAATGTGTAGTTTGATATTATTGAATTTTTTGTGTAAACCAAAAGAACAATTCCAGTTTTTAAATTCTTGGAGCTCATAGTTTGCAATTTGTCCTTATTTTGGGCAGTAGATATGTTATTGAATAAAGTAATCTTTTCTTTAGCATTTACTTCATAGTTAGATTGTAACTGAGGAACTGTTGCAAAGATCCTGTTTTAGGGAAGCAAAGACAATACAAGAAAGAAGACATCAGATAGCAACAAAATGTTAATAGTATTGATGAAAAGTTTGAAATGTGTGTATGGAAAAAGATGAAGTTCACAGCTGAACTATTATGCCTCTGTTAAGGATTTTTCTTTTCCTTATTGTTTTGGAGTTAGAGTGACAAAACTGCAAGATACTGAATATAAAAAGGGAAAATGTAATATATGTAAAGGCAGAGAGTGCAGTTATTAATTTTGTTATGAAAAGTTATCTGTAAAATCAGAAATATTTTTCTGACATAATGCCTGGTACTGTGCTTCAGTTTCTCCTGGACTGTTTACAGCTGGGTTGTAACATCACTTCTGTTTATTTATCTGTTGGCATATCAGCAAGTTGTAAGATATTTAACCTTTATTTTATTTTATTACTACAAAAACAAAATTTCTAGGACATGATAAGAGAAAATGGAAACAGTTTTTTATGAAATTATATAATGTTGATTTTTCTTTTGACAGTTAATTGCAACAGATCAGAGAAAGTTAAAATTAAAGCCTGGAATAAAAGCATCATTTTAATGTGTGCACAATTTAGGCAAGCCCATCATTCTAAATAACATGGCAAATATAATTGCCTTATTTGTGATCTTTGTATTAATTGAAGTAACTTCAGTCAGATGTTTTTTAATTTTGCTTCTATCTGTAAGGACACATCTTCTATTGTAATCGTAGGGAAGCTATAAAATCCAAACCCAGAATGCTTCTAGCAAACCTTCTAGCATGTATTCAGAGCTGATATGAACCGATCTCTGTGGTGGTAGAACAGCACTCCGCCTCACAGTTAAAGTTTTCCCTTAAAACATTTTTGTCAGAAAAATGATACTCTTGTTTTGAACAGAAATGGCAATAAAAACATAATCCTGACACAGAACTGTAGAATCATCATAGAATGACTTGGACTGGGAGAGATCGATCTTAAGGCTTACCCAGTTACAGTAAGAATTAAAAAAAATATATTACTACTAATATTTTTGTAAATGTGTTTTCCTTTTAATTAGATGGGATGGGAAAACAATTGGACAGATTTACTTTAAGAAGAAAATGAATCAAAATTAGAGAACATGAGACAAACATCTGAATAATTCTGCAGAATTTTATTACATAAGTCTTACTGATTGTTCCAGGGAACAATGCTATTCAACAAATAAGCCTTTTTACTCAGTCTACTTTGTAGATAACTACCTGAAGTCCATAAAGTAAGGAAAAACATTTATGAAATATTAACATCATCATGAAAGTTGAAATATAGTCCTACCAATTTCATTGTGTATAAAATTTAAATTAGATTCTGCTGTCTGTGAATCTTTATGATTTTTCTTGGGGGCTCCACAACATTAACTTTAAATTAAAACAAACAAACAAACAAACAAACAAAAAAGTTAAGTAGAACATCTTTGCAAATGAAATAAAGTACTCTGTTTCTGTTTGTTTGGTTGTTTGTCTTTTAAGAGACCAGTATGAAGAAGAATCTGGTTGAACTCTCCTGTGTAGTCAATAACGTTTGCCAATGTGCTACTGGTAGAATTTAAAATTCTTCTTCTGTTCCAAGCAAAATTTCTTTTGTAGAAGAAATTACTAACTGATATGCCAGCTCAGAGTTAATAAATATTGCTGTTCTTAGCGATCAATGAGAAGTGATTTCACAGAAGTCTTTCAGGTTCAGGCATTATAATGTTTTCCATCCCTGTCCTCTCTCTAATTGTCCATCAGAGGTGTCTTTCTTAAACAAATTGCTGTAAAAAAGACATGGAATAGCAAGGGGCAGAGTGACTGTGGGGGATGCCTACCCACGTCAAGAAGGGAAACGAGAGTAAGAGAAAGTACAGTCAATCTGTAACACAGTTTTTCCTTTGATTATAATTCCCAATTACAAGGGTAACACCTTCTATCAGTTTGTGGAAGACTTAATGATATTTTTATTTATTAATTATTATTATTATTATTTATTATTATTATTATTATTGTGATCTTCAAGCTATCCTCATATTCTTGAGGAAGATGACAGAGTTACTTCTTTTTGCATCAGTGTATTGGAGGTGAATGATAGCATTTATCATCCTTCACATTGCTGAGTACTAAGGCAAGACAGCCCATTTCTGATTGTTTGCTACTCAGAATAGCAGGGCAGGGGAAAAGAAGGCTGTAATTTCTAGGCAAAAGTCAGGTACACAGGTAAGAATAATTTCTCATAATTTGGAAGTGAGGTGGGTTTTATTATCCCTTAGGTGGTGTTGAAGAGGTTGCTTACCCCGTGGGTAAACTTGGCTGCAGAAAATCACCTTAGTTCTTTGAAATTTTTGTGCTGCCACAGTTTATCTTGACTTGTGTTGTAAATTTACATTGGAAAAAATTTGGTTTATCTTTTAAACTATTGCCTAATGCATGAGGCAGTTTAGAGACTGGGAATAGTTCATTGATCTGCTTTATAGAAACCTTATTCTGCTCTTTGCATGGAATATATCCTTCAGCAACTTGATTTCCAAGCAGTTAGCAGCTGTGAAACAGCTTATGTGAGACATTGCATAATGGAAGACTCTGGCCCTAAATCTCAGCATATATTGCTCATGCTATTTGTTGAGGCTGTTATTGTCATTGCAGTGGCACCACTTACTTGCAGCAAAGCAAATGGCACAGTAATCATTTATATGAGTAGAATCACACATGTAAATTATTTATCCAGAGGTTGTACTGTAGTGTGGGTTTAGTTGCTTTATTATCTTATGTATCCTTTTTTTGCTACTGACATTTTGTATGAGCATTTGAGTTTGTCATTTTTAGGGACGCTTATCCAAGCTTTTTGAATACCTGCTGTTCAGGAACGTTTTGATTAAATTAGTGCTTTATGGAGTCATTTTATTATTCATTCCTAATGCCAAAGATATTTGAATGAGTGTTTATTCAGAAGGTTACTTTAAATGACAGAGTGCCTTTTTCATAACTGATACTGTAATCTTGTTTTTTATTAAAACACTCCATGAACTGTCGTGCTTGGGTTTCACTATATTTGTGGGACATTTTATATTCTGTATTAACTGATTAATCCTCCTGCTTGAAGTTTATGAACTCCTCAAATCTGTATATAATTCTGCAAATCCAGATTATAAAGCTTTTAAGCATTAAGAATCACGGATCTCTTGGGGACCTAAATAATTACACTATTTTTTTGCCAATGAAACCGAGACATTAAGAATCATCGTGTGTTTCAAGTGTTCTGAACACAGCGGGCTGACTGAAAGTGTTGCTCAATCATGTATTTCTTTTCAGCTAGCTGCTTAGAAGCTGGTTTTGAAGAGCTCTTCCCATACCAAAAATGGTCTTTCAGATATGACTAGCATGCAGTCATTGGCATGGGTAGGCATCCAGCCTTCTGAACTTCATTTACAACAGGATACTTAGTCTTTCATTTGATTTCAATCCACCTTTTGTACTATTTTTTTGAAAAATCTATTAGAATGATTCATTAATGTAGCTAATTAATGCAGTCAATCATTTGGAGAATGACTGCTGAAAACTAGATTGTAAGAATGAAGAAATTACACTAGTATTTTAGAAACATTTTTGGCCTACTCCAGAGATAACTTTTTCAGTTTTGAGTTACAAACTTTGAAATACGCTAATTGTGATTTGAAATACTCTGTGTAGCCTCTGAAATTCATCTGTTCCTGGTTGATTTATTTTGGTATTTGACTTTTATGCAAGCCTGATTCTTGTTAAAGTGATACTGAATGGC
Source organism: Coturnix japonica (assembly GCF_054131305.1). Classification (NCBI taxonomy): domain Eukaryota; kingdom Metazoa; phylum Chordata; class Aves; order Galliformes; family Phasianidae; genus Coturnix; species Coturnix japonica. The sequence goes on from NC_140664.1 coordinate 50,467,926, forward strand.
CCATTTTTCTTAATTGCTTTGTGCATGTAATTAAATATAAAATAAAAAATTTATTCTCTCATTTCCTTGAACAAAATGCAAGTTAAAGATGTGACACTTCAGAGGGTTTTTTTTTGTTTGTTTGTTTGTTTTTTCTTCTCATTTTCAAGGAATGTCTCCAAAATGACTAGAGGTAAGAATTGCCTTTAATGCTGTCATACTTGGACCACAATTAAGTGATAATTCAGAATAACAAGCTGTTGTCTTTTAAGCGTCTGAATACAAGCCTGAGTGTCTATTGGAAATTAAAAAGAAAAAAATAAAGTCCGAGTTGTTGATGCTGGTTTTTGTTTTCAGGTCCTATTTAAGTAAAAGGGAACGACCTGGGAGTCCTTGACATGCAAACCTTCAAAAGAAAGAAAAGGAGTATTAGTCACTAATTCCTAGGTGGTGTATAATCCATACATATGAATGCTGAAAATACTTGGGATTATTCTGATATGCTAAGGGCTTTTTTAAAGGCAATTACTTTTCCATCGTCTGATTGATGCCATAACAAACTTTCAAAATTTGAGATGGTTCTTTCTTTTTCTTCTTATTTATTATTATTATTATTATTATTTTAATCCTTAGAGACACAGGATGATTTGATTGTCCAGAAGCAGGCTGAACTGATCTGAATATTCAGTTGTGTGTTATTCTCAATTGAATCTTTGATCCTAGATGCAGTAGCTAAGTCACCTATGACATGAGCTCATGTTAATTTGGAAATTTTTAATCAAAAAGGAGAGAGGCATCTCTGAAATGGACAGCCTCCTAGATCTCTCAGAGATCTGAGGTGTATCTCTTCTGTGTATAACGCAGGGTGTCCCAGGTAGAAGTCAAGGATGCAAAAGATAATACTGAATGACTATGAAATCCTGGATGAAATGTTAATGCTAGCATTGTTAGATAGTAAAGATAGTATGAAAACAAAACAGTAAATTCAAAGATTCTGCTTTTTACTACTCAGTGCTGCTTTAACTCAGATAGGAATATGATGTTTAGAGGAGATTTTCCTGACTTCTTCTTTTTTCTTCTTTTGAGATAAAGATTGTTCATTTCTAACATCATCAAGAATTTTAGTTGTTGCACTAAGGAGAAAATTTGCCAAGAACAATTTCCTTCAAACCACTTAACGTTAATTAGCATTTTTACTCATTCTTTTTTTTGAGTCTTTTTTCTTCATTTATGTCAGAGATCATATTATATATAGTCCAAAGATTTTGCTATATTCAGGCTTTTAGGTGTCTAAAAGGACTTTTGGCATAAAAGAAGGACTTTTTAGAGTAAATTCAGTGAGCTATTATAGGTATTTCTTCTGATGATTTGTACTTAAATCAGTATCAAAATCAGTTATCTATGAGGTTCAAAATTTTAAAAAGATAATTGATTGGGGTGGTAATAATAATAATAAAAAATTCTGTCGCTTCTTTCATTGGCCTAAACAGGTAGGAGATACCAAAACCAAATTATATGGTGGGAGTGATAGGGTGGTCTAGAATCCAGCCCCTTTCCTATCCCAAAACACTGTATACATCAACTTTAACTTCTAAAGGCTGTGTCCTGAATTTTTTATTGTATACAGTGGTCTTTCTGTTCCTACATGAGCATTTGTGGGACCTATCTGGTGAAAACTTAGTGGTATTCTTGTGTTGCAGTCATCATTTCAAATGCAGTGAAGCTGATATTCTGTTCCATACTCAGTTCCTTGGACAGAATCTGCCAATCTTCATGAATGATCTGATCAAGACCCTTTCCATTTTGTGATGTGACCATCCAGAACATGGCTTGTCGTGCATGTCACTGTTCCCACTGCTGACACGCACCTCCCAGATCTCGCTGTGCTCACATCCCTCTCTGGTCTCCATCGACATTCAGCATGTGTCAGTGATAGTCAGGGTACCATTTATTCCATATAGACGAATTCAGTGGCACACATTTGCTTCACACACATTCCCATGTTAGACTTCTCTTTTGCTGCTATCTATTTTATGGCAACAACATATAATGTAATATTGGTGGGAAGGCTCAAACTATTGCCGTACCACCAATCTTTGTCTCTGACATCATGGGCCAACATAGTAAAATAGGAAGCATTACTTTTGGAACAGACCTCATAGATCATGCCAGAGCATAATAGGCAGATATGTGAGAGGACTGAAGGCAGCCTGTTCAGTACTGAACATTGTTCCCACTGCAGATATAAACTGGTTCCGGCAAGGAATGTGATGTTTTATATTGTGCAACTGAGGAAGCAGATAGGACTCATTTTTTGTTAGGTTAAATTAAATTCAGTTGAATTGAAGTAACAAATGTCATTGACAGTGGCTGAGTGGAAGACCATTCTGCTTCAAAATGCAAAATCTGGATGAGAAGAAGAAGAAATCTATGAAGCTCTGGCATCAGATATCAACCAAACTACTGATAAATCAGAGATAATGTCAGTTTTCTGATGTCTGTGTTCCCCTTTTGCGCTTTTTCTTATTAATTTACTACTTTCCTTCTTCTCTGCGACTCTCAGTGGGGAAGTATGTAGTATGAAAACTTGATGGCAAGATGTACATGTTACTACTGCTCGTTCATGGATGTTAAAAATTAAATAATCATTCTTTACCTGAATTACTGCCTGAATTGTCCCATGAGATGGTGAATTTTCTCATTCCAGCAGGGCATGCTGCTGCCTCGTACAATATCAGGTGCTTTTAGCCCTTACATTTGAAATGGACCCTTTGGAGCCCTTACTGACTTACACACCACAGTTGTGGGTTTTTTTGTTTTTTTTTTTTTCCCCCTGAGTTTTACCATAGTCTGTCGCAGAAGGAACAGCTGTGCTTCATGCATGTTCTAACAGAATCTGACACATACTCCATAAGTAGGAACAAAGAGAGAAAGAAAAAAAGAATGACTTGTTGAATATGGTGGTTGAAGATGAAGTTCCTCAGAATGGACGTGATGAGGTATGGTTGCCCTTGCTGTGTACCTAAACAATCCCTGTGTGAATTCTCTTTGGTTTAGTCCCCTCCTTGTGGGCCTTTATGTACCTACCTCAGTGGTTTAGCTGATTTTGTAGTGCTATTTAGGATTTGTCTAGGGATATGGATTACTAGAAACTGTAGGAATCTTGAAGAACGCTGCTTGGAGTTTCTGTTTACTGTTGCTAGTCTATTAATAGCAAGTCTATTAAGTTTGCACACACATATATTATTATTCACTAAAATTTGACCATTTAAGGTAAAGATTCTTAGTTTATTTTATTTTTATTAGAACAGAACAGTGTTTTTATTAAGTACCCAAACTACATCTAGCCTTTTCTCTTAAGGGCCTGTATTCTCACTGGGGAACCATTCAAGTGCTCTGATTGAGTTGATACAAATTGGATGGGAAAATTGGGTAGATAAGAGCAATTGAATTTGGGAAGTTTATGGGAGCTGTTAGTTCGAGGTGAATAATAAAATAAAGATGGCAGTTTTGCAATTTTGAAAAGCTCTGTGCTATGTAACAGACTATAATTTAATTCTAAGAGACTATTTTATTAGATTTTTTTCCAAGTAAAACCACAATTCCTATTGTTCCTTATCATATGTCTCATTACTGCTGTAAGTATTATACTCTTTATGTGATTATAGTGATTCATACTTCACTCCCTTGGTTGTTTTGTACACAGTTGCAAGTAAATAATAGTTGCAATTTGATGCTTTTGAATACAATACCATTAGTGTTATTGTTTTGTTTTGTTTTTAAACAGAGGTATATATTTTAGTGAAAAATTAATGACATCTTGTATTTAGATCAGTCAACAGGTAGATAACTGATAAAATCTAAATGCTGACTATTGATCAAAGTAGTAGATCTGAAGAAATACCAAAGTTTTTGCTTCTTGTTTTAGAGCCTCTGCCAAACAATGTTTGAATTTTACAATAAATAGGTATAAAATTTGTGATAACTTTCTCATTATCTTTCATGTTTTTGAAAATAAGTGATCATAATTTGTGTATCTGAACATGCAGCTATCATAAGAACATATCTGACTAAAACAAAGCAATCCCTTTTGGAGGAAAGCTGGCTTTGTAAGTGTTTCTGTGATGTTTGCAAACCCAGTCAAAGCCCAGGAGCCTTGTATGAGAGAGAGAGGTTTGATTTCACCCTGTAGTTAAATTGAAGGAGTTTCATTCACAGGACAGAAAAGGGAAATTCCACTTCTAGAGGAAGCAGTGATTTAGGAAATCTAAAACATGAGAGCAATGATATACGGGGGGAAAGAAAACAAAAAAAAAAAAGGAAAAAGTGGCGTCTGCACAACGAGTTGAGATCTGATTCTTATTCTTGCTCATTTAGAGTCATATGTTGCTGTCCTGTTGAGCTGGGTAGCTCTCTTTGAGAAAGTGAAATTGTTTCACTGTTGATTTCCTGGTGTTTTTTTCCTTCAGAATTTTTAATGAAGTCTTACATGACAGAGAAAGGAGAAGGGATGAATTAAAGTAGACAGCTGTGAACCTTTGAAATAGCGTAATACTGGAGCAACCAATATAAATGTAACTACGTCAGAGCAAAAGCTTAGTTCTCAGGGTGATGCTTGGTTTTTTTTGTTTGTTTGTTTTTTTGTTTTTTTTTGTTTGTTTTTGTTTTTGTTTGGTTTGGTTTGATTTGATTTTGGTATTTAAGGTTCAGCTTATTTCATTAAATATTTTTGCATTTTCTCCTGCTTTTAAAGTTAGATGCATCATCAATCACGGATTTATCTTAGGTGAAGGTAAATACTAGCAATATGTAGAATAGGCTGTCAACCATTGTTTTGAAGGACCAAATTGATTTTGAGAAAGTTATTAAAGAATTGAAGACAACCTACATTTTGTCTTCTAGATTTTACTTGTGGAATAGAGCACTGAGTTAGATGCTGCTTAAAAGTTATGGTAAAAAATGGATTGAATGATATTGGATGTTATTTTTTGCCTGTCTTAAGGCATCCCCAGAAATTTGGTTTAGTTATAGCATAACCACATTAATTAATATATTATGTGATAGAATGCAAGAATGTTTTTGGTTCATTGCCTTTTCTGCACCTTGAATTTTCAATTTTGAATGGATTATCAAAACTATCCAAAAAGTTGTTCATTTATTTCCCCTCCCTCTTCTCCCTTTGGTTTTATGTTGTAGTTAACATAACAGAGGTGACTCAAATTAAATGCAAAGGAAAATAATTTCAAAGAATTTAACTGAAACAATGTGTGACTGTTATCAACAGTCAGTTATCAACTATTAAAATACTGAGAAATAAGTGAGAAATTGAGTTGTGAAAGAAAACACATTCTATCCTTTGGGAAAATATTCATTTTGAATTTTGGGATACATGCGGTTTTTTTTTTTGGTTTTTTTTTTTTTTTTTGTCATTGTTCATTTTGTTTTGTTTGTTTTTCCTGGTGATTTCCCTGTGGTTTGTCTTAAAAGGAAAAACAGGATTAAGTCAATAGAGATCAAAGCTAGATGGCACAGTGAAGGATTTAATCTGCTGGAAGTCATGTATACCTCTGTTAAGACACATTTCCTGTACAAAAACATCAAATCTGTAAACAATACCCTTGAAAATTGACAAAACTCTTGTTTAAGTTCTTGTACTGTGTGCAGTTAGCCAAAATTGAGTAGTGTCTACAGATGCTGACCTCCAAAACACTTGTGGCTACTTGTGTGTTAATATACTAAGCTGCTTTCCAAGGCAGATATGTAACAAAGTAATAATTCTTTCTTGTATTTTAAGAAGTACAAAGCACTACCTCTCTTGGCATTTTTAAGCACAGGATGAGTGGATGGTTTACGTCTTGAAATACAAAAGATGGTAAATTTTAGGAAGTGGAAAGAAAAGGGTACAGTGACAAAGTGAAGACAGTTAAAGAGTTAAAAATCGAAATATGTAAACTGTAAGATGTTCTTTGGCATGTAAATAATTATTGTAATTAAAATTACACCAATAATCTGCCACAACGTATGTCATTTTCATTCATTGGATCAAGTTAACTTCATTTCTTAAAAAAATACTTACAGTAAAATTTTGTCTTCATTTTGTGTACCTGAGTAAGGAAATATCTCAGGAAGTCAAAGTCGAACTGTGTGTCATATTCTGTCGACTTCAGTGAAGCACAAATTGGTAGTTATTGAAGATTTTCAGTCTTGGAGATGATTGCTTTTTATTAGTGTTTTTAATATATTTACTGCTTGAATATGCCTAATGAGTTTCTCTTAATGTTCTTCTTGTTGTTTACGTATGTTACTTTGTGTTTAAAGACACTGAATATTTATTGAAAGAGAATCTGGAAGAGACATTCCTAAGTCCAAGGCAGTTTTCCTCACTTTTTTGTCGATGTATTTTTTCATAGGTGTTAGATTATAGCAACATTTCAATATTAAAGTAAATATGAGTGATTTTGATTCATCTGGGCAATAAAAATAATGCTAGGTTCTAATAACTGAAATGATATCTGTCAGATACTTTGAGTTCAACCTTTAATATTTACATAATAAAGTTAAATGAATAAAGTTAAATTAATGTGGAAACAGTACATTGGTAAGCAAGTTGTGGCATTTCTCCAAGTGGAAATAAGCATTAAGAGCTTGTCTACAAATGGTTGCAGATGGTTAACATAAAACTTCATTATTTTAGCAGGTTTGCTTCCTATTTATTTACTTTTTATTAGCATTTTCACTTCCTAACTGCTGCTTCTATTCAGTCCAAAGATGTTGTAATTTCTCAATGGATATGTTTATGATACTGCAAAACATTGCTATGAAAATTATTGGAAAATCATAAGTGCAAAGCCTATTCTCAAATGAGATTTTGGTCTTTTTGCATCTCCTTGTTTATAAAATTATCTGGTTATGCAATTGTTGCAAATCATCAAGATTATTCAAGATATAACTAGGAGAGTGTAAATGCTGTAAGTGCAAGTAACCTTTAGATATTTCAACATAAGTCAGGAATGACTAGTTGGAGTTTGGTATCTATTTTATGTGAACCCTGATGTTAGAAACAGCTGCTTTGATATATTCAGCACAAATGTCTTTTGATTTGTAACAGTGATATTACCTCACCTTTAAAGTACTTTTCATCTGACTATTTCTAATCTTTCTTTCTACCAAACATTAATTTATCTTTGTTCTGATGTACAGTAAGTTAATATCATTTTCATTTTACAGATGAAGAAACTGTATCTAAAAAGGTCAAATCTCACGAGTGACAGATGGAGGTAGACAGTGTTTTTCTGCTTTAACCACTGGAAAAAAATACATACCTTCAATCAGTACATTTGCAGTCCATGAACACAAATCGATATTTTCATTCCAAGGCCATTTCTATCAGATGAAGCAGGGGAAGAGTGAAAGAATGTTATAGCATATAGCTAAAGCAGAATTATATCACTGAAGTGGACCAGTTACAGAATATGGGCAAAAATGCCTACCATGTATATGCGTGTGTATACATGCATATTGTGTGTGTTAAAATAGACATACTTAATATTTTTAAACTCTTATTTCTAACAGCTGTGGAAAATTTTTCAACAGATCTGACAATATGCTTAGAGATATCAATAGGGATATTTCTTCCAGAAATAGATATATTTCCTCAAATTTGAAATGGAAAATTCTGCTCAGTAATCCAAAACGAAAACTAATGGAGAAAAGAGTTCCCTATAGTGAAATGAACAGCTGGCATTTTTTTCAGAGTAGAATACTGAAAATTTTACATAGAGAAAAATATTTCATTTCAACCTTTTAAGTATTCTTTTGAGATCCCTTCTTTCTCAAAGCTGGAGTGCATGAGGAGCTCCTAAACATCGTAAAATCAGAAGTTCTAGTCATTGTGTCTAGGTAGTATCTTGGCCCAATTATGGACCTGGCATCTCAGCTTACGTAGATTTCTGGGCTGTTCCTGAAAAGGTTTTGATGTATCTGAAACTGTTTCGTGTAGTTGAATTTGAAAGCTATTAGACAGCTCTGGAACTAAAAAAAATGTCTGGAAAGCTTGTTAGCTTTGATTTCTGTGTGGTTCGACTTGTAGGATGTCTGTTTCTATGAAGTGGGCATATTTTAGCAAAACTGAAATTTTCCGTTGTAATTTGTAACACCTATTGAATATATTTTTTCTGTTTTTTTTTTTTTTTTTTTTTTTTAAACGGAAATGTAATTGATATTAAAGAAAATACAAACGTTGATAAAAGAGGAAATTTGAGATTTGATCCTTCAGCTGTTTTGAAATAGGATGATTAATGGGTACTGAAAATGCTAGGGATGTAAGCACAGTAGTCTAACTTCTGCAATCAAGTATAGCAGGGTATTTTTCATGGGAGGAGGAATTTGATTACCTAGAAATCAAATTAGTTAGAAATGTATTCATGTAAATTTAATTTTTAGCAAGACACTGGGATAACTGCCATTATATGTAATTTTTTTTTTTTTTTTTCCTAATTGCAGAGTATTTATATAGAGAGAGCAGTGTAAGATCTGGATAGCTGTACTACTGTGAACATACATGCTGGAGTGGTTATCAACAAATGATTCAGATATATTATTTTGGTTGTGTGTAGTGTTTTCTTGCTATTTTCCTAAATAGACAATCCTCATTACCAATCCAAATTTTGTTCACAAATATCTCTCTCAGTATTTGTCTATTCTGTAGCTGCTCATAGACATTTAGCCCATCTAGTAGCTGGCCCCTAGATGCCACACTAGGACCTGCAAGTCATAATTTAATAATAAAGTAAGACAGGCTGTAATGTGAGACTCAAAAACATATAGGCAACAACCAATTTAGATGTGAATGACCTCTTTTGTGCCCTTTTCTCTCTCTTTCCCCAGGTTTATCTTTTCCAGATCCATCTTGATTCTCTTCCTTATCTTTGGTTATACTATCTACTGTACCCCTGCAGCCCCATTTAATGTACATGGCTTCCCAGGGAGACATTTTCCCAGTTGACCAACCTTTGTGGGTGTCCTCACCAGGAAAAACAATCTCATAATTTTCCTTTGGTGGCCTCTGAAGTAGAAAGTTCAAGGCACTCCATTTTCATTTCTTTAGCTTACGGTTTGTGGTCATCAGCCATTAGTTAGATAATTTAATAACTTAATTAGGATAGTCTAGAGGCCACATAAACAAATTACATCAGGCATCTAAAGCCAATTTGTGCAGGACTAAGATCCCTCATCCAAAATTGTGTTTCTGACAACCCCTTTTCACCATGACTGCTTATGTGATTTTTCTGTTGGTCTCAGATCTGCACCAAAGCTTGCGTCCTACCTCAGGTTTCACAAATTAAAATCATGTCTTTTTTTTTTTTTTTTTTTTTTTTTTTTTCCCTAGGAAGCTTTATTAAAGATCTTCGTATCACTGTCATTAAATTGAAGCAAGAGATTTGCCCTTTCAGTTCAGTATCATAGCCAGGGCACTATATATATCTTTCCCTAAAGAGGTGCTTCAGGAAATGAATTAAGTTTAGTTCAAGTGTAAGTGCAAATCAACTTCCCCTGAAAGTTATCTCACCCGTAAAGGGAGTGGATTTAAGAATTTTTTTTTCTTTTTTTCTTTTTTTTTTTCTTTTTAGTATGTAAATTTGATCAGGCAGCTTCTTGTAAAATGATTTGCTTTAGGTTCCTCCCATATGGAATATACGTTTATAAATATCTTGATCCCTGACCCTCACAATCGTTACACAGAGAAACTGGTCATTTCCTTGGAACAATTGTTTTGTTGTGGGAAGAAGTGCCTAGGAAATGGATAATGAAACTAGTAGTCAAAGCATTGAAGTAGTTGACATATCTATGTCTCTTTTGAGAAATAAGGATAAAAAGGCATAATCTAGGTTGCAGATTTAAATGTATTTAATGAATGAAAATTATTATTGCTATCCTCTGGAAAATAATATTAATAGTCACAGGGAAAGTGACTTTTTGAACATCTACAGTATTTCTCCGCATGTAGGATATGTTCCAAACAGTGACAGATTTCTCCTTTTCTATCTGAAGTTTCACTTGGAGATTGGTAGACTTCTGTGACAGTTACTTTTTAAAATCAGAAATTATGGTTTCATAAATAAAATAAGTTGTACAACTAAACTGTTTCCTTGCTTCAACATTTGTAGATTAAAAATAGCAGACTATATATTCTTAGTCTGAAATAAATTTCAGGACCAATTATTCAACCTCCTTTTGGAAAACTGAATTCTACAGTGCCCTCCTCTTCCGCTCCCTGCAGTGTGATTTTTATTTTTTGCTTTCAAATACCAACTTTTAAAACATATATATAACAGTAAGCACAGAGACATTCTTCCTGATTGCTGAGAAATTGTTATTGACATTTAGGGAGATGTGTTGTGGATTTGAGTCTATAATTGAGAATTTGGCTTAATATTAATATTGATATTCAATCTTCATCGAGTCATAGCTAGTATAACTGTTGTTTTTGGAAATTCTTAATAGATTTTCCAAACTTAATTGTGTTTTTCTTAGGTAATTTTTATTGTTTTTTTCTTACCTGTTTATTTCATTCCCTGTCATTTTACTTTAAAAAAAAAAAAAAAGGGAAAAAAAATTAATTTTTTGAAAAAATATATTTATTTATGTATTTTTAATACATAGACTTTATATTATTTTTTCTTTTGGGTGAAATTTTTTTCTTCTGAGTAAAATGTATACTGGTGTATAAAGTTCACCCTTGCAGGCCTCTTGTACTTTTTCTGTTTCCAAATAGCTCAGGTATTTCAAATGTATAGGAAAGAAGCCCGTGTGTTCTAAGACATTCCAATTTTGTCTTTTATTTTCATTTATCTGAATGAATAACTGCAACGTCAGATGAAATGGCAGAGAAGGAAAAAAAGAAACAACAACATAAAACAGAACAGCTGATACCCGGTTACTCTGAGTTTAAATGTTGAGACATTTATTGAACAACTGTCATCATTTACACTTGTTTTAAAGATATTCATATAATCTTGTCTGTAGAATGTATTAAATCATTGAAGAGAAAGAGAATGGAAGAATTCTTAGAAATGCATCCCTTTGCTAATATTCTTTCTGAGATATGAAAAAACACAATCTTTTTGTTTACATGGAAATTTGTATTGTGCAGCTGTATTTGATTTGCAGCTCTGCTCCACAAGTAGAATAATGAGCACTATTATACAGTATAGTATATCATCATGAATTCTCTAAAGTAACATAAAGTTACCTTTTAACTGTTGTGACATTTTATGCCAATAACCTAAATACAATTTAAATTGAAGGCTACTTTAACAGAGGCTTATGTGATTAATTGACCTTGGACAGAACTGCTCATTAACTAACTCAATGCAGAATGATGGGGCAAAGAATGAGTCAAAACAGTAGTAAGAAAATTAATGGATTGAGATAAATATTATTTCATACATGAAGAAAAGGAGGAACAAAACAAATAAGTGATGCAAAGAGAGTCACTTATTACTTCCCCCAAGCTGAATGATCTCCAGTCATCCTCTAAGCAGCAGCTACCGTGGGAGGCAATGCCTCACGCTTCTTCCTCTACTCCATGTTTGATTTCAGTTAATATAGTAGGTATGAAAAGGGATGGATTTTATGTAGTAGCGATGATGGTTAGAGGCATATGAAAAGTTGTAACTATCTTTGCTAATTCTACACTGTTTTCTACTATTTCCATTTGATGTACTTTTAATCATTAGGTCAGTGCAGATTAAAATGAATGTGTTCACATGTGTCTCAGTAGAGCTGGACATCAGATCTTGCTGACCGACAACAATACAGTGTTTTAGTTGATGATGTCTTGCTTTAAGTCTGCTTAAGTTTATATGTTGGGTTCATATATTCTTTTCTTCTAGCTCTGGCTTTATCCCTTTGAAGATGCTTCAGTTGTCATTTTATTAGAACTGTTCATTCTGTAGCTTACAAAGGCAGATGAAAACACAAAGGCAAAGAAAAAGGAAAGCACAGAATGTGTATGAGATAATTACATTGTACAACAAAGGGGGAAAAAAATCATTTCAGATGAAGATCTGAGCTCTATATTTTGTTTGATTCCAATCCACGTGATCCTCACAACTTCTTACCTAGCACACTACTCGAAAATAGAATTTCGTACTTAACAATCTTGTATATAAACATGATTCAGATTTGAAATGGACCATTCTATTACATGGTATAAATCCATTCTATTAAAAGATTTTTGTAAGTTGTTACAAGTTGATTTTTCATAAACCATCTCTCTAAAATGTTGAAGAATGCAAAAACAAAATGAAACAAAAAAATGAGATCAAGCACCTACATTCCAAAATTAACTACAGTGAAAAGGAGAGCTGCATATATATAATCAATAGTGTCTGAGTACGTTTAGTAACAGAGAACATAAATTGTGTGTTTTCAGTATGACTAGAAAATTAGATGGGAGGTAAACTAAATCCCAAGGAACTGTCAAGGCATACTGCATGTCTATGTGAATTTTCCTGCATATTTGCAAAAATGCCCTGAACTTTAATTATGGGCATGGTGTTAATCCTTAGAAAGTAGCTTGAAAAGTTCCAGTCATTTTTATTTTTATTTTTTATTTATTTATTTTTTTTTAGGGGGAAAGAACATTTTTTAAAATAATTTCTGAGTTTAAAGAGATTTATATTTAAAACCTTTCAAATATAATAATGTAGAGTGTTTCCTTATGTGCTAGTTACAGGACCCCATCAGCCATCAAAATAGATTACCTTACATTCTGAAAGACTAATAAGACCGTTCTGTTATGGTGTTATGGCTTGGAAGCACCTGGATATTTGTAATGAGTATTTCATGTTATAAAGTATAATTCTACCTGAGGGAATTCATGAAGACAAACAAGGTTACAAATCTTGTAGGTTAAAGTTAAAAAAAACAAACAAATAAACAAACAAAAGTTTGTTATGCTTCTGATAATTTATTCTTTCTATTTTGACTGAATTTCCATATGATTATCAAAATGAATTAAAGTGAATATGTTTATAATGGATATAAAATGTGGAATGTCCTATAGACTATGGCTAGGTTTAAGGGAAAATTTCCTAACCTTTAACAGATAATTAATTTAGCTGCCGAGTGATTAAAGGAGCAGTGGATTGTATAAAGAAGTTAACAACTCTCAGTAATGACCTGTTCCCCATTGGCTTGCCTCTAACTGTATTGCTTTTTGTGATAATTAAATAAAAACCAGACCTGAGTAAGCTCCCAGGAAACGCATCAAATGTGAAACTGCAATGTAAGATGTTTGTATCTTCCTAATTTTTGTTGCATATTTTATGTTTTTGTTTTCCTCCTGTTTGGCCTTCACAGGTTTTCTCCATTGTGAGTGTTTTATGGCATGTGGTATGAGCTTCCATACCAAAGAACTAAACTTGACAGATTACAAAGAGTGTATCAGAAGCTCATTGTCATGAAATAACTTGACAAGAGATTGACAATTTGTGGCTTACAGTTTATTTTGTTTAGGTTGACAGTTTATTCTCCACTATATTGAAAAAAAGAAAAAAGAAAAAAAAAAAAAAGGAAAAAAAAGTAACTAAAATGGACAAGCTCAAACTTGAGAATAGACAAGAAAGAGTATTTCAGTGTTTGTAGGAGATGCAGATTGTCTTTTTAAAATAAATAAATTAAAACTCTCCTGTTATGAACTTTTCTTTCTTAGGGCCAAATCTGACAGTTTGCTGGAACACTTTCTTGTGTTAATAACTATTCATAAGAGTATCACAGATAAAAACTGCACCATCTGGCTCATAAACAATGTATTACCTGAAAAAGCTAGGAGAATGGCAGTGAGCACCAAAGCATGCTGTGTAGACTCTTACCAATGTTTCTTCAGGGCTACTTTGTATCATCAGTCAAATAACTTGACAACCATCCAAGCAAAATACCTGTAACTCTTAGGCTTTTAATATTTTTGTTTTATTTTGATATTTTTTTCAGTTGCATTCATCTTCCAGTAGAATAATGAATGAGAACGTAACAGTTTGAAATAGAAACTGGTAAAATACCAGTTCTTTCTTGTATCCTAAATTTAATTCCAGACTTTTTCTGTTGAATCTTTTTATTATACAATTTCTATACCCACATACAGTCTCAATTGTGTCTTAAATATGGGAATTTTGATATTGGTCCTTTTTCCCACTTCTTTTGTATTTCCTTGGTGTCCAAGACCCAAGCATTCAGGATCTTACAGATGAGAATAAATATTTTTTATTAAGTGTTCCATAAGGAAACAGTATAGGGATCTGGTGTATTCTCTGTTTTATTTCTGAGTATATTTCTTATGAACTTGTGTAAGAGTTGTATATTCCTTAGGGTTGGTGGCTTTATGCCCAGGTGTGTTCTATTGCTGAAGCCAGAAGGGCATATATTATATGCAGTCTGCTATAACCTGTTATGATGAAGTGTACTATCTGAGCCAGCTGTAGATATTAGAACACATAATTTACATAAAATATTAACTACCATATTATTTCAGCATCCTATATTTGGGAGTAGTCCTAAATTGTAAAATGTCAACCAATTTACAGGCACAAATGTTTAAACAAAGGAGATGATGTTACAGATAAAACTCCTCAATGTGTTTTCCTTTGCCAAATTCAGGCATATAAACCTCATTCCAGGTTGATGTCAGCCAAGTATCAGTTGTTTAGCCAAAATTTTTAGCAGCAGTGGAGATTGTTACGGATCAGTTTATTTGGGCATCCTTAGAAAGGATATATGTAACATGAAGATGTAAAGCAATAACTTATTGCCAAACATATTACGGATAGTTAGAACTTAATGAGCTCTTAGGCTAAGCATTAACATGCTCATTAAGATGCTTTGGCTATGAGGCAGCTTATTCCAGCATCCAACCACCATCTGGTGAAGAACGTTTACCTAATCCCCTCCACCCCCGACACAGCTCCATGCTGTTCCCTCATGTACTGTCACCAGAGAGCAGAGATCAGCACTCCCCTTCCACACCCCTTGTGAGAAGCTGTAGGCCACCATAAGGACTCCCCTCAGCTCTGGGCTGAACAAGCCAAGGGATCTCAACTGCTCTTCATACATTTTCTCATCTCCATCCATATCACTGATATAGATAACACTTGATGACTGACTAGTTCGAGCCCAGACCAATGAACATCTCTATTTTTTTTATTTTTTATTTTTTTTCTTCATCACCTTTCTGTATTGAAACATTTTTATGTCCTTGAGTTGCCAACAATCAATAACCCTACCTCTGTCTCTGTTTTACTTTCTTTCCCAGCTGCTGGGCTCAAAGTTTTGCAACTGTGTCATATCACAGCTGGGCTTTGCATCTTTGGTGCATGATCGAGGCTGTTGAGTAGGTTGAGAAAGGCTGCTAGCTGAAGATGTGGAGAGAAAGGGTGACAAGATACAGATCGTGATCAGATAGACTCTGTCTTTATGTATGTCATTGGCATGCAAGTGCTTGATTTGCCACTTTTACTACTTTTTTAAAATCTGCCTCTGAGTGTGGAACACAGTGAGAATAAGAGTGTTGTTTCAGCACTGCAGATGAAGGCTTTTTGGCTTAGGTTATGATCCCCGACAGTGTGCCTTGGGCTTTTCATTCAGAAGACGATTAGATGTTTTCATTAAATTATTTTTCCACTTTTACCAGCTGGGCTGTGAATATTACAGAGCAGTATAGGACAATTACAACTTATGTTTTCCCACCAATGAATGACAGCAAAGGACTATTGAAAGTCTTCTATTTCAGCAGAATGCCTGGACTCCACATCATGCCCCATCTGAGCTGACTGAATTTTGAAACTGTCTTGTAGATAGGTATTGAAATTATATCAAATAAGAAAAACTTGTCTGTATTCAGTAGTTAGGCAGAGTTGGTTTTTACATGATGCAGTGTCTCATACATGCTGGCTGCTCTGAAGACTTAAAGGAAGGAAAATTTAATTTTTGAATATATTAGTAGTGTTTTCCTCACGACAGCAGTTTTCTCTTAAGGTTCAGAAAGAAAGACTTGAATGATATCTCATGTAAGTCCATTGCCATCTCAGCATGTATTGTGCGTTTTTGTTTTTGTTTTTGTTGTTTTTTTTTTTCTATTGGAAGATTTAATAACCTATGTTATGGGATCAGATTTGGGTCTTTTTGATAAGAGAAGTAGGGATCCTTCAGACCTGTTGTGATTGTTTTAGGTCATATGTGTGTGTAATTGTATTATGTCTTCATAGAGTCTGGCAAATTAAGAGTCAAATTATGGCTCCAAGGATTCAGCTGGTGAAAGCATAGGAAAGAAAATTAAATGATGTTGACAAAATAGTTCAGTTTCATAGAATCCTACTGCACTTCATTATCCCTTTGCATGTTAATTTACAAAACACAGCCAAGACAAAGATCTCTTTTGGCTATTAAATCTCAGAAACCATTTCACCTATAGGCTCATTCTGGGTGTCCTGTGACAGTTTACCAAAAGACAGCAAACTGGGGGATGACGTTTTTCTGTTTTTGTTTTAAAATGTCTGTCAGTGAGTAATTTGAAAGAATTTGAAAGTGTATAAAGATTTTGCAGTGTATCCCCAACAGTAAAATGAGCTAGTAGTATCTTGGTAGGGTTAGAGTAGAGTTAGGGTTAGGGCAAATCTGTTTCCTTCAGAAAAACTAGCTTTTTATGCATTATGAAATGATACTGTAAAACACATGGGTTACTCCAGAAGTAATGCCTCCTGTTTTTTGTTTTTTTTTTTCTCCATGGAAACTACGACAGGTACAAAGAGTACAAGAACACTCTTTAGAACAAATTCTCAGCAACAAAAAGGTACTTTGGACAATCTGCACCATTAGTTACCTGTTTTTGCCAGCAGTTAACAAGAGCCTGGATGCCACACTCTTAAAAATCTGTATCAGCAGAGGTAATCCATTGTCACCAGTGCTGAGTGTGTTATCTACCACTTCACTGTACTAGTGTCTATGGTTTAATCTCCATAAATGTTCAGCAAACTATGATGAATGCCAGTGGGTGCAATTTTTTCTGCATAAAGAGATTCAGTGACACACTGTTCCTTCATGCTGCTGGATGGCAACAAAATGTAAAAGAATATTGGTGGGAAAGTTCAACTACTACTGCCATACTACAAACATCTGCCTCTGATGTTAATGGCCAAAATAATAAAACAGGAAGCATTACTTTTGGATCAATTCTTGTAGAATAGCAGCATAGGGAAATACCATTTCCTTTAAGCATGTTAAAATACACTCATATCTGCAATTTATCCTTTATGACTGTAACAGAAAAACAGCCATAGTTCTACAATTCTGTTGCTTTAGGGTTGTTTAAATTTCAATTTTTTGATGATAATTCTTGATGTAAGTTTTCTTGTTTATCATCTGTACCAAAATCGACTATATATAATATATATATAACAGCCTGAAAAATGTTGTGCTTTGGCACCAATTAACTATTGGTAACCAATAGTAAAAAAAGTGGTGTCATGGCAAAATAGGCCAGAGTTCAATTAGAAAGTTTGAATTTCAGCTAAGTCAGTATCCTGAAGTTAATCATAAAGATAAAATTAGTCTTTGGATGGCCAGGATATTTTGCCACCCAAAAGAAACAAGTTGAAATTAAGCAACAAAAACTAAAACAGACGAAGAAAAATAAACTATTTACCAGCATGCATTACAATATCCAGGAGATATTCCTGTAGGAATATTTTCCATGTTTTTCAAACTTTTTAAAATAAATATTGAAAGTTGGTATAATTTCTTGATGTCTGATATTGTGTATTGAAATCTGTGGCTTATTGCCTTGAAAATTCTAAAAATAATGATTTTGTCTTAAGATATTAAAATTTGTTGAGTTGATAGTAATCTATTTAAGCCAAAGTTTTCTTATTATGAGTTCAAGCTCTGTGGTCGGACTGAGAATAATTTGAGATTAGTTGATTTCTATTGCTGAGATTTATTCTCTTGGTAAACACACCACAGTTTGTAAAATTCATTAATCATGTTTTCAGTCAGGTTTTGCAGAGCAATCTAAGTTTCAGTTTTTAGCAATAATTATGCAATTCTGACAAAGTTCAGAAAGCATTTGAGCAGCACTCTGAAAAGTATGGTTTGATTGTTGATTGTTGTTGATTGTTGTTGTTGATTGTTGTTCCTGTAGGAGTTAAACTCAGTGATCCTTGTGGGTCCCTTCAAACTCAGGATATTCTGTGATTATATGATTGCTATTGCTACTCAATCTGCCAGTTTCAATGAGGTCGTTTTTCATAGATAGCTCTAAGACAGGCAATTTTAATCAAATAACAGTAGGGTATTCTATTAGTTTGTGACTAGAGAATGCATCTGCTTGAATTAACTTGGAAATAGGCAGTGTGTTTGTACATGTAGATATACAAAATGACAGTTATTCCTTTTATTGTTCCCTTTGATTTCTATCGCTCATTCTGCAGCTACTATGTGAATATATGGGCAATAATCATTAAGAAGCAACCTGCTCCTTCTTGACAATGGAAATATGGTATCCATTAATGGAATTACTACTTTATGGAAGGTGAAATGGAAGAAGGTCCCTTTTGAATTCTAAAGACTCAGAGCAAATCTGAAGGACTCAGGCATTGAACAGAGTATCTGCTTTTCATGGTTCTCTTTGTACTGTAAGATAATATTTTTTACTTGAAAGGAATTAGTTTCTTTGAAACTTTATGTTTTTGTTTTTTTTTTCAATTTCAGTACCTACAAATAGAAGCTCTTGACATTTTGCATCATTGCCTTACACTTTATCTAGAACTCTCATTGATTTCAACTGTGTGTATTGAATTAGACTAGGATAGATGGCTTTTCATTTATAAGAAAATGGTAACAATATTAACCTGTACTGCTATAAAGTCTGCTAAATCTCCTTTCATTATAAAATGCTTTAAATAATATCTCAGGATTAAATTGTGCAATTTCTAGGCTGACATAAATCGAGGTGTTGTGACTGTGTTAAGTTAAATAAAGTAAATTCTGAACATCGTTATTTAAAACTGTTCAGTTGGGAAAAAATGTTAATTGTTTCTGTAATAAACTCTTTGAGCCGTGGTGACATCCAGTGTCTAATTAATAGTAGTTCAAATTACAAAAATGTCATAATCACCTTCTGTAGTCTCAGTGAAATGTTTACTTCACTCTCTCTCTGATATTTTGCCATGCTTTTGCTTTGAAGAGAACAAAACTGTTCATGATCTTTTTCCTTTCATAGATTGGGTCAATGAGTTTTTGTCCAAAATTTCTGTCTTAGATGTCTGTTCTTCACTCATTTTAAAATGAGTTATGTTAAAAAATCTTTCTGGTGTTCCCTGAAGTGCTTCTTAAAAGGAGTGTGCTGAAGAAAAAAAAATAAATGTATGAAAATATTTAATTTTGGAAGGTGATAAGGTGTTTTTATTGTTTTCTTTCGTTCATAGCCTTGTGAAGCCATCGATGGCATTCCTTTATCATCGCAAAACATGATCCCCAAATGCATGGAAGTTCAAATAAATAAAGGTTTTGACTGAGAAATGAACGATGAGAGTTGACCTGAAAAAAAATACACATCCAATTGTAACAAAAATAAAAATACTAGGGAATAATTTCTTTATCATTTATAAAGTAGTAAACCTTTCAGAAATGTACCACAGAAGTAGCATGGAAGAAGAAATGATGGTGGAATTTTGATAAGTGATTAAGGAATTATGAGCTGGAAAGCGGCAATACCGTTGGCCCTGACTCAGTGCTTAGTGATGAACAGATATTGTTTACCTGGCTTCTTTTGGAAAAGAGCAATCTACGGGAAGATCCTGAAATGCTTGCTCAGTTTCCACTTAGGCAAAGCTTTTGTTTCATCCAGCGATGAGTATGTATGTCATTTCCTAACTGTTGTTGTTTTTGTTGAGAGAAATGTAGGATGCTGGAAAAAGAAAACTGTTTGACTATGTGGTGCTGCAAGACACCCACTTTGTACATCAGCATGATTAACAGTTCCAAGCCCATGGCATAGTTTTATGCTATTTAAGAAATAATCCAATTGATGACAGCAGTCAGTGGTCTCCCATGCACTCTCAATAGAATCACGTAAAGTTTACATTTCTGTTATTAAAGGTTAGATTTCAGTTGGAATGAGTTGTCTTCTGTAAGTCAAGAAGATGTTACTTTCACATTTCATATATTGAATGATTGTGTGGTATTTCAAGGATGATCCTCTCCATATTTCCAAATTCTTCCTTCTGAGGTTAGAAGAAGATTTATAGCAGCATAAGAATTTTCTCTAGCCTTCTTTACAGAGATGACTATTAGTATGGGACCAGATTTTAAAAGAAGAAGCAACCTGTGAGATGGAAGACCTAATACTGCTATTTGACATACACTAGTTTGTCAGTGATAGTCTTGTAGATGTGACATTTAATGTGAAAGGAATGCTACAACTGTTTAGAACAATGTGACAGAATTCCAAAGGAAGTAAATACAATTCCAGTGCAGACTTCAGGAAAATCATAGCAAAAAGTGATATAATGTTATCTGAATATTTCTAGAAGCTTAGCAAGATTTTCTATGAATATAACTTTTTTCTGAAGTTTAATTAATAGCAGTGATATACATGAATGCTTATCATCATAAATCAGATATGATTGTATTGTTTTATCAATCTTCTGTGATGTCTGGGGAAAAAAAAGCATAAAATTTATTCCTTCTACCGTGCAGTCTGTAAGAGATCGGGAGTCCTCTGACACTCTTTCCTGCATAATTTGAACTGAGTATCATTTCATTGTTTTATTGGGTACTCTTTCAAGTACTGTGATTCCAGTTTACTTCAAGTGTTTGAGTGCATCAGTTCCCTTGCATGAATACAATTCCATTTTTGTAACAACTTTCATTATCATCTTTTTTTACAATTTGAGTCACATTTGAATGATACCTCACAGCCCAAAACTTTCTCTGAACAACAGGTGAAAAACATAAAATAGTAGATAATCATCTGAGTAATTTTTTTCCTTCATTGTAGTAAGTTACTTTTCAATTATGAAAGAATGAGGTTATGAGACATCATTGTTTTGTTGGCTCTACTTTTATCTTTTTGAAGCAAAAATGGTGTTGCTGTCAGGTTTTATAGTAATACGCTGTACTTTTCTCACTCGCTACTTTGTCAGGATAGTAAACTGTGGGTAATATAAAATGTATTTCAAGATGAAATTGCATTTGCCAAAAGTACAATGAGAAAACTGCTTACATAGGAGAAATCTTCAGTTTGATTTGTCGTATTATATGAATAATACAAAGTTTTTGAGGGAAATTTAGCAATGCCTGCTGCTGCGGTTGCATGATACTGCAAGTTGTTAGCATATTTTGAGAAGTAGCTTTCTCTCCAAAATAATAAATATTTATGAATTATTTTCATATTTATTTTTCAGTGAATTCTTCAAAAAATACATTGGAAAGTACCTAAGTGCATTGCATACAATTATTATCAAGGATAGAGACCCAGTCCCCAGCAAGGAGAAATAAGGGATATGTATAATGATAGTAATACTTACCTATACCTAAATATCAGTATAGGGTATCAGAGTATTAGATTAGTTTTCTATAATTGATTAATCAATAAGATACTTTTCCACCCAGCTATTTTTGTTTTATTATTGTTTGTTTTGGAGTTTTATGTAATTCAAGACATTTTTGGCTAGACAGGAGTGGTATGTTGTGTCACAATTCTGTATATGTTTGTTTTATATTTTAAATAACCTAATAATGTACTCTTATTGCATTCTTCAGTAACTAATCATTATAATTTGTATTGCTACCATTATGAATTAGCTTAATGCTTCTGAAGTTTGTCGTACCTTGTGTTGTATTGAATTTTCCTATCAATTCAGGGCTGTCTGCATCTCATAGATAGTATGTTAGAAATGTTGAGAATAAACCACAGCATTTTTCAAGTAGTAGTGACTTCCATATACTTTACAGTATAAAAATGCAAAATGTACCCAACACTTGGAATTGCTCTAACACATAGATGAGACCAGCATTTTGTAGTAAGAGTGTATAGAAAATATTTAGATCATTTTGAAATCATGTATTGAATAACATGGCATCATTACTAGATTTAATTGAACCTTATTTAAGTAGATATGTGATGACTGAATAACTACCTAGAATTAGAGAAAATTATTTTTGATATTATGGAATCACCCTTGTTTAATGGAGATAGAAAAGGTTATCAAACAAATAGCTTTTTTTGCAAGAGGGGATGAGACTTTGTTCAGTTATCTTTATTTGTTACCTCTAAGTCTGGGAATATGAATGCTCATCAAAAATGTTCATACCTTGCGTGGTAACATATGAGGTCTGGAAAATGATTGAAAATAGGGAGGAAGGGATTTGTACTGTTTATCTGTTATTCTTTCTGTATGTTTTAGTGTTGATGGTACCTGAGAAGACACTGCAAGCAGTGGGCTGAAATAGAGTGGCTTGGAGGTATTAATCAGATGAATATGCTGTTGCACTCGCCAACTTGGAAACGTCTTTGTAGATATCCCAGAACACTTTTGGTCTGGCCTACTGTTCTGGTATAGAGAGTATTTTATTTGCATAGGTATGATGCATAATACAGAGAGAAGTGAAATCCAGCTTTTCTGAGTCATAGAAAACTGTGTACATAAATTACTTTTCAGTGTAAAGTCCAAATTCAGACTTCTTTTTTATCATTTCAAACAATATAATGCTTATAATGCTTCTTTTTTAGCATAAAAAATACTGAATTGAGGGAAAGAATTTAAGACAGACTAGATATAGTACATATTGCCAGCACATCTGGAAGACAGTTATTCTCTAATTACCCAAGAGACAGAAGAGAAAACAGGCAGCTTCGCTGCTATTATAAATCCCATCTCTTCTAAAGGAGTTAATAGATGCCCAGCTAATCAGTCTTTGTTATCTTGTAACATTCAGAGACAAAATAAAGGCTATAAAAATAAAAAGCAAAGAAACTCATTGGATTGGTACATTATTGTCTTCTCATTGTACTCCCAAGAGACCTGTTGAAGTGTTTAATTTGGTTTCAAAATATGTGGTATTTCAGCTGTTTGGATGAAAAACTGTTTCTATAGATAGAATAGCTGTTGTTGGGAATAACTTATTTTCTTTTAGTTCACCTTTTTAATGTACATCTGACCTACACTAAAGTGGATCTATCTAAAGTTGTACTACTGGTCGCAGAGCAGTCTTTATGCTGTCAAGCTTTGCTTCTTTTATTGTAATTTAGGCTGTAAATGAACAGAGAGCATCGCCTTTCACTCCCCTTTCTTTGAAGGCAGGAACCACAAATTAATAGCTGTGTTTGAAAAAGGAATCAAATTCTTTAAGTGTCCGCTATGGTCTCAGCTGGGCACATAAGCTGAAAAATAAATTTGATGTATAATGTAAATAGCAGTCCAATTTGGAAAGTTCCCAAATAAAATCAAGACCTTTTAACATTGACAAAATATTAACAGAATGTCATAATGGGCTAAAGAGAAAATGTCTCTCACAAGAAAATTTACCATAAGTCAGATACTCAGTCATAGCATGCTTAGGAAATTATAAATGTGCATTCTGTAGGAAATTAAAAATGTGCAATACTTACATCCCTTCTGAAATTAATAAAACTAGATTATGGTTCATCTGATCTAACACCCAATAATGTATACCTCACTTCTTAAAAAAATACTTCCTACTTGTTCCTCTTCTTTTTAGTATCTACTGAATAGCTGCTTTCAGGGAGGTCCCTATATCTGTGTCCCTTAAAGAGTGGTGAGTCATTACATAGTTCTGAGAATTTACTGAGGTGGTTTTTTTATGTTTTGTTTTGTTTTTGTTTGTTTCATGGAGAATATCTGAAACATGAAGTCTTACTTTCATATATCTCTGATGTAAAAACAATAACTTCTGTCTTTTGGTAAAGCTTGTTGCTAAAGCTTGGAAGCTCGTCTTCCTTGAGCTTCTCTAGCGTTTTGAAGTTGCAAGGCAGTACTAAATTGTGTCCACCTCACAACATAGAATCTCCTGCTCTGTATTTGCCATTCCCAGGGTTCAAGGCTGAATGCCCACCCATGAGTAGAAGCTGGACCTCTGTCTTGCTATAGAGAGTGACGTTTTGCTTCATGGTAGATGGAATTGCACAGTGCATGGTGTGTCATGTCACAGCTCCAAAGTGAAGCACTCTCAATCACTCACTATGACTTTTATATTGTTATATATATGCATGTATATACGTATATACAAATTTAGATAGCATTTGGGAGTGGTTCTACCTCCACCTGCTTTAGATGACAACCATTACTTGTTTAAGCTAAAAGTCCACATCCCACAGAAAGATATATTCCTCAGTAAAAGATCAGCTCTCCTCAAATGTTGAAGTAAATACTTTCTTCTAAATGGCCTTGATGTCTCTTTGTTCTGGTATCTTTGTGCAAAGGTGAGACAGTATAGCAGCATGAAACGTAATAGCTGGGTCCTTTATAGACATACAAGTACCTCTATGATTTATCTCAGCTGTTAGTTCCTCACAGTACTCTGATGTAATAGCCACTACTGCACTCCTCTGCTTCGCACCATAACAAGACTTGTCAGAAAGTGTTTTTTGAGTGTAAACTACCTTTCATTCCACCTTGTTATTGTCTTGTGGGAATGCTGGTTCAGGATTATGTGCTTTCTCCTTATAGCCTAAGTGGCTGGAAGCAGGTTTTCAAATTGCATATTGGCATCTGGTTATGAAAACAGTTTTTTTGTTTGTTTTTTGTTTTTATAATACATACCCTATTCAAAAAAAGCAGGACAAAACTGTCCAATTGCATTGCTCTGCACTTTGATTTTATGGGATGCATTTTTTGTCGCACTTTTTCAGAACACCACATTGGGAGATTTGCTTACTGAGTCACCATCCCTGGATGTGTTTAAGAGCCGTTTGGATGTGGTGATCAGAGATATGATTTAGCAGAGGGTTGTTGATGCTAGGGTACTATGGTTAGGCTGTGGTTGAACTTGATGTTCTTCAAGGTCTTTTCCAACCTGGGTAATTCTATGATTCTGTGATTCTCTGATCAGACACTCATGGTGTTTTGTTTTCCATTTTGCACAATGTTTTTGAAATCTCTGTGTCAGGCTTTGTAATAAGTATTTCATTTAAGACCAACACATTGCAAGGAAAAAAAGAAAAAAATGCATTTGAAATTGCAGTTGGATTTTTAATTTAAAGAGATTTAAATTTCTTTAAATTTAAAGAATTTTAAATTAAATTAATTTAAAGAGAAAACCAAAGATCTCAGATTTTCTTTCCTTGCCTGATGCTTAGATCAGTGACTTGCTACCTAATTACTTGGAGTCCTAATTCATACGCATGGCTAGATGTCAGAAAGAATTAGAGATCTGTCTTCTCCATGTTGCATTAATTGACTTAGTTCAGGAATGATTTTCTCACATATGGTCATCATTAACCATAAGTTTGCTAATCTGAGTGTGAGATGGGATTTCTCATTCTCACTGCAGAGGAGTGAGTTTTCCTCAAGAGGAAAACTGTTCAATGGTTTCATGGATGGGGAGTTATTTTTTTCTTGCTATTCTCTGCAGGAAGAATGCACAATATGAGAAATCCCTTCTCATCAGCCCTGTGGCACCTTATGTCAGCAGTATTTCCTGAGGATTTCTGCTTGGGATATTATAGCCATTGAGTGCTTAATACTTCATCTTAAAGGCCTTGAGGGATGAGAAATGAAAAATGTTGCAATTGTTTACCTTTCTTTCCTTCTTCTTATCCCAGACACTGTCCCTGTAAGGGTTTCCCATGCCGACACTACCAGGCAAAACTGCTAGAAAAGAATGGATTACTATTGTACATCATCTGGAATTTCCCAGGGAAA
This sequence comes from Coturnix japonica, assembly GCF_054131305.1. Taxonomy (NCBI): domain Eukaryota; kingdom Metazoa; phylum Chordata; class Aves; order Galliformes; family Phasianidae; genus Coturnix; species Coturnix japonica. The sequence continues at coordinate 50,493,842 of NC_140664.1, forward strand.
CTTGCTTTTTGGCTAGTCTATTTCATCAATTATGGCTCTTAAATTCAACATTTCATGACACTATCCTTATTTTGCTGAATTACAAATTATGCTCAAAAGAAGAGGTTAGACATCTCAGTGGAAGAACAAAGATTTGATTAAGTGGCTATGAACTTTATGTAGGTCATATTTTTACATCCAAATCATGTGCATTCTGTATTTTTAACAGATTTCTTTGAGAACATTTTTATCGTGATGTTTTATTTTTATGTTCTATATTTTCTGTCTTAGTGTTTAACAAATACACTACAAACTGTTTTTACATATTGGTTTGGAAGAAATCCTAAGGTTCCTTCTACTGATATGTTCTGCTTATTTCAGGTAGAGTCATCACCACACATCTTTTTAAATTCTAATACAACAGAACAGATATACTTGTTAACAAGTACCACTATATATATAGTCTCTGCCACTGTGAAATAGCCTGTACTACTGAGTAAAAGGAAGGAGGGTGACTGGGAGATAACTGATGATGTTCCTAGTTGAATGGTAGTGCAGAATTCTGTGGCTGTAGACAAATGGTGGAAAGTGGTCAGTTGTTTCCTGACTTTGGTCAGAAAGCATCTCTCCTCCATGTTTTCCTTTCCAGGAAGCAGCAGAGCTTTTGTCTCCTGCGATATGGATGAGGGAATGGTCCTGCTTTAAAAATAAGCAAGTATCTAAGCCCTTCCTACCTTTCCATCAACCAAAATAGTGTTATATTCCCCTCTGCAGGGAGATGAAGCTAGTTTCTCTTGTGTTTGGTAAACATAAAGTAGAAATGTATACAAGTCCTCAACTTTTGTCGCAGTTTGCCAGCAGGAATAGAGAAAACCCAGTTTCATCACAACTTTTGCAGAATGGGGATTTGTATAATCAAAGTCAAGACTTTTCAGTATTTAAAACTTTGAAGACTCAATTAATTTTTTATTTGATTGGCTTTTTGTATTCTTCACCCATTCCACTTTAGGTACTGGACATTTAAGAATTATGAAGGAGGAGCGAGTAAACATAGCTACATGAAAGTGAAATTCATTTCTATAAATTTTTATGTGACTAAATATTGCATATTTAGGCCTAAAGAAAGACTTTTTATTCAGTTTCATGGTGTATCAGTAATCAGAATGTTACCAAATCTGACAGGATTCTCTGTATAAAATATACCAGTCAACCAACAAGCACACAAACCTCTCTTTTTTTCTTTTCTTTTCTTTTCTTTTCTTTTCTTTTCTTTTCTTTTCTTTTCTTTTCTTTTCTTTTCTTTTCTTTTCTTTTCTTTTCTTTTCTTTTCTTTTCTTTTCTTTTCTTTTCTTTTCTTTTCTTTTCTTTTCTTTTCTTTTCTTTTCTTTTCTTTTCTTTTCTTTTCTTTTCTTTTCTTTTCTTTTCTTTTCTTTTCTTTTCTTTTCTTTTCTTTTCTTTTCTTTCTTTCCTTTCCTTTCCTTTCCTTTCCTTTCCTTTCCTTTCCTTTCCTTTCCTTTCCTTTCCTTTCCTTTCCTTTCCTTTCCTTTCCTTTCCTTTCCTTTCCTTTCCTTTCCTTTCCTTTCCTTTCCTTTCCTTTCCTTTCCTTTCCTTTCCTTTCCTTTCCTTTCCTTTCCTTTCCTTTCCTTTCCTTTCCTTTCCTTTCCTTTCCTTTCCTTTCCTTTCCTTTCCTTTCCTTTCCTTTCCTTTTATTCTTAAGATAGTTTTTTTAATAGAAGATTTACTTCTTGACAGTGTAGATCCTTTAAGGATTCAATACTTTTTTTTTTTTTCAGAGAAGAATTTTAATTCACAGGAGCTTCTAGTCAGGAACCATTTCTTCAGATATTCTGTGGAGAATGAATGAGCTTCAAATGAAATGCTAGGCCATGCTTGTAGAAACGTTGCTCTGTCTCACTTTTACTTCATAAAAGCATCTGAAAGAGACTGAAAGGGGTGAATTACACTCAATATTTGAAATAAAAATGGATTTTCTTGTTTCAGTTGTTAAATTGCATTTAAAAATGCATCCTTTTGGGCTTAAATTAAAATGTTTGTGGCATTTCAGGGTGACCATTAGAGCACTTAGGATCAGTGGAAGAAAGTTCTGTTATTTCTTTTTACTCAGATTTTCAGCTCAAAATTAGATTCTAGACTCACTGTCCACAGAAAGTGAATGAAGATTTTAAAAATGAACAGAATATGATGCTTTGGAATAATGTATTAGAATTGGTGAAATAAAGAGCAAAAATAGCAAAGCAAATTGATACTTGCTTTTGGAAATTACTTTGTGTAAGAGCTTGTTATGGCCACACTGTCAAACTCAGTATACAGTGAAGCTAATGAAACATACATTAGAATCAGGAAAGCATCAGAGCAAATTTAGAATGATACTTCTTTTCTGGAGTCAAGGCATTCAGTTTTTTCTTACTTGAGGAACTCATCCATATTGTCTCAAATGCTACCTCATGTTGTGAATTTTCCTTTGAATCTGTCTGATTGTTGTTTAAATGCTTTTATATGTTTGCATCTGACATATCTAGAGCAGTAAGTTCCACAAGATTGTTTGGAGGTATATGAGTAGTACCTGTCTTATTATTTACTGAAAAATAGTTTCGTCTGACTGTTTTTAATTATGCAACAGTGAGCAATCATTCCCTATCCATCTGTACCATGCCAGGCATGATTTTGGTGTGTATACAATCTCTCCCCTCAAGCATCTCTTTTCAAAGCAGAGGCATTTCTTTAAGCCTGTTGCAGTACAGAAGCTGTTATTTACTTCTGATAACTATTATTTCCCTTCTCCATATGCTCTAGTTGTACTCTCTCTGTTCTGGGAAGCTGCGTCCCTGTCTCTGAAAGGTACACTGACATTTCACAGTTTTACAATCCTCATCAATTTCCTATCAATTTTGTTCTTTGTTTTGTTTTTGACTGTCTGACTTGTGTGAAAATCACACTCACTGCTCTACGTTTTGTACCAGATGTCTTGTAAAAATTTTGGTCACAGCTACTACTTATCATGCAAGTAATGGTGCCACTTAAAGGCTAATTCATTCACGTTACATAGTCTTTATGAATTTTTGTACTTAATTTGTTCAGCTCTTGTGTAAATGCTGTTGGGTTGTAGTAATCTTTTATTATTCATATGATTATTTTTAAAGACTCTTCTATTAATGCTTTAGTTGAGACACCTACTTATTTAGTGCCAGAAAACAAAACACAATGACCTAAAACAAAACAGTGATTTGAATGTCACTCAAGCTCCATGGTAGGCGGATAAAAAGAATAAATGCATTTCCTTGTTTATTTTTTTTTCTCTTTAAAACTTTTTTTTGGGGGGCACTGTAGACACTGTAGACACCTTGGCACTGGATAATCTATTTCTAATTAAGAAAACAAACACATTTTTTTTTATGCCTCAAAATATTCTTTGGCCTTACCTAGAATTTTAATGTTAGAATTTATGTACTTTGCTGTTCTCTTCAGCTGGACAGAATTTTTTTACTTGCTGGTTTGGGTTTTTTGGGGTTAGTTTTTTTAGAATGTGTTTTTCTGATTATTTCTTCCTGTTTTGCTGGTTAAAAACTCGCTAGATTTCTTTTGATGCTTCTCATATGTATCATAGATGTTCAGTCCTCTATTGTCAGTTCTGAATAATTTAAATTCTGCTCAGAAAGACACTAGCCTTTTAACTGCTCCATGTAATTTTAGTTTACTAACATAAATCCTTCTATACAGTTTATATCTTTGAAGTGGAATATTACCAAGAGCGTTTTGATTCATTAAGATTAATTATCTTGTATCTTCATTAAAGCATCACTTACTATGTCATTCTTATATTTCTATATCACACTGTATTCAATTAATAATCCTTTAAACAGTATTTCCGAGATATCTAATGTCAGTGCCCTCATTTGCAAGATTTGTTGTCATTACATTTGAGCATGGCCATTTTAAGCCTGCTGTCTAAACTGCCTGTTCTTCATACCTTTCTCTTCAGAGTTTCACTTGCATCATGAAAATGCAAGCCCTGTTAATAAATAAATAAATAAACAAACAACAAACAAACAAAAACAAGTCAATGAATTAAAGTCAGTACTTTAATACCTCTTTTTCAGAGAAATTGTGATACTCTTCTTCAAGAAAGAGTTAAAGTTGCATAAAATTCAAACAGATTCACTAATCCTCTTCCATCTGTTTTTGCCTTGTACTGGAGACCAAGATCCCACAGCTGTGTTTCTAATTTTATTTCAATTACCATTAATGTGTGCTTAAAAGAAACATAAATTCTTGCTCAAAGGAAATGCAAATTGAATACATCTAAATGTCCTGACCTATACATATGAAAAGCAAAGGGAGAAGCCTAGTTTTATGTTTTATTTTGATTTGTTGCTTTTGGTTGGTTTTGGTTTTTTTTTTTTTTTTTTTTTTTTTTCCTTCCTTTTTGTATATACCACACAATCTGTTACTTCAATAGCAATAAGCCAAAACTACAGCAGGCGGGATTTTTTGAGGAAGCAATGAGAATGATAATGAATGAAGCATAACTCCTCAGGCATGAATTTCTGTCCTAAGATGTTGTCACGGGTTACCTAGATTTACCTATGTCTGTGACAGGGTGGAGCCACCCCGTAGGAGGTGGAAAAAGGAGGGGGAAAAGGGAAATGGGATAAAAACAGAGGCAATCTAAGGAGGAAAAACTTATTTTACTAAATATGATATCGGAATACAAGATAACACAATATAATATAATTGAGGCTAATAAGTCGAATGAAACAGAGAGAGAGAGAGTCCCCGAAAACCGAGAGGCCTACTGTGAACTCTAGGCGACACGGCTGGAACGCTTCCCACTCTCTGAGAAGTTCAAGAGAGAGAGCACTCCAGCCTGGGAACAAGATTATATAGCGTTCTGGTCCCGTGACTTATCCCTAACCGTGATGTTCTCTGGGATATGTAGTCTTCTTCTGTGAACTGCACATTCAATAAAAGTATCCATGCTTTACATGATGTTATGATATGGAATACTGATAGCAAAATTACAAAATTACAAAACCGTGACAGATGTGAACATAGTACAAGAATCCTTGAAAATTAAATGTATATACATTTTTATAAAAATAGTCTAACACAGAATAAACACAACAGTTTTCTGCACATTACTGAATGATAATGTGTGCCCCGGTGGCGCAGTGGTAGGAATGCCGCTTTGCAACACCGAGGCCCGGGTTCAAATCCCCCTCTGGTGCAAGTGGTAGAAGTGCCACTCTGCTACACAGGAGGCTCAAATCCCAGGGGTTGGACTCGATGATCTCTAAAGTCCCTTCCAGCCCGCACGAGACTATGATACTATGAGACTATGATAATAAAGGACTAATTTCTGAATTGTTTCACAGAGTGCCGTTCTCTCAGATGGTTTTGCCTTTTCAGTCTCTGTCCTCACATCCTGTGAAAATTAAGGTAAATTATCTAACCTAAATAGTTTTCACTTGTTCTCCCTCTTGCTTTTTGTATAATCTAAAAATTCCAAATTCATGGAATTTTGCCAACAGAGACAAAATCTGTTCTATAAAAGACTAGAGAAGATCACCTTTATAGTGTATGTAAGCTTGTTTCATAAAAGCGATCTTGCTTATGGCTAGTGGATTTATATAAATACAAATTAATTGATTGTTCTTGCGACTTTCAGTGAACTTCAGATAGCATTTTGCCGTTATTCTTTGAGACAAACTGTATACACATCTTATCTGAAGTGTTAATCTACAGGCCTGGCTCTTTGGGTATCTCTCTACTGGCTAATGTAGGCATAGCCTAAAGGTGTACAGTAGGATCCAGATATCTCTATAGAGGAGTCGGGTACAGCATGAAAAAGAACAGTTTGTAGAAGAAGTGTAATATAAATAATTTCTAGGCAGTCTGTAAAGAAGCATGTTTGCAGTAGTTGAATTTTCCATCCTAGCCTTTTTTGATGCTTTTTTACTAAAATAAATTCTTTGTGACATGTCTTCTTTTCTCAGGAAATGCCACTTCTTTTTCATTTTAACTCTTTCAGTTAAAATTATAAAACTTGTGATACACATTATGAAAATAGATAACTGATTTTTTCTTACTTACAAGAAATTGTTGAACTACCATGCAAGCTGTTTACATGCTGGACCACATTCTCCTAATTCCTTTCCGAACATAAATCCTGGGAACAAACCCTCAGGTTGTTTCTGATCACCAGAGTGAACTGCATATTGTGAGATTTTAATTACGTTAATGTTTTACAAGTATGTTGATTTCAGTCTTTGAAATAGATGTAATAAGGAACATCAGGAAATTAGGAGGAATTATGTTTAGTTCACTGAGGAGGTCTGGCTATTAATTGTACAATTAGCATAAACCAAAGACACAGTATAGCATGGTTAATTTTTGTATTGAAGGACAGCATCCATCTTAAGCTTACTTGTTTTCAGCATTGATATATGAGGACCTTAAAAGCCAAAGCATGACAGGTGGATCTTAATCCTTCTTGTAGATATGTTTGAAATTGATTTTCACTCTGTCCGTTTACACTGTTTCATAAAGTATTACTCTAATATTTTGAGCAAAAAATAAGAACAGAAAAATATTAGTAATATTAATACAGACAAAATCTGAAGATTTAGAATATAGTCGTATATCAGAATATTGCAAGAGTTATACTAGTATAACTTTTGTAATTTCATTAAATTAAAATGTAATTTAAAATTCTTGAGCATATCATGAAATGGATTATTATTTATATATTTAACAAATAAATTCAAAGAGAATTTCATTATTCGGTATCTATGTTGGAGATGGAATATCATAGCATAATACTTTTCCATCCTGTTAAAATTGTTGGAAATTCTGTCAGTCATGTAACTGGAAATAGCTTTAAGCCATCTGTAAGATTGGTATTTCAGGTTAAAATACTTAACAGGTGTAATCAAATGAATGAACACCAATTTTCTCTGTTAAAAGCAGTAACAAATTATGAAGTACTGTTTTCATAATGATCTATCATTATCATTGAAATAATTATAAAATCTTTTTTATTCTATTACTGATATTTTTCTGTTTGTATTTTCAGTGGAAATTCATGACTGGTCACTCATGCTTATAGTTAACCTTCACTGTTAGTAATGAAAACTTTCTTGGTCAAATCACAAAATTTTGCTGATGCTTCTGATTTTGTGCTATGAATTTCTGCCAATGTTAGGCCTCAGAATCTCATAGCTAATTGACTTTTTCAATTTCAGAATTGAAATAATACTGTCTCACCTTTCTTGGAACATTATTTTATAGAAATCCTAACACAAAATTGTTCCATGGGTGTTTGCTTCTCCAATGAAACCTCAGCAAACAAAGCACAGACCTTGTGTAAAGGAAATCTATGTTATCCTTCACACAGAAGCTGACATGCAGTAACATCATAGAAACTTACATTCAGAAATACAATTTTTATGGCACTTATCTGTAACAAAGAGAGGAAAATCTGTCTGCACAACTTTTCTTGTTCCTCATCAAACCAAGCATACCTGAGCTTTGATTCCATAGAAGACTTTCTACATATTTGTAGTGGCTACAGTGTTTGTATAATGAAGTTTTACTAAGGGTGTTTCTAACTGAAATAGAAATTGAGGTGGCAGAGATTTAATATTTCATCTGATAAAAACATAAATGCCAACTTTTCTTGGATATTGCAAGAAAATACCCAAGAGTGTCATAGTCTATCAAAGCAGATTTTACAATACGTGCAGGCTTATGATTTATATGTCATGGTAATACTGACAAAAGTAAAAAACTGAGATTATATGCATTCTGCTGTAAATAAGAAACAAAAACAAGCAAAAAGCACCACAGCCCTTTGCAGCAATTCTTACTTTATTTTTTTCCCCCAGATGTTTCTTTTATTTCTCAGTGCCTACCACTTTTATTCTTGTTTTAAGAGACTTTCAGATTTTTACATATGATAACAATCCAGTGCTGCATGTTTGTGTAATCACTGCATTTTAATATCTGAATTTTCCTTTAATTCTTCTAGAACTGGGAGGCTTACAGTTGGTTGAATCAGCTTAGAATTATACTATTAAAGAAAAGGCTTTATGTTACTTCCGTGTCACTGTGGTGGTGATGATATAAAGTTAGCTTTTGCCTTGTTTTTCAAAGATATATAAGAATAATTATAAAGATGAGACAGTAAGATCACTTTATCTTTTAATATCTGAAGAATTTAAGAGGAAATATATTTACATATTGGCAAGTGTTATGGGTCCATCACTAACTTGCAGTTAAGAATGCACAAGATACATATTGATGCTCTCTAGATGCTTTAAAAAGGCAAGATAGCCAGTTTTGAGATGTGTTTTTGTTCAATAATCCCTTTGAAGGCTAAATGACAGCAGAATACGGAGTGTTGCTAGTTTTGAATTGTCATTGCCAGAAAACTCGACCACTGTTGTTTTTGTGGGCTGCCTCTGCAGTGTTCCCAGCATAATAACCATTTCAGTTCCCAGTTGCTTAGAAGAGCCTGCTGTGCCCGTCAAAGCCTGCCTCTCTCCCAGTGCCAGTGGTCTCACTGCCTGCTTTCATGTTGGACCTCAGGATGAGTTGCACAGGGCTCAGTTCAGACTTTTTGAGAACTGTGCTGCTCACTGTACTCCAACACAAAGACTGAACATGTGCTGACACTCTTTCATCCTGCCTTCTACTCAACTATTTCTCTATTCCTTGATATTCCTTCTTATGTCAAGGTTGCCCTATTTTCTTTTCTTGATAGCCTGCATCAAAATTATTTTGAAAATCCAAATGTATATTCAAAATGCTATATATACAATTATACTTTACTTCATTGTATTTTGTTTTTTATACATTACTTTCTTCCTGTTTTATACTGTCTAGCACTAGTATATTCCTGTTACCCATGCACCTCCTTTCTTCAGAAATACCTCTTCTTTAATTGGTGACGTGGCTTTTCTGATAGCAGGACACTAATCACATCAGCTGTATACTTACATTAAAGTTCACATTTCTGTTCTTATCTCTTTTTTAAACTGAATTATTTTCAAAGAGGAATTTATGCTTGAGATAAATCTTCCTATTCTCCCCTTTAAATTGGGTCTTTAGAAAAGTTCAGGAAAATTGGTTGCTACTTTCATCCTTAAAGATAAATGAATTAAATATAGGCTAAAGATGATTATTTTTGTGTTTTCCTGACTGAAAGATCTTTACCTATTAAATAAATAAATAAATAAATAAATACAAATTCAGTGTCTCAGGTAGAGGTAGAAACAATAAGTCTATAGTGTAGATATATACATATTCTTACTTTTTCTAAATGAGAATAAAGTACGTGAATTTTTTCTTTACTAGAAGAGTGGTGAGGTCCTGGAACAGGCTTCCCAGGGACGCTGTGGATGCCCCATCCCTGGAAGTGTTCAAGGCCAGGTTGGATGGGGCCCTGGGCAACCTGATCTAGTAAACATGGAAGTTTGGTGGTCTTGCCAGGCAGGGGTTGGAGCTTAATGATCCTTGAGGTCCCTTCCAACCCAGGTCATTCTGTGATTCTGTGATCTGTGATTCTGTGAATTTGCAGCTTCAACAGATATCAGAGATTGAGAGGGAGGTTATTTCTGTAAAACAATGGCAGCATTGCTGGAAATGTTAAAAATTTCAGTGTTGCTGTATGCATCTATGTATGATGATGTATGTAACTCACAAACTTTGAAACATTCTTCCAATAATGAGTGTATTTGTGCCTTTTCAGCTTTTAGGGTATCTAAATATGCTACTGAAATGCCTGCTTGATCTACAGCAAAGTATAGCTATGTTTAGTTGTATATATTTAAGGAATTCTTAAAGATAAGTCATCTGAAATGTGTGCTAGAGAATCTGAAGAACTGAATCTGTTTCACTTCTGTGAAGCCAATTCTGATTATGTTTAGTAAAATGGTGATCTTGGGCTATAAGGGTTTTGTTTGTTCGTTTTTGAGGGAAAAAAAATGGTGAGACTAAACACTTGATAACTTTAGATGTCACCACTGAACATGAAAGTATATTGTACATTGGAGTTGAATTATGATTTAGGATAGATAACCAACCCTGGAGAAAATGTGGAGACATAAGTCACTTGGATTGTTACTCTGGAAATTCAAGATGTTTCTTTCTTGTCACTTAGAACTAAGTTTTGCAAGAGGAAACATTATACAGAAATATACCTGTTCTGATAGCTAGTTATTCTTATTAAAAATTAATAGCTAAGTAATTTCATTAGATTTATTTTGAGAGAGAGTAATAATTTACTGTTGCAGCTGACAATTTAAATTAAGATGTTGATGCATACACGCTGGAACACATTTTATGTATAAATAGGATAATTGTAACAGACTGCACAAAAGACTGGAGTTTTGTCCCTATTTGTATTGTTCAGTGAAGCATAAGAAGCATCAATAAGACTCTCAAGAAATATATAAAGAGTACAAATCCCTGTACCTTTAAAATAATTGGCTTTGTGTTTGTTCATGTACGGCAGCCAAGGACTTAATGAAAACTTTAAAAGCCTTCATTCATATAGTTTCATGGAGTGTGAACAACCAGGTAGAAGATGTTGATAGACTGCCTCATTATAGTAGTGCCTGTGCCATTTAATCACAAAGCAAACAGTAAGCTAGTGGCCTCTTACAATGTAGAATGTAATTTTTCTGTTTGAAACCTGTTTTGAAGAAGACAATTTCAGTTGCCTCAAGGAAACACTGTTACCTATTGCAACATATTTATGTTGACTCATACACAATTTCCTTAAAACTTAGGATGGATACACCTTATGGTTGTACAGAGCTGTCAAAATATTATCATAAATCACTATATTTATAAAAAATGACAAATTAACTATGAAAAGTCTCCATCATTTCTCTTCTCTGTCTCTTTTTTTCTTTTATTATAAGTATCAAAATGTTAGGGAAGTTGTTCTGAGTTTCGTCATTTTTGTGCAAATCTCTTCCAAAATACGGGCAAAAAATTTAAATTATAAAATTTTAGTCAGAATCAGATGCAAGTTAAAATTATATATTGAAAATGTTTGGATTTTAATATGACAAAGTATATTAGCATCTGCATTTTATGATTGAGATATATTTGATCATAACCAAATCCATCGCATAATGCTGTCATATCATAGACAATAGGGTTTTACTCTTTTCAGTCTTCATTTCAAAATACTGTGTTAACAGCAATATTTCACTATTTGCCAAGCACTAAATAATTAACTTCTTCGTAATCATGAAGGTGCTCTTTCATAATTAGAGCACAGCAATTTCTTCTTAATGGTATGGTTAAACATTAAGAAAATATGCAATTAAATCCTCCCTGATGGTATTCAATTTTTAATATATTGGTCAGCAAATAGAGCCTTTTGATTTTAGTTACATGCAGTTTGTATTGGCAGTATGAATGAGTGTCATCCATTGTGATCCATTTTTTTCTTTTTAAGAAAGATGTAAATGCTGGGAATGGTGCAAGGCCTGTTAAACATAAGTGATTTTGTGAGAATTCTTATGGTTATTCAGATCCGCAATGGAATAACCATAAGAAATAAACAATTCTTTCCTATGAAGGACTTTAACAAAAGTCTGTGCAAGAACTTCTATCTCATACAGCTTGTCAGAAGGGGTCTGAAGAGTCTTAAGAATGAGCTGCGTGCCAGCTTTCTGTATAGAGCTGGATTGTGCCCCCTAGTTAAGGCAAACTGAATGTGAATTATTTCAGTAGTGAATACATTTTTCATTTAAAGTTTGAATGAGCACAAATCTGTTTCTTGCAATCAGTCTCACTGAATTTAAGATGTATCTATCAGGAGATTCTATATGCAAATCTCTGTATTTTATGGAAAATATGAGGTTACTATATGCACTCAGTGATGGTATTGACAGAACCCTTCACTTCTGACAGTGCAACCTGAGTAGTTGTAGAGAAGTAGGAAATATTGATGGTTTTTCAGTTATTGAACCTGTTCACTATTATTAACATAATATTTAAGCTATTAGTAATCTTGATAATGTGTCAAAGGAAAGCAGAAAAACAGACTGAAGAAGAGCACTATTGAGTTATAATGGGAGAAAGAATGTCCATGAATACAAAGTGCTGGTGGCAAGATAACCTTTCTGCTGTAAAGGTGACAGGTAAAATATGCAGAAGCTATTCCAGGTCAGACTGAATCATGTTGTTAAAATAAACAAGTTCCATCTCTATTTTCCATTTTGCCTAATTAGATAGCTAATAAAAGCCTCTACAATTCATGCATTTTTCCTTTATTTTTTCATCAGTTTATGTTTGATTTGATGTTGCATTAAACAAATGATGTTCAGTGAATTCCAAATTCCATGTACTCTTCTGTAAAGGTTGTCTTTTGTGCATAAGTACTGATAGGCTACAATAAATTTGATTTCAAATTCAGAAACCTAGCAGCTGCTATGTTATGTTTTGCTGTCTATGTATGTAAACATACATTGATATTTACATAAGTATGTAAATATCACAATTTTAATGTGCATATTTTTTTAAATGATGTGTACAAAATATGTATGAAGCTCAGTGCCAGTTTTGTGCAGGACTTTTTAAGAAATTTAATATAGTGGCTCTTTTTCTTGCCAAAATCCATATTTTTTACATTCCGTTAAAGAGACTTTTGTTTGGAGCCATGAGAATGTCCTAACATTTGTCATTTATCATCCAAAGAGGGATATGGATCAGAAGAACAAGAGGATTCCCATTAATACTTCAGCCAATTAACTGTCTTTCCCCTTAAAGAAAGGAAACTCAAAAGGGCTGTGGACTTGGCATGGAGAGTCAACCTTTCTTACAGAGTTTAAATATCCTTCTGTCTGCAAGAAGTAGGGTCCTGATTCTGTTTTTCTGGAATAAATTGAGTTTTCCTTTGATACAATACAGCTCATACCAAAAAGGAACAATCTGTATTCAGGAGACCAATACAAAACAGTAAACAGCTTAAATGTTTAAAAAACTGAATGAAAACTTAAGGAAAAGTTCAAGATTGGCATTTCTTTTAATTGAAGATTCAAATGTGTCACATTTTGTTTGATTATGTGCTTTAGTAGATCACAAGAATTCAGTGGCTTCAATGAGAACTGGTTAAGAACTGGCATAAAATCATTAAGACCAGATGGGAAGTTTCTGTCCTAATACTCTTTAAGAAGAAGTTCAACTACAAGATTTTTTAAATACCTAATCATAGAATAGCTTTACATTTTAATTAATGTTTTCCCAAATTAGATCTAAAGTTTTAATTTCTATTCTGTAACTAAAACAAAACTTGAGATAAAGTTTTTTTCCTGGCAAGCGTCCTGAAAAGCTTTTACAGTACCTAACATATTAACCGATTGGAAGTGACTAACTAGGGTGGGGACTATTTGCTAGAGAGTGAAATATGTGGCAAATAGTTATTATCTTTTTTATTCCATATTTAACATTATTATGATTCAGATATTGTCACAACACAGTGCTTTTATACTGTTATTATTCTGTCACTTTGTTAGTTTGCTGTTTGTCTGAATTACTGCTTATTCCACACAATGCAAACACAGCTGACATTATTGGGGTGACAAACAAACCATCCCTTGTCACCTAAAGGTTAATAATCTGAGTCTGGATAATTTAATCTATAGCTATCTTTGTTCTTCTTATCCCGCTTACAGTGGCTGCCTGCACAGCTGTTCTGGGTATCATAGAAGCTGAAGTAATTAATTGTGCAGTCCTAATGGTTCTTCAAGACTCTTAGTACAGTAATACTAACTATAGCCACTATATTTAGCTATTAAAGGTTTACTGTAAGATGAGAAGACATGAGTTAAAAAAATTGAATTGTCATTTTACTTTCTAGAGATTTTTAAATCTGATGACATTAGACATTAGAAGTTTTAAAGAATGTCATCATCTACATGCAGTGATCTGGCACAGAAAAAAGTTAGTATTTATATATATATTTATATTATACTTATTCCACCAGCCTGCATATTCTCAAGGTATAGCTTTGATAAACGTCTCACATGAAATTAATTATATTTGTTATACTTTTAAAATATTTTGCTTTTTTGCTGATTTTTACATAAAGGTGTGTTGATTGCTGTCAGTTACTGTAATATTAGACACCTGTGAGTCTGGAACTGGGTAAAGATAACCAATTCATATTATGTAGGAGACTGAACAGGAAGCAGGTGGTAATAAGTTCCAGTCAACACCAAGCTGGGCAGGATTCACAACACCAAACTAGACATGGAAAATTCAAGAGCTCTAGGCTAATACCATGAGCAAACCATTCACTGTAATTGTGTCTTCTTGTAAGAACATGTACATTACGTGTTCCATTCTGAGCTAAATGAATAAACAACATTTGATGTACTGTTGATAGGATTTTACTGTTTATTATTTCTACTTTCAAGGGATGTTACAATGATGTGTTTTCAAAGAATCACAGAATGGCTAGGGTTGGAAGGGATCTCAAGGATCAGGAATCTCCAATCCCCCTGTCACAGGGAGGGCCAGCAACCTCTACATTTAATACTATACCAGGTTTCCCAGGTCCCCATTCAACCTGGTCTTGAACACCTTCAGTGATGGACATCCACAACCTCTCTGGGCAGCCTGTTCAAGCACCTCATCACTCTCATAGTAAAGAACTTCCCCCTGACATCCAACGTAAATCTTTCCTCTTTCAACTTAAAACCATTTCCCCTTGTCCTGCTGTTATATACTCTTTCAAAGAGTAGACTCCCCTCCTGTTTATTGGCTCCCTTTAGGTACTGAAAGGTTGCACTTAGGTCATCCCACATCCTTTTTTACTCCAGGCTGAACAAACCTAGCTCCCTCAGCCTGTCTTTGTAGGAGAGTTGCTCCAGCCCCCTGATCATCTTTATGGCTCTCCTCTGGACCCTCTCAAACAGCTCTCTGTCTCTCTTGTACTGGGGGCTCCAGATGTAGACACACTATTCCAGATGGGGCAGAGTAGAGAGGGACAATCACATCCCTGTCCCTGTTGGCCACTCCTTTTCTGATGGAGCCCTGGATACCGTTTGCTTTCTGAACTGCAAGAGCACACTGCTGGCTCATGTTTTTCAACCACCAGGACCCCCCTTCTCTCAATGGCTGCTCCTTCCAGTCTGTATAAATGCCTGGGATTCCTCCAGCCTAAGCACAAAACCTTGCCCTTAGCAAATTGTAACTGTTTTCACTTAAAGCAAATAGAATGTATTTTTGACAAGGAAGTGGCATAGATTATAATTACAGAACATTATGCTGTACTTTTAATGATTTTTTCTCTGTAGAAGAATGAACAGTAAGATTCATTTTTGCATAAAGTTATTATCTTGCTCTTCCAGCATAGCATTGTCTTCTGACGCAGGCTGTTAAACTACCTGGGTTGTCACAGCTGTTGGATCGTGGGCCGATGGCTTGATCAAAATAGAAAAAAAAAGAAATAAATATTTACAGCTGCATTCCTGAAATGTGAGTCTTTATGTGATTTTGAAGCAAGACAGAGATGGTGTCTTAACAGTATAAAAGGAAGCTAAATACGTGAAGGTTTTACTGTTGGGCTTGTATTTATATAGTTCCCAGTGTTGCAAGCTGAAGACGGAAAATAAATCCAGCACGATAGCAGCAAATGTTTGAAATGATGAAGGCAAGCATGCCTTGTCATACGTATTCAGCCAATAAACAAGATACAGTAGAAGGTAGGGTAAATGAAATTCTGCTTTTTACTGTACAGGCAGAATACAAGTGGCCAGAACAAGTTTTGTGAAGCATCAGTGTGTACAGAGAGCTGGCTTGCATGCTCATTAGAAAAGCAGACCAATCACAAAAAACAATATGTGGAACATGGCAGGTTGGTCTTGAACTTCGTATGTTAGTTGATCTGAAAATAAAGCTTGAAACTACAGTAGATACAACAAACACAATAACACCATCCAATACAGCAAATTCTCATCCACAAAAAAACATTCCTTTTTATTCACCATAAGCAAAACATTTTTATTTAGCTTAAACTGAACATGCAGCAATTACCTATGAGCAAATACATAGCTGGAATTTATGATCAAGTCCATATCACCTTCAGAAGGCTTTTGTTTATAAAAAAAACTTTGCAAGTTATGGTTTGATCATACTCTAGGTTGTACTTCTAAAAGGCAGACTAAAAAGACTTCAAAAGTCTTGTGAAAATAAGTTTTACAAAATCAAAACTACACAACTGAATACCTTAAAATGAAGAAGAGATTACAAACAGCAACAAAAAAATCATTCATAAAAGTCCACTCTATACTACTGAAAGACAAAACCTTAAACCACCGTTACAGTTTCAATGCATAGGGTTACAGGCCAAAATTCTGTAGCTTGACATCAGCATCTTCTAGCATTCTCTCATCTCAACCCTGACCTGTCTCTTTTCTCATACAGAAACCTCTTGCAGCAAAGGCAGCACACTTGCCTAGATGCTGTTGTTCTGACTGATAAAACACAAGGAAATAGTACCTAGGTCACCCTAAAAGTAATGACTCTGGTTTGTTTCCATGGAAACTACAACAGACAGAAAGAGCACAATAACACTATTTGATAGAGCACATTCTCAGCCACAAAACACTGTTTTTCAACTTAGTCACCACCATTAGCTATGTGTTTTTGCCAGCAATGACCAAGAATCTTCATGACACGCTCCTCAAAATCTCCACCTGCAGGGGTGACCCATTGTTGCTGTCCTCACTGCTGCAGCACACCATCCAGCTATCACTGTGCTCACATCCACAATTTGTACTCCATGAACATTCAGCAAGCATTGGCAAATCCCAGTGGGTGAATTTTTTTCCACACAGAGGAACTACATGATACACCTTTGCTTCATATGCATTTTTGTGTCAGGCATTGTTTTGTCAGATTGTCTCTCTGCTGCCATGTGTTGTAGGCAACAAAACGTAATGCAGAATTGGTGGGAATATTCAGTCTCTACTGCCGTATCACCAAAGCCTTTCTGGATGTTGTTGGCTAACATAACAGAATAGAAGATGTTACTTTTGGAACATCTCTCCTTTAACTACCAGTTTGCATACTTGTATTGTTATAATATGGGAGAAGTGGCAGCAGCAAAGGACTCTGTAATAGTATCACAGGAAAAATGCTTTACTTATTTTCTGGACTGCTGTGTTGAGTCTTTTGGAAGGCTTTTGGCTGAGCTGTTTGGAAGGTTTTTCTCAAAGTACAGTAAGGAAGGTGGTTATATTTTCTGAACACTGAGTCTTTTCATGGGCGTAGAAATTGCTGAAACTTGTTCATACACAAAAGAAGAGAAATCGCACATTACTGAGGTTAGCTGAATCTATCCTCTGTACTGAGACCCAAGAAGGATACAAGCTATTACTCTTGTTTTTAAATCTGTGTTACTTTGCTTCAACAATACTTAAAAACTCTCTTCCTGTGAAAGGTAGTTATTTAAAAGCAAAAAATGTAAAAATGATAAGTGATGCTGTGTTGAAAAGGTGAGATAGAATAGGAAGAATTTAGTGATTTTGTTTCAGAAGTATAATTCAGAAATTACAGCCAAATATTTGAAGCTTTTGTCCTTTGACATCTGACTGTTGAGTGAGATGTATGATGATGAGTGTATGACTGTTATTATCTTTTGGGTAAATACTTACTCTTTTTAGATATTTCACTGCACTGTGCACATGTATAAAGGGTGATTTGGTGACTTTGGTAGCCTGGGATGAATGAGATTCTTCTGATCGCAAGGAACTTCAAGCAAAAAAACAGCTCATTACTTTCTTAGAAAGGCTGGGTGGGAAATGGACAGTAATGAGTGGAGGTGAACTGAGAAAGTTAATTACCTGAGGTATGGGACTGTGTGCAATGAAAACAGGAACGATGGTGCTGAATGAGTTCATAGCATTGAGCTGAAATTGGGGGGTGAGAGGGTGGGGTTAGGGTTCAGCTGATAAAGAAATAGGAAGTAAAGTATATTCATACCACAGCTCACATCTGTTTGAGACAGATTCCTGGTATGTTAATAACAGTTTAAAGTTTGACTTCACTTAGGTGTTGAGGTTTTTTGACTATCCCGTAAAGCATGAACTGCAAATTTGTGTCAAAAAACATTCATCTTACTAGCTTTCTTTTCATGTAGCCTGCCATCTCTTATATGGTACCAGGCATTGTGAAACAAAACATCAAACAGTGTTTTATGGGATACATAATGCTTGAAGATGATCCATCCTTCAGCCCTCCCTTGACTGACAGAAATAGCTTACATTGGAAAGTAATTTAAAGAAGACTCCAACCCCACAACAGAGATCACACAGATGTATTAAATTCTCCAGTGGTGGGATGTCTGTCTAAGATGAGCTATCTGTGTCTGAGTGCCACTGTAGAAGCTTGTCCTTGTAGAAGCTATCAAGATGAATCCCTGAAAACATAGAACTTGAGAAAAAAAGTCACATTGTTAGGTGGTTTGGCATGTGAGTAGGCTGGAATTGTAATGATGTGAATTGGGAAGAAGGAAAATAAGGTTTAATTTTTTTCTCAAGATCTTTGTGAAAGGCTGAAACTATTGAAGACGGGGCATATGTTCCATGTGTTATTAATTTTTTTCTCCTTTTGATTTTTTCCTTTTTGTTCCAAGACTCCTTTTGTGTAGTTAAATTATGAAAACATAGTTTAAATGCTCTGATAGTACCATGGTGATTAATTGGCTTGACTGTATAAAAAACGTAACAGCTAATATTCAAATGAATTTTTTATTAGCATTAAGATTTCTCCTGAGAAATACACTCTACTGGGTTCTCTTGGAAAAACATACAATTTTTAAATTTCATCTGAGTTCACATCTTGTTGTATTTGCTAATTTTATTTTTATTTTTACAGGTGTCTTCAACAATTACAAACTTATTAGTAATGGATTTGCTTTTTTCCAAAGCTTTTTTTGTTTGTTAACTGATAACAAAACCTATGCAGTTCTGAGTATCAAATTGCTATTAGTGTTGTTTAGAAAGTAATCAGTGTTCAAAGTGCACAAGGAAATTTTAAAACAATTTCATGTTTAAAACCTAGTATGCTTTGTATTTTAGCCTCTTAGTTGGGGTATGTTGAGTGCAACTCAATTACAACTTGAGAGAATGACATCCCTTATTTAGGTAATAAATTCTATAAAGCAAATGATGTAAGGAATGAAGTGAATTGTGAAATCCAGTGGCTACTTTAAAATGGTTGTCCATCCGCTGCTTGAGGTCTATTGGAAATAGCTTCCATATTAATAATAATTTAAATAAATATATATACATACATGCATTAAAATATTTTTTTACCAATATTCTAACTGAAGTTATAGAGTGTTGCCTACTTGAAACTAGCCGTTTGTTTTAATACTTGAAAAATGCTCCCTCTACCTTACTTTTCCTTCAGCTTTCACTGGCAGTAGAGCAATGATGATGCTTGCAAAATTGGTGTGTTGCTATGGAAATGTCTGCAATGTCACTAGTTCAGCATTTATTCTTCATTGCCAGATCCAACGCAAAGTGATAAGTGAGGGAGAAATGTCTAGACTACAGTACCTATAGTAAAGAAAAAAATAGTAAGTTAATTGAGATTATTTATACTCATAATAATATCCTTTTTTTTTTTTTTCGGAGGGGGGGTGGGGGGGGAGGTATTTTTTTAGTATAGTTTATCATTTAAGTACTTCTGTGAATTTTGATTCAAAGTGTGCCCAATTCAAACGATCTGAGAAAAAACTCTTTCAACCTAGGAATTAGGATGCTTAACAGGGATGTCGCATTATGGCAGAGCTTACATCAATACCCTGTTCTCCTTCCTTTTCCTGTGAAAGAGTGTAATTTCCTAGTAAACTCTCAGAACTCATTCTCTGTTATTCCAAGACACAAGCAAAAAAGTGTATGAAACAAGTACCAGCAATCGTTTGCTTTAAAATTTCTGGTGAGATATCTGTACGTGTGCTTTTGGGGGAAAGAGTTACAGACACTTATTTTGTTTGATTAAGAAAGATTAAAGAAAGATAATTGTGGAGAGGGGAGGGAGAGACAATATTGTAGAACAATACAAGAAGGGAAGAGTAGTGCCCATTTCTGAGACTGTTACTATTCTTGTGTTGCTGCAGTGCAGGAAATGTCTCTCCATGGATGTGAATAAGAACTTTCAGGTTTGGAATGAGTGATTTTTAGGGGCTATCCAAAGGACTGAAGCCACAGGAGATACTTCTAATATAAAACATGGATCTGAGTCATAAATCTCTTCTGTGTTGTTCTGAATGGTAATGATCATGAATTGGTCATTCCTAGGGTAGCTCAATATTGCGGACAGCCATCCTGGCCTTCAGCTCTGACCATCCCTATGTCTTCTTTTGAAAGCTGATTCTAATTATTTTAATGTCTCTGAAAACTAATTATTTAGTAAGACAAGATAAAAACACATGCACACACACACAAAAAAAAAAAACCT
The DNA here is from genome assembly GCF_054131305.1 of Coturnix japonica. NCBI lineage: Eukaryota > Metazoa > Chordata > Aves > Galliformes > Phasianidae > Coturnix > Coturnix japonica. The sequence goes on from NC_140664.1 coordinate 50,514,332, forward strand.
AGTGCTTGGTCCATTTTAATTTTCAGCAGTCAGATTTCTCTGTCTGTCTTGTGTTAGCCTTGAAAATATGCTTCCCTGCAGGTAGAAGAGATACTTACATGTGAACAGGAAAATGAAAATAAAGTAAGATAAAAAGAAGGCTAGCCAATCTCTTTATTTATGTTATTTACCATTGTCATATTTTAGTGAAGGAGTATACTACTAGAAGTTGAAAGTGATGTGTTTTTTTATAATTTTTGTCACTTCTTGTTTGTCTGACAACCTGTCAATAGCTTGAAGCAACTTGCTATGCTTGCCTACAGCAGCACTTGTAGTTGTTCACATGAAAAATGAATTACTTGAAATTTCATTTTTCATCCTAGGTGTCTCCACAAAAAAGTTTTTGCCTTATTCATTTAGCTGTTGCAGGTTAACTGCAATTCATTAATTGCAGGTGACATGTAGGATGTGCCGGTTTCTGTTGTGTATCTTACTGTTCTTGGTTTGGTAACAAAAATATTAGAAATGCAAGGAAGTTACATTTTATAATCAATTGACTTTTAGTTTCTAATTTGTGCTAAGTGCTTTGCTGAGAACTACAGAACGCAATTGATCTATACCTGTGACTTCTTTCTACATTCATGATGGATGTTATAATCAAAATCACTTTTACAATAACAGACCTGTAAACACTGATTTGTGCAGTGCTCCTCATAAAGCAAAACACAGAAAAGAGGAGAATAGCGGCATTACAGAAATAAATAACTTTAAAAATCATATTGTACCTATGTACTATTTCTTGTATAAAATTTAATACAAATGTCATATTTAATATGTGCAGGATACAAATTTGCCTCAACTGAGAGTAAAAAAATAAATAAATCTGAACTATCCCAGAGGTGTTTTGTACAAGTATTTATATGATGTGCTCAAAGCTTTGAAAGCTTATGGTAGAGTGTAGTGGTAAGTAACAGCACACATTTTTGTAATAGTGGGTAAAACTCTCATCCCACACATGGACTTATTTCTTTCCCTTCTTATTTTCCAAGTAATGGAAACTGTCATTCCAGAGCTTAAACTCTAATTACTGTTCATCTTCTGTTCAGATCCTTACATCCTCATGCATGTTTTGAACTGGGCTATGACTGTAAAGATGAGGTCAGAGGAATGCACTTCAGAGGCATAAAGTGACAGATTTAAAAAAAAAAAAAAAAAAAAAGAGAGAGAGAGAGAGAAAGAAAGAAAAAAGAAATAAAAAAAAATCCTAAGTCTACACAAACAATTTTTCTTTTTTCTTTAAAAACGACTGAACTATGTTGATAGACATTGTAGTCATACTGCAGCTACACAGTGGGTCACAGGCATTGTTAAACATCACTCCATTATAGAATGCCACTAGATTGGTCAGGCATGACCTTTTCTCACTGAAGCCTTGCTGGCTGACTTGGATCACCTGCTCATCCCTCATGTGCTTTAGCATGTCTTCCAGGAGGATCTGTTCCACGATTTTCCAAGGCACAGAAGTGAGGCTTACTGTCCTGTAGTTTCCTTCCTCCCTCCTTTTCTTGTATATGGGAGTGATGTTTCCCTGTTTCCCTTTTTCCAGTCCCCAGGGACTTTATCTGAGAAGCAGCAGTAAGAAGAATGGAAGAGGAGGAATGGAAAGAGTGAATGAGATTGACTTGGGAAAAGCAAAATGTATTAATGTTTTCTGTGTTTTCAAAAGTAGGACTTAATAGAAAACTGGCCTTATACCTTCCAGCTGTTTGCTTTTGCTTGACAGCCGTGTTTCCATCCTCATTTAAGTCCAGTTTTAAAGACAATAAAAGGCAATCTGAGGAGAATAAAAAGCCAGTGCTGGCAGAGAAATCTCTCTCCAACCCTCTCCAGAGAGAAATATACTAAATGCTCTGAAAGAAAATGTAAGTATTTAAGGTTGCATTTAGTCATTAATTCACACATTCATATGACCATGGAGGTTATCTAGTTTATCAGCCCGAAATGGGACTATTGACTGTTGTACAATTTTAAAATAATCTCAGCCATCATATCAAACTTTTGCTGCTCACAGTTTGAAAGAGTTCTCTTCAGCAGTAACGGAAGGACTACGAAAATAGATTTCTTAATTTAAGCACTCTCTTACACAACACACACCATCTCTTTGACAGTTTTATGAAATTTTAATCTCCATTGGCAACATCTGAAACAGTGCTGTGTTAGAATGCTTCTTCCAGTCAGCAAAGCTTGTGACTTGGTTTTGGGTGATTTTTGTTTGTTTGTTTGTTTGTTTTATTTTATTTTTTTAAAGATGATAAACTTTGTTTATGTCATCTGTGCTAATAAACTTTCCAGATATGGTGCATATAAATCAGTTAAATTTTTCCATCTCTGCAGTCATTCTGATGGTATACATTCTTCACAGTAAAGTGATTGAGTAAAGCTGTATACACACGCTTAGCCATTGTGGGTGTATTTTTAGTGCAAACACCCACTTAAGTGTCTTATCTCTGAGGAGGTAGTGCATTGTTGCAAAGAACAGTGACAAGTACATTGATATAGCTCTGCATGACCTTAAAGGAATTGTGTTACTGGATTCATTTGTGGGTCACTGGGGGATTTATAGGCTTTTTTGGTCATGCCTTGCTTTTCCTAAAAAAATATCAAAGGTTTATTATTTTCTACAATAAATTAAATGTCTCTTTTGAATTTGTAGAAATAGCAAGGGATTGAAGAGGAGAAGAACTTTTAAGTTTGCCTTCAAAATAATCCAACTTTAAATAAGCACTGAGACTCCAAGACTAAACCCAGAACACAGCCTAATCCAAAGTTATTGATGTTCTGGCTGGCCAGAAAGTAATGATTATCCAAACAAATAAAAAGCATTTGAATTATCCAAAGCAAAGTTCTTTTTCTGGTTTCAAGGTTTTTATATCCCTTCAGTTGTAATTTGAGGTTGTTTGAAGACTTCTCAAATTGAAGATTAAGAGAAGAAAGTTGTGACTTTTTCACAATGTTTGGATGGTGAATAACACTGAAAGACATGCTGGGAATGTATGGACTATGTGCAAATTCTGCCAAGACATCTGTGGTGGTTCTTGCAAGGGAGGTTATGATTAATGCTCCTGTACTACTAGAAAGAGTTTTTCCATAATATGGACTCTAGCGTTGTTTTTTTGTAAGTATAAATTGTAAGTGTTTTTTTTTTTTTCTTTTCATTTTTAAACTGTGTTTTGAGTGATTTTTTGTTTTGTTTTCTTTTGGTTAGCAGTGAGCATAAAAGAAAATTCTGAAAAGAAACTGGGAAAATATTAATGTAAGCCTATTCATAGTAATTTTGACCACCCATCTTAGTGATAGTATTTTGAAGCTAAACTTATTCTTGTTAAATACACCACTTGTCTCTTCCCATTTCTGTCTGCTGCTGGTGAGAATCCTGCTTTCACTCTGTTCTGAGATGCAAATAATTGAATAACAAGATCTGCATAGGACAACTGGAGAAGTTGAGTATAAATAAGATCAGTGTGGTTAGCTGGATTTGGCTCTGGGCAGCCTGGTCTGGTGGCTGGTGACCCTGCACATAGCATGGGGGATGAAGCTAGATTATCATTGTGGTCCCTTTCAACCCAGGCCATTCTGTGATTCATAGAATCATAGATTCTATGAAAACAATGGAAAGCTAGAAAGCTGTGGCTTATTAATTTGGAAGGTAGAGGAGATGAAGGAGAAATTACATACTGTATGCTTTCTAACAAGAACTGAGTAAGATCCTTCTAAAAAGAGGTAGAACTGTATGTTCTGTCATCATAAGGTAAGATGGTTCAGGATCCACAGCTATCGAATGTCAGAGAGGCTGTCTGTATGTGAACTGATGCTGCCAGTTTGCTGGTGAGTGATGTATAGAGCTACTGCTTCTGCACATGAATATTTCTTCCTGGTGATAGATTCATCATAATCTATGTTAAAAGAACTAAGGACAGCAGTAGACATACTTAAACAGGTAATTTGGGGTCAAAGACAGTAATTTGTGTAGGTGCTAGCTTCAAGAATTAAATTAAATCAGATATGGCTTATGAATTAATTCCCAACAAAAGCCATCTCTCCAAAGCTTAGGGCTTGTGTAGTAGCCACTGATCACCCATGAAAGAACTTAAGCATTATTGTGAAATGCCCAGTGCTTTTTTGATTTTGATTTTAAATTCAGAGATCCGCGGACTCTTGATATGCAGGAGCACATGTGGTGAGCTAGTCAACTGGTATAATGTACATAAACTCTGACCTTGAAGAAGGAAAGGATTTCTTGTAATGCATAGAGAAGAACTGCCTATCATGAGTTAATGATTGCTGTCATATAGTAGATGTATCTGTGACGTGACTCTTACTTTTCAAGTCTTATGCTCTCACTAAACTACACAGCTGAAATGTGGGGATTAGCCAATTAGTACTGCAAATACAAATCTTGGTATAGGTAATACAAATGTGCATATAAGAATCTTTTGCCTCTCTGTTTCCCTCTCTTTTATGTTAGGGATGTTAGAAATTACAATTTCACATCTTCTGGATGAGACCATTGCAGCAGTCATAGGACATAACAGTTTTCTACTGTTACACTTTTGATACTGCAAGTGAGAAAAGGAATGGGTCTTAGCTAATACTGAACCAGAGTGCTAGGTGTTTGTGCACTATGTAGCAGCATATCAAAGGTTATCTGTTTAATTTGGCTAGAAATATTGCAGATTTTTTTCTCAGCTACAATCCACTCTTGCCCCAGGTGATCCCCCAGAGCATGGAAAAATCAAGATGTTTTATGCTCAAATGCAGCTGATTAGAGTATTAAAATATGTAGCATCAGCTTAGCAGACTAATCGTTTACTTCTGCCCAGGAGGAATGATTGTAAAAGGACAGTGTTCTCCTACAAGGTCTAGAAAACTGGTAATAATCAAAGGAAGCGGTGACAGGCTTTTGTGGTTTGTTGTCATGTTTTGTTTTGTGTGTTTTTCTTTTTTTCCTTAGGATAATGTAATTGTCTCAGTTAATATCTTACCTTTAACAAAGAAATTTTCTGACACTGCCATGGCTACACAGATAAATTTTGGAGTCAGTCATCTTGAGACCTGTCACAGCTAAAGTGGAGGGAATTCAGAGCGATCTTTTGGATTTATGAACCCTGGATTTGGAGACCATCTGGTTTTCCTCTGCATAATTCCCCTGAAGTTGCAATAAAATGATTCCCACTCTCCTGTACCAGCATGTTTCCCCAAAGGACAGGTTGGGTGGGGATGCAGCAACACCAGCTGTGTTTGAGCTCTTGGGGAAGCTCTTGCTAAGTTTCTTTGAGTAAATGATGTCTTTACTGGTTAAAATTTTGCCTTTGCAACAGAAGCTGCACTGACTTATACATCTTCTTAATTTTAATTAGAAGAAGTGTTTTTCTTTCAGCTTTACAGAGTCAAGGTAGCTCTGTTTATACTGCCAAAAATGTCACCACAGTATTCAGTGACAGACCCCTTCTGAGAATCCTTTTGATTGCTTCTGCAGAGGATTATTACAAATTCTTAGCTTCTAACTGTTTCCATTTACTGTGAACTGTTAGTTTATCATCAATTAGATTAAAAGATATAAGGAAGTTCATTGAGGTCACACTAGCGTCTGTTAAATCTGTGATTCTTTGGCAGGAGAAGTATTAAACCTGAAAGATATAGTTGTGTAGGTAATCAAATGCTGAGAAAACTGTTTTGTTATTAGACATCCCCTTGATCATTGCTATTTTCAGGGACCTGATTTAATCCTACAACAGGCTTCATTTTGCAGAACGCTCTCTTCTATACAAAATGAATTTCTCCCTAAAATCTAGCTCATGTCATAACATTGAAAGGTGAGTCAAAGCACTGAAAAAAAAAAAAGAAAAAAAAGAAAAAAAGAAAAAAAGAAAAAAAAGAAAAAAAAAAGATGAAAAATTTGATTTGTAGGAAAACAACATATGATTGATTCATATAACCTGTTAGTTTAGAGGTTTATTGAATCATACGTCATGGACAAGTGCGATTTTTAGAATTTATGTGCTCTTCTATAGTACAATATATCAGGATGTTTGAAGGGCTTTTTGTCTCATTTCCATATTGGAGTCTTGCCGTATATAAATATGTTGCGTACATTACATACATGATTGGAACAGTGACCAAACACTTACTAACAGCACCTATAGATCACAGTTATCTTTCACTGGTATCAGTCTTTTTGCTTTCCACGATTTAGTATATACATGGTGGAGCTACAAAATACATCCAAGAATAAAAGACTGTGTTTTCTTTCTTACCTTGAGGATTAATTGCTGTTAGAAATTGCGTACCTACATAAATTTATAGTGGCATTTTGATCCAACTCACTTTTTTTTTTTTTTTTTTTTTTTTTTTTTTTTTTTTGTGGAAGGTGCTTTACGTTTGGTACTGGGCTCAACTTTGTTATAGTCCATGTGAAGCATACAGGGGTGCTCTGAAAGTAACATCTTCTATTCTGTTATGTTAGCCAACAACATCCAGAAAGGCTCTGGTGATACGGCAGTAGAGACTGAATATTTCCACCAATTCTGCATTACAATTTGTTGCCTACAACACATGGCAGCAGAGAGACAGTCTGACAAAACAATGCCTGACACAAAAATGTATATGAAGCAAAGGTGTATCATGTAGTTCCTCTGCGTGGAAAAAATTTCCCCCATTGGGATTTGCCAATGCTTGCTGAATGTTCATGGAGTACAAACTGCGGATGTGAGCACAGTGATAGCTGGATGGTGTGCTGCAGCAGTGAGGACAGCAACAATGGGTCACCCCTGCAGGTGGAGATTTTGAGGAGCGTGTCATGAAGATTCTTGGTCACTGCTGGCAAAAGCACATAGCTAATGGTGGTGACTAAGTTGAAAAACAGTGTTTTGTGGCTGAGAATGTGCTCTATCAAATAGTGTTATTGTGCTCTTTCTGTCTGTTGTAGTTTCCATGGAAACAAACCAGAGTCATTACTTTTAGGGTGACCTAGGTACTATTTCCTTGTGTTTTATCAGTCAGAACAACAGCATCTAGGCAAGTGTGCTACCTTTGCTGCGAGAGTTTTCTGTATGAGAAAAGAAGAGACAGGTCAGGGTTGAGATGAGAGAATGCTAGAAGATGCTGATGTCAAGCTACAGAATTTTGGCTTGTAACCCTATGCATTGAAGCTGTAACAATAGTTTGAGGTTTTTGTCTTTCAGTAGTAGAGAATGGGCTTATGATTACCTTTTTTTTTGTCATTCAGAATCTCTTCTTCATTTTAAGGTATTCAGTTGTGTGGTTTTGGTTTCATAACACTTATTTTCACAAGTCCCTCCCTTTAAAAAGTACATACGTCAGGATCTGAGTAGATGAATACCACCTTTCAATTTAAGTGTGTTAGTTCAGACTCTATCTGAATTTTCATATTACAAAGACTTTAGCTTATCAGTTTCTTGGCATTGATTTCCCTACAGATATGGGAAATGTCTTTATTTTTTTTGGAGAACAAAGTTATGAGTGTCTACTAAATATGTGTAAATTTCCGCTTTAATAACCTCACAGATGGAGGGTCAAAAATTGAAAATCTTCATTGCAGTGATATTTCGGTTTGATGATGCCTGGCTTTAAAATTAAAAACTGATGAGAGAATTTATTTTCATATTCAAATGGATTATATGTATTAGTATCTAATTGAAATTAAGTAGTAGGAAACCTGATATTTCCGCCAGACAAACTCCAAATTCAGGTGAGTGAAATAAACCTGTTTTTATGTTTGGTTCAGTTTGGGAAATTACTCAAATTACATACTAGAATATGATCAAAAAGTAACATGCTAAGTATTTCTTAGAAAATAACCTGTGGAAGGTCATATGTGTATAAATTCTGGCTATATAATTGTTGATAGGTAATTGCTACATGTTCAGTTTAAGGTAAAAGAGATTCCTGGGAATTCTTGGTCATGATAATATTTCAAGTTCCAGGATTTTCCTGCTGGATGCCTACTAAAACTATTGTGATCAGTTTTTGATTTGTTTTGTTTTCATCTATCCTATGAGGCCAGACACAGAGGGAGCTGTATTAGTTTTTCCCCCAAAATGTCACTGAAGTTATTTTTGCCAAAACTGAGTAAAAAATGCGGACAGATGAAAAACGACTACCGGAACTCATTTTATTAAAATAATCATAACATTGATTCAAATAGCAATAAATTCTGCTGTTGTGCATCCTGCTATGAAATCTGAGAGCAGGTTTGAGCAACTTTGCGTAAGCTGTCCTTCTGACCTTGAACTGCCCAGACTGCACTTAGAAGCAAAATTACAATGCTGAGTTAAACACAGTTTGGCACAGTTATTAAGTGCCAAAGGGTTGAAAAAATTGTGTACCACCTTTCAGAAGAATACAGCATACAATTCTTATCAGGTAGATATTCCCTTCTTCTTTTAAAACACAAAGAGAAAAAAAAGAAAAAAAAGAAAGAAAGAAAAAAAGGAAGACCTCAGCTCTCACAGTTAAACTCTTTATATACTCGTTCTTTAGTTACTGTATGCATATTAGGAAAATTACTGTGGTGTGCTTTGAATTCACAGAACTCTAATAATAAAATAAATCTTCTTGTAGATTACATATATATCCTGTGACTATAACACCATCAATTACTAAATATTATAAACGTGTACATGACTCTGTAATGGCATGTTATTGCAGCAGAAATATGACATATTTATACTGTAACTGGGTGAATTGTCCATAATTATCTCTCTCTAACTGCGGTAGTTCTTACTGACTGCCGTCAAGCTCACAAGGATTGATCTAATCTGAGAAAAAAAAATAACAAACAACACAAAAAACATTTCTGGCAGAGCTTTGTAACTTCTTTTATTCCCAACTTTATGTGCCAGCACGTTTGCAATCTGGAAAATAAGAATAATAAAAATATGCAATTGCATTTTTAGGATGCAGTCTGTGACACTAAAATGGCCTGTATTTTATAACTTTGTAGAAGGTCATAAAAAAAGGTCTCTAAGATAAAGGTTAACCTTGCTTCCTAACTAGTATAATAAAATGAAGCTCAAGTGCAGATTATCAAACATGAAATCTTTCCTTATTTGGTAGCCTTTGGTAACGTGTGTTCAGGCAGCATTATTTATTTGAAGTATTAGTAGTGATCCTTTTAAGACATAGTTGTGCTGTTTTTAAATCTACTCTTTACAGTTTAAACAGTTTTTCTTCCATTACTATAGTTTTGTGAGAGATACTTCGGTCATGTTTGAAGAACAGGCAAGAGAGAGTGGAAAGTTAGAAACTGTGACAAAAGTGAACTCTTCCCAGGGCTTGCTGTATGTTATGGTAAGGAGTGGGCAGCCCCATGACCCATGCTGCTTACAAAAAGCAAAATACACCATGCTTTTTATCAGGCCTATGAGTTATTTTTGCCTTGCCTCCTGCTTGGGAAGCAGATGGTGGATGGTCTTGGGGAATCCCTGCTTATCCACAGGGACATGAGGAAGTTCCCAGTGGTGGGGTTTATGGGTCAGGAGCTGCCCTTGACTCCTACATCTATTTGGGAGCTCAGTGCTGTACTGGGTATTCCCTCTCACTATCTTTGTCATCCCAAGTTTGCCACCCAAAGTGCACCTTCTCAGTGCAGTGATGACTGTGTTTCAGATACTTACACAATGAAATCAGTGCTGTTCAAGACAGGAGAAACACTGCATTATATCACCTTCACAGGGACCCAGAAACCAAAGTGAAAGTAGAGATGGCATAGGTTGTTACAATAGTATTTCTTTGTCTTTTTAATGCAAAATTGTAACTCTGGCAGATGGACTCCTGTGAAGACTTTTGGTTTCATTTTATTCTTTTGCTTTCCTGTTGATTTTATTCAGCAGTTGCTCAAATCTGGTTACTTGTTCTTCAGCTGAGGTGTGAATGGTTTTGTGTTCTCATTTTCCTGTTGGGCCCTTTCACATGTAATAAGTTATTGAATTTCTCTCAAATTTGATTTAAATGCATGATGTGTATTCCACTGAAGCAGTAAGGTGTCACCTCTGATTTCTTCTCCCTTTGCCAAAGTATGCACAGAAAAATAAGAGGAAAAAAAAAAAAAAAAGGTAACTGTCAAAACAGTGGTTAAATGTGACTGTATTGTGGCAGCAGTTTTTTCCTTACTATGAATGCTATATTTTTAAATTTATGAGTCAGTTTTTTTAGTCTCAGACTTACTGTATTTCTCTCACATGTCCCATTAGATTGATACCCGTTTTTAATGGAGAAAATTAGTGAGGTAACTTTGAGCTTTTCATAGTTTAGTGTTTTTAGTGCTTATACTGCAGATGTGTCATCTAATAAGACAGCTCTGTATGTAGAAAATAAGGGAGGAGAAATGAGGTAGCTTTTTCTGTAAACAACAAGATGTAAATGCAAGACAGTATTACAATGCAGCTGTCTTACTGGGAGATACTTTTAGATAGAGGAATGGAAATTTCAGAAAAATCTGAAATGATCTGGAAGGGAAAAAAAAAAAAGAAAAGGCCCATACAGCTGTAGCTTTCTTATTATGTGCGTGTGCAGTTATTGAAAACAAACAGTAAGCAACACCAAAGAAAAAAGTGATTTTTGTTTATTTTTAATTTTTTTTTTTTTTTTTTTTTTTTTTTTTTTAAGTGTCAGGTGTGTCGGGACTTAATGCTCCAGTTCCGGGTACCTGTCCAGAAGAGAAGAAGAACTACAGAGAGGGGATACAACCCCTGGCAAGGTCATGAGACCTTCCCTTTTTTGTCTCTCTCTTATCCCAGCTACTCGACCTGACTCTGAATCTCACCACAGCATTATGGTGAGGTCTTTCTGCCTTTTGGACATTTTCTCTCATTATATTTGATTTATTAGCTTCAGTTCTAATTATATTGTATTACAGTGTGTTAACTTGTATTCTGATACCATATTTAGTAAATTTGTTTGTTTCTCCTCAGATCATTGCTGCTGTTTTTAATTATTTTGGAGCCTCCTGTTTCCACTTTCTGGAGGCACAGATTCACAAATCCCTCCACCTTGCTAGTCACGGAACCAGGTTGAACCAGCCCATAAACCGTTGACAAACTTGTAATATTTGAGAAACCATTCTGAAGTGATCAGGTTGTTTCTTCTTTTGATTCAGGACAGGAATACACAGAGACTGCTCTCCCCTGCAAGTCTGCAGTACCATGAAAAGCTCTCCCATGTGCCTTGGCCAGGAGCAGCTGAACCAGCTCTCACCTAGCCAGAGGTGTGCTGAGCTACTGCCATTGATGACTGATGTGGAAGTGCACAAATAGTCGGGTTGAGAATAATATGTTAACTTTTTTGTGCTTTGCCCAGCTGTGATCTTGCAAAACAGAGAGAGAGAGAGAGAGAGGGCTGTTGTTTGAATGGACTTCTGTGCCTTGGACTCAGGTGGTAATTTCATTAGAGTCATCTTCAGATTTGTACTGAACAAGTTTAGATCCCTTTAACAGGCAATTTAATAAAAGAAAACCCCAAAATAGCATGTGTTTAGTGCTGCCTTTCTGAACTTATCCAGAAAAATAAGAAATATTACGTATAATTAGTCTTTGTGTTCCTTGTTTTTCCTACAGAACTACTAATTAACAATTAATTAATTGTTACATTGAACAGTGAGTGCTCATCCTGGAATGCTGTAAAACTGATTAGGTGATCAAATAACTTTCATTTCTTCAACTAAGCGTGTCTGAGAAATAGATATTTAAATCTCACAGGAAATGCTAAATATGGTGGAGACAAAACTGCAAGTTGTTATAAGGCTGATGCTGGGTTATTTCACAATGGCTACACAATTATTTGAGGGCTTCAGAAGTCTTTCAGAAGTTCTGATTAAAGCCAGTGGCACCGTAAACTAGGCCAGGGATAAAAGAGTATTTCGCAGTTCATGAATAATTGAGTAGGTTTCTGTATAACGATGAGTTGCTGTATAAAAGGCAAATGTTTGTTTGCTTCACGCTCACATATGCACCTATGTATTCATATTTATAGGTAAATTCATATGCTAATGTATTTTCAAACAGTGAGTTACAAGCTGTCTATTTTTGTCAGATAAAGTGTTGCTGAAATCCAGTGGCACTGTGGAAGTTTTTTACCAGATTTAGGAAGTCATTGTATGTATATAAATGTATGTATGTATATTATATATATATATATATATATATTATATATATATATAAGCAATATCGAAATGTAAGGATGCACCATAATGTATCAGGAGTGCTCAGCGAGCTGTGTCTTTCTTCAGAGCTCTCCTCTTCCTAGTGGTCTGAAAAGAAACAGCTGTCAATAAATTGAAGCAGCAACAGACTATTGGTAAAACTTGAGTTCCATCCTCTTACTCTTTTACAGCCCGTGTCTGTGCCAGTGCTTTTGCATTCTTCATCACAGTGCTATCTCTGGAATAGGTCTAAAGAGAAGCATCATTAAATACATCTGGCATTTGGCCCTCTTTAGTAAATATTGTGAAGACCCCTCTAAAAAGCAGGGGGTCAAAGCCTCCTTGAATTCTGGCAGTTCATCTAGCAAAGCTTCAAATCCTGTTCCGCATTGGCTGATACTCAATGAACAAAAGACTGAAGATGCCATTCAGGAACCCCTGCTCATTTGTCATTGAATGAGTTGCTTGAAGTCTGCATTGGATGACTGTATCTGGAAGATATTGCCATCCTCCCAAGGAGAAATCTGGGTTTTTCACTTAGCTTTTCTAATTTTCCACTTACTAGGCATACTTCCAAAGTACCAAATATAGATGATACTTTACATTAAAATAAAATATAACTGTGATATAAATATAAAACAAACAAACAACAGAAAGAAACCAAGTCAAGTGACATGAAACTTCTGTTACTTTATCTCCAACTGTCCAGAAATAGGGTCATCTGAAAGATATGGATTCTGTGGCTGTGCTAAAATCTGCTGTCACTGATCATGAGGTCTGCAGGTTGATTTGCTGTTCTAAAGAGAAGTCTGTAAGGACTGTAAACTATTAAGGGTAGATAATAGAAATCAATAGAAGATTTGAAATGAAGGCAGTGGTTTTTACCTTGATGAGGAACTTCTTAAGAAATACTTTCCTCAGAGGAAGAGAGATGAACTGAAAATACACATAACCTGAAAAGGAAATGGATCCCAGAAGAGCTAGGAGTATTATTAAAAGAAACAGTTATATTAAATGAATAAATATCCCCCCATAGGACAGTTGGCACTTTTGCTTCTATTGAGGTCAAAAAGAATTGAATCTTCTGCATCTCCTCTAAATGTGGAGATTCTCACACCATAACATTGTGAAAAGATGATATAGGTTAATCAGGAGGTAACTGTGGGAGCAGTGCTCTACCTTTGGTAAAATAAGTTGCAGCACTGCCAAGATGTTATTTGAAGAAAACACTATCTAATAAAGATGGTTTATGATGTCCCACAGCGTAATGCCTTTTGTTTTTTTCCTTCCCCCCCACCCTCCACCCAGAAATATGATATTGTCTTTGCTTTCCCCCAGGTTAGGCACAGTAATATCTGTAATAGGAAGTACAGTTGCCACATCACAACCTTAGCAGAAAAAAACAGAAACTTATGTTGTTTGAGTCAGATGTGCTTGCAGAGGATTTCATTATGTGCTATTTTGTTTTCCAAAAGTCTTATTTGTATTTAAATGTACTGATGCTGTAGTCCAGTGGGTAGATTTTGAAAACACTTGTTTTGACTGATTATACTTATCTGAGATAATGACAACAGCATAGTGTCAGTATTATTAGACTGTGGTTAATTAAGCTTAATTATCTTAATGACATGATATTTGCTGTTTATATTCAGTTTAGAGAGCGTTATGCTATTAGGGAAAGCTTCTCAGTTTAACTCTCCCTGCCTGTATTTCACTGATATCTTCTTTCTTCTCTCCTCAGTGGGAGATATGTTTGAATAATACTGCACTTCTTGTTTTGAACATTCCGTAAAACTTCAGAAGTTTTACATTCCGTAAAACTTCAGAAGAAATAAAGCTCTTCTTCATATATGGATGTGTCCTGGTTTCAGCTAGAAAGTCAACAGCATGCCACTATTTGGTTGTTGCTGAGTAATGGGAACATACTCAGAATGAGGCCAGACCACTCAGCAGGGAAGTGCCGCAACTATGATGGCACAGGGCTGGGTGGGGCAAGAACGGGTGTTCTGAATGAGGCCTGGGGATTGTTCCATACCAGGTGACACCTTACGGAAGTCCATAAAGCTGTGAGAGGCTGGCTAGGAGGTGGCTGTTGCTCAGGGCTTGGCTGGGTATTGATTGATGAGAAGCAAGATATTGTGTTGCTAGGGGACATTTGTTAGCTGAATGTTGGTGAATACGTAGCAAGTAATTGAATCGTGGGTATGTGTGTATAGGTATATATTTATCATCATGTTTTGTTTTTTTTTAATTTTCTGACTCAACCAATAGCTTTTCTCTCAGTATACGAACCTCATTTTGTTTCTGTTTCTCTCCTTCATCCTTTTTGGGTGTGTGAGAGGGGCTTTGAGCTCCTGAGTTAAGCCACAACACAACTATTAGCTGGTGTTTTTTGTGTGTTATTTTAAAAATATCAGTGAAATAATATGGAATGCACTATGACACTGTTTGTAGAACTGTACAGTTAGTAAAAAATAATGCAATGTAAACTATTGTCATAGGTATAATCCAGATCAATATCTAATCCCTTAATTGTGTAATGTAGTTTAGAAGGTTACTCTTAACCAGCTTCCCTTTGAACTGTGAATGTTCTTATTTGACTGATTTTAAACTTCTACCTGTGGAAATACCACTAGACTAGCAAAGTCTTGTGTAAAGTCCATTGACATGAGAGCAATACCTTCATTTTGTGCTTTTTGGATTATTTATTTATTTTCCCCTCTATGTGTTTCCAAACCTTAGTAATCTACATAACTTTTCCTTAAAGAGAGTGTCACTGAACTAAGTCAGCTAGGTTTTCTTGTGCCCAGCAATGGATACATTGGTACTTGATTCTACTGTGTGTTTTCTATGTGTACAAGATTACAGTAACAACTGATTGCTGTGCTACATTGAAAGTAACAATAAATGTATGTCAGTGGGATTGATGCTCTTGTAGTAATAGAATGCATTGAAATGAATGTGTAAACCAGAAACGTGTATGGTTATGCCTGTAAGCACTTTCCCTCATGACAGCCTTATAATTCTTTCATGTTCAGAGTTCATGGATTTACTTGCATCTCCAGAAATTGTCAAATTTGCCGTGCACAGAAGAGTCTGAACTAGAAAGTCTATAAGGGATTCACAATCAATATCCATAAATTGATGGACTGGAATTACTAGTGCTGAGAATATCATTTGTTTCTTAGTTCTCTAGATTCTTAAAATAAAATGTGATGGTTTTAAAAGTTCTTGTACCTGAATTATTTATGCACCTGTAAAAACTATGTACCTGAATAAATTTGTGTTGATTTCTCCCCTAAAATAAAAAATAAAACTAATACAGTTCATTGACTTTGTTTCCAGATTTTCAGGCAATGTTGGTTGGTTTTCAAGAAGGCTTCCAGTAAAGGACCCAGGAGGCTAGAAAAGTTTCCAGATGAGAAGGCAGCATATTTCAGGAACTTCCACAAGGTAAGTCATGCCTTTCTTGTGATCTGTTTCTTTTCTCCACTCTTCCATGGGAGGACTGCTTCTGTGATATGCCTATTTGGTAACCACTGTGCTGGGAATCAGGTTGAAAGCTGAGTTCTGATGCTAGAAACACAGTAAACCTTCTGTAAATCTCTGAGATGCAAGTATTATACTTTTTTTTTCTTCTTCCTTAATGAGCAATAAAGCCCCAATGCTTGTGAAGTGGCAACTTATTTTTATTTATTTATTTATTTTTCTTCAAACATTAGTGTTTTGGAAATGTGTAATTGTCTTTGCTTAATGAAATTTTAACCTTTATATAAAGATTATTGAACAAGTTCTGAAAATGCTGAATACCCCAGTTGTAATGGCAGCAGTAGTAGAACACGTACTGTTTGTCCCAGAACTCTTCAAGATTTGCAAGCACTGTCAATCCTAATAATTTCTAAAGGTAGAAATTCAGGATTTATTGAATGAGATTTCCCATGATTTGTTTTCCATCCTCTCTTTTCTGAGGGAAAACAGAATCTCTGAGTTGCATCTGAGATTTACTGTCAGGAGTTGGACTTCATAATCCTTGTGGGTCCCTTCCAACACAGGAGATTTTGTGATTCTGTGATATACTCTCCTTATTACTGTTACTGGTTGTATGGGAGTGGTTCAGAGTTTACTGGGATTCTCTGACAACTTTCAGTCTTCAGGTCACTCTAGATTACCTTGCAAAAGGTCTGTGAATAGCATGTGGTCTTAGATTTAACTGTGTAGCTTTTCTGACTTTCCTATGCAAAGTGTGGCAGAAGGAAATTTTACCTCTTGAGGGGGAACATAAGGAAAACTAACACCTTTTATTTATCAACATACAAATAAGTATCAAGTAGCACAAATCAGTCCTTCAGTAATTCATTACACATCTCCATTTTTTTCCATAGGTATTTGAACTTGAAATGTAGATCAAGTCAAGTTTGTATTTGAAAGACTTCACCCAAATGGCTAAGCATGTCCTACACTTATATTACAAAACTGGCTAGTGGGCACTGTAAATTACAAAAGAAGATCTGAAAGTAAAATATATAAATAAATAATTTAAAACTGGCCATAGTTGTGCAAAGGTAGGAAAAATTAAAAATAGAGCTTTTCTGTTTTAGTCATCATAATTAAATATCTATTAAAGTGGAGATAAGCTGGTCTCATGAGAAAAATGACTGATTGGGTTGGTCTTTTTTTTTTTTTTTTTCTTATTTTCTGGCATCCAGTCAATATGTGGTTTTATTTCTTATTCTGGAAATTTTCTAATGCTGTTATGCATTTTTTGTTGTTGTTGTTGTTGTTTTTTTCCTGGTGTTTTTTTTTGTGTCAAATATAAGTAATGGCATTAGTCCTTATAGACAAGTGCCTCCTGACAGTAGCAGTGAATTTGTTGAAAGATGACCTCATCTGTTCGTTCCAGTTTCTGGCATCAAATTATAACTTGTCATTACTGTAAATTTAAATCATTACACCCTTGCTCAGAGAAGTTATAGCTTATCTGTACTGTTTTCCCTTGAGCATTTGTTATATATGATGTGCAGAACAGCTGTGTTTACTCTCATTGCTCCATAGAGGGTATAGAGTGGCAATACCCATCCCAGGGGTGGCTGTATTCTTGGGATCCATTCCCACAGTACCAGAAAAGGCCAAAAAAGACACTGCAGCTGTACCAACTCAGTGCAAGTGTGTGTGTCTGACTGTTGGTGCTTGAATAATATTTTGGACATTTTTACTTGCAAGTGATCTAAAATTCAGGGTTGGGCATTGTTTGTTTTTGTTGTTGTTAGATTTTGGTTTTTTTGAGAAATGTTTGTGATTGAAAGAGATGTCGAAATGTACTTTGTGCGCTTTGGGTTTTTTTTTTTTGTTTGTTTGTTTGTTTTTTTAAGTCTTAGAATATTAATTTTCCCAAATCAGAGAGTTACATTTTCCTGAGATCTGCATCCCTATTTTTCCCTGATGTAATGTTTAAATTTCTTCAAATATATATTTTCAATTAATATCTTGTTTGCTGGCGAAATCATCTGATTGGTGTGGGAAGGTCACAAATTGTATAGATTTCAGGGGCAGCTATTACTTGGCTGATTAAAGTGATATGAACCCCATTTAAATGAATAGTTGTTAGTAAAATTACTCAGTTCTGTACACCGAACAATAAATCTGCAGTAATTATCAGATCCTTCTTAAAAATGGAAGAGTCTGTACAGTTTAATTGTTCAAAACAAACATTCTCTGCATCAAAAAACATAATACCGAGAAAAATAGAGCTGTGCTGATAATAAAGCTGTTAATAGAGTCTGTGCACATCAAAGAGCAGTATGAAAGTTAATTAAAAAAAAAAATGTTTTTCAACAAAGATTGTATTAAGATAATAACATCCTCTTTTCTTAACAAGGTGGTTAGGAAACCTGTAAGCTGAGCATACTGACGGGATTTCAAGCTCTTACAAGCATGGACTTTTAAGTGCTTAAATGATGAGAGCTCCCTGTGAGCCTGTTCCTGTGTAGATCTCATCCTTATAAATCATGACAGCTAGGGATATGAATTACAAGTGTCAATTCACAAGAGTAGATAAAAAGTGGTATCAACAGCAGTGGAATCAGTGTCAAACCCTACATATCACAGAAAAAGTAACTACTGGAAAGTATAATCTCCTAAACAGTCCCAGGCATGTTAATGATGGTTCTTCTAACATGATCAATGTATTTATTCCAGCAAAATTCAGAGGAGAATTTGTGTGTGTACAGTTCTGTGCAAAAGGCTTCTACTTTTGAAAAACATTTGTTTAAATAGATGCCTATATTCCTGTTGTATTAAGCATTAAAACAAGCTAGAAGACCAAACTTTTTTACTGTAAAAATATTACTGCTAGGATAGAGGTGAGTAAGGGGCACACTCAAATAGTTCATTGGGGTGAAATAAAAAAAAAACATGAATTTTATATTATTTCCAAAATGCCATTGCCTCAGAACAGTTCAGGTTTAAAGGAACCTCTAGAGTCTGTCTAGTTCATATTACTGCTCAGGAACCATCAGTCACATCATGATGTTTATGGCTATGTGCAGTTGGGTGTTGGATGTCTTCTGGGATGTAGGGTCCACAACCTCAGCTGAGGTAGTTGTGAGGTTGTGTACCTGATACCTACTAAGTGAAACAGTAGAAGAGACTCCGCAAGGATGAACTGGGCAAGATGCAATGAATAGAGCTTGCTCCAAGGGAGACAGTCTAAATATAAGGGGAAAAAAATAATGAGTCATGGGAACAATTCTGGACAGACTTCTATGATGCTTACAAGTAAGTATTTACTCACTGGAAATACTTAAGAACTAGTTTTAAAGAGTCCTGTGTAACCTATGCTAAGGCCTCATTTTCAGGATTTGGCCAGATGGTTGTTGGGGGACCTTTCCAGAGTAGGCTTTTCTGGGAAGTGTGAAGTATATGTGATACAAGTGGCTATGAGCTATTGATATATCTCTGTGCTGCTTGTTTTATGTCAGGCTGGTCCTGTTCTCTCCTTATATTTCAGTAACATATGCTACCAATACAACCTGGGGGATGTAAGGATTGAGCATAGCCTGACTGAAAAGGACGTGAGAGTACTGGTGTATGGGAAGCTGGACATGAGCCAGCAATGTGCCCTTGCAGCCCAGAAAGCCATCTGTATCCTGGGCTGCATCGAAAGAAGCATGGACAGTCAGTGGAGGGAGGTGATCCTGCCCTTCTGCTCTTGTGACGTCTCACCTGGAGCAGTGTGTCCAGATGCGGAGTTCTCAGTACAGGAGAGCCATAGAGATGAAACACCTCTTCTCCAAGGACAAGCTGAGAGAACTGGGGCTGTTCAGCCTGGAAAAGGCTTTGGGGTAACCTGATAGCAGCCTTGTAATATCTAGAGGTGAGCTATAGGAAAGAAGGGGACAGACTCTTTATCATGGTCTGTTGTATAGAGCAAAGGGAAATGGTTTCAGACTTAGAGAGGGTAAATTTAGGTTAGATATAAGGAAGTCTAAAAGTATTTTACAGTGAAGGTAATGAGACGCTGGAACAAGTTACCCAGAGACGTGCTGAATGCTGTCCCTGGACACTTTCAAGGCTAGGCTGGATCGGGCCCTGGGCAACACGATCTAGCTGTGCATGTCCTTGTTTGTTGCAGAAGGGTAAGAATTATGACATTTAAAGGTCCTTTCCAACTCTAAGTATTCTATGATTCTATACTGTTTTTTTGTTTGTTTTTGTTTTTGTTTGTTTTTTGTTTGTTTGTATTAAAATCTATTAATGTTTTGGCAAAGTTTGGCAAAACAATATTTTGTGCATTTTGATTACAAAGGCTTCTACTTTCAACAGCTAAAATGTCTGATGTCATCTGTAAAGCTTTATGTTTGATGGAAATTCAGATAATTTTCTTTTGAATAATAAAATAGATTCCCTCCAGTTCTTTCAGGTCTAAAGCTTGACATTGACTCTGGCAGGTACTTGTTATTTCTATAGACTAATGTGAGGTCAAGTATTTGAGATGAGATCACAGAGCCATTTTCTATATGTATATCCTCTTGTGCCTAGGTAGCATAGAAAGGAAAACTGTTACATTAAAGTTTAAGAGAAGAAATAAAAGAAATATTGGAAGGTTTAAGAATAAAAGAAATATTGGAATATTTTCTAGAGCACCAGCACTCTTATGGAAACACCATATCAGCTAGATATCATCTGGAGGAAAAAGACATCAAGAGATGTTTCTAGTAGATGGAACACTGGGTGGTCAAGGAAAAGTTGAGATTTTACACAAAAATTGAGACAGATACAGAAGTGAAAATAGGAGCATGAGAAGAAGGGGGGGAAAAGAAGAAGGCAAAGAATACGTGCGTAGAATCATAGAATTGCTCAGGTGTGCAGAGACTTCAAAGATCGTCGTCTCTCTGTTAGTACCACATCTACACATTTTTTTTGAATGCTTCCAGGTGCGGTGACTTTGTCTCCCTCTGCATCACATTCCAGCACCTGACCAGTCTTTTGGAGAAGAAATGTTTCTTAATCTTCAACCTGAACTTCCCCTGGCATAATTTGAGGACATTCTCTTGTGTCCTATCACTAGTTATGCAGGAAAGGAGGCTGACCCCTGTGGTTCCACGACTTCCTTTCGCAATGCTGCCTTTTTTCAAAACAAACTGGCTACGCTTTGCAGACATATCTCAGGACTGGCAAATACTGAAATAAGAAAACCTTATGTTATGTACCAAGTACACAGCTGAGTCTGGTAGAAAGGTGCTTCTGAGATCTCTGAAGGATGACTCTGCTGCATCTTGTAGAGAGATTGGAAAGAAATGATTGAGTTAGATTTTAAAATATCTGGGTGCTACTGTGGAGAATCACACTAAGATCACCTTTTGAGTGTAAGTGTGGAGTCCTAGTATCTCAAATTAAATGTTGAAAGAGCATATTTTTGACTTTCATTTGCTTTTTACCTTACAGTTTCTCTGTTTCTTTCCTATCAATGTAATCTTCACCTCTCAGAAGTGAGGAAAGTGTGAAAGGAAATTAATATTTGTGAAGCCATCTGTGTGAAACATACTTGTGTGATGACCGTTATGGAAAAACCCTGAGGGAAGACAGGGATTGTTATCACTGTAACATTAAGTCAGGAAAATTGTATGAAATCATGAGGATCAGAAGATATTTATAAAACCTTTAAATGCAGATATGAAAAAAGATGGATCCAAGCTCTTTTCAGTGTGCCCAGTGCCAGAACAAGAGGCGCTGGAGTTAGCCTAGAACATAGGAAGTTCCTTCTGAACACCAGGCAACACTTCTGTGCTGTACAGGTGATGGAGCGCTGGCAAAAATTGCCCAGAGGCTCTGGAGTGTCTTCCCTGGAGATCTTCAGAAGTCACCTGGGCACTGCTCTGGATGTCCCTGCTTGAGTAGAAGTTGAACCAAATGTAATCCAGAGGGCCCTGCCCCCCTCAGTCATTCAATCATTCTGTCATATATTCCAAAATAAAAAATAGTGATCAAATAGAATCATACAATTAATGTACAATGTGTATCATGTTGTCTTAATTATATGAGGTACCAATAAATGTATGGGTATTTGTTTTGTGTAAACACAGCTTAGGAATGTCATAGGTGAGACCTATTGTGTCTCACTGCCATAAAAACATAATGAAAATGGTAGACTAGGTCTGTGGAATGTTATGTTTGTGTTCTTCTCCTAGCCTTCAGCACTACTCTCTACATTTATTTTCTCAATATTCTGTGTATCTATTTTCATTATTCAAGTGGAGAGTATAGAACTGCATAAAGTTAATTAAGAATGTTAAAGATATAATTATCTAGCAAGTTGTTTGCTGGCACTGGCAAACAATTCTAAGTGAGGATTTATATATATATTTTCTTAATAACAAGAGTTTCTATTCTGAATTATCTACTTATGTGTTGTGTGAGGAATATTTACAGTTTGGATGTGAAAATAAGAGGCACAATGCTTGTGTAGTAGCTGTAAAAGGAAGCAGAAAGATACAAACATTAAATTATAGTGTACCAGGGAAGGCAAACATGTTTTTCATTGTAATTTATTTTAGTAAAGAAAGATTAGATATAGTGAGTATTATAAATACAGTTTTCATTTAAGGTTTGAATTTTGTTGTAAAGGAGGTTTAGCAATATAAATAAAGAATGAGGTTAGGAAAATTCACACAAAAGTATCCCATTTTTACTTCTGCACAGGAGGAAATCTGAAATTTCTAGAATCGTAGAATCACAAGGTTGGAAAGGACCTAAAAGATCATTTAGTCCTACTGTTTTCCCATTACCATTGCTACCACAAGCTACTAAACCATATCTCGTAGCTCCTCATCCAGATGCCTCTTGAACACTGCCAGGAACAGCAACTCCACCACCTCCCTGTGCAGGCCGTTCCAGTGCCTCAAATCATCAGCTGATGAAGAAGGTTACTAAAAATGCATTAGAGTTGAAAATATGCGATTGTCACAATAGGTATGCAAAATTAATTTATCCACAATGACAGCTGAGGTAAAATAATTTTCAAATGATCGGCTAAAAAAATTCAGTTAATTTTATCAGCAAATCAAGTAAAAGCATTTCAAAAAATTACTCAATTTCTAAAAGAATAGCTATATTGCCATTCAAAATGTTTTCTATTCTTCATTCTCTTACTACTGCACCTTTTAATTTTTCATTTGCCTTAGTTTCTCTCTGCTTTATTTTTATCTCTCTGGCATTTTTTCTTTAGAGAATTCTGGACCTCTTTGAATGTATGTTCACACGCACACACATGTACACACACATGCTGAATTTAGGTTAATTTAAACTCATAAATAGTTTTTCATCTAGTTGATTTCCAGACTAAAAGCTACTTTGTAAGGTGCCCTTCAGGCATAGTTTATGGTCTTATGTGAGTGGTGGTACAGTGGAAATAAGCCAGACTTTTCCCTCTGATTCTGACTCAAGGCTTCCCCACAGAGCTATAGCTGAAGTTAAGTGCTTCTACAGCATGAAGTGGAGATAAACCTAAGGCTGAGCCACTGGCATTATATACATCATGGATACAGTCAAAATAATTTATGTGCATAGAATGCCTACTGCTGCTTGTATTCGCTACACTTCTCAGTTTGTCATCAGATGAACTGCAGCGATACACTTTGTAGGTAGGGCTATATCTAGCAGATTTTCAGTAAGAATTGTGTAGCTGTCACTTACTGCATTCAGTGATGTTACATTTCGTAAGCATGTCTTTGCTTGTAATTTCTTTTGAAATATATTTCATATTAATAAACAGTTATTTTTAATTGAGCTTATCTAACAAGATAAGTGGGAATTGTTTCAGATCAGCCTGTAATTTAATTGAAGTAAGAGGAAGATTTAACGGAATCTTTGGAAAAGCGTGTTTCTGCTCTTCTCCTTACTCAAATAGCGGTAACTTGTTTCTTTTAACTAAATTGCACCTTTGGGCTGAAAACAGAAAAGGTCTGGACCCAATAATATACACTGAGAGTGCTGAAAGTGAAAACTTTGAGAAATGGAAACAGGTTCTAACATTCCGATATATTTTAATAGCTTCAAAAGGCTATTAACATTCATATAATGATCTAATTCCTTGTAGGTTCAGTGTGAGATATTGTCTTATAAGTCTAGTTGGATAATTAAAGTACTTTAACTAAAATGCATGTTTTGTTTTTCATATATAAGCTCAATGCTACTCTTTGCACACCTAGAACTAGCAGGAAGTTTAATGTTCATGTGTCTCATGTTTATTGCAGGTGAAATCTGGGAGGATAATTGGGAAACCTTTTTTATTTCAGTTGTGAATCATCTCCCCTTTCTGCCATCTTTTTAACATGGTGTTATACTTCAAGTGTGAATCTGAGTTCTAAATTAGTCTTCTTATTAATGCGTTAGTTATTTTAAATTTTGTCAACACTCACTTTTACAAAGGTCTTATTTTTCCCATTTTTAGTGGTATGCTAACACAGCAGTCTGATATTTAGTTTGCATGACAAAATAGGTCAAATTTAGAAATATATTTCAAAGGTTATTTAGGATGGCAGAGAAATGGGACTGAGGAGGACTGGGTTTTATACTGCAAATGATTGTCTATAAAAATACTTTGAAATGTGAAGGCATTTGTGTTTGGGTTTTTGTTGTTGTTTAGGTATGCATTTAAAAATATGAATTAAAATGTTCCTTAAGGGAAGAGGTGCACATATATGTGACGTAAGTGTGAATCAGATTTTTACAATTGCTTTAAAACAAGGCTATAAGTCAAAACCCAGAATTATCCCAATAAGCATTTGGGTCTATACATTCTTCAATTCTGGCACAAATAGCAGCAAAGTTTAAAAGAATGTTACTTGATTGGAGGAAAGCCCTCTTTTTTTCTTTTTTTTTTTTTTTTCCTATTAGAAGTGGTTGGTGTGACAAGGAAGCTAGGAGATGTGGATTAGTGGTTTCCTGTAGGTATGGTAAAGGGAGAACGGTTGGACTAGATGATCTTGTAGGTCCTATCCAACCTTGTGATTCTATGAACATTCTTATTCATCCCTTGTAGTTTAACTTATTAACAGTGTAGAGTTTGAAGTGGCAATACTAAAGCTGATAGTATAAGTTTGAGTTCTGTACTTAATTGCTTTAGGCTTCATTGCGGCAAAGTACAGTTTGTAATTGCTTATATCATAAGAGGCCAGTTAGAATACAACATGATTCTGGAGACCCAGGTGGGATCTCTTTTGCAAATCAGCGATAACAGTACTTAACAATACTTAGTAACAATGGTGACTTGGAAAAAGTTGACAGTAAAGATAATTTTAATAAATTATCTTCTCTTTACATTTAAGTTCTGAGAACTCCTATGTTATTTTATTAGCATAAGTTTACCTAAGTTAATCTACATTCTCCGGAAATATTGAAAAAATTGAACTATTTTAATTTATTCAATCTTGACTTTATCTTCAGGGTAAGTAGAAAATATTCAGTATGCCTCTCTTATCAGACCTATACATATTTTTCCCCTGCAAACTTTACTTTCCTGCCCTGATATTACAAGTTCATAGTTATCCTGATATATTTTAAACATATACAATCACTCTATCCCTATCTTTTCATTTTTGTAATCCACTTTATCAGATTTTTGTGGCTCTTGTAGGTGTGGTCTCCATTTAGGGTTTGCAGGAATGAGCATTTACTTAGTAGCAGCTTCACTAGCCTTTACTGCTCTGAAATAGCAGCTGGAGACCTGCCCCAGAGGCATAATGTGCAGGCTGATGTGCTCTCTTTGGAAAATTCCTGGAGAGCACTGTTACTATAACAACTCATCATGTTCTTCCATGGATAAATCTGCATGCAGAGATGAGAAAAAAATATGGTCATCCCTATGAATTGATGCTGCTTTTACATGATCCATTTATTCACTTTTATGATCCTAAGATTTATCTTTTCCCTTCAGTTCCTCTTCTAATCTTATGTTTTGCTGTTCTTCCTTGCAATAGATGTTTCTTTTTCTTCTGTCTCTTAGGACATTTTTTCCTCCAGTCTTCTTTTCCAGTCTTTTGCATTGTGTTTCTCTTCTTGTCATGTGCTTCTTTTGCGCAGAATAAACTAAACCAAAGTCCAGAAAATGTCTTTCATCTTACATGCTCTGAATGTTTATCATAGAATCATAGAGTGGCCTGAGTTGAAAAGGACCATAATGATCACCTAGTTTCAACCCCCCCGCCATATACAGGGCCACCAAGCACTAGACCAGGCTGCCATGTAGGCTTGCCTAAACCCATAGGTTTACGTCCAAGAAGCCTGGCAGATCTGTTAGCATCCCTTTTTTAGGTTTGTATGTCTCTATTGCAATCTTTTTCCAGTCTCAGTTCCTTAATAGGGCCAGCTCTGAGATCAGATCTCAGGGCTTTGTTCTCTTGGTCATAAAATACTCCAAGATTGGAAACTGTACAGCTTCTTCAAGCTGCCTGACCCACTGTTGGGCTGTCCTCAAGAGGAAAACATTGCTCCTTACATCCTGCCCAAACACTCTGTGTCTCAGTTTGTGTGCACTGTTTTTTTCCCATCTGCCACGTATGCATGACTGTTCTGGGGTCCTAGTTCTGTGATTCCAGAGCCTTTATTATTTTCAGGGAGATGAAACCACATCCAACTCTGTCTAAGACTGTAGCAGGATTTCTACTCTGTGGCAACTGGGTTTAACCATGTTAGAGGCACCACAACTCCTAACACATCCAGCGTTGTTTTGTTTGTGGCAATACTCTTTGTATTCCATCCACCTGCAGTGGGCCTTTTCTTCTTTGGCAGAATGACAGCAGAGTTAAGCGTGACTTCAGGATACTGATGGTTCCTTTCCCTTTTTTCTTCCTATAATTATGGTAGTTAACATAGCACTTGCTTCATATCTTTCTTTCTTATTGTTTCTGTTTTGAGATAGTTCTTAGCTGCCTGGGCATTGCACTCCTAGATTCCGCACTTTTTCCCATTGTGTTGGCTTTTGCTCTGTTATGCTTGCTTGGTATTACACAACAGATGGTTCTATGTGGGCCACTAGTAAGAAATAAAAGGATGAATAATTACATTTTGTTGCACTCTCTTCTGTTTCTATTCTTGCTAGATAGAAATTAAGTGAAAGAGATGTAGTACACAATGCAAAACAGAAATCCATTTATGGAAATTTGGACCTTTTCTTATGACCAAGCAATTTTCAGGGCTCTGCACAGAGGAAATAATATTAAATAGATGAAATCTCAGAATCATTTCCCTCTCCATTTTGTATGGAAGGCATATGTTTGGAAGAATTCAAACAGGAAATATTCTAGAGTAAAGCAGTTGAGATTTAATGCCTGATTTTTGTGTTTTTCATCCTTTTTAGTACTCCCTTTATATTTACTGTGGAATTTTATTTTTTGGTAGTGATATAGATGCAATATCCTATTTGGAAGCAATATTTCTATAACTGCGAAAGATTTATGCAACCTATCTAAATGTACCAATTGAGCACTGGAATCTTAGTACACGTGTAGTCTTCGCACGTCTGTGAAACACAAAAATGGATAGTGCAAGCCTAGAAAAACCTGTAATAATGTTCTCTTCTCTGTTCAGTTCTCTAACCAAAAGACATTTTAGTATAATGAATGTCCAGGGTAGGCCAGTGATGAATTCAAGAGAAAGTGGATTGAATTGTTTCTGAAAGCCATCCTTTTTCAGAAGTACTTAATGCGGTTCCAAGGAAAAGAATCAGTAAATTGTGAAATTACATTGACAAGAAGGAACAAATCCATTAGTCTGAGTCATTATTTAAATTAAATGTATTTCGCTATTTAATAGCCTTTCACATCTAATAAGACAATTAAGGTGACAGAAAACAAACAAACAAAAACCCAACGAAATAATAGTATTAGTAAAACATGTTTTATAGGCTAGGTACCTTTTTTAAGTTGTATTGCCAGAGACTGTTAAGTCATATTGTCGTATCAAATGTTTTGCTAAAATAGTGGAAATGTGCTCTTGTAATTCTTTCCTGTAATTTACTTAGATTACAAATGCCCCTTCAAAAGAAGATTGGAAGTCACCATAATATAGAACAGAGACTCTAACAGGAAAAAAAAAAAAAATAAATCTTTATTTCTCAAATTTTCTTTTCCATGTAACAGTTCTAATTATCTGCCCACATCTATATATCTTTCTTGGATTTAGGCTACTACTCTTGCCACTGCAGACTGTCCTATATTAATCATTTCATCTGAACTATTTACTAATGATCTACTTCATGACTTCACAGAAAGCAGGTGGTGGTTGTTTCATCTAAGAAGAAGTGAGGTTAGACTCCTGAAATTTATCAGAATGGTTTTTTTTTACATCCTTCCCAAGTCTCTCAGTATGTAAACTAATATAGTCTCCTGGCATCTGGACACACCTAGGAAGTTCAACAAGGAGTAATAAATGACAGCAAACTGACATTTAGCATCAAATTTACATTCTCCATGTATAAAGGTGATCTCATGTTCCTGTGAATGTCTCAGGGTACAAATTATTATAACAAGACATGATATTCGGAAAATCTTCAAGAAAACCAGTATTTTTGCTTTTTAAGAGGGGCATAAACTGTTTTCTTCTTCGTGTCATTTTGAGTATACATGAGATCCTATACCAAAGCATGTATGAGTTTTGCACCCACCTGCAGACAAAAATAAGCAAAAACGATGAGGATGAGAGGATGTACATCTTGAAGCAATATTTGAATGATTCTGAATGCTCTAGATGTATGAGCAATGGGAGCAGAAAATTAACTGTAGCCTTTATTTCATTCTTGTTCAACTCTGTGTTCCTCTCTGAAGAAGTTTTTCATTTTGCTGAACAATATCTGAGACTCACCAAAGTATTTTCTATTCTGATTGAGTACATTTCTCTTCCTGAGGTTATGCTGTTGATTAGCTGAGTTGATGTGGAAGCTTATAGGTTATCTAAATCTGGGAGTGTGAGAGAAAGCAAGCTACAGAAGTTAAGGCAACTGGGTAGCCTTGAGACCTGTTAGAAGGTTAGCCTAGCCTAATATTGCACTAGGGGAATGAGATACTGTTGATATCTATCCTAGAATATTCCCTAATTCTAGCATTGTCCTTCCACTAAGTCTTAATGAGAAGTAAAAGAGACACTCTCTTCAGTAACTCTGTTGAAAAGCTGCCCAGAATGAAAATAAAAGCTTGTGGATGTGAAGAAAAACGAACAACAACAAAAAAGCTTTGCAGAGAAAGTTGCGTTACATATAAATTGTTAACTGTATTATTTTTTTCAACAAATGTTCATTGTCATCTTAGGAAAAAAAAAAAAAAAGATTTTGGAGTTTGATACAGGAAAAGATCCGGAAATCTGAGGAAATGTACATGTAAGATGCTGAGTGATGGACATTTAAGTCAGGAATTACTGATGAGTAGAACTAAGAAGGCTGCCTGGTGCTAAGAAGTCCCTTACATTTACCACCCTGAGCAGTGTACTGAGTGTGTAATATTTAACTAAATGAAAGTCCCAATGTCTAGTGAAGGAAAGAAGCTCTAAGTTAGCATAATGAATTAGTTAAAAAAAAAATAAAATAAATTGTAAGCTGTGTAATCATAGCTTAATGCAAAAGGCTCTGTTTTGCTTAATGGAAGAAATCACAAAAGATAGAAGTAGACAAGAAAACCATGTGCAAGATTAGTCACTGAACAGATAATACTAGGGATTATATTTGTTGTTTTCTTTCATTCTAACTTTTTTGCTACAGGGATATAAACCTACCTATAATTATGAGTAGGGGAGGTTTAGTGGGGTGGGAAATAGAAAAACTGATTTTCAGTGTTTATTGCTGTTGTTTTCTCTAATCATATTTAAATAAAAAATAAAAAGTAGACAAGTCTCTATAGTTACAGAATACTAACTTTTATTGTAAGGAACAGCAGTGTTTTAGTGTATTAGACAGATTTTTTTCTGGTAGCACAGTGAGAACCTGGGCAAACCTGGTCTGAAAATCTCATCTTAGAATATGGGAAGAACCATGGAGACAGTTCTTTTAAAACGTGTTTCTGAGCATGTAAAGGAGAAAGCAGTACTGGGATACGGCATTAGTTTACCAAGGGTAAATGATACCTGACCAATCTGATAGTCATCTAGGATGAAATCATCAGATTTGGGAATGAGAGCAGTGGTTGTCATTGAATACCTCAAATTGAGCAAAATTTTTGACATTGTCCCCCTCCTTGTTTTTGTATCCAAGTTGAGACATTATAATCTGGCTGACTGAGTGGATGTCTTTGTTGCAAAAAGTCAGTCAAGTTGTCAGACTTTGAGTTTCATAGTTAATGGTTTGTTTTCCAGCTGGAGATCAACAGTAAGTGTAAGATTGCTACTGTCTTCACAGTATGTTCTGGGACATCTCTTGGGTAACACTGTCATCAAGAAACTGGAGGAGGTAACAGAGGATGCACTCATTTAACACTTGTCAGAGACCTAAATGGGCTGCAGGAATGGGATGACAGGGACCTTGTGACTGGCTCAGATGCTGTCTATGAGACAGAGGAGCCCCTCTAATGACAGGATGGCAATGGACAAACCGCAAGCAGTCCTGCAGAAAGAGTGGGGGGGTCAGTGAGCTGAGCCTCAAATAGCAATGGTGACCTGCAGTTCACTGGGCTGTATGAACAGGAGCACCACTGCTAGTACAGACAGTGATTATCCATATATTTTAGATGCAACTTGTGCAGCAGAGGCTAACTGGAGTTTTGCTGAAGTCTAGGTCTCAAGTTTGTCATCAGCACCTGTACAGTCCACTTCATGCTTTGTCTCAGTTTCCTTCCATCAAATTTTTGATGGCTGCTTGTTTGCTCTGAACTCTTAGAAATCTTTACCCTAACATGTCCCATTTTTTTCCCCTTAAAGCAGTGTATAAAGATTATATCTCATAAAAATACTTTTTTCCCTCAGCATCATAACAGAAATGTCAGAGCTGCACACAGCCCATAAGAATGGAAAGTAATAAAATACCTACTTTCAGTCTATATTTTCCCTATCCATAGATGACCAAACTAGTATTGATGACATTTTAAAGAAATTCATTCTGCCTGAGGCATATATCCTGCCTGGATGGAAAACTTAACAGTAAGCAGATAAAATTTGCCCAGAGGTAGAAGTAACCAAGAACATAACAAGTGTTAAGCATCTTAATACCAACTCTGTAATAAAATAATGTTCTTTTATTTTTGCTAACTGTAGTCATGTACGTGCATCAAAGCAAGCTGGAAATGGATTGTTTATTCTGTAAATTTGTTGTAAGATTTTTATTTTATTTTTTTTTTAATTGATAAGCTTTTCTATTATTTGGAAAATAAAACTGTGAGTTCTTATGAGGATGATGATTACACTTTAAAGACAGGCAAATATCTCACTGCATAAATATAGTGATACTGATTGGCACAATTACTGATTTGCTTCCTTAACTAATAATGCACTGCTGTTTCTATGTTAGATATACATTTAATGTAGATTCTTAAACAGAACAAAGATGTGTGTATAGACATTTAAAAAAAACCTTACAGAGGAATCAGAAGAGTTCCAGTATCTTTGAAAATGTAGTTAGTATGAGCAGAACTTCATTGGAGAAGTAGATTATTCACCTTTTTATTTATTATATTTTATGGAATTATTAGTAACTTTAGATTTTACCTAATTTATGTGCTTTTGTCAATGACAAACCTACAAATTTAGCTAGCCTTTGGGAGAAAAAAAAAAAAAAAGATTGTGGTAAAAATTGAATGCTTATTGTAACATTTTTTCTTCTATTATTTATACACGGGGCTCAAGTTATTTTTCTTCATTTTCAGGTAACTGAGCTGCACAACATCAAAAACATAACTAGATTGCCTCGAGAGACAAAGAAGCATGCAGTGGCGATTATCTTTCATGATGAGACGTCAAAGACATTTGCGTGTGAGTCAGGTAAGCAATTGGTAGTGCATCTCTAGCTTGAAGTAATCAAGTTGCACATCAAAGTCTTACATAGATGAATTAAAACAACAGATAAAAATCTTAATTTTAAAGGAATTTGGTGTAAAAAAGAACTCTGATGTTTAGATTTTAAGGTGCCTTTTAAAGTTTTTTTTTCTTTCTTTTTTTTCTTTCTTTTTTAATATACTTTGAGAGATATTTGAGGTGCTTTAGAGCTCTTTTCTCCATTACTCATCTGTGCTTCAAGCATGATGGTCTAAAGGCTGGAGATTTTCAGTTAAACTTGTAAAAATGAGTAAATAATACTCAAGGGATATTGTTGACTTAAGTCAACATGTGAAACATACTCATTTTTCCACCAGATTTTACTATAGGCACTTAATACCTAGGAAGTATAATACCACTGCATTGAAGAGGTAATTAGCAGCGAAAGCCCCAGGATATTGTAAGGCTGGATGTCAAGCAGTCTGCAGTTTAAATAGCTGTGTGATATAATGAATGAGTGAATCATGGTATATAATGGCAGGTCATTTATATGACTTTTTTTGTGACACCGAGCACTATATTATTAAAGTGCAGTGCTATCTAGTGTGAAAATGCATTTGTATGTAACTGTCTTATGGTATATTTCAGTTGAAAAATTAGTTTAAAAATTGGTAAAAACTGTTACTGATGAAGTGGCTGTTATATTGATTTTAGCAACCTCTGATAGCCTCTCATAACTTCCTCTGTAGCTCCACCCAAAAGCAATGGAACATGTAGCAGTAAAGAGGACAGAGAAAGGACTGGAAACAGAAAACAGACATAGCACTGTGAAAAGCTGTGCAGAGCCTGTCTGGTGCCTACTATGTAGTGGGTCCCTCAAAGACCTGTGCTGGCATCAATACTATTTAATGTCTTCATTCTTTACAGTGAGGAGGGCAGAGCACTGGAACAGGTTGCCCAGGGAGGTTGTGTAGTCTCCTTGGATGGGGCCCTGGACAGCGTGGTCTACTAGTAGATGAGTTCAGTGGCCCTGCATGTGGCAGGAGGCTTGGGGCTTGATGATCCTTGAGGTCCATCCTAACCCATGCCATTGTATGTTTCCATATCTGGATGCCTGCCTGTGCAAACTGGATCTCAATGATCTCTTGGGGTCCCTTCCAATCCCTGCAATTCTGCGACTGACAGTTTGCATGATGGGATGAAGGGCACTCTCAGCAAGTTTGCAGATGACACCCAATTGGGAAGTCAGGGCTGCTGTTATCAGGGACCTGGACCAGACAGAGAAATGAGCTGCAGAAATCTTGTGGAGTTCAAGAGCAAATGAACGGTCTTGCCTGTGGGACGGAATAATCTCAGGTAACTCTGCAGGCTGGGAGCCAAGTATCTGCAAGACAGCAAGCTGAATATGTCCTGGACTGTATTTTGAGTGAAATGATAGCAGGTCCAGGTGTTCGTCCTTTCTGTTCTGTAGGACAACATCTGTACAACTTTGTCCAGTTTTGGTTCCCAATACAGAAAGAGTTTTGAGGTGCAGGAACAAAGAGAGTGGAGGGTTTCCTGAGATCTAGAGCAAGTTATGTATGAGGAGAGACTAAGAGAGCTGGGCCTGTTCAGCCTGGAAAAAGAAACAGATTCAGAGCATCATGTTGCTGCCTACAACTGACCTGTTGCTGCCTACAACTGACCTGAGAATACAGATGGAACTACAGAAGTATTGGCTATTTTGCATTTTCCGACAGATTATAAAGTTTAACTGTGGATAATTCACCCCTGAAAGTGTGTAAGGTAAGGTTGGATGAGTCTCTGGGTAGCCTGATGTGAGAGATGTCCATGCCTGTGGCGGAGTACGTAGACAGGATAATCTGTAAAGTTCCCTTCCCACCTTCCAAATCTACAATTGTACGATATGGTGGAATTAAAACCATTTCACTCTATAGAATTCCAAATCTGTTTTCCCACAGCAAACTATTGTTATTTTCAATCCTGCTGAAGTGTATCATGCACTTTGCTTTACTTTATGAAACTATTTCAAGTTTGGGCAATAGGTAGGGAACTGCTTGATATTTTAAAAAAGTTTTCTTCTTCTCTGATATCTAAAGAAATTTTTAATCACAGTGTTTCCTATGGGACAGTGCTTAAACTTTTAACATCCGTATGTTGTACATACACAGTACAGTTTGTTTCATCAAATTAGGCCAATTCTTCTCTTAACACCAAAATCCTTTTCTCTACTAATGCCTCTTTTTTTTTTCTTCTTTTTTCTTTTTCCTTTTTCCTTTTTTGTTGTTGTTGTTGTTGTTTTAATATATATCTTTCCCCCCCCCCCCCCCCCCCCATGGCTTCAGTGGAAATGACATGCTCAAGTGGTTTTGGTTCAGTTAAAAATCCTATTCAAAAATCACAGGTGTTAGACCATTTTGAATTACTTAGGAGATCAAAATTTCGTGTTTTTCCACTCTGGAGTCTCTAGAAATATAGAAGCAGATGGCTCCAGAGGCAAATGGAAGGACAGCAGCACTGATCTCATTGCAGAATGTCTACTCAGTGTAGGGTCAGTAGTTTCTTGGAAAGGAGGAAGAAGTGGTGCTCAAAGCTAAGTCAGGTATATGTAGGGACTGAACAATACGAGACAGAGTTTTTATCAGATTTGTACCTGGGGCTGTTATAAAATAATACATATCATTTTGGCTTTGATAGTATAATTTGGTTTCTTTCCCTATATAGTCTAGAATCCTACAAAGTGTGTAGGATGAAAATCAGCAGGTTTTTCTGATACATAGCTTTCTTAATCATGATATTGAACACAGTAAAATGATATTCTGATCTAAAATAGGTCTCTAAAGATAGAGAACACTTTGAAAAAACAGAAAGCCTGAGAGCTGTGCTATCAGCCCACTGGGTGTGCACCAGGGGAGCCTATGTTTTTTTACTAAGTTCCTGTGGCTTCTGGGCCTTCAGCATTCTTATTGCCTTTAAGGCAGCTGCTGGCAAGCCTGAGTAGGTGTGCTGTAGCCCTCATATTTCCGTTAGAATTTCATCAAATTATCATTCCAAAGAGCACCTAATATTTTGTAGCCTTCATTTGGTAATGAAGATGTTCTGTAGAAAAACAGAAATATTCAATATGCTTTTGTTACCATCTAACTCTTCCTATCACTACCACCAATACTCCCAGCTCTGCCACAGAATCTATTTTATTCTGAAGCTGTACTGAAAGTTTTAAAGAGCAAACCAATCTCAGATGTTCCCTGATTGAAAGCACGAGATAGCAAGTCTTTAAGAGTCATCTCTCTTCAGGGAGAGAAGGAACCTGCTTACTGTTGCTTTATTTCTTTCTGACTGGCAGTGTAGCAGAGAGTTATGACTTAGATGATTAGCAAGAAATGTTTTTAAATCATCTCAATTAAATTTGTTACAGTGGAAGTGAAATAATGAGAAGTCATGGCTAGTTAAAGAACATGAAAAATAGTCTATCACTCATTCAACTCTAAACAGTGGGAATCCTACTTCAGACCATGGGAAACTGCTGCCACCTTAGTGAGGAACATGCTGATATTTCATTTTCAGCCTTCTTGAAAGTCGTGTGAAAGTTATTGTCATTAGGGGAGCTTTAACAACCTTGTTATCAAAAATCATAAAATTCCGAGATGCTTTATAAAGATGAAAATGCTAAACTCTCAGGTTGCTACCATTTTGATGAGATAAAATTTAGTGTTGCCAAATATATAAGCAGCTTAAAAGTGGAAGGATAGAATACTGTGAATAGAATTAAAGCCGTTTTGAGGAATGTAGCCTATTTACTCCATCATAATGTATATTACTGTTGTCTTTTAAATACATCAAGGAAAAGAGAGTGATTAAAAAAAAAAAAAAAAAAAAGTGACCTTGTCACAAGAGCAAATACGGTATATACATAAGTCACACTGAAAGTAATGCCTCCTATTTCTTTTCATGGAAACTACAGTAAATACAAAGATCACATTACTATTATTTAATAGAGCAAATTCTCAGCTATAAACACTGTTTTTCAACATAGTCACCACCATTAGCTATTCATTTCCACCTGTGGTGAACAAAAGCCTGCCTGCCATGCTCCTAAATATCTGCATCAGTGGAGGTGACCCATTATCACTATCACCACTGCTGAAACACTGCCCACCAGCTCACTGTGCTCACATCCACAGTTTGATCTCCATTAATGTTCAGCAAGCATTGATGAATGTCACTGGATGCCATTTTTTCTGCATGGAAGAATTTTCTGGCACACCCCTGCTTCACGTTCACTTCCATGTCAGACATTGTTTTGTCAGACTGCGGCCCTACTACCATTGGTTGCACAGCAACAAACCATAATGGAATACTGGTGGGAAGGTTTAGCCTTTACTGCCATATCACTGACATCTGCCACTGGCATCGGCAGCCAAGATAACAAAATAGGCATTACTTTCGGAGCAGCCCTCATAAAAGTAGAGAACCAAATACCCATAACAACATAGACTGAAACTGTAGTGACCTCTTAGCACTTCAGGACATTCTTAAAATGTTTAATGTGTGTTTTTTTTTTCCTTCATTCCTCTTGCATCATTTATCCCATGCTTACATAAATCAGACATGTGGATAGGAATACTTCCAGTATACCCTGGTGCACTGCTGCCAGGTAGAAAACTGCCTTCATTCTTTCATACCTGCCATGCTTCCTGCTGTTTTTACCCAGTGCTAGGCTTCTGACAGCATAATGTCAAACAAAGTAGAGTCATTCTAGCTATTGTGTCTGAGGTGCTGTTTTTTTCCTAATACTTTTTTTTTTTTTTTTTTTTTTTCCCCCAAAAATAACTGTTGTGATTTGTTGTTCTTGTTTCTGTTGTTGTTTTTCAAGTAAGAATGACGTTAATCTATTGAATAGATATAGCTGTGCTCAGGCAACTAGCTTCTGAGAAGCTTTTTCCCTACAAAGCTGATGTCTGTAATGTGGCAGTCACCCAAGAGTCTGCAGCAAGACAGGCATTCTGAAATGCCCTGTAAACCCTCTCTGAAGCTGTAGATATGATGTAATGTGCCATGTTGGCTTTGTATGACCAGCAAGAAAATGAAATTGGAGGACATGAATGCTGATTAAAGCTGGAAGCTCGTGGTATTACTGCGAAAGTTGCTAACATAAAGGCTTAATAATATTTAGCTTATGATGAAAGAAGATTCTGGGTTGAACCATGTCAGTTATGAATCAGATGGGAGCATGATTTTTCCTTCAGTGTTAACAGCAAAATATTAAGGGTTTACTCTTAGCAAAGTACAGGCTTGTGTAAAATTTGTTTCAGATTCCCAACTACAGAGGAAAATTGATGAATTGATGAACTTATAAACTTATTAATAGAAGAAAAATGCTTACGTGCAGTTTTGGACAACTGGTTGCTTGCTTTTTCTTTTTTTTTTTTTTTAACCTTCTTTTTCTCTTGATATACATTCAGAGACAAAGGACAAATTAGGGCTTAAATGTGATTTCAGTGATTTCTTTGAGTAGAGAGTGAGATGTAATACATGCAGCAGAAAGTGGCTAAACCATAGCCACTGAGCAATCTTAGAACTCAAACTGAGGAGCTAGTGCAGACAAGCCCATTAAATACAGCCTGGTTTCCCTTCAGTACAATGCCATATTCTTCAAAGTAGATGAACTGAAGAGATTTTCAGGAATAAATGAACATCATTTTGAAGAGGCATTACAGCCAACAACTTCATTTTTTTAGGAGGCTATACTTCGGTATTATCATAAAATTTCCATATATATATAAGTCCCACAAAAAAAAAAAGGGGGGGGGGGGAGGCTTAGAATTGTGGTATTGGGAAATGTTAGGGCTGCCTATGTGAAACTTCTATGACATTTTGACATAAAGATACAACTTGTATCAACACAGTATATTGACCTAACCTAACTGATAATAGCATTCATGTTCTTCCTTCAATAGAATTTACCATTTTAATTTCTTGAATGTATTATTATAATAATTGTTACCTTGATAAAGCTCTTTTATAAATCCATAAAATAAGCAGTTCTTTCGTATTCTTACACTTTCCTGAGCGTAGAGTAACTGTGATAAATAATTCTTGTTTTAACTGTAAAAAAAAAAATTGGTTTTACCTTTTTTGAATGATGCACTCTGTTGAGTGTGAATGTGTTCAATAATGTCTTTTAGTTTTACATATATTTTTTTCTTTTATTTTCACCTTTTTCCCCTGTTGCTTTTGCTTTAAAAATAATAATAATAATTAAAAAAAAACCACAAAACACTGCTTTTGTTTGTGCTAAAAAAAGCACAAATTCTGTTCATTTTCTAACTGAAAAAGCTTTGGGGCTATTGCCAAATTACCACTGATTATGCGCTGCGCTTCTTCTTACTTTCACAAGTGAAAGCAAAGACAGCTCTCTTCCATATCCTGTGCTTGAATAGTTTGGCAAATGTCAGTGTAACGTTAGGTGTAATCCAAATCCCCATATCCTGTATTTGACAGCTAAGAAGCCTGAAGGTTTGGGATTGAAATCACGGTGATACACTGTGGCTTTAAGATGAACTACTAGTGATCATTCCTGCTGTTGTTACTGTCAATACAAATTACATCATAAGCTTAGAAAACAACCAGATTTGCACTTTTAACTTTGTGTATTTGTAACTCAAGGGTCATGAAGTTGTGGAATAGTTTCCTAAATTGAGTTTTAGTGTAGTCTGAGCCATGGTTATAAATGTTATATTTGAGGATTAAAATTGAGGATATATTCTTTTTTTTTTTCCTTGACCAGTGTTCCTACGTCACTAACAATGACTGTTATTTCTTAATTATTTTGAGTTTGCCTGAAAATATATTTGTTTATTCTGACTCTATTATAAACTAGAAATATTTGGATTTTCATTCATTTCTCATAGTTGCTTTTTGTTGTTCCTCATTTTCTGGGGTAATTTTATGAACTACATTGTAGTAAATATAATTAATAAATGGGAGAATTTGAAAAATGAATTACCCTATCTCCAGGAGGCATTCTTTGACAGGTACTACACCATTAAATTCCATTTTTTTCAGTCACTTTGAGATTATTAATTGAGGTTCAAACTTAGTTATAGAGTTTATAAACATTTAGCAAACAAAGAAACAAATAAATAATTAAGAAAAAAAATAAAGAGAGAGAGAAAATAAACTCAGGTGTTTCTAAAGAATTGCCAGAAGTTAAATTTGAAAGCACAGAATGCTTTCTCTTCATCCCATCAGGGCTTTTCCCAGATAGTTCTTTCTTAAGCTGTAGTCAATATGGCATTCCCTGTCTGTGGGGCAAATGTGGGACAGGGAGGAAAGAAGGTATTGTAGGAGCACACATGAAGATTGTGACAAAACGAGTAGAAAAGTTGTGCTACGTCTAGTCACAGAGACTGAAGAAGTTAAGCTTCCAGTGGGGCTAGTTTATGGCAAATCAGGCTTTGAAGGAAGCTGAAAAATTTTCCTTCTTTTAGTAAAGCTGCAATACATGCATGGATATGATATGTATTATAGTTACATTTGCTGTTCACTTACTGTAAATCTGCCTGGGCACTCTTTACTAATGTTGAACACCATGGATCTAGGTAAGTGGAGTAGTTCTGTGTTAATTCTTTATTCCTAGGCAAATATATTAAAGTGTAGACACTGTAAGTGCTCTCCTTATCACAGTTCAGCTCAGAAGGGTTTAAATTTAAACTGTTCCCATAGGAACAAAAGTTAAGCAAGACAGCTAAGATAATAGCAGTTCATCCATGTTAGAGAGCGTAGTGCTCCTCGAGAGTAAGAGTACAAAAAAATCTTCCTTCCTGCAGAAGATGGGCAACTGCAGAAGGCAAACAGGAGAAAGAAAGCAGATTACAGCTTTATCTTGTAGATAGTGCACGTTCAGCTGAATGTTTATTTTAGGTAGACTAGTGCATGTAAGTCAATATCTCAAGCCTCTGCCCTAGAAGTCTGACGTGTTTAGTTTACCCTTTGTGCAAAGGTAGGTTAGTGGTGGTGAGGTCTGGGACATCAGACATGCAGAGATATGGAAGAATCTGATATCCTTTAATACAAAGTTCATATTTTTTTCCTAGACAGTTAAAGAACCTTGCAGTAACTACAGACTCCATGTTTAATAACAGAACTAAGTCTGTACCAGTGTAGTAGCACAAGTCTACAAAAGTAGTTTCTAACAACATGGTCTAAGATTTGTTTTTTGTTTTTTTTTTTTACCTTTGGCTGTTTATGAATGGCTTCCATTCAAACATGGAAGCATTACTACTTCATGCATTTCTATATAACAGGATTTTTTCCTAATCTCATTTTGTGATTCTTAGGGGATTTCATAAATGTACTGTATCATAAATAATTGCCAGTCCTGTGAAGCAAAGATATGGAGATACTGTTTCATCCTTTATATTATTCATGGCATAAATGAATTTCAATGACTGATTAGTTTTTTTCTTGATTGGTAACATCCAAATTTACGTCTTAACATGTAATACTTTTTATTGGAAGGCAAAGCAATAAGGCACTACCTATTTTCAACATACCTTCTCTGGTATGTGGTATCCAACAATGGAAGTACATCTTGCTTTTACTATTGATCTGTTGAGCAAAACAATAAAAATACTTCTAGAGACCGTATGGAAATCTTAATGAGTTTCATACATAAAAATGTGTCATATTTTAAGATCTTGTTAGTAGTTTGCAGTAGGCAAGGAAGTGAGACTTCATTAACTGGGTAGCAGATGAATGTGATAAAGCCTAGGAACAAATCTAAGGCCGAGAACCTCTGTAAATATTAGTTATTTAATGTGCGTATAAATGCATATAGAATCTGCCTCCTTTAAAATATCCATGCATCAGGCTGTAGCATGTATTTGCAATTGCTATTATATGTAGGAAATGAGAAATTTTGGAAAAAGAAAAAAAGAGAGAGAGAAAAGAAAAAAATAGAGAAAAATTTCTTCTTATTCATCCATATATATGATCTGATCTAGTGTTTTATATAGATGCTTGTATCCTGTAGCCATATCTTGGCATTCATCAGAGAAATTACACATTTGGTTTTCCAAAGTACGTGAGAATAGATTAACTATGTTCTGAAACAAGAGTAAGTCCAGAATGACTTCCCCTTCCAAACAAAGCAAAGCAACATACCCATTAATTCAAATCACAGAATATTTTGTATAGCATGAAAAATGAATCATTTATAACATTGTTTTTTAAATGCTTTCTTACATGTGAGACTCAGGTTGTGAAAGAACACATGGAGCTGGAAAAGGGATTATGAGCAAATTTAGTGCCTTCATGCTTAAAGTACCTTTTAAACATGCATGTTAACAGCCTCTCTGCTGTTCATGAAACAACTCATACTAAGTA
The DNA here is from genome assembly GCF_054131305.1 of Coturnix japonica. Taxonomy (NCBI): domain Eukaryota; kingdom Metazoa; phylum Chordata; class Aves; order Galliformes; family Phasianidae; genus Coturnix; species Coturnix japonica. Next base: position 50,555,364 of record NC_140664.1, read on the forward strand.
TTTGTAATTCTGCATTAAAAAAAGATAATTTTTACTGTTTTTTTCATAATATAGAAGACTTTCAATTTTTAAAATACTTTAAGATATTATAGTTTTTAGAGTTGATTTTTCTTCATGCCATTCAGGTTCTCGATTTTATTATAGTGATCATAGAACTGAATTCTTAATAGCCACTGCACATGAGATGACAGTCTGACTGTCATTTAGCTAACTGGTGATTTCATTATTAGGTAGCACAGAACTATATAGGATAAGTCCTAGACTGAAAAAAAAAAAAAAAAAAAAAAAAAAAAAAGTGAAGTAATCAATCATTGATCATTTACAGTGATGATAAGGTTTAAAGTAATTTGCCCTAAGAAATTAAAAGCTCTAGGTATTTATATGTGTATAGGTACATAGGTCACCTTGAAAGTAATGACTCTTGTTGCCATGGAAACAGATACAAAGATCACAATAACAGAGTGAATTCTACACCACAAAACACTTTTTTCCCCCCATATAGACACAACCACCATCTATGCATTTCCAAGAGCTCTTCATTTTGTGGTGTGACAGCTGTGCATGAACATCCAGAAAGTGGTTTGTTTTTCGTGTCGCTGTCACCACTGCTGAAATGCTCTACTGATCAGTTCACTGTGCTCACATCTACTATTTGGTCTCCATAGTGTTCAGCAAACATCAGTTAATGTCAACAAGTGCAACTATTTCCACATGAAGGAATTAAATGGCACCCTTTTGCTCCACTTACACTTCAACATCAGATGCCATTCTATTCAACTGCCCTTCTATCTGCCCCCTAGAATCATAGAATTATATGTCACCTGTCACACAGGAAAAAAAATGTAATGAAATAAATATTGGTGGGAAGGTTCAACCTCTACCGCCATACCAACATGTGCCTTGGACGTTGTGAGACTCAGTGCCCCAGTGGCGCAGTGATAGGAATGCTGTCTTGCAACACTGGGGCCCGTGTTTGAATTCCCGTTGTGGCGCAAGTGGTAGAAGTGCCACTTTGCTACACAGGGGCTCGAATCCCGGGGGTTGGACTCGATGATCTCTAAGGTCCCTCCCAACACGCACGAGACTATTACCTATTACCTATTACCTATTATTACCTATTACCTATTACCTATTACTTCTGTCAATGCCTCCAGTACAGTAGCAGGCTTTACTTACAGGGCAGTTCACATATATTTGTGTGCGTATATGTAGGTACATATATGCTACACATACACTATGTATATGTAGTGGAATGTAACTTGTAGATTGTCTTGTCTGTTTAGAATTCAAACAAAAATGTATAAGGAGTTCTAAGACTGGAAAGAGAATGGCATACTGGCATATAGTTGAAACTAGAACAAAAACATGTCTTCTCTGCCTTGATTTATCCATCCCATGCTGAGTTATGCCTTTTATTGAATAATGCGTTCCAGGGGCCTCTGCTGTGCTAGACACTTTGAAAGAGAATTGATTGACACCTACCCTTAAAGAAGTTTATTGTATACCCATGAGAAACAGTTTTAGTTTCTTTCCTAGACTTACACTAACACCTTGCACACCACAGCAGAATAATGTACATTTTCAATAATGTATGTTTTCAAATCTACTCCTTCCTGTGTTCTTCCATTACAATTTAATGATGTTAATAGTGGAAATAAGATTCTTACAAGAGTTTCTCATTGGAAATATAGGAAGGACTTGAGAACCTGTGTAATTATTCCAGTGTAGTTATACTTCATAAGGCTTTTGGGTTATTGACTCCCATCAGTGTGGTACAATAGCTCTTGATTCCAAAGTCATGGATTCTTCAGTATCCTACCACGTAGACAATCAGAATGATTGGGTAGATTTCTGACAGTGTGTTTACATCTTGATGAATCTACATTTAATCAGATAAATCCGAGCCAGCTCTAGGAATAACACTCTTAGGAACAAATACTCACTGCATTGAGACTTATCCTGTAAAATCTCACAGAAGCATTAGCAGCATTTTAAGATGTGTCATCTGCAAGGCGCTGTATTTTTCAATGCCTGATGAAGAGCTGGGTTGATAACTTTTGTTGCTATGTACTTGTATCTAGATACAACCATTCGCTACTCTGCTGCCAAGCCAGCTTGCCGAAAGCCAGCTCTGGTCCGTAAATAGTGAAGCTTTATCTTAGGAAGGCATCACGTCTCTGCACATTTACCACTCTTCTCATCTGGTTTGCAATGGAATTAGAATAGAAGCCTGTCCACTTTCTTGTGCCATAGAACATGATGCTAGGTTTGCAGTGTGGCAAGCCATGTTCTATGGTACTATTCAGATTTTAGATTTAGCTTTCACTGCCTCTGTTTTCAGCAAGCATATTTAGGACCCACAGAACCTGCAGATATGTGAAGAAATATTGATGCATTAAGGAACTTGTGGCAAATAAGCAAGCGTAAGAGAATCCTAGTTAACAATATATAGCTTACTTTGTGTACTTGTATAAATATTTTTTAAATTAATTATCAGGACTATCATTATTAAGACTGTTGGATTTGAAGCTCAGCTACTTGCTTTTATTATCAGTCACTCAAATTCCTTATCCTGTCACAGTCTGGTTTCCAGGAAGGTATTAGGATACCATTGGCTTTGTCTTAAGATAACAAAGAAGTACATAGGTGGTAGCCTTCCAGTTGGGTTACTTTTTTTTTCCTTTTTTCCCATTATTTTCCCTTTCTTTAACCATAATAAGAGCTAGAAATATTTAATTCATACCTATCTGACAAACTGTATTGTGTCTTAGCATATTTCTTCTTCCTTTACTTTTGGGATCATTGGTGTAATACCCTACCTGCTCTCCACAAGTTTGCCTGCACTGGAATGGAAACCAGATATCATCTCTGATAAAAAGGCTTCTGCTCATCTATGCGGAATATAGGTCAGATCTCCTGGGATATGTTAATATATACCACACTGTAAAATAGAGTGACTTCTGTGGTTCCTGACCTCCCCTGAGAATAGTGTACATTTAGTGACAGCACAAAAATCATGACATTAATTTATAGATTGAATTTGTAGTATTGACAGATGATGTATGACTGGCTGAGCCTAGGGAGAGTTCAACGAATAACATGATAATTTACTGCTCCAAACGTGAAACACCAGATCTATTTTTCATTCTCTGTCACTGCTCAGCTTGAATCACATTTGGCTACTTACAACGTGTAAGGCAAATGGTACTGTTAGCAAATTAACTGTTTCAACATTTTTAGAACACTTTTCTTGTGGAATGAAGACAAACTAATAAGAATAGCATGTGTAAATAAGTACAGAAAGTTTTGTGTGCTGCAATATGAACTTAACCATGTTTTCAGCATAGGATATTCTAAATTATACGCAGTCTAGACATGAACATTTCAGACAAATTTGTACATGTTACAGAAAAAATGTATTTCATTTTCCATCTGTCTTCATATCATTTAGAGATGTTGCTTGAGTTCTATTGCCAATGTACTGTTACTATCAGCATTAAAACTCTAATGGATTGTTGAACAAGTCACAATTGCTATCAGAACCGTCTACAGAGCTTATAAATTTGATGCTTGCTGCTAGCTAGAAGTGAGAACTAGAACAATTCTGAAGACCGAACCATGTGTGAGACTACTACAGATCATACAGTTATAAGGGAAAGTGAAATTTTATGTAACTCCTGACCATATGTAATCTCTTGGGCAGTATTTAATGGTAAACACACTGAGCTATGATTTAAGAACAGAAGCAAAAAAAATTTGCAAAGAATCAGTTCTAAATGTTTTGTGTATTGTGACACACCTGTATAATTAATATCTGGAGGAGCAGCCAATTCATTTGTGAATTTTATGCTTTATTTCTGTGTGTTTGTGTCTTTTAAAACATCAAATCCTTCTCAATAGTTACACATCAATTTAAATATTACCAAGACTAATTTCTAAGAGTTGTCTAGCTTTATTTTAATAGGAATCTTATGTTGGAGATTTTAATAGGGTTGTTCATTAGTCTTCCTATCCAGGGCTGAAGATTTGGTGGCACTTTTCCTCCTGTCACCAAAGATTTTAAATTCAACTACTTTATGGTTATTATGACCAAAGCTACCACCAATCAGCACTTCACCTACAAGATTTTCTCTGATAAAAATAACAGAGGGCACCTTGCCTCATCAACTCCCTTGGTGCCTGTACCAGGAAGTTGTCATCAAGCTGCTTTAGGAATCTCCTGGGCCTGTTTGAATCAGCTGAATGGTGTTCCCAGTTAACATCTGGCAAGTTGAAGTCTCCTGTAAGAGCAGGGGCAGTTGATCTAGACTCCTTAAATAGTAATTCGTTGATGCCATCATTCTGGCTGGGTGGTCTATAGCAAGCACCATCAATGACATCCCCTTTATTTGCTTGTCATTTAATCCTTATGTAGAGGCTCTCAATTGTCATTGCCAAGTAACAGCTCCATACAGTCCAGTCCATCCATTGTAGACAGTGTTACCTCCCTCTTTGGCTGCCCTGCCTTTCTCTTCTGAGGAACCTGTAACCATCCATCACAACACAACAGTCACAAGACTCTTCTTACCATGTTTCACGTATGACAATGATATCAAGCTCTGAGGCTGAGCCAAGGCTTCTTGTTCTTGCTTGTTTCTTGTGCTGCATGCACTGATGTGGAACTGTTTCAGATGTGCTTCATTGTACCCAGCACCTCATAGGGCAGGCTGAAGTATCTCACTTGCACACAGTTGCTCTGAATATGTTTTCTTTAGCTGCAGTTCAGTTACACTTACAGTGCTTACATAACAGAGGAATAAACCTTTCTATTCTGGAAAAAAAACTTTCATTTTCAAATTTCTAAAGTGTGTCTGCTTTTCAAGTTTTGTTTTAAGCAATTCCAACTGCAGCTAAAGCTGTCTTGCAAGTTGTTTTGAAGTTAAAATTAAAATTAATTAATGGAATTAATACCAACCAAGGGAAGCGGTTGACTATAGAAGTCTTTGAAGTTGCATTTTCATTGGACAAATAGTTAAATCTGTTCTTCAGTTCTAAGTAGTTTTGAAACTTAGAAAATTGTGTATGAGTGAAATAAGGCGAGTAGTGGTAGCAAACATATTAATTTTCTTACTCCTGCTGAGGTAGTTATCGTTGATCTTAAAATATTCAAAAGATGTGAAATTTATATTCTTATTTTTTCACTTTGGTTCTTTATCATTTTTGGTTTTATCTATTTGGACATGTTCCAGAAAGTAAAATCAACATTGTAATATGCCTAAATTTAGCAGATGTATGTTGAATCAAACTCACAGTGCTGTTTGATGTTTTTTTTTTTTGTTTGTTTGTTTTTTGTTTTTTTTTTTGTGACAGTTCATTGTCCATTGTTCATTGTCCAAGTTTTAGACTTGTTTTTTTTTTTCTTTTTTTTCTTTTTTTTTTCTTAATTAAAATCAACTGAACATACATTTAAATTTTTTATATACTATGATTAAGAGAAAATCAACAATTCCTTTCAGAAAAGCAGCATAAATACTTCCAAATTATGCTTCTATTTTTCTTCTAGAACATGCTTGTACAGTATGCTGGCATGTGTTAGGAGTTTCAGTTTCATATTTAGTAAAACGCATATGACATGAATTAGTCTTCTGATGTCATGTGAAGATTTGAGCTTTACTTTGATACGAAAGCCATATATTTATTAGAAATATGAGGAATCTTAGTCTGCTTCCGAATGATGGAAATCTAGATACATTTAGTTTCTGGAAAGCATTTCATTTTGAATGTAGGACATTTTGTGGTCTTTCTTGAATCTGTTTCTGGACTACATTTTGCAGTGAGTTTCTTTGAAAACCATAGCAGTATAAAGGTAACATATTGGACTATGACTTTATGGGACAGCACTGAGGACTAAGTAGCACGTACATAAAGTTGTAAAATGGATAACCTCAAAACCCTTGTGTTTTGTTTTGTTTTGTTTTTTTTAATCAAGCCTTTCCTTAAAAATATGTGTAATTCTAAATTTAAAATTCAGATGTTATTTTCCTATTGATGAAGCCATAAAAACAGATCTGCCATAAAGCATCATTTATTTCTAAAATAGACATTATATAAAATATTCCCGTATAAATGAGAAGAAAGTAGAAATCAAATAAAAACAAATTTTTAATTGAGAACTGAGTGTGCCAACAATGTGACCACTTAATTGTCTTCCACATAAGATCAATGCCTCAGAAATATGTGGTTTCCCTGTTTGAAAAAATGTGAAGTTCTTTGTAGAATATCCTGCAAATCACTCTTTGGAGTGCTGCAGGAAACTCAAGAAAGTTATTTCCATTTCAGAATGGTACTTTTTCAGTGACAGTATAAATTCGTCTATTTCTTTCAAGTTTTTCATTGGCCAAATGTTTCACTAGCACAGCATTTTCATTTCAACTTCAAGGGAAAAAATAAAATCATTCCTGTAGCTGAAGCTTATATTCCATAAATAAAACATGAAGTCAATTATACAACTGTTTTTTCTGCCTAGACTGTTGCAGATAATTTTAACTGAACCTAGAAATTGAAATCATCAAATTAGGGAATTTTCTCTGGGCATATAAAATGAATGTGGCAAATAAATGTAAAATGAAAGAACATTTGCATGTACTAATGGACAAACCTCTAGATAATTAAGCAAACCTGTCTAGGAAAGACAGGTGCCTAAACTTTGCTATAGCTTGAAATCACCGGCTGAAAGAATATGAATAGAATTGAAAAGATTATGTGACATTTCTCTCTTTTATTCTCGATGAGAAATTAATGCAAGAAACTTTGAAAGCCAATGTCATTTCAAAATGGTTTTGCTCAGTAGCGGTGTAAGTGTTTTCCAAGTGTAGTACAACATCCAAGACATCTGTGTGGTTCAGGAAGTAGTGATCCCAGAATGTGTTACTGGATATATCAATGCTTTTCCGTTAATAAATACTATCCTTGCTGCTCTTGCTCATCTGAAATTAAGTACGAGTCAGCATTCTTCAGATATTAAGTACGAGTCAGCATTCTTTTCTGTATCATGTTTGTTTGAGTGACTTCAGTGTCTACTAATATGGGAGCTCCCAAGGAGGTTATTTACTGGTGGTCTAAGCAAGTATCACAGAACTGTCTTTGCCAGTGTTTGAATCTTGGCCATCCATCTGTTCCTTAAATGAGAGAAAGAAAAGTCTATTCCTTGTCCTACAGTACTTTGTGTGCTTATTAGTCAGTTCAGAAGTAAGCTGTGGTCACCAGTGTGCATAAATTACAATTTTATCTTCAGATACTGTTTTTCTCTGTTACTGGCATCCTCAATTTACAAATCTAAACCCTATGCTTTCTGCCCGGTTCTCATTTTATATTTTTCAAAATATTAAATTTAAGCATTCTTCATCTTTTATGATAAGTTGTTTACCCTTCAATAAGGAGGAAAGATTATAAATAAAGTAATTTTTCATCAGCGAGTCTCATGTCCTTAAGCCACGATTCACCACAGAGTTCTTGAAGTTTCATATTATTTATTCATGGTACATTTTCTGAGGTTAAATTCATCAAAATTTACTCTGATTTTCTTGGGAAGAAAGAGGGCTGTTGTTGTGGGGTTTTTTTTGTGTATGTGTTTGTTTTTCTCATGCACTAAATCATAGATGTCTTTCACTGAAATTTTAAAAAGTAAAGAAAACTTCCTATCAACTTCATGAAAGTTGGTGTTCTGAGTTTCATTTTAAAGCAGAATGCTTTGTCTCAAGGCAACTGTATGTCTCTCTTACTTAAGATTATGTTGGTAGATATAACTGTGATTTATGTTGAAAATCAGAATTATAATCTGGTAATTTAAATACAGGTTTTTTGTTTTTTTTTTTTGAAGCCTTGTATTTGCAGTAGGCTTTGCCTGACTGGAAAAATGTGAATGTTCTTGGTGTCCTATTTCCATAAAAGTTGTTTCAATCTAAATTATATTTAAGTAATGAATAGTAGGGATCCATTTCATTCTGAGAATGACAGATGAGCAGAAGGTGTAAATTGATAGTAAGCATTATGTGAAGAAACAAAGCAACTTCTTCTGATTCAAACTCTATATATTAAAAAAAAAAAAAAAAGAGAGAGAAAAAAGAAAAAAAAAAGATAAAATGCATTTGTGCTAATAACAGGCATCCTGCAATAATGAGGAAAGTCTGTGTTCTGTCTTCCCCTTAAATCTAGCTTATAAGATAAAGAAAGCAAATTAGTGTGCTGACTCCTAACACAAGTGAAGAATGTCTATTGACAGTCTCATCACAAGCAATAACAGTAAAACACAGCACCTACAGTGCAACACTCCAGCTTCCTCAAGCTTTCCATCAGCACCTGGAAAGTCAGCTCTTCTCCAGTGAAAGATTATCTTATACAGACCAGGTCATCCTTTCTCTTTGTAACCAAATACCAGATTGGAGGAGTCAGCACAAGACTTTGTCGTATTCATTATTTTCCTTTCCTTGAAAACTTGACAATAACAATATAAATAAAGAAATAGGCTAAGGTCTCACAGCTTTGCCAGCTGATTTTTTACTCATTTGTATATTAGTGTGCATAATATTTGGACAGAGATTAAAATGCTGGCAGTTTTAAAATTAAAAAGTCTGGAACACCAATGTCAGCTGGAACAGGCTGCCCAGGGTAGTGGTGGAGTCCTCATCCCTGGAGGTATTTAAAAAATGCGTGGATGTGACGCTAATGGACATTGTCTAGTAAAGAGACTTGCTAAGTAAGATAGATGGTTAGTCATGATGAACTTCATTTAAAGGTGCTTTTGTTTTTTTTCTTTTTTTCAATAGCACTGCATTAAAATCTTACAGGAATAAAACAGAAGACACAGATTTCTCCCCTGTTCATATTTAGTTCTCTCTGAGAGTAAAATTTTATGCAATTGAAAGTCAAGTAGAAAACTGTGTTATGAACTTGTAGGTAATAGTAGTCAAAAGTTGATCACAGTTGCTGTAAATAAGTTTCTTTCCAGTGTCTTAAAATCCTGGTTATTAACTCCAATAATAGCAAGGGATTACTTTTTCACATCATTGGTTTTAGGGCTTGGGGCAAAACACTCTTTTTCTTGGATCATAGAAATTGAAGCACAGACAAAGAAACAAACAAACAAACAAACAAACAAACCAAACCAAACCAAAACAAAACAAAAAAAAAAAACCAAAAAAGATTCTCTTAGTGGTATTATTATTGCTGATATTTCAAAAGCAGCATATAGCAAAATGTAGGAGAGACTTTCTATAGTCTTTGCAACACTGTAGGTATGTAGCACTGACATTGACTTCACTGTGCCCAGCCAAAATGGAACAGTGTTTAATAAACCTCAATATTCAAAAGCTAGAATTTTTGCTGCAATAATATCATTTAGACAGAGAGATTCCAAAGACTTCCTAGTATCCTACTTGTAGTCTTCCTACTGAGTTAATACACAAGATACTCAAGTGACTGGAGTAAAGTTGTGTGGTCAAATATATAAAAGCAACGAAGTATGTAATGACAGTGATGCATGTTTTTTCCCCTCCGTGAAGAAACAAGTCATTACCACCTTGATTTTGTATGTGAAAATTGTACTACTGGAATTATTTCAGTTATCAAACAGAATTTCTTGTTTTCAATCAGTAAAATCTGTCACTGCTTCAAATATAAGACTGAATATTAAAAAAGTATAAAATGAATAAGTGAATCAAACCTTAGGACTTTTAATAGTTTCTTTGGGTATAGTTTCTCTTGCTGGATGTAACATGAATACTTGAGAATAGGAGACAAGGATACTTCAGGTTTTCCACACATTTAAGAAAAAGACCCTTTAATTTTCCCAAGTGAAATAAAGGTATTGCAGGATTGAACTAGATTTGAAACAGTATGAAGTTTTAAACCAGACAAATGGCACTGCTGACTGCCAGTCACAGGGTAGCTGCGTAAGTTGATGTGATAGCATCCTCTGCATGCTATGTTGGTGGTGACAGATCCTTTTTGGACACTTGACTGATGGTGTTTTTGACATTCCCAGTACAGACAAGCTGCCTGAGGTTATTTTACTTTCATGCCATTGTCATTTGACGTTAATAACTGTTGAAACAGGTATGAATTGACAATCCTGGGGAACTGTTGAATTCCCATGCCAGATTCTTGTAGCTGGCCTGTTAGTTTCAGTCACAATGCAAATGTTTCCTCACTGTTCAGGCAGGTTTTCGTGATTCTTACTTTGCACTTGAAAGCAAGCTTGAATTGAGAGCAAAGGTTGCCAGGGATATTTTCAAGTAATGATGCTCTGTCAGCTCACTGTTGTACTGTTGGCCATACTAATACTTGATAAATATTTATGGCATTATGAAAAGCACTGGCCTGCAGTGTGAAGCAATATACCCAATCTGTAAGTGTACCTAGAAATCTAACCTCAAGGACTAATTAATTGTAAAGACATTTTATTTCTGGAATGCCTTCGTTTCTGTGGGACTAATCACTGAATAAAATTATGTTCACGTTATTTCAGAGCGGAAAATAGCTATATACCTAAAGAATAAAAATAAAATTAAATAGTACTACTACCAATAATAATAGTAGTAAACAGGAATAGGAGGAAGATAGCTGCATTAGTACAAGCACTGATCAAAGGAAGTCACTTATTAACTATAAGTGATTAACTGTATCATCTCTTCATTTTCTTTATACATTCATTCTTTTGTAACAATTGAGGAAGAATTTTCTTGTTTTTGTTTTTTGTTTTGTTTTGTTTGTTTGTTTGTTTGTTTTTAATATGGAAACCACATTCTTAACCAGCATTTCATTGTTTCCTACTGTTGTAACTTTGGTTACAGTTTACTAGTCAACTGTGTGTGGCATTTCTGTATTTGAGAGAAGGATGCTCTTTCATCTGGAGTGTTTCCTTTGTTGTCCCTGCACATGTACTCGCAGTCCCAGAGCCATTGTGATGATGCTGGCATATTAGCTAGTTTTACAGTTAGTAGGTGGAGTTCCTTAAAAAGGATTTGATTAATGCTTTTAATATATAAACTGCATATATTGTATGTGATTTCATATTGGTATGGTGTCAGTAATTTTTTGTTTCACAAAACTGCTCTCAGAAGAGTCAGCCTGGGTCTGATTTAAAGGGAGATGATATCCCCTGTGTCATCTACCTAGCAGCCTGTGTAATTAGTGGTATGCTTTCCTTTAACTGGTCTGGTTCATGTGTGTGCAAAGAAAAGAAAGAACAACGTAGATAAGAATGTAGATATCATGCAAATAAAGTGCACTTTAGGGAAATAGCTTAATGGAAGGTAGCATCAATATGATAAAATTTTTAAATACCATTAATGCCTTCAAAGGTATTCAAATAGTGCAGTAAGTATTTATATTAAAGATGGGATAGTTTGGTGTCTGCGTGCTGGCTAATCCCTTTGATCAGACTTTCAGAAATGAAATATTCAGGAAAATGTCCATTTTCACATAGCTGGGGAACTAACAGGATACAGCGCTGGCCATTCTCCAGCACAGATAACTGCACAGTATAAAATTCATGGAACCCTAACTTTATGTATCTTGTAGCAGCTCTGTTTAGGTTTTGATGATTGTTAGCAGAAATATCAACAAATATCTTTTTTTTTCATAATTCATCATCATCATAGTATCATAGTCTAGTGCGGGTTGGAAGGGACCTTAGAGATCATCGAGTCCAACCCCCGGGATTCGAGACCCTGTGTAGCAGAGCAACACTTCTACCACTTGCGCCACAGGGGTGATTCAAACCCGGGCCCTGGTGTTGCAAGCAGCATTCCTACCACTGCGCCACCGGGGCACATGATGTAATTGCTATTAACATTGCTACCCTCATGCAAAAATAATTGTTAAATGAGGAATGGTGGGAAAATAAAAGCCTCTTTTTGTATAGCTCTTAGACTACGTCTTCACTCAGTTAAAAAAAAAAAAAAAGAAAAAAGAAAAAAAGCGTTAGGAAAATATACCAGTGTTTAAAGTTACAAAATAAAGTGTGCTCATGTCCTGTAATTATTCATTTGGATTGATCACTGCATTGTTTTATACTTCCATAAACAAATTTTCATAGCACTATAACTGAACAGAGGAAAATTGGCATTTCATAAAACTGCAGGTATATTCAATACTATATACACATTTAAATACCCGAAGTACTTAAACATGAATAGTCTTAGGGCAGTTGAAGAAAAAAGTGGCAAAGACAAAATAAATTGTAGAATATTTTTTCAAAGGCAGCTGTCATATTTACTTAAAGTTTATTTTTTCACGGCTGGAACAATACATTTTCTGTAAATTAATAAACTTGAACAATGTTTGTAATTTTCCTTCATAATCCTTCATTTTATTTTTTCCCTTAGTTATTTGCACTTATGTAATATGAAATGAAACTACTGCAGGTGAAAGATTTGAAAGTCACAGCATGAGGAAAACACAAAGCATTTTCCAGAGGTGGTATTTGTTGGAACACAAGCAAAATTTCTGTTTGTGAGTTCCATATCTCAGATCTTCAAGTATAATTGCCTGATGAAAAACTAATTTTAATAAAAATAAATTGTTTTCAGAGTTACAGACCACTATCCTTGCTACTGCCTCATTGGGAAGCAAATTTTTAGTTTACATACAGATTCATTTTCTGTTCTTTTACACTAAGTAGAACTTCTGTTACCTTCATTACTTCCTATCTATTATTACAGAAATTTGTGTCATTTGTGCATTACCAATATTAATCAGTAATGTGTATTATTCAATACAGGTAATATCCATACGTTCTTCTGAGTAACATTAAAGTAGTCACATAGACATGAAGTTGCTGTGTATATAGTATATGGCTCAGTAAAGTAGCACAGTGGTCCTGTGGGTATTCTATTTTTTTTTTATTTTTTTTTTTCCCTATTAAATTCTAATTAAAGTTAGGTGGTTTTTAGGAGAGATAAAGTGATAAGCGTGGCTTTTCTGTGCCATCTCTCATTCTTGGTAGTGAATGTTGGATCTAAGTCCTATTAATAAAAACTGGAGACACTTTGCATTTCTATTCAGAGTAAAGATACTCATCTGGATTTGGTCTTGTAATAAATGCAATTTAACAGGAAGACAAGCCAAACAATTTGTGCAGAAAAAATATATATTTTTTAAATTAACTTTTTTAAGATTACACAGTTTAACATTAGGGAAAGCCCAAAATTACATGTGTTTTTTTGTTGTTTTTTGGGGGCAGGGGGAGAGGAGGAGATGCGTAAGAACACTTTCTTTTATCCTCCTATAATATTGCATATGTGCTATTTCCATCTTAAACATTTGGTCCTTTAAGTGGGCAGCTCCTTAACCTTATTTTTGAAGTTTACAAGCCACGTATAAATTGAGCCTTTCTTCTTTTTACCAATGCAATAACGTACGGTTGCTAGCAATTTTCCTGGAAGATAGAGCGCAAACTTATGGATCTGGAGATGGCATTGCTCAAAGAGACAAAAGTTAAATAGAGCCAGGAAAGCAGTCACCACTCTTCTTTTCTTCTGGCAGCCCACAATGGTGGGTGATGATAAACTTCCATAAGACTTCAGAATGTGAACTTTGGAAATGAATGTAAAAAAAATGAGATATTACCAGAGGTCACAGAGCGCGGGGTCTAGTCAAGACTACCATACTTCTAGCAAATACAGAGAAAGATATCTAAGGATGGTGAATATTTTTATATTTATACTTATGTTTATATTTTATACGTATAAAACCACTTCCATCCCCTAGAATATGTTCTGTACCATGAGCTGTTTTAAACTTTAAGTACTGGAAAAGCTCTTAATTAATACAAATTTATATTTCAAACATCAATTGCTGATATTATTTCATCATTGAGCTTGTATCACATTTTATCAACAAATGCATTTGTCATCCCGTGGCATAGCTTATTGAAATATACAGTGTCAGTGGCTGGAGTGCATATGACACCAGTTTATTCCTCTGAGAAGAGATGTAGAAATGACGTATAACTTTAGGCATAACCTGGAAGCTCAGATAAATTGCAGGAAACTGTTGCTAATATAAAGGTGTGTCTTTACAGATAAGAAGTTTAAAGCTGTGCTGCCATGAATATTTATACAATAACCAGTGCCTAATTAAGTTACCCTTTCAGTTTGTATTTTGTGTCACCTCATGACATTTATGTAACAGCATAATATAAATAAGTTATAAGTAAGGTGAAAATGCATTCATTTTGATTTTGTTTACAGCTGTAAACGCATGCTTTACAATTTATCATTCACTCCAAGAATTCAGTTAAATTAAAAAGAAACTAGATTTTTTGGTGACAAGTACCAGTTACCACTAAAAAGTCAGCATTTATTACCAAAAACTTTAATCTACAAGCATTAAAGAGATTTTGGTGCTAGTTCTGTGTTGACTTATTCGACTGTATTTTTTTTTTTATATATTTTTTTATTTTTGCATATAGTCAAAATAAATAGGCTTCTTAACAGTGGCATATCTCTTTAGTGGTGTGGTAGCAGTCATTCTTAAAGATTACTACTTTGGTTGATCAATTTATGTACTAAAAATTATCACAAACACATTTTAAAATTAATAAGCAATATTTCATTTCTTACCCAGAAACACAAAGCATTCTAGGCTTGCTACAGATAAATGGTGAGCTATGTTAAAGATATACACAGTGAAAGGAGAAATATGGCTTTAGCTTTGAAAGGTAATTCACCTGCTTCTAAAGATTTTGCTTGTAAGACAAGGAAAAGGTCTAAGGCAATCCCTTGCAAATAAGCAATAGCTATCAGAATGTATTAGGTGAAACTAACTCACACAGTATCCTCGTACCCTTGACCTTCCAAACACATTTGCAGATAATGTTGATGCTTCTGACAGCATACACAAATCCTCGCAGTTCTCTGTGAAGATAGTTCAGTTCTGCATTGAAACTGTATTCTTTGTCATATTAAGATGACAGTTGTTGTAAGATACAAGTTTTGAGTTATGCGGCAATACGGCAAGCTTTACAGTCTGTGTTGCAAAGTATAGCCATAATCTTGTAGTGCTTACAGTTAGAGAGTTTCTTCTGTGTGGCAGGTGGGAAATGGGTTAATCTGAGTTTGATCAGCTTAAATTAAACTGCCACTCTCAAAGGCTGTTTCTGAATCCAAACTTTCAAGATCCAGATATTGCTGTTACAGAGAGGAGAGTGAACTGGGAAGATGAAAACTAAAAAAACATTCACAAGAAACAGCTTTTTCTCTCCAAAATCTGCTGGAATTGTAGTGTTAGAATGTATATAAACAGAGCTTGTTGCTTTAGCTTGAGGGTATTTTTATGAATACATACTGATATTAAGATTTTTTTGTCTGTGTTTACTCATTCTACATTTCATAAATATATCCTTTCAGCCTGGGTGAAGGCACAGTGAAATAAAATACAGATTGAAAAAAAGTAAAAATATAAAATACTGTATTTTGGTCATCCTCCGGGAAAAAATGCAGGCTCTTTATGGAGCTATTCACCCTCGCAGCATTTTGATTGTTCTGTAATACAGTCTAGCAAAAATGAAGATGTGAGAGGGAAGGAAACATGGGAGCAAGAGATTTTTACCTTTGTGCTACCGGCCTTTCTGAATTGATTCCCTGGTGTTTATCTGCAGCTGGAGTTACTGGGCAAGTCTGCAGAAACCCTCTCTTGGGGACCTGGCCTACTCTTTTGCCAGTGCACTGCCCTGTTTCTGTGCTGCCAGCGTATGGCAGTGTGTCTTGTAAAGCCCCCTCCATGGGAAGATGTGATTTATAGGCACAACGCTGGTTCAGCAGACATCATGAATATCCAAGGAAACAACTGAAGGGGAAGAAGGAAGGGAAAGCTGGAGGGAAATTTCTTCATGCATGAGCAGAAAATAAGTTTTGGAGCTACGCTTTTAAATGAATTCATCTTATTCCTATTAAAATCCTTAAGTTTTTATTGTTGTCCAGAGATAGACCTGCTCTCTCCATATTTCCATCAAGGCTGTGCCTGTACAAAAAGTATTAAGGAACTGTATGCTGCTACCTGAATATTTTCATCTTCTATACGAAGGTAAATGTCATCTTGAGGTTACTGAAAGAAAGTTCTGTCCCTTCCCACAAGAAGCAGAGGATATTATTAGAAGACCAACTTTGGGAATCTTAGCGCTGAGATAAAGTCTGCAAAAAAATCGAGAAGGGCTAAGGGAAGTCTCTTGATTTGTAATGCTCTGAAGAATCCCCCTAAATTTTTTGTGTCTTTGTGACAGCAACTGTGTTAGTCTCAAAACTGTCCTAAAAGCCTCTGTCATTTGAGCTTTCTGTCAAGAAACTCCATCAACTGACATAATAATTTGAAACAATCAATGTCTGGATTACTCATGGCCCAGAATAAAACATTTTATCCAAGTGTATCTTGAGGACCTGGAAGAAAGACCTGTCTCCCTTTCTTTTCCAGCATAAGTTTCTGCCATTGCCTAGCCAGGCAATGATTCAAAGACTGTAGCAATTAGACATGAAAAGATTTTACTTCAATATATATTTGTACTAATTACTGTGAGTCATCATCACCAGATGCTTCAAGGAATGCATGCCCTGTTGGTTTTTGTGTCTGATCAAATTTCAGCACTGCACTGGAGATATTATCACCAAAGTATTTTCCAGATGTCTTCAAAAATAGTTTTTTGTTTTGTTTTGTTTTGTTTTTTTAAAGGCATTTTAATGGAGACTTTTCTTGGTGACTGAAGTCAACCAGTCCTAAGGACATTCAGATGTAGACTATGACAGTGGGCGCTCATTTTGGGCCGTGTGCCCAGCCTGCTCTCCAGAAAGTTTCCCTTAGGTGAAGTGTACTCTGTAATAAAAGGCAGTCAACTTATCTGTAATTCCTCTCATCTGTGGTTTCACATTGTATGAATGCCAGTTTGAGATGTTTGTTTGGCCAGTGCCTGGTAATTTTTGACAGCAAATTTGGAAGTGGATAGCATGAGGCTGGGTGTGCAGAGGAGCTGTTGTACTGTCTCAGGGGGAGCTCGCATTTCAATAGATTGGCAGATAGGGACCACTCAGATATAAATCACTGGGATGCAAGGAAGACTCAGAAAGAAAAAGGAGGATTTGAATTTTTATACAAAAGTTCCAACTAATGACCAAGAAACTACAAGACCAGAAGTAGGTGAACGGAACTGAAAAAATTCCTGACTAACTTGACATAGGCATTCTATACAGCAAAGACAGAAAATTTGTTTTTGAAGAGCTTCCTATTGCTGTCATCTCTTTAGGTTGTAGAAGAATACCCTATATCCTTTAACAAAAGGTCTTTCAATAGTTCAGATTTAGCTAAAGAGCAGTAAGTGCTATTTTAAATATTATGTCTAAAGTTTTTCCAAATTAGATTTGTATTTCAAGAAAGCTTCTAGAAAGATGCTGCCTTGAAAACTTACTTATTCTTTCTCTGTTACCTACCCCCAAATTCAAAAATTGTAAATTTGGTCCTAGTATTCTAAACTCTTATATAGGTTCCTAAATCATGGTTAATAAATGGATTTCAAACTTTATGCTACTAACTTAAACTAGTTTGTAAGAAGGTAGTGATTTTTCACCATTTTTGAGTAAACTGTTAACATTATAACTTAAATATTTTTATTCTTTTTCCAGAACTAGAGGCAGAAGAATGGTGCAAACATCTTTGCATGGAGTGTCTAGGAACCAGGCTTAACGATATAAGTCTTGGAGAACCAGACTTGCTTGCAGCTGGAGTCCAGAGAGAACAAAATGGTAAGTAACTTTGGAATTGCTCTTATATGATGTATTAGCTTATGTCCCATGTTATCTTTGCTAGTGTTTGTGTAGTTGTATGGATTTTTCCTTTTACGTAAAAGTAACTCGTTAGTAACTAAGCATTTGGATGTCTTTTCAATGCTTCATCATTCATTGTTTTTGGTTTTTTTTTTTTTTGTTTTTCTACAAATGAATGTGATTATATTCTATACCACATAGCACATGTATAGTGACTTCATGTGCTCATTGCGGATGTCAGTAACCTCTCTGGTTGTGAAACTATGGAGTGTGTGGTAGAAAAAAACCCAGTAGGTGTTGTTCCACAGCCTTTGAAAGACAACAGTGAATATTTCATCAGAACCTTGGACCAGAAAACTCATATTTTCTTTAAACTCATACCTGTCTGGAATAAGGAAAAATCGACATCTAAATGATGTCAATTACAGGTGGAATGGACAATGGAATATTCTAGTCAGCACCAAGTCAAGCTTTTAAGTTGTTGGAACATAAATTCAGATACATGTCCAGAAAGTTTGCTAGTGGATGGAATATCCAATAACAAAAGAAAATGTGTGATTATCCTGCCACATAGTTCTTATTAATGAACATGAGTGCAAAACCCAAATGTGCTCGTTCATTCCTCCCTAAATCACATCACTCAATAATTATTACCGTATTGATGCTTTTATAAAATCCAATAGCTTTTAACAAAGTAATAAAACAAACTGACTCAATGTTCATAACGAAACAAGCCAACTATCATTATAAACAAAATGACGTAATTAGATTACAGAATGAACAGCACTATGTCAATTATATTTTATTGATTTCTTACTAGATTCCTTAATAACATTAAATATATAAAAGTATCCTCAGGAAATTCTATTCAAAGATCAGTTATTGTTCTTTTGCAATTTAAAGGAATTTCAAATGTTTGTGAAGTTCTTTCCACAGTCAGAAACGGGATTTAATTTGGTTCTTGTTTTAACTTTCCACTTGTCTCAAGCTGTCAGGCAAGTATAGAGGGAAAAGCTGCTAATGTTGTAGGAAAGTGATAATGATCAGATACCACTCAAAGTATCCTATGTCTGTAAGCTTGTAGGCTGTAGGTGTAAGACTTTTATGCATGCCACTGAAGAGAGAACTATGTGAGCACATTAAGTTAATTCATGAATTAGCAGGGAAATAAATCTCGTGAAGAGTCTCTGATGTGAGCCGAAAAATAGCTTAAAAATCCTTAAGCTCCTTCTTCAGTGTCCAGAAGCTTTCAGACCTGGATAGTAAATACTCTGTTCCATCTTGTCCTTTGAAGGGAGAGATTCAGTTATACACATGACTTCCAGAAGGCATAGATTAGTTCTATTGTGTAAACTAGTCTTGATTCAGTTCCTTCAGTGTAGAATTAATTGCAGTGCTCCCAAGCAGCATCTATGAACATAATTAGCATCTTTATTGTTCTGTGTAAGTAAATGAAAACAAAGATAACAAAGCGGCAAAGCATGTATATTTTCTGCATATCACGTGAGTAAGAATGCATGGAGGGTATAATTAACTGTATTCTCATTAATCCAATGGCTGTACACATATTTGAAGAGCACACTCTACTAAACCATTAGTTACATCAGTTACATTAGATACGTATCTGCTTCCATCCCTCATCCTCTTGATGTACAACTCAACTTTTTAATAAGCATGTTTGAAATTCAGCATTTTCTCCTTAGTTGTCTTGTTCTGGTTTGGAAGTGTCTTTTAATCAGTTTGAAAGGAGAATACAAAGAAAAATATGTGAGAAGCCTATTTTATTTTTATTCATTTGAGTGTGCTGTAGGAGCTTTCTTTATGGATTCCTAAGGTAAAGCCAGTCAGCTGGAACAGTGACTTCAGCTCGTTGTAGTTATCTTATTCTGCAAACTTGGTGTTGTTCTCTGCATGACAGTTTTATGAAAAAGGTGACTAATAGGAGGTTGGAAACATTTGGTGAACTCTAATAAAAATTTCGAGCTTATTTTCTTGCACAATTTCCTCATTTTTATTCATATGTGTTCCCCATATACTTTACGTTGTCCTAATATTTTTATATGTTATATTCTTCATCTGTCCAAGTATACCAAGTCCACAGATTGCATTCTCCTTGAGACTACAGTATTGGTGGGTTTACAATTTTAAATTTTCTTTGACATTTTAAGGGCTAAAAGCAATTGAGTAATAGTGTTATAATGTACTGCTTATATCTCTGTGATATGACAGGGTGCTAACATCATTAATCCCAACAGAGTAGGTGTTAATCCCATCCCACTGTCTTTTTTAAATGGTTCCTTTGCCTTAAAGATTTTTTGAAGTGTTTGCAATCTGATTTTCTTGGGTCGGAAAAGAACTAACTGAAATAAATGGGTTGTTGTTTTGTTTTTTTTTTTCATAACTATTTTACTGTGTCCTAGCAGTGATATTTTTAATACACTCTCTTCTTCGTTTGTCCATGTACTTTCACATTCTTGTCCTTTAGAGGACATTTACATGATGTCTAGCAGGACCTCCTAAGGGTATTCAGTGAAAATACCGAGTTACCTGGCTATCTCTAGAGAAAGTCACTGACCCTGGGGTTATTCAAGGGATGACTGGATGTTGTGTTGAGGGACATAGTTTAGTGGGAGCTATTGGTAAAAGGTGAACAGTTGGACTGGATGATCTTTTAGGTCTTTTCCAACCTTGGTGATTCTATGATTCTATGAAAAGACTATGTTTTCTGTTGCGTAGACATATGTTTTAATCACTAAAACTAGGTGTATGGCCCTCCAACTAGCATATTTTGTTTGCTAGGTTTGCAATAAATTATATGCTTTGTTATGAATTATCTAACATTTTTTTTCATAGAATCATAGAATCGTTAAGGTTGGAAAAAACCTCTAAGGTCATCTAGTCCAACCATCCACCTACCATCAAACCACTAAACCATGTCCCTAAAAAGTTACATATGAGCTTGTTGGAAGGTGATTTTCATTTATTTATTTATTTATTTTACTATCTATCTATTTATTTATTTATTGTGACAGATGCAAAAGTATGGATTGTAAAACAGTTTGTTTCAAGAACTGGCAAAATCATTGTTTAGTGTGCAGTTGTCATTGGTGAATGGCCGTACACTGTTTAGATATTTCTGTCACGTGGGAGTCAGATACATGTCAGCACAGTGACTGAAACTGGGTAATTCTTGTAGTGTTTTGGGTTGTTCAGTAGGTGCCAGTGAGATCTCCTTTACTGGAACTGCACTGTTGCTTGACCGTCTAGCGCCAAGCAGTTCTGTGGTGATGTAAGCTACAAAAGCAAGACTATAGATCTCTACTGCTTAGAGGAGACAATTCTAGATACTACTGTGGGAAGAACAGAGAACACTTCTAAATGATACTCGCACAAAGCACATCAGTATCAGAGTGCTTCTCACTGTTCCAGCTCTGTTATTCCTTTGAGTATTACCACAAGCATTACTGTGTAAACTGCACCATAGGAAATGACCCCTATGTTGTTTTACTTTTATATCCAAGGCTCAAAAACCGATGGCTGCTTAGTTTGCAGTAATACCTAGTTTCTAATAAAACTGAGATCTGAAGTGAAGCTTCCCTTACTCTCCAACCATTTTACATCCCTGAACGTTATTTTAGAGGGAGGAGGATTGTAATGCTGATCCTGATTGTGCCTGCTCAGTCTCTTTCTTCCCTTATCCCACAGGATAACATCACCTTCCACCCCCCTGGTTTTTTGAGGCTTTTATTATACCTATTCATTTCCTGCTAATCCATGGGATTTTTTGGTGTTCCTCATCCCTAAAACAGCAACCTTGGTCATGATTTTTATTATTATTGTTATTATTATTATTATTAATTTTATTATTTTCAAAGCAAGTATTTTCTTACTGTTTGTGAATATCTATCTATCTAGATTATATTATTAAGAATGAGAGTATGGAATTAAATCAAAAGCAGCAAAGAATATGTGATCCCATTTAGATAACAAATTTAGAATAGTAGGAGCACAGTTGTAATAACTCCAGGGAAGAAAGTCTAGGCTCAGCTGACCTCTAATAACAATGACTACATGTAGTCTTTTATTACATGATACTTAGACAAGCTTTTCATATTGCTTAAGTTTCTAAAGCTACTGACAGGGAAAGAGAAGGTACATGTAGAGTAGTGTCTTTATGTAGGAAAGCAATTAGAAAGGTGTCATCCAAGTGGACAGTATACAGTGAGTGACTATGTTTCCTATGGAAATTAAATCAGAATATTCAAAACAACATTGGGTGAAAAAGCATTGTGTGCAAACAGTGTTACTAAAGTTGTTCAAGAACAGGTACTTCTTTTTAGTGAAGACTAATTTGTTCAGTCTTTTTTTTTTTTTTTTTTTTTTTGTATAAAAAGATTCCACTTGTTTACTGTGTTTTACTTGCCACAAACTCATTAATTTCTGTTAGACGTAATGATGTCCTTAAATCCTCAGAAGAGGATTACAAGTTATTTCTCTATGCTATGTATGAAGATTACAAGCTACATCCAAAACATAGATAATGAAGTTTGTACAGTTGACCTGTTTTAGGGCATTTTTAGGGTCTGTAGAATCCCTGTTTCTGATTTAATATGTGGAAACAAAAATGCAAGTTTTTTATTCATTTTCTATGTTCTTTATTCCATGCTGCATTTCCATTTTTGAAAATAAACCAAATACAGCTGATTTTTATCCTGAATATAAATGCATTTGCAGTAAGCCAGCAAGGTTTCAGATTCTTCTCTATCTTGCCATCAGTGAAGTAACAGAAAATTATTAATTTATTATAGCTTTTATATTTTCATTAAGATGGTAATAAACATTTTCATGCATTTTTTAACAGAGGCAAAGCAGCATAATTATAGGCCAAGTTGTGAAGTTAATTCTAGAAGCATGGTTGCTCATTGTGTAAACCAAGGGAGAACTGCTTTAACTTACTTATGTATGACCACAAAGTGCTGTGACCAAGATGTAGGACTCTCTTTTCACTTGAAATTTAGCAACAGGCAGCTGCAGAAGGTTCACAGTTGGAAGAATGTCTTCCAGACGAAAATTGAACGTTTGTTTTCAAAGCCTCCTCTTGTATGGATCACACCAATCTAACTTCTTCCTTCTATAAGCACCTATTCCTTCACATTAAAGTTGAAATGAAATGAAGCCTGTGGATTACAGGATTTCAATGTTATCTGCACTGCTTTCCAACTGAGGTGATTTAGGCAGAGGAATCCAAGGATAAAATGATTAGAATGAGCTCATTAGGCTTCTGAGTCAAAACAGTGAAATAAGTATGACAAAATATCACCATTTTCATTCATACTGCCTCCTCTACTCCCTGAACCTTATGTATTTTAGAGGGAGAAGGATTGTACTGCTGATGCTGAGGAACTGTGCCTGCTCAGCAACAGTTTTGCCTTGTTCCAAAGGGTAGCATCATCTTCTGCATCCCCATTTTCTTAGGCATTCATTAACTTTTATTTATTTAGTCTTACTAGTCAATGGACTGTTATTATCTCATCCCACTGATACATACATGATGACTGTTTCACAGAGAGGCTAAATATCTTATTTTGTGTGATTCAGAAAATCTGAAGACTGAATTCATGTGGGACTGAGTCCAGACATCCCAAATATAGCCTTCAAATATTTGTTCTTGCTGACATGAGTTGTAGAGAAAAGCTTCTCTACAACTAGAATGATGTCATTGCCATTATCTAGAAACCTCTTCAAATGGATAAATTAGACCCTACATTTTAATTACAGAAATCATACTATTTGCACCATCTGATGTCTTCAGTTTTCTGCTACATGAGAGTACTACTAAGTTTCAGTTTCAAAAGCACTCTTGTACACATTCTTTTCTTGATAATTTGAGTAAGTACCAATGGCCTTACATTTTGCCCTGCAGCTGATGTTCAGTTCAATCAGCCAGACTTTCTTTAATCCATGACACCTCACCTTAGACACCGACCTCCCCTGCAAAGTCAACAAATGTCTCTTGACAGTTTGAGGATATTATATGTCCTCAGTACCCTTCATGCAATATCCTCTTACACTTCAGAGCAGTAGAGCATTTTGTGAGAGTTCTGATGGCTTCTAAAAGATTTTGAAATATTTGGTGTCTTCAACACAATCATATAATGTCCACTTCAGAAAGTAATTGTACCTTTCCATTTTCTCTTCTATCTCAGGCATTCTTTCAGTGATATTAAGGGAAGGATTTAACCTCATATAGGTGTGCCATTCACCCCCACACACTGTGTGATTTCACACGATATAAAGGGAAGGTGGAGTGAACCTGCTGATACAACAGTCATACCTATCATTCTTTCAGACAAAGGAGGAACAGGAAGCAACACTGTGGTAGTGAAAAACTGCTGTCTGGTACATGACAAAAGCACATTTGTGTATCTCTTAGGCAGTTTTGTGTGGTGTATCACAGCAACATTTAAATGCTGCAAAAGGGCAAATATATGATATAAACTATTCATAGTAAACTGAGTTATCTGGTTCTCCACCAGCCCCTTCCCATTGCAGTAACTGGCTCTCACTTTTATGTGAGAGTTTTTCATTCAGTACGTTAGATTCAACCCATGCTCAATACCTGATTCTGAGAGAGTTAGGGAAAGTTCTTTATATCAATTTCAACAGCATGTACTAATTACTTATGTGTTTATACTCTGTATCAGAAGACTTCTACAAAACATTAGAATTTTTTCACTTGATACCTTAATCATAAAACATAACTTATATGGCTAAGACTCATTAATGTGATTAATGGGAACTTGAGCCTGGAAGAAGAGGGTGAATGGCTATGAGATGGAATGAATCAATTCAGGAGTCATCGATGAGACAAAATTAAATTAACTGGAAAGCAATTACATTGGGAATGGCATGTTTGCTTATAGCAATTCAGGACAGCAAATCTAAGTGCCCAGTCAGCGGTTCTATTAATTTTTCAGCCAAACTTTTGTAGCCCACATATATGCCCACATTCATTCATGCTTCAGTATATTTTATATTATCTCAACTATTTGCAGTATTTTCTCTGTTTTGTCAGAAAAGTACATACAGCAAATGTTGTTAAAATGGAAAAATGATTTTGGCGATATGGACCGTCTTACCAGAAGCTGCATCTGATTTTGACTTTTGAGATTATTTCACTTTATACCTCTTTTGATTACTTTAATCTCCATCCTAATTTGAAAAAGTAAACATAAGAAAATTCTATGCAGGCACCAGATTGAAAATATTCTGTACCAAACTGTCATTCCTTTATTAACTAATAAGAGATATTTTCTATCAGGTGTCCCTTTAAAGTGAGTTTTTCTAGTCCCATTCATGTAGCATTTATCATGTTCACTCTGTTAATTTTTCTTTTCTTTTTTTTTTTTTGTCAACACCTTTCAGTGTAGTATCACTGACAGTCTGCATTTCTAACCTGTTTCAAAGATGAAAGGAAACTGTTTGAGGAGGCTGGAAAATATCCACTCTCTCCCATTTGAAACTATTAAGCCCTAAGATTTTGGTGCTTTTAGTGTTAAAATACTCCAGCACTTCCAAATGTACAACATAAAATTTAACTGCTTTCACTGCTTTCATCTCTCATCTCTCATCTCTATTACCTTTCTTCAAAACAAATTAGATTTTTATTTAAATTTATCTTGCTATTATTGTGGTTTACCTTTATTTATTTATTTATTTATTTATTTATTTATTTTATTTTCCCTATTATGGTAGTTGTTCATTTGCTTATTAATTGACATGCAATTCAGGCACTTTAGAAAATTGTTCATGCCCTTGACCCTTTATTGCAATGAGTGCACTATAAAATAGAAGTGCGGTTGATAGCAATTGATGTCAAGGCCATAATAATATGTTCTGTTGAATCAGATTTTTCAAGAAAGCAACCAATTATTAAAAATATTATGAATTTTATTGGGTTTGGCAAATAAATAGAAACTGAACACAAAGAAAGTAGTTATTAACAGGCTTCAGTCTGTAGTAGTGTTCTTTCATAGGAGAGTCTCTATTCCAAGTCAAAGCAAATTTTAATTTGTTGGACCTTCTTGTGACCTTACATGGACCTTACTGTAAGGATGGGGATTTCAGCTAAGTTGCTGGGGATGTATGTCAAAAAGAACACTGAAGATCATCTCTGAAAGATGTTTCAGTGTGTTGTAATATTTATACTGAAAATGAAAGGATAATTCCCCTCTTACTCTCCTCATGCAGATGACAGTGCTTCTTGGGCTTATTCTTGGTGAGAATCCTCACTACTGTTCACACGCTAGAAATTTGAACTTGATTTCTAAAACTTCTGTAACTAGACTTCAAGTCTTTAAAAAAGGAAATTGATTTTAAACCCTACATTAACTGGCTATGCCTTATTCTGCTTTTGTTTTCCAGAGCGATTCAATGTATATCTTATGCCTACACCAAATTTAGATATCTATGGGGAATGTACAATGCAGATCACACATGAAAACATCTATCTCTGGGACATCCACAATGCCAAGGTCAAGTTGGTCATGTGGCCTCTGAGCTCTTTGAGGAGATATGGACGTGACTCAACATGGTTCACGTTTGAATCTGGAAGGTAAGAGCTAAGGAGAAATGGCAAGGGGATGTAAGGTATTTTTGTAATGCAGTCTCAGATTTGCCTCTCATTTTAAAGTAAGAAAGAGTACATGACTTCCTCATAGGCTTCCATTTGTTGAATATTACTCTTCAATATATTCAGACCAGTGTTTGAAATAAACATTAATATACCTCATATTTAAAATGAGCTTAAACTTTCCTGCCTGTCACATCCCTTCCTCTGATTTTTATTTAACTGCCATTGAACTGTTATTCTTAAGTTTTATGGGTCTCTCTATGCTTATGTGCTAGTGTGATACATATTTGAGTACTGTCAGTATAAAAGAAATGAATTCTGGATCATGGAAAAGGCTCATCATACAGGGAAATAGCTTCCATCACAGTAGATATTACTTTTCGGATGTTCCTGATGACTGATTGCCACCCTGGTGTATAATTGCAAGCAAGAGTACAGAGAACATTGTGATACCATAAAAAGGCTAGCTCTATTTTCCAGTCTGCATTTCTTTAATCCTCATTGTCATTTCTATTCTCAGATCAGTTTTAAATATCCATGCAGCTCTGTTTTGCCTCCCTTTCCTATCTTTTTTTAATGCATTTCATGCCTTCATTTTCTGTCATTAGGTTCACTACCTTTTCTTTTTGATACATTCCACGTTTATTTCTGTCCTTGATTTGTCTTACATTTTGAAGTTCTAGACTTTTTAAAGTCTGCCTTACTTATACTGAAGCTTGAATTAGCTGGAGCAATCTATGGAATCACAACTGTTCCTATACTGTTTGTTTAGCTGCACTGCCTCATTAAAAACTTTATACATATTTCAGTGTGTAATTTTTAAATATCATTATGTTTACAAATATCAAATATTTGCCGAAGTGCAGTTGTTAATCACAAACAAAAAGACAGATGAGTTAAAACTTACAGCCTAACAAGGTAGCAAGCAAAATTCCTCCACTGCTTCTTACTGATGGGATTTATTACTTAACTCATAAGTTTCCATATCCAGATTGATTACCAGAGAATTTTAGTGCTGTGTTACTTTTCTGTGGTAAACTCACCATTATCAATTATGAAGACATAATTCTTTTTTTTTTATTTGTATTGTTTTTCCAAAAATCAGCAAAGGCTGAACAATACTTCAGTTCAATTTTGATGATTAAGCCTTGGGGCTTATTCAAGTGTACTATTTTAGCAAGAGCAATTTGCTTAATCATGCCTTCACTCAGGCCTTAAACTGTCTCATGGGATACTACTTCAAGCAGCATGCTGTTCAACACCAGAAAGTGAATGAAATGCCAAAAACAAGGCCTAAAACGTACCATATTCATTTGGGGAAGAAAAAAATAAAAAATAAATTAAAAAAAAAA
This sequence comes from Coturnix japonica, assembly GCF_054131305.1. Classification (NCBI taxonomy): domain Eukaryota; kingdom Metazoa; phylum Chordata; class Aves; order Galliformes; family Phasianidae; genus Coturnix; species Coturnix japonica. The sequence continues at coordinate 50,583,137 of NC_140664.1, forward strand.
AAAAAAGGATTTAGCTTTGTCCTATTCTTTCTGAATATCATCTGACTCTTTAACTTCTATTTCCAAGTATGCATTTTGTTAAGGAGGAAAGGGTAATTTTTTTATTAAAAAGATACTGATTGATGTGTTTGTTTATATAGTATAGTATATCTCTCTTGAGAAGATCTACTCTGGAGGAAAGCACTTGAAAATGAGAATTGTCACTAACTAAAAATTGAGGTGCAAAAACCAATTCAGATTAATCACTTGAAGTTGATTTGTTATTTATCTCTCGGGAAGCATGAATTATTTTTCTGCAGTATTTTCATTACAAAAAAAAAAAAAAAAAGTCACTCTTTATCATACTCAAATCTCTCCTTTTGCAGAATTGTTATTTTTTGTAACACTCTTTTCTATCATACATCAGGACTAACAGAGTATACATATTGGCTGTATATACTCAGGTAAAATGGGAGTTTTAGTTGTCTGCTTCTTCAAGCCTCCCACAGAACTTTAATTTCATACTAGTATCTGAGTATTAGTATCATCATCCCCTACATCCATAGACCATGCAACCTGACAAAAGTGGATTGTTTTCCTGTGTTTATGATTACGAGCTAGTTCTGCCTTTATCTGCCATGCTTTATTGTCTTTGATCTGATTCCTCCCTTTTGCTTGCTTGGGAGCATATTTTTATATCTCTGATTTGGAAATGCATAAAGGCTAGATAAAATTAGCAGAAAAATGTGGAGGTAAAAAATAGAACAAGGGAAAAAATCAGTATTTTCAATAACATCCGATAACTATATAGGGCAACACTAATGCTCCTTTTTAAAATCTGTTGTTTATTTTTGTGGGGTTTTATTTTTTAATCAGCATCTTTTTATCTTTCTGAACACGGTTTTATCTTTGTTCCTTGATCTTCTAGTAACTTAATGCAGTAAATTCCTATCCATGCTGTCTTATCAGAAGTGAAACACTCATCCATGTTTTATTAGAAAGTTACAAAGCAAAATGTTGTTGCTTTACTTTTTCCCTAAGGCTAAAATATTAATAAAGACAATTGTTTTCAAGAAAATATTTTGAAATAAGTTCTTATTTTTTACTGACCCTTAGCAACTATGCAGTATATGTCCATGTGCTTAATTTGTATGAATGTTAAGAGTTCAGTTTTATATGTATTTATTATCCATCTATATATTCACAAAGTGAATCTCTCCCATTAAAATAAGTGGACATATTCACACATACACACACACAAAAAGGTACTGTGATAAAAAAGTGGATCGAACTTAAGCTTTCAAACAATTAAATTTATATTTAATAAACATATTGCCTTTTGCTTAAATTGAATATATACTCAGATATATAAAACTAAGCTGTTCTAGTGTAATCTAATTGCTACAAAGCTGAGAAGATGTCTAAATCATTGGAGGAATTAACACAGATTTTTTTCCTGCTCATTTTTCCACTCAATTTGAGTTTATGTGTAAGTGTAAATATCTTTGCACTAGCTATGAAGTTCTTACTCTTCATTACATAGCAAACTACTGTAATTGCAAACTACTGTAATCCTTGCAAACCAATTCAGTCAATTCTCATCCTGAATTCTTCCCAATTCAGGATGAGGGGAAAGCATAGTCTTATACATCTTAGTTTGATGCAGAATGCTGAGATTCTCATAGTTTGAAGTACCTGTGTTATGGTTTAATCCAGCAGGTGGCTGGGTCATTTGCTCAGTCCCCACCTTCTCAGTTGGATGGGGCAGAGAATTAAAAAGAATAAAGTAAAACTCATGGGTTGAGATAATACTTTTGACTAAGATAGAGAAAAGAAAAAGGAAAATAGTTATGACTATATATGTACATGTATTTATGGTTGTATACAATAAGTGATTCACAAGCAGTTGCCCCCCCACCCCCAAAACGATGCCTAGCTAGTCCCCAAGCAAGGGAAGAGAGACAGATGAGCTCTCACCCCCGCTATTTCAGTATGATGTTATATGGTATGGAATATCCCTTCAGCCAGTTTAAGTCAGCTGTCCTAATTCTGTTCCCCCCCAACTCCTTGGGTCCTTATCTGAGAATGGCCTTGGCTTTGTACAGTTCTTCTGAGCAGCGACTATAAACACAACTATAAAATGTTGTGTTATCAATGTTGTTTTTCTCCTAGAACCAAAACATATTATCATGGCAGACACTCTAAAGAAAACAATTCCATTCTAGCTGAAACTAAGACAACCTGTCAAAGGTATTCCCATACAGTCAATTCATTGATCAAAAAAATTTGATTCACATGTCTGTTGGGCTCAACAACAGCTTTGTACTGATTGATACTGTATCTCTGTCATAGTGGATGGGAATTCAGTAATTGAGAATACGTACAGTACTTTTCCAAAAGCCAGGCTTTACATTAAACTAGATTCGGATTGGCTTGGCTGGTTTTGTTGTTGAATCATTAATAAGTCAACAAGTTTTCCTTAATGTACATACCCAGGTAATTTGTTCAGGCACCTCATTATTGTTATTTTTGGTACTGAATGTGTTGGACATACTGTACATAAGAATGCGATTGATCTGTGCAAATGTGCTCATTTTTCTTGGAATCTGTGGAATTACTTCTCCACATGGGTGTTAATGTGTGACTGATCCTGATTTTAAGGTCCTGAAATGAAAAACGTGCTCCTTGGGAAGTGCCCACTTAACTGTCTAGAAGAAGATACTGCAGGTATACTCTGGAGTAATTAATTTTATGCAGTCTAAGAAACATGTCAGAAAGGTAATAGAATAGGCTCAGATAAATTATCTCAGGTACCAGATTAGGTGAGAGGTCACTGTTTTCAATGCCAAAGCTTCTGTATTCATTCTATTTCTCCAGTGTAAACCAAACAATCTTAAGGCCATTAAAATGTTTAAAATATACTCTCTGGAGAAAACAAAAGCAAAAGTTTTCCAAGGTTTCCTTATAGGAAAAAAAAAAAAAAAAAAAAAAAATCCGGGCTGAGCAGTTTTTCTAGGAGAATAAGAATTCCTAAGAATTCAGAATTGTTTTCATATCTTGGAGTAAGGAAAAGTAAAAATATGTGGACACTGTTCTTGAAATGAACTTTTTTTTTCTTTTATTTTTCCCCCTTTTTTTCTTTTTCTGCAATTGTGCCATTTACATTAAACAGCATTTTCAAGGGATATATGGAAACTGTCTTGTCCAGTCTGTTAAATGCTGGTCTGAGGTATCTGAGCCAAACTCATGCAGATGTGAAGTTATACGCAGTAGGGAATTGCAATACAGCTATTTGTTGTGGAAGCCCAATCCAAACTTTGTCAGATACCTTCAGTTCCCAACTAAGCAGAAGGGTGGAGATAGTAATGGTGCTGCTAAAGTTTGTGTAAGAATAGAAATAACTGTAAATCCACTACATGCTTTTTTTTTCTGAAATTTGCTTTCTTTTATTTTGTACACAAGATGTTGAAATTTAAATGATTTTGTGTATTTCCAAGTTTATTTGTCCCATGCGTTTATAGAACATAGTGTGAATAACGTGGCATTATACCAGATTAAACTATTCCTTCTTTGTTTTACTCTGATTGTGTTGTTTTATTATTCATCAGACAAAAAGTAATGATATGTGATATTCCATATCACATCTGAGAACTGAAATCCATTTCTTTGATTAAGAAAATATTAAGCTCAAACATGACAGAGTGGTTACATGAGGCTTTCTCAGATACTTTTTTTTTCAATTTATGAGACCCAAGACTGACATACTCATTTTCTTAGCTGTAGATACACAGATGCCAGGGTTATCTGAAGCAGAAAGTTCAGTGTTTGCTTCAGGCAATACATCTGACTGAAGTCTTTCATTTGTCTGTCAGACCTCTGTGGTGATTTTTGGTATGAATGTGGAAAATACTAGTGAATTAACTTATGGGAAATACATTCTATGTGGGGAGAGATCCCTTATATATGAACCATATGAAACAGTTGTTCCAGGGATTCACCTGCTGGTGTAAGTACACCAGTTCAAGTCCACAATGTCCTGAAGAAGAACATTCCATTCTTGGTTGCTGATGTAATGACTAAATAATGAAATAAGCTTATTATAGGTTCAAAAAAACCCCAAAATTTCTAAGTACGCTTGGATTTAAAAGCAATGTGAGTGAATGCTCTTGTGCAGATGCAGTAAATAGATTTATAGTATCTTCTACTAGAAGTAGAAGTATAGTATCTTCTTCTAGAGTTCTTATAAACTCTACTTTTTTATTAATATATATTTTCTATAAAACCTTTTAATATTTTTCAAAAAGCCTTATTTACACACCATGTGAAGTTTATGTGTTTTTGTTTTATCAGTGTTTTCACACTTCATGTTCCCCTCTTTCCCATATTCCTCCCCTAATTGGCATTTATTACTAAAGTTTGGAAATAAATATATGTATTAGTAATATATATAGAAAATATATATTTAGAGAAGAAAAAAAAACACATAAATATTTAATATGTATTCTTCCTTTTTTTTATTTATTTTTTTTTTTTTAATTAATCATGTAGCTCTAATTTTAGGATGAGACAATGAGACAGTGCCACCACTGAAAAGATTCAATTAGTTCCCAGTGTTTTGTAAAGCCAAGGTTACTTTCTAATATATTGTAACTGTTGTTCTATTCCTACTTTTTTTTTCTATTGAAACTTAACTCCATCTCCCGGTTTCCTTCTGCCAAATTCCTGACCTGAAATAAGCTCTGCATTAAATCTGATTGATTTAAACCCTATATTAAAAGAAGTTGTGTGTTTAACTCATCAACATTACTCTTATTCTGCTTTAGGTCATTGTACCTAATCTCATAGCTCTTTTGCTGGAGGAAAAAATAAAAAATAAAAAACTAAATAAAAATAATTAAAAAAAAAAAAAGAAGAAGAAGAAGAAGGAAAATTAATATGGTTTGTTATAACTGATTTATAAAGTGCTCATTGCATTTTCACTTTCCAGGTCTTCTCTCAGACTGTTTTAATGATGGTAGGAAATAATGTGATCCACCAGAATTCATACAGTAAAATTCTCTACAACATAACCAAATTTGGCGAACATAAGTAGGGATTATATAATAGATTTTTTTATTCTAAATTTCTGTTCGAAAGTGTTCTACTTTTCTTTTGTCCATGCTTTAAAAATTCAACCACTATCTACAAAGCCCTTGCTCTAACTGATAAAGAATGCCTGAGATATTGGTCTCTGTCATAAAAGCTCTCATTTATGTGAAAAAAAACAATGACATCTCAAAAAGACAATGTATTTAAATTATAAGGTTTTCTTTGTCAAGTCTTTGCAAACAGATTGAAAAGTCATTCACTCCTATAGCAACAAAATCCACAGCTGAAGTTGTATAGCACATGAATGAAAATGTATGTACATACTAAATCTGTAGGAATTAAAACATTATTAATTTCTTGATGAATTTGCAACAAGTGTAATATATGGTCAGCTACAGTTTGTCTAACAAGCACAAAAGATGTACAAATCAAAATGGAGGCTATTTACATAGTATTTTCCAACCAGGCAGGCCCAGCGTGGATTTTTCTTTTCAGCTGATCACATAGTCTGGGTGATCAAAACATTACAAAGTTATTCATGAAATCACTAATAACTGTATTGTGTTTCCCTAATATACTAGCAGATAGCATGTTACATATATTTAGATGATTGTGAGATAAAAGGGACTATGTCCTCAAATTGAAGCATATAATTTCTTTTTTTCCTTTGTAATATGTTTGTGTAGCAAAATCAAAGTAGGCCTAGTTTTAAAGTGTTTTAACAGTATGCCTCATCTTGCTTTCTAGTGACATTACATCTGTACTTGAGCCCAAAGAATTTGATATTAGGACTGCTCTGAGAGTGATGTTTCCGTTTTTTATTATACTGAGATACATCAGTGTTGGATTTTGTTAGTAAGGCATTAGAGGTTGAATCTTCCCACCAATAAACAGCTAAATTTTGTTGTCATGAACCAAATACATGTAATTGAATTCCTCCACATGATAAAAAAATGGCACCCATTGACACCCATTGACACTTTCTGAACATTTATGGAAACCAAACAATGGGTGTGAGTGCAGTGAGGCAGTGGGTTGTGAATTTCAGCAGTGGTGTCAGTGACAGAGGGTCACCACCTCTGGTGCAGATTTCTACAAGTGCGGCATGCAGGCTCTTGTTCATGCTTATGGTGTTGACTGTGTTGAAAAATAGTGTTTCACAGCTGAGTATTTGCTCTATCAAATAATGTTTTTGTGCTCTTTCTATCTGTTGTAGTGTCCATGGAAATAAATAGGAAGCATTACTTTTGAAGCAACCTATGTATTTACGATTTTCCAGTTGTCATTTTTTCACACATATTGCTTGGCTGCAGGCATGCATTCTTGCATTAATATTTCTGATGCTGAATATGACTAATGAGGTTATTGCTGTGCAATGTATGAGCAGAAAGAAACAGACACAATAATTCATACATTCTTAGTTATATTAGGACTCAATTATTATTTCTGCTCCACATTTTAACCTTTGAATTCCACAGTGGGCTAAAATTAATCTCATATGGCAGTTCTGAACAACTATAGATGCCCCAGCACCATGTCTTTTTCTTTGCAGAAATTGTAAGAACCTTTAATCTTCTACCTCAAAATATGGTAGGACTGATACATCACAAATTTGAAACATAAAATAATATTTTTAAGAGTGTCACCAGTTTAAAAAAAACAAAAACAGCAAAACTCAATCACACATCTCTACAAAATGCTAACACATTTCTTAACACTTTATTTTCATACAAATGCCATTTACAGTAAGAAACAGAATTCTGTTTCAGCTCTTAAACAGTGTTGCATTTCTCTTCAATTTGCATGAGCTGATTAAAAATGCTGAAACAAGACACCTAATTATCTATATAGACAGCAGGAGAGTGTTCAGTACTTAACACAGGGAAACTTGGAATGCCACAATTGAACAGAGACCATCTAGCTAGAACAAATACTAAGCACAAGTAAACCCTTTTCTCCAAAGACTGTGAATGTAGAACCATGACTGAGGAGATTTGAAATGTCCTCTCTGTGCTGTGTGCTGTACAAACATAGAAGGAAGTAATCAATATGCAAAGAGCAAGATTTGCACAACAGAAGAGCCTTGTTCATGAATATGTAGAAACCTGCTTGCTTGCACACACAGAGCACTGCAAAACCATAGAGGGGTATGTTTTTAAACAGTTGTAGGCTTCATCTGTTGTCAGGAACTGCAGTTCCTAGGCTTCAGCTGGCACGTAGATTTATTTTAAGGGTCATTTGGATGTCTGAATGATTGTATTTTGTGTGTCAAATGGAAAACTGCACTAGAATTTTTTATTTCATCCTCAGTCTTGGTTTTTAATGATGCAAGAATCAAGATTTGCATAGCAGGACTTCTACACATGAGCTGAGAAATCAGTTTTAGAAGGTGGTCTGGGAAGGTTTGCTAGTGTGCCCGGTTCTCCCAGTAATTTCTGGTGATGTTAATTAGTTGTTCTCACAAATAATATGTTAACTGATGAAACACGTATTGGCATCTTACTGTTTACCTTTACTATGTTGTAGCATTTCTGCAGGGTGCCCACTGGCTTCTTTGCTTTGAAAAGAAATTATTGGAGTGGCTTTAGCTCTAGCTGTTTTTCACGGAAGTGCAACAGTGCCTCTTTGTTCTGGATGCAGAAAGCTTGTGACAGCAGAAATTTCCGTGTTTACTCATTTCATCAGTCATTGATATCTGTTTTTTCACTGAGTTGAATGCTGCTATCAACAGAGCTTTATATGCATTCATATTGCATATGTACATTTGCACATGTGTGTGTGATCTCTGCACTTAAGAACTGTCTTGTAATATGTATTTGAGGAGGCGACTAACTAGTTATTTTCTACTGCTTTATTTCGTCTCATTTAAAACATCAATCGATGCTCATCAAAATAATGATCAGTTTCATTGTTTCTGCATTTCCATTAATTTCATTAATTAATGATTAATTCCATTAATTATGTCAGTAATAATCAACTAGGAAAACAAAGTCTTCTCCACTGTTAGAGGCTGCAGGTAAAAAAACAAAAACAAAAACAAAAACAAAAAAACAACCCACAAGATGGTAACATAAAAAGTAAATTGATGAGGAATCAGCTTTAATTTATTGTTTGTTTTTGTGGGGCTTTTTGTTCAGAATTTTTAAAAATTATATGTTCATACAAAGCAGAGAACACTTAGGATTGGTTAAAGCCTTTAAAATGTGCTCAAAAACTGATACAAGCTTTTCATCACTTCTCAGCAGCTGAACTCTTAATAAAATCCAAGTTACATTTTGTGAGCATTTTCTACCAAGACAAATTCAAATAGAAGAATAAATATTTTTAGAGACTTATGCATCTTATAAAATAATGTAACGTGCATTCTTCCCCATTGTAAATACTCTGACAAATGGCTGTACATATGTAAATAGGAAGGCCTGGATGAATTATCAAATTGAAGTTTTGTGGGTAATTTATTTTTAAGATAGTTCTGGTACGCTCTGGTGGAGTACAAGTGCATGTGCTAAATTCAGTTAATGTTTTCACAAGGAAGTATGCTAAGGAGAAAAAGGAGCTGATAATTGAAAACCATGTCACAGCTCTCCCAGAATTATCATACATTCTGCCCCCCTCCCATCTTTCACTGCATCTAAGTGCCCTCTCCTTCTAATTTAAATTAACTAAAGAACACTCAAAATACTGTCACATATGGGAGATGGAGAGCACTTAACACACAATGTCTGCTCAGTAGCATTCTAGAAAAGCAAGGCTATTCTTGAGGTGGGCTTGACTGGTCCCAAGGGCTCCTTTAATCTTCCTCTTATAAATAAGGTACCAAAGGAAAGTTTGTCCCTTAGCCCCTGTTAGTAGAAATGCTATTAGCTACTGTGTCCCTCCTAATAGTACTTCTTCACTATCACTGTAAGTTATTGCTATTATTGCGCTATTAATAATTCTGTGCTCTGAGTAATAGCATGATGGTGTGTGATTTATTTCCACTATGAGTAGTCACTTGTCACACGTTCTTTAAAAAGCTTCTGTCTTATTAGAGAGGGGAAAGGAAAGGCAGAATGTAATGGAATCCCTCAATCTCAGCATTTCCAGACATCGTTTGATCTTTCTGACTTTTTGGAAGAAAATTCAGTGCAGTGCTATAACTCACCGAACTGCTTCATCTGCTTGATTATCCTGTCAGTGTCTGAAAAGTCAAATATAACATTGCTCTCGAATGGCTTGCTTGAATCAGTGCAACAAGGCATATTATTACATTTTAAAGATAGATATATGCTTTTATGTATATTAATTTTCTGTCCAACATGGAAAATCTTCCTCCATCAGTATACTTTAACTGATACCTGATGCACTTTTGAAAACAATAATGTCTTGGGAATAGCAAAAGAGACCTTTACTATTATATTATATTATATTATATTATATTATATTATATTATATTATATTATATTATATTATATTATATTATATTATATTATGTTATATTATACCTTGATTGTGTGCTATTGTACCTGAAAAATCATGGAAGTTGACTTATAAAGTAAATAAAACTGCCTTTGATAATATGCAGCATTTAAAATCCAAAATAAATAAATAAATAAGTAAAAAGAAACCGAAATCCTCTGACCTTAACTATCATTCACTGTCAGAGAAGGAACTGAAGGGCAGTTTAGATGATGATTCAGTAGAAAGTCCTGATGTTCTTTCAGGTGATGATTGAGAGTGCCTAACCTTTATTTAATGAAAACAGGTCAGATGATCTATCTTTCTGGTGACTTACTTATCTCAGAGAACTGACACTGCCACCAGAAAATAAAAAAAACAGAGAATAAAGGGCGAGAGCAGTGATCCAAACCAGCAGTGAACCATGGCATGAGTGTACCAAAGGTGTTTAGTACACAAATTGGACAGCAAGTGGACCAGCTTGCTAAAACTAGTAGAAATTCCAGAGATTGATGAAAATCAGAAGGAAGGTTTTGTGTGGGAGAACAGAATGAGCTAACTGTATGGAATTAGAGGATGAGAATGTGCTCGTGACATACTGAGCTGGTAAGAAAGAAACAGGGAGGGATTTTTTGAGTAAGGGTAGATTTTATTTTTTTATTTTTTTATTATGAAGCACTATAACAGCTTTTGGAATATGTTTAGAGTTTTAGGAATTACATCTATTCAAAAACCGTGGAAGATCTGAGACAAAGTAGCAAAAAGATTTTGGCTGGGGTAAGTGCTTGTCATTGGCAGCTGCTGACCATCTCAAATTATTTATTTCACAGGTAGTTTGTCTTTTATGTTAGGCTTGCTTAAGCCATGTTGCACTGATTTCTCTTTCCAAGAGAAAATAAGAAGAAAGGAAAATGAGCATGATTAGCTCTCAGCCTTAGAAGTGCAGATGAAATGGAGGGCAGCCAAGAAAAAAAGTGTTCAGTGCATGTGAAAGTAGTGTCAAATAGCTGGTAAAAAGGGCCATCAGAGAAATTAGAGCAAAAATAGTAATACACAGAAATAGAAATGTATATTAGCATTTTTCTGAGAATAATACTCTGTGATATAAAGGATGTCTATAATATGAATGTTCCAGTGTGAGAAAATGGGGAAATACTTCAAAAAACTTGGATGTTGTCTGGGATACTCAATATGGATTTTATGGCATACTTTACATGACCCCAAACTTGTTCAATCTATTATACATAAATTTCTTAGGAAGAACTGGTCACATATGAAAGCAGGAGTGCCCATTATACTTGATTTTTCATATAAGGGTCTTGTACTCTTTGTATTCTGCCACCCATGGTGTTACCTTTTTGGATAGCTATATATGTATAAATGTTTAATGAAGCCAGTAGGCCTTGTGTCTATTGTTCATGGATTTTTTTAAACCTGGCATACCAAATCATGAACAGAAGTAATTGATGCAGTACAGCATACAGAGCAGTTCTGTTGATGCTATAAATTCCTTATAAAAATATTGCTAAATCAGTGTAGAACAATAGGAGCCTAAATAATGAAATATTGAACCTTGACAAGTAAGCTCAATGTGAAAGTATCTTGTTAGTGGTTATTTGGTGGGATTTTGTTTTCGGGTTGTTTTTTGTTTTTTTTTTTTTTTTTTGAGCAAAGACAGATTGCTCTTTTCAATTGCTTCCTAACAGTGCCCCACGTTTGCTGGGAAGACAACAAGTACACTGAACTTTAAAAGCTTATACATTAAAGAAGATGGATTTCACGCTTTTAGATTCTACTGTTCCAAATTTGTTTTGAATTCTTTGTGTTTTCCTTCTGCTGATGGTCTTGTCAAAGAGCATCTCTTGTCAATTAGTAGCATCTCATGCAATACAGAAGGCCAATATGAAAAAATATTTCCAGAGAATACAAGATGGCACATGCTAAAAAAGGCCAGTTCTTGTCATTCATACTCTTTGTACAACATTACACCATTTTATTTTAAGCAAAATAATCACTAAAACTAGCACAGAATATATTATCTAATACAGTATCACTAGTTTCACATAGGAAACATAGTGTATATTCAGCTAAGATGAATTAATGAAACTGTTTGCTATTCGTCAGAGGTTGAAATATTTGTTTAACGAAACATCAAAAAATGGAGAGCCATTCCACACAAAGGAGTTTTGGAAATAAGGTAATTCTTTAAAAACATGTGCAGTATCTCTAAGTATGTAATTGCAAACTATAACTCCTGCTTTCTAGTACTTTTTAATTTTTTTGTATGAGTTCCTCTCTTTTTTTCTGCATCTTTTGATCTTTGTGGTTCCCTGTGATGTTTTCATTTTGCAGGCCACTCTGCTTTGTTTTGGTTTTGTTTGTTTGTTTGTTGTGTTTTGCACTTCTTTTGCTCAGTAGTACTTTTTCCTCCCCATTTACTTGAGTAATTGAAAGGAGTTTCTTTTTTAATGTAAGAAAATTTTACTAAATATTTTGAGCATTCTCAAGTTCTTATCAAGCTGCTACTTACCTGAAGACTCACTGCAATTGGTTTTAGGAAGCAGGCTTAAGACAGATCCTAGCAGAGTATTTTCCCACAGCTGGAAACAACAGCAGAAGGATATTACCATATACATAGTCAAGGCTGGTCTCAGAGTTGCCAGGCAAATGGAAGATTTGATCCAAAACATAATTGCTACTGTTTGCATCTGTGAGAAGATATAAAAGCTGCCTACTTCACTTCCTCCTGGTTTATGTAAAAGAAAGAAAGTTAAAGAAAGTGAGAGGGAATACCACATATAGGAGATTGGTAGAAGTTCACTGAATGCTTTTATACTTGTGGTGGGGGCCATGGTTTTCACACAATTACTTTTTGATGTTACTACTGAGTATACGGCTTACTGCAAGGAACTTATTTCACTGCTTGTTTCTGTGTTCATGTCTAGCTAATGTTAAGGCCAGGAATGTGATCTTAGCTAGGATTTCTAGCTGTACTATTTTTTTAGCAAATCCCTGTCCCATGTCTCATCCCTGGTGCTATCATCTGTCCCAGGGATTGCTGCTGTGGCAGGCTATTCCCAAAGTGGACGTGACAACCTGCCAGTTTTGTGATTGTTGAGTCCTTGGATATCATTAGCATATGTTAATTACTCATTAGTGGATGTACATAGCATGGTGAGTGTCTCTAGGTAACTCTTCATGCCCATATTTGCATATGACTTTCTGAAAATTCCTCTGTGGCCAAAGTGGTCAAAGCCATAGCTCTCATATCTTGCAAACAGAGTGACATTGAAAGAAAATAACAGTGCTTAAGGCCCTGTCACAGTAAAATCCTAGTATATTGAAAATTTTAGCACTTATCAATGCTTTAAGTGGCCAAATCCATTAAGTATAGTGTGTTATAAAGGGCCAAAGGGGCACCCACTTGAAATGTTCTGCAGTGTTTTCTCTTAAAGAATAAACAGCATAGTATGCTGAGTGTGTTCCCTGTGTCACAGAATCACAGAATCATTAAAATTGGAAAATACCACTGTCAATCTAGCCAACCTGTCCCTGCTGTGCCCACTAACCAGTGTCCCTCAGTGCCACATCTACCCTTTGCTTGAACACCTACAAAAACAGAGACTCCACCATCTCCCTGGGCAGCCTGTTCCAAGGCACAACCACTTGTTATGAGAAGAAATTTTTCTTCATTACATTTTTCCAACCTGAAATTCCTCTGGTGCAACCTGTAAATTGGTAGATGCATTCGTCTTACAAAACTCCTGTGAAACAATTGAATGAGTTTGGACTTACCACACACTGGCACATTCTGTGCCATAGAAACAGTTTGGAAACTAGCAAGTCACACCTAAAAAGGTTTCCATCATAAAGACTCTGGCAGGAAACAGTCCCAAACATAAAGATTTGGCTTTAGGGATTTAGAAGGGAAAAAGAAGAAAATAAAGATCCTGGGCCACTAAATTTTATTGCCTCTATTGTAGCAAGTACTGGTGCACTGCCACAGGGTTCTAGTACTATTATTTTCTTATTTGTTTTAAACAGTAATGACTTTATTTGGGTTTTCTCTCTATGAATTCTGTATTTGGCAAAATCAGTGTTATTATTGTAGATAAATGCTGTTTCACTCATGTTGTGCTGCTAAAGGCAGTGAAGAGAACTGAATAATACCATTACAAGATGACCACTGGGGAATAATAGGATTGCATATATCCTGTAACAAATAACTGTATTTGAATATGATTCCAGGTTCCAGGACTTGGGAACTATATTCCTTTCATTCATAAGTGACAGGGAGAATAATAGCTGAAGCCTGAGCTTTACAAAATAACATAACTAATTATCTAACATTATTTTCATGTCTGCTCTCTTACTTAAATGGTTAAAATGCAAATATCTTGTGTATTTAGGAACTTGTCAACATTTGATTTTGTTATCCTCCCTTTCCTTTTGAGTTATATATACTATTTAAAAATAATAATAATTTTTAGAAAAGGAAGTATTAATGGGCCAGTAAACTCCATGAGTTTTCTGCATATACATATTTATTAATTGTCTAGACTGATTTATTAAACAGTGCAGTGTGAATCAAGCACTGACACAAGGTTGCAGCTGATAAAACATAAACAATTTAGTTCCATCTTTCCCTTCAAATTGTCTGCAACATGTTTTGTGAAACATGCCTAGAAAGGGAAAAAAATATAAACTGTAGTTATGTTAAAGTTCATATTTGTGATTCAGCATATTAGTCTCTAGAATATCTCTTACTGACTAAGTCTTAATATCTATGGTTGAGGAAACAGCTTCTGCATGTTGCATCTATCATGTATGTATATATTTTATAATTTTATGTCAGTTTCCACATTCTGCCTCTCTTGCATGACTTCAACAGAAAGTCTGCCTTTCTGTTTTTTATACTGTAACTAGCATTGGAAATGAATTGCTATTTTTAACTCTTCAGCATTAGTTCACATTTATTCTGATATACCAAGCTAATTAAAATATATGAAAACATTTTAATGAGAATAGATGGGGAAGTTTCTTAGCTACCCAAATAAAGATGTTCTGAAACAAGTCCAAAACAGAATCCTGCTTTTTATCAAATCCATACTTTGGAAAGAAAATGAAAATTCTTGACACTGTGTCTTGTCATGGATAGGAATAACTTGATGGGAATGAATTAGAGAATTACAGTGCTATTGAACAATTGCCTATATAGTCCAGAGAAAAATGCAACCTCCTCTTTTTACCTTCATTAAGCAGTAAGTGGTCAGGGTCTGAAATGGAGGAATGGGATAGTTTCCCTGAAGCTTTAACAGTGTGATATATGCCCCACTTGTCTAAATGTACTATCATGGAGGGCAGCATGGAGACACCAATTGTAGAGACAGAGCGGGCAATGAGAAGAAAAAGTGTCCCTAGAGACATAATTACCTCTAGTACTGTACTGAAATCTCTCTCCTCTGGCAGAACAAATAAAAATATGTTTTCACGAGGAAAAAAAAAGTCTGTATTGTGTTATGCCCCTTAAGTGATTATTTGGATTAGGGAAGAAGTTATTTTAGCATGTACATATTTTGTTACCTTGACTGCAGGTAATCTCTTTAAAAGCCATCACTTGGAAAGTATTGTGATCCTGTAGGAAATATTCGAGGATGGCTGGGTTCCTCTGAATGATGGAATGCCAGCTGTCTTAGAGAAAATCATCACTCCCTTTCACTCTGTCTTCTCAGAATTGCAAAATGTTTCTGTAAAAGGACTTAATAGGAAAGCTGTTCAGGTGCTTTTAGTTCTTTTAGTTGAAATTGCTGAGGATGACTGTCACGGGTTACTTAGATTTACCTATGCCCGTGACAGGGGAAGCCACCCCGTGGGCCCCCCCCCCCGGGGCCCGGAAAGGAGGGGAAAAAAAGGAGTGGGATAAAACAGCGACAATCTAAGGAGGAAAAACTTATTTTACTAAATATGATACCGAAATACAAGATAACACAATATAATATAATTGAGGCTAACAAATCGAATGAAACAGAGAGAGAGAGTCCCCGAAAACCGAGAGGCCTACTGTGAACTCTAGGCGACACGGCTGGAACGCTTCCCACTCTCCGAGAAGTTCGAGAGAAGAAGGAGGGCACTCCAGCCTGGAAACGAGATTATATAGAGTCCTGGTCCCGTGACTTATCATTAACCCTGTTGTTCTCTGGGATATGTAGTCTTCTTCTGTGGACTGCACATTCAATAGAAGTATCCATACTTTACATGATGTTATGATGTGGAATACTGATAGCAAAATTACAAAATTACAAAACCATGACAATGACTCAAGAAATACAAGATCTGACCTTGAACAAATCTTCAGGACTAAGCTTTGTAATCAAGTTACTAAACTAAATGGTGTGGTAATATTCCACATTCTGTGTATTAACCAATGCTAGATTCAGGGAGATTCCACACGAAAGAGTGCTAGTTTAAGATTTTAAATTGTCCTACCTTATAAGCATGTGCAGGAACAGTGGAAAGTTACCCGTCTTGGCTGAAGTACAACATGACGATAAATGCTACAGTGGAACAAATGTCTGTAGCCAGCAATTATTATCATGCGTAATTACTTTTTTCTTGTTTCATATTCTTTCCTGTAAATATCATCTTAAAGGATGTCTAGATATATGAGGCAGATGCCCTCATATATCAAATAATTTTCATTATTTGCTTCTCAGGTAATAAAATTGCCAGGATATTCCTGTTCGACACTCTGATGAAACTCTGAAATGCTGACAGCAATGCAAGGCAGTCTAACTCATTATTCATATAGGATGTGATCAACAGGCCAGGCTCAGCAGATTTTGAGATTCTGCTTGTTGTTTTTTGCCCTTTTTATCACTGCTGTGCTTTGTGTTGGTGGTCTTCATTTGCTTTTCACAGATATTTCACATAATGTTTCCCTACTTTCACTGATCTTATCCCACCTTTAGGGATTCCTAACCATGTCTGTCTCTGAATAAGTTGCACTTTCTGTATATTTCCTATTAATTGCCTTCTCTCTGCTTCACTTATAGACCTTTCCTGGATCCCACACATAATCTATTTATGTAGTTATCATTTTTCTTACTGACTTACTCACCAAATGTGTCACTTTTTTGCCCGCATTATTGTAAGTTGAATTCTTCGTAAAATTTTCTTGCTTCTTCTTCTGGTTTTCTATCCCTTCAACATTTAAGTTCACATCACAGTTTTATAAAAATCTACATAATTTATTTTACCATTGTTGTGATAACTATTTCTACTTATTAATAGAGCTTTTTGTCTAAATGTGCCCCTGTCAGAAAGAGCTCATTTGCTTTCTTTGTTCGTTTTTTTTTTTTTGTTTGTTTTGTTTTGTTTTGTTTTTTAATTATTATTTTCTCATGAAGGAGCAACTTTGGGAGAAAGTAAGCTAGCATGTGTTGAAAGCTGGAATTTACAAAGCTTTTAGAACCTTGAGGGAGCTTTGTATTCATTTCCCCTGAGCTATACTGGTTTGCAAGTCTTTGTTTGGTATGTGCTGTGTATAACGTCCTTGCACACAAAGAACAAACAGAATTTCTGTCAAAATGGCTTAGCTCTAGTTGAGATAACAACAAACAAGGGGAGAATAAAAGTGAGATACCCACAAGGGAGACAGTGTTTGTGTATCTTCTCTGATAATCTGGTTAAATTGAAGACAAAATTGCTAGTTTATACCACTCCTTAAAAAATCAAAGCTGTAGCAACACAAGAAATAAGTGCCTCAGTTCAGTTAAATACTGCGTCCTGTTTGGCTCTTTCCAGAACAAAACCCATAGCTTCAAGGCTTTAAGGAAAGGCCGTTCTTAATTTATTTCTATTCCTTTGACAGTAGCATGTCTGGTTCCACGCATGGCAACTGACACATTCTTTGCATACAGGAAGTATGCTAACTTCTTATCTGTGTCTTGAACAGTCGCACTGAATAGCTTTGCTTTTTAAAGGAAATTGTCTTTCACACACTGAGAATGGGCTATGCAACACTAATTAGACCCTGTTTGATGTTGCTGGCTTTTACTGCTCTGATTCCTGAGCAGTACCTAATCACAGTCTATTCTCATTCAAAAATTGAAGTATTTTTACATAAAAAACTATAAATGCCAAAAATGGGTACTAGTTATTTATGATATATTAGTTATTAAGAGCTATAATTATCAATGCAATTAGTTAATAATAATAAAAGTTATTTATTACATCTGTACAGTATCTATTTGAGGATATTTACCTTTTTTTAGTTATTTTTTCTGCAGTTTTACATACTGCTGAGTAATGAATTTGCATATCAGCCCTGATTTCTACAATGCTATTTGAGGATAAAAAGAAGTCACTCAAAAACACTAGAAAATAGATTTAGGTAAATTGTAACTAAAACCTTTATAGATAGTGTTATTTATTCTCTGTTTTAAGGAAAAGACCCAGAAAACTTTGTTCCTGAGCATCTCAGGAATATTATACTGTTTATTAAACTTAAATATTTCAACCATAACATGAGAATATGAACTTCAGTTTGAGAAACAATACCATATGTAAGTAAATGGTGGTCCATTCAACAAATCCTCCCTTTTTGAGAGCATTCTGTGGGTTTACTGTGTTGATTTTACTACATTAATTTTGTTCTAAAAAACAGAATTACTGTAGCGAGTAGAGGCAATGGGAAACCATTGTGTGGATTTCAGAAATGTTAAGAAAATCTAGCAAAAACAGGGGGAAATTTTCTTTTGGTTGAATGTAAGTCCTTTCATTGGGTAAAAAACAAGAACTTTTATAGTGAATCTCTGAATCCAATTTGTCCTAAACCCCAACCTTAGCAGTTACTTTATTCCCATTCCTGCATCTTGAGCCAGATCTGCTATCAATGACAGCTATGAAAAGCTGAAGCAGTATTTTAAGAACTAAAAATGTTAAGTTAATCTTCAGACATTGTTTACCTGCTTGTTTCATTATCTATCCATTTATATCATTCTGTAATAAAACAGGAGAACGTACGTTTTTTTCTTTTTTGTTCAAAGCGCTTCATACATTTTAATTTGTTGAATCCTTAAATATCCTAAAGAGTTGTTTAATGATATCCTTGTTTTAAAGATGGGATACACAGAAATAGAGAAGCCAACATCGGCATTTTTCAAGCATCTACAGGCTGATAAGCTTCATAAAAAATTAAGGTATACAAAATTGGTGATTTTTTCTGACAGTGAAGGTCATACAATGCTTGTACAACTGCAGGGCAAGCCCATGGCATTAGCAGAAAAATAAGAGGTCCACACCTTCATTCTGTCATTTCTTATAAGTTATCTTATAAGAAATTTTCCAAGATATCTTGGAAAATATCAAAGTTATAAATATGTTACTAAACTGAAATAAAATTATTACAAAGAGCTTTTATGTATAAGGGACTAAAAAAATGAGGAAAACATTTTTGGGGAAATATAAAAAGAAGTAATTATGACAAGTTTTTGTCTCTGTTTCAGGAAGGGTCATTCTTCATTTCAAAAGGTTTGTAGGAAACAGAGATTCTTGAAGTTTTTGAGGGCAGTTTGCAAGCAACAGTAATTTGATTGAATTTAAAATATTGTTCTCACTAACCAGAAAGTGTAGGGACAAGAATAACCATATGCAGTTTGAACAAATATAAATTAATTTACCCACAGTTTGTTCAGGTTTACCTTAACACATTAGCAAGGTAAAACCTGCAACTGTCATTTGAAATGTGCAGCTCTGTGACTTCTATAAGAGTCTGTGGATAAAATAATGGTTTTGCTCTACTGACTGTGTTTTGCTGTAAATAGAACAAGTGCAGAAGTATATTTCAGCTCATCTGGTTTTCTCTTGTCTGCTTGACCATGAAAATAAAGCTGCCTTCTATTTTCATCATGATCTCCTTTCCCTGTTCTCATGTTCATCATTCTTTTTCTAATTCCAGAAGTTCTTCTAAAGCACTTTGTGTTTGTGTCTCATGTGTTTCAGACATTCTTCGAAGGACTGAAACAAAACATGAAGCATACCTTTCCTGGTGTCCTAACTGGGGTCTAATCACAGTAAATAACTGAGGAGCAGAAAGGGAAAACTTCACTGTAGCATAGGGATTCACCTCTTTGGGCAGCTGATTGCAAATAACAAGTTCAGATAAATAAATAGTTTTATTCTGTTTCTTCTGTTTTTCCTTTAATAGAGCTCAGGCTTACCAGGTACTGATGTAGCTTCACTTCTGGTGCCTTTCAGTCATGTTAAATGTAAAAGCAAGTTAGGTTTTATCATCACTTTAGCATAATTTCCTCCACCTCCAGTCTGGAGCCTCTGCTTATATGCTGTATGCTGTTAGTAGGAAAACCTAAAATCAAGAGGTTGGGAGGCTGCTGTCCGGAATTTTCTGCCACTGACATGACACATCTGCTGAGATAACCTTCTCCAGCTGCCAGGCCCCGTGGTGCAGTCCTGGGCAGCTGCTTTTGCCTCAGTAGCACACTGACCATAAAAGCTGTGGTCAAATTGACACTGGGAACGATTATGTTTTGCTTGGCCAAAATAAACAGCTTAATTCCTGAATCTTAATCATGCTCCATTGCCTTACCTCCTTGTTTTTATCCCTGTAGGATTTTTCATCCTCTGAAACCAATAGAGAGTCTGTATTCTGCTTCAGTTTCTGAAACCCTGTCATTTATTTTTTTTTTTTCCAGACTTTCCATTTCATGCTGTTTGAGTTTTATTAAGATCTCTTTACACAAAAGCAGAGTACCCAGCTATATGATGCCCTGAGGGATCTAAAAGACTGTTGCCATAATGTCTCAAAACTCTTGAGACATTTTATTTCTACCATAAGCATTTTAGAGAATTGTGTGTAAGGATACAAAGTATCTTAACTGGTTGTAACAGGGATCTCAATCTACACTGGATTTGTTTTGTTTTGTTTTCCTTTTGTCTATTAATTAGCCAATCACAGCAATGCTGGTCAAATAATTCCTCTCTGCAAACAGAATTGTATTTTCCTTACCTCTCTGGATGGCAGGAGACTGTTACTATTTCAGAGCTTTGGATGTTTGTCATATCATGAATCACCTATTCCTAAGGCTATGGCTTTCTTTTTAGCATCTCAATTGATCATTACTAAGTATGTTCACCAGGTATTTTCCAGAAGCACTTCTATTTTATCTGTTTCTGTGCCCAATACTTTATGTTATGCCCAGCACACTCTCTCACAGCCACGCAATCTTTATAGCAGTCACAAAAGCATGCCTCCTCCAGTGTACAGGCAAAGATGAATTATGTTAATAAGATGTTAATAAGGTTTTATTTTGACTGGTCAGTTCTGAAATCAGAATGAACTTCTCAGATCTGAATTGTTTAGAAATTTTAAGAATTAAAGAGATGTGTTTTAAAATAAAAATAGCTTTGTTTTCATCTTTTAAAGAGAGAACTGACAAAAAGAATTCTGTTTCAGAAAGCTGTTTTCTAATTGTGTTTCTACATGTAAAATAGCAGTAGAAGTATTTAATGATTATTTAATTCAAATAATATATATATGTATATATGTGTAATATGTATATGTAATATATATGTGTATATATAAAAATAATATTATATATATATATGCTAGTTTGATTGGACAGTATTTTGAAAATCTAATCTCTGAAGAATGATCTAGATTCTGGGGTGCAAACTTTAACGATATTGCTACTTACAGTATTTTAATATTCAGCTTATCAGTACACATTTTTGTAAAATGCTTGCTAGTTCTCTATGCTCTGAGATTTCTTGGGACATACTGAAGTTGCTGGGATATTAGAAAAGTTAGATATCATGAAAAATAATTAAGCAAACAAAAAGAAATTTAAAAACCTGTTTTTTTAGGGCAAATGGAAACATTTCTACTGTTGAAGGATGCTATGCATCAGTGACTCAAATGAACAATTTTCTGTCAGAAGTAATTCGGAAATCTTTACAGAAAGAGTTTTATTTTGTTCCATTTCTAAAATTACAAGAATTAGATAAAAGGTGCAAAAATCAGCCACAGATAATGTAATGGAACTGCTAATATAAGTATGTCAAATTGCACCACTGTTTAACACAGCACAAGTCTGCAAAGTAACTCAATAATCATTGATGTCTATTCACTTTTTCTGTTTCCCAAACTCCTGTTACTGCATTTACCATATATAACATTTCTGTTCCTCTTAACAACACCACAAGGATAACACAGATAAGGATAACAGCAGTTGCTCTCTCAAAAGAAGACAGTTGATTGATTTAATTATTTATTTTGTTATTTAATCTTCTTATGCAACAGAATTACTGTTCCTATTGTCAAATAGACCAAATGTCTCTTGTTATTATCTTAGCTTTAAATGCCGCCTCACAAAAACATACTCAGGCAACCGTATTTTAACCCTTGTAATGCTGGCTTTCCATGCAGCTTCATCGTAGAGATCATCCAAAAGAACAGTGTTATGTTAAAAAGTCAGCTTTTCAATGTCATGATGAGGTTTGTGCTTCTTGCATCAATTGGTTAAAAGAATAAAATTCAGGTCCTACTTACCCTGCAGACATTTGAAACAATGCCATAAACATCTGACTGTATTACCTGAAGTTTTATTCTGTGATAAAACTTCTTTTATACTGTTCAGAGAATGATTAAAACTGAATTTAGAGGTTATGTTCATAGAGTTCTGCATATGTATCTTGTTATATGTCTCTCTTCAGTGGTAAAAATAACTGCAGATATTTAGAATCCCAGAGATTAACTATAAAAGTTGGCATTTTCTATCACAAGGTGTGCACTTCTTATAATAGATAGAAATTAAACAGTACTCATCTTTTCCTTCTGTTCTTATTACAGGATGTGTGACACAGGAGAAGGGCTGTTCACCTTTCAGACACGAGAAGGAGAAATGATATATCAAAAAGTTCATTCTGCAACGCTGGCAATAGCAGAGCAACATGAAAGATTAATGATGGAGATGGAGCAGAAGGCACGGGTAAGATCCTTTCACCGAAATATTTAAACTTATAAAATTGGTAATGAACAAAAGAAGTCATTAGTAATGGCAGTCCATGTATTCAGCCATAATAAAGATAATAGCTGCATGGCTAAGAGAAAACATTCTTCATGTATTTTATGGGCATGGATTTTCAGCATATTCAATGCAGTGATCTTTCTCTAGTGTCTTTCTGGAAGGGTAGAGTCTACTAGGTCCATGGTTACCTTCTTGAAAGGTAACTCAGAGTTCAGACCTTTTGCTGAAAAAATGTCCAGTGTGAACACACCAAGATGACAGCAGGCACAGTCCTTTTTTCATAATACAGGAAAGATGTTAGTTACCCTTAAACTATATTAAGTACCAAAGCAAAGTGTGGTCATAAAAAGTTTTGTTTGTTTGTTTGGTTTGGTTTGGTTTGTTTTACAGTCAGAATTTTTAGTTTTTTAAAGGTTAATTTTATGTACTTTCTGAAAATTTTGGAGATTTTTAAGACAAAAAAGAATAACTTAAAGATGATCTTCACTGATCATTCTGGAAGGCTAACTTTGAACTGTGATTTGAGGCTACTTTCACATCAACCAAAGAGGAAACATGTGGGGAGTCCAGCGAACCTTATCTGCATGCTTTTCATAGAATGATATGATTGTTTGAGTTAGAAAAGACCTTAAAGATCATCTACTTCCAACGTTCCTGCCTAGGGCAGGGGTATTTTTCACCTTTCCTCTGAGAATACCACAATTCTCCGCATATCTTTGCTCCTAGAAAGAGATGTGGGGATAATTGTTCCCTCACTCTTCCTTCCTTCCCATGCCCATCACGTATGTTCAAATAGCAAAGGGCCATTCAAGACTCCAGGGTCCAACTCCCAGTCCTCATAACTGCCCAGAGCTGTCTATTTTTCTTTATTTACAGTACAATGAAAAACCTGTATTTCTAAAAAAAGAAAAAAGAAAAAATAAAAAAAAATCTGCATGTCTTAAGTCAGATGGAAAGCTATAAAAAATACTTTTTTTCTGTGGTTTTTGAAAAAAGATGGACTATTTTTTTCATTAACACTAGATAATTTAGGAGCGTGTGAAGAAAACTTGAGATGCACAAATTTTGGATAAAAAAATAGAATAAAATAGGAAGAGAAGAATTCACAGTCAAGATACAATGTTAGAGACATGTGAACAATTGCTGAAAGCACAGCCCAAGGTAGATGATGACAGAGTAAATGGAAAAGTGTCTTGAATACTAGAAATGCTGGGAAAATAAAGTGCATTCTGCTGGGCAGAAAGTGGTTGGTTAATAGTCCAAAATGAGAAAGAAGCAGCTTTATAAATATATCTGCTTATTTTCTTGCTACCCTAATAAGTGCTTAGACCTGAATCTGGGATTATATGGGATTTTCTTTCCATGGAATCACCACTTTCAGATCTTCCACCTATTGATTAACAACTCTGCTTCTTAGCAAAGCTGTTTCCATTCTGCCATCAGATGACTTCTCTGAAACCTCATTTATGAAGATTGTGGCCATATGGTACAGAATATAAAACTCTGAGAACAGACTGAGAAATATAAATGACTCACCGTCATCCACGCAGCATCTAATATACTTCATTCCTGATAAATCTTCACTGTGATCTGCATAGGGAAATCGATAGAGCTTTGTGCCTTGCTGTAGGTTGTGTAGAAGCTGTAGGCTGTGAAAAAAATGTCTCAAAAATCTGTTGGTTATTATATATCAACTAGTAAGTTAATGTTGCTTTGGTTTTGGAAGCTCTGTTGCTCCTGTTGGACAGTGCTGAACCTCCAATGGGTTTTCTGTGTTACCTGCAGTATTTGAGCTGTATTCATATGTGAAACAAAATCTGAAGATATTAAATAGACTCAGTATATGTTATTTTCCTTTTATCAAGTAAAAGTGCCATTTTCACCGTATGTCATATAAATGTTTGTTTCCCTTAAAATCTGTAATCTAAGCACAAACAAGAGTATGTTTTATAGTCAGGGATCTACAGGTCCTTCTTGATCTTGATCTTTGATCCTTTGTCTTTAAAGCACTGTACTATTAGGTGGGCTTTTTTATTGTTGGCTGTTTTACTATTTCTTGACTGTTTCAGTTATGAACAGCTCATGTATAATATTATAGAATCATATTATTTTCTTCTTTTTTTTTAGTAAAAATGACAATGAAAGAAACTATGAAAGAAACTTTAAAAAATAAAGACTTAAATAAACTTTAAAAAAAAAAAAAAATCAAAAAAAGGAAAAATAGCAACAGTTTCATTATTGCTTCTTCCTTCCAGTATTTGGAAGCTATATATTAGAAAGGACTTTTGAATGTCTATGTGTTCTGCCCTAAATCTTAAAACATTTCAAGTAACTAGTATTCTAAAGACTTGTCCTCATTTATGTTTTAAAAAAAGTTGTAATATCTTATAATCCAGTATTATAAAAAGTGAATGCAGTTAGTAAAAGAAATCAAAGTGCTTTCTTCACCAGAACACTTATGAAATGTGTAGTCAAGGTTAGTTCACAAAATGAATAAACAGAACTGATTGAAGAAAATAAAAAGGAATAAAACAATAACATAAAAACAAACTGTTTAAGTAGCTGTTCATATATATCTTTTTCTCTTCTACTCATGTCCTTTTCAAATTATAACACTGAAGAAGGACCCGAAACATGAGATCAGTTGTTTTCAAGTTGACTATTGGCTTTACTGTAATCAAGAGAGACTGTATTTTACTCAAATTCTAAATCAAGCCCAGCTGGACTGTGACCTAGTTGTGACTTAGGTGCTCTTGATTGATTTTAAAATACTAAATCATAGTGCCGATAATGATTTATGTTCACTTTGTTTTGCACAGTAGCAAGTTAGGGCCAATGCTAATACTTTTTTCAGATCAAGTTTCATCTGTATATTACTTTCTTTAGTCTTCTCTTTTTTAATAGATGAGTATAAGACAGCAGATATTTTTGCGTGGCTTTTTTGGAGGAGAGGACAGAGTGATACTGAAATGTGTTGGTAGTTCTCTACTTTATTAACGCAAAAATTCAATTTAAAACAATAGTGATTGGCTTTATACTTAAGAGTTTTTGTGTTGCTGTACTGCCTAAAGAAAACTATCAGCAACTTTGGTTTTATTGTCAGAATAGTCTGTACCCTCACATATGTATTTTCTCACCACTACCACCGTATTTTTAATATATGTTTTTTTTTTTAATATACCAATTATAAATATACTTGGTTTTGTAGTTCTGGATTTTTTTCCATAAAAGTCTCACCCCAGTTGCAGTCAGATATTGATCACAGAAGATACATATATCAGTTTCAACTAGATTCCTCTCCTGTCACCAGGTTGGGCTACTAGCTCCACTTCCCTTCTATTAGTACTCATCTGACTGAATGAGTCAGTTCAGATAGCTAATTTGACCAACCAACTTAAAATAAATAAATAAAAATCTAGCTCAAAGCAAGAGGGTTCTTTGGAGTTACTGAGCTGAACTGTTTTACAAAAGCACTACTGAGCCATTAGATCTTCTCAGTTGTGCCTTTAAGGAGAGAAGGAGAATGAATGATTCACCCTTTGTAAATGCTGAGCATCCTCCCTCTTGCAGTCAGTAAGTGATACTGGTTTTAGTGGCCTTTTCAAGGAATCCCTTTTTAAAATAACTTTCATGCACCAGCATATGAACACTGTTGTGCACAGTATCACTTATCTAACCTCTGCAGCACGATGACAATTCGCTTACAATTGGCAGTGTAGGAAATTAAGGCCTCATTTTACTTCTCAATGGAATCTTTATTCTTCTGACGCACAACCTTCACTGAAAACACTTCTGCTAAGTGTACAGAATGGAAGGTTAAGAACTGTAGATTACTCATATTCATTTTTCTTATAACTATATATACAACAGATGCATGCTTGGGAATTAGAGCTGTATCTTTGTAACCTTGTAAATTACATTTTTCCAAGGCTGCCAAAGGAAACCTGTTGTGTAACCTAAAAAATATATATATTAAAATAAAAGGTAAAACAAAAAGTATAACAAATATTATAAACAACATAATGCTGTAGTTGACATCAACCATTTGCTTTCAACCAAGTATCAAACATTGGAATATAAATTCTTAAAGAAATTATAATGGTTACAATTTTCATAACTTGTAATCATAGAAAACATCCTGTGATGCTTGTTTTCCTTTATACATCACATCTGCAAATAAATGTAATTTTAGACAGTGATACTTTTAACATTTACCAGAAGATAAACAAATTAATAAAACACATCTGTATGTTTCTTTGCCACACTCATTATTTTAAAGCCTTGTGTCTAATATGCAACTTAATATAATTGAATGAGTCATAGTCATAGAGTTCTGTAACTTCAGTAAAATAGTAGCAGTGAACTTACTTTCTATGTTTTTAAAGTTATTAATAAGGGAATAACAAATGCAACACTGAAAACAAATATCAGGCAAAGAGAAATTGGAGAAGAAGGTTGCTAAGAAATATAGCTGCAAATTATTTAATCTTTCTGATCCTTAGAAAAAGGATGAGGAGGGGTTTATAAGACCGGTCTGGACATAAATCTAAATTACAAGGTTGTCATTCGTAACTTTAATGAGAAGGTAGGTAGAATGAAGAATATAATGTGGTAAATTGTCAGATAATTAGAAAAAAAAAAAAAAAGGAAAAAAAAAAAAGACCTTGAGAAAATAACAGTATTGCTTTCATAGTAAGCTTTTAATTAATCTTTATTCTGTAACCAGTTCTCTATTATGTATTTCTTTACATATTTTTAGCTGAAAAACTTTACAGAGTCAAACATCAACAACAATTACATGAAGATTCTAAATTTTTGCTTTCAAATGATCATTTACATTTGAGGTATTTTACCTTTGCCAGTGCATCTTAGAGGCTTTTTCATGTAATGTCATACTTATCACCTGTTATTTTCCAATTGTGAAAAACTGGAAATTCATGAACATACTCTTAGATGTTTCAGAACGGATGATTTTATGAAATACATATTTAAAACATATGTCTTATGTGCTCCATTTGAACACTGTAGTTCAATTAATATGATAAAGCTCTTTATTTATTTTATTTTATTTTGTTTTATTTTGTGATTCTGCATAAGTGCATTTGGCTCATGTTAGTACCCAGAGAAAACAGAGAAGAAAAATTCAGAGTTAACCCATAGAAGGTCCCTTTTTGCTTCGGATGTCTTCTTCTGTTTCCAAATTAGATATGAGCTCAAGTATTGAGGTTCTGGATAAGTATAATCATCCATGAACTCATATACTTGAAGGAAAATAAAGTATAGCTTCAGGCCACTTATTAAAATACTTAACTCAGTACAGATTGGTATTTCCAACCTGAAACTAGTTTATGATGTTTCCATGCAACATTTAGAAAATTTGTAACTAACTAGTATACAATAAACTGAGTGCTTTTAGTTTTTGAATTGTTTACTTGATTCACACATATGTTACGAATCTCTGTTTACTGGTTCCAGAGGTCTTTGAAAGTTGCAAGTTAAAGTTGAAACAACCATTTAGTGTTTTTGACAGAAAAGACTTCTAGCTTGCTCTTCTTTGCAGTAAAAACCAATAATAGAACACTGGGAGTGTTCTGCTGCAGGACCTGACAATCCACTCATGAACCATGGCCAGCAGGAAATATTGCCAAGATAGCAATAAAGCAGAAATGTTGTCTTTTTTTTTTCTTCTTCTTCCTCTTTTTTGTTTTGTTTTGTTTTGTTTTGTTTTTTGTTGTTTTTTTTGTTTTTGTGTTGTTTTTTTTTCCCTTAGTACAGAATCTGTGTACATTTTGGGTTGAGTTTTGTAACCTCTTCTTATAAGTATCCAATGGTAAATAAACAAATAAATAAATAAATTTAAAGGAGAGGATTCTTGGTTCACAAAGCACATAATATTTTTTTTTTTTTCTTATTTTTATGTGAGAATTTTTAAAAGTACAGTCATACTACTTGTTAGTCTTTAGACTAAGAATCATAGAATCATAGAATGGTCAGGATTGAAAAGGACCACAATGATCACTGAGTTTCAACTCTGATGCTATGTCCAGGATCACCAACCACCAGACCAGGCTGCCAAGAGCCACATCCAGCCTGGCCTTGAATGCCACCAGGGATGGGGCATCCACAACCTCCTTGGGTAACCTGTTCCAGTGCGTCACCACCCTCTGTGTGAAAAACTTCCTCCTGAGATCTATCCTAAACCTCCCCAGTCTCAGTTTAAGATCATTCCCCCTTGTCCTATCACTATTCTCATTAACAGCCATGCCCCTCCTGTATATACGCTCCCTTCAAGCACTGGAAGTCCACAGTGTGGCCTCCTCAGGGTCTTCTCCAAGCTAACAATCCCAGTTCCCTCAACCTTTCCTCATGGAATAGGTGCTCCGGCCCTCTGATCATCTTGGTAGCCCTCTGGACCTGCTATAAGAACTCCACATCCTTCCTGTTCTGGGGCCTCACAAGAACTGAGTAGAGGAGGACAATCACAGAATCACAGAATCACAGAATCACAGAATTACCCGGGTTGGAAGGGACCTCAAGGATCATGTAGTTCCAACCCCCCTGCCTAGCAGGGCCACCAAACATACACATTTACTAGATCAGGTTGCCCAGGGCTCCGTCCAACCTGGTCTTGAACACCTCCAAGGATGGGGCATCCACAACCTCACTGGGCAGCCTGTTCCAGGACCTAACCACCCTTCTAGTAAAGAACTTTCCCCTAACATCCAACCTAAATCTTCCCTCCTTCAACTTAAAACCATTTCCCCTAGTCCTGCTATTATCAGCCCTTTCGAAGAGTTTACTCCCCTCCTGGGAGTAAGTTCCCTTCAGGTACTGAAAGGCTGCAATGAGGTCACCCCGCAACCTTATCTTCTCCAGGCTGAACAAACCCAACTCCCTCAGCCTGTCCTCATAGGGGAGGTGCTCCAGCCCCCTGATCATCTTCGTGGCCCTCCTCTGGACCCTTTCCAAAATCTCCATATCTTTTTTGTACTGAGGGCTCCACCCCTTTTTTAATGCAGCCCAGAACAGAGTAGGCCTTCTGGGCTGCAAGTGCACACTGCTGGCTCATGTCCTGCTTCTCATCCACTAACTATGTGTATATAGATGAAGTAAGTCCTAGAACTCATACTCAGTAAATCCTAGAAACTTATCCTCATTGCAGCCTTTCAATACCTAAAGGGAACCTACACCCAGGAGGGGAGTAAACTCTTCAAAAGGGCTGACAATAGCAGGACTAGGGGAAATGGATCCAAGTTGAAGGAGGGAAGATTTAGGTTGGATGTCAGGGGAAAGTTCTTTACTAGGAGAGTGGTTAGGCCCTGGAACAGGCTGCCCAGGGAGGTTGTGGATGCCCCGTCCTTGGAGGTGTTCAAGGCCAGGTTGGATGGGGCCCTGGGCAACTTGATCTAGTAAATGTGTATGTTTGGTGGCCCTGCTAGGCAGTGGAGTTGGAACTACATGATCCTTGAGGTCCCTTACAACCTGGGTGATTCTGTGATTCTGTGATTCTGTGAACTGTGAACCATGTCTATTTCTGACATTCACCACTTCAAAAGAAAGTATGGATTCAGGAATAGACAGTCTGGAGTTGTTTTTTGGGTTGCTTTTTTAATCTTATTTGACCAAAAATATTTTCTCAAAAGTCAATTTATTTCATTGTCATTTTTTTAAGGCTATTATTCACATCCAATAATAGGCATTCATACTGTGTCAACATTCAAGAACTATGCAGTAGGTGCCATTGACTTCTTAGAAGAAAATACTTCTCGCTGCCGCTGAAGTTGAAATTCCATGGCCACTACTATCCAATATCTGTGTTTTTTAACACAAGTCCATGCTTTTTGCTCCTCCACTTGGCCCTGCATGGTGAAGGATAAGGTGGAGGAAGCTGCATGCGGTAGTTGATGTGGAATGTTTACTGCATGCTTGAATGAAACCTGAGGATAGGGAAGGTCTTTACTATGGTAACAAAGTGTTGGAGCTTCTGGTACAAAGTGACAGAGCAGGTGGTAGAATTGAACTGTTTGTCATCAGAAACACTGCAAACCACATGAAGGTTTGTGAAGTGTTTAGATAAGAGCTGTGGGTAGGTGTGAGAGCAGAGTTTGCAAGTCCTTGTATAAGTGTGTATCAGATATTTTGGTGGTTGGTGATGTAATTTAAATGTTGTTTTGCCTTTTAAAAGCTATTCACTAGAGCTTGTACTTGAAGTGGCAGTAGTCACTCAGAACATGACGGGATGAATTCAGTTCCTTCCTTTGCCTGCCAGAATTTTGAACTCTTTTCCTTAGCTATTGATCTGATAAGGTTGAATGTGAAAAAATGTTATGGGGTCTAAAACCCAGGTTAGGATATATATCCTAACCTAAAAATTATTCTCATTCTTCTTAAAAATTTCTGAAAGATGTTGTACAATGCCATAGTACTCATTTGGCTTTCTGTCTTACTGTGCTACCTAAGACTGGTTGAAATCTGCCTTCTCCCTGATACGATGCAGGAGCTAAATGAAAACCTATTTGTAATAAAAGTTTCACATAACTGAGGCAGTAGAATTTCTTGTCTGCTGATTCCCTACTACATCGTGCAAATCTGTTCTAAACCTGCATGCGTGAGTCCTTGAACACTGTTTTCCTCTGTTCTGAGTGCCTTCTTTGTATGTCTGAATGCAAATCTGCCATACTCTAGACATTTTGATTTAAGTAATGAGTCTACATTTGTTTAAATGCAGTGAGGAGAAGTTACATTTTAATACAAGTGAGTTTGAAGGTTGGTAACATAAGCAAATTTGAAGTTAGGATGAGTTTATATCTTGCTAAATATTGCATGTTTACACAATTGTCAAAAGAGTTAACACTGTCAAATTGAAATTCATATTTGTTTCTAGGAAGTGCAAGAAAGTGAAAAGCCAGAGAACTTTACATGAACAAAATAGATGATTTGATTAGCAGTCTTATTTGCTAATAGCCATGGGTGATATGAACAGTAAATTGGAAATGATGCTGTAATTATATGATAGTTGTTGCATGCCTGACTGAACCCTTTGTGGCTATTCCCAACACTCCCCTTAATAAACCTGGAAAAACATTTAGCACGGAAGGGAAGTTTTGTTCAGCCCTGTACACATTTTAAACAGCTTGCTTGTATAACTGTGCTGATAGGTTTACATCATTAAACTCAACAGAGGAGCAGGTTGTGTTGACCTAAGTATTACTAGAAAAGTAATTCTCAGGACAGTTCTCCAGTGGGCTCAATTTGTTATTAATCTCTTATCTGTTATTCTGAGAAAACCATTTATTGTAAAATAAACTAACATAGCCTATAGAGATCCTATTATTATAAGCCTCAATAACAGCTGATGAAGCCACCCTATGCTCTCTGGAGACAGGTATTATTATAATAATTATACTAATAAGTAAAATGAGGTGCAGAAAGATTAAGGCCAAATTCAACTAAGTATTATTTGTCCAAGGTCACAGAGTAATCAGCTGTACACTGGGAGCAGCACAACAACAAAATAAATCCTCAATCATGGTCAATTACTTATTCACAGAAAACAGAAGAATTAACTTCTGAAAAACACATTTTTCACACAGTTTTCATCAGTGTTAGGAAATATATTACCATTCTGTGTCTTCTGTCAAGCAAGGCTTTCCACTGTTTCAGCAACTCTGTTCAGGAGTTCTTTATATCACACAAGGGAATAGTTAAGGCTTTGTCTCTGATTAATAAGAAACCTCTTTATCAATGATTTACAGATGGGCCCAGTGCTTTTCAGATAATGGAAGATTTATAAAATGTAATAATCTGAGAGTTGATCAGGAATTCTCATGCTAGTCCTAAAGTTACTCTGTAAATCCCTCCTGTGCTTTACGTGCTTTGGGCCATCAAGTACCTGTTGGCGTGACAAAAAATAGATGAAGTTCACCCTTTATTATCAATTTGCCCTTTTTCCACATTTCTGTTCTTTTTTTTCTGAAGATGACAGATTTTTGAACTTGATAATTACTTACAGTAATGACTCTGATTATGTTTAGATTGAAGACAACTGATATTTAATATCTAAAAATCATACTTGAATTATGGGTCCTTTTCCAAATACAGGTATATATTGATGTGTATTAATCAAAGCCTGTCCAGACAGGGATTGTTTATGTTCTCTTTTCTGTTCAGCCTTGGGTCATGGCTGTTATATGATTGATATCCAGCCAGGCTAACAGTTTATACTTATCAGCTGCTCTGCACTGCCCAGTAATCTGGTTCAGGGGAAATATAAAATCCAGCAGTACAGACAGATCAGATTCTTTACTGTTGATTTGGCATTATTTCACATAATACAGTAGCTATATGGAATAAAGATATGCAGCTACTACAGTAAGTGAAATAAGGCCAGGTTAACTCACTGGCATAGTGCATCTCGTTAGCTCCCAGATTTTCAAACCAGAAAAGTTGATATTGGAAAGGATGGCAGTTAGTCAGCTGATACAATGTTTTCTTCAAAACTGAAATAGCAAAACTAGATTAAGTTGCTCAAGGCCTTATCCAGTCAAGTTAACAATACCTCCAGAAATGCAGATTCTGGGCATCTGAATGGGAGCTGTCCCATCCAAGTTTTTGACTTCTCCCTCTAGTTTGATATAACCCTCAAATTTGTCAAGGTTGGAATCTGTCCCACTGTCCTTGTCAACAATGAAGATAGTAAAATGTTTTGGAATACTGACCCATCTAAAATTCAGAAGTAAGTTTTTCAAAAATATTTCAGTTCTGCAGCATTCAGCAGCAAGAGCTTAATGAGGATTTTTCATGCTATGGTGAAACGATGCACCAGTTTGTTACTTGTGTCTGTCTTAGAGTAAAAATCTGCTGGTCTCATTAGATTTTTTTTTTTGTCTGTTAATTCTGTAAAGGTAGGCAGGCAGGAATCATATGGATCCATCTGGCTGGTTGTTGAATGTGTAATTTTACAGTGTTTATGATTGTAAATCCATTGCCAAATCAGTATAGATTCTTGTTTTTAAAAACAAAGAATTCATGGTCCCTCTTATTTTTAATAATTTCCTTGTAGGGCAGTGTTAAAAGTTTCATTTTCAGTTGGCTAAGAGATCTGTCAAAATCTTTATGGTGGTTTTTTTAATGTTTCATATATATTGTACAGTGATCATCTTTAAATACCTGTTGTATTACATGGGAAAAAAAAAAAAAAAAAAAAAAAAAAAAAAGCTGATGGAGTTGCAGATTGCAGAACTTACCAACACACAGGCAATTAATTGTTCTGTTAAACGGCAACAATAAATTTCAGAAACTTATAATATATAGAATCATAGAATCCTTAGAGTTGGAAGGGACGTCTGAAGGCCATCCAGTCCTGCAATGCCCAGGGCCTGATCCAGCCTCACCGTGAAAGTCTCCATAGATGGGGCATCAGCCATGTCTCTGGGCAACATTCCATTGCCTCACCACCCTCACTGTAAAAGACTTTTTTCCTTATATCTACCCTCCTTGAGCTTGAAACAATTTCTCCTTGTTCCGTCACCACAGACCCTGCTGAAGAGTCTGTCCCCTTCTTTCATCTAGCCCCCTTTTAGATACTGAAAGGCCACTATCCAGTCACCTCACAGCCTTCTGATCAGCCCCACCTTACTTGCCAGTAAGATCTGGCATCTGGATTTGTCGAACCTCATGAGGTTCACCTGGGCCCACTGTTAAAGCCTGTCTAAGTCCCTCTGGATGGCATCCCATCCCTCTATTATGTTGACTGCGTATCACTGTCAGTGTCACTGATGAAGATATTAAAGAGTATTGGTCCAAGCGCCGACCCCTGGGAGACACCACCAATAATCAATTTCCATCCAAACACTGAACTATTGACCATCACTCTCTTGAATCAGTCCTGCATCCATTGAACAGTCCACTCATCAAATCCATATATTTCCAGTTTGGAGAGAAGGATGTTTTGGGGTACTATGTCAAAGGTCTTAACGAGGTCAAGATAGATGACATCAGTGGCTCTTCCTTTGTCTATTGATGCAGTTCCACCATCATAAATGGCCAGTAGTTTGGTCAAGCAGGATTTGCCGTTGGTGAAGCCATTTGGTTCTCTGGTGTCACCTCCCTGCCTTCTATGAGCCTTAGCATAGCTTCCAGTACATGGGAAGAACCTCTACCAAAGTGAGCAATTTATGCCAGGGGAAAGTGAAAAATGCAACTGAAGAGTAATTGTCTGAAAATGAAATTCAATGGAAAATATGCCAATTGTAGCATTGTTAAACTGATGCAAATATATTGAGAAATACAGCTATTTACACACACCACTCTGTTTAAAAATTGGTTTCCTAATTTGCAGCTATTTTTGTCACATCAGTAAGGAAGTAAAAATTTTGCTAGCTTGTTTTATATGCAAAAAATTTGGACTGTGATTTGGATAGTCTTGTCTCTCTTCCGAGGATACATTATATATATTTATCTAGAGGGGTATAAATTACTTTTGAATGATTGATGATTACAATTCTAAGATTTAGTAATATCAAGAATTATGACTATCATGATATGATCTTCATGTGTTACTGAATGCTGGAATCGTGTACTCATGAGCTTAATAAGAAATATTCATGGCAAAATATCTGTAATTGTTGTTTTAGTGAGTATTTAGAAAATTGTCTGTCATTTTATTAAAGTTTATTGGTACCATCAGTTTCTATATACTGGAATGAATGCACTAGCTAAAAGAAACTACTGGAAACCACTGATCAGTTTTGGACTATTAAAAAAAAAAAAAGTGTCTTAAGCAAGCTTTTGTGGCATTTGCTTTATTAGAAAGTTTGAAACTCAAATAACTCCATGTTTTGTTGCCAAAATATGCATATAGTCCTTATACATATACAGAATTCTAAATTTTCAGCCCCCAACTTATTATCTTAATGTTTACCCAAATGCGGACATGCTAAGTTCATTCTCAGTTCACATTCCTTGCAGCACACTTGGGAGATTTTTCTACATAGTTCTCCACAAAGGGACAGTTTTGATGCTATAACATTTACCATACCACTTCTAAAACTGACCAGAGCAACTTTTATGAAGTCAGAAAGGCTGTCCTTCCAGTACTCTCAAGTAAAACACTGAAGACTTCAGGTGTCTCAAATTCTTCTTTAAGATTTGTCATACCTTTTGGTAAGTAATATAATGAAAAAGAAAAAAAAAAAAAAGAAAAAAAAAAATCACATGCTTTGAAATCTTCTCTGAAGCATATCAGGTTGAGGTCAGACATGAGCAGCTTTCTCAGAGAGAGGGATAGCCAGCAGAGCAAGGACACCTAAAAAAAGAAAGAGGAAGGAGGACAAGACTATGTAAGCTGGCACTGATAGCAAACCTCACTATTACTAACTTTATTTTGACACATATCATGAAAGCAAACCTTCTAGAATGCCATAAATCCTAGGCTGATATCCAGAGAAAACATATTCCTACAGGCAGTCTGTTTGACATCTCCAACTGCTGCATTTAATTTCATTTTTCCCACCCCAATTTGTTAATCCCTATATATTTCAGAGGATACATCAAATACTCTCCCTTTTCTGTTTAAAAAAAAAAAAAAAAAAAAAAAACAACCAAAAAAAAAAAAAAACAACAAAAAAAACCCTACTCTTTAATTTTGGAGATATCAATCAAAGAATTGTGTAATGAAAGATGATGAGGCTACTGAAAGGCATTTTGTCCAACCTGCCTGCTCAAGCAAACTCACCTAGAGAGGCTGGTTGCCCAAGACCGAACCCAAATGGTTTCTGATATCTCCAAGGAAAGAAACTCCATAACCTCTCTGGGCAGCCTGTGCAGGTGTGTGGTCACTGCACAACAGTGTTTCTTCCTGTTCACATGGAACCTCCCGTGTTTTGGTTTGTTCCCATTTGCCTTGTTTCTTGACACTGGACACATCTGAAAAGAGTCTGGCTCTGTCCTTTTTGTACCCTACCTTCCAATATTTGTATACATTGATAGATCCATCCTGAGTCTCCAATTCTCCAGGATAAACAGTTCCAAGTATCTCAGTTCTTTTTCACAGAAGAGATGCTCAAGTCCTTTAGCCATGCTTTTGGCCCTTTGCTGGATTCTCAGGTAGTTCCACATCTCTCTTGTACTGAGAAACCCAGAACTGAATACTAGATATTTCATGTGCAGCCTCACCTGTGCTGGGGAGAAGGATCACCTCTCTTGACCTTCTGGCAACACTTTTCCCAGAAGTCCCTTAGACTGCTTTGCAGACAAGGGCATGTTTAACTTTCTGTCCACCAGGACCCACAGGATCTTGTATGCAAAGCTGCTTTCTAGCTGGGCAACCCCCAGTATATGCTGGTGCGCAAGGTGTTCCTCCTTACATTCAAGTTCTTGTTGAACTTAATGATGTTCCTGTCAGCCAATTTCAGCAGCCTGATAAGGTTCCTCTGGGTGGCAGCACAAATCTTTGGTATATCAGCCACTCCTTTTGGTTTT
The DNA here is from genome assembly GCF_054131305.1 of Coturnix japonica. NCBI lineage: Eukaryota > Metazoa > Chordata > Aves > Galliformes > Phasianidae > Coturnix > Coturnix japonica. The sequence goes on from NC_140664.1 coordinate 50,620,168, forward strand.
GTGTCATCAGCAAACCTGCTGAGTGTGCACTCTGCTCCTGAATCCAGATCGCTGCTGGACAGAACTGGACTCAGTACTGACTGGCCTCCAACGAGATTTCATGGTGCTAATCACCATTCTCCAGGCCCTCTTCAGTGAGTTTTCAGTCCAACTCATTGTCTGCATATTCACCCCATATTTCATCAGCATATCTACAAGGATTTTATTGAAGACAGTGTCAAAAGCCTTACTGAATCTACTGCTCTCGTCTACCAAGCCAGTCATTTCATCAGGAATGGTTATCTGTTTGGTGAAGCTTGTCTTTCTTGTGTTAAATTCATACTGACTACTCACAATCATATTCTTGTACTTTATGTGACTGAAAATGTTTTTCAAGTTTAGCTTCCCAGGGTCTGAGGTGAGGCTGAACAGCCTACACATCCTCTTTCTTGCCCTTCTAGAAAATATGAGAGCCATTGGCTTTCTTCTAGTCCTTTTGCAAGCTGGAATGCATCTGCTGTACTTGACTGTCCTACTACTAACTCATTTATTGAATAAAGACCAAAACTCTTCCTAGACCTTCTATCACTGACGTGTTTATATATATCACCGACTAGCACTTATAATGATGCACTTAATTTACTTGTTTCTGAAATGAGACAAAGCTGTAAATGAACATTTCCATGATTAACTGCTTGAGGTGAATGACCCCTGGAACATATCTTTGAAGGTTAAGCTAATAAAATACAGTTCAAGAAGATCTGTATCAATGCATTACATGCCACCTTCCTTCCATTAAGCATTCATGAGTCAATATGATGAATTGTTCTAGGACTATGATTCATTTCCGTTTTTGACTTAAAGGAAATACATATGGGGGTGGTGTGGTGTTATTTTGGATTTTGTTTTTAAGTAAGTGTTTTGTTTTGTTTTGTTTTGTTTTTTGATTGTTTGTTGTTGTTGGTGGTGTTGTTTTGGTTTGATCCTCCTCATTTTCCATCTGGAAGTAGTCGTACCTTTAAATATATCACTACAAACCACTTTGAAATACCCTAGGATACTTTTACTTTTTAATCCTGGAGATTCTGTCCTAGGTGCAGCTGCTTAGAGGAATTATTTTATAGTTACACACAGTCTTATCCCAAAATTCTGTCTGCAAAAATCTTTTATTTTGTGTCACGCAGCACCAATCTCTATGTTGATAAAAGCTCCCATATCATGGTGACATAAGGGGCAATCAATACCTGAAAATAATGTCTATGTAATAGAATTTATGAATACTCTATTATATATACATGCATATATTAGCTATACCTGCTACTAATTGCTCCTATTTGATGGAGATTCCTAACATTTAGTTATATGTGTTTTCACTAAGACCTACTGTGTATTTAAGTATACTATATAAGTATACTGTGTACTGATGGTCAGGCTTGAAATGGTCTCAGATCTGATCATGGCAGCATTGTCTCCTCTGTTATTAGTAAATGGTTTTATGCAATAAAAAATAAAATAAAAATAAATAAATAAATAAAAAGATGAAATAGTTCAAATATGTCATAGTTATAATAAAATAGCTCAAACATTCTAAATGTTCAAGAACTTGACCCGCTCTCATGGTAATTAGTAGTTTACGTGAACAGGAAATGAAAGAAAGAGAGAAAGAAAGACACAATTTTGTAACAGAAATGAGAGGACACACACCTTACTGACATTCAGTAAATATAATCTCAATGCACTAAAAAATCCAGCTACTTTTGTCCAACATTAAGCCATTCTATCAGACAACAAAGTGATCTATTGTGAGCTCCTTTTAGTGGAAAGGAAAAAAAGAGGAAAAAAAAAAAACCAAAAAAACTCTTCTGCCAGAAAAGGAGCAAAATGTCCCAATTCTTTCTTTATAGCGTGGCCAAAGAGATTAGAAAAAAAATAATAAAAATATATCAGTCCAGCTGAATTTCCCTTCAGAATGCTCTTCTTGCCCTATTGCTTTATTATTCATATATAATATTGTTCCACAGCCAAAGACTAATCATCATCCAGCTTGGCACTGCAAAGTGATGTTATTATTTTGAGATTTTTTCCTCCATAATTGATTAAGAAATTCTGTAAAAGGTCCTTACAAGGTTAGAATTGTTACTGAAAACCTAACTGCTAGAAATATGTTATAGAGGTTGAAGTCACCCAAGTGACTTTCACAGCTAGCTTTTCTATAAGTCTTTCCAGAAAACTTATGAGATCATATATTTGAGGTTCATTGCCAAGTTGTGTCAGGAACAGCAAGCTGGATACAAATATAAAAAGAAAGATAAAGGAGTCTGTAGAAAAGAAATAGTATACAAATATCTGTAAGTATTTATATTACTAATGGATACACTTAATAATCAGCTCTGTTCAAAAAAGGTATGACTATTTTGTAACCAAGCTGAGTGATTGTGAACAAAAAAAATATAGGAAAACTGAAACCATAGATTAATAACAGATCAACAAAGAGAATAATAATCTGATTGCACCAGTATAGAAATATGTCCTGCATACTAGTAAGTATTCTCATAAGAAGTCCTGGATCAAGATACTGTATAATTATTGAACTTCAGATCTTTTAAGACCAGATTAAATTGGGTGAGTGAGGAGACAGAATTCAAAAAGAAATTTTAAAGGCAGGTTGAATAAATTGTTTGCAACAGCAAAATAATTTCAACAGAAACAGGCAAATGACTATACTTGGAAGGAATAATCTGCTTCACAGTTCAGGATGGTAACTGGTTTATGTAGAACAGATCTATGTGTCATAACACAAAAGATGAATGTGGTACAATGGTGTCTGCTTTGCAAAAATGTAAACATGACACCTGTTTCATGGCTGTAACTTAAAATTCATTTAAAAAAAAAAAAATAGAAAGCATTTTACTTCTTCCCTCTTGCTTGAGCCCTAACTTATGGTCAGTAGATGCTATCTTCTAGACTGTGTGATTTTTAAACACCAATAATTTGCCTCTGTGAACGCCAGTAAAGTGAGTCCATGATATTCTGCTGTCAACTTACACATGCTTTAAGTGAAATCTATTTCTAGACAGTCATTTAATTCTTCAAAGCGTAATACACAGAGAAACATTCTTTACAGTTATAAGGGAAAATATCTAAGTAATAATATTCATGTTTCTAGACTGCAGTTCTTGTTAGTTCTTCTGTGACCTGGTTATCTCGCTATTTTTAAAGACTAATGAGAAAGTGAAATGAGCCAGTCTTTTTCTATCCTCTTTCCAAAGTATATCTGTGATAAACATGTCTTCATTGCAGGCTAAAAATCTGATTAACTATATATATCTGTTATATATATATAATAATCTAAATTATATAAATATAATCTATAATATAATATAATAATATTATATATAATAATAATAATATAATAATCTATATATAACTGTTCTTCTCCCCAAGCCAGACCTATTTCCTGTCACCATCTGGGTTTTGACTTCTCTAAAGCAAACAGAAAATTAGAGAATAATATCCTAAACAAATCACAACTCATAGTTCAAGCTCTGTTCTTAGAACAATATTAATTATTGACATCAGAGTAACAAATCTGTTTAAGTCAGTGAAGTTGCCCTGTGGGAATTATATTGAAAATTTAGTACTTAAGCCCTGTCATGAAGAACAATAATGAAAAATATGGGGATCAACTTACTGTACACCGATTTTTTTTTCATTTCTATTTCAATCAGATAGTCTTTTAAGGATTATAAAGTTGTCACTGGCAAAGGTAAGCTTCATACAACTTAAGGTTTTTTGGATAATCAAGAACTAAATGTAGCGTCCAACATGTCAAATGTTTATTATCAAAGAAAGGTTCAGTAAGAAACTAGAGGAAACCTAAGTACTTCAGATTTCATATCAGATAATAAAAGTGTCAGAGATTGATTTTTTTTAATGTTCCCAACAAAAAGTTAGTGTGTTTTTGACATATGCATTTCTGTTTTTCTCCCACATTCTAACTGCTACCTAGTTTTCTCCCTCAGAAGGTGAGCAAGAAAGTCTAGATTATGGTTTTCATTTCTTGATGTCTAATTTGAATTGAGAAATGTTTGTATCAAATATATTCTGATGCATGCTTTAGCTAATGCTACATTATTATATTAGCGAGCTTGATTTTGTATATAGGTTCTACTTTCCTCTATATTTCTACACCTAGTTAGCAAAGATTAAGGACAGCTCATTCACAGAGAAAAGTGCTTATTTCTTCTGTGTGATTGTCTCTGCTGTTATGGACCCTTTCTGAGCACTTAATGTTAATGCGTCTCAACATGTTTTGCCAGTTCATGAGAATACACCAGGGTTGGAAGCAACAGCAGAACACTGGCCATACTTAGAGCTGTTGATTTAGTTGTATAATTGGAAAATAAGCCTGAAGATATAGGTGATGTAATTTTCTAAAATATTTGCTGTATGTATGTTAAATTAAGGACAGAAATAATTTGTGTAGGAAATGAACTGTCTGTATGTTTAGAGAAAAGGAGAAAATTAAAGGTTGTTTACTTCGTTTTTCCATGAGGAAATGTTCTCTGAGTAACCTAAATCAGAAAAATTCTAATTCTTCTGGTTTGATTTGTTTTGTTTTGTTAAAAAAAAAATAAAAAATAAAAAAAAATAAGGGGGAGAAGAATATCTAGGATAAATTCTCTAAACTTACCCAGAGTAAGTTCTTCCACTGGTAAGAAGCACCAGATGTCTCAAACCTGAGTGACTAATTATGTAAGAAGTTAACAATTATGGTTCATCTACCAAAACCTGCATTATTTTTAACATTGCTAACAGAAGTTTATTTACTCCTGTGTAAAAGGGATTCTGAAACAGTAGGTTTCTGTAGTCTTGTTTATCCTATAGTAATCTATGTATTTAGTAACATAGAAGTAATTGATGGTATGTATGTTTATATGCTTATTTTTTTCCCCCTTGGTTTCAAGTTTTTTATTTGAAACACCCACAGTCTATCACATAAGATGTTCTCTACAGAAAGCAGGTTTCTGTCAGTTGCTTATCCATTTTTCTTTGAACACAACAATATTTTTGCAAACTGCAGTTTGTAGGAGTCAGCCTTCGATCATTATCATCTGCATTTGACCCATAGTGTTGTTCTTCATTGATTAAAAACTTTTTTTTTTTTTTTTTTTTAAAAAAAAAAAAAAGGAAAGATGCAGCGTTTGAGGCAGGGTCTCAGATGTGAATGATCCAGATCCTTTATTACAAGTTCTCACATCCCTTATATACCTTCACAAGTTTTTGTTTTCTAACCTTCCCATCTGCCCTTGCAACTTTCCCAACCACTTTTACATGTCAACAAAGCATTCTATACTTTTCAACTGTCCATGCAGGCACATATCCAGTCAGAGCTATGAGACCCTTCTTCTCCTTCCAGAGGTGTCCTTGGTTCTCATGCTGTTTATCTTGCTCCACAGCTGCTGCTCTGAACAGCTTTTCTTGCATTCCCACAGAAAGAGACTGTGGTTAATAATGATCTAACAATTATTTAGAATAACTTTATGGACAAAATGATGTACAATTAAATTGTCATCCATTCTATCATGGATAAGACGATAAGGTCTTCAATTCATGTTTATATTTTAAATTCTCAATTTCATAACAAAGCTAATAATGTATTTTAAAGATTGGAAGGGTTGGGTTTTTGTTTGCTTTCTGAGAATGATATTTTCACAAAGGGTACATTGCTTTTTTTCTTTCTATGGTGTCTCAAAGGAAATCTAGTTCACCTGGCCCTACAATTGCTTGTTTAACTTGATACTTCTTACTGAAAAGGTCATCTTAAAAGTTCTTCTTTAATTAGAGAATCTGAGGAAACTAAGTATTATGGATGCTCACTACGTCCTACAGTAGTTCCTAATTTATAGTAAAAATGTAGTAAAATATATGTACAGTTGTTCTGCATCATTATTGGTCAGATCAGGCAAGAAATAATCACCTATGATCAGGAATAATCATAGAACTTTTTAACCACTTTTTTTGTTCCATGAAGTTAGCTTTGAGACAATAAATCATTGTCAAAGTGATTCTCTGTACTGGAATTTGTATATTATGCATAATAATAATGAGTATTGGCTATTGCCTTAAACTCAAGTTTACTTTTTAAGTGAACAAACTGTGAATAAATCATCTCTGTTACAGGAGGTTGTATTCATTTTAATTTTATTATTTATTGTTATAACAAAGTTACCCTATTACCAGTGCTGCAGTAAGACAGCATTATAAGAGAGTAATTCTTAGAAGGTTTGATATTGCCTTGATCTCCACACTAAAACTTAAATTCATAAGTCTCCTCAGAACAGAATTTTAAAGCTTTTGAACTTAATGATCAAAATGTTTCTTTGTGCTCTTTTCTTCATATTGTATAGCTTGTAGTGATTATCTGCACCACTGACAAATAAAATGGAATACTGGCTATACATGAGCTGAGAAGACATTAGCTGTAGAAAGGGGGTAATTCTAATGACAATTCTCAAGAAAAGAATAACCTAAGTAATTACATATCTGCCACACATCAGTGTGTATCAGTGTTTAAAAATGAAATAATTGAAGATCTTTGGATTCTGTTTCTAAAAGAGATAGGCTTTTTATTAATATTTATTATTTATCAGACTTTATTAGTATTACTGAACATCATGTATTTGTACAGATGAAAATGGTTTTTTGAATTTTGCATTATGGTTCTGAATGAGGATTTCCTCGAAGTTAATCACTACCCTACAGTAAATGATCCAAGCCTTGAATACATTTTGCTGTGTAGCTGGATTCTGAAAATGTGAGTTTCTAGTCATACTCTTTTAGAAGATGATCCTGGTTCTACTCCTGAAATTAAGGAGTTTTCCATTATAAATTTTTCTATGTTATTGAACCTCCTAGTGTTCCAGACATCTGAAAAAACGGCATGCTCCATGGGGTCATCTTGATTTACTAAATACAAATTATCTATTGTATTTTATATTGTTTAAAGCCAGAGACAAGCAAATTTTGCAGTTAAATTCTCTTTTCTTTTAATGAGAGAAAGCATTAGAAACAAAGGTGGACGCAAAAAGATTATCAACATGCAAAATCTCTGTAATTCTTTTTTTCTTGTAGCTCAGTCTTGTCTTTCTTTTGTATCCCATTTCAGATGTGTTTTGGAGACAGAGCTGTCTTTAGTAAAATTTACATTTCTCCTGTTATGTTTCTGTGTTATAGCTCTTGTACACATGGATATTTATTGTGTAATTAATGGCTTAAGTTACATAAAGTCACCGAGAATGGAAAATTTGCTTTGGAGTTTGTTGCCTGGCACTGATGATGAGATGCCTCCAATGAGATGGAGGATTTTGAAAGTAATGACTGTTACTAATTCTCTGCTGCTTGTCTCAGATTCTTTCTTAGTATCTTTCTGGATATTCAATTCAATTTACAGGTTAAATGACCAAAAACGAATATGATTGTAGAAAGTTATAAGATTTCAGACACTATAGCAAAGTTAAATCAGAAAATCCTTTTAGCAGAAAGCATACCTGTAAACAAGTAGAGACACATTACTGTATGCTAATATTAAAGTATACAAAAACAAAACAAAACAAAACAAATCCTTATATAACCATGTATATGTCTGCAGCCTTTTCCTGAGCATTCACTATGCTGTGCTTATAAGGAACTTAAATGATTTTGAATACCTTTCTGTGGTAATTCAATAATGTCTTCATAATGTCATTGGTTCAATTTGTAGTTTTTAGAATTACCTATCAAGTACGGTTATGTGTGATCTTCCCCTTATGTTTGCTTTATTTTTCAGCTCCAGACCAGTCTGTCTGAACCAATGACATTATCCAAGTCAATCTCACTTCCTCGTAGTGCGTATTGGCATCATATCACTCGACAGAACAGCGTTGGAGAAATCTACAGTTTACAAGGCAAGTATATGCCACATCTATTAACTACTTTCCATTTGACCAAGAGTCATGCAAATTGCTGTTTAGTGTCACTGGTAGTTTTCTCTCCTTTTAATTTCATCAATTGTCAGTAACCACAGTGGGATTCCCAAATTTACATAAACCAGGTTTCTTTTACTCAGTTTATAAACTACTGGTGAAGATTATTCCCAGGATGACTACATAAAATTGGATAAACAGTTTGGCTCAATGTAGCTTCTCAGTAGCTAATGAGTTGGATGCTTTAGTACTTTTTTTCTGAGAAGACTGTATGTATTTGGGCAACCTCAGGGTGCCCAATTAAGTCTACATAAGATGGCTGTATGAGTTGCTAGAATAAAACAAAGGAATTCTAGGAATAAGAGCTACTCTTGATCAATTTGTTCAGAGGATCATATGTATGAACTGTTGATTAGACTGACTTGCAAACCTGCAGCATATACCTATCATATTTTTCCTTCATATACATAGATTCTAAGCTTTTTACTTATGACTTTAAATTTTATAATTAACTGAGTTGGGGAGGAGGAGGATTCACTGCTCTCAAGCTGAAATTAATTTATATCTTTTAGAAAATTGAAATTATGATACATTTAAAATATAGATAGTAGTTAATGGTATTGTTTTCACTTTTTTTTAAAAAAGAAAAACTATAATAAACATATTCCTTAATCAAGAGCTTAAGGATTTCATTTCACTTCCCTTTCAATAAGCTGTTTGCATAAGCAATTTACATTTAGATAGGAAGCTAGAAACTGCTCACAAACCACAGTACCAAGTCCAACAAATGGTATTACATGCTTTCATGCAGTACATAGACGAAAGCCATGAAGTGTTTTGTTTTGTAAATTATCACATAAATTAAAATCAGCAGGTGAGCTGTGAATTCAATAGATGATTCATTAAAGGGTACATTATTTATTTTTCCTCAGCCCTCATCGAACGAGGACAAAGTGAAGCTCTAATCATCGTTACAGACTTACTGTCAAATTACATTAACGAAAAAAAAGAACATAACCTTTCAGAAGTTGGTTGTGAAAAAAAAAAGTTGAGCTAGTAGATGACCTTAAAAGCATTCATTATGTAATGTTATCATTTATGAAGACAATAACAATGCCAAAAAGAAAAAAAGTCATTTGTCAATGTGTTAGGACTCTTCTTCTTATGTTCTTATTGATCACTTCTTTTGGAGAAAAAGGAGTAATTGTTATGACATCCATGAAGTGTGAGAATTGAGCATTGTTTGTTCTTTGCTGCATCTTTCGTTTCTCACAAATGGCCTTTGTAATTCAGTATAATTTAAAGGAAAACAAAAGTTCATACATTGAATGCTCACTCGGTATGCATACCAACTGGCTCAGCAGGAGGTAACATATTGGAAGTGTATTACGAAAAATGTAAGAATTCTGCTTTTTTAGAAGCAGGCAGATTTTGTTTACACTTTCCCTGAAACATGGGACAAATAAATATTTCAGAACATAAGATTTTCATTCCTCTTACATGTACTGGCTGAAATTTGAGAAGGCATAGTATGTTTCAGGAGTGATAAATCAAGTTCTATCAGTGGCTAAGAAATATTTCAAGAGGGCTATTTTCTTTGCCTCCAATTGCAAGTCTTCTATAGGCAATAATATTATTCATTTATATGTAATGAAGATCTCTTTGGACTTTCTGCTGCAAGGCTTATGACTAATGAAATGCAGTATATTTGTGCAGAAGCTTAAGGGAGTAGGAAATACACTTTCATTCTAATACCTTGCACTGGTAGTCTTTGCACAGCAGAGACCTACTGGTTGCTGAAACATCAGCCTGCAGATGCTTCACACATGTGGGTGGAAGGTGGGTAGTGAGGAAGCAGATTGCAACCATCACTCCAACTCACCCTACCACAACAGACAGGTGAGAGGAGTTATTGTAGAGGAAAAAAATCACTTGCTGCTGCTCTGATCTCCTCTGAGCTTGAAAAGGTATATTGCCCCCATCAGAGACAAGGCTTTTTCTTTAGAGAATAATCCATCAAATTCGGTTCAGAACCATGTGTATTTATGGTAGAGCTTTTTGCATTCAAGAAATGTGAACATTTCACATTTCTCTCGTTTTGCTAATTCTAAAATGATATAACTATCACCATGTCTACTTGTATCCAGATTACTATTGATTACAGTAAAGTAGCATCCAAACACACTGTTAAATACAGTGCAGAAGTGTTTGCCTAGTGGCAATTCATTCAGAGTTGCAGTTGAAGTGACTAGAATTTAATTAATAACAGCTGGTGATATATAAGGAAAAATGAATATGAGCTCATACTACCTTGGATAAATTGGCTCTTCAGGAGGTATTTAGCAGTCAAATTTAACTTAATTAGTAGTTTGAGTTGATCTGATAATAAATATGCTGTACAGTGAGAAGGGGCAGGATGAGGGCTTTGTGGGGTTTCTTTAGGGGCTGTATTTCAGATGAGAAAAGGCAGCTCAGTAGATGGATTCTGGGTTTATAATCCTTCATCTACCCATGAAAACCCTTCATGATCTGAAAAGATTAAAGCATCAAATAATACTGTGAAAGGAACACAGGCTGCACAAAATATCTTAAAATGCTGTGGGCTGGTTTCTTTTTATATAGCTTTTCTACCATTTTGTCATCATGGCACCCTTTCAGTTCTTGATTGTAGTTCTATGATAAAAGTGCTAATTTAGTTGTCTAGTTAATTTTACATATAGGAACAAGTTGAGGGTTGGCTTTTCCCAGTGGTGGCGTTATCACCTCCAGTATTCATTTCAACTTCAACAGTATAGTGCTGCTGGCCTGGTAGAACTTCTATACATGATTTGCAGCCACTGCATAGGTGGTGTGGTGGGCCCTCATTGACTAACAGTCACTTTCTCATGTTGCTGTGCATTGGCTGTCCTTGCTGCCTGATGGGTCACTGGGCATCTGGCAAACCCACTGTTGCATGAGAAATTTCCTTCCACACAGAAAAACACCATAACATTTTTAAAACCAAAATTTATTTTAAACCTCTGGGTTAAAACAATTTCACTTAACAGAAATAAATGAATAAATAAATAACCCACCAAAAAACACAGCATCTACCCTTATAACAACTCACTGATTATTTTTATTATCTGGAATATGATTTATCGCTATTTCACAAGATATTAAAAACTGATAACTAAAGAGAATGTGTTTTTAAACAGCAAATAATAGCATGAATTTTGGTATGTTTTAAAACTTTTCATTTGGGTGTTTAAAGTTGCTTAGAATGAAAAGGAACTGCAGATAGAGTTTTCAGCTGCATGAAACTTACATTTGTGATTGTATGGGAAATTGGTAATCACAGCCTGAATCTCTGATTAATCAGCTGAGGCAAGTGTCAGGTCAGCTGTGGGAGCACAGGTGAGGGTAATTCAGCTGTGCTCCCGGAAGGGGTGGAGCTTGACTCCACCTCTCCTAGACTTCATATAAGGGCTGACCACCACTAAGGCAGAAGTTCTTTAAGATTGCTGCTTTGTGGAGATCGGATAGCTAGCCTCGGAATTTTTCAGCCAGACTGAAGGCATTCATGTTGGTGAGTTTTTCCCATCTATAACTTTTCAGATATCGATCGTCATCCTTCTTGCATTATTATCATCTTTTGTATTATTCTACCTTACAGTGGTTCTTGCTCTAGTGAGTTTAGACAGTACAGGTTTTAAAAACCGTTGGTTTAGATATTATTAAACAAATCAGGCCAAGTAAAATTTTGGTGTAGGAACCGGCATTAGTTTTTGTAATGCAGTTATAGAAAACTCTTTGGAAGTTGTATTCATAAAATCCAATTACAGCTGGCCTTTCTCTAAGAACTTCAATATCAAGAATTACTTTCAGTCACTTCTATTGTGTTTGAGGCTTATATTCTTTATTTGGACTATGTTTTTGCATACTCAAAGTGATGAATACCTTTCCACATACAGAATCATACTTGTTTCTCTGTGATCATTCACATAAATGAATATGTATAAGAATTATACCCGGAACACCTTATATGTTTTCCCATTAAAGAGAACAGTAATGCTTTCTTTTCTACAGTAAGTTACTTATCACCATTTGCTTATCACAAATGCTTATCAAGTTCTGTTCTAAACATATAACAGTCATTAAATAGCACTTAGGTTCCTGCTAAGTGTCTTATGTTTTTAAAGGTAATGTGGAAATGGAACGTGAAGAAATAAAAATACAGCCTTCTGTGAGATAGGACTTACGCCTGAAGTATCACCTAATCTTGTAAACATGTATCAAAAACAAAAACACGGGGAAATAAAAATTAGCCTCTCTGTAGGAATTTTGATGTTGATTTTAGTATTTCACACTAAAGATTCAAGAAACTAAATCTGCTTTTACAAAACATAAGGAAAAGAACCTCTGCTTCCTCATTAATGCTAATATCCTTAGAAATCAGATCTGCGTTTTTCCTTCTCTTTTACCTTGGTAGAAGAGAGCTCACTCTTTATCTGAATATATTTTAACAACATATAGTGTTAACCTGTTCAGCTAAAAGGCTTTAAGTTTCAAAGGGAGACAGCCAGACACACAATTTCTTCCAACTATGGAAGTCTGCAGCCTTTACAAGGTAGAAAGACTGATGTAAGGCTAAAAATAATCAAAGAATATTTGAGTTGCTACATACTTAGGAGAGTTTGAATGATCCTGTTCAACCCTCTTTAGGGCTAATCCTGCAGGAAATTCCTATGTGGTCTTCTGTAGTTTTCCATAAATTAAAGTATGTAAAATGAATTGAAGGGCATTCATCATTTTGACATTTTCATTGTTTGTCCATATACCCAGCAACAGCGTACAGAATTCATTTCCTTATCTAATCTCAATACTAGAATAATGTGAATGATATAAACTGTTAGAGTATGTCTGATCATTCCTTAATGTTTCACTAAGCAGCTACCAGCAGCTTAAAATGGTTTATAGCCTGCCACCTTCCCATTTCCTTTGCTGAATCTCATCAGGACTTTCACATTAGTAAATGAAGCCTATAAAATTTGAAATATGAATAAAAGACAGCTGAAGCAAATATGGAGTAGAGATTGTGTTAGAGCTACATTATTTAATATGATTGCATTATTTGGTTTCTTGTGTCTTATGCTGTAGATACTTTTCTTGTGAACTTTGAAGTTTTGTGCAAAGCAGTGCACCACTAAGCTGTTTTTAAAACGGCATGTTGGAAATGAGAAATGTCCTACTCAGAAACTAGTGAAGGACCTTATTTTGTCTAACAATAATTGCTGTTACTAGTTATGAGCATTTCAGTCAAGCTCAAAAGAGTATTAGTTCTGATAAATGGCTGCTAGGAGGTTCTTACAGTTAGAAGCCATGAAAAAACAGAGGTGAAAGTCAAAAAAAAGGTAAATAAAGCATATTATGTGGTCAAATTCAGAAGTTCTGATTTCATTTCAAGGCTTGCGTTGCAATGCCCTGCCTCATGGAACATAGTCCTCCAGCAAGAGCTCCTGTCAATGAGGCTGTTTGTACAGGAGGTGCACTGTAAATTGAGGTTGCAACTGAAATCCTGAACAGTGTTCAAAGAACAGCTAAATATTGGAAGATTACCTCTTCTCAAAAAAATAATAATAATAAAATAAAAGGATAAACAACAAATGTAAAGTTTTCAATACTGGCTACAAAAATTCTTACCTATTAATTATTTTTTATATCGTAGGTTAATGATTTCATTAATAAAATAGCTTCTTACTCAGTATGAGAAGCGGATTAAGCTTTGGCCCTGACTTTTATTAACCAATCCCAGAAAGCCTCAGTCTGAGTAAGCTTAAGACTACATACTTGTTACTGTCTGAGGGTGGGCTGCTACTGTGATTTGATCTGTCTGTTCTCTGATAAAATTCAAGAACCTGTGTTGTACTTGAGATGTCCTGTTCAATGAAAGAACGTGTGCTGTGGGAGAACTGATGTAGCCAGCTCCATGGGTGCTAATCATCAGCTGGCAGAGGACTGTCTGAGCAAAAATGGGTAACTGCTGTTCTGAAGAGAAAAACAAATTATTTTGCAAAGGTCAATTTTGTGAAAACTACATTTTCCATTAAATCTTTTCAGTGATAAATCCAAATGTCTCTAGATAGGATACTTCGTGTTAAGTATGTCATTACAGTCACTATCAAGAAGATTGTCAGTAGGCTTAATAGTAGGCTTAATAGTTCATTTTTGTAATTTTTAAAAAATTGAATTATTTCTATGCTGAAAAGACATTTTCTAGTCAAATATTACTCAATCATGACTGCATTCATCTGCTTAAAAAAGGAAAAAATAAAACTTAACCCAGCATAGCTGTGAAAATATTCCCGAGCAAAAATATGTGTTTTTGTTTAGTGCCTGTTTGCAGGAAGTGTTTACACTTCTTTTTCTTTCAGTAATTATTTTAAATAATGTAAAAAGATTGATATTGACATTTCTATAGAACACGTTAACAAAAAATGTTATAATTTAGATATGGTGTAGGTTTTGAAAATAGAGTGCATAATTGGAAGAGTGGGAGAATGTTAATAACATCAGCTTTGCCTGCAGTAATGAGAATGGAAGCCAAGCACATGATTTCAAATACCTTTGATTGTGTTCTGCCTGAAGTGGAGGAAAATTACAACTCCTTCTGTTTCACATTCTGATGTTTATTATATAAAGTGACATCTTCTAAATAGCTATATAACACCTTGTCTGAAGTGACTTAATACTGACCTAACTGCCTATTAATTGCTTATGAGTTTTGCAATATATTTATTGCAGAAAGAGTATCATGAAACTTCATGCATTTGACGTTTTCTTGATATTGTCTATCACATCTATCCCACTTTTGTAATCTGCAACAATATTATGGTAGCAATATTTGTAGTAAATGACATAGTCTACTAATACAGAGTATTTTCACGATAATACCAATTTAAGCTAAACAGACACTATACACAGCATGGTCAATTTATTCAATCCATGAGAATATGTTCTTTGTAACTCTACAATAAATTTTAGATGATTAAAAAATCATAGCATTATTCAGAAGTGGGGTAAAAAAGATAGATGTTAAATTAATAATAATAATAACAAAAAGCTTAGAACACTTTTCATTTTCTGTTTGTTCAAAAAAAGCCTTTTCATCTTGGTGAATGCTCATACCCTGACAACTTATTATTTGATCAGAATGATACATTGTAAGACACTAAGATTATTTTCAGAGAAGTAAGAACTGTGAATAATAATATGAATTTCTTCCCAGTGCAGAGTTAACAAGATTTCACCAAAGTG
Source organism: Coturnix japonica (assembly GCF_054131305.1). Taxonomy (NCBI): domain Eukaryota; kingdom Metazoa; phylum Chordata; class Aves; order Galliformes; family Phasianidae; genus Coturnix; species Coturnix japonica. The sequence goes on from NC_140664.1 coordinate 50,635,407, forward strand.
AATGCTTTTAAGTTTTTCATCCTTTCTGAAACAAGTCTGCCAACTCCATGTTTGAGTACTAGAAGGAAGTTTTCTGTTTAGCTGCTGAATACTTGTTTATCCTTCCAAATTCTATGAAGGTGACTTTTGGGAAAGGATTTTATTGCTCTGACTTTAAGAATAGATGAAATAGTAGTCTATAAAGCTTTGTGGAAGAAAGGAGAATGTATTACTGAACTGTAAGAGAGAGAAAAGAGAAAGGACTTGGTGGAAAAAGGAAGAAGGGTGAAGTTAGCTGCTCAGTTATTTAGGATTTTTACACTATTTATTGAAGGTATATCCTTCCCTGCTTCTGACTATACATTCAGCAGGGCTGTGCATGGTAAAGCCATATTTATCCTAACTACAGGCTTCAGAGGTGAAGCTCTAAGTGGTACCAGGTGTTTTGCTGTTCAGCAAGTTTCAGAAGTATTTCCAAGCAATGTTCTTGCTGAAAGTAGGGTTCACAGTCTGCTTATGTTAAGTGTTGGAGCTTAAACTTTAATTCGAAAAAGGCTTTTCTCATTGATATTGTTATAAATACAGCATCAGTTTGATTGAACTATTGTTGACAGACTGGCCCTTTGTTTTTATCCATTATTACTGTTAGGTTGTTCCAGGGTGTCTCAGCAGTTTTGCAAGGCTTCTGCTTGTGAGATGGTACTCTATCATTACTGAATATTTGATGTCAGAAGCATTTTATGATGGAAGAGGTAACTTGTTTGGGGTTAGAAAATGGAAATGTATTTCATTCAGTCTTGTCAACTATTTCATTATTCTCCATTCATCAGAGCAGGTATTTAATTCTGAGAAATAGCTCAGCAGTTTTTTATCCCTTTCATGCCTCTTATAGAAACATGCCTCTGATCAAGTGTGTGCATTTTGGTTTAAGTGTTAGTCTGTTGTAGTGCTTTTCCATGGATCTGTTTCTGAAGAGTTGTGTTTTCTTCCTTAACTTTTGCCATATATTAATTAAGGCAGTGCATTTTCAACAAGTATCTGCAGGGGGGCAGAGGATGGCAAATACTGAACATTATCTGTACCAGAGCATGATTTTTCAGGCATAATATACACAGTTTTGAATACACCTATAACTGATTTTTACTCCGTAGTACAGTTGTAAGAAGGTATCTTCTCAGTGGCGGTGGCTGCAAAATTCTCATAGTTTCTGGACTGTTTATCTTCTTGTATTCATTCAGTAAAAGAAAAAAGTCTTTTTTCTTGAGCTTCTTTATTGCTTCTTAGTTTGCTGACTAGCGTTTATGCTTGTGGATTGGCCAGCCTCAAGGTACTTTAGAACTCAGGAAATATAAAGGACCAAGATGCCTCTTCACATACTCTTATTACCTTAGTTGTACTTTAAACCTTGTGCTGAACTGTAGGAATGAGCCATAAATTTTGAAATGGTGTTTATTGTGTAATAAAATACCAAGAAGGGAGACAATTTAAGCTGTTATCTTCAAGGTGTGACTGTTTTTTAGCTTATGCTGCAGTAAATCAGGTATATTGCCAGGGACATGAATGATATTATGCTACCATGCAACTACTGTGAAAAAAGGAGATGTACAGAAAATTTGAATGGTATCATTGCTATGAATATTAGATGCTTACTCATTTTCCTTATCTAAATATTTAAAGCCATGCAAGAGAAGACCTTCATAACTAAACAAGAAAGTGAAGTTAATATTCTGTTAAAGCATTTGTCCTCAGCTGTTGCAAGTTATCCTTGCTCTGGGAAAAAAAAAAATCTCTGCTCACCTACAGAAGATGAAAACCCTTCCCTATAAGTCATGTCCAAAGTTCATTGTAGCATGAATGCTTTTGCTCATTTCTGCAGTGATCTGTGTGGGATTTTTACAAGGAAATACAGATTTACTTTATATGATAAAATACCTGTACATTTGCTGTGGACTTCTATATGAAGGAGATCCCTTTTTAAAATTTTATTATATTGCAAATGTGATTCATCAAAAGAAGTAAACTAAGAATGACACTGCAACTGTGGAAATTGTCTGATGAAATCTTCTTTGCATAGCATGAAATTATCTCAACACCCATAATATTGCAGTATGAGTTAATATGTGGAGAAAGCAATATTCAGCCTCAACAGTATTGGAGTGATGATGTCCTTATCCCCCTGAGAACAGCTCTTTGACAGCAGGACCTCTAGAACTAGATCTGTGAGTCCTGACCTGCTGCTTGCATGAAATACATTAACGTAGATAAGATGCACAAATTACAATAAACCTTATTATAACACGTGTTAAGGTAAACCTTATTATAAAATGATCATTACAACATGAAAATTTTCATTCATTACTTTTGGAAGTTATATTAGAACTCAAACATTCTTTCCATGTCTAATTTCTTCTAAACTCTGTATCTAAAATACATCAAGTTATGCCATATCTCACATATGCATGTCACATATGCATGTCTTACATATTATTTATTTAGTTCTTAATAGCTGCAACCTCGAATCCAACTCATATCCAGGTTTTTTTTCTTTACAGAAGTGTTTGTTAGATAAAAAGTACCATTTAGTAAAGACTGGAATTAAACAGAAAGCCATCTATATATATCTACCATATTTTCATATACTTTTATCAAATTTCGTAGACATAAAACAATGGCCACATACAGTATATTGTAGTTTTTTTCTATGTAGCATTGGTTTCACTTTTCATAAAATGTCTATGAAACAGAAATAGTTGGTTACAGTTAGGTCCAGAGTTCTGGGTTATGTAACAGAACCTAGAGAGTGCGAGAAACAGGACAATTATAGATTAGCTTAGTTCTACTGAAGGGACCTTCTACTTTGTTTGGTGAAGAGAACTGTATTCTTACTCAGAATAATATTTTATTTTATCACAGTTAGTTGTCCTTTATGTGTTAGTATTGTGTTCTTGCAGTATGTACTATCATAAATGCATTGGTTAATAGTTACCATTATAAAGTGTTAAAAATATTTTTTCACTTTAAAATCTTTCTGGTCTGTCTAAAGGTTCCTTTACTGTATAGATGGATATGATCTTTGTTATGTATGCCAACCTATCTCTTTTATTTTTTAATGTTGGCCTTATGTGCAAAATTATATCCCTGGTAAATATTTTCTGTATACTAAATGCACTGTCTCTGGAAAATGTAATAGACATGCTTAGTGCCCCATGATAGTCAGAAGCCTCTTTCCTAATGAGAGCCACGTTAGACACGAAGTCAAAAAGAAGTGTTTTCTGATCTGGATAGTGACAATGAAAGCGTAATGGCTATAGCAGTATTGCATCATTAGATTGTAATGCAGATGCTTTTGACGGTAGTTTCTTGTAAGGTAATAAGCAGTTCAGGGTTGTCATATTTGCTATGACCACTTGTCTCGCTCCAATTTAGGAGTGAGGCAAAGGTTCTTTTAATAATGTTATGCCCGGCGTGAGATTAAGAAGAAGAGCATTCAAATGTTGATCCGACCAGTTTATTGGAATAGACAATTGAGGGGATGGGGAAGGGAGAGTGATGAATGCCAAAATTAGGGTGATGGGGAAGGGAAAGTAGGCGATAGAAAAAGGTAGAAAAGAGCAAGAATTACGTTAAAGCGGGGAATAGTCACCTCCTGGATGCAGCAGCGTCCCGTAGCACGTTGTTAACGTTGGTCCGGGGCAGGGGAGAGCAGCAACGGAGTAGCAGGCTGCAAGCAGCAGATCGGTGAATCGCAGAAAAGACGGTCAGAGTACCGTGGTCTCTAGAAGCAGAGTCTCGGGCAGCGAGGTCCCTCGGAGCAGAGTCTCGAGCGGCAATCCCAGAAGAGATAATAGGCAGCAGTAGGACAACGGTGGAGGAATCTGAGATCGGATACCTAGATGCCCAAAAAGGTTCTTCAGCATGCAGCCATCTTCTTCAGCATGCAGGCGCTCGCGTAGAGAGGCATCTGGTGTCAGAAAACCTCTCCCTCAATTCGGGGTTTGTCCGTGCCCTTTTTATCCTTCTTTCCAGCCTTCGAGACATTTCGGGACGGCTCGGGTCAGAGTCTTGTGGCTTCCTCAGAGCTGTCAATCTTCCTTGAGATGGGCCAACAGGAAAGACCACTTAAGGGCCATTAGTCCTCAGGGATGGCCATCTTCCTTGAGATAGGCCAACACAAAAAGATCACTCAAGGGCCATTGATCAGTATCTTATCTCCCTTTCGTAGCTCCCGGACTTGTCCATCTCCTGTGTGTCTCAGACAAAGGCAGTCCTGGAACCTTGGCCAGGACTTGCCTGAACTTGTCCATTTCAGCAAACTTTGAGACAGTAATGTAAAAAGCATGGCTTCTTACACCACTGAAGAATAAAGAGAAGGGGAGAGAAGAAAGTTCACCTTGGGAAGGCTCCTCCAAGCAGTCAACATGTCTGACATTCCAATTGAAGTGTCACTACACCAGTGCATGCAGCATGGGAAATTATCAGGAGGAAGTGGAATCCACAGCGCAGGTAGAAAAATATGAATTAAGTGCTGCCTAGGAGACATGATAAGGCCTTTTTGCTTCAACTACAAGAAGCATCATAATGTTAAGACTCTTACCCTGATGGGGGATTTCAACCACCTGTTGCTGGGAAAGCTACATGGTAAGCTGCAAGCCATCCAGGAGATTCCTGGAGTCCATTGAAGATAACTTCCTGGTCCAGGTACTGGAACCAGCGGTGTAGTGTTTACTGGACCTCATGCTCACTATTGCAGAGGATCTCATTCAAGAGGCTAAGATCAGAAGCAGACTGAGCTATAGTAACTATGCTCTGATCGAGTTTGTGATCTCAAGGAATATGGACCTTGCAAAGAGCAGACTCAGGACACTAAACTTTAGAAGAACAAAATTCCAGCTGTTTAAGCAATTATTGGATGAGATCACCTGGGAAACTAACTTAGGGACAAAATAATGGAAAGGAGCTGGCATCTCTAATGATTCCTTTTTGGGAACAAAAAAGAGCTCTCCATTCCCCAGCTGAGTGTTGTAGTTGTTACAATAGAGGGAAGAGATGTCATCCAGAGGGACCTGGAGAGGCTTGAAAAGCGGGCCCATATGAACCTAACAAGACCAAGTGCAAGATATTGCGCTTGGATTGGGACAATCCCAGATAGATGAATACATACATACATATGATACATATGAGTCTCCCAGTCTGGGAGAACTCACTGAGAGCAGCCCTGCGGAGAAGGACCTGGGGACTGTGATGGACAGTAAGTTTGATATGTGTGCTTGTTGCCCAGAAAGTCAACTGTGTCCTGGGCTGCATCAAAAGAGGGCCAGTAGGACAAGGGAGGTGACTGTTCCTCTCTTCTCTATTCTCCTGAGATCCCAACTGGAGAAATGCATTCAGGTCTGGAGCCCCCAGCTCAAGAAAAACTTAGAGCTGTTGAAGCAGTACAGAGCAGGACCACGCAGATGATCAGAAGGCTAGAGCACTTCTCCTATGAAGTTTCTTCAGCCTGAAGAAAAGGCTCTCAGGAGACCTCACTGCAGTACTCAAGTACTTGTGTGCCCCAGTGGCACAAGTGGTAGGAATGCCGCCTAGCAACACCAGGGCCCGGGGTTCAAATCTCCCCTGTGGTGCAAGTGGTAGAAGTGCCGCTCTGCAGCACAGAGGCTCAAATCCGAGGAGTTGGACTCGATGATCTCTAAGGTCCCTTCCAACCCGCCCGAGACTATTACTATTACTTTTCCAGTATGTAAAGGGAACTTATAAGAAGGAGTGAAACCAGCTTTTTACGTGATCCTGTAGTGGTCTCATAGGAAAGGGGAATGGTTTTGAAATAAAAAAAGGGAAGGATTACCTTAGATATTAGTCAGAATGTTTTTACTCAGAGTGGCAGGATGTTGGAACTAGATAATGTTTAGGGTCCATTCCAACCCAAGCCATTCTGTGATGCTATGATACTGCAGTCATATTGCTGGGTACTGTCATGTTGAAGGACTTCATACCTTCTAGTGCTAATCTAAAGAAAGATATTTACAGTTGGTTTGTTTGCTCATTTTTAATAGGAGAAGAATCTGTGCATGGATGTTGGTGTAAAATATAGAGATGTGAATTATAAGTGGTTACGCTATTTTGATTAAATTGTTGCCTTGTTTGCTCATGATCCTTTTGATGCATGGAATACGACTGAGATTTGACAAGACAATAAATCCAGCTTGAAAGTGCCTGCTGTTTGTTAAGAAATGCCATGGCTATGTGATTCAGAATTGTTCAAAATATTTTGATAGGTAGCTTTGTGCACACAAGCTACATGCCAAACTAGATATCACTTGAACTTTATATCAAATCTGATGCTGTCTCATCTCCTGTTGCTGGTATTGTGCCAGTGTTAAGGCATATGGCTAGCATAAACGATCTGTGTTTTTACTTACCGTAAATAAGATTATGTTCTGAAACTTGATCTAGTTTCAGTCTCTGTGACCAAATGATGCATCTGTGCTTTACTGATGTTAATTAGTATGGAACAGTGACCTAAATCTCCTTTTTGAATTTCATTTTTGGCTGTTGCAACTGCGGGGTTCGGGTCAGTGTTCGAAGACTAGATTACCAACATGGATGCAAGAGATAATGCTCACGTTTAGGTACAGAACATTCTTGGACCCTGGCTCTAAACCAGTTCAATATTAAAATGTTTCTAAATCAGTCAGTTTTGTTCTTCAGATGAAGATGATTATTTCCTTAATATTGCAGCAGGTACATGTGTTCCCTTAGGCCACTAGAAGTTTTAAGTCCCTAAATAGAAGTCAACGCTGATAGTGATATGATTACAGCTGCTAATAAAAGCTGAAGGCATGACTCCCTCTGTTCACTGTGTGCGATTCTTGTGAAAGCAGTAATTTAAGTTCTTGAAGTTTCCACCAACCAGGAGGGTAGTGTTGGTATGGAAAGTATTTTAAATCTTGCAAAAACACTCTTGCTACTTGAGATGAGGTGTCAGGGCAAAGGTTTCAAAAAGAAATGTGAATAGTTCCAGATACATATTTCTGTGCTTTTTATCATAGAATGTCCATTGAAATCTGAACCTTTTGAAAATTCTATTTTTTAATAAACAATTTCTATGATATATTATCATTTTATTTGAAAATCTGAGTTAATTCAAGAAACCAAGAGTAGACAGAAAGTAGCGGAATTATTCAGGATAGGGAGGAAAGGGAGGTGGGAGTGGGAGGATGTCTTTGAGAACATGCAAAAATTTGAATAATCATTATTATATTGGGTCCCTCCCACCAAAGAAGCTGTGTGACAAGATTTAAGCCTCTTTTTAATAACTTCTGTATTCACAGATGGAGAGTTTTTTCAGATCTGTGTTTGAGAATCTAAGTTGAAAGAGGAAATGCATTATGTTCTTTTCTCTTTTGATTACTAATTGCTTAGAAACAGTACATTGTATCTGTGGCTTATCTTGCACCTACTTGCAATGAGCATATTTATATTTTGAGCAAACAGTCACAGGGCTGTATTGTCTATCATTTACTTGACCTAGAGGAAGCAGTAGCCCTTTGTAGTCCTATTGAAAACAGAAAGGGAATGAGAAGATGAGGTTACATTTTACAGTTAATTTTTTTTTTTTTTTTTGAAAGAAACATTTTGTTCTCTGCCCTAGAATGTTAATAAAAGCACTGTAGTGACAATAATACATAGCCTTTTCCCGGGTAGGAAAGAACAGAAATGTATGTTCTGCCTTCTGGCAAGTGCAATGATTTCACATTTTATCTGTCAAATCTTTCTGTATATATATAATGCTTCTAGAAGCATAGTATCTCTGTAGTGAAACATATGAAATCTAAATTAACAATTCTACAAAACAAAGTCATAACAAAAATAGAAAATATGTTCTGAAAGTTGTAATTGTAGCTTATAGGAAAGAAAAGACTGGATATGTGCATTATCTAAATATTACCTACTTTTTGCATGTTAATGTTCCAGACACTGGAACAGCTTGCCCAGATATGTTGTGGATGCCCCCTTCCTGAAGGCATTCAAGGCCAGGCTGGAACAGGGCTTTGAGCAACCTGGTCTGTTGGGAGGTGTCACTGCCCATAGCAGGGGAGAGGAGCTAGGTGATCTTAAAGGTCCCTTCCAACCCAAACTATTCTATGGTTCTGTGATTTTATGATGTGCATATAATGTAGATGTTTATCCAAGGAGCAGTGAGCTTTTTAAAGACACATTGAAATAGTTCAATTTTGACAGAAGATTTTGCATATTAAAAAAGAACAAACAACAACAAAAAAAACTGTTACTGGATTTCTTCCAGTAATTTAGTAATTTAAATGCAAATCCTAACATACAAACTGTTTGGCAGATTTTACTTTTTTGACTTTATGTTATAAGAGGATGGCCACAAATAATAACATATTTTTAAATATTTTCAAAAGTATAATCAATGTAATTTAACAATTGAAGATACTATCAGTAGTTCAGAATTAAGATTCATTTGTGAAGTCTTTTCACTAAACAAAAAAGGAGCATTAAGACAATTTTCTAACTATACGCTTAGTTTATCGATACAATTTTACATTTACTTATTTTACAGTTAAAATTAATTTAACAAATGGCAAGAAAGTTTACCCAAAGCTAGTTTTAATTTTGAAAACTGCTTCTTTTGTGTGTGTGTAATGAGGATATGCTCATAGCATTTTTCACATTGTATGCATCAGCTAATTTGATTCTACATCTGCATTTGGCTAGGCGTATGTCAGTTGTCACTTTAGAACATTCAGAAATAGCATTTTACTTGGTATTTTCACGCTTCTTTGTATTCATGTTCCTTACCTTGTTTTTAACAATAAACAATAATAATCAGTTAAATAAATAAAAATAATCAGTTTTGGACAGCTCTTTGAAAGGATGCATTCCATTTTATGTTTGCATGCTTTCTGGTGACAACAGCTTTATTATTTTCTGGATTTCATTTAACGTGCCTAGGAGAAGAAGCACCGACTTCAGACAAGAGGAACTGTATGTGAGCAAATTACCTTACCAGTAATCATTCCCTAAGAGTTAGCTCATACATAGATTTTAGTGAATATCTGAATTATTAATCAGTTTCATCTTATGTATGTTAATTATTTTCATTTCCAATTGAAATTTCTTAGCATAAAAGAGAAAAAAATCTAAAGAAAAGTGTTAACTTCTAACACATATCCTTACTGTCTTTTGAGACATGCGACCTGCTGTATTCTGATTTTTCCCTTCTAATGTAAATGTAATAGATGATAGAATTGTAATTCTGCTCACTGTGTTAGCAAAGGCCGTCACTGTGTGTAGCAAATCAGGCAAAGACAATAGCAAAAAACTGTCATTGCGCATTCAGTTCTTTATAAGAGAAATGGAAAAATACTGTGATGAAAGACTCATATGAAAAGACAGATGAATGCAGGAATGCTGATACTCATTTGAGTGCAAATTTAATCTTAATGCTTAGCCTTTTCTTTATATTATGTAGACTTCTTCTGTTGTTCACTTTAGATATCCATATAAGAAACACTATTTTTCTCCATTGATATTTCTGTCATTCTAAAAAAATAAGCTTACAGTGAGATTATATACTATACCCATAAGTGTCATAAAATCATACTCTGTAATCAGCATCTGTGTGGTTTGGTTGGAAGTATAGAATAACTATGATGAAGACAGTTAGCTTTATGACACAGTCTTATTATTGAGCTTGCAGGGCTGAAACTGCTTAGAACAGACATACCTAGAATTTACCCAAAGGAAGGGTACGTTCTCCATTTGTCATGAGACCAAGACAAATGCACTATTTCTACAAAAAGGACCAAATTAGCTTTCTATAGGTCAAGGCATGCTACACTTCACTGTCAAATGCACAGTCTGTAGCTACAGTCTACAATTAGAGGGCTCTGGGAGCTATATTTATTGTCATTATCACCACTGAAATCCAAAAAGTACATGTCACTGACTTAAAATGTTTCTTCCCCTAAGAAGTCCTCTGTTTTTCTGTAAATGGAAAAAGAGAAGTATTAGCTCAGGCCTCACTTCGGGTGGAAATTCCATTTTCATTTGTGACCTCCACCAGAAGTTGTCAAATACAAGTGGGCATTTCTATGAATTTCAGATGTTACAATAAATCAGTGGGGGACAGAAATGGAATGGACAATGATCAAGATAACTTCTCAGTCTATAACTTATGTTTCTTTTGCTAGCTGTGAGATACATTATTTATTTCCCTTTTTTTAAATTGTTATGTTTTTCTCAGAGTGCTTAACTGATTTCAGAGCATTACTAGAGATTCTCATTAAAGATGACTTTGTAATATAAATGTCAGCTGTCTCCTTTACTCTCAGTCTGTTAGCTGGTAATGAGTAAGAAAGGGTTCTAATGTTTAAAGCCTAACATGTAAGCCATCAAAATAATGTACAAAACAGTTTCTGAAGGCTACATATAAGGTCCCTGCCGTAATTTGTAAACTTGGCAAAACAAACTGACTTACAGGCAAAATGCTATTCTGTGATCACTTAAGAGGCAGCTTAAGTGCATCCATATCACTGTTTGAAAAAACAGTAGCATAAATACTCCCCCAGACAGAACTTAGTATCATTAGGCGTTAGGTTTTTGAAAAGTCTAAAGCAGTTTTTCTTCAACTATTATTTTTTAATGTGTGTGTAACTGCATACAAGCAAGTATTTAAAACCATCAATTAAATATACTGCAGAGTGGTAGAAATACTAAAATGAAGTGATTTCTGCAATTTCTGTTTTGATTCAATATTAATAATTATTAAATTATTCAGACACAATTTTGATTGGATTTGTCTATCTGGGATGCAGTAAAAAATTGTGCTGATGATGATACACCGTTCATTTTTCTGCCTGCCCAACTGTTCAGACCCTTCCCAAACAAAAGTGACAGCTTCAAAGGAATGCTTTAGCACACAGGAAGTGTATTTGATAAGAAGGGTTGAATTGTAGTCACTGAAACGTTATGACAGAGGAAAAGAGCTGTTAGCTTTCTCGTGTTCACAAAGTTCCATCCAGACAACTCCTCAGACTGAACCAGAGTATCTACTGAGATGGCTGTATTTCATTTTTGCGTGTATTTTTGCTTTTTATTAGAACTTTCCAATATGTATCATTAGACTTCTTTTGTTTGACACTCTGATGATCTCAAGTAAAGCACAAATTCATTTTTTTTTCCTCAAGAAATGATTTTCTATGCATTCTTACGTGAAATTAGGCAAATCTTAGAGCAAGCTTGTCATAGATCTGTGCCCTGATAGTGGGAAAACTGCTGTTTGCTAAGCAATATTAAACCTACAGTGCTGGCCTTATTTTCAGTAATTCTAATGTAATTGCAGGATGGGGCAACAGTTTTCTGTTGAAAATTTTAGGAATTTAAAATATTCTTTCTTCTACGGGTTGTGAATATAAACCTAAACACTGGAGCATGTTTAGAGAATCAAAGCATTTCTTAGTTTAATATTCCTGCTTTAAACTGCTGTGGAGTTGCCACCTGAGTTGTTAAAAATGTGCTTCATTTCATTTCCACCCAGCTTCAATTTAGCACTTCATTTTTATGTGTGTTCCCAGCTCCCTATTACTCTCAAGCAAAAAGGGAGGAAAAGCATCGATGCTACCCGTAATTACTTTCCATTTCATGACTCATTCTAACGATTCCTCTTGCTTACCTAATGATACACTAAAAAAATGGTTACAGAAATGCTGTTATTTAGTACTTTTATGCAATATTGGATATCTGATGGCAAAATTTTAACACACTGTTAATATTAGAAAATCATAACTTTAAATATGCTTTTTAGTAAATATGCCTTCAGACTTTTCATCTTTCTTCTGGAAGTATACACAGTGAATAAATCTTCTTATTTCTATTTCATATATTTCATATTTATGTTAGGCTGTTTTTGTTTTTATGGGCATAACTAAATAAATGTGGCTTCAGAACTGGGGTTACTTTGAAAGTTTTCTTGATGTAAGCTAGAGTTGGGACACAATCTGCTCTCCTTAAAAATAATCCTGCATCAAGAAAATGCATTCAATTGTAATTTCAGTTTTTATAAGTTTAATGTGGTATGTTTAATGACACTAAAAATAATGATTTGGGATGAAGGGAAGACAGATTTAAATGACACCCAAGCCCTTCATCTTTTATAGTGCCTTTCTACAGTGAGGTAGTGACCAGCATCATGGCTATTAGTGAGCGAGTATTGGAAAATAGCATTCTTTTCGCATGGTTGCAGTCTTTGCCTTTGTGAGTTACCTAGTTAAGAAAACGGTAGTTTGGATTATAGGTATGAAAAGAGAGTCTCTTTGCCAAAATGACAGCTAGACAGCTATCACAGTGAAAGAATAATAGAGTCCCCATGATATACATTATTGTATCAAGGGAATCTCATTTAAATTGGATCCCTCTGCAACCACCAGCTGTGACAACGTATGGTGACAGCAGAGACGTAGCACAGATATGTAAAGCTTTTTCAAGATGTGCTTTTTACTTACCAGGCTCCCAGAAACATGCCATAAATGTAATCCTCCCTAGTTTGTTCCCTATGGCAGAGTAGTGTTGAGTTCAGCTGATACTGTGGTTATAAAAGCAATCTGCACCTCCATTAGCATTCTGAACATGTAGTATCTGAGTGAAGAGAAGGTACTCTTCTATTCAGCAGGTAGTATGAAATACAGGCCATTTTTCTTCTCAATTTCTAAAGTGAAGATACTCACAAAAGACATCAGTCTGATGTCTATCTGCAACAGTTGTTGTATGTGCTGGAGATATGGGCAAGTAAATTAGAAGTAGTGCTGTATTCTCAAAGTAGAGTTGGAAATTTGAATTCAGGATCTGGATGATTATTTTTAAAACCAAATTGCAATTTTTAAAACTGCTTGATCATATCTATGCTTCTGTTTGAAATGCGTTATTTATTTCCATACATACCTATTGGTAGTCTGATATATCTGGAAAGCAGTGCGAAGTTCTGTCCCTGAATCTTGTATAATTCTTTGGTTATAGCATAAGCAGTGTGTTACACAATTATACATGCACAGCTATGATTTTATATGTAATACTACTGTCATTACTGTTTTGCTTATTTTAAGTGAGTGGAGCTCAGAATCTGTCCTGAATCACCTGCAGTGTAATTAACCATGACAAGGTCATAATGTGACTAATCAATCAAAGGACCAGCCCATGTGTGAGTCTGGTGTTAACAAGGATTGTCTATACACTTATCTGGTATTAGAATAGAAACAAACTTTATTATTTTTTTTTCCTTTTTTTTTCTTTTCAAATATAAATATATTTAACAAGTTTCAAAACAGTATTGGCACTTTACCTAAAAAATCTTTTAATGAATTAGATGAAAATCATTCTCCAGAACTTGATGCCCCAATTTCCATAGAAACTGCAACCAGTACAGATACAAAACAGTATTTTTCAACATAACATTGGACCACTCTGAATGTGCTTTAGGCCTAGAATATGTGTCATCAGCCACTGAGTGGAGTAATGACAGGTCTCTTCTTTTAATTTTCCAGTACCTTTCGCTGTTCTAGAAGGACTATACCAGGGAAAAAAATAAATAAATAAATCCATAAATCACTGTCCAAAAGACTACAACTGAAAGGAACAACTGCCTCATGTATTGAAAATGAATTTGTGGCCCTTCAATATGTTTAATGTTATGTAACAGTTCACATGTCCAGACATATAGATTTCTGCAGAAGGGAATAAATAAGCTCTATGGATCATGCACTAGATCTGTACCTGGAAATTAGACTTCAGGACTAGATTTTATGAACTTATTTTCTTTGAGTACTCATATGGATTATGAGATTTGTTCATTGATCTTTGTCAACTACTTTTTAATAACCCTAAACTAAGAGGCTACCTCATGTATCTACAGGAACTATTTCCACTTTGTTCTTCTGTACCCGCTTATGCTAGACATAATATCAGGTGTAAGTGTTGTTACTGAAAGAATGGAGATTATTTTAAACTGCAGAAATTTTATTGATGCAAAATTCCAGCAGCTTCTTCAATGTTTCGAAAGATTTTCACTTAATACATTTTGGGGGCTGAATGAATCACAGCTCAAAGCCAGGTGGCATATGTCTTGTGACTGTACACTCTCATAAATATACTACAACAGAAGCCTAAATGGAAACACATCTTTTTGAAACCATCTGTTCTTACAGATATCTGCAACAATAAAGAAAATAAAGGTTTTAGATGCTGCTAGGCTGCTTTAAACCTTAAAGGCATTTCCTATAGGTCTCTCATTTCATTCTGAGAAGCTCAATTTGTTTCACTTACTTAGAAATAACTTAGCTGCCATTTTTGTTACTGTTATGTTTATGAGCTTTAGAAAATCTGACTAACCACTGTACCTATATATGAATATTTATAAAACAGAACCTTTGTCATACTAGAAAGAGCTGCTTTGCCCTCTGGTGAGCGTAGCTTGTCTTTGTACATTTTATAAACATTCATAGGCTGAGGCCATTTTTTTAGTTGCTTTTTTATGCTGGGGAGGGGGGTACTTATTTCTTCAAAGACAATACTGGGTCGTCTCAGTTAAAAAGATGATAATCTTTAACTGTTACCTATTTATTCAGCTGCATCTCACTGATCTTATGGTATCGTTAATGTAAAAGTGGTTAGTAGGAATAATATTTTTATGTATTTAGATTGCATTCCTTTATTGATGCTGCCTATACAATGGTAAATGTGATTTCAAACAAACAAACAAACAAAAAAAAGCTTCCAGTACAACTCTTCTGCTTACTTAGATCTCATTTATAAGGCTACAATATCTTTGCTAACGCTGTGATCAATATTTTAATGCCATTTACAGAATTTCTCTATACTCTAAGCCCCCACAATGCTATTTTAAACTGAGATTTCTTCTGAAGTGAGATTACTGCTCTCAGAAATTTGAGGTGCAAACCAATTTAAGGAAATATACCTTCATCATTCAGAACTGTCAGTGTGACCTTGAAACCAGAGAATATTATGGAGCAGACCGTTTTGAGTTCCATTGCACAAAACATTTAAGACAGTGATCAGGAGCAGCTAGCATAGGTTTATGAAATTCAAGATACACATTAATGTATGTAACTGTGTCTCGCTCCAATTTGTAGGAGGGAGGCGAGGTTCTTTGATATGTGTATACCCGGCATGAGATTAAGAAGCAACAGTTCAAATGTTGGTCCAACCAGTTTATTAAAGACCTAGGTGTTTTTTTTAGGGAGACGGGGAAGGGAAGGTAGGCGATAGGGAAAGTAGGAAATGTAAGCAAGGAGTCTTTGCAGATAGCAAAAGAGATATAGTCACCACGGTGGGTCCAGCGAGGTACACAATAGGTCCGTGGATCTCAGGAACTCGTCTGATCACCGCGGGGGATGGGAGACAGCCAGGGAGCTCCGCAGCAAGCCGGTCCCGGGGGTTCTTCCGACAAAGTTTTCCCCTCAGGGAATTCTCCGTCAAAGATGTCTTTGGGAGTTTGTCTCCAAAGTCCCCAGTTTAGCGAGGGTCTTTTATCCCCCATTTCGGTGGGGGTTTTTCTTCTTCTTAACAAACACTTCTTTGTAAAATGATTTAAAACTAACTTTTCTGACATTCCTGTCCCACAGATAAGCCAGCAAGGGTTGGAGGTCTCTGTTGCCAGACACAAGATTTACCACCTTCTGCAGGGGTCTGCTCCTCCCAGCAGCACCCCTGGAAAAGACTGCTTGTCTTGTTCCTGCTTATCTTTGCAGTCCTAAGCAGGGATGGCACGATAACACCCACCATTCACCCTCCTGGATAGTTAGCAGTTGCCTGTCAGAGTCTTATCATCAGAAAGGCCTCACGAAAGCAAACTTTGAGACAATAAAAGAAAAACAGTTCTGTCTTTCACAAACTGAACCTCAGACATTCAGATGTGTCAGTGCAACGTCAGGACCAGGGAGGATTGTGAAACAGATCCTCTTGTGTGCACGTGCACATACAGAACAGTTGAATGTTCAGAAGCAGCCAGCATGGTTTTATGAAGGTGACATCCTTCCTGCCTGGCTGACCTCATCTCCTTCTATGAGAAGACAACTTAGTAAATGAGGGGAAGGTGGATGTTGTTTACCTGGTTTTAGTAAAGCATTTTACACTGTCTTCCATTATATCCTCCTAAAGAAACAGGCTGCTAATGGCTTGGATGAGTGCACAGTTCACTGGGTGAAGAAATGGGTGGACAACTGGGCTCAAAGAGTCAAAGTGAATTGTGTTCAGTCCAGTTGTCAGCCAGTAAACAATGGTTTTGCCTGGGTCTTGGTACTTGGGTGAGTTTTGTTTAACATTTTTATTGATGATCTGAATGATCCCCAGTTCACAAACAATATCAAATTAGGCAGTACTGTTGATCTGTGGGAAGGTGGGAAGGTTGTGCAGAGGAATACGGATAGGCAGAATTTGTGGGTACATCCAATCACACGTCATTGAACAAGGTTGAATGCTCAGTCCTGCACTTGGGTCATAACAGCACCATGCAACTGGTATAGACATGGGAAGCATGACTGGAAAGCCACTTGCCTGTTAGAAAAGGACCTAGGAATTTTGGTTGACAGCTGAATGAACGTGAGCTAGCAGTGTGCCCAGGTGTCTAGAATGCCAAGGTTATTTCTGGCCTGCATCATAAATAGTGTGATCATCTGGATGAGGGAAGTTCTTATACCCTTGTATTTGTTCACTGTGACACCAGACCTTGAATAAGTGTGGAGAAGAGCAACGAAGTGGTGAAGACATTAGAAAACAAAACTTCAGAGGATCTCCTGAGGGACTGCAGAGAAGAAGTGTCTGAAAGGAGACCTCATCACTCTCTACAACTATCTGAAAGGAGATTTAGTCTCTTTTCTTAGGTGGCAAGTAAAAGGATGTGAGGAAACAGTCTCAGATTGTGCCAGGGGTAGTTTGGATTGGATATTAAAAAGAATTTCTTTATGGAGAGGGTGATCAAGCATTGAACAAGCTGCCCAGGGAAATGTCAGGGTTCTCATCACTGAAAGTATTTAAGAGATGTGTAGACATGGCTCTATGGGACATGGTTTAGTGATAGCATTTCGTTGATCAGGCTGATAGTTGCACTTAGTGATCTTCAGAGTATTTTCCAAACTAAATGATTTTATCATTCTACAATCTGTACAATTTCTGGAAGGCTAACGAAGAACAGACATGATATAAGGAAGAACAGCAGAAAGAACTACAATTTTTACTTTCAAAGGCCGATGTTAATCTACAGACATGTCCAGTTTGTTTATTTGGAATAAACAAACTGAAGTGCCACACAACTGGAAAGCAATTCTGCTTTGACAGTGGATTTTGAAGGAGGATAAGTAGCACAAGCATCATACCTAGTTACATGACTAGCAGGTTTTACCTGCATATAACTATTTGACAGCAGAAGTTTGCAGGAAGCATGATTGTTCTTTTTTCCATCATGCCTCATTTTCAACAGAGTAATAGAGCATGTGAAAGTCACTCCTGACCACCCTGGGAAAGGTGCCCACCCTGAACCATGAACTATAATTGCCCTCTTTTTCAAGGTCAGAGGCACACACTGGAAGAAAGAGCTTTCTGCCTGAGTGTTTTCACCCAGAGACAGCTGAAATGAAATGTCACACCAATTATCTATGCAGGGCATGGTGTTAAGAAAGCTGGCTGCATTGCAAAGCAGCCCAATTACTAGGTTAGGCTGTAGTTTTCTTCTGCTGTTGATGCTGCACTTGCACTGAGTCCCAAGGGCATGTGGGGCAAGCAGGTTGCAATGCTGTGCAAGGTGCACTGCTAAATAAGTGAGACTGGAAACCCTGGGTGGGGAGGGGGGAAAAGGGTGGAGGGAAACAGCCCCTAAACCAGCCTGTGCTTTCAAAACCCATAAGCAATTTCTGTGAAGTTTGGAAGCAGTCCCCCTGGAAGATGTGGAAATTGCACAGCTGCAGCATCATGGGGCAGTGCACAGTAGAAGTGTTCATACTGGTGCTGCTTAGACACCAAGGTGAACTTGGTTTTACACATCACAAGAAGTTGTTAAGAGCTATTGGTTAAGTAGGAGATATGAAAAAAAAAAAAAAAAGAAAAAAAAAAAAAAAGGAAAGGCTACTCTACTGTGGTAGAGATGGAAGCAATGCCTGATTGCACTAAAAGCTGCACTTTGCTTTAGTGTTGCTTTGCTGATGAAAGCAAAATAATCCAGCTGATCAAGAATGTTTGAATCAGATCAAGCTTTTGGGCTAGTTGTTTGTCAACAAAATATAGCCAGCAAAAAAGCATAGCAAAATGTGAACTATATGTGAGTCATTCCAAAAGTAATGCCTTCATTTCCACAGAAACTGCAATGGATACAAAGAGCGCAATAACACTATTTCATAGAGCAAATTTGCAGTTACAAAATGCCATTATTCAACATCGTCACCACCATTAACTATGATTTTTTTTTTTTTTTTTGCCAGTGATGAACTAGAATCTGCATGGTGCACTCATAAAAAAAATCTGCACAAGCAGAGGTAACCCTCTGTTTCACAGCTGCTATGATGACACTATTGCCAGGGAAATGTTGCCCACACAGCCTAACTTTCACTGCGCTCACATCCACTGTTTGGTCTCCAGGAACATTTAACAAGTGTCAATGAGTGCCAGTGGGTGCCATTTTTTATGCATGGAGAAATTCTTTGGCACATCCAATGCGCCCCCATGTCAGACACCATTTTGTTAGACTGCACTTCTGCTGCCATCTGTCACACACCAACAAAATGTAATGGGATATCGGTGGGAGGTTTAACCTCTTCTGCCATACTACCAACATTCACCTCTGATGTTGTGGGCCAGCGTAATGAAAAGGAGACATAACTGTTCTTTTATCAGGAAATTAAACATGTTCATCCAGATGCTTCATATCCAAATGGTACAATTCTTTGTCTGAATGGAAAAAGTTGCACTGTAATACAGTTAATTAATATTCACAGTTTTCAGTGGGCGTACTGACTTCTCACATGGCAGTAGGACATTCTGCTAAGTGCTGTGACATGATAGCAGCTGTGATGAATGTAGCTTAGATATTAAAATCTTTTAGGAAGCAATGATTGATATCCAGCTGATAACACAGTAGTTATCAAAAAGGATTTATTTAGACTTTCTAAGCCAAAGAACTCCATCAAGACACACTACAGGCCATAAAATGGTTAACGGTGTGTCACAGCTTGCTATACTTCAATATATTTCTCTTCATTTCCCTCAATAATATTTAGTATATGCTCTATAAAGCATCCTTCTTTATTGAGTCCACTTTGATTGTACAGCCATTTGAGAAGCACATAATAGTGAGGTTTTTTCACTTGACACATGATCTGTTTATATGAAATAAAGCCAACTTAGGGAAAAAAGAAAAAAAAAGAAAAAAAGCATGTGAAAAATAAAACAGTATATAGCTAAATTTAAAAATATTCAAAATGTTTTAGAATATTTTTAAGATTCTTAATATTGCATTATATTTTAAAACAGATTACTTTGTAACCCTCAGTGGAAAACATAGACATGACATTGCTGGTAAAGTTAAAAAACAAATTAATGTGATATGGAAGGAGAAGACATATGAACTCTTAGTGAAATTCAGTTTTCCATCATCAACTATTTCTTTGCAATACCTGAATGATTTGGGAATACAAGTTAAAAACACAGTATTTTAAGTTTCATATTAACATTAATGTTTCTTCAAATTTAATGGGGACAGACAGTCCTCTTTTATCATGTACCACTGCCCAATTTTTCAATTTGTATTCAGTTAAGTTGAACAAAAACAAGTGGAAAAATATCAGTTGGTTTTCATCTATCAGACCAAATGTATATGTTTGAATTCTGTTGAATTTTAAGTATTCAGAAGATTTCTCAAAGATAAGCAAAGAAATATGCTTGCCAGAAGGGGTAAAGTTATTCCTTTTCATGTAACTGCTGAATAGATAAATATTTTGTCATCTAAAATGAATAGCGATGCAAACTCAAGCAATTTGTTAGAAGACTAGCATCTGGAGATTGTTTTTCAAAAAAGAAGGACCTCTTAACTTGATAAATAACTGCAAATGTTGCATACAGTAGGGAAATAAGGTAAAAAAAAAAAAAAAAAGAAAGAGTTGAGTTGGTCACAGGGAACAAGCTGCTAATGAATACATCAGCCAGCACCATTTGCTGAAGTCCTCCTATCTTTTGCATATGCACATTTACTGTCATTTAATTTAGAAATAAAGCTTGCTGCAATAGTTCTGTGCTCTAATAATTTCCAGTGAGGTAGGAACTAGATACAGAAGGTAATACTAATGGGAGGAAAATAAGAAAAGGCTCTGATTGGCAACATGCTTTCTGTCTTGCTAAAAGGGACTGTATTCCATTACTGTGCCTCACCTCTGATCACCCAGAAGTAGAGCAGTGCTTTTACTACAAGAATAATGAAAAGAATGTTTTGCCCCCTGTGTGATGTTCTGGGAAGAAAGATTAAAAGACTGGAAACTTCCCAGCCTTACACCTACTGCATTACAGGTGGGTTAAGCAAGGGACATATCCTCTTTAGTAGTTTGGTTTGGTATTGGCTCAGCATTTGAAATTACACTCGCTGGTTTCTAGTTGGTAAGTTAAAAAATACATATATACTAGAATTTGTTAGGCAAAAATCTGACACTGAAAGAACTGAAAAGAATGGATCCATTGCAAAATAAAGTGATTACAGTAGACATGAAGTCTCTGGTCAAAGAGTACTGCACAGTAAAGCATTAATCATGTCCTACTTGTGAAAGGAGGGATGTGCTTTCTGTCAGATGATGCCTTTATTTTTTGATCTTGGTGAAGAACACTATTTGCATTCTTTATTTGATTGCAAGTTAAAACATTAAAATGCTTCCTTTTTCTCCTCTCCATGTCATACAAAGGTGTTGCTGTCAAAGCGCGATAGATATTACATCACTTTTTCTCTTACACAACACAAGCGCTTAAAGGCCAAAATAAATAAATAAATACAAGCATATGCTAGGGAGAATTTTCTCTTTTCCTTTTCCCTTTCCCATCAGATTCCTTTGCAATTTTGGAGTGAAGGAACTGCAAGATACTGTGACATTTGCTACTTTTTTCAAGGCAATTGATTTCTAAAATGAAGAGGACTGGGTAACTACTAGAAACAGTAACATTATGTTTGTCAGCATGCTCCTTGCTGCTACTAATTCCTTATTTTCACAGGAAAGTAGCAGTTTAATATTGATTGGGAGGTGGCTCTGTTTCTAAAGGTATCGAACAACAGTATTTTCTCTCTTTGTTTGGTTCAGGTGATAGGAGGGTTTTGTAATATATTGTGGTAGTACAGCTACCTGAGTTGTTGCTACTTACCCTACCAAAGAATTAAAAACTGAGTGTCCCTGTGCTCATTGTCTCTACTAAAGTTCCTGAATATCTTATGAAAAACACGTTTATACGAGCAAAGCATATATTCTGAAAGCCTTTAGTCTGACTTCTGAAATTCATACAGCTCACCAGTTGTCTTTTTAAGTCAGTTCCTGATTATCTTCTAAAGCAAATGGCCAGACAGATTCCATGCCCTAGAAGAGTTCCATTTTTACCATATAATTGTTCTCATGAGGCTGTTTAAAAAGCAGAAGTGCTTGTTTAATTTCGTTAATTTTTGTTTTGTTGCCTTTCAAAGTGCATTTCAGAAGCCAGGGATTTCAGTAGTGAGTACTTGCTGACTGACATTTTGAGCTTATGTATCAGCTTCTTGCCTATTTTAGAGGCCTCTTTAATGATGCCTCTAGTTCATCAAATATCCATCCTTATGAAGCAAAAGGGGAGGTAGCTGTTGCCTAGACCCTGTTCTCACACATGAATAAAAAAGAAAATGAAATCTTAAAAGGTTGTAAAATCTGTTTCTGTGATACACAATGCACTTCGAGAAATATGTAACACTCATCTTTGCATTAGTAGCTCTCATGTCTGCAGCTGCAAAACTATATAAAGAAAATTATTTTAACTGCAAGTCCTAGCTTTAGAATTTAAATATGGTGATTTTATGATGCAGAATCAATGTCCTGAATAATCAGGATTGTGCATTCATTACTAATGTGAGTTATAATGACTTTTTGGTTTTGTTCTTCTAATATTATAAATCATATTTATTTTGTTGTTAATAGCATACCTGTTCTATAGGAGTTATCTCACACCTCAGCAATTGTAATTGTAGCTCAAGGCCTCAGCTAAGAACCACTCTGTACTCCTCTGCATTCCTTTATTCAGTTTAAATGGATGATGAATGAAAGTCCTTATAATTAGTAATTTTTAATTATTATCTTTCCTGAAAATTGCAGGGAAAACTTATCTCCCTGTAAAGAGATAAGTTGAAAGTAACCGGAGGGGGGAAAAAAAAAAAAGAAAAAAGAAAAAAAAAAAGCTTACTTTTTTTTTTTGTTTTTTTTAGTTGCTTTGTTGAGTTTTGTTTTGTTGTGGGTTTCTTTGTTTTTTGTTTTGGTGGTTTGTTTTTTGTTGTTGTTTATTTTGCAACTTATGCTCACAACTTAGAGTCAGTACCTATACACCACAGCTTTGCCAGCTGCCATTTTGCCTTATTATAAAAGTACGTCATCATGTTTCATTAGACACAGCACATTCAGAGTAATTTCTACTAAAGTTGTGCTACAGCTTCTGTTTAAATCACAATTGATCTCCAGCTCTCTAAATTCACATTTTTGTCCTCCCAGAAAGCTATTTATATTCTACTATTTATCACCTTCCTTTTAGAGCTGTACTAATAAACCTAGAACTTCACATGCAAGTCAGTAAGTTTTACGGTGTTCAGCAGCACTGTAACTCAAGAATACCTTCTCGTATTGTATGCTTATATAGTGTATGCTGTTCTAACGTGATAGGAATTTGAATAGAAATAGCACAAAAAGCAGCAAGCCAAGGCAGTGGAATGACACAAGGCAAAGCTGATTTTAGTCTTTTTTGTGGTCTAGTGTATTCTGAGCAGCAGTACACAAAAGGCTGCTATGAATTTCACCTGCCTTTGAGCTGATGCCAGTAGCTGAAAGTGTCTAAATCACCGGATGGCTTAGCCATATGGAACAAATTCTAGCCATACACAAATGATGAAATGAAGCCTTGAAATCCAGATTTCATTCAGAAACAATGAAGTAGGTCCATTATGCTACTTCTCTTTTTCACATCCTGCTTGTGAAAGAAGGGACAAGTGACCAGATTTGCAATTACCCCTGGTAAGACGAAAGTAAAATCGCATCAAGGTCCATACATAAGAGGAAAAAAGATCAACTTTAATAGGAGTTACCTACAAAGCGATTATGCTATATGTGTTGGCCCTCCCACAATATCTACCTACACTGTGTGTTTTATAGGAAATTCTAGTAGGCCTAACATTCCTTAATAACTTAAGAGGAAAAGAGGAATAGGAAAAAAAATGAGAAATGAAAGGGAGAAAGAAATTACCAGTCCTGGATCCAGTGCCACATCACTTAAGAAATGATGATTTTCTACCCCTTCTTTCCCCCCTTGCTTTCAGCAGTCAATTGATTTGCCAGAATCCACTATTTTTTGTCAGTACTCTCTGCAAGTCTGCTAGGACTAAGAACAGTTGAAAGCACTGCTGCTGCACTGCTTTTATGGTTTTTGCAATGCGAGTGTTCATGGAAGGAGTGGCTGCAAAAAATACCAAAAACATCTTCAGTAAGCTGAGAGAGAAAATAGACCAGAAAGGGTGGAATATTTAGAGTTAGTAATAAATTTCTAGAGAGGATACACCTGCATAGTGATGCCAATGTGTCTTAATATTACTGTTGTTTTTTATGTTCTTTGTATGTCTTTATTTGCTTATCTGTGAGAGCAGAGGGAAGAGGGTTAAATAAGTGCTTTAACTTAACTTGTTTCTAATGTGATCCAAGAGAATAAAGGAAAAAATACTCCTCCCATCTCTGGACAAAAGCAGATCAAATTGTTTGACACCCTTTTAACATTTACCTCAGCTCATTTCCTTTAGCTTTACACAAGTCGGATGAAAATGACACAGCTTGCTCACACTGAATCACAGTGAATTCCCGTTCAGGGAAAACGCAAAGAACATCACTTGCATCACTCAGTGAATTACAACCATTGTTTTTGATTTCCTAGTGGGTAATTGAAGGCTTTTACAGCTAGAAGAAATTATTTATAGAGTCATGAAAAATGGATTAACTTTCCGGAGTGCTTCATTGATGTTTTAGGCGTCTACTTTATTCCAATTAAATTCATATAATCTAAAATCAATGAACTTCTTTATTTTACAGAATAAATTATAGAGGAAAATAATTTGTTTAGGCTGTGTGAACTGCCTTGTTTCCACATACTTTTTCTTTCTAATCTCTGCAAGGAGAAAGAATTCAAAGTGCTATTAGGGTCAATACAGACAGAAGCCTTCCCTTTGTTCCCAGTGCCTTCAGTGGCTGCATAGAAGTCTAGCTGTGAAAAGGAGACTAGGAATTTTCCTGCTGTGTCTATCCAGTATTTGTATAATAAACTGACCTACCAAGACCAGTGGCCTTGAATACCAGTGACTCAAAAGAAGTCACGGAAACATTTGGTCATCTGGAGCATCTGTCCCCTAAATTAGTTCTCTCAAATTTCCTAATACTTAGAGAATTTCTCAGACCCCACATTTGCCCTATCTTTCATACATCAATTTTCTGTACTTTTTTTTTTTTTTTTTTTTTAAAGTGTGTGTATTTCTCATCTGAGAACTGTAGAATTTGTAATTCAGATCAATATGTATTGATTTAATCTCAAGAGAATGCTTGGCTAAGTAAAGAAATGAAAGTAAATAAATTTAATGAAATCTAAGGTGGTGTTTTTAATGATCATAACTAAATTAGTATTTTTAAATATAATGCAATATTTAATTCATGGGAAAAAAAAAATAACTCTTTGGACACTGAACAGAGCATGGAGATGGTAAGACCTTCAGTTAAATACCAGTGATTAGAACAGGTAACTGTTACCCTGTCAGCAGTTGGCAGCATGTCTGTTGAGATAGCTCAGGTGAAGTCCTCTAAGATAAGAATGCTGAGTTTGTTCAAGTTGCTTAGATTTTACCATGTCAATGTCAAATTGGTCTACTCAAGATGAACTGTTATATCATGATAACTTGGTGTCTGAGCCCTGAGATAACATAGATAGGAAAGGTTCTTTATTTCTGTTTGGTGAATCATGCCTGGGTTCACTGCTTAATATGAGAAATCTGAACTAAATCCTGTGAAACTACAGGGATCATTAAGTTGTTATTCTTCAGAAAATATTCAAAAATTCTGCTTCAGGCAAATGAAGCAGTGACTAAGACATATCCAAATCCTAGAAGTACTAGAAATTGAAAAACAACTCTTATTTTTTTCTAGCCAATCTTTTCCATTTCAGCTTACATTACTTCTCTGGAATATAAAATAAACACACAACAGCTTGCAAAATTCTTTAGTAGAAAAACATTAATTACATTTTTTGATACAATGTTGCAACTTCATCTTACAAACAGGCATTAAATATGTAGCGATATTGTCATCTAAAATGAATTACTTTCTCTTGTGTGTGTAAGCTTATTTGTTTCACAATTCCTTTTGAAAACTCTTCTGTTTTCCTCCTTTTACAGGTACATAAGATGAGATTTTGCAGTATAGGTGGTAGCAGAAAGTTTTTCACACACACACACACTAAAAAATATTCTGTAATGTGGCTATGAGATGAAAACATACTTCTGTGATAATCTTTTAAAAGTTAGCTTTAACTATCATCATGCTTTCATTGTTTTAGCACTGATGACCTATTTGGATAAAGAAGCAGTTTTCATTTACAGACTTCTAATTGTGTGTTATTCTGCAGAATGTCTCCGTTATTTTTTAAGGGAAGCATATCAAAGCATTTCTGAATTTGCAGTTACAGTTTCTTGGTGATTCATTCTTTGTAGAGCTGAAGTCTTGTTTTCATACTAAAATCATTAAGATTGGAAAGATCAATAAGATCATCTAGTCCAACCACCAGCTCACACCTGTTACTGCTGTAGATCATCTCACTCATGTGACATCTGCCCTTTTCTTGAAGATGTCAAGGGTTGCTGACTCCACCACCTCCCAGGGCAGACTGAGTTCAAGGGGAGTTACGCAACCTTACATCTTGGATAAAATGCCTGCAGGCTCAAGCTCTATTAATTAAGCTTAAGGCAAGGCTATAATTTCAAATTGTTGTTAGAATAAACAATTAGCTTTCTTCTTTACAACTGCTCAAGAGATGAATCTTCCTCTCTGCATATTCCAGGAAGCTTCTTAATTATTGCCAGAGAACTAATTAAGCTAACACAATATTTTCACTTCTATATGGCATCTACTATCTGGTTGTAGCATGAAATAACTTCCAAGTCCTCTAAGTAATATTTTGAAAAGAGTATTTCATAAAAAACTATTTCAAAGAAACCATAAGTGCAGTGTTCCTTAAATGACAGAAGTTGAAACCAAGTCCAAGAATTTTTCCTTTCTTTGGAGCTTGAACAGATGTTCATCCTCAACTAACTAATGAAGTGCATTAACAGGGTGAGCCTGTAATGGAGGTGGAAGTATATGGTCAAAACAGCTGGTGATTTCAGCAGCTTTTGAGCAGGTGAGGAACACAGCTCAAATGAGAACAAAGATGCAGTGCAAAAAATTTCTAAGGTCATCTAAGACGTAACTGACACTAAAACACATGTTCTGATTATACACTGTAACCATTTTTAACAGCTGGACATTCCTTCCTTTGAACAGTCCAGAACTGGGGAACATCGGACTCCACAATGAAAGCCAAGCAGAAATTGAGCATGTTTTGAGTTTGGGTTGGGATACTGCTGTTGGTTGGTTCAGATTTGGGTTTTGGTAAGGGTTAGTTTTGTTACTGTTTACCTCCACTTTTCTGTCACTTACCGGGTGTGCCAAGAAACATGCTGGGAGAGACAAATGAACAGCTAAGCTGTACCACCACACTCACACTAAAACCTTTCACGTTTTGTGCATGTTTAGACCTCACATAATACTCACATGATAAAATTGTCTTTCGAAAATTAATATTTGTAGAATAGATATCTATTTGGAGTGCTGTAAATCCATTATCCCTCCCCTTTTCTATGCTAAGCAATGTAAACTGTACTGCTTTACTATTTTTTTTTCTCCATTTTTTCCAGTCAAAACTGTATTTTACTGAGAGAGTAAAATGTGGTGAAAATCATACACACTCAATCCTGTCAGACCAGATTTGTTCTCTGGCTTCAGACCTCACGTACTGAGTTTCGGTTTATGGCAATTTTTATAGACCAGTTATAAGTCTTTGTGAACATAGCATTTATAATGAAAATACTATCAAGCAATGGCCAAACTAAAGATCAACAGAACTATAACACCAAAAATGCTGATTAGTTCTTATCAGTCAGCCTTCAGTAGCATTCCATTTTCAAAGGCAATGTTCCTACATTAAACATTTTTTGTCAATTAGACTTTTTTTCCTTCATTTTGCTTTAGATATTATAATATGAAAATAGAAATCCATTATTTCACTTCACCTCTGTAGTTTCAGAAAATTTCTTTATGTCTTTGTAGTTGTTGGGGTTTTTTAATCCAAGGGGATATGTCAACATGATTTGAAATGCCATAAATATTTATCAGTGAGATACTCTATACAATCAAACTGATATGCAGTGTAAAAATTTGCATTTTTGCATAGCATTTTTAGTAAGATGCTCAATGCTAAATCAGTGGCAGATGCAGAGGCTCATTTTTTTTAACATGGTAAGTGATAATACCATATTCTTACTGGACATTCTGCTTTGATAAAAATGCAGTAAAAATATTTTTAGGACAGGAAAAATCAACGGGGAGTCAACAAACTGGTAAGCCAAGGTGATAACACTACATTCATAGATTTTTTTTCAATTCCTCTGGTAGATATAAATTTCAAGGATGGAAAAGAAAATTATACCCAAAATTCATTTATGCACAGAGATCAACAATCTGTTGTCTCAGACTTGCTATTCTTTTATACAGGAAGCAAAAGAAGACAGCCAAGTGTAGAGCTTAACCTAGTTAAAGATGGCAGAAAATGATTCATTACTCAAGCAAAAGTAATGCATGCCACTTCAGCTATCATTTGCATTTCACTGCTTTTATATTTTCCTCACTTATGAATTTTTCCACTAGAAGGATAATTTTTCCCAGTGGTTCATTTTGCTGGCTTGTTATGTCCCCATAAGGCAAAGTGTAAAGACAAATCAATTTCTTCTTAACTGAGCTTTCCGTAGCTATTTTTTCACTCCTCCATTTTAGCCTTTCCCATATGCACTTAGGACCAGAGCATTTTCTTATTTCCTGCTTTTTTTTTTTTTTTTCCTGTCACATTGTCATTTCTCAGCATTGTTACTCTGTTCAAACATTTCTTGAAGTAAAAGAAATAGTCACCAACAGTAATTTTATCTCTTCCATTTTCTTATTTAAGTTAGCAATATTTAGTATTGCTAACACAAAATCTCTCCATTTTGTTTCTGTTTAAAAAATTAATTCAGTATTGAGCTCAATGAAAGTGCTTACAGTTTGTGTAAAAAACGCATAGTTTCTGTTTACTTTTGAGGTAAATGAAATAATTTTACTTTAATTTGGACAGGCATAGAGTTCAGGAACAAAGTTATTATTCTCATAATAAACCTTATTCCTGCAGCTCATGAGCAATATCTTTGTTGCTGGTAGACTAAGTCCGTGGCCAAAATAATAAATTAGACTGGGAATGCTAGCAACCTTGCACAGTGTGCTTGGCCTTCTTAGGGTGCTCATTAAGATCGTATTTGGAATCTTAAGTAACCTGTTGATTATTTTAATGCATTTCACTATTGAACTGCACATATTTCCTTTCTGAAGTTTTTCTTTCAGGTCACAACCTTCATTATGAAACAAATGCTCTGTCCATAGTCACCTTTCTACTATGCACAATTTGTATCATATGGATAGTGATTCAGAACAAAATAAATAAATAAATAAATCACAAGTCTCTTAATTAGAATGCTATGAAAAACAGCTGGGTATTTTTGTTAAGTGATTTAAAACAAAGTAGTTCATTTCTTTTCAGAAAGCAAAATGGCTGAAAATGAAGTATTGTCACATCAAAGAATAGGTTTGAATAGAAGATGCCCTGGAAGTAATTTGCTCCAACTTCTTGCTCACTGCAAGGCTTGCTTAGAACAGGTTTCCCTGTTAAATACTTCATGATTGATAACCAAAGCATCATTGCAGAAAATTTCACTTCTGCAGAGTTCTTTGAAACTGAACTTGGAAAAGCCTTCTATCTGACAGTTTTCATCTGGCAAACTCTGTTTTGAAACAAACTTGGACCGTAGCCTAATTTTATGTTAAGTGAGAATATGCTTATGCTTCAACTTGTTGAAGTCAAGGAGCTGAACTGAGAACAGGGTAAAGAAGGAAGCAGTTCTCATATGTAGCTCAAGCACAAGTGCAAAAACAAGAAAGAAATCAGTTTATCTTTGTAAAGACCACTGCAGTATGTATGTGGAAAACAATTGGAGGAGGCAAAGTACAAGCTTTCTGTCCTTATCTGCACGTTGGCTTAGAGTGTGGGATTAAACATATTGCCACTCTGATTGGATACTTCATTTAATCTGTGATTCTGGCATGCAGGCATACAAACTTGAATTACAGAGAAGCACAGGAACTGATGAGATGCAGAATAGATTACTTTTTCCCAAATGCATATCATATTTTGGCTGCAGGATTAGGGATAAAAAGGGGAAAGAATATTGGTAATGTGAGACATTCAAGTAGATGGAGAATTTCAGTAGAGGGCATTCCCCATTTATAAGCAGGCAAAGACATAGAAAGCTGGTGCTGTAAATAAAAAGTTTCATTATTGGGAAAAAAAAAAAAAAAAAATGCCCAGTGGACAAAGATAATCAATTAAAAGTAGAAGCAAGGTAAAGCTATTTCTCTTTGTGAAATATGTGGCTGATGTTCTGATATTTCTACTGCAAGAGCTGTACCATCTTCTGAGAGCTTAAGTAGTCTTGAACAGAGAGTGGACATTTATGAATGTAAAACACAGCTTAAATACAATATAAGAATGAGGTATTTAAAAGCACTGTCTTGCAACACACAACTACAATTAATCTATTGAACAACTAATCTGCTGCCTACTCAATACATTAATGACATGATCCAACATAGTATGGTTTTTCAATACTCGGTCTTTCAGATAGAAGTACAGATGAAATCATTCTCATTTCTCTGCACATAATTTTAAAAAGCAATGAGCTTTAGTTGTAGGCTTTGAAACAGGGACATGCATATTTGGTTTCAAAATACTGCCTTGGAAATATATTTATCATAAGCCTCCTGTATTCTCATGCTAAAATTGCAACTTTGAAAACTTCTTTCTTAAAATACAACAATTAGATATATTGTTGTACAGTTATACAATTATACAGTCAATAGGTAAACAGAGATTAAACAAATGTTTTGTATGAAAGATTATCCTTATAGAAAGGTAATCTATGATAAATGGAAAACGCTCACTAATGTCAAAGGCTTACAGTAAACTCCACAAAGGAGCAATCCCCAGAGAAAAAGATCCTGCCTTAGTCAGCCCTTAAATGAGATCTAGGAGAGGTGGAGCCAGGCTCCACTCCTTCTGGTAGCACAGCTGAATTACCTTCACCTGTGCTCCCACAGCTGACTCATTGCCTGCCTCAGGTGGTTAATCAGAGGTTCAGGCTGTGATCAACAGTTTCCCAGTAAATTTATCTGTTTTAAACTGCCAGTTTTACAATCTTTTCCACTTCCACAAGTAAAATTACTTCCTCTCTAGAGTGTGATCTCATTCCAGTGCTAAAGAATTAAAATAAGTAACAGTCTTCCAGTTCTGGAAAGTGACAGAACTCTGTATCACATGTATTCTACTCAGGTACTCACTGATCTTGATGCTAGCAAAAAATATTATTCATTTCACTTAAAATTCTAAACAAAATTAAAATGATTATGAGAGTAAATATTAAATATTTAAAATTCAAGAGCATTCTCACATGCAATTTTTTAATATATACATTCTCATGATGTATTTTTCTGTGTCTTCTAGGATCAATTTATATCTTGATTCAAATTATTTATAATAAAAATATTTTTAATTAAAAAAAACTTATGTAACATTTTAAAGGTTTCAAAAATAATATTTTGAACCATTCATTTTCCTTTCCAAAATAAATATTTAATGAAATGAAATGCAAAATTGTTTTAGAAAATATTAAAAATTGGAGCCCAGCTGTGCCCACACCGTTTTTAATTCCAAAAGCAGTTAAATTCAAGGGAGAATGTGTATGTATTTGGAATTGAAAGAGGCACACAGTTTCACTTTCAATGAGTGTATGAAAATCAATGTGCTGTAATGTACTTTATGCTATTTTTCAGTTTCCATCTGCTCCCTTCCGTTGAATTTTTTTGTGACTGACAGCACAATAATCACTGTGCCAATTAATGCCCTTCCAATTCAACCACATAGTTACTGCAAAATAAATGTTTTGCTTTGTAGCAGTTCATCCTGCTATGAAACTTTGCTTTAGTTATTCCAATCATCTAACAGCAGAAAAGGAAAAGCTGCTTTGTCATCAATAGCTCAATAGAAGACACTGTATATTCAATACAGAGAGTTGGCAGAATTTTAACCAGTATCAATTTATAAATAGGATAACAGCAATCATTTATTTTCTGCCTTAAATGAAAGTATCTTTTTTGTTGCAATAATAGCCACTTAACTGATTTCTGATTGTAGCAGGCTTGTTGGTTTTTCTTTACTTTTTTTTTTTCTTCTTTTTTTATGAGATCCATTTTCTTTATCCAAAATAAAATGTGGAATCTCTTTCTTCACAACAAAAGGTCTTAGAATGATAAAAGCTTCTATCGGAAATAAGCAGTTTTAGTTTCTTTCAATAGCAGTTTCATTCCCTAGTGGACTTTCACTGTATAGCTACAACACCCTCCCCATTTTGTCTTAACAAAGAATACTAAAGCTTGAACCATCACAAGATGTCCTTCCCCACTGAAACCATATCTTCAGGTCAATCTATGGACCTCCTCTCATATTACTCAGGAGCTTTCACAGCTGTTGGAAAAGCCCTTAGAGGACACAAATCTAGATTAAAGTCTAGTATTAGTTCTATGAACTTTTCTGGCTACAGAGCTGCATTTGTTGTCCAGTGAGAACTCTGTGAGAAAGAAACAAATATATCTTACTAACTGTTCATCCCTGAAACATCTGTTAGCTAATTCTTGGGTTTTTTTCCACCTCTTTGTACCATCCTTGTTGGATGAAACCTCATCTTCACTGTTTTCTGGACTGTTCTATTCATTGAGAACTCCAGAATTTTCCAGCAGATATTTCTAAAGCAGAGATTGCGTTACAGTGGGGCAAGCTCTTCACCCTTTTTTTCTTCTTTTTTCTTTTTGTTTTTGGTCTCAGCTTATATTGACTGAAATTTCTTTTCAATAATGATTTTCTGTAACACTTACAATCAAAGTGTTTTTGCCTTCAGCCTCTTCTAAGTACAAATATCCAAAATATCTACATATCTAATTGGCTTTAGTTTAATGACTTCAATTTTGTGCTCATAATCTTGGGAATGGAAGTGCCAAGTTTTATTTTAAAAGATAAAGTGTGTTATTATTACTTAGAAAAGTAAAACTACATTAGAAGAAAACCATTTTGTTTGTAAAGTCATCTGTTCTGGGGTTAGGAAATCCCAGAAGAAAGCTTTCTTTGCAGCTGCAAAAGACTGTTTCTTTATTTCATCTTGTAACTATCTAATATGAGGTACTTAGAGGGATCTGCAGCAGAAGCTGATGCACAGGAGTCTCTGTTTCAATTAATTTTTAATCATTGTAATGTAAGAATTTACACATACATCATAGAACATCTTAGCTACAGAGCTTTTAAAGTCATCCTGCATTGGAGAGCTGAATAGCATGGCATCAATTCTGTTTCCCTGAATTTGGTTTTGTATTGCTCACAGGCCATCAGTACCCAAGCAAATGAGCTGGAACCAAAGCCAATCTGAGAAAAAATCCTGCCCTCTCTTCCCCTTGGCTGCTCATTCCTGCTCTTCTGCTGTGCCAGTGCAACAGTTTGTAGGACTCTCTTGCAAGCCAGATGTCCAAAGTTCTTTATTTTACAAAGCAGCCTTTCAGACAGTTGCAGTGGCACAACTGAGCAACTCTGAGGGCAAATAAGAGAAGAAAGGGAACATTTTCAGCTGATTTTTTCATTACAAGAAATACAATGTAAAATCCTAGCCAGAAAGAGGAGTTTTTAACACAGGAGTTGTACACCATAGTTGAGTGTTATCAGATGAGAGACATTCTTGAATTTGTATTTGTAAATTGTATTTGTAAATTGTATTTGTAAAGAAGTGTGACCTTTTTTGCTTTAGGAAAGAAAGAGGTTTGGCACCTGTTTTTTTTTGTAGAAGAATTTGAATTCTGAATCTCAGAAAGAGAAAGAAACATTTCCCAAAAAGCAGCACTAAGGGAGCTCTTACAGTTTACCCCCACATCTCTTTTTTTTTTTTTTCTTTTAATTTAGCTGAGTACTGCAAGTTTTCTCTTAGAAGTAGTGATCGATCTACTTGTATGTACATCAATCACTGCTGTTACTAGGAAACCATCGGGTTTTTCCTCTG
The DNA here is from genome assembly GCF_054131305.1 of Coturnix japonica. Taxonomy (NCBI): domain Eukaryota; kingdom Metazoa; phylum Chordata; class Aves; order Galliformes; family Phasianidae; genus Coturnix; species Coturnix japonica. Next base: position 50,669,185 of record NC_140664.1, read on the forward strand.
AAGAATTGTTATAAATAGGCACTGTCATGAAATAAGATCCTGGTATACACTGGCTCTGCTTCCAACATAATTAAGATCAGGAAAAATCTAATTTTGCTGTAATTTTCCAGGTTACATTAAATTATCTTTATGAATCATTCATACTTAATTGCTTTGAACTACAGCTTCATTGCATTCTATGATCCTGAGAGTAAGTTTAAATAGGGGATGAAGTAGACTGAATATTACTTACCAAGGTCCTGTCCTAGAACAGAAACAAAAATACATTTTGTACTTAAGCCACAGTAAAAAGCTTACCCAATTCTGCTGGTGTCTTCAGGTCACAAAGACTGTGGTAATCAAATTCCTCCTATGCTGACTTCAGAAGAATTGTAGAGAAGAGTTAGTTTTGTATTCCTGAAAACAACTGTGGAACCAAAAAGCTACAAAATCCTCAAGAAGAGTTCTCTTTCCTCCCTCTTAACCTGTTAAGTCCCCCAAAAAATAACACAGAAAATATTATTCAAGCAGGAAGCTTAGAAAACTGGAATTCCTTACTGCAAACCTTTATGTTTGTTTATTTTTACAGTTTCTATTGCTGACATAAAACATAAATGTGGAGACTTTGTAATGGCCAAGGCTCCATAAGATTGATAGCTATCAGATATCAGATATCAGATATATTATATATATATATATATATATATATATTATATATATATAATCTTCAATAATAGTGCAGATAAAAGAATTTATTATAATTTCAAATTAGAATATGCTAATTAAATCCTATAAAAAGGTTCTGATTTTTTGAATGTTACTACTTAGAAGTCATAAACCAATTTAACTATTTTTTTTACCAATTTTATTTAAATGTCATAATATACTTCTTTGAAAAAATAATAAGATAAAAGCAAACATTTTGCATAGAACTGTTCTTTCCAAAAGCCAAAAATTTTCTTACCCATCGCTTTCTTGTGTCTTTTGAACTGATGTATTCTGTTATTTTCATTATTATTTCTGTAGAGTGGTCTTACTGTTTGGCTTGAACCAGTTTCTTAAATATTTTGGCTGTTGAGTGTGTCTTTTAATCTTTTAATCTATAACTATCTCTATCTCTTCTATCCCTGCTTACATATCCTAGCAGTCAGGGGAGAACCTGTTGTCTTTATCAGCCCCTCTGGTTACAGAATGGCTAAAATGAGTCCTGTTGTAAGACTTAGCAGCTGAAAATTTCTTTTAAAGAACAGAACAGGGATGTGCTAGCAGCTGAGGTGTACATCCAAGAAATGGAAGACCTGAACGCAGTTTCCTTTTTAACCTTAATAGGTTCAAATTTATCTTCAGTAATCTAAAGGACTGCCTTAATACCTTATCTAGAAATAAGTTTAGTAGAGGTACTGTTCATCACTGCAATAAAACTGCACTATTCTACAGCAGGGAATTAAAAAGAAGCTATATGACCTAAGTTTAGGAACTCGATTGAGTAACTACTGTCTACTTCTGCTCACTGTCACGAGGACTTGTTTTTCTTCTACATTTTGGGAAAAGATATAAAAAGGGACTGAAAGTGTCACTTCAACATATTTTCTTTATCTTTACTTGTATTAAAAAAAAATCCACAGCCATTCACATGGATCAATAATTCACTATTTAAAAACATATGATTCCTGCTTCTGGATGAAAAGAAAGCATGACTCTAACTCCCTGAGAAGGAAAAAATTGATTCACAAGGTTAAAACCTATGGTCGTGCTACTTAATGTTTCTGTCTGAATTAAACTTTTTTTAAAAAAGTCAACAGGAATTTTGCTGCAGTTCTCAAATTAAAGAAGCGTGAAGGCTTTACGTACTTAATGTAGTCTAAAATTGCTCAAAACACAACATTTAAGACTACTGTCAAAGTATTAACAGGCTCTTCAATGCTTTTGCTTTGTAGGTCAGATCTCACAGCCACCATACATTCTAATTCGATTTGATGCAAAAGATTCTTGAAACAGAAATGTTTAAACTTGGTATATTAGTCAAGTTTTGATAGCCAATGTCTACCCAGTAAATGAACAATAAAAATACGCATATGAAATTCATTCCACTTGGTTGTATTATGTAAGGGATTTTATGACCATTACCATGCCACTGGGAATTACATCTGTTGTTATATTTGTCTCCAGTGTCACTGAGATGTATGTTTTATTCTGTTTTTAATTTAGTTTTTATTTCTCTCTTGGTTCTATCACTGTTTGTATAGACTCATTTTTAGGGGAACTGTGATTTTTTCTCATGAGGCAGTCAGTAACTTGTTTTAGGCAAACTTTTCCAGATACAACAGTTATGACAAAGTTTTGCCAAGTCTGGTCAACAGTATTCTTAATACGAGTACTGCTAAGGCATTCTAGAAAATTGCTAGTTGTTTTGGAACCTTTCAATGTGAGCTGAATTCTTCAGTGTACAAGCGTACACTCTGTTAAAGCAGTTCTTTACTAGCTCAACAGAAGAATAGTATTTTGTTTTCCAATATATAATAAATGGATTAAAGAATGTTTTAGAAAGCAATCTCTTAAACCAGTTTGAATAGAAATTTAAATACACATTTCCAAAATATAGAGAATATACTTTGCATGAAGATGCATGCTATGGAATGTAACGTTTAGCTACTAATTAAATCTGTTTCAAGAGGGAATTTTGAACAAAGTACAGAAGCAAGTCATAGAAGTACTATTCTAATGTTTGACATCATTTGCTCTTTAATGTCTTTTCACAAACAATTCTCCATCTCCCTGACTGTGAGCAAACAAGCCATGATTATGAGAAATTCTCAAATTTAACCACGAAAAGATCTCACATAGCCTTTTATCAACTAGTCTTCTGCTATATGAGCACATTCCATCTCCATTTAACTTCTACCACTTAAGCAGGGCTTCAGATAAATAAGTGCATTAGTTCTGCATCAGCTTTAACTAAGAAATATATCTAGGGGATAAGAAATATATGTAGGGGATCTCCTGCCTCATCTGGTCATCTTTTGTCTGCACGTGATATGGGAGTTGCCAAAACCCTTCTTTCCAGCTTAAATGGGATAGGTCTGCTTCCAGGACACCATGGCACCACCAGAAGCAGCAGAAGACATGCAGAACACCATGACTTTGTGTTGGAGCGTCCCAGTCCTGCTTTGCAAGGTTCCTCAAACCAGAGCACTGAGCCTTGGCTTGTCTCTCTGACATATCTTTCATACTCCCCACAGGTCATAGCCTGGGCTCAACAAAGGTGTCCCGGGCACAGACATTTCCCAGCTACACCTCGGAGCAGGGTGAGGAGCACCAGCAGTCCCTCTCACTGGCCAGCAGCTACACCTTCAGCTATGGCTCGGGCCTCGTGCAATGACAGCCAGGGGTGGCTGGCCAAGAGAGACAGTCAAGCCTGGAACCTGCCGCCAGGGCCAGGGAGCAGCGTGCACCTCCACACCCACAATTGCCATGAAAACTGAGGCCTACCAGCTCCAGCCCGGCCACCCTGAAGATGGGAACCTGGAGAGGCAGCTTCCCTGAAGCAGAGGCTAAGTCTTTATTTATTTGTTTTGCCATTCCTTCTGTCAATATGTTTAGGATGGAGGTGGTGGGGGGAGGGGGGTGGGAGGGGAGGGCAAGCATTCGTGTTGTAAGAAAGTGGTTGAAACAAATGAAACTGTGTTGGTGTGAAGGTTTCTGCATGACCAGAGAAGGCTCTGTCAAGGGGCTCTGTCACAATGTGCATTTGACATCAGGGTCTTCCTACTCATCTCCATCAGCAGGTCAGACTATCCTTACTGGTGATATGTTTAGATCCTCGCTGGAGACCACTGACTGCAGCTGGATTCAATGAAATGTTGCCAGTTAAACAAGCAGCATAAGCACTGCAGGCATTGCCTTTAGAGCCAAGCAGGTTCACTGACTGCCATAGAGGACCAGTGGTTTTTGAGTCAGGCTCCAATACTGGAGGATACTGGAGGCAAACTGATGCTGTTTGTTGAGAATATAATTTGATGTACTAAGATAAAGTTATTTCCTAAATAAAGGGCATAAATTCTGTTTTTTATTAATGTGAGCATATGTCTCCTAAATGCCCCTAAGAGCTGCTAGTGTTCACATGAGCAGCAAAGTCCCAACCTTAGGACTGCTAAGAAGTTTTACCATTTGCAAATTATTTAAGTAACAGTGCCTGCAAGCATAACTTTAAAAAGCAAAGAAACCCTGTTCTTCAAGCAAGTAAACCTGGGCTGTCTCCCTGGCTGGTGGTCTCCTGTTCAATGGCTGGGCCAGACATGATACAGAAGCTGAGCTCTAGTCTTTTGTCTCTGGTCAGCCTTTCTTTGCTTTTCCCTGTTTCCTTCTCAGATTTCTGATTTAGATGCACATTGTACCTTGTGTGAACTGATGTATGCATCAGTTTACTTTGAAAAGGATGATGAGTACATCTCAATGGAAATTTTCTGTCTTTGGAAGATGTCTTTCAAAAGTGAAATGTAGTAGGTGTGTTTGTAATTGGTAATGAGCGAATAAGTTGGAAGGCATACCTGTAGGCGGGGAATAAGTTTTGTCTATCATGAATATTTAGATTTCTGTAGGTGATATCAAATATGTACGTACTTCTCACGATACCCTGAAATGTCTGAAAATGTGGGGAGAAAAATCAGCTCTCTTGTTACCACATGAGCAGGCCTTGCATTCTGTTCCCAGTATGAAACTGATTGCCATGATTACCAGAGGAATTATTTTCATTAGTTGTTTCTCAGGACATGTCAAGGAAGCATATCAAGGACGAGACACATATGCTCTATTCCAATTAAACAATCAGTTTTATGTACTATAATTTGATTGAAGAAAGTGCTGTCAGGTTGTTTTATATATACACATCTATATATATATATATGTATTAAAAAGTACAAAAAATACTTCTGCTTTTGATTAAACTTTTACTGATACAGTATGTCCAGCTTTTCTCCAACCATTTTACAGACTAAAGAGACTTTGCAGACTTACAGCTTTCTACACCTCAGTGAACAGCTGCTGAATAAAAAAGCTTTGTGATCCGCTTGAATGAAACACTTCTACCCCACCACAATCAACTTTATTTATTTTTCCTCTCTTTTCCTGTCTCATTCACTGCCTCTTCTCCTTCTCACAGTTCTTCCATGCTCAGGAATAGAATGACTCCCTACAGAGAATATTTTGATTAAATAAAATGAAAAACTACTCTCCCACACTGTCAGGGAGCTACACCCGTGGTGCTCCCTGGTCTTTACCCATCAAGGAAGCTTCATTCACACTCTAACTTAAGAAAATTTTCTTTGACATTTTGCTTTGGGAAAAAATCAAGTTCACAGATGTTACATGCAAGATGTTCTACAAAAGGATATAATGCTGGTATAATGCTGTTAATCAAGGAACCTTTGCCAAATATATGCTTTTTTATTTCTACTCAACTGTGATTCTTTCACTTGCCCTAAAAGCATTTAATTTCTTTAAAATTCCTTAGATTATATTTCCAGTATCTTCTGCATTTTTATGTCATATCCATGAACTGTTTTCCTCTGTGACTTGAATATCAGTCATTTAATACTTTTATATGTTCCCCAAAATTGTTATCAGAACTCCTTTGCAGACCCAGCACCCATATACTTGCAGAATCTAAATCCTAAAGCTAGTGCTTTAGCTATGTTTGGATGACAACATCAGATCTATATAGTGCACACTTTAAGTTGCTTGCAAAAAGATCCCCAGCTCTCATAGGTGATTTTGTCTTCCTCTACTGCCTAAATATTGCCTCAGTAGTGAAAATGTAGATGCTATTTCAAAAAATATATATTGAACACATTGGCCACATAAAGGAGGTTTAATAAATATTTTCCTTTCATTACATAATGCAACTGTCCTCTCAGTTCATATGTTTATAAATATCTATGATATTTCATCTATTAGCAACAGACAGAAAATGAATTCCAGTGGAAACTCAAGAATGCTATCAACGAAAGTAAAGCTGACATCTTCGGAACCTATTCCTTGCATACTGTAAGCACAAGCACACTGAAGTTGAAGATAAGGTTACAACTTCACAACATACTACAACACAGTCGAAGCAAACTGAGTATCTGAAGCACAAAGGTGTTCTGTGTCTAGTGGCACTTGCAGATGATACCATTGTAACACGTGTATTTGTCCAGCTTCCAAAATTGTTCCTCAGGAAAGCTTCATGAGAAGCAGGCAGGCACTAGGCCAACAGTTTGCCAGAAAATTGTTTTCATGGAATTACTTTGATTCCTGGCATATGCCTGTCAATAACCTAAGTGATTCCCCACTGAGACAGCTTTGGACAGCTCCTAGTGGTTCTGCCAGAAGGAAAGCTCTCTTTTGGCACACGTGGTAGAGCTGCCTGCCTAGAGACTACAAGGGGCTATAGACAGGCCCAGGGGCCCTACTGGCCCCTGTTCAAGTCTCGGCTGTTTTCATGTGCAAGGCACACAGGTAATATGTTCTCTCCTGACCCGAGAGGATCTCTGTTTTCAGCCAGTGAGCTGAGAGGAGAAGGAGGGCAACATGTCTTCAGTGGTAGCCAGCTACAGCTGGCGAAAAGGGAACTTAGTACTTTACAAAATGGTAAAATTAATGTAAGGTAGTTGTTTTCATCCCAGTTCTGAGGAAATGTGACAAATAAACTGCTACAAGCGCGACTTTTTTTTTTTTTAAGACCTTTACAATGAATGCATTCATTCCTATAAACAAATAACACACAGCATTGCTAAATATAGTTACCAATACCTCCTGACTGACTGTTATGGATTGATGCATGCTATTACTTTTGATTTTGAAGTCACTTGGTGTAGAAAAGGAGAAATTGAAGGAGCCTGGTAATAAGTCATAAAATAGTGCTAAGGTACTTGAGTAGCCACATTTTTAATATGGCTATATTTTATTATTAATAGTTTCAATCATTTGTGAATATGATCTATTGGAGCAAATTTGCCTAATGATGTAGAGGAATAAGAAAGAAAAATGTCTTATAACATGGAATTTTCTGCCTTCTTGAATAAATGTTCAGGCTCTGCTTTCTGTGTTGGACTCTGATTGCAGGTCTTCACATGGAACCAGCTTATGCAAAATTCTTTTTCTTTTCTTCCCCCTAAAGCTAGCAAATAAAGCTTGGGAACATATCAACAAACCAAAGAAGTTTGTTAGACAGCAACAAGAGCTGCTCTCTTTCATTTTGTCAAAAGTCTGTTTCAGTAATATCCAAAGCATTTTGAGAAAAATACTTCATTTCACAAATGAATAGAAATCCTTACGGGGAGTAGGAAACACATATCTAATCAAGCCTTGTTCTAAACTTATAAGACTGTGCTGGAAGAAGGGCTGAAATTACCTGAGGTCAGAAATCTTTTGAAGTGCTCTATATAGCAATAATTTATAGCATGCATACAGCCTGCAATAATGTATAGCATGCATACAGCCTGTGTCACCCACTTATTTAGGAGCTGCTAAGTGCAGGCAGACTGTGAAAACCCTCACCTGTTCACGACAAACAGAAAAAAAAGAAAAAAAAAAAAAAAGAGCATTAGTCGGATCTCTCTTGCATTTATCAGAAAAGGAATGAACTTCATGCTTGTTCAGCTCTTGATCTCTAGCGTAATAGGCAATACCATGTGGAGTACTGATTTTTGAGCTATTTGATCTCTAGAAAAAAATCATCAGCCTGTAGCATATAAACCTCTACTCAGACTTAGCTCACCAGCCACATTCATTAATTTTCAATTGGTAACCTAGAAACTGCAGGATGGTTTTCCATGACAAAATATATAAGTCTTTTAAATGGCTGTGCTTTCTAGCATGAAATACAGTGTTATTTATTTACTACCATTTCTTCCTCAAAAGAAATAAGGAATGTGTTCCAATTAATCTGCCTTTTAGGGTGTAATATCAGTGTGTGTTTATCTCCTTTTATACCTGCTGAAAATAAATACTCATGGCTTTTAGCCACATATGGAGTAGTGTGGACTGTGGAGAAAGTGTGAGAAGTTTCTTGATTATAGGAACAGATCCAGCAGCACTGGAACATTTTGGTTTTCCATACATCATCCAAATATTTGTGACTCTTTCCAAACCAACTTGTTTCACAACTTGTATATATTAGAACCCTTTACTTTTCCCCACTGACAACAGGGCTATGCTTTGTTAGCAGAAGGTAATAACTGGGCACACGACTTAGGTGGCAAAACTTTAAAATCAAAGGGTATGAGGTTTGATATATTAATGCTGAAAATGCAGTCTTGAAATTCGTAAAGGATGCTGTGTTTGTTCTTGATATTCTAAATAAACGCTCTTCATTTTAGATAAAGGTGCGTGTTATCCTGGAAATGTGCAGGCACATGGTGAAATAAAAGTCCAAGGACATTGTCAAACTGGCTGTAGCAACTAGAAGTCTTTCCATTCCCATGCCCTTACAGGACAGTGAAAGGTGATAGGTGAAGCTGCTGTGTATTTAGCAACTACTGAAATGGCGTGTGCTTTGAAACGTAAAGATTACAATCCATAGGTGAAGGTTTTCTCCTAAAGAAAAAGGAGGTTCCACTTTTCAAATATACTTCCAGCATCTTCACATGCATACACAGTTTGACGGATTTTTATGGGTAAGGTTAAAACAGATAGGAATATTTAAGCACAATATATTACAATTAAAACATGCTAAAACATCGATATTGATTTGAGTGTTGCAAGTTGTAATGGAATAGAAAATTCCTTTTTAAGGAAATGAAAGCTCAAAATCCAATATGCTATTTAAGATGAAGGAGTTAATCTTTTAAATCCAATGAAAGTCCTAAACAGGAGTTGAGGTTTCGTTTTTTTTTCCTTGAGTACAGAAATCCTCATGAGGTTCAACAGATTTACCTCATTCTGTTCCTACAGTCCTGAGATTGTCAAGAGAATGGATACATTTCACAGTAGTGAAATACTCTTTACAGTATTTGACATGACTGAAGTTAACCCTTGTTTTTAATGTGGGCTGCATGTTGTTTTCAATCTTTTTATGATTGTATGACAGCAAGACTGCAGCATACATAGAAAACAGCACAATATTAATCAATTGACTTGGCAATTTGATAAATAACAAAACTAAAGGCTTCATTTAAACGTTTATTCTTATTGTGGCTCCTATGTCTAAAGCAGAAAAAATATATATACTTAAAATAGAGCTGTCCACACTGATGTTAATTGTTGCATTTTTTGAGTTTCTGTAGATGACAGGCTGTGACAGGAGATATTTATGTTCGAGGACTGCCTTTTGTAAGCTTAACTGATTTAAGATGGTTACAAGGAAAAATCAGGCAACGCAGAAAAAATCTATTATGATTTTCTACTCAAATATGACATACGCTCTCTTTTTCACTGCTTTGAGTTTTTTTTCCTTCTTTGAAGAACACTATTTTAGAAAGAAAGGATCTGAAATCTAATGAAAATAATAAGAATAAGGTAAGAAATCAAGAAAAAAATTGTAATAATTAAAACCAAAACTTTAATCTTTAAAAAGATTGGGAGAATTTAGTAGAATTTTAGCAGATAGCAGTGGATCACGTTGAGTGCAGTACAGCTTTCCAGAACATTCAGCTTCTGATTTTATCAAAGCTGGGAACAATATTTTGTGTTTAACACAACCCACAGCTCTATGACGCTCTATGCAATAGGCTTAGAAGCGCTCAGTGCATTTTCCCTAACAGGGCTGGAAGAGCCAAGAGCCCAGCTTAAGTGCATTATGCAATCTAGTGCTCAAAAGATATACACAATGCATCATAACTGTTAGTATACAATTCTGCAGCCAGATATTGCTAAAAATATGACTTAAAGAGTATTTGAGAGCTGATCAGATTTGTGATAATAGCAGCAGTGTTTGCATTTTATGATGCATAAAAATATGTACACGGGTGTTCCCATTTATGCTTCCAATTATAATTCAACAAAGTTCTGTGAGAAAAGTCCTCAATGTGATTTTTGTGTAAGTTATGGAAATTTAGAATGAGCTAATAGATTTCTGCTTCAGACTGTTTTTTCCAGAGAAAGATCAAAAGGAAAAGATACTGTGTATTTATATGACTGTATCTTAGCATGATAAGCTGTTTGTCATTTAAATCATGTTAGAAAACTTACTGCTTCATAAGATCAATGATTTATCTACCATAACTTTGTAAGTAAATAAACTGTTAAGAAAAGTGATAAATCTCTGTCAGAATCACCAAAATACTTTTTTTTTTCTAAAACTACACAATTATTGTTTTAAGCAAGCATAAAATTAGACAAAAAATGTTGCAGAGCTAGAAATTTAGTCACTTTATCTAATTGTGCTGCCTAACAGTGTTGATGTGAAGCTAATAATTACTAATCTTTTGAAACTTGCTGTAAATAACTTTCTATATTTCTTTTGCAATTTCTAGCTTGACCCTTGTGTTCCAGGCACAGGCAGTAAGGTAAAACTCCACCTTTGTGGTTCATCAGAGCAGTGACAGTGTCATGGCAGCAGTCTGCTCCAGTAGCCTCCCAGCCTCACGTAGCTGATGCTATCTCAATAAACCCGAGGCTCTCTTATTTCAAAGGAAATGTTCACAGACTTCCCATGTATTTGTCCTATAGTTATCCATGTTCTCACCCTTCTCTCATGAGTTGTTATTCAGTATGGAAGGACTAGAATGGAGAAAAAAAAGCATTATGGGGGAAAACAAAAATGAGACTGTTCTTGCTGGAGGAGCACCCTACTAGGTGCTGTAAGCTCACTTCTGGCTCTTCTTCTTAGTCCTTAAAGCATGAGTGTTGTTTCTGTACAGGATCCCAGCTTCAAGAGGGAGAGTTAGGATGGGGTGTGTCTGCTGCAGCCTACAGTAGGAACTTAGCTAAGGTCTTTCATTCCCTGGCTGGTTTGGTATGCAGGAAGCTGTATGAAACAACTATGGTGGCAGGAACATCTGGGATGTCATTTACCACTGAAAAGCCCAATCAGTATCAGTGCTTTGAAGACCACTGTGTCTGTAGCCTCAGGGTGGGACCCTTCATACTAGATGTCAAAGGGAAAGTGGCCACCCTGACCCTGACCCCTCACATGTACTCTGACATCACAACCCAGAATGGCGTACCCATGGAGACACATCTTGTTCTTAGCTGTCTTGTGCTCTAGCCCAGTTCCTCAGGAATGTGTGAGTATTTGAAATGTGTGTTGAATTGCTGTACTTCCATGTTAAATAATGTACTCTATCAACCTGATGTGTAGTTTCTACTCCTGGAGCCTCCAGCCTGTCTTCAAGGGAGGATTTGGAACTAACCCATAGTATCAGACTTACAGAGCTGCTTAGAGGATTAACTTCCATTGAGCATTTGGACTTTAAAGGAAATAAGCCTTCTTCCATTTGTGCTGGGGAGTACTCACTGAGGCAGTGTTTGCTGGTGTAAGTAAGTACCATTGATTTGAACTTTTACATAGCTCAGTGACACAGAAGGTTTAGAGAGACATGATATGTAGTTATAAAAGAAGATAATCAGAGCCCTGAATCCCAAAGGTCTTTATGATTAGAATCACTCAGGTTAGAAAAGACCTTAAAGATCACTGAGTCCAACCGTGACCAAACTGTACTACTCTAACTAACAACCCCCTACTAAATCACATCCCTTAGAACCACATCCAGGGATGGTGACTCAACCACCTCCCTGGAAAGCCTATCTCAGTGCTTAATGAATCTGATACTGAGATCAGTCCTTCGAAATCTTTTCCTTTTCTGAAGTCTGTTTCATATTTGAATCTTTCTAGAGTAAACAGCCACCTACCTATGATCAAACCAAGACCTGAAGAACAGGCAGTTGGTTTGCTTGTGTAGCACAGTTGTTAAAAGTAATTATTTCTGACAGTCATTACAAAACTTACTTTGTCTCGTGGAAAAAGAGCCTAGGAATTTAGGGTAGGTGGAATTGGATGGAGGATTAAGTGTTAGACTACTCTTCCTTAAGCGGGAGAATGGTAGAATGTTCTCCCATTCCTCATTGGATCCAGCCTTTGTAGCAGACTGCTTCCTGACTGGTGCATTTAACCCGAAAATGCACAGACAAAGAAGATGGAAAGATAAGCAGAACAGTCACTGTCATTAATATATTAGAGGGTCAGGGGAGCTCTTTAAAGTATAGGGACATATTTGAGATAAAGGAAGGAAGATGTGGCAACAAGAGGTCATGTATTATCTTACTGTTCTAACTTGCACCACCTTTCATAGACAGTTGCTTTAGTATTCTCCCTGTTGATCCAAAGTCTGGTGACTGCCTGTCTTATATTAAAATAAATAAAATAATAAGAATTGAAATGTTTTCTTTTTCTCTGATTTCTTCTTTTACAAATGATATGAGTTTAAGCTCTTCAAAGACTTAGTATTTCTATTAATCTAAAAGGTACTAAAAGTAACAAAAATTGAATTTTCCTTTGTACACAAGGCTTAAACAGCTGCCTTCTTCACCCAGTATAAACCATGATGGCAAAATATGATTTTTTATTATTATGGAAAAGAAGTCTACTTTTCCTTTTCTTAAAATATCATAGGTCCATTTTCCTGTTGCACAGAAAGTAGTTACTGAGTGATTCAAGTCACTCTTCTGTAATGGAAAAATGCTTTATTATCTTTATTTCCTTTCAGTAGAGTTTCTAAGGCTTTAAAACAACAAAAGGGACAGTTGAGATAGTGTTCTGAGCTATCTGCTGTCCATAGCCATGCCATGTTTCTTCCTTGATTTTTTTTTTTTTTTTTCCTCTTTTAACTATCTGAGCAAGTAATACAGGATTAAGTATCACAGGAGCTGTTCAAGGTGAAATTTCCAAGTTAGAGTTGATCAATTTTACCCCCCAAAAAAGTAACAGTTTCCAAAAGAGAAAGGCAAATCTATGGGAAGTTTTGAAATTAAACACAAACGACAGATTGTGGTATTCTGCGCAGGACAGCCTATTTGCATAATTCATACTCATACATAGCAAACAGGCTCTCACTAGGTCCCATCCTCCCAGACTCATAAAGCATTTAAAGAATTTCAGCATCTCATTTCCAATGACACTTTTGGAGGTTTTTCTTGTGCATAACTTACTTGTTTTTAAACCACGGAGAATATTGATGAGGTGTGAATTGTTTTCTTTTTGGTTTTTATTTGTATCAGTCTCATGTTCAGCTGCTGTTCACTGATATTACAACGATACAAAAATGAAACTATTGTTTTGGGTTTGCTTTATGAGAAAAAAAAAATACTGTTCTTATTATGCTACGTGTAATGTGATTTTCCCTGTGGACTATATTGATAGAAGTAATATGTTTATGGAATTTGAATTAAACTAGATTAAATATCTGCAAAGACGTGCAATACAGATTTTTTTTTCTTTCCTCAAATCTCAAAAAACAAAACAAAACAAACAAACAACAAAAAAAACCAATTCTTTTGGAAAAAAAAGCAAAAAAAAAAAAGCACGTAGACAAGCAAAAAGCACCAGGGGAAGCAAGAAATAAGGGCATTACCAGATATAATAAAAGCAGCCTGATATTACAGACTCTTAACCTCCACCTCTCCCCCTTTTCTGTCCTCAATGAAGTAGGGATGTGTTATGAGTGTCTCTACAAACAGTGAATCAATAGCAACTTCTCGGCTTATGGATATTTCCGTATCAGGATTCCAACTGAGATCTTCAATGTAATCTAATTCATTACATCATCATTTTGGCATTTTAATATAAATGGAATCATCAAGGAAATGACCCAATGCTACAGGGTTTTACTTGTAATGCTGTGCACAACTTAGAATTATCTGCTTTGACATACGATAACTCAGGAAATAAACCAACTTATTAATAGTACAGGTCTGTGTATCCTCATCAATTGCACATGCAAGCATTTATATATCTGAATACCTTCAAGAAGTGAAAGGAAAAATATATCCCTGTAATATGTATGTGTCCTTGTTCAGGAGTACGCAAAACCAAAATGAGATGTTTTATAATGGTGTTTGACACTGTAAAAGAATTTAAGTCTTTAATGCTAGGCTGAAGGACTCTGGTTTATGTTTTTAGATTTTTAGGTGAAGTGTAGGATATCTGTGTGACACTATCATCACTCAAATAGTTCATAGAAGTCCTGTGTCCACTCAAGATCCTAGACTCATGTTCTCCTTTGCACATGAAGAAAGCTTTCATTGGCGAAAGCCACATACCTTCTGCTTTTCACTGTCAGGCTCCTTAGCCAGACAAGTTGAACCAGTAACTGTTTTTCAGGCAGACTGATGATGCCTTCCCTCAACTACTTTCCAAAAGAAAAGTCATATTCAGTCACACTTTTACTAATTCTACAAGAGAAAAGGGGAATCAGGCATTGGTGGGCCAGGCATACAGTTCGTAGAATGCAGACGTATATAATTATCAGCTCTCATGGTAACATCTTCATTGACTGGGATACCATCCTCAGTAACACGGCAGATTTGTAAAAGGCCAAAAGATGTGTAGATCCTAATTCTCAGGTCTGCCTTCTAGTTCTGTTTGTTTTATTTTTATTTATTATAATTTTTATTTTGTCTGTTAGTTCAATTTCTGTGTGGTTCGTTCTGTAGTTTTCAGCAGAATATATACATATGCACACATACAATCACACATGTACATGTATTGTTTTGTAAATGTTCTCAATCGTGCTTTTTCTGCTTTGCATCATTTATTCATGTATCTTCCATGTTCTCATTTATTTTTTGTGCAACTAAACCTTATAATAAATTATTATTAAATATAACTTGACAGTAACAGAGTCTTCATGTTTTGTTTTCTCCCGAGCATTTGAGTGAGAGAGAAAAAAAATATGTGTGCATGTGTGTGAGAGTACATGTCGGCTGGGGGCTGTGCTTCTATTCTGTAGCACAAATAGTGAGCACTGGAAGAGCTGTCATGAGTGGCAAGCAGCATGTAAACCACATTGCTGCCAGACAGCACTCTTTCTGCTTTTAAATCTAACTTCAAGGATCCCCGATACATTTCCCTTTGCCAGATGAATAATACTGTTTGCCCAACAGTGTGACAACACCTCCTGTGTGGAAAATCATGGACATTTTTTTATTCTATAATGCTTTCAATTTGGGATTTGAAAGTCATGAATACAGAGAACTGAGCACATTTTCTTTCTCACCTTGCCACACAGACTTCTCAGACATTTGTTTCTCCAGTGAAATGAATGTAATTTAAACATATTCTGCTTTGTTCTGCATAGTTGTTCTAAAATTATTACCTGTAAGTGCAAAAGCTGGGTAAAAATGTTTAAATTTTAGAAGTACCAATAGTCTTCACTTCTACATATGAATCAAGGGGTGCGTTAGTGCTACAGACTATCTCATAATGCAGATGTGCCCTGGCCGGCTCAGATACCTGTCTGGCCAGAGAAGCCCGGACCATGCTTGGCACAGCCAGTATAACCTTCTGCAGCTCACCCATGCAAAACAAATCAAGTCCAACACACAAATACATGGCCTGAACTTGGGTTATTTCATTCACAAGAAGGAAGCTAATTGTCATTTCTTAGGTTTATGCAGTTCACATAAATCTCCTGTGTCGGCCAGAGTGATGACTCTTCTTTCTCTTCTTTTCCTCTTTCTGTGTCCCATGAGGAGTGATAATTGTGTTCTGCATAATTGTTACCAGGCTAGAACATTTAAAGAAGAAAAAAGAAGAAAAGAAGAAAAGTTGAAGATTTTTTTCTGAAAATGACTTTGGAAAAAAAAAAAAAAAAAAAAAAAAAAAAAAAAAAAAAAAACCCAAAACCTAACTATTTTTCCTCATATGCTATTTTGTTATTAAGAAATACTCAACCATCAAAATAGGTTTTGTATTCTTGTGTTTCATGAATAAATTTTAAATTCATATGAAAGAAAAAAGTTGTACTTTGAATATACTTCACAGCAGTCTCATATTGTATTACTGGTAATGTATCAAAGCATTAGTATTACTGGAATGCTTCATTCTCTTCATGTACACACTTTACATACTGAAATAGTTACCCATGTCAATCTTAAAGAGTGAGTGACTCTAAAGGTACGGACTATACTGTAAATTATTTGAGTCATTAATATGACGCTGCTTCTGTTTGTTGTCATGTTTTCAGAATTGTCATGTTTTCAGAAGAAGTTTTCTGAGGTAAATGGCAAGTCTCTAGGCTATGATTACCCTAGCAAGAGCTTTATCCTAATGTGAATGTTGACCCAAGAGGCAGAATAAGTGATGCAGAAGTGGCAGAAGGTTAAAGGATTTTTTTTTATAATTAAGTCCGTATCTACAGTGAACATCTCCTCAAGTGCTGTCTTAGGGGAATAGATAGAAAGCTAGAGTCACACCCACTGTGAGGAGGGGCCATTTTCCTGATCACGTTGCTACTTCATACCATGACTCCGAGTATGAAGAGACAAGGTGGAAGCAGAAAAATTGGATCTTGTCTTTCTACTCAGGCTTTGAATAGAATTATTAGGGGGAAAAAGTCACAGGGCTCCAAATAGTTGATTGATTGTTAAAGCACAAAAAGAGGCAATTTAACAGTTACAAGAGCAAATTACAGTGAAGCTATACTAGAAAATAGATAAATACAAATACTATGACAGGATACATTTTTTGGTGGGATGTTTGCCTGTTTTGAAAGTAGCAACTTGAGGGAACAAAATAAATTAAAATTGCCAATAAACAAGTAGTTCAAATCTTGCAAAGCAAAAGAGCCACATGGAAAAAAATATTTAAATATAATTGTTCTAACTGGAAAAAAGGAAATTTTATAACTAGAAATATTTATTTTTTCTCAACTGTAGCTTAAGATTATACTATATAATTCAGGGAATGTAAACATCATATACAGAAGAGCTGATACTAAAAAATATGCAAAATACAAAGTATGGGTGAACTCCAGCTGATCTCACCTCTTCCTGAGTAGGATACAGAGCATTAAATAAGGCCTCTGTGATCCTCTTCCTCTTCTTCCTAGTGATACACATTCAGTTAGAAGCATAATGGAAGGAACTGCATCATGTATTACAATATAGTCCAAACTATTTAATTCCAGCATAGAAGAGATAACACTGATATAACTTTCTTGCCCACTAATATCAAAAATATCCAATAGACCTTTCCCAAAATACAGACTATAACATGCATAAGATTCACACTCTTGTAATGGTCTGGAGACACATCCAAAGAGCTCCTGCTCAGGGGCAAGAACAATGACAAATTACCAGCAAATTCCAGAAGCTTCGTATGATGTGAAGGGGAAATAAACATATTTATTTTTTTCTACTTTATATTTCCTTCCATTTGAAGCAGAGATTCTGGATCAGGCAACTACTACATATTTAGTGTACAGTAGATACAAAATGCTACAAGATGTAAGAAAACCTCAAGATGTCCTTTGTGCTTCTCTATGCACAAAATAGTAGCAGCCCAACCTAAGCTTATGCTAGTCACCTGCTAATAGTACAATAAGCATTTACCTGACTAAGGAACTTGAGTATGATTTTTTGTTTGTTTGTTTGTTATTGTAATGGGAAAATTAACTTCTTTTATAACCTGCTTAACTGATTAGTTTTTTCAAATTAAAAATTTTAGCAAGAAAATTAAATTTCCAAGCCTACATTTTTCTATAGCCTCTGATAAGAATAGAAGAGCCTTTAAAACCTTAATAGCTTCATGCTTCTATATCAAGCAAATTGATTGTTACTCACTTTTTGCGATAAGCAGTGGTGATGCAGAAAATGAGTAGGAAAACTAACAGTAAAACAGCAGCAGATGTTCCTCCAGCTATGTAGATAATAAACCATTTGTGATCCCAAGTTGCTAGAATATGATTGTAATAAATATTGTTAGAATTTTGTATAAAACATCATGAACTCCGCACGACAGACTAAGCTGAAAATCAATAATTATATAGACGCGTTATCCCATGGAATCTCGAGCTCAGTATTCAGATCTCACAACCATTACCTCATTTCCGAAGAGCCTTTGTTATGCTGAACTAGCTCTTACTAAAGCTGCAACTGAGATGATGGAAGGTGAGTAAACACAGCACATCAGTATGAAAAAACCAACAGAGATGTCTTGTGTATTCCTTTTCCTCTCGTTCCCTCCTGTGGTGAAAAAGCAGTCCAACAGCATTCATAAGTGACTCAATATACAGTCAATAAAAGCACTCTGATGACTTAAATGAATATCCTCGACACTGTAAAGATTTTCCCATATGATACGTGCATAATGAACATGCATTAATTCCATGAGTGACAAGCTATTTTCTCAGCCCCAGAAGGTTTTCAGTTCAATGCTTCACACTTTTATCAGTTTTTTTGACTCCAATTCAAAACAAAATCTGTTCATTTTTTAACAAAAATATTTCCACAAAAAATTCTCCTGTTGTGATCAATTTTAGATAGACCTGTACTGCACATAATTTGTTCAGGAAACTCACCCTATTTCTTCCAGTATTAACAAAAATGCTTTCTTTGAGAATCACAACTGAGATAGGAAGTTACATTTATTGTAGTTTGAGTTTTGCAAATGCATAGTTTTCCTCAGCATGAATCACTTCTTCAAATAAATCTACAGATCGACACGTAATAATGAGGGGGTCAAGATAAGCATGACTACGTCTCCAAGGTATGAATCAACATATTCTTGAAGTACTCAAGCTAATGGGGATGGAATCATTTTTTAAGTGAAAAAAGCTGGAGAAGCAGTAATAAGCTCAAAGTCACGTAGCAAGTCCACAGTTCTAGTCCTCAACATAGCTATTCATTTAAAATATGTATGTATTTTTATGTATTTTTACTCATCAGTTCGTGGTATCATTAAAAAAAGAAAAAAGAAAGAAAAAAACAAAACTATGTCAAACCACAGAACTTTAACTCAGCTTTTTGCAGCCCACCACAGTGTGCTATTTCCTGCTTCTGTTGCATGTCTGTGCTAGCTGTCTGCAGGCTTGAGAGTAAATAGCACAAAAAACAAGGAATCACAAATAGAAAGTAATAAACATGACGGTATACAGTGTATTTGTGACTAGTGGTAGCAGCAAATAACTTTGTCAGGTGGTTTTACCAACTTCTAATAATCTAGAACTTCTAGCAAACTCTAGCGAGCTTATGTGATAGCAATGTCTTAATGCAAACCTGAATCTGTCCAAATATGTACTGAAGAAATATTTCCTGCATATTCTTCAGTTTTTCAGCATATAGCAATAAAACAAAGTAAGGCATACAAAAATGTGAGGATGCTATGGGATGGAAAAAGAAGGGGAAGCCTGATGGTGGCTGCAGGTCCTCTCAGCACAGAGCTATGCTCTCTGTGACAGCTACAGGGCCCAAGGACCAACATGGAGCTGTCAGGGGAGGGCAGCTACACCAGAGGGTGATCAATCATGGAACAGACTTCAGCCCCAAGCTGCCCAAGTTCAAGGAGCATTTGGACAGCAATCTCAGATGCACGGTTTGTATTTTGGGTGGTTCTGCATGGTGCCAGGAGCAGGACTCAATGATCTTTGTGGGCTCCTTCCAACTTGGGATATTCTATGGTTGTATAATAAAAAGGGAAAACTCAGTATAAAGAAGTCATAGGGTGCTGTTTTGTATTACCTAATAAAAGACACCGAATATATCTTATGCATGAAAATTTGTTATGTGTATTTCAGATAAAAACTAGCAAGTTATTGGTGAGCGGTAACTACTTAGCTTAGCTCTCTTTAACGTTCTAGACAATGTAGAGAGAAAGAGAGCAGTTGAAGATGAAACCACAGCTCCCCTAAAAGAGTTTTAATTCTGGATAGACAAGAAAATTATATGCTTAATTCAAAGACAAATGAAAAAATTTGTGTCAGTATTGCTAATGACAGTAATCTCAGCAAACCAGCTGCTGAGCCATCACCAGTTGACTTTTCTCCCAGATCAAAAAGCTTCAGAGCTACCCACTGAAACCAGCTCAGGTATGCCTGTTTAGTATTAATATGCACATTGGAAAGGATAACAAAAAAGTACTGAATACAGAATGGTCTTATTCTTGGATTCCAATATTATTTTACTCAAAAGTAAAAGTAAAGAATACTCTTTCAAAACTGTACTCTGCTGACGGGATGTGACACAATAGAGAATGTTACCTGATTATGCAAACTAATGACTTCTGTATTATAACTACAAAATGTAGATACTCTACTTCCAGCATGTTTTCAATGGCTACACACTTGAAATGACAGAGTAGCGCATATGCATATGTCCAGCTTCAAGAAAAATTATTTTATTTATTCCAAGTGGTTGGCTACTTGCCAAAGAAAATATTCACCTGTGCCAATGAGTACTTATAGGAATAAAGAGAAAACACTCTGTAAGCAACAAAGAAATGTTAAGATTTTTGCTACTCTGTTCAAAACCTCGTGTTTATTTATCATCTAGAGTGGGTGAATTTGGATAGAATTCCAGACTTCAGCAGTGTCTCCATCCTGCAGTCCAACCCCTCCAGACTTCGTCTTTTATTTTCATGGCATTTCACCTTCAGTTTATCAGGTCAAGATAATAATCTCTGACTGAATGAGTTTGAGAACTGGGATTATCAGATGTCAGTTAAATTTGGATGAGAGAAGTAATTAGATATTTTTGGAAGCAATAACAACTCAAAAGACCTTTTGCCTTTTCTCATCTTAATAAGTAAACCTTTCATGAGGCAGTTGTTTTTGTTAACAATAAAAAATTTATTGTAATTACCAACTTTAACATAACATTCTAGGTTTTGAAGAAATATGTCACAGGCTTGTTATGTGTCTCTTTAGCTTGTGTTCTCATCATTGGCAATATTCTGATTTGAGTAAAATTCCTATTATTAGACAGTGTTTGCTCTCTCTCTTAGCTTTGTAGCCCTGGCATTTTCTCTCTCTCTTACAAGAATCTGAAACTTTTCTGTGCAGAGGCTTTAGTGCTCTGGTTTTGAGGACGAAGTACTGATGGGGCAGACATTTATTTGTCCTTACAAGTGATTTTAACTGCACTATGAATATCTTCATGTAGCTTGTCACATGCCTTGCTGATCCAGCATGTAATCTATGCAACTAGACATCGCTGAAATAATTTCTCCCACAAGTGAATGATAGAAATCCAGAGTGAATACATTAATGCTCAGAGAAAAGTGCTTCGTTGAGTAGAGACTCACAGACAGACTGATATGTTTCACTTATACAGGAAGAATTCATGTACAAAGAAGGTAGCTAATTTCACTCATACCTTGATTCTCCTCACCCACTACAACAGCATTATGTTTTGCCTATTTTCTGTGGCACAGAAGTACTGCTGCTTTCTCACAGCTTAGAAGGATTGTTTGATAACCTGCTGTGACTGGACAAGGGCTGCCTTGCTTTTCATTTCATCTGCCATTTTTTTCTAAATGCTAGATGTTCCTTACGCTGACCTGTTATCTTTGTGATTATTTGGTTCCTGTTCTCTCAAACTGAAGGCATCAGGGAGCAGTCCTCAAGGTGAAAAGGCTCCTTTATAACTAAAATACACTGGAGACAACTTAGCAGTGCTCTGAAACTGAAGCAGCTTGCTATCAACCATTTTAGGCATTAGTTGCTACACAAATTATGCACAGAGCTCAGTCATATAAAGCTTTTGTGTTTTACAGTAGTTTTCACATAAAATAGGAGGATTCAGAACTATAGTAAATTACAACCAAAAAAAAAAAAAAAAAAAAAAGTATGAATAAAGCCAAAACCAGCAAGAAAGAAAAAAATAGGTATAGACCTTCCTTACATCATCAACCCAAGTCTCACTACTAGAATCCAAATTCAATCCATCATACTCATGTGCAAATCACCAGTGTCCTCAATACCAGGGACAAGTCTCAGACTGCACAGAAGGTAGTCCCAGGGGCTGCCCAGCTGGCATTGGCTCTTTTGGCCTAGAAACTACTACAGAGCCTTACCCAGTCACCTGAAACAGCTGAGGTAGCATTTAAAAGACTATCCATAACACAGGTAAATCAGCAGGGAGAAATATGACTTCATTATGCCTTTTTACTTTCATCTCCTGCCAATACCAAAAGGTGCATTTGTGCTGCAAGCCTCTGCATTTGCACACATTGAGCTCAGATGTTAGCCCAATTCACTGACTGCAGCCAGAGAAAGGTGTTCAAAAGACTGTAAATTTTCATTTTGAAATTAAATCATTCCACAGGACTTCAGGATGAAATAACAGCTTTTTCATGTTTTCAATTACTTTCATGACTTCTCCCTTTCTTTTATATACCAATATACCAATATCTATTCATTTACCTAAACAAAGTGAATCTGCTTCTATCCTTCAGAAACTTGCTGAAAAGACTAGATCTACTCAAAGGGAAAAATATGGTAAATAAAAATTAAAAATGGATTCAGATGTGAAATCTGGTGACATGACCATATTGGCAGATTTTTCAGAAGCAGCAGAACAGTAAGGCTCATGAAGAAATTAATCTGAAGTCTCTTGAACATGTTACATAATTACGTAATTCTCAGCCTTCTGTTCCTGCAGCTGTTATTTGACAAATCCACACTAATTTACACATGTGTTACTTTGTGCTTTCTAGGTTTTAAGGTCAAAAACAGATTTGTAGAATTTCAGCTGGAAATTCTGTTACTGTTAAACAAAAATAACAATATTTGGTGGGGAAGAGTGGGTAATGATACTGAACAGATCCCATGGCCAAGTTTTCACTGATGTTGAAAAACATTAAATGAAGCATGCTGACTTCTACTGACACAACTGCAAGAGCAGTCAAGGTTTTTCCCACACCTAAATATCTGTTCTCCTAAATTCCTCTTCTTTTCTTCATAGGAATTTCATGTTATTTCTCCTTGCAATAATACTTTCACCTTCAGACAAGAAGCAAGCTTCCTTTTCTACCATGCAACCTCTCAGAATCTGTGGTTTTAGAATTATTACCATTTCTGCAGATAATCTCAAGTCACTATGTTACATCTCCTTTCCCACAAGTTTCTTCCCCTTCAGAAATTCTTAGAATCTTTAAAAACACAGCTTCTCTTAAAATAAACACAAAGATGTTTATTATTTTTCCTTCTACTATCTCTCAACCAAAACAGATTTCTTCCCATTACTATTCACAGCGCAACTATTCTGTCAGCTCCCAGACTCTATATTTCTGGATGTCTCTAGCACTGGCCAAGGTAAGATTTGCAGTACCCATGCAGAATTACACTAACAGAATAAAAACATTGGAATAGTTTGATATCAAATCCAAGCCTAGACTGTGGCTTAGCTGTAACGCTTAACTGAAGAAAATGAAGTGTCTGAACTGATAGAACATAACACAAAAATTAGTGCATCTAGTTTCTGTCATCACTCTTTCATTGAAGCTATACAAAAGCAGAGAACGCAACTTGGAGTGAAGGTCTTCACAGGGTCTATGGGAGCCAACAGCTGGCCTCTCTCTACTTTCCTCTTAGCATTTCTACATATCCCCATGGAACTATTAGTAATGCATTATGAAACAAATCTAAACATTAAAGGCAAACAATTGGAAATCTTCAATTCTTTTGGAATAAAAAGCAAAATAAAGCATGTTATAATGCAGAGTGTTTTAGAGGGAGACAATGAGCTGTTTTCTGAATCTCATTAAACTTCAACTCATTCAGTGGTCTCATACCTTTTTTTCTTCAACAGTAATGCATAACTACACTGGCATTAAAACCAGCTGTGATAAATAGAATTTGCTTCAAGTTCAAAAGAAGCAGGGAATCTAATGTCTTTCTTTTTGTTCTGTTTTGTTCTGAACAAGAAAGAATTTGCATAGGTAGGTCTTAAATTTGAGGCTCTTTGGCTACTCATTATTTGATTTAGTTTTGGTACAAGAAACACTTTGTTCGGAGCAAACAAAATATTTTCATTGCTCTACAATTTGTAAATGCTTGATTATATGAATACAGTCAATATTTTGAAAATTGAATGTTTAAAAATTTCAGAGGTGAGAGAAATTATTCGCCTGATGCTTCTTTTCATCACATTTTGTTCATTTTCATGGATTTTTGTGGTCAAGTGTTCAGAGTAAAACAGATCAACTTTTTCTTCCTGAGTTCATTCTCAGTACCTGTATCACAGATGAAGCATATTCTGAAGCTTTATACTGCATGCCACAGCTCTACATGCTGCCAAACAGATGTCTGCCAGCACTCATTTAATACCACCAACAAAGGCAGTACCAAAGACACCAGAGAGCTGACCTGAATGCTACAACAGGAGAAGAAGGGCTGGGGTGGTACAAGAACTCTGTTTTCAAAAGGCATTCTACATAGAAGAACTAAAACTGAACCCTTTTTACAGTCATAACAGAACATAGAACTAAAAGTGAGATTTAGCTCACAGTTTGAGCAATCCAATTTTATGTCTACTTATGGAGACCTAAGCTCCCATTATAATCAAACTGTGAAAATAGTCCCAGCAAAACCTGAAGAATTATTCAGCTCCCCCTACAGAAATTCCTTACTTGAACAAAGCACAATCCATTCTACAGATTCTACATTTACAACAGAAGTTTGCTCTTAGCTCCTGCTGGAAGACTGGTCTCTCACCTAGGACCAAGGTTCATGCCCTGCAGTGCACTGTGCTAATGGGGACCGCCCCATGTCTTCCGGAGAACACTGATCCCCCCTGCAAACTCTGCAGTCTCCTCTTTCAAAGAGTCTCTTTCCTATCATCAGATCAGCTTCTCACAAACAGATCTGAAGCCCTGTTATGACATTAGACAAGCTAAACCAGCTTCTTTCCATGGAAACCAGACTGATTGTTAACTCTGTCACCTTTCTCACACTGCTCATTTGAATGTGGCATTTGAATAAACTCTCATTTGTTACTGGAGTATTATTTATTACGGGTAAAGATGCTAATGCCTCAGAAGGTCCTGGAAACATTCATCACTACCTTCTTTACTTACCAACCACAGTGAAACACATCTCAAATGTTTTATTTCTTCCAGTAGCCACGCAGCGATAT
The DNA here is from genome assembly GCF_054131305.1 of Coturnix japonica. Taxonomy (NCBI): domain Eukaryota; kingdom Metazoa; phylum Chordata; class Aves; order Galliformes; family Phasianidae; genus Coturnix; species Coturnix japonica. The sequence continues at coordinate 50,694,211 of NC_140664.1, forward strand.
GTTGCAAAGTCAGAGGCTGTGACGTTTTGAATGACAATCGTGGAGCTTGCCCGACCAAAGCAATCCACCTGTGCACGATTTCTGAAATCAGAACCAAAGCTTCGCCCTCCTACTGAGGTACACAGGACAATGGTATCTGTCCCGCCTGCTTTAATCCTTTCCCACTTCACTTGCTGTACTGAACCTTCAATATCATAATGGCAAGTAAAAGTGACGCTTCCTCCTGGCTTGGCAAACACTGGATTATTTTGTCTCTCAGACATTTCAAAAGCATCTGCCAAAAAACAAACAAAAATGCAACACTCCATTAACATTTAAACACTCCTATGCTGTATGTATATACTGTATTGCTCTGTATGACAGCCAGGCTATTTGAAAGGAGACTTACAGATACAGTCAAGATTACAGACATATACAGATCATAGATGTATTTTATCTTAAATCATTTAGACAAAATTTCCTTTTTATGAGTTTCTGTTTTTACCAATAAAATTCACTGTTTACACATAAATAAATACTGAAAAAATCTGAAGCAAGTTTGTCATTGGTTCTGGTATTCAGAGACTCAATGGCCATTTGGCTTCTAGAGACACCTTTGTAATGCATGTTTTTCAAAGTTAGAATGAGCACTGTCATCTTTTTGAAGACTTTGCGTGAATAAGATTAATGATCCGAATCTTTTTGTACACTGTAAAAGGACTGATCTTTCCAACAGTATTCTGTATTTTATCATATGAGATTCTGTATTTTATTATATGTCTTCATGTCAGAAAATATCAGTAGTATATATTTGCCTGCTTTCGTCTATGTAAGATAACAACTGAAATCCATGAAGGAGAATTAAGAAAACTGGATAGCAAAAATGATATTCATTAATATGAATTTAGAGCCAGATTCATGGGATTGGATGGTTGCAGATCCTGCTTGGTATAATATTTATTATAAATCTAGTAGAAAAAAGGCTGATAAATTATATTAATTGGAATGCTGGTAGCATCAAAGATGTCAAAATTACATGTGCTGGAGAAATCACCAATACGGAGTGACCTACCTCAGCCTCTAAGCTAGCTGCAAAAAATAACAGGATTTCACATAGACAATCATGCCACCCTAAATCTAAGCATAAGTGATTCCATTCATGTTGGCAGGATGAAAGTTTCACTGTGGCAGCCTGACTTCTGACACTTGCCTGGTCTCCATGAAACAATGAAAAATAGGAATGAAAATGTCCAGCCTGCGTTTTTTAATAATTTATCAATGGAACACAGAACAGAAAAATTACATTCCTCCTGTCTTAGGCAACTAGAAGTAAGATTGAAATACTGAAATGCTGAAATAGAAAAGGAACCATGTCTAATGAGTTTACCTAAAAAAATGAATAAAGAACCTGAAGATCCACGCAGACTGCACTGAAGGAGATGATAGAAAGTTAATGATAGACAAGGACAGAAAAGGAAGAAATTCATTAGACCAAAAAGAAGATATAACTCAGGCTGAGAGATCTGGGGCTGTTCAGCCTGGAGAAGGTTCTGGGGAGAACTGACAGCTGCCCTAAAGGGGGGCAGTAAGAAGGAAAGGAACTGATGCTTTAGCAGGGTCTGCTGTGACAGGACAAGGGGAAATGGTTTCAAACTAAAAGAGGCAAGGTTTAGAGTAGATATAAAGAAGTAGTGTTGTACAGTGAGGGTGATAAGGCACTGGAATATGCTGCCCAGGGATGTGGCGAATGTCCCATGCCTGAAGATACTCAAGGCCAGATTGGATCAGATCCTGTGCAACCTGATCAAGCTGTGGGTGTCACTGTTCATTGCAATAAAGTTGGACTAGATGGCCTTTAAAGTCTCTTCCAACTCAAACAATTCTAAGAATTTACTTAGAGAATTTTTATTCATATATGGCTAATTGACTACTATGATGGTACTTGACACTTAAAAATATGTTCCTCAAGCCACTACACTAGCAAAAGAAATTTTATTTTATTCTGATTTTTTAAAGAGAGGGTAGATTCTGATTACGTTGGGAGTAATTAGTAAGTGAAAAGTAAATGATTATTACGTGAAAAGAGAACTGATATCAAATCTCTCCTCTGACGATCATATTCTAGCAGGTCAGGTCCTTTCCTCCTATCCCGCTTTACTGACTTCCAATAACTGCCTGCTTAACAAATAACACACGTTCTTTTTTGAGAAGTTTTGTGTTCTTCACTGTACCTTTATACTTCTAATGAGCAAGCCCTACTACTTATTTCCTGGGAGCCCCCATGCATCCTCATCTGCTCCTGTATGTGTGCTTGCTGTCCTACTCTTTTCCTGCCAATGCCACCCCAACACCCACGTGCTTCTCATATCTAAACATACTTATTAGAGAAACTATGATGTATATCTGTGATTATACACCTCCCTCCTTCCAGAGGAATTCCACCTGATCCAAAAAGGCAACAGCAAGGACTAAATAAAAATGGCCTTGTTCCCCACTGCCCTGCTGTATATTTGCTAGAAGAATACATATTACACATATGGTAAACTGTGAAGAGCTCGAATCAAGAAATCATGAAAATCACAATAATGAAAATCTGTTCTTTTAATTCATTAGCTAACTGCGTTATATTTGTAAAACAATATATCACAGCTTCCTAATAATGTGTAATACTGCTATATACTATGTGTTCTGCAGCCTGTACATTACAAAGCTGATGCTGGCTTGTAACTTCCGTGAAAATATTCCAGGATACAAATCTTAATATGTTTGTAGAATTTTTTGGATTTAAATATAATAAATACAATGCTAATAATCACAGAATCCTAAAATCATGTCATCTAGTCCAACTATCAGCTCAGGTTTCTTGAACACCTCCAGGGACCATGACTCCACTGCTTCCCTGGGCAGCCTGTACCACTGCCTCACTGATCTTTCTGAGAAGAGATATTTTCCTGATATCCAACCTAAACCTTCCATTGGTGCAACTTGAGGCCATTATCTCTTGCCCTGTTAAAAGTCAGGAGAACGATGTAGGAACAGCCAAACTAAAATAGGAACATATTTATATTCTCAGTCACTATATACTCTATCACAGTTATTTTCACAGACATTATGATAGATTTTAATTCTTTGCTTTGTATGCATATTTTGCTCAACTGTATTAAGCATTGTTTAGGTATTTGCACTTCTGATGAAAGATATAAATCACTTCCATCCTTACAGTATGGTCCTGTGCAAAACCTGATTATGTATTCACAAGCAGTGGAGACTGCCTATATATTTCTAATTCAGTTTTCCAAGTACACTGAAATGTTTTAGGCTTTTGTTTTAAACAATGGTCCCATTTTTATTTTGACATCCACATTAGAACTGTTCTTTCATCTTCCTTCTCTGCTTAAGCACTTGCTTTATTTAGCATCTTTCTGAACACAGTTTCTTTGCTTTCGGCCTGATATGCGTGGGATGAGCACCAGCACCTCCTGTTCTGAGAAATATTTCTATGGAAAAAAGGTACACCCGCACAACTTCACCCCCACATGCACACAACTCGAAGTGTCACACCATGTCAACATTTCAGAAATGCTTTAAAAATGTACTATTGCTTCTGATAAAAAGACTTTCACTGCCCTCTGCTCATTCTGGCCAAAGCTGCTGCTGTCCGCTCTGCCTCCACTGCAGTCCTGTCAGTGCTCCTCCTGAAGAGAAAGCAGTAGGCGGTGACAGCACTCGAGGGAGCCACATTTTTCTTTGCTTAGTAAAATATAAGGGCTCCATGTTTGAAACCGTCCTTGTATCTTTTTTGGCATAATGCTATCTCACCAAACTTTTGCAACTACATGTATTTCCAGTTGGTTCAAGTCCATTAGACATATAGAGAAAAAAGAATAAGCACTCATTTTAAAAAAAAACAAAACAAAACAAACAAAAAAAAAACAACACATAATCTTTCAATATATTTCTGGAAAGTAAATATTAGATACATTGAGGCGTGAATGAGTGCAAACCAACTTCTTAGGATTTAAAGGATTTAGCAACTGAAATGCAATTCAGCAGCAGAGAATCGATGAAGTTAAGAATTTCCACTTAGGAGGGAAAATAAAATAATTCTGGTTGGTTTTTTTGTGTTTTTTTTTTCCTTGCTACAGAGCACTAAAAGTCAAAATAAATGTTAGGTAAAATTTTGTTCCCCATTCTCTTGGCTAGATATTTTCAGACGTTCTATTTTTTATTCATGTCCTATTCACTTCTGCTTGTTTGGTTTTTCATTTGTTTGTTTCATTCATTTGATCTCGGAAATGATTAGCTCATTGTGATTCATAACTGGAGAGTTACTTAGATACTTAGATTTGTTTTCAGCTAGATCATTTATTTTTAAAGTCAGTATCTGTGACATTTTAATTACAGTTAATCATGAGTTTCACCTGACTCATATCTCTAATCTTACATCAGCCTCCAGAGCTTTACTCTGGACTACAAAAATACCAATGCTGTGCGTTCTCAGGAGATTCACGTTGGATATCTGGAAAAGGTTCTTCTCCAAAGGGTGGTCAGGCACTGGAACAGGCTCCCCAGGACAATGGGCACAGCAGCAAGCTGTGTTCAAGAAGCATTTGGACAGCTCTCTCAGACATACTGTCTGATTTTTGGATTGTCCTGCATATAACCAGAAGTTGGACTTGATGATCCTTGTGGGTCCCTTCCAACTCAAGATATTCTATGATTCCTTCTGGTTTAAACTATTAACAAAGAAAATAATATTCATACTTCAACATTATTACTGTGACTTCAGAAAGACAAAATTTCAGTGCATTAAATAAAATGCACTGAAAGAAATATTTCTATGGCTTCACATGTTTCTGCTTCTCTGCTGAAGCATGAAGTTTAAACAGAGACTAAGGTCTACCAGCACTACAGTTATATTGCTAACATCAGTCACTGCTGACCAGTGCACACGATGATGAGAAACAAACACGGTAATACATGTCATATCTTCAGCCATCCCAGAACTCGGATGTTTTCCATGTACTTCTCTGATCTCTGGGTCAGGACAAGCTCATACTGCTGCTAACAGAGCCATCTTTAAAGCCTCTACCCATAGGAAGTACTAATTTTACTAGAAACAACAAATGAGAGTTTCCAAAACTGCAAAGCTAACTTAGCTCCATCACAGAGACAAGTTCCCAGGTTTGCTGAAGCGTTGTGTACACTGTTGCTTTCCACTGCTTATAATAAGGAGCAACAAACTAAACTGTAGATGAAAGGCGGTCTCAAAATTTTATGAAGATGAACTTTCTCCAGGGCTTTTTTGCCTTCAGGAAAATCAACTTTTAGATGAAAAAATACTTCAAAGCTGACCCCTTCACCCTTCCTCAATATTCTTCATTTGATTGCTTTTATCTCCCAAACATCTTGTGTGCATGTGCCACATAATTCTATTGAGACCCTAAAAAACAGACTTTTTTAAAAATGAAAAAGGAAAATTGGGATATTTGGCTACTATCTAAGCTGAAGCAGTAAAGATCTTGATTTCTTATGAGTTACTGGCTCAAGTTCTACAATCAGACTAAAAATCAGCACTAGTACCATGTTTGAAAAGGTTGTATTTTTGTTACAGAAAGTATTTAGATCGTAAGAGCTAAATGTATTAATACTCTTATACATTTACAATGTCATTTTAAATTATATTACAACAATCTGATGAATATGTCTGTGCCAGTTATTAATTATCTGTGAGTTTATAGACACTCAGCACCCAATTTGAAATCATCTCCAACTCAAGTTTGTTTGCGCATACTGCTCAACCCCTTGCTATTTCACTCAGTCTTTAAAACTTTAGTTACATGGGGTACAAGGAAAGGAAGAAGCTAGGGAGAGTATGGTGCTATTAAGAATAAGAAAATATCAGCTATTCAAGTACAAACATTTCTGAGCCAGAAGAATTTGACTGTTAGGAAATAAGTTATCCAAGAAGAATAGAAAATGCATTATGCCAGGGTTTGCCTGCAGGAGAATCTGAAAGGTGTAAGAGGTCAGAATTTCAGATTTTCTCTCTCTCCAGGAACTTAATCAGTACAGAATAAAGGGAATTTACTCAGAATCTGGAGTCCAAGGAATGTCTAGGAATGACAGAGGATACTGTCCTCAGCCTTCACTTTTTGTTTATGATTTTATCACAGTGATGAAAACAAATGCTACACTGGGAAAATGCGCATCACATCATAAGTACATGCGTGTGTGCACATATGCCTGTGTACAGGTTTGTGCCTCATTACTTACATCTTATCAGAGAAACACAGAATCACAGAATATCCCAAGTAGGTAGAGACACCCAAGGATCACCAAACCCAATTCCTGGCTCCATACAGGACCACCTAGAATCAAACCCTACTACTACGATTGCTGTCCAAACACTCCTTAAACTCCGGCCCTAGGAGCCATGCCATCAGCCCTGTGCAGCCCATTCCATGCCCACCGCCCTCTGGTGCAGACCCTTTCCCTCACCTCCAGCTGCCCCATGGCACAGCTCCATGCCGTTCCCTCGGGCCCTGTCGCTGTCACACAGAGCAGAGCTCAGCACTGCCCCTCCACTCCCTGTGAGGAGCTGTAGCCGCCATCAGGCCTCCATCAGCTCCTCTGCTCTGCGCTGAACAATTCCAGGGATTTCAGCCTCTCCTTGTATGTCTTGTCCTCCAGACCCTTCACCGTATTTGCAGCCCTCTTTTGGAAGCTTTCTAATAGTTGTATGTCGTTCTTATTTTGTGGAGCCCAAGTCTGCACACCACACACTAGGTGAGGCCACACATCAGGGAGTGGAGTGGGACAATCCCTCCCCTTGCTGGGCCTGATGCACCCCAGGGTGTGGCTGGCTCTTTAGGCTGTCAGCGTAGAACACAGTACATCACAATTAAAGCCACACAGGATAAAAAAGGCAGGGGAGAGGGGAAGGCAAAGAGTGTGAATGGTAAAACTAGCTCCTAAGGACAAATATTTCTCAGGAGGGAAAGCCAATGCTGAAAAAACAGTGGACAGTGTATACAATACCCATACTGCCCAGCCCCACAAATGTTGTAATGCCTGGGAGTGCAACATGAAGATGCATTTTATTTATTTATTTATTTGCCCTGCATCTCAGAACATATTTATTATTTTAATGGTTTGTTTTACGAACTGAATTTATATTGTAGAAATATTTCGCAGTAAGTTTGCTACGCATTTTGGAACCAGGTAGGAAAGTAAAAGAAATCAATATATCATCAACATTCTATGCTGCTTATTTCCTCTCCATTTCTTTTTGTCTTGATTGAATTATAAATTATATTGTCTGTCAGACAGACCAGCTGAAAGAAAAGTTCATTATTAGAAATATAAACAGTAGAAACACTATCTACTTCTTGGGAAAAATGTGGGATGAGAAAACTATATGAATCTGTAATTCCTTTCACCTTATCACATACCTCTGTTCATTTCATAACCTAACACATATTTTTTCCAAAGGAAACATTATCTGTCTTAGATAATGATGTATCTCCTTAACTTCAAATATATTAAAGTTGTCAATATGCACTTTCCATTTTCCCCTACTACTGCACACACTGATGATTTGGAAACACAGTTAGCTCAAATGTCATACATATTAGTTAAAGTTTGATTAAAAAAAAAAAAAAAAAAAAAAAAAGTAATAAAACATCTGAATCCAGATCTGGTGTCACAGCAGGAAAGGTTGAAACTAGAAATAATGTGCTAATTAAGTTGAAATTCACCACGGTTACTGCAGTGGCATAGAATTAGGGATTAGTAGCTGAGAAGAGTATTTTTATCGTATGAAGTCAAGGAAATACATGCAAAATAAATAAATAAATAAATAGCCATGTAAGTAAATAAATAAATAAAATAAATTAGAATTGAATTCACTTGATTCAATTCCAAGTTAGTTTTTAGTTTCCTAACTTCATTCCTGCATGTTTCATGCAGGACTTCTAGGATTCGCAGTCAATTTCCTTCTTGCCTTGATGGACCATTGGAAGAAGTTAACCTTCAAAATCAGCAGGCTCTCTCATAGCTTGTTTTTCTTCATCATCCATAGGATTTTTCTAAGCAGATAGCTGAAAAGGCCAAAGTCTAGTCTTCTGAAGCCCAGAAGATCTTGCTTTTTCATTTTTATCACCTTCTAATGGGATTCTGAACTCCAACATTGCATGGTCACTGCAGGCAAGGTTGTCCCTGACTTTCAAATTCCAATGTTCTTCCTTTTTTCTAAGTTTAAGGTTTAAAGTAGTGCATCCTCATCACCTACTTAATCATCTGTGTGAGGAATTTATCACTACTACACTCCAGAAACCTCCACAAATTTTTGTGCTCTGCTATGCTGCTCCACACAGGTAGTTTAATTCTTCGACAAGGATCAGAGCTTCTTCCTGTACCCTGAAGAAGGCCTCATCTACTTCTTCCTTGCAAGGACACTGATAGCAGACATCGGTAGCAGACACTCATCACAGTGTAACCCACATAGGTCTGCCTACTAATTCTGGCCCACAGATTCTTAGGTGGTTTGTCATCCACTAATAGAGTTTCCTGCATTTCCACTGCTTTCTTGCAGTAGAAGAAACTCTTAGGGATTGGACTCGATGATCTCCGGAGGTCCCTTCCAACCCCTATGATTCTGTGAAAAGGCAATATAGAATTGCAGAATCACAGAATTGGAATTTTGGCTGAAAAAGCTCTAGAGATCATCTAGTCCAACCCCACTGCCAAAGCAGGCTCCCTTATAAATATCCCTTGGATATTTATACGTTGATCAGATCCCCTCTCAGTTGTCTTTCCTCAAGGCTGAACAGCCCCAGTTTGCTCGGCCTTTCCTCATAAGAGAGATGCTCCAGGCCCTTCTCTCCAGTTTTGAGACTGCCCAGCCTGATGGGAAAGGTGAATTTTCCCCACTTGCCCATCTGAATACTGCTTCTTCCTAACATTTCATGACCCTCCAAAAGAGTCCTTGATGATAAAACTCAACAAAGAGCAAACAGCAGCAAGAGGTGAACAGCTCAAAAGTGAGACTCATCTCCAAATTATCATACATCAGTTAATAACTGTAGTATCCACTGAACACACAAAGTGTGTTCATTAAGAAATGCTGAGATAGAATATATAAACCAGCTCTTCAAAATTATCTTAAGCTGGCAAACAACACTACTTTTCATAGATGTTTTTTTTCCTTAACACTGCACATTCTGGTACAAACATAGAAACTAAGAGTACTTACTAGTATTTTCCTTCTTAAAAACTAACAAGAATTATTTAAAAAAAATAATAATAATAAAACAGCAACAAAAACATACACACACAAAACCAGAAAAAACAGGACTGAATAAAAGCAGCTGCATGTTGTAATTGACTGCTAGCCAAATAGAACAAAAATCACATTTTCTGTTTCTTGAAGATAATTTTTCTCAAGTATATAAACCACATACATAGGCAAGATAAAGGACAAAATATTCAGCTTTATTCAGTAATGCTGAGGCCTTAGCAGGAACATTTTAGCTGATTATTTTGCGAATGTAATATATAAATTGGAGACAATTCTGATGAATATAAGAACGGTGAAATTCAGAAGAATGAACTAAGAAGGAAAGTTAACTATTTTCGTTTAGAACAGACAAATGAAGTCTGACAATATGGGAGCCTTCTATTTTTCAAAGGGAAGTACTAAAATGAATAAGATCCATATTAAACAAGAGGTATCTGGGTTAGATATAATGGGGAAAAAAAATCTTATTCCAAGGCTGGTTAAACACTACAATAGCTATGCAAAACATATTATGCATAAATTTCCAATATGGGAATTTGTTATGGAAGTTGCTTACACTTTCTTGGAATAGAGATGGTTGAGTTTGTCAAGTCTTTTCCGACCTGATTTTTCCACTTTCCTGTAATTTGTTTTAATCTAAGATTTTCCTCCAAAAATGAAGCTTTTCCTTCTGCTCTGCTCCAAACAGGCTTTATTTTCTTTCTTTCTTTCTTTTTTTTCCCCCTAGCCATTTTTACTGAAGGGAAATCCAATCTTCAGTTCAGCACAGAAGTTAAAAAGAAAGAAAAGCAATGTTTAACAGGTCAATAACCACAGCATAGGTATGAATAAGGCAGTTGCTTCTTGGCTGCATGCTCTTGCTTTTTAATAAGGTTCTGACCATGTGGTTGACACTGTGTAAAATACAGAGATAGCCCTTGCTCTGGGGAGCTCAGAGTCTGAGAGCTGAGGAATGAAGATCCCTCAGGGCTAGTTCTTGTTTCTATGTCCTTTAAAGGGATGATAATGTTTCACTGTAGACCTATGAATCACAATCTAAATTGAGACAGAGATAAATAGAAAGCAAGCTATTTCAGGTGAATAGGGACTTGGAAAAAAAAAAAAAAAAGTCTATACATTGTACTGCTTTCGGCAGGCAGAAGAACATTAATAAAGAAGTAAGGGCTGAGTGGCATGGGTATCATCATACTAGCTAAGAATAGAAAAGCTCTCTCTCAGCTATCATAGAGGAGGTTGATCACTCTATTTAAAGTATGGGAGTACTTTATGGTACCGCTGGCATTTAAATACTCTATTGATGAACTTCCATTCTTATTCAAAGTTGCTAGCAAGACACAGCCCCTGAACAAACGATCAATTGTCAGTGACTACAGAGCCAAAAAGTTATGAATTAAAATAAAAACAATAAAATAAAACAATTTCAAATAGTTTAAGAGTAAAAAAATTATGCAGCTATGCATAATTCATGTTAGATGATGTAAAAGTTACTGAGACTGTCAAAATAATATTTTCCATTAATATATAGCATGGCTTTTTAAAGTCATAAATTACTAGTAATTACTATTTATTTGAAAACAAGCTACAGTGAAAAGTCCCGTTCAAATATAAGTATCTCTTGTACTGATAACTGAAGAGCAAAGAACCAAAGGATTTAAGACACGTCTGGCAAAGGACCACATAAACAAACGGATCAATGTCCCAGCTGGGGGACATTGGAAATGTTTTCTCTCCCTGAAAACATTTTAGAGAAGGAAAAAAAAAAAGGGGGAGGGAGAAGAGGAGAGGATTGCAGAATTCCTTCTGCCTCTCTGCTACAGTTAGGTACACAAATGGTGATTGACAATATTTTTCTTTGTTCTTTTATCTAAAAGTAAAATTACAAATATATATATATACACACACACATATATATACTCCTATATATACACATATATAAAATAAATCTGCATTTTAAATGCTTTCCCTTTTGGTTAGTAAACATTTGAAATGTAATATTTTGGAACTCAACAATTCCTATGTGATATATCCAACTCTAATGGTTCTTCAATTAGCAGTGACTTTATTCTCTGCTCCTTGCATTTTATATGGTACCTAAAATCAGTCTTCAGTCATGCACATATAAGAACTGTATGTAAGGAACTAAAGATTGTCCTTAAACTCTTCCTTAAGGTGAAATAAGTAAGTAGTGACTAATCCAACAAAATCTTTTCATTAAAACAAAAATGTACAAGGAGTTTTCACAGAGAGTATGGGTTCTGTTGGTTTAGCACAGGATGTGACTCATAAAATCTAGGAATATTAAGAAAAAAAAAAGTGCTCTTGAATTCTCTTCCAAAAACTGCTGCATGTACATTCACATTACAAGATGAAAGAAGCAATAGATTTACACAGCTGGCAGATATCTTCTCATGGGATAAATAGGCAATTATTTTCCAAAGTATTGATGTAAACGTAATAAAATAAAATAAAATAAAAAGTAGTGATGGCAGAAAACCACCTCAAGTTCTCTGCAATTATGTTCCAGAACATCAGCACTGCACAGGCTTGTCAATGTATCCTGTAGTTATGTAAGATGTGAAGTAGTTATGCCGCAACTGTTATTGCTTTACTGTCTGTGTCTCTGAATAACTACCAATAGAGTAAGCATGAGTAACATTTTGGAGCCTGGGAGAGCTCCTTCTCATATTTCATAGATATCCTAGAAATCTTAGACAAAATAAGGAAAAAAAAAAGAGCAATGTATGTCCTAATATTTTTATTACATCTTCTGAAACAGCCCCAGGACCAATCTGTGTTGCTTGCTTTCACTGGTCTGTGCCACAGATTCTGCACTGACATACTTATTTAAGTAATTTAGCAGGAATATCTGTGTTCCATAGAGTAATAGGTAAGTACAGATAAAATGTGAAACTTCTAAATGCCTGGGTAGCACAAAATATATTATAATCCAGGTTTCAGTTTTGGTTAACATAGACACCTTATTAATATCAGTTTAAATTCACCTGTATGAATATACCAAAGAAAGCTTACATTTCATTTTGAACGTTGTGCTCACAATGTTGCATCCTTCTAAAGGCTCCAATTTTAAAGCTTAATCAACCAATCTTTAAAGGTAAAACCATAAATTGCAAAGCATCAGGCATAATGCAATTCTCTAATTGAATTAATAAATTTACTCCATTAAAGATTTGTTGGTTTACTTTTGTAAACAAAAGAAATGGATTTTACAGTGAGATGCACATTTTTCTTGGTAATAAAAGCAAATTAGTGTTCTTCTAAAAAACTATACTTACTGTGAATCAATAAATAAACCAAAAGCCAAAGCAGGCAGTATAATTCAAAAGCAGTTTTAATAACCTATAAAATGATTTTTTTTCTGGTATTTTGGACAGATTTATTTATGACAAAGAATACAAAATTCCTTTAGAAGTGCCTCATTTTCCAGGACTTTAACTATCTAACAGTGTTCATTCATCCTACAGAGACAGTCCTATTCCTGTTGAAAGGATAAGACTAACACTTAGCTCTCACCCTGGTGAAGAAAAAAAAATTTCAAAGCAAACACCAATGTCCTAATTTTACCAGCTGATAAATGAGAAGAAAAATTGTACATATGCTGTCACCAACAAGCTGGCTGCCTGGAAGTAGAACTGAAGTTTACTGTTGATTTAATCAAAGCAAGGTGTCATCCCGGGAATATAAGATATTTATTACTGATGAATGCATTTATTAAAGGGTAGATAAAGCCAGACAAATAACAGTTCTTCTATAACCACTACATTTAAAAATGCTTTCTCCAAGATCTGTTTTTAATATCACATTTAATTTGCAGAGTAGATTGAAGCTGTAGTGTTTCATGCTTACTGTTGATACATTTCCTTTTCTCCATATCAGTGGGTACAAAGATCTTGTTTACGACCATTTACTGGGAGCTGAGCTAAATTGATTTTTCCTGTTCTGAGAAACCTTGATTCTTTAAATGGGAAAAGATTAACTTCTATTCAACATTATTATCTTTCTTTGTAGTAGGATTAAATATATATATTGGAAATATGAATGTTTTAGTTTTGTGGTTTAAAATGCCCAAATCAAGAGAGGTATCCTAAATAGTGAATGTTGTATCCAACATTATCGTTTAAAAAAAATCTAACTCCAATGAATGATAATTTTTTTGTTAGGTTTACAGTGTGCTGAAATCTGTAAGTAGATCACCTAATATAAGTCTTGGACTGACAGACCCAGAAACCCAAGGAAACTCACTACCTAACTAACTACAAAGTCAGATACAAATAGCTTAGGTCAGCACTGTTTTACACAAACAAAAAGGACTAAATGAGCTAGCAGAGCTCTACTGCATCTAACTTATTTTCTATTAAATCAACTCACTGTCAGAACTCTGGTTAAGTAGAGCACAGAAGAGATAGAGTTTGCCTACTTTTTGCAAATAACAACCTGAATCTCCAGATCTTGGGTTATTTTAATGCAACTAAAAAAAAATGCTTCTAAGGCCTAGAGTTAAATTAACATTGAACAGACCAGCAGAGAAACCTAGAGGTACTATTTCCAAAAGTTATTCCTTTACATAATAAAGTAATAAAGTAGATGCTAGGCTGAAGAAAGCAATCAGAGAAGCTACTCAAGGAATCATAGCTGAGGAGCTCTGATCTGAACTGCAAGCCTACCCTGAGGGACCTCCTTAACTCTTCCACCAGACGGACATTTCCTCTCCATGCAAATGATTGAATTGTATGAGTATGCGAGTGGACTACAAAGGCAGAAATAATTTCAGTTTTGAAATAACTTATGTAAGTAGAATTATATTTCTACTTTCTGTCTATTATATATAGACAGCCCAAAAATTTGTCTGGCTTAGTTTCTGTTTTGATAAGCAGCCGTGCAGATAGGAAAGTAGAAATGGATCCCTATCCCATTTCCATTACCAAAATTATTATTAAAAATCAAGATTCAGAAGTCTAAAATGGTGCAGGCAAGAACAACATAGCTTGAAATTATTTAAGTTACATATCTACTACAATATCAGCTCAGCCATTTATTTGTAACAGAAATAACAGAAGTTTAGAGAAAATAAACTTGAAAGTAAGACTCAGAGGGATCAGGCTAGGAATTATTTTTAATTTTTCTGGTCTTTCAGACTAAGAAACAGAACTAAACTTCTCCTTCAACTCATTCTCTCCTAAGTGCGAAATACAATAAAACACTGAATGAGGTCTATTTCCATTTCGGATGATGAGAAAGAGATTCTCTTTACATTCACTGTATCAAACCAATAAACCAATAATGAAAAACAGTTGTCTTCTGAAGGCTGTTCTATCATTTGTATGTAACAAACTTCTAAGGACTAAATGACCACAGTCCAGCTCCTGTCATCAAGGAATTGTTATAACTTGCACCAGTGTTGTGAGTTGACCAATACCAAATGGGCATGCATGGAAAAATACTTGGAAAGGTTTTTTTCTCCCCTTTCTCACTCAGAATTGGACAGGAAATCAAATCAGATGAGTCAGGTAAGTAGAGAGAGCTTCAGGAAAGTATATGAGCAGCTGCACAGAAAGTACATAGGTATAAGTGAATCTGATCTTATTCTTTCCTTCCTCCTTTTTTCCATCTCCAAGCAGGTTTCTTTCAAATAAAAGCTTGTTCTTCTTTGTTTAAATTTCTCTACTTTCCTCTTCTTTTTTATTTTTTTATTTTTTTTTTTCTTTCTGCTGCCACACTATTCCTAAATGTGTTTTCATGTCTGGTTGTTGCTGTTGCTGTTGTTACTGTTGCTGTTTTGGCTGCTTGTTTGTTTTTCTTTCATATTTTGGGGTTTTTTTGTTGTTGTTTTTTGGTGTGGTTTTTTCTTAGTTTTGAGACCAATAGCACCCTCACTATAAAGCATAGCAATAAAAATCCATTACCCTCCATGGGCAGTTATAAGGTTTAATTTAATTCTCCAAAGAGATCCTACTGGCTATAGAAATGCTGCTCCAATGGAAATACCACTTTTGAAATGATCACTGCTATCTAAAGTCTGGCATGTGACACATTAGTACTGTGACACACATCTGTCTCCTTCAGTTCCACTCCTTTTTTCCTACTTCTCTTAAAATAATCCTAGGTGAAAGCAACATAATTCTTTTCTGTTGTGTTTGTACTTTCACCTAAATTACTCCATTTATATGTGCAGTATAACTGGATAATTTCAGAGCCAGATACTCCCAAAATCTGCATACATTTCTGTTTCATTTATATCAGAAGTTTTAAAAAAGTGATTAGAAATTTCCTTACCTGGATGAATAACTTCTATTACCTTCTCGGAGACTCCATCTGGGTAAGTTACAATGGAGCAAAAGTAAAGACCAACATCTTCCAAAGTGCTCTTGTTGAAGGATAAGGATTGGTCTTCCCTGGAAGTATTTTCAAAATATATTCTTCCTCTGTACTTATCTTCAATATGTACACCATAGGTAGGATGCAAGACAGCAACATTTTCTTTATGACTTCCATGTTGTTTCATCCAGGATGTCTGTATTATCACAGCTTTTTTCGGATATGTGCATTCCAGTTTCATCTTCTCTGAAAACTTTATAGTTGAATCCACAAACCTTCCTTCCACGCTGGCTAAAACTGAGAAAGACATCCAGTTTTATTATAAACATTACTGGAAATTTAAATTGTAGCAAAACTGAGAAATGACATTAACAGCATCAGAAGTAAAATTTTGAAGAAAACATTCATTAAAAATAACTGCTACCCCCAGATATTGTAACTATTTCTAATGTACAAATATGACTGGAGAGTTAACATTACTCTGAAGCACACAGTGACACACTTGTGAGTTGTTACCATATCTGTAATTACGTAAGAAGAGGAAAGAAATACGATAGCTAGGAATAGGAAAGGGATCTTACTTCTACAAAGTTGGAGAACAGCAACAAGGAACGCTGTGTGGTCCATCTCAAAGAACACTGAAATCAGTGACTGGCGCAATGTGGTTTTGTGCAGCCTCTGCACACCACGTGCTGTTCTCAGGGGGAAGGTTTTACTTTTGAAACATGAAAAACATCACAAGCTTTTTACTTTCACATTCTAAAAATTGCATTGAAGAGACACTGAATTCACATCTAAAACTATCTCAGGGAAAAGTTTTGCACTACTATTAAACCTCCAGCCATATGGTAACTGGGTCTTCAGGTATCTTCAGGGATCTTCAGGTTTCATCAGAACAAGCCAATAGAATTCTTCTGTGCCATTTACCCCAAGTCAACATCTGTCTGCTATTCAAGGGGTAAGAAATTTGGAAGAGAAGACAGTTCCTATAGAGGAACTATAACCCAGAGGTAATAATTCCACTGCAAAAATATAATGTCTTTAAAAATAGGAATATAAAATACACAAAACCTTGCTTGATGGTTTTTTATTAGTTTGTTGTTTGTTGGTTTTTTTTGTTTGTTTGTTTTTTCCCAGAAACTATGCTACTTCTATGAAGTAGCTTCATCTTTTCTAAGAGCAACTTATTATTTCTTGGAAAAATCATAATCTGAATTCACAAAATCCTCCCAGATTGTCAATAGCCAATCTGATCCAATCCGAAAAATCTAAATAGAAAATAAATAAATAAATAAATAAAAATTAACTGGAGGCTGAATTTCATTTTATTACAGCTATCTCTTCAATTTAATCTTTAATTATTATTATTTAAATATTTAATCTTCATTAAAATATTTACTTACATTTATCGTATCTCAGGAAACAGAATGATTGCTGATAACAAAATAAAGAAATGAGGAGGTTCCAAAGTCAAACAGAGGTTTGTACAGGAGAAAAAAGGATTCTATGGGTCGATGAGGCCTGGTTCCAGGATGCTATGCACCATTGTGGTCTTCAGTCGACTATACATAATCTGTATGCTTCTTGTATTTAAGTCTTTAATGAACTCACTGGCTAGCTGTTCTCATGCTGCAGTTGCAAATGGAGCAATTGATGAAGTACCTCTCTACATCGAAATATTATTTATGTCATACTACATATGCTTATGCTAGTTTACAAATGAATGATGTTTCACAAAGTCTGAAGTTGAAGGAAAAGATAAATAGACGTGAATATATTTTTAAATTATTATTATAAACAAAACTTCTTGCACATCTGTTTTCTTTAATTAAAGCTAAGATTAAGTACTCAGGAAATCTCCAAAATGAAAACAAATTCCCTTCAGTGAAAATTATTCTTCATTTATTTGTTCATATATAAATTACTATTTTATTGCCGTGGATTTCATGCTCATTTCTCTCCATATGGCTTTAAGAGCAAAACAGAAATTAAGAAATTAACATCCAGCTCTACATGATGACTAAGTATCAGTGATACTACATGTTGTCCAAACACATTTATTTATTATGCAACAGTCACAGTTACTATAAATGTCCATGGATTCTTGGTTAGTTATTTGGTCCTCAAAACAGGGTTCTTTGTCACACACGCTAAAATCAGCAGTCTTTTAACAGAGTATTACTGGATCTCACCCTTACGACTGCATTACAAGTCCCCTCTGAACACCTGCGTGGTATGCCTGGATTCACAAATTAGGAAGCTGTAGCCACTGTGAAAGCTGAGTTCAATGACATAATTTGGTAGAAGGTACAAGCTTTAAATGTCATTGTTTTTACATAAGATGCATTAAAAAATGAGAAATAAACACTGCCTCTACAGCCCTTCTGGCCTGTGGACAGAGCAGGTAATGTAAGGGAAGGTTATCTCACAACCTTGCCTCCCACTTCCTTGAACCTCTAACTTGTTGTTCTCCTTATGGTCTCCAGCAGAAAAAGGCTGGAAAATCCGTGTTTCTCTAAGCATCTGTGGAGAAGAGACCTTCACAGAAACAGCAACCGCACATGCCATGGTCACCCAAGTAGTTCCTTGGTCTCTTCCACACCAGTTCACTGCCTGCCATAACATTGCTCATTTCCCAGTAATCCCATTTTCTCTCCATCCTGAGAAGCCCAAAGCAAAAGAAGGAGATGTTCATGGAAGTGACCAACTTATATTTCAGTAATTATTTCTAAATGACAATTATAATTTAACAGCAAAAACCATCATCGTGTAATTTTACAGCTGAATGTATAACTGTAGAGTGGTGACTTAAAAATCAGAAAGAAACAAAACAAAACAGGAACAATTGCACAGTAAACACAGTGGAGATGTAAGGGTTGGATTTCAGTCTTGACTTGAACACACATCTTCTATGACTCTGGGTACATCATTTTGTTTCCTGGTGTGTTAATTTCCCCCAAATCAATATATAGATAACATATAACCAAGGATGCTCTTTCAAAGTATGTTACAGTGATTTCTGTAATTAGATTCTCTAATGGAAATTGCTATAAAAGAGTGAAGAATAAGATATATGTATAGGGCCAGCACAATATGTTAATATCCTTTTTAATGATTTATTAGCATTTAAGATTTAACAGATAGGCCTGCAGCAATACTGCAGAAAGAGAGACAAATCTACTTGCTTCTGCTTCTTCCAGGAAAAAGGCCTTGTCTGTGGCAGTGCAGTAAAGCAGGAGATAGCCAAAAAGTTCACTCCAGGTACCACTTTACTTACAAACATGACCAATGGAAAAATTGGTCAGGGCACGGGGACTGTTTCAGTGAATCTTCAGTAAAGATAATAAAGAAAGTGGACTGGAAGGAAGGAGTGCTTTGAATAGTTAGGGCTTGGCCTCTGCATCTCTGGAGATCAGCTCTTCCATCTAAAAGCCAGGCTAATCAACTCAGAATGGTAGTTCAGCAACAAATGATACACCTCTCCCTCCATGGATGACAGTCTTCCTCTAGATTACCATAAAGGAAATTATCTCTTCTTCCATTCACTATTCTTGGTTTCTTTAAACAGAACGGCTAAGCAGTGTAGTTGCATAAAGGCAAATAATTCAATTTCCCTTCTCCAATTCTGCATCTAATCTAATTGCACTAATAAAAACCCCAAATTGGATTAATCTACATGCATGCCTGATGCAGTAACATAATGGATAAGATTCTTTAGTACATATTCATTAACATCAGAGCAGAAATTAACACCTAGAATTCTTCCAAAGAATTTGGAGGAAAAAAACATCAATTAAATACAGTGGGGTACATTATTAAAGACTCAGAGCTCAGAGGAGCCTTTATTTCCTCAGAGGAGGAAAAAAATAATCAAAACTAAAAGTCCTTCTGCAGAGTAAAAATGTAGAGAAAATATGATCTATATATTCAAAACCTTGTTGATTTATTTATTTATTTTTTAAATTTTTAAATAAAACTGGCAATTGCACAGGTTGCACTATATAAGCTATAATTCTATAATGAATTGTTTCATCGCCCCACGCTGCAAGAGGATATGTATTCAGGGGTCTTTAGATAAAGACTATGTTTTTACATTTCTGGAACTGGAAAATTATCTGCATTTTTGGAACTAAACTGCTAACTGGATTTTCATTCTAATGTAACACTGAGCACCTAAATGGGTCAGGAAGATAAGACTGTTAGTGATAACACCACAGCTGCAACATGAAGGCTAGATATTGCTAACTGTTGAGATTCAGGAAGGGTAGTTTCACATTTATTTATTTTCAGGAAGATTAATCACAAGCAATTGATGGAATCTGAACGCAGAAAAGCTATGCTGAATGACAAAATATGCTCACGGTGATATGTACTAATAGTATAAAGGTCTGATTAAGAAAGTGGGAGAAACGTCACTGCTGAACAAATTTTGAACTAGACACCATAAAGCTATACTGCTGCTGACTCTTAAGCGAGAGGTGTGTTGGTAGGAGATAAGAAGGTCTGTGGTATTTTTTAAGTTCACTGTGTAAGTGGTGATCCTTTGATGTGTTCGTGGCTAGACAGTTTGCCTGTGACAACTTACCAAACTTCATAGAAGTTTGTGTCTACTTGCATGCAAGGGGAATTCTTAAAACATCAGAAGCTCTCCTCTGTTCATCTGAATTAAAAAAAAAAAAAAAAAAGGTGGAAAATATGACAAAAAGTGAATTTAATAAACAAGGTTATTCAAGTAAATAAAAAAAGCTGACCTACTTAAAGAAGAGAAAGAAAAACTTGATAAATAACCCCTAGAAAATAACCAGATAATTCATTTTAGTATTTAATATTTTCTTCACATTTTTAATTATGCAATTGCCTATTGAGAAGACCTATCACCAGGCCTTTTTCCTCAAACTAAAACTTTTTTTTTTTATTTGGTGATCTTGTCTGTAAATATTTGTCATTGATTTGTTCAATAAGATACTAAAAATGTCCTTAGAAACGTTTTATAAATTCTTCTCCTTTAAGCATAGGAAGATACGACTGGATTTTATTTTTTTTTTTCACATTTTGTTGATAATTAGTTCATGTTGTGACCTTGAATTTTCATCTGGCAGAAGCATGGAAGATGTCATTCAAAAGATTTGAAATAAACTAATTTACAAAGGAAAATAACAGATGACATTCGTGTCTCGATGAATTTAATGGGTTAATACTGTTAGTCAGCTCTGTACATTGTTCCTTTTTTTGTTGTTGTTAACTTAGTTCTTGTCCTCATGTTGAAATCTTTTAGCTTGTTAGTTTCAGAAAAGTGGCATTATTTACAGAAACCCAGGAGTTTCCTTTTAATGAAAGAAAAAACGGAAGTAGAAAAACTTTAAGGTGCTCAAAGAAAGGACCTTGGGAATGGGGCATTTTGCTTTCAGAACACAGCCATTCTTAAGTAACTGTTATCTTTCCTGAACTACCCTCTCCTGGTTCACCTCTACTTTTCATGACAATCATGTTGCTATTAAAAAAAAACCACAACTTTTACCTTAAAACTGTTAGCAGCCAGTTTAAGGAAATGAACATTGGTGTTTTTCCCTTTTGCTGGCAGAGCAGTTCACTGAGAGGTTTCCTAAACAATACCCTTAAATACAGCCAGGATGTGAAGCCCTCCTGAGGGGGCTGAGGTTATTCTGAATTATATGATACTGTCAGCTCAGACAAGTCTTTGAGTTAGATCTGTAGCTGATCTTTGGCAAAGAAGCTTATGGCTTGAAAAATGGCCTTCAAAGTCCAAGGAGAAAGCTAGGGAAAGAAAAGACTGCACCTTTTGTACATAATGCATCTTATTTTTGTTGATGCATTCAGTACCTGATACCTTCTTGGCAAAGAAAGATATCTCATATATCGTTTTTGTTAAGCCCTTTTTGTGCCCTTCTTTTGATAAAAACTCGATTAAGAGAAAAGTGACAGATTATCGTTTGATATAGCAGATCTCTTTCCAACAAGATCAATTCAAGCTCCTAGTACAATCTGAAAGTTTCTCCCCATAAGAATACACAAAGCCAAAATCCAAACACCAAATATTCAGCAGTGATGATGTGTGAAAACCGAAGATCAGGTAACTGTTTGCTTTATTAACTATTTCTAGTTTGACAACTTGCTCATATTGGGTTGGGTTTTGTTTTTTCTGTTAAAACATGAGGGGAAGCATGCCATTGGGCATTAGAGATGGAAGTTGCTGTTGGCTGAGACAAGACTGGTACAGCCAGGCATTGGGATGGGTGGAGGAGCTGAGATTAGAACTGACCTCATAGCAGATAAGACCCACAGCCTGTACGGCAGTGGCTTTGTCACCCAGGTGACAGAACTGGAAGATAGAACAGTTGTGAGGGCACAAACTTTTTGGGGAAAGCTTATTTTCGGACTCTTATAAAATCTCTCAAACTTAGACAAAACTTAGACTCAAACTTAGTGTTTGAGATCTGCTTTTAAAGGTACCTTGTGTTGTTTCATTACTTGTGTTCTGAAGAAACACAGCCAAGGGCACTGAATACCTTTGGTACAGAGGCTTCAGGGAAAGCAGTGTCTCATAGACTCATAGTCTTGTGCGGGTTGGAAGGGACCTTAGAGATCATTGAGTCCAACCCCCAGGATTCGAGCCTCCTGTGTAGCAGAGCAGCACTTCTACCACTTGCGCCACAGGGGATTCGAACCCGGGCCTCCGGTGTTGCAACGCAGCATTCCTACTACTGCGCCACCGGGGCACACAGTCAGTCCCTTCTCCAAGGTATAGCTGACTTAGTACAAGTGTACAGGCACTTTGCCTCTTTCCTCTTAATCTTCAACAGGTTTTAAATGCTGCAAGAAGTACCAACCCAGCTGTTTAACCTACTGCTTGAAAGAAGTATGCTTCAGAACAAGGAATTTCTTCCCTTTGGATTATACTGCAAAAAATACATTCAAAGAGAAAATTAAAGTTATTTGCGAGAGAAAATGTTGACCAAATAAAGGTCTAAATTCTACATGGGAGACAGAAAGGGAGAGAGATTTAGAAGGACAAATAAAGCCATGTAAATGTGGCAACCTCCTCCCAAAGCTTTAAACATGCAAGAAAATGGAAGAAGCAATAAACAACAGACCTGAAGACAAATCAAAATTTCTGTTCTATCTGTTCTATTGTAGTGAATTAATCTCACCTGGTCTTGTATTTTGTTTATAACTCTGCACCCCCATATGGCGATATATCACAATTCTTCAAGTAAAAATGCCTTTCCTTACTAAAAATCATGAATAGATGCTTCTTAAGCACTGAGCTGTTTTACTCTTCATTTGCTCAGGGGAAGTCCTACACAGCAGGAAAGCTTTTTCAAGAAAGGATTCACAATAAACTGTAAATTAATGGAACACGTAAATATCTGCTGTAATCATTTGTTTTAGTGGAAATAGCATAATTGTATCTTAATTTCCTGCCTGGTTCTCTACAACATTTTACATCTGTTTTATGCTAATGCAGTTGCAAAGAAATCAATGATATTTATACTGACATGAAGCAGTGGGTGACTCATATGCTCAATTAGTCTCTGCAGTTTGAGAAATAATATAATACATTGGCTTTATTTTCCAAAATTTAACCTGCAACTGCGACCACTCATTTCTAAGATCCTGGAAGTTTAATTATATTACATCAGTATGACTTCAGAGCAGCCATTATAGAATCATCACAAGTTGTTTTATGAGGATTTATTTTTCAAATTTAATTATTCTGGCCACATAGGTTTTTTATTTCTTTTATGTTCTCATAACAAGGAGGCACTGGAGTTTGACAGACTTTTTTTAAAAAACTATGTCTGTGATCTACATGAAGCATTAAATGGCTATAAAGTAGTATACCTGCTCAAAGATGGCTCACCAAATGTCTTAACATAATTATCGTAGTACCTTTATGTTACTATAAATTAAAAATATTATGCTTTTACACTTACAAGTCCTTAGCTGAAATCATATGAAACCCCTGCAAGCTTGAAATCTAGCTCTTTTTAAGCCATTTATAAGTGAAAATTTGCAGATATTTCTTTCCCTACAACAACTGCCTTCTATTTTTAATCGAAACATTATTTCTCGTTTGTTATTCTGAAAGAGATTTTTAAAAAGGAAGTGATCTGTTTTTATGATGTGCTCAAAGGCTTAGCAGAATAATCTGATGCATTAAGCAGGCAGGAATTCAAAAAGATAAACCAAGGCAAAGCTTGCTAGGATAATTTTAAAGAGTTGGTTGCTTTACATGCACACACAGATCTGTCACATGTACAAGTTCAGGTTTCTGGTTGCTTCAAGCAATCTTTATAAAGATCTCTCTAAGGACAAAAAAAAAACCTTCTTTGTAGTAGTGTGTCCATTATAACCAGTATTTATTTTGCATGTGAGATGCAATTAATATTTTTGATTGTTTTTCAAAGAGTAAAATAATTGTATTGTATTGTTATAACAATACATTGTATTGTTAAAACTGTTGTCAGTTGTTTTGTTTTTTTCTTTCAATTCCTGTCTTGATAGAGAGTTTTCTGTGCTGGCTTTTGTTGCTGTTTCTGTTCTAGATGATGGTGAATAGTGTTTCTTGTATTATATTTCAGTCTCAATGGACAATTTTTTCACTGCCGAATCAATTGTATTTTCTATTAAACCTGAGATGAGATGTACAGCCCTCTCCCTAGAGCAGGAAATCTACTGCTAAAAAGATATATATATATTGTAACATACAGAATGTGGCAGCTCAATTAATTCATCAAGTGATGAATTAAGTCTTCTGAGAACAAAGATACAGATTTTGTGTCATTCTGGTATTAGATATTCTTAGCTGGTGTCTAAAGCATCTAAAACAGTTCTCATTTTGCTTTTCTGGAAAGATTTTGACAGTGCTAATTACTTCTATGAAGAAAAATTTTTGACACTCAATTCATTTTTTTCATACATGACCTTCTGATGCATTTGAGAAAGCTGTCTTGTTTATTGTACTGATACATCCACTGGAAGTCCTGGGAAAACAAAGCAACAGCAACAAAAGCAAAATACAAACCAAACCAAACCAAAATGCAGAAGACAACACTAACCAATCCAAAACTTACTGTCAGCTACCAAGCAATACATTTCCATTGAGTTCTCCAAAACACTGATATTGCTTCTTCTCTGAGGAGACTTCCTAAAAACACTGTGCAGAAAGGAACTCCTTTTGAATGTAGCAGTGATAAAAAGTACTCACTGGAAGACAGAACAGAAGCAGAACTCTTCTCATTTTATCCAGAAATTCAAAAGGACTCTACAAACACAAGCAGGTGAGCTTTTTGCTAGCACAAAAGCTGGTGGTGGGTTTATGCATTTCTTCACTCTGCTGGTCAGCAGTGTATTATCTGTAATTCTCAGACTATGCGAGTCACCGTGAAATCAAAAAAATTCTAACTGGAACTAAGAACAACTTGGTAGAATGGCAGAATGAGGACATTTTAAGCAGAAGAAATATAGAACTGTCAAAGAGATCATCTTATATTCACTTTATTTTTTATGGAATAGATGAGGGCTTTGCTGTGCATGAAACTTGTACCTTTCCACCACAATGGTTACAGCAGTGCCATTGCCCTTGGATGGAAACTGCTATACCAGTACTAAATGCTGTTTACTCAACATCATTTTCATTCACAGATGAGAAGGGAAATAAATACGGCAGACTCATCTCTGTGCTTTTAAGAGTCAGCAAAAGCATTGCTACGTTGGCATAAAACCAACCAAATAGACAAACAACATCAAAACAAAGCTTATGTTACCATATCTATGAGGGTATAAAGGGATGCAAGCTTTAAGTGTCTGGCAAAAAAAAAAAAAAAGTGAACTGATTGTTAAGTGGTTTGACAACATTTCAAAGGGTAATGTTCAACAAAAGTTTCTAGAGCTGCAGGAACAGAAAACACTTGAAGGAAGTCACTGAGTGAAAAAAAAAAAAAAAAGAAAGAAAAAAAAAGAAGAAAAGAAAAGAAAGCTCAAACAAATTAAATTGTAACAAAGCGTGGTGGCTCATACAGTTACAGTTTTCACAGGTGTTATAGCTGTGGTCTGTTAAACTTATCTACCAGATCAGGCTATGTAACTCTCTACCTCACTCTGTCTCTCTCTAGATGGATAGAATCAGTTAGATTTCATACCTTTGCTTTAGCAGTTGTCACCTACTGCTGTTTCCAGCTAGGCATTTAATCTCTCACCGAAAATAAAATTATGCAAGCA
The DNA here is from genome assembly GCF_054131305.1 of Coturnix japonica. Classification (NCBI taxonomy): domain Eukaryota; kingdom Metazoa; phylum Chordata; class Aves; order Galliformes; family Phasianidae; genus Coturnix; species Coturnix japonica. The sequence goes on from NC_140664.1 coordinate 50,720,066, forward strand.
CACTGGGGAAGAAAACAGTATTTGAGAGTCATATGAAAAAATGTGTAGGCAGCTAAAGAACTTTCTTCTGACACTTTATTGCAAATACACCCCAGCACCGGGTAACATTTATTACCATTAAGAGATGTTTCAGTTCAGCGGAAGAATATAAGAAACTGCCCTGAAAAGCTACGTTCTGGGTGATTACACTTCAACCTCAATTCCTGATACGCTCCATAGTGAATTTGCCTATGTAATTATATTTCCCCTTCTGGGATCTAGTCCAGCATCACCTGAAGTTAGATTTTTCTTTTGATTTTTATGTCCTTTGGCTTCTTAAAGCCAGGTGTTTTTTTTTTACACATACAATAATTTTTCATCCATATTAAATGTTACTTGTTTTGTCATTAAAAGTTTTTTTTGTTTGTTTGTTTTTGGTTGTTTGTTTGTTTTTTAAACATACATAGAATAAAACGCACAAGTTTATTTAACCACATACAGACTGCAAATAACCCACTGCTGTGATAGCACTGCGGGGCTTGGGGTGGTTTTTTTTTCTGTTATTGTTGTCACTGTGAAATTCAGTTTAGAAAAAATTACTCTGACATTTTTCTGACCCTGAACTTGGCCAATTAAAGTAGCTTAGTTCAATTTTTGTCCCCCCGTTGCTGTATGATAAACCCAATAAATAGGAATAAAAGCAGCACCAAATTACTGTCAAGGGCCACTCAAAGGCCATGGAGGAACATTTTCTCTTTAAAACATAAAGACAGCACTGAGAGGTGTTCCGAAGCTATCACCAGCATTGTGCTAACCACCACCACTTCCTCCTAAGAAGTGCTTTGACTGCCCTGGCCCCCAAACAGGAGGGCAAGCCCTAAGCCACAAGGCTTACCACAGGCCACATGGCCCCCAAACCCCAGGGGCCTCCCTGGTGGGGCTCCAGGCCTGCTAGTGGGCTAATGGGATCATTCATAGAGCTGCTTTGCAAACCCTTCACTGTGCACTGCAATTTCTTACAACAAAAGGGTTCTGTCTCAAGTGCAGCATTTTTTATTAGGTCAGAAACCAGTAGGTGGAAGAATTTGACATTCCTTGGTTGAAACTTATTTTCAGTGCTGGAAATAGTATATTTTGCAAGTGCAAGGCAACCACTGCAAAAATGCCAAGAAGCACACCCAGAACACCTGAGCTCTGGATTAATGAGCAGGAGATGCCTTAATTCACACAAACAGACTCAAAATCACACCAAAAGTTTCGGAAAAGTTGTGAGTCATAACCCAGTTGCCATAGCAATAGGAAATGGCTCTCTGTGCAAATCATCAATTACAGAGAATCCTAGAACTCATAGGAAAAGCAATTTTCCCCTTCTTGATTTGGTAAAATTCACTTTGAAGTGGAAGCATTTTGAGCTTTTCTAAAATATCTTGAATTTGGAATTATGTGATGAGCACTTCTATTCTGATATTAACATATGGGGTTCAGTTGCCTCAGTCAAGCATGCATCTTTCTCAACCCACCTAGATTTTGAGAACTGTCTTCTCACAGAAGCTTCTAAAGAGTAATGGGCTTTTTCTTGTTCATTTTTTTTAATTCTTCAGTGTTGTTCAGGTGGCCTCTGAAGTTGGTAGCAGTCTGTGATGCTGACCTAACATAGAAAACAATATGGAGGAGATATGACCTTATTAAACTTAATAAAAGATTGACATCATCTCACAACAGCTTACATAAGGTTTAGATCTCATTAAATTGGCTAGCAAGTTTTTCATACCACACGCTTACCATTAATGGATCCAAAACAAGGACACAGGTGATCTTATAGCTCCCTGTGCTCACAACATAAAACCCAGGCTGAGAGGTCATTTGCTACCCCTCCTCAGCTACTTAAGGCTATGGAAAAAGCGAGAACAGAGAATATTTGATTTTAAAGGTCATTACTTGCCTCTGCCTGATCCCATATGTATCTCAATGCCAGGTCAGTTTTCCTAAAATATATTTTTTTTTATTATGAAGCATTTCTAATACTGCCTTGTAAAATAAAGATAGACAATGCCTAGAAAAGACTGCAAGGCATGCAAATTCTAGTGAAACAACTCACATTACCTACATGAAGCTCTGAGAATTGTCAAATTGCATACTGATGGCTTTAAACATCTCAGCCATTTGACTCACTAGCAGTGCTTCTTCTCTCATACTACTCTGTGCTCCATATTTTAGGAGCGCTCCTCCTATGGAACAAGAAAGAAAAGTTTTACCTGTCAGTAAGAAGTAAAAATTAGTTCTTCCAGAAAGTACCTGTGGATATGTATCACCTGCAGGATCAGACCTGCACTTTATTGGCTTTATTTATTGGCTATATTGGCTGCAACTTAACCAACCCTGTCTGGCTGATTCAGAAATTTCACATAAAAACAAGAATATTTTTTTCATCAGAATTTAGTATGAGTCTTTTCACTTTCATAAAATAGGCTTTCTTATACATCTTTATATTGGAATACTTGTTTAATTAATCTTAGTAGCAGTTTAAAGCACTGAATGCAGCGATACATTATATTTGTGTAAAGTACATAGCTCGCTGCAACATTAATATATATAATTTAGGAAGAATAAAACATTTTTGCCTGTGATAATTATCTGTCACAGCTAGTTACTAACATAATTACTTGGAGTGCTTTTGAAGGGTGAGGAAGGTTAGCAGTTTTACCCTTTTAACAGATATAATCATTTTCTGCAACGCGTAAGACGCATCTTTCACAGGTTTGAAATTAGCCAAAAGGACTCGCATGCACCACCTACGCTTGGTAAAACCACTGACTAACAGATATCTGTCAGCTTCTTGAAATCTTCTGTTATGTTTGGCTAGTCTTAATCAGGAGGAACGAATACTGTTTAGAAAAAAAATAAAAAGCAATCAGATATTGTAATAATGCACATGCTTTTCAACAAACAAACAATAATGAAGCCCTTGGTTCTATGATGCAATTTAAAAAACCCATCATTATTTTTCAGAGTAGTTTGATAACAACTGGTTCCTATTAGTATTTTAACACATTAATACTGACAAGTCTTCAATTAATTTATTACAGTTACTGAACAAGTTCTGGTAATTCATGGAGCAGATATTCCGAAGGCCATACCAAGGAGCATGAAAAATACAGATGAGGTGACTGGTGGTAACCAACATGGCTTCAGGCAATTCATGCCTGACAGACTTGGCTTTTTATGATAAAGTTACAGTGTCAGTGGAAAAAGGAAGAGAAACTGACATCAACTACCTGGACTTGTGCAAAGCATTTGACATCCTGGTCATCAAACTGGAGAAAGATGGATTTGATGGATGAACCACTTGTTAGATAAGGAATTAGCTGGATAGTTGCAGTCAGTGGCTTAGTGTCCAAGTGGAGACTGGTGACAAGTGGCATTCTTCAGGGTTCGGTGCTAGGACTGATGTTATTCAACATCTTTGTAGGTGATAGGCAGCGGGTTTGAGCGCACCCTCAGCAAGTTTGCAGATGACACCAAGCTGTGGGGTGCAGCTGAAAAGCTAGAGCAAAGTGATGCCATCCAGAGGGACCTGGACAGGCTTGAGAGGTGGATCCATGCTAACCATGCAAAATTCAACAAGGCCACAAGCAAGGTCCTGCACCCAGATAGGGGCAACCCCAAGCACAGAAAAGAGAAGGAGGAGAAGGATTTAGGGGTGTCGCTTGATGAAAGACTCAACACAAGCCAGCAATGTGCACTTGCAGCCCAGAAGGCCAACCATATCCTGGGTTGCATTAAGAGAAGCATGACCAGCAGGTTGACGGAGATGATTCTGCCCCTCTACTCAGCTCATGAGACCTCACCTGGAGTACTGTATTCAGTTCTGGGGCTCCCAGTACAAGAAAGTCATCAAGCTGTTGGAGCAGTTCCAGAGATTTGAAATATATAGTCCTTAGAGGCTAAAATATTTAAATTTTCCCGCGGAAAAAATAAATACCAACCAATTATTTACTTAAGCCACTGCTATAGTTGCCTCCCACTACTGTAAAACAACTCAAAATGCAGAGAAAATTTTAATTTCTATCTTTGCTCTATAAAAACAAATGTACTAGCAATTTTTCTGGATTTTTTAACATGAATAATTTCTTCAAAAATTTCTATAGCTCTGTAAAATTGAAATGCTTAAGAGTACAGGCATCTGTTTTATATTCTTAACATACTGTATGTGAGTTCAATGATACAATTCAAATGTTATTATGGATATTCAGAAAAAAAATATATATATATATATAAAAAGATAAAATAATATTCAGCATCCAGTGGAGTTTAACAAGACAAAGTCCTGTCTGCACAGACTTAGATCAATAGCGATGCTGTTAGTTTGTCATTACAGCTATGAGATTTGAAACACCTCTTAATTTGTACTCTGCCACATTGTATAGTTCTATTTGTAGAGAATACACTGCTTTCTTTACAAGGCTACGGACTTCAAGAATTCTGGATCAGTAAAAACATTTTAATATGAATCAGTCTGAATTAGAAATTCAAGGCTAAATAAGCTTTAAAAATACAGCTCTATTTCACCTAATCAGATCCATGTGTATTTCTGCACCCTGAAAAAGCCTCTTGCTAAATGATTGCTTACTTCCATTAAAACTAATTTGGCAGTAAGTGCTCTCATTTTTTGTGTCTCTGACAAAGGAAGCAAAGTGGCAAGCAATCTTTGTTTTGACTTAAAACTGAAATTGAGAGAAATCATCAGGGTTGATTATGCCGAAACAAAGAAGAACCAGCATTTGCTACTGTGATACCTATGCACTAAGCCTGGGCAGAAAACACTAACATGCAGAGCTAAGTACAGCCAAACATTCTCATTCTCACTAGCCTTACAGCTTACTGCAATACTGTACGGTGAGAATGACAGCATTTAATAACTACTTTGCAAGTAACCACATACAATGTATAAAATAGAAAAGAATCAGCCTTTGATTGTCTCACTTTGCTTTTTGTTTTGTCAGGGAAAAGATGGATAGTTGATAATGAAATTAAATTCCTAGTAATGACTTAATCCAGCTATTGTAAGTATCGTGGTTATGTCATACAAGCAATATCATGCCACATGCATGACCTTTTTCTTAAAGTCATAGAATGGGCTGTGTTAGAAGGGACCATCGGCTGCTACTCTATATCTAACAGGTATAACACAACATGACTGTGAATATTCTTAAAACTGTTTTCAGTGTGCTTATTAACATTACAAATTACAAACTATAAACAAACATTAAACTGAATTAAAAAGCAAAGCAAAACTTTATTAAGACCAATCCAAAACAGTAATTCTAATAAGTTATAGTAACAATTTCAATATACAATTTAAGAAAATTACTGTCTTTTCACATATTTTTTCTCTGTACATTCATTCTTCATACATACTTTACATAGCAGCATCATTACAATTTCCCATTGGGATTAGAGTACAAAAGGTCTAAGCTACATTTAATGCGACTTCTTTGGTTCAAAGCAACCAACTCCCTTTCTCAAAAGCTTCATAATTTTTTTCCATAGCACGCTTGCTGTTGCCATAAATCCATGAATTAGAAGTGCTTTCTTTGAATTTCAGACTTCCATTGAACAATCTGTCCGATTTCAAGAAAAGGATTCATCTGACAGTCATTAACAATCAAGAAGCTGCACTACATTCTCTAAGCATTTTAAGTAGTAGGCATTTAGCTCGTCTCCTTCTGGCTGCGGAGTAGCTAAAATGAAAAAAAAAACAAAACAAAAAAAAAACAAAGCACAAGACTTTACCTTCTAATTGATTCTTAATAAAAATCATATTTTCCAAAGACTAAATCAAATGCCTTACATTTTACCCATATCCTATTTTATAAGCATTTTGCATTATGGAGTAGAAAATTTAAAACAAATAATACTTAATGTTTCAAATTCTGTTGGTTTTTGTAGTGTATGTTTTCTTAGTCAGTTGTAAGAACAAAGTGAAAACTGCCTTTTGATCCTGCTGTGCTACAATAAAGTAATCCCTTGTTTGTTTGTTTTTTGAAAATATTTTTTTGGAAAAGCAAAGTGGACAATGAAAAAGAACAAAAGACGTTGAAAAAAAAATCCTCCACTTACACTTAGAAGAACAATCTACCATTTTAGCTCAATTGTCAATGTGAATTAATTGGAGAATCACTAGGGTGGGCCAATAAAGAAACTTTAAGCAGGAAAATATTGAAGACAACTTCACATTGTTGTAAACTGTAATAACTACAGGTCCTTAAAGTATTTCATAGTCATTATTTCGATATTTAAATGTTTACTGAATTCAAAAATCAATATTTCAGATTACGATTTTCCATTCTGAAGTAGTCTATCAATAAATATTGATCAATGTTATGAAGTACTAGTCTGTCAAAACCATGCATTTCTACCTTGTTGATTCAACTTAATGACTTGAACAGTCTAAGTTCTGTTGTTCTATCAATGTCGACACAAAGTTGTCTATTCATTATTGTGTTTTTAATATAAGAAAACCTTGCTTTACAGTTGGTGTTTGACTTAGTAAAGGATGAATTTGGAACACCAGCACAATGGATTAGAGTAGACATAGTATAGAACTAAGCTATGAGCTGTTCTAGCACCTCCTCCTAATTAAAATCCTAACAAATATTGTATTGTAAGCAGAAATTTTGTGGTAATTCTGTCTTTCAGAATATGAAGTTAACTTTGTATTAAAAGCCTCTGCAATGATAAACCTGTCTGCATACTAGTGTAGAGCAAAGTAATTCAGGAGGAAAGTTCATTGATTTAAAATTAAGTATTTGCATGCTTTTGCAAGGTCAGGGTCTGATGCAATGAATTACAACATACAAATCCATTATTACCTACTGAAGTTGCTCCTCCAGACTAATGCTTGCTGCTGCTCCAGTCTAATGATTGAATATTATTCCAAAATAAAAGCTCTTGAATTTAGCAATTTATCATTCAAAAGCTACTCAAAACTGTAGTTATCTTCAGGTACTTCAGAAAACTCTTAAGCTTTCAAGAAGTCAACTAATTCATAGTACAGCATTTTAAGACTGGCACAACCATCTGTCCTGATTCCTTCTCTATGTAACTGAATACAGTGACTTTGAAAACTCTTTAAGCAAAGTTTAATCTGAACATTTTCTTCTAAATCATTAACACAGGAGTATATTTGCTGCAGACAGAAACAGACCTATTCTTGCAAATGAACCTTATCTATCACCTGAGATCTTGCATGAAAATTTTTAATCAAATGACATTTTACAATCTATACTTAAAAGATACCTGGCTATAAATCATATCAGTACTCATGATTTTAGAGATGAAAGTATCCTGTCAAAACCTCACAGCAAGCCAAAAATTACTCTGATAATATAAATTAGAATGCACTAGTGAGCTACTTGAAGAAAAAATACAGAATTGGAATTAGCTGAGATTAAAACTTACTTTTCACTAAAGAATATGCTTCATCTATTTTTCTTCTTATTGATGGATTCTTCAAAGTCACTTTTGCCTGCAGCACACAGAAACAAAACACAATAACTTTGTTTCCCTCCACCTAGACACTTAAACAACAAGTTTAACCCCCCTGCTTATAAGCAGATATTGACAATAACTCAATAGAAGTTGAAATTCTTGAATTTTAGAATTAGAATGTTATCATCAAACAGAGTGTATTTATATGAGCAGTGTGAAATCACACAGGACAAGTTGCTTACTTTTGCTGTTCAAACCCCAATCACAAGCACCTGTGATTAAAATAAGAAGATGGAGCTGCTAATGTAAGTTATAATTTTATTTACTTAAAAGTTGCCATGCATAAAGGAAGCATTACATTTTTATTCCTGTATTTCTCAAATACTAACCTTCTGATAATTGTGAAGCAACGCCCAAAGTGAAGCTGCTCCAATTCTCTGATCTGCACAACTATCACTTTCCAAACAGGTAGTTAGAACTGCAATAGCTTTATCTTAAAATAAATAAATAGAAAAAATAAATCATCAAGAAAATATCAAAGCCATAATTATATGCATATTTCTCTATTTTTATCCTTGGAGTGCACATTTTATATGACATGTATGTAAAGGTATATGTATGGTAGAGGAATTACAGAAGTTACAATATCAGATTAAACTTAAATATGCTCACAAAGTGTTTAAAAACAAACAAAAAACAATGAGTGCAAAAGAATAAGAAATGAGGAATAAAACATGCACACATAATGTACAGGCATCAGATATGCACAGAGACTGAGGAAGCTATGAAGCTGTTTTATAACTCTCAGGAGTCACAATTAGAGCCACATCAAGATGGAAATTAAGATGTTTTTATTTTCCATAGTAAATGCTGTGTAGGTGACTTGTAACTGATGAAAAATATTTTTCCCTCTATAGTATGCACCTTAATTTTCTAGCCTAACTGTGAAAACATATTCAAGTAAGATTGTTCACTTAACAAAATTCACAGATAATGTATGTGAATAATGTATGTTTCATTAAGGCAGCAAATCAGCATTGGGGAAAAACTGAGAAGGATGGACACTGTAGAAGACCTGTTGAAAAGTCATAAGAAAGGCAGCATTCTGTCTGCAATTAAATAAGAGAACCTGAAACACCCTAAAACAAACAAACAAACAAAAAACAAGAATAGTTCTGAGCCTGTTGTTACATCAAACATATATGCCTATGATTGTTACTTTATCACTATCAAAAACATTTTCAGCGCATGACAGAACATATAATAGTTTGTTTCAATAGCCATGATTTGCAGCAAATAATAAGGTTTCGTTCGAAGAGATTAACTTCCATGGTAGAAATTTCTATTAAAGTTCTATTAAAGTATATTATTACAAACAACAGAACACGGAATTATTGACAATAATTTTCTTAAAACTATTCTACTTTTCCTTTGCTAAATATTTTTATTTTGAATGCATTTCTGCTTCTGTGAAAATTGTTTTTATAAATACACTTTTCTAAATAATATTAAGATTTTAAATAGTAACACAAATTGTACCAAAATATGGTATCTTGGAAGACATATTTTCTAATAGCTTTAATACCCTTCATGCACTTACCATTAGCTAATATCTTGGGCTTATTTGTTGGACTAAAACACATGTTATGTAGAATAAGTAGTGCTATATGTTGGCTGCTCTTGTGTTTGCATTTACACATTTCCACTATCTGGTCTAAAAACCCATTTATCTTCATAATCATTTGCTGTCCATCTTCTCCAAAAGATATGTTCAGTAGCAGCTTTAGCCAAAGGGTACACACGCTGCTAGGATTTTTAAGACTTCCTTTTGGTAATGAAAGAGACAAAAAGTTCTGCAGGAAGTTACTCTGTCAGAAGGAATAAAAAGAATGTTAGGATATGTACTGTTCAATGGTTTCTTCACTGCTGTTAAGACTTTCCAAGGTATATACTTGAACAACACCTAATATAGATATTTATTTATTGATGTATAGATATATATTTATTGAAACCCATTGTTAGTCAAGGATTTTAAAAAATAATTACATATGATAAAGAATCCACATTATGTCTATAAAGTTGCTATGGCAAAACACATTCTTCTCTATTCATTTTGGTGGTACACATAGATACATAAAAGTTGGATCAATACAATATATGGCTGGCAAAAATATCATGAACTTCAGCAAGGAGAAACATGTGGGTACTCTCAGTATATGTTGAGAGCCACCCAGCTGGAAAGCAGCTTTGTAGACAAGGACTCTCAGGTCTCCCTGGAAAAAAAGGCAAAAATGTGCCACTGCCACAAAGAAGACAAAAAGTATCTTAAGCTGCATTAGTAAAAGCATTGCAAGCAGGTTGAGGGAGAAGATCCTTCCCCTCTACAGGCAATTCTGTAGTACTGTGCCCAGTTCTGAGCGTCTCAGTATGCAAGAGACATGGATGTTCATGTTAGGATACAACAAAGGGCCACAAAGATGACCGAGGGACCAGAGCATCTCGTCACACATGGGAAAAGGCTGAGAAAGCTGGGACAGTTACACATGACCACAAGACTCTCCATACTGAAGTATGAGGGCTTATTACAGAAAGCAAAATGTATGTATCACATCATGAAAAAAAAAAGTGAAGAATATTATTTACTTACTTTCTGAATAATTCCTTTACAATCATGAGATAGAGCAAGGTTAGAAAGAAGATCAAAGATCAAGTGCTGAAGTGGGCTGTTATCATCAGATACTTGGGAAGCCAATTTCAAGATGTTATGCATTAATGAACTGCCAGCTGCACTTCGCACAGACACAAGTGATGACTGTCCGCCACTGGTCCAACAAACTGAAGCGCAACCTTAAGGAAATGAAACATTTATCATATAAGACAGAATATAAATACATTTAAAAAAAAAAGAAATTAACTAAAAATGGTGAACATGACAATTTACAGGAAGAGCAGCCTATTGTTCTAGCATTTAAGAGTTTATTCTACTGTTAAAATAAAAAAGTAATTGCTCTGCCTCAGAATGTCTCCTTAAAGACAAGTAAATTCTATCTAGGAAATAGTGCAGTTATCTGGCATGAGAATCCATAGTGATCCTCTGAAACTGTTTCAGAAATCAGGTCTCTAATTATGAAAGTTTTAACCATAGTACAAATAAAATGCTACACTACAGAACTTCAAGCTCAAATTAACACATCAACAGGGAACAATTAAGTTACTGATATAAAGTTTATGTAAAAATATGCAGTTACATATTTTTATTTAGTGGTATTTGTGAACTGTAACCATGGTTAATTATTTAAATAAGTAAATAAAAATCAGACTGTTTTTAACTGTTATAAACATCTGCATGTTTTCTTTGGCTGCATTAAGCAGAAGTGGGTAAGCAGTTTAGAACAGGTAAGTTTGGGTCACCTCATAAACAATAATTACGAATGGGAAGAGAAAATGTTATTAATTTAAAATCATATTAGCGAGGATTAATACAGCCTAGAGTCACACACAAGAGCAAGAGGGCCATCAGAAATTTAAGCATGATTTCCAGCATATCACAGAACTTCACACATTCACTACGGCTGGCTAATACATTCATATATTTCTGAAAACCATTTTAAAAATAATGGATTTATGAAAAAGATATAATAGACTGATTTAAAATCCAGAGATATTAGCTTTAAAAAAGGGTGAAAATGCTCAGTTGTTAATATATTCTTAAAAAGCTAAATCATAAAGGTATTCTGACAGGGAGAAATCAAATACCTATGCTTCTTCAAGTCACAAACAAACTGTTATTTAAGTTGATAACCTGGATTTGAAATGAGCAGTGGGGATAATTACTCAGTGGAAATAGACAATTTCCTTAAGTGAAGAAGATTCTTATGAAAAGTGCACTTTTATCAATCTAGTTACTAAGACTGATATATAAATAGAAGAGTTAAATTAGATTATTATATTTCCAACAAGGGCCAAAACATAAACTGTATAAAGTACCAATAATGTTGTTCTTGACAACAAAATTCCCATAGCAGTATTTCTACAACATACTATTTAGTTTAATAAGTGTAACCCTCAGACATGGTTTGAATTAAATGCTATTTAATCCTTTAATACAATTGTATTATTTCTAAATCCAACACAGTGAAACAGGATCTGAGCAGAAGTCCTGAATGTATTAAAATTAAAACTCTTGATAGACTTTGATGGACCAGTGCTTTTACACTCTGTTCTGACAGTAGTAATAAACATTATTTTCTCATTATGCTCCCTTTTCCTTTTTTCTGCTCCCTTTTCATGCTACCCTAATTATTCTTTTAAAATATTTTGTTGCATTACATCACAGAGAGACTATACCTGCAGGATAGTATGCAGTATAGACACAAAGCAAATGCAGAGCTGTTTCCATGGAGGAGTCATCCATTAAAAGCCATGGCCATAGCAAATGCAGAACAGGAACAAGATGAGCTTTGAGTGCTGCTATCTATGAAAACAGAATAAAGAATTTATATTATTATATAAACACTATATTACTATATAATTCCTACATTGCTATAGTATATACAATATACTTCAAAGTATAAACAAAGTGAGAAAAACAAGTTTTTCCTTACTGTGTCCCTTTAGTTTGCTTTTATTTCAGTAAAATTGTTTTTAATTATATGCATGCCTACACTTTGCAATATATACCTCAGTATTAAAATATTTTGGTAGCAAAATCTCAAGTATACATTATATATCCATATTTTTGTTTCTGCACAGCTTTATAATACGTAGTTATTGATAATTATCTGCTTTCAATTAAATTTATTCCTCTGAAGAAGTATGCCAGTAAGGAAATGGTCTTGATTCTGGAAGGGAAAGGTTGCATCAGTGCAGCCAAAGTAATAGTATACCAAAACAGTATACCAATGGGAACCATTTGGATAACCAGTTGGCTTATGTAGGCCTGTAATTGATAGAATCACTGAATCATCAACTTTAGAAAAGACCAACAAAATCATCCAGTCCAAGCATCGACCTGACACCAATAGTTCTCACTAAACCAGGTTCCTCAGTACATCTAAATGTTCCTTGAACATCACAAGGGTTGGTGACTCCACCACCTCCCTGGGCAGCCCATTCCACTGCCTGACCACTCTTTCAGAGAAGTAGTATTTCCTAACATACAACCTGAATCTCCCCTGGCACAACTTGAGGCCATTCCCTCTTGTCCTATTAACATGTTGTTCTATAAACAAAAATGGAGGCTAGCACATGTCCTTGGCAGAGGTATTCCTGCAAGGAATTACTTACCTTGCATTCTTCATTTTGGAAGAGGCAGTTTCTAAGAAGCTGCATAGAGCATCTTAACTGCTTTTTAAGGCTATCCTCCTATTTAGATAAAAACATTGGAAGATCAGCACAAAAATACAAAAACAGTGCACAGAAAGAAAGATATCTCAAATGAGAGGTGAAAATCTAAGTTATCACTGTACAGGTCACATGGCTTCCATGCTTTCTTTCTGGTTTCAGGTTAGATTTCTTTCACTTAGCTTTAAACATGTATACTTGCACACTTCCTCCTCTCTCTTTTTAACCAGGGGGACTGAACTGGCCAAATGCAGAGATCTGTAATGTAGAGCTCACTTTCTCTGAAAATTAAAGAAAAATGGGATGGAACAATTGCTGGGTTTGAGTTGTATCTACCTAAAGCAGGCATCTTAAAAAAAAAAAAAAAAAAAAAAAAAAGTCAGATAAATCACTTCCTAAAAGCACCTATTTAAAATCCTTGGGTGAAAACAAAGATGAACTATCTCTATCTTGCAGATCTTTGTATTTGGTCAGATCAATTCATCAATATATTCTCTCTGTGTTAGTTCACAATTCTTAATACTGGAAAGTTTCTGACCTTATAAGAATAGTATAAAGATAAATACAGACCTTTGGACAGTGAACTATCATGAAGAGTTTCAAGTATAAAAGTGAAAAAATAAAATCTGTCTTCATGGTAGCTCTGTGACACTAAAACCTAATGATGGCTTGACCTCTAACTACTGTAAGGTTGATAGACTAAACCACTTCTACAAGATTACCAAATTCCAGGAAGCTTTTTGAACCCAAGAGAATGTTTCCATATTTCAATATCTATACGCATAAAGGATAAAGGATGTAGGATTTATGCTATTTCTCCAATAAGGTGAAACACTTATAAGACATACCATGTACAGTTGATGATATTTAAATATTAATTACAAAGCTATCTGAAAAAAAGTTAATAAAAATCATATGTAAGAAAAAAAAAACATGTATGTCTTCCTTTGAAAAACATTTTATGACTGGTTTGTCTCATTTTTAACTAAGTAAAATACTAAGAAGATCCTTCAAGAACTTCTTTATGGATTAGTTTACTAAACTCAAATAGCAATAAATCCTATAAAATTCCCCAAGCTGCAACTAATACTTAATGTGTGAGCTGCTAGCAGGTTAAAAAGCCTATATATTGTGTTCATGGTGCTGTTTTAACTTATTTACTTTAGGCTGTCTTAATTCTGTTCTGGGAGCTTTTCTAAAGCTTGACTATTTGTATATATATGTGTATTTGGCTAGTATTATGATAATTATTGTGAAGGAAAAGGAATCTCATATCAAATGTCTCAGGTGCTTTGAGACTGAAGTTAGTCCAAACACATTTTTCACAACAGTCAAAATAAGACAAAAAATTAGTTCTGCTAACCTTACTTTAAGAGCTTTTCCCCAAAGTGGGCTGACAGGTGGTTTGTATGGTTTTCCCTCAAGCAAAACCAAATTACTTATCTTTATGCACCACCACATACAAACAAGAGCACACTTATATTTGCTGCAGCAATTTACAGTCCCAGCTCAATGGGGAAATGTGCCAGAAAGTTTTCTGAAAATCTCTTTCAAAATTTTTTTATTAAATATAAAAAATCCTTCTGGCTAGTTGAGGTCATCTTTCTCATAAGATTCTTTCTTTCATATCTCATATTCCTTTATTTAATTCCTAACATTTAATGAGAAGCACATATCCCCAGCTTTCCCCTTCTCAGCCCAACAAATATAAATGAGGAACAAACTCCAAGTTCAAGAGGCATACTCAGCAAAGTACACCTTTGAGCCTCCATCCCTTGCAGAAAGGATAATACAGTGTTTAGGAGATCTGAGGAGAAATCATTATGATCTTCAAATATCAGGGTCAAATTCCTGTAAGAGCTCATTGTTACAAAATGCAGTTTCACAACCTCACAAAACAAGCACGGTGTCTATTTGTACCAATGCCAATGAGAAAAATAATATCTAGCTTAAACAATGCACATCTACCCTACATACTTTCTGCAACTACAAGTTAATGTGGGATTGCATGAGATATCAAATTTGACAGCAGAAGTCATTACTTGCATTTTAATAATTCTCTTAGATGAAAATAGTAGAAAGCAGGCAGAAACTGATAAAACTGTTGTATTATAATAAGTCATCTATTTTTAGATGCAGTAAGGAAGAGCTGGTTAATAGATAAGTCTGATGATGGAGTGAATTGGAAGTTAAAAAAGAAAAGCTAAAAAAACACCTTGTGAATGGAGGGAAGAACATGGGAGTATTGATAGTGAAAGGAGCAGACATGAGGTAAACAAACTGATAAGAAGCAAACAACAAGGTCAATTTAGTCTGGTAAGAAATCAAATAAGAAATCAAAGCACCCAACTCAACTATGTAGGACGGAAAATGGAATGTAATTGGAAAACAAAGAATAGAAGTTAGAGAATAAAAAACAAGATTTATACACACAAGTAAAATGCACAACAAGTTGTGGGATAGGAAGGAGATTGGTGCAAGAAAATATAAAAAAGAAAATGGATAGCACAGCTTGAAAGAGAGGAGGAAAAACTGAAAAATGAAAAAGATATATTCTTGTGAAAACAAGATAAGAAAAATGAGCTACACTGGGCAGGGGCATGACTGTTAATGCTGGAAGTCCAACTCTGCAAACAAAAAAATAATCAAGTTAGCAAAATCCCCGTACTTGGAGATTCTTAAGGAAACCTTACTATAAATGACAAGCTGTTGCTTATTTTCTTTCAGCTGTGGCAGCTACCAAAAGTATACACTTCAAGGAAAGGAAAAAGCCGAGAAGTACCTTATCATATCCGTGTTCTGTTTGTTTGTTGTTGGGGTTTTGTTTGTTTCTTTGTTTTTACAGTTACCTTTTTTTTCTGTGTTTTCCCAGGCTTTAGAGAATCCAAATTCAGCTGCGCATGAATGTGTTTTATCTGTTCTATACAGCTACCTATCAGGTCAACTGGAAGACAAAAATCATTAATATTTAGAAGCTCATTCATAATCAAAGGAATTCAAAATACCTTTATGTAATGTGAACTTTCAAAACCATTCAAAATAAAACAATAGTAATTAAAAAGAAAGAAACTAAGATTAGGTCTTAGTAGCTTACAATAATACGGCAACAGGCATGCTGGAACAGAAGATATAGCTCTTACAAAGATGATGATTACTATTACTCTCCTGAAGTTTAATTATTCAGTTCTCCAAATTCTGCAATTGCATAACATAATCTCCATGATATCAGGAAGTAACTACTACAGTCCTTGAGATGGATTGCACCTAGCAGAATGACCTCAAGAACCAAGGATATTTTTGAGTTGTCCTGCAACAGATTCCTGCGAGGACAATACTCAAAGAAAAAGGAACAAATAAAGAGAGGGGGGAGACTGGGGATGTGTGCCCCGGTGGCGCAGTGGTAGGAATACCGTGTTGCAACACCGGAGGCCCGGGTTCGAATCCCCCTATAGTGCAAGTGGTAGAAGTGCTGCTCTGCTACACAGGAGGCTCGAATCCCGGGGGTTGGACTCGATGATCTCTAAGGTCCCTTCCAACCCACACAAGACTATGATACTATGATTATATGACTCTTGATGATTTCTTCTTATCACTTTTTTTTTTTTTTCATTCTTCATTTCTGTGAGTCACTGAAATAAGACAGACAGTTGACAAAGATGGAGACAGGCTAGCTTATGAAAATGAATTGGGAGGATGAGGATAGCAAATCATAAGTCTTCAAGATATCTCAACAAAGCTGCATAGAAGACTAAAGCTTTGAAAGGTCAGGGCACTCATTCATCTTAACTATTTTCTTATCTTAAAGAAAAAAAAAGTCTCTGAAAACTAGGTATTTTGTTTTGACAACGGATATTACAAGTAGTAAAATGTGAAAAACACCTGCAAACAGTTGATTAGTAAAGCATTGATCATAAATTAAAAAATGCTCACCTTCCAATGCATATTTCTGGGCATTTCTACTGACAGCTAATAGAGAGAGCAATGCATTTGCAGCAACTTCTTTCAGCACATCCTTTGATGATTTCCTTTCACAAATCTAAAAATAAAGTAATTTCATTATCACACTGAAAATGTAATCATTTTGTAAGTATTACTTGTATTTAGCTCATTGCTATATTCCTGTCCAGAATTCTCCCTCTCTACATTCATGTTAACAGTTTATTCACGTTGAAGCATTTCATCATTTTCTCTAACAAAAAGCAGAAAACAACAACAACAAAAACAACCAGCAACTATTTGTTCCTAAAGCCTACTCCTCTTTCTTTTTTTTAACATGCTACCTAGGTTAATAATCTCAGCCTTCCACAGACCATTCCTAATACTATCACGGGATCACAGGAGATAGATCCATTCACATACAGTATAAAGCTTCAGGAAACACAGGTTATCTTTTGAGCTCTTCTTTGAGGTAATTTAACAAGAATTCAGTAACCACGGGAATAGAGACAAAATGATAACTAACATAACATTATTCTGTTCCTACCATTCGACATGCGCTGACACATACTCAAAACATATTATTTTACATAACAAAATAGGACTAAACGTTGACACAAACAAACCCAAAGAAACAAACAAAATCCACAGCAATAAAAAGGAAAGCATTAGTAAATTGAAGTGTTTCATTTTCAGCCAACTTTTTTAGTATGTTTACTCATGGATCAATATTATCCTTACAATGAAAAACTGCACATAATATAAAAAAGGACAGTGAGTATGTAGACAGAAGAACTGTTATGTAGGGAAAGGTAAATTAGACAAATTTCTAGCATAACTTGTTTTATTGCTAGGAAATAGATGATATTTTAGCAATGTAAATAAATGAAGAAGGTGAAGATTATTTCAGACAGAGCAAGAAAGTATAAGTAAAAATAATGAGATTACTGTAGGAAAGACAGAACATTGAGAATGAATTTCAGAAAGAACATCTTGCCACCAGTATATAAGCTTGCTGGGAGATACAATGAAAATATGCTGCCTGGTCAATCTAAAACTAGTTTGGAAAATACAATGATAGGACGTGTATTAAAGAACAATAACACCACTCAGACTGGCAGAGAATTAACTGAAAGAGTTAATGGTCCGTTTTGATTTACAAAAACAGCTTACTAAGAACAATGGTTCTGTCATTTACAATGAGGAAGATTACAACTTCAGCCATAAAATCTCATAACATTTTTGAAAAATAAAGAAAAAAGACCATATCAGTATTTGGCCAAAGATACTCTGTTGTCTTTCCTACAAAAGATCTTATCCCATCCTTTTGCAGCACAACAGTAATGTCCACGCAAAGAACTTCCAGGAGCTGCTGCTCCACATTTTTTTCCAACTTATTTTATGACTTTCAAAAATGAATGTAGTGGATGTTTCAGATGAAAGGTGTTTTGGTTCATAATTAGAAACTATTTTTTTTTTAGGCAACAACATTCTTTTTTTTGCAAAATAGAAAAAAAATAAATAGCAAAAGTATATTCGGCAAGCACACGATGAAACTTTAAATACCTGAATAATTAATTCACTAAGTTGAGTCACTGATGCCTGACATTCTTCAGAGTGATCTAAAAGAAAGCTAACAGTTGGATCCTGACATACGCTCTGTTTATCTTGCAGTTGTCTTCTTTCTTCATTCAAAAGGATAGAAAGGAACTGTAAACTAGCTGTATATAAAGCTGGATGAGTGCTTGACAGACGAATACAATCACAAATTGTATCTGAAAAGTGAAATCATAAGCTTGAGTGACACTCATATCTTGGTGTCTCTAAATATATTAGAGAACCATCGTGATAAATACAAGTAATAAACAAAGGAACAACTAAAAAAAAGAAAAAATGAATGAGCATACTTGTCACCCCCTGACAAACCATCTGCATAATAATCTTGAGTTGCTGTAACCTTTATCTCACTCCAGAACTTTCACTTTTTCACTTTTTGAGTAAGATAAAACAACAATATCTTTAAAGGGAAAAAAATGGATAATTTCAATCTTGATATGAAAGTGTCATATTTGTTTAAGATTCAGAGCTAGAACTACTGTTCAATATATGAATTCAAGAGAAAAATTTAGTCAAGTTCTCCAGGTATATTTATGTTTGTATGACACTGGAAATTACTTAAAAAATAGCATGGCATGCCTCCCTCTTTTGTTTATTTTCTTTGTTTCCAGGTTAAAACCCATTCAGGAAAAGTTATTACCAATTACTGCTGTACAATGACTTGCAAGAGCTGCTGCCACATATGGAAAAGTCATTTGGCTACTGTTCCACAATAATGTAGTTAGAAGGTTGAAGAAATCTACCCAGGTTTCATGAAGTACAGATATTAACTCAGTATCTGGAAAAAGAATATAGAAAAATCTATGAATATAGAAAAATCTATTTATACATACACACAAATCTGTGTAACTATGCCCAGAAACAACTGCTACTAAATAAAGCCACTACTCAAAATAAAGAACTGCCTCTGTCTGACTATACTGGAAACTAAGTTCCTCATTACCTAGCCCATCTTTAGAGCGAACTGAGAGAATTGTGAAGGCATTTCTTAAGAGAGTTTTCAACAGTTCATCTTGAATTACAAGCTGAGAGTCCACCAGTAAACATGACTTCAGAAGCCTGGACACAGATGATAAGTATTGAAGTAGCAATAATACCTGTTAAATATTTTCAAAAGATAAGAAATAAAGTCATACATTTGCACTTTTCACATTTTTAAAATATAATCAACTTAATTGATTCATAACTTTTTTTGAATGAGTATAGATAGATAGATAGATAGATATCACTTCCACTTTTTCCTAATGTTCTGAATATCTGCTTTCAAACTAATTAAAATAAGTTAAATTTGAGACAAAAGTAGTTCCACAGGCAATAACCCTTACACACTGCATACACCATAGCCAGATGAGAACTATTCAAGTGTTCACAAGACTAGAACCAAAGTAAGGCAGCCAGGTTGTCATGGAAAATAACTGTGTCGCTAACTGCATCTGGCTCATACTTCAGTATTGTACAAATAAAATCTATTACATGTTTACTGTAGTTACAATGTGCTTAAAAAAAACCCACAAAATTAATATTCAAGTTGTTTGAGGGTTCTAAATATAGTTCTAATATAGAAATTAGTTCTTCAGTGTTAAGCATAATGTAGTATTTTCACTTAAACTTTTGAAAAAGCACAAAGATTCATACAAGTGTAACCTGTGGCAGTATGCTTGGTAGATGTTAATAAACATAGATAGAAAACATAAATATTTCCATAATTAATAAAAAATAACAAGTACTTGTCTAACCTGAGCTTTTACATGTTCTGTATGACATGGATTACCCAATGGAGCTTTCAGTTCCAAGATGTATCTCTCAACCAGATTAGCACTTACAAGACTAAAACAAAATAAAGTTGGTTAGAAATATACTAAAAATATTCTACTAAATTACCATTCTATATGTGAATATTAAAAGTAGCACATCATAATTTAACTTTACTCTCTTTACTTTTTTAAAAAAATCTAGTGTAATAGCAACTGTAGTCACATTAAGTTCTTTCATAATAGCTAGACTAATGGGAATTCTAATGGTCATTATTGCATGGGTTAAAATTCTTTATATTTGATTGATTGCTTACTTTCTTTCCTATGTAAGAATAAACAGTTCTGTAATACTGTAAACTGTACTCAAGTAAGATTTTTTTAATCATTAATTGCAGTATGAAGAGCAACTGCAAAAGCTCTTCAAAGCCTTAAAAAAAAAAAAAATAAACCCACAATTTTCATGCTCCACTTCATGATTTTTAAACACTGTTTATAGATGAAAGAATTTGTTATGATGTAAGTGGAAACATGCAATATAATCTGAAGACTATTTTGAAGATGTTCCTTCTTTAAAAACAAACAAACCCAAATCAAACAAGAAAACATATTACAGTCTCTGATCTAATACTTCCCAAAGCTGGCACACATTACTCACTCTCTTTTACTGCAACAGGCCTTGGCCTCAAAATATAGCTAGCAATTAAAACTAGAAAATTATAAAACAAATTGAACTGATCTGCAGTTCTGAAGAGCTGAATATCACATATTGAAGTGTCAAATAAGAAAAAGGAAACTCCTCTCCCTCTCAACAACTAAATTACCACTGAGACCATACACAGTATACGCAGCAATTTATGTAGAAGGTAGACACCACAAATGGTATCACTAATTAATTCTATAGAAAATATATGCATATATATATTTATTCAAAGGCATTTGTGAACACTCCAGAAGAATGAAGAAATCAATGTTTTTAACAGTTTTACTAAGAAATACTGGTAGTTTCCCTAACAAACTTTTCACTTCTGTTACTATAACTTGTCTGTAATTCATCAGCTATTGATCTCATACCTGCTGAGAGCTGTTAGCAAGCCTTGTTGAAGGGCAATCCCAGTATCTTGTGGTATAACAAGAAGCAGATTGTGCAGAAGGTTACAAACAGCTGATAAAAGTGCAGGTGTGACTACAGCACACTGTTTAGAGATTGCAGCAGACAAAGGAGAATCATGTTGACTTGGAGATGCTGTTGTGGTAATATCACTTTGACCTAGCATATGTTTAATTAAAAAAAAAATAATAAAAAAATACAAAATATACAAGAGATGAATTAAAGCAGTCTCAAAAAACAACATGATTTCTACTTCACATAAAATGCCCAAATATACTTAAAATACATACACTTAAAACAATATATTCTGGAGAGAGGGAGAAAAAAAGAAAGAAGAGAAAGAAAAAACAAATCAAATACAGAAGAGTGTTATTTAAAATAGCTCTGAAATAAAATGTTCTTTCTAAAGGCACCAATAATCAAAGATAAATGGTAAATTTACTGTGATTTAAATTTTGCTTTCAATTCTTTCCTAAACAAAAAATATTTAAATCTTTATATAGATATGTAGACCTACATAGCTTCTATATAAGCTTATATACATTTTATCATTCTACATATAAACTGAATTATATTTATAAACATACAAAGATTTTTGTTTATGTGCGTGTATGTTTGCCTATGTAAACAACTGCTTCACCAATAGGGAATGTTTTGAAAGGGTGACTGGATGACAGAAATGAGTTACACTTCAAGCAATATCAACCCTTTCTACTTCTGTCAAATCCATCTCTTTTTACAGGGAGTCTCTTTCACGCTTGTTTTCTGAAATAACGATTAGAAGCACCAATGCTGAGTGTTCCAGTAATACACATACTTTATACTCAAGTACAAATATTGGAATTTTAGCAGGTCAAACAGTAATTAGTATGCATACAAACTCAAAGCTTGACTTACCTTGTGCCATAAGCCGATTAATTGCAGTTTCAGGAACAAAACTAGCTGAATTTGCTGGGACTGTTGCCTGAAGCTCAGTAACACTCCCCGGTGCTGGTGATGCAGACAGAATCTAGGAAGTCATAAAAAAGATTTGATAGAGGAGATTTCTATTTACATATGGCTTACATGATAAAGAAAAAATAAATAAATAAATAAAATAAATTAAAAAAAATTAGTAAATACAAAAATACAAATTACTCGTAGCCAAAACAAATTTCATAACATTTGTGCATATATATATATATATATATACAAAAAACATATGTTTATATGCATCTACTAATTGAAATATTGAAAGATGAGTAATATGAACCTGCTGAAACATTTCAGTTAAAAATTAATCAAGGCCCATGAAACTGGAAATTTCAGGCACTACACAGTTCTGTCACTTAAACCCAAATTTCTCATGGACTATTTGCTCCATCAGGACTTTTGCACTTATATCAAGATATAAGAAAAATACTAAAAGTCAGCTGATTGACAGCTAAAGCTGAAGCTCCAGAGCCTGTCTGATTCTGAATACTTGTCTTAATCTTCATCCTGTGACCCTTGAATGTGTTCATTTCATGCTGAAAATACGAGATACTTACATTACATTAAATAATTTACCATGCTTTTTCTGCCAGTTGAACAACTAGATTATTCATTGTATTATTAATTTTCCATGCTTCCAAAATGGATTCTTAATGCTTTTGTTACAGTGTTTATGACCACAAGCTTGAAACCAGAAGACACAGACACCAAAGTTTAACGGTTCTGTGACACAACAAGACCTATGACCTGTCACAGAATAAATGACAGGTACTGTTCATATCAGGTCATTTTTCAGTTCTGTTAATTTTGATTCTTATCTAAACAATTCACATAACACTTTTTTCCCAACAATATCAATATACAGAATAAAGAATATAGAGCCTTGGACAGTCTGATCTAGTGGCAGGTATTCCCACTGTTGGAAGAGGAGTTGGAGCTAGATGACGTTTAACATGGTGTACATGCACCACTTTACTCAAGACTAAAGTCCTTTCATGAACAGAAAGCTCATGGTGGCAGCCTTCAGCTCTGTTCTTCCCCATTTTCCTCTGGTTTCCCACAACTATCTACAGCACCAAATTTTTTTAATGAAGAATGCTCAGTGTTCCTCAGAAAACAGAAGATTATTATAAGACTGAAGACAAGCTTCAGTAAGATTAAGGGTGCATGTGTGAAACCAAGAATATGCATACCTCAGATTATGTGGGCTCACATAATCTCTAGGATATGCCTAGCAGGGTACTTTTATGTTGGCAAGCATCACTGCCAAATTGCACCAACCACATCAAATTTGTTTAGATACATAACTAAAAAGCATATTTGACATTTGAAATAAATTATTTGAAGTTTCACACTTGTTAACTTAAATTGTTATTAAAATCATTTATACAAGAGTAAATCAATCTATCTTGACACATGACAAATTCTTCATCTATTTAGCACTACAATTCCAAGCATTCTAATAAACAACAAAAGGCATAAATCCTTCTTGAAAGTAATAAACACCAAATGCTACCCCCACTTCTGCAACAAGTAAAACCCTGAAAGGAGTTATTACTATATTGAGAGTCATCTTAAAAATGTTATTATGAATTCATACAAGCACATTCATATATTAACAAATAGCATCAATTAAATCAAACAATAAATTATGTTTCTTGCAAAATCATCTAAAGACTTTTGGCAAATAAATAAAAAATAAGGTATTAGATATGTAAGAAAAAAAATCAATGAATGTTTTACCTGGTTATAAAAATATTATACTCCTGGAGTAATATGACATTTATTTCTAATTGCTTTACACTGAGATATGGGTTAAAAAACTAATCTTTGTGCTATCTTAACAGAATACATACAGTAATACAACAAAGTAATTTCTACAGTGTCATGCCTTCCAGGAAATAAAAGATATAACCACTTCTATATATCACCTTTGATAAGGATCAGCTGGAGGTCTAGGACATCTTGTCCACACAAGGATACTGACTACTGCCACCATATTCTTTAAGGGAGTAATGAAGTGTTCTGCTGCTTAATAGCAAAACAACGGATTTTGCAAGGGAGTTTAATGGGGTAAAAGAAAGCTGCATGATGGGGAGACGATGACCGTGGAACAATTAAAAAAGAATACAAGAGTCATCATAATGAAAACAAGATAAATGTTTTTACTGTATATCTACTGGATATGAATAAAAGGTCTTTTTTTAAACTAGTATGCAGTCTTTCTGGTATTATTTTAATAGGCCTGCAATTATTAATTCTTTTTTCAAAGGTTTAAATTGCTTAGCTATAGAACAATTTGGTAACCACAGAACCTGAAAATAAAATACACATTATTTACAAAATAGGATAAAGATTTCACAGGTAAGAATGGTCATGACTTTGCTATTTCAGAAATGTTTATAGGTCTTTAACCTAAACCTTAGCTTAATTTTTTAAATAACTGTTCATACTGGCTAAGCAGCCCTGGGTACAGAGCAGCCCTAATATATTTACACAGAGTAAAACAAGTTTGCACGTATATGCTGTATGGTGTTCTCAATCATAATAATGAACAGAAACCAAACATACTGATTAAAATAAATTCTGCAAAGATAATAATAATTAATGTTTAAACAGTAAATTCTATAAGAGACAAAACATGGTTATTTCCTTACAACAGCAACATCCACAGTATAGTTCACAGAAAAATAAACTGGTGAAAAATACAGAATCCACTGACATCTTAAAGACACAGAATACAGAATGTATCATTCAGAGTATAAGTAATTCAGCTCTCCTGCTGTCCTTTATGTGACTTTGAATCATTGATTTCATTCCCACACAGCCATTCTTTTTTCTATAAATTGCGTAGAATAGTACTGATAGTCTCTCAAAACTTCTGTCAGACTACTTTATACAGTAAAGTAAAAAAGAAAAGAATAATTCCTGCTATGGATATACCTGATTTTTAATTTTCTAATTTTTAATTTTTGTAAATCTGGAGAAAAAATAGAGGTGGGGAAATATGATGAAGCCTAAGAGTAACTTAAATACCATTTTCACTTAATATTATGCGAAAAGTCTTTGATAGTGCATAGTTCAATTAAAGCACAGATTACATGAAACCTGAAAAAACTGAAAACTAACACTTTTTTCATTATATGTTAGAACTGATTTCAATACATTAAAAAAAGAATCAATCTGTCTTTACTGTCCATTTATGGAATTAAATGAAAATCATCCTTTTGGTTTCCAGAAAGATCTTCAGGATGCGGCTAACAGAAGTAAACAGGAGTTACAATGAATGGATGTAGAAATAACTACAAGAATTTAAAAAAAAAAGAATCAGGAAAGAGTTTCCAACATTAGTATTTTTACCTGCAACTCTCAATTACTTGTGGCTTTGTCATCAAATTGGTATTGAACAGAAAAATATTTTTCCCTCAGTAGGGCCGGCAGACTTCTTTTCATCTGTGATGGGGAAAGTATGCCACCTAGTGTATTTCAAATGATGACATCCCTTTATCTTTTAAACTTTTGTTAACGACTTCATAAAAATACTCCTTTTCCTTGTACATCAAAATAGAAAACTTTGAGCCAACCAGTAGGAAGGTAAATGTAAAGGTAATTTATAACAGGAATAAACTGTGTCTGATTGCAGGTAAAGTTTGAGGTATTTTTAAATACTGTTTCTAAATTTATTAGATAGACACTTAATAGACATTAGCTGCGCTCTGAAATACAGTTTGCATTTAGCCTCAATTCCCTTGTGTTTACCCCTTCTAATTAAAACCAGGATTGGAATATCAGATCTTTGCATTTCTCATTCCAGCTCAGTAATTTATCAAGTATCATGTTAAGCACTGTTATGGTGTTTTTTTTTAAGGCCAAAAAATACAGTCAATAAAAATAAGTTTACAGCTGCTAGAAGAGTTCATACTGCTAATCAGCATATAAGTCAAATGCAAATTAAGTTATCTTCACAACCACCAAAGGTTTTCTGTGAAATCTACATATATATATTTAATAAATGTGATGTATATTTAATATTACTTAGAGCAGTAAGAACATAATCCTAGTAAGAGCAAAGTCTACAATATCTGGAATTGTAATACAAATGAGTCTATCACCATATGCTATCAGCTTTAGTTAGTTTTAGAGGTCAATTTCTTAAATGGAACAGTACAGCTAAACGTTTACATTAAACTATGATGTGCTACTTTACACATATAAATGAAAATACATTAACTTGATCTAGCAGATTCCAAAGCATTTTTTTTTTAAATATACCACTCAAACCATGATATAATGAACTCTCCATGAGTTCTCTTTATGAGAACCCAAGCACAACTTTTAGAAGATCAAATTTTCAACTTCAGTAAGAATTGCTGAAATTCAACTTTCACCTTGAGTAACATGAACAAAACATGCTCAACTTCTTTATGAAAGTAACATTCCATTCAGTATGAAGCAATTTGGAAACAATGAGCAGTTTCTATTTAAATATGGTATCTTTTTTTAAAGTATTATTTGTGTAAGCATCAATTTCCTGATTTCTATGCAGTCTCATTTATTTTAGTTTCAAATATTCAGCTTTGAATATTTAAGTTTGGGTTTTTGAGTTTTTGTTTTGTAGACTTATTTGCTTTATTCTTTGTTTTAGCAAAATGAAAATCAAGTAAACTAATAACATTTCTAAAGCAGAGATAATTCAGCTTAACACTTAGGTATACTTTTCCTAAATTACTAAAACATTCCAATAATAGCAGCAGTGATAGACAGAATGCGTAACAGAGAGTTGAAATAGGAATGAAAAATAGGAAATATGAAATATATGGAGATTAAAAATTTCAGTATTGGCTTTCTAGCATTTTTATTTTGAACACCTTCCAATATTTGAATTGTGAAAGTAATATAGCATTCTGAAGTGTTTTACAAGTATTTGTTATAGCAGTACATCTGTTTAACAGAAAAGGAATGCCTAAGCAATTAGTTCAAAAGTAATTCAAAGTAAGGACACTGCCTTAACATTCTGTAATTAGCAAACTTAGCATTGTCCAAGCTGAATAACACTTTCATAAAATAAAATCCAAATTAAAACCACACTTCAT
This sequence comes from Coturnix japonica, assembly GCF_054131305.1. Lineage (NCBI taxonomy): Eukaryota > Metazoa > Chordata > Aves > Galliformes > Phasianidae > Coturnix > Coturnix japonica. Next base: position 50,747,359 of record NC_140664.1, read on the forward strand.
TTATATGTGGTTGGCTTTTTTAAAAACTTTAAAGAAACACAGACCAATATAACAATGCAGAAACACTACAGGTGCCTTAAGTACTGACTTTCAGCAGTAACATTTATTAATCAAGATCATTCTAACTGAAATGCAAAACAGTGAGCATGAACATGACCTATCGTGTTCTTAATTTAATTATTTTCTTTCTTAAAAGAATGCAGCAGTGTAGGGGTACTATTAGGTCACAGCTGGAACAGGTGAAGGGGTGTGTCTGGCTCAAGAAGCACAGGCAAATTGCTTGCAGCTGTGCTTCCTAAATGACCAGAACGGGTGCACCCAGGATGGAGTCATGCTGGGCTCAGATAAGGGCCAGACACAGAAGGGAGAGTAGCTCTTGGGTCTAGTCTGCTTCCCGAGAAGGACTAATAACATAGGCAGAGCTTCCCCTTCACCAGTTGGGTGACTTCAGCTCTTCTTTAGGTATTTGACTATTGGTCTACTGCAAATACTTCACCTGGTATTGCCAAGAACCTTTCAGAAATAATTTTGCTCCTTTGTAGGAAGAACAAGTGGAAAACAAACTTTGAGATAACGTTTTTACACTAGTAATTTTCTTACACTGTATTTTTATAATACCTTTTAAAAATCTTCACTTAGCTGTGACAGCTTTGATAGTTGTATTAGCTGTAGTATTATAGCTTTCATATTACATTAGATGGTTATTTATACATCAAAAAACTTCAAACAAAATTTTAAAAATGGATTTCCCAATGCAATATGTTAGTTTTCTTAGAGTTATGCTGCAGTCTTTGAGAACTTGCAATTTTTACTAGGTAACTAATGGATAATATAAAAGCTTTAATTATAATCTCATCTAGTACTGTAAATCCATTCTGGAATTGAAAGAATATACTTTGCTTTCACTTCCTTTGCATTTGCCATTTAAAAAGACAGTAAGCATTTAAAGTTTTTAATTGCAGGAATCATCCTGTCCAGAAAACAATTTCATCCACTTTCTTACATCTTTTGCATCTATCTTGAGGCACTTGCATACCTTAGAAATACGCTACAAAATCCAGTATTTATTATGACTAAAAATGCATCTTCAACCTAATATGCCTCTGTGGTTTTCATTGACCCAGTTTTATAGCTGCATAATCTAAATACAGGTTCTTTCTAAAAGGATGGTTTTGATAAAAACAGTAGAAGCGACAGTTATAGACAAAAATGATTGCTTATTGTCAATAAAGCTGATAATAGAGTGATTTCTCTAATGTAGTAGCTGGAGAATTTAACGTTGTTCTGTGCATTTCTTCAGCATCCTAAAACTAATTCATAATTAATTTCAACTTAGTTTCAGCTCTTAAACTAAACTGATATTTAAAGTTTTTTCTTGTCTTTACAACAGCAATAATTTTCCTCAAAGTATATCGTTAGTAACAGTGTATTTGACATAAAGAGGTTACTCTGGAAGTTACCATAGTTTCTGATGTTGACCGAGAATGTGAAGATGGGGTCCGACTGGATAGAACCTTCCAAAGATTAAGAGAATCATCAAAATCTGTATGGAGGGGAAATAAAAAAACCATCAGATTCAAACAAGCATTCCTACTGCTCCAAGACCAGCAGAAAGCATAACACTTTCAAACATCTTCATGCTACAAAGTGGCTAAGCAGTTATTCTCAAACATTCAAAATATTTCAAAGAGTCTGAAAATACTAAAGTTTTTCTACATATTGTGCCACTGTATTATTATCCAGTAAATCCCTTGAATAAATAGAAATAGAATAAAATCTTTTGATTATAACAATAAAGCATGGGAAAAGCTACGATTAGCTCAAACTGCAATTACATAGTCTTCACTAATTTTACATAATTCAGATTTCATTTCACTTAAAATGGAAGAGGATAAAAAGTACTGATTTTGGGGTCTCACAGTACAAACATAATGAACTGATGTCTTCATCCTCAAAAACTTTTAAGCTCATGTTTCAAGAAAATGAATATTCATAAATATAATGAAGGTGGAACTTGTAAATATTTCAGAACAAATAGTGATGAAAATTTTACAAAACAAACCTGTTAATAATTTTTATGCGTAGTGAAAAATTAAATCAACAGTACAGCACCAGATTATACAGGCCCCTTCTGAACCAAAACATTCTATAATTCCATGAATTGAATGCATCCTCAGTAGTCTGCACATGCCAACAAGTTGGGAAGAAGTGCTTGTCTTCTTGAAGGTAGGAATGAACTACAGAGGGATCTGCATTTGAACAATGAACTGACACCAACTGTATGAGGTACAACAAGATCATGTCCTGCACTTTGGTTACAACAACTTCATGCAACATTACAAGCTTGGGACAGAGTGGCTGGAAAGCTGTGTAGCAGGAAAGGATCTGGGGGGTTCTAGCTGAACATGATCAACAGTGTGCCCAGGTGGCCAAGAAAGAAATGGCATCCTGGCTTGCATCAGAAATAGTGTAGTCGGCAGGACTATAAGGGTGCTTGTTCCTCTGTACTCAGCACTGGTGAGGCTACATCTTAAGTACAGTGATCAGTTTTGGGCCCCTCTCTACAGGAAAGGCATTGAGGAGCCGGAGTGTGTTCAAAGAATTGCACAGTCCAGAAGTCTTACTAAGGGAACTGTTCAGTCTAGCAGGGGCTCAGGTGGAACCTTATCACTGTCTACAATTACCTAAAAGGACGCTGCAGTAAGGTGAGGGTCAGCCTCTTCTGGTAATATACCTGTCTGTGCATTTCTTTCTTCTTAAACTTTGACTGTACTGCTGTCAAAATCACAAATCTAAGAAGTGTTTTACACCTAATACTTTGCAAGATAATGTACTGCAGAACCAACTACATCTTTTTTGAAGATGTAAAAAACAGTTCTGAGCTTTTTCTGAAATTTGTTCAATCGGTGAACCACTTATTCTTAGAACTTTAAGGAAAAAATCAAACTTGAAAACATTTACATTCATGGCTAATGCATTCTATTTGAACTCCATCTTTAATATGAATTACTTAACTAGATGTTACTTCAGTAAGTTAAAAATACTGCAAGATTAACATAACTTACCAGTTGAACCACTTTTTTCAATGATGTGGTTGTCTTCCCTGGAAGAATCGACATCAAACATATAACAGCCTAAGTAACAGTGTTTCACCATCTGATTCAAATGTTCATAAAACTGACAGTGATGCAAAAGAGACTTAAGCGCTGGTTTTCCAGTCTGGGAGAGCCCAGTTTCTTCATCATGTACACACGGTCCCTGAAAAAAATAGGAATATTTTACATAAAACTAGCAACAACAAACAAAACACAATTTAAAGTCTAATAATTTTTGTTTGCATATGTATAGCTGTTTTATAGACTAACAGATTCTGGCAGTCAAATTTAGATTTTGAGACTGCGCTCAATTAAAAGTTTTATAAAAACATTCTATTTAGAAGAATGGAAATAGATATTGTCTTAAATCCCCTAAGTTACAGCTTTCTATGACTTTCTATGTAGCTGTTACAAATTTCTCATTTAATTCTGCTTACAGATATCAACTAATGCAGAAGTTTCCTTGAGGAGAGAGTACACACTTACTAAGGTAAGTATATCCTGAATTGGTAATTCTGTTGTAAAAGTATACAGCTGTTAGGCTACATCTATCTCATGTCGATTTACAATACACAACAAAATAAAACAGAGATGTTATCTCTGAAGAATGGTTTTCAGTCATTTATTTTTAAATATTGACTTTTTTGTTTTGTATAATACATAAACAGTTTTGACCATTTGCGTTTGATGCTAATTTGTAAACAATAAGATGTCAAATAGTTCCAAGAACAACATTACTTCATACAAATTTCTTGTAACGAATTATGAAACAGCTCATACACTGTCAGCAATATGGTCGGATTATATCAACAATGACATGTATAGTTTAGAAATTCTCTTAAATTCGATCACACTCCATAACTGTCTTTGTCAATCTAAAAAGCTATGTCAATCACTTCACTGTATAATGGGAGCAATGAAAGAGCTCCTCTCACAATGCATTTTGACTTCAGTGATTTTCAGAAAATGCTGTACATTATAATCTTAGCACACCTTATACAGGCTGATTTATTAAAAAATGCTTCCTGTGGTCACTCTTTAAAATAACATAGAAAAATAAACTATTATGAAGCAAACAAAATGGTTAAAAGTAACGCTATGGCAGTACTAGGGCCTATAGGCTCTAGTAACAGTCTTTTCTTTCCCAAACCTATTTACTTAAGAGAAAAAATAAGAATGTTCTACTTTGGCTATGGTATATTATTTCTGCTATTCACCCAAATACACTTAATTCATCTCCTTTAGACTTGATTGCATGAAGGTCTAGAAACAATTTATCTTATTAATTGTACATTTGAAAGAAATAAAATAGCTCTGAAATACAGTATTTTATCCTGCTGGTATCTTATAACTTTAATTATTATCTATATTTTAAGCACTTTCAATTTGCCCATTGCAATAAAGTGTTGTTTAATATCTTCCTGCATGAGCCCCCACCAGGTGATGAGTAATCTCCATTAAAGTGCTCTTAATTAGAATTGACTCAAAATTCATTAATTGCATTTGAATTCATTCTGAGTTCAACTATATTCAATTTCTGACACTTCACCATAGTCACTGAAATGTTTAAAGACTAAAGAGCAACTTTGAATATTGACACATTTACAGCACATTTATATTAATGTCACAGTGGCTTTCACCTTGCAAATCCCATGCTATTAAATAATTATTTCTATTGATTAAAAAAAAAAATAAATCACGAATATCCAAAGACCAAAACCAGAGCCACTACCTGAAAATTTTCCTTTATAATTATATGTAAAGAGAGGCATATTATAAACTGCAGCTCTGCAAGATGCGTGCATTTTGGGTACACGTGAATCAGCAACAATTTACCCAAGTAAAAAAGAAGGAATGTCTCTTTTTTCCTGTGGGGGTGGTCAAACACATTAAAAAGTTATCCAGAGAGGTTGTGAAGTTTCTGTTCTCAGAGAAATTAAAAACCTATCTGGACATAGCCCTGAGAAACTTGCTGTAACTCATCTCTTTAAGGGAGTATGCTCTTAAAAAAGTATTTAATGCAACAAGCTACTTTATCGTTCTCTGGGAAGGCTTGCTTCCTGTCACTCATATTTCTTTCAAAGTATTAAACACTACATTAAACACTTTAACACTACTTTCTCATATTTTTTTCTTTCTTATACACCTAAAATCAAGTTGTATTCCAGGCAAAAGAAAACTAACCAATTTTTATCTATAAGATACTGCATAAGTAATGAAGTTTCCCTGGAGATCGAAGATATACATAAGATACCATACGTACATGATATAGGATACTACACAACCAAGCTTTACTTGTTTTCCTGAACTCTCTGGGAGGTGGAAGAAGCTTATCTATTCACATATTTCTTTCAAAAATGTCATCTCGGATGTAACTTTTAAAATTTGTTTTGTAGATATATTGACATTGCTCTTATATCAAATAATGCCTCTCCATGACAGTATAAACATTCTCATCAAATGTAAGTGTCACTCACTTGCCAAACACAGTCTTTTTGATCTTCAGTAGGGATTGGGATCACAAGGAGATTTTGTAGAATAAAAGCAGCCTAAAAGAAATGAATGCACCAACATTACTGTCTAGCCATCACAGTCCAATAAAGCACATCAGACTGAACAGAATAGTCAAGATATTATTCCAGTGCTTTAGATACAAAGATTTTCCATGTTCACGTGGATAAAAAAGAAGAAATCTTACAACTAGAATTGAGAGAGAAATGTCTGGATAGTTAAAAAGAGCAGATTAGATTACCTCATGTTTACAATGAGAAGATATTTACTACAGAACTGGTGACAAGCTGGTACACCAAAGAGCTTGTAAATAGAACAAAACAGGTTAAAATCTAGCTATTTGTTTTCTCCATAACAAACTACCCATAACAGTTTAAGACAGCAGAAGGCAGAAGACAAGAAACATACCTCCCTGCGTACCATGCTGCATTCAGATTGGTCTAGAAAGATGTTGAACGCTGTTCCCCACAGCCCTCCTGAAATGTTCTGGCAACTCTCTGCTAAAGCAATGCAACCTATTTCAAGAGATGTAAGAGCTGATCCTATTCCAAGCGCAGTAAATCTGACCTGGTACATGTAAAAACAATAGAAAATTACATTACTTACAGTAATAACACATTTTTTAAATTATTGTTGAGTTCAATCAACTCAATCTGTAGCTTTTCAAAAGGCTTTAAATTGTTTAAAAAGTTATTTTTCCTGTATTCATCTGGCAGTATACTCACAGTCATAACTATATGTATGTATAAATAGCAAAATGAATAAATTATTGAATACTTAAATATATATTCAATATTCTCAGCGTTTTACCATTTAAGATAGTTCGTATTCAAAAAGTCATAATTTAACAGGTTGGCATCATACATTTGCTCTAAATTTGTAGTTTACATACATATTTTTGCATTAGAGCTAAAGCAACATTGATGAAAACTGCCTATGATTCATTACCATAAATGACAAATAAGAGGATAGAAGATTGGAGATATAAGGAAGGCTTTCAGGGAATTATAAGAAAATATTCTCCCTACTTTATTGGTATTGCTATTTAGGATACAGTCAGTAATATTTAAAATAATACGAATTGGTAGTTAAAACATTAACTTCCTGAAACAAAAAATTCGCATGTATCTAGGTGTCAAAATAAGACCAACTTTGCATTAACTAACCTCAGGATCTCTATCTACCCATAAAGGAACCAGCCACGTCAGACCTAGATGGGAAGGAACTTGATCTTCACTGTTATTGTAAGGCAAAGACCAAAGAGATACCCAGTCCTGATCAGAAAACAGAAAAGAAAGTATGAAATTATTTTCTAAGACTTTCAATGCCATACTTGCCTATAAACAGACTGGGCTGTCAATTGCATACTAAACATAAACATACTAAATGAACATAACACTGATAACACAGGAAAAAGATGCTCATTGTCTCTTTAAACATACATATATTGTTTTGACTCGACCCACTGAATAAATTAAATTTGTAACTGCTTCTGCTTAGTAATAGGATAACAGTGCCAAAAGGATTAAATATTTTACTTGAAAAATTGGGAATATTTAGGAATTACTCCATGCATATTTTTTTCTTAAAAAGAAAATAGAGACATGATATATGTTCAGGAAACTGCTAAGTACATGCAGCTCTTTCTTCAGTCAATTTAGTACTTTGAGCGCCTACTATGTGATTAAATGCCATATACTACTTAGCTGCAGACTCCATGAATTCATACTTTGCAAATGTAGCTCCTTAGTTCAGGTGAAAAAAAACACCAAAAACTCAACATACGCTTTGTTTAATTATGGCACTGCACAATGAATTATGTTCATAGAAAACTACGCAATTCAAAATTTTATAGGTGCATCTTCTGAATGTCTCAGCCCTCCATATTTTTTACAAAACAGATGACTGCATTTGGATGCCTCACTTGGAACAGTATCTTTTGCATGAATCTTCTCAATACACAAAATTAATGACAGACTTTTACAGTCTTTGAGGTAGAATGAAAATTAAAATACAAAATGAAATACATCCAAGTAAACAAAGTATGACCATAAAGCAATATCAAAGAAATGAAAGAAATAAAACACTGTAGCAACTCTATCACATACTATGCATCTCTTCTGTTTCTTATATCTCTTTGAACAACTGCAAGTCATTTCTGTCCATTGCTATGAGCTAAAGGATTCTATGTCCAACTTAATAAGGTGGCTCTTTAAGTAACAAAGAACCAAAACGGTTCATAGAATTGCCAATGAGCAAAATAACATTAAAAGCCACCTGGATTTTAACTAGTTTCAGTCTCAATTCTTTAGACTGTACATTTTTAGTATTGACAATAAACTGTAATTTTTAAATTGGTAATCCAGGATATTTCCTGTAACTTTGTATTCCTCTCTCCACAGGATCTAACACATAATCACGTCACTTGTAAACAATGGATAGGATTTAAAACTATTATAATAACATAAAACATTAGTAATCTAGACATTGCTGCTGGCACATTATGACTTACAGTCACAAAAAAACCACCACTGTTCATTATGCTACTATACATATTATTCTACATGTTTACAAACAAATACATACTTAAAAATCAATTTAAGTCCCCTCCTTAATTCATTCTCTTGGGATTTAATTCCTTAAAGGCTACAGTCTTCCTACACTATACTTGGTCATCCTCTCACTTTAATAAACTTTATCAAGACATAAAGAATCATGAAAGACTACAGGATTTCAGAAATAAAAACTGGAATAATAACAGGAACACTGTTTTTTTGTTATTTTTGTTGTTGCTTTTTCCAAAAGCAAAGCTATTTCCACATACAAAGTCTACATCATTACACTGAAATGTTTTCACAAGTGGCAACCACAGGTATTAACTGGAGTTGACTGCAATTCTCCAGATTGATTACACTAAATTATTAAATTAAATCAGTTAAAATATACCTGTTATTAGCCATCAAAAGCGATAAGGGAAACTATAAAGTACTCACTGTATCCTTAGCTTGAGCCATCATTTCATGAGATAAATGAAGCAAACAAAGAACAGTGCTTTTTGTAACACCCTTTCCCATGAAGGACATAGCATTTCCTCCCCATTCAACATAAAATGATGAGATGACCTGGGAGTGTAGGAATAAGTTCACAGTAGCTTTACTGTTAGCAGTACACAGATAGAGAATAAACAACTGTAGGCACATAAATTAAACTCATCAAAAGATGGTGAACTATTAAACACACCCTTTTAGCTAAATCTTAATAATTTACTTATGAGTCATACATCATTTTTCTGTATGGTTAAACCCTTGAAGGTCAGTAATTATTTTATTTGCTTATTCAAATGAAGAATATAGCAAAGCTATATAATAAGGACAATATTAAATAGAAAGCTGGCTAAATACAGTATCTCAGTCAGAGTTCAAAAGTTTGTCTTTGTTGGAAACAGGCCACTTACTGCACCAAGCATGTTTTTTTTTTGCTATGTTTGTAACTAAAAATACACTTTATTTTCCAAAATTCTATGTTCAAGAACATGGGTCATTTGTATCTTTTCTTAGGACCTGAATTGGAATAAACAAATATTTCTATATGAACTTCTAATGAATAAAGGGAATGGGAAGATGCACACAGGGTAAACAATCATCATAAGCAAACAGATTTAAAAACTTTTTTCTCCTTCAAGTAAAGATAGAAATCTCTCGATCTAATCTTAATCTTTTAGCTATTTTCTTGGAGAAAGAAAAGCACCTTTCATAAAAAAGATATTCACTGGAAGTATAGCGTAAAAATTATAACTTTATTAGTTACACAGTGTTTTACAGGCATTCAGAAAAAAGCTAGGTTATAACATAAACTACTTACCTCAAGAAGACCTGTTAAATATTTCTTACAAATTGTGACAGGTTCAGCGGTAGCAGAATATGTGCTCCAGTCTGGAAGTGCAGTAACATGAACCATTCCTCTCAATGTTCTCTCCAGTGAAGGAAGTCCATAAAAATGTGGTGCATCTGTCAGCCTTAAACATTGTAGCAGCTTGAGAGCCAGCTCAGTTCTGAAACAGCCAGCAAGTTCCAAGCCCTCTCTGGATTAATTATAAAAAGTAAAAAAAAACCATCAACTAGTAGCATAAAGCTATTATAATGAATTACTTTGTAAGAGGCCAGTGCATCATTATTGTTATAGCTAGTAAGTGGGTCTCAGCATATCAATTAGTAACTGTTGGCTTACGCACCAAATAATGCAGAACTAAATTACAGAACAGTACTGCTTAACCAAAAAAAGGACAAATGAAGCAGTGCTCTAATTTCCAAAGAGCATAGAAAAGAGCAAGAGTTCAAGACCATCAGACAACTCAGAGTGACAAGAGTCACAAAGATTTTGCTTATGTTTGTTCTGGTTCAGGCACCAAGTTTTAAAATATTTCCTGCAAATATATCATCCAGGTAGACAGAAAACAAAGGAGTATAAGACATAACTGGCAGCAATTTCTGTAATCCTTCTTTTTCAGGCTGTCATTTTTTTCTTTTTATTTAGAAATTGAGGGAGTGGGAGGAATGATAAAGATAGCAGTTTGAAGGAATCTTTACAAGCAGTTATGTTGTGACATACAGATAAATATGACAGCTGCAATTTTAGCATCTTAGAATTGGATACATTTGGATGGAGGGCTTTACCAGGAAAGTATTATTTTATAAACTTAGGGAAAACAAACAAACAAACAAAAAAAAAAACCTAATAGAAGTTAATTTCTGTTTGCCTGACTAACAGAAAAAGGATGGCACTGAAGTAGGCGTCCTATCAATAACCAGTGTGCATGAACACTGTCAATAATATACAATGAAGCAAAAAGGAAGTAGATGGAAATAAATAATTGCTGATACTCTGTTGTTTTACTTTCCTATAAGTAACCAGTAGAAAAATCAATGCAGCTATTGCTTGAACAAATTTCCAGTAGTGAAAAAGAAATAGCCCATCTTCTCAGTGCCATCAACTTAAATATCACTTTTTGAAAAACTGCATTTGTGTATTTCTTCACTATTTTCTTAACTTCCTAATTTTACTGTGAAAAGGTGTAGCTAAGGTTGACCTCCACTTAAAGAGGAGTATTTTCCATTTTTAAAGTTTACCATGACTGTATCATGATGTAATTAGTTTCAAACTCTGAGTAAGATGCAGTAGCACAAGGCATTATTATCCCAGAATGAATGACACAGAAGGTGCCATTTAAACTGTACCTGTCAGTCACTGACATGGAACAAAATAACAGTGTGTTAAAAAGATGAATGAGTTCTTTATCCAGTCGTTGTCTGACAGCAGTCTGTATTTCATCTGTTTCATCCCGCACTTGGGATTCTGGTCGCACCAAAAGGCCCAAAAGGGAATTTGATTTCTAAGAGAAAAGAATAAAAATACAGTCACATAATGCAGTGCTAACATTCTACTTTAATAAACACACTAAATCCAGTTTTTTTGTTTGATGCTTTAAAAGCACACACACTAAAAATCATAAATTCCACAATCATCATTTTACCAAGAAGTATTTCTGTAACTTGAAACAACAACAAAAAAAAACCACAGTAAAGATTTCCTGGTATTAAGTAGCCATATCTACCACATTTTAAAGGATTTCTTGCTAACTATATAAATTGAAGTATATCTGCTCTTACATAATAAAAAATAAAAAAAATAAAAAACATCATTAGCACTTTTTTCTAAATGTTTAAACTGTATTTTAAAATGGCAAGATGCAAATGCATGCAGACTTGATATATGATAAACGTAAGACATGAACGATCTTGCTTTGATTACAGTACACACTTGCTTTGTGAAGAACAATACTACGTAATGTAGTTATACAATTGCAGGCATCATTTTTATCTTTAGAATCTAGTTTTCACATAGTAAGATTGAATTACTGTATTTTGACAAGTACAATAAAAGTTGTTCATACTGCTTTTTTAATCTTAATTTACTACTTGCTTTTGTACATCTTAATGAATAATACTAGATAGAAGAAATCTCAAATGAAAAGCACACATGTAAAAAACAAAAAATAAAAGTAAATCATATTCCTCCAATGTTATACTTGCATTTTTATATTTCATACAGTATCAACTGTATGTTCATACAATACTTTCCTCAGGGTTATAAAAATATTTTACGTAGACATATTACAACCGTTTTAAATCAAAACTGAAACAACAGACACCGAAGACAAAAACTTCTGTCCTAATGTTCAATTCTTATTCTTAATCAAAGACATTTATGTTTCTTTACCATGCGGAAAGTCACAATATACCCACAGAGAACTACATTCTTTGAGTTGCATAGATAACACAGTTATGTAATTAAACATACAGCTATACAAGTATGTATATTCATGCACTGCTATTTACTTAATATAAATGCATATATAATGTATGTATAGGGCTCTGCATAAATCTACACATAGCTAACTACATTTACATGGCTCTGTATAACCATTTTATTATTGTTACCTACACCAAAGCAAGATAAGTTCATATTTATATTCTTACATTTTTAAGCAATGATTTCAGGATCCACTTTAGGTGATCTGCCTCCAAGCTTACTCTCTGTTCCCTACACAATTTGTTTAAAAATCTTAAAACATCTACCAAAAGCTTCTCATCCTCAGCAGAAGCTGGAAGCACTTGCAAAAATCTGCAATGAAAACAAGAGTATATATATTCATACTTTTAGGGAGAGTGTTAAGATCTCAGTCTAATAGGGCTGAATTAACTAAGCAAGTATAATATTAATTAATATATTAAGCAAATAAGGGGTTGCTTATTATCTAAGTATATCTAAATATACATGACATAACTACAAATAATAGAAATTATCAGTTATATTAAATCTTCCATACACCTGCATTGTATATACTTCACACATTAAAAGACATAGAATCATGTGTTGGAAAATACAGAAAAAACAGAACAGGGACAAAGACAGAAACTGTTGGAGCAGGTCTAGAGGAGGGCCACGAAGATGATCAGAGAGCTGGAGCACCTGCTCTATGAGCACAGCCTGAGAGAGCTGGGATCCTTTAGCCTGGATAAGTCTCCAGGAGTGCCATCCAATACCTGAAGGAAGCCTACAGGAAAGTTGGAGAGGGACTTTTTAGAAGAGCATGTAGCAACAGACAAGGAGAAATGGTTTTAAACTGGAAATAGGTAGATTTAGACTGGATATTAGGAAGAAATTCTTTACTGTGAGGGTGGTGAGACACTAAAACTGGTTGTACAGAGAGGTTGTGGATGCCCCCTCCCTGGAAGCATTCATGGCCAGGCTGGATGGTGCTGAGCAACCTGGTCTATTGGGAAGTATCCCTGCCTATAGTAGGGGGCTGGAACTACATGATTTTGAAGTTCCCTTCCAACCCAAACCATTCTATGATTCTACAATTTTAAACACCCCATAGTTATATATGGTATTCTTACACTGTGCTGCTTTGACATAAACAAATGACAAAATCATATGCACACTGAGCTTTGAATGGGCCTCTAGAGATCATCTGGTCCAACTCTCCTACTCTAGTAGGGTCATGTAGAACTGCTTATTCAGGACCATGTCCAGGTGGCTTTTGAAGATCTTTGAGGAAGAGACTTAACAACCTCATTGAGCAACCTGTGCCAGAGCTCTACACTGTGAAAACATCTCCTGATGTTCAGATAGAACCTCTTGTGCTTCAGTCCTTGCTCATTTCACCTTGTTGTGTCACTGGGCATCACAGAAAGGAATCTGGCTCCACTTTCTCTGCAGTCTCTGTCAGGTGTTTATATACATCAGTGAGATGCAGTCCCCTATTAGCAGTTGCAGCTCTTTTGACCTTTCCTCATAAGAGATACTGCAGTTGCTAAGACATCTTATCTGGCACTTCCTTGGACTCCTTCTAGTACATATATGTATCTCTTGTACTGGGGAGCCCAGAAATGAACACAATTCTTCAAGCGCAGTTTCATCAACACCATGCAGGGGGAAAAATCACCTCCTTTGCTCATCAGCCATCAGTACGTAAGGTTGCATGAATTTGTTCTATCCCAAGTACAGGAATTTTCATTTCCCTTGCTGAACTGCTGTAGCTTAAGCTTGGTATAGAACAAACCACTCCCATTTTCCTAAACAGCATACAGAAGATTCTCAGCCCATATATCAGAACCAAAATTTGAACAGATGGACAAAAAACAGCCAAACACAAAACAACAGAATTTGTGCTGCACTGATATACCAGTCTTTCAACAAAACACACAAAACTATACAGTAGAAATAAGTGGACTTACGCTTTGAATCACATGGCTGTAGGCTCTAAATAGCACTTTAAAGTCAGAACTAGTGGAGAATTGCAGTAGAATGAATAATCCCTGCTCAGAAGTGGATTATACACAAAACTGAGCACATCCAGAACAGTCATGTTTGCTTGCAAATAGCTAAATTACAAGCTCTGTAGTGTTAAAGATCTATTTGCAAACAGATAGATGATGTGTTTTATGAACAGAAATTTAATTCCACTCCTAATCAAAGAAAAACCATGCACAAACCAAACACTCAGAAAATCAGAAAAATAAAAAAAAGAATAAAAATAGCATACAAGCAAAGCCAATGTTAATATTACCTGTATAATTTGTGGTTAGTCTCATCTATTAGCTTTAGGAAGTACAAGGAAACAGAAGTCAACTATATGATCACATAATAAATTTTCCATGGGATCATCCTGACTATATGCACAGAAAACAATCAGAATCAAAGGTACATAGGCTATCAAAGGCGTAAAATTGATGATATGAAAACTATAAACTTTATAATTTAAACAACATACTTGTAATACATTTTTGCTTTCAGTATGCTTACCTATTTATTGCTTTTTGCCAAACAATGCTCTTCAAAATGGTTCGACAAGACCCAGAGATGCATTTTAAAGCAAGTCTGTCATTCAGAGCATAAAAGCTGAGCCTAATGAGAGAAGCTTTAACATCCCCATGGGATACTGCCAGAATGATTGAATTAAGACAGTCCTGCAGTCCACAGGTTGTGTGAGTAATTTTCAGTATAAGACTGTCTTCTGAGGAGAGTTTTAGTGTGTCTAAAAATCTGAAAAGGCATAAAAGAAAAAATTATTATCCATGAGTATACTTCTAAATTATTTTAGTTCAGATGAGAAAACAAAATACAAATTTCCTTCCAGATGTGATTTAGTTAACCAATCCTTTCCCGTTTTTTTTTCACTTCAAAAACATAAAACAGAAGCCCAAAACCAAAAACACACCACCAACAAACAACCCCAAAAGAATTCAAATCCTGAGCCACTTCAGTTCTTCAGAAGGAGGGCACCTCTCAAAAACTTCTTTCAAAGGTGTCATTCATGGTTTGTAACAAATTTTTCCTCTCTGGCATTGTTGGTGTTAACTATGATATTTTCTTTTTAAGAAATTACTTCTGTTTTGAATGGGATACATTAAAATAAAAATGATTTATCAGGAATGCTGAGTTCTGTATACAAAAGAATCTCAGAAACCTTGCTAATCAAGTGCTCACCAAAGCACATCCAGAGAATTTTCTTGATTACCTATAGAAGGAGGGGAATTAGCTCAAGTGGTAGAGCGCTCGCTTAGCATGTGAGAGGTAGCGGGATCGATACCCGCATTCTCCAGTATTTTGGCTGAACGGAGACCTTTGTCTGGAACTCAAGAACACAAGGAAAGTTTATGGTCCTTAGAAGAAGGTGCAAGGATTATGAGGATTACAAATACACAGTGAAGCTGTGCAGGGAGAAAATTAGAAAAGCCAAAGCCCAGCTAGAACTGAACTTGGCCACTAAGGTGAAAGACAATATTTTTATAAATACATCAACAGCAAGAGGAGGGCTAGGAGGAATCTCCATCCCTTGTTGGATGCAGAGGGGAACACGTTAACCAAGGATCAGGATAAGGCTGAGGTACTTAATGCTTTCTTTGCCTCAGTCTTTAACACTAAGACCAATTGTTCCCTGTGCACCGAGGCCCTTGCACTGGAAGACAGGAAATGAGTAACAGAATAGGCCACATATAATCCATGAGAAAATCGTTTTGGACAAGCTTCAAAAGCTGGACACTCACACGTACAAGGGGCCAGATGGATTGCACCCTAGAATGCTGAAGGCATTTGTGGATGTGGTTGCCAAGCCACTCTCCATCATTTTTCAATAGTCTTGAAGAATCAAGGATGTCCAAGCAGACTGAAGACTGGAAAATGTGATGCCCATCTCCAGAAAGGGCCAGAAAGATAATCCTGGTAGTTACAGACATATCAGTTTCACCTTAGGGATAGGGAAGGTTATGGAAAGGACAATCTCAGGAGCCATCATGGATCAACTAAAGGTTAACCAGAGGATCAAGGCCAGACAGCATGGGTCTATGAATGGTAGATTCTAGTTGAAAAACTTAATTTTGTTCTATGACAAGGTGACCCACTTAGTGGATGAAGGTAAGACTGTCGTTGTGGGCTACCTGGATGTCAGTAAGCCCTTTGACGCTGCCCCCCACAACATCCTTGTGGAGAAGCTGGCTGCCCATGGTTTGAATGGGTGTACACTCTGCTGGGTGAAGCACTGGCTGGATCGCCTTGTCCAAAGAGTTGTGGTCAATGGAGTTAAATCCACTTATTGGCCAGTCAGGAGTGCTAGGGACACTTTACTTAACATCTTTATTAATGAGCTTGATAAGGGGACTAAGAAAGAACTTTTTCCTCTCATAGAGTGTCAGGCACTGGAATGGCCTGGCCGGGGAGGTGGTGGAGCCACCGTCCCTGGCAGTGCTCAAGAGGTGTCTGGATGAGGAGCTATGACATATGATTTAGTGGCTCGTGGTAGCAACAGTAATGGGAGGACAGTTGGACTAGATGATCTTGTATGTCCCTTCCAACATTGTGATTCTATGCTTTTATGCAGAACTTCTTTACATAAGGGGCTGTTCAGCACTGGAACAGGCTCCCCAGGGAGGTGATTGAGTCACTATTTCTGAATGTGTTTAAAATTTTGAATGTGGTACCCGGAGACTTTATTGAGTGGAGGGTTGTTAATTAGGGTAGTATGTATAGGTTGTGCTAAGACTTGATCTTTAAGATCTTTTCCAATCTGAGCAATTCTATGATCCAATGATTTAGGTATTATCACAATAACTTATTTAAAACTACTGTGATGCAATCCTTTACATTTAGAAGACAAGATTTTCAAACTACAAACAAGTTGTACTGTTGTTTGATGTCAAGCATGAACTTGAAGGAAATATACTAAGATTTAAAAACAAGATTAAACAGCTCACGTTTCTGCTTGCTTCTCGTAATTTTTCAGTCGCAGCAGGTTTTCAGTCCCATGGTACCATGACAGATTCCAAGACATCTTTAGCATATCTAACACAGGCTTCATAGTCAAGCTTTCAAAAGACAAAGGCACTACAATGGAATTAGGGCTAACTATATGATGACCGGTGATCTTGACTGGGAGATGATATCTGAAATAAACAAACAAAGACAACAATTAAATGCTTCAGTCAATAATTTTTTTAATTTTGCAAATAATGTTTTCAAAACTGACAGCCAAAAAAAAAAAAAAAAAGCTTGGTGAAAAATTCCACATTTATCACTTAAAAGAGAAGACAATTTTGGAGGTAATATCAAATGCCTTCCTTTGTTTCTATCCTTTATGAAGGACAGCAAACGTAAAGGACTAAAGTTTAGTGAAAAAACAAACAAAAACAAACAATGCCAACCTGCACCTCTCCCTCACCACCACTTCCCCCCAAAAAGGATGAATAAAACAAAGAACAGTTACAAAAAGCCAACATACCTTCTAACAACAGCAACAGGTAAACTGAAGGCAGGCAGGACAGTACCATTACTGCTCATGCTCTCAGTCCTGCAAGAAAGATTAAGTTATTTCTTATTTTTAACTTTGATCATCTACTAATGCTGTAGTTATTCAACATGTTTCTGATACAGCTGTTTAGTATTTTTTCCCCTACAAAAATCTTGTAGAACCTATTGCTTAATATATTTATAAGCTGTGATTCTTTATGATTATGCAATATTCAGGTATTCTTAGGTCATATACACATAGAATACCTGCTAGAGACGTAACATACATGAAAACGAAATTAAATACCAAAGCACAGGCTTATTTACAAGGCTGTTTTTAAGGTAGTGTCTCCTATTTTATTATTTTGACCCATGACATCAAAGGCAAATGCTGGTGGCATGGCAGTAGAGGTTGAACCTTCCTGCCATTTCATTATACTTGTTGCTGTGAGGCAGATGGCAGCAGAGAGGCAGTCTGACAAAACGGCATCTGACATGTAAGTGTGTATGAAGGAAAAGTGTGGAATTAAATTCCTCCATGCAGAAAAAACGACACCCATTCACATACATCAGTGCCTGCTGAACGTTTATGGAGACCAAACAGTGGATGGGACTACGAGACAGTGTGTTTCAGTAATGGCAACAGCAGGTCACCTCCACTGGTGCACATTTCTATGAGCACAGCATTCAGGCTCTTATTCATTGATAGTGAAAATGTATAGAAAATGGTGTTGACTGTGTTGAAAAATAGTTTTTTGTAGCTGAGAATTTACTCTATCAAACAGTTGTTATTGTGCTCATTGCATCTTTTGTAGTTTCCATGGAAATAAATAGGAGGCATTACTTTGAAGTGACCTATGTACTTTTTTTTATTAGAGACAAACACAAGTGAGAATTGTTTTTCAGTGTACTTCATGTGTGCATATTTTAAGCACATATTTTTTCCTGACATACATACTAATTTAAAATAACAACATAACATTAGCTGAAGTCCTTTGGCTTAAAGGCAACCACTACACTTGAAATAAGAGAAATAATTGAAATAAGAGAATTCTAATTGAGTTAGAAAATCATCAATAACACATCCATAGCTAGTTATTTGACTAGTGCCGTTTCCATTTATGGAAAACATGGATTAGAGAATAACCAGGGCTTTTTGAAAATGAAAATAAAGGTACTTAAGTATTAAGTACAAAGTACTTATACATGCCAAGTAGACTTATAAGACATACAATCTAAATAATGAAACAATTCATTTGACATGCAAATATGCGATTTTGAACATATGCTTCTGTGGATAATTTATATATATACACATATATTCACACACATATCCAAACAAAACTGAAAAATCTTTAATTTTGATTAAGAGAACAGAATTGAATAACTATGTTTCAT
Organism: Coturnix japonica; assembly: GCF_054131305.1. NCBI lineage: Eukaryota > Metazoa > Chordata > Aves > Galliformes > Phasianidae > Coturnix > Coturnix japonica. Next base: position 50,766,210 of record NC_140664.1, read on the forward strand.
ACCACGTGTCTGTTCTTGATACTTCATCAAACAACAGAAGACAAAGCAATACTGAGGCTTCCGTTAAAACAGCTTGATCATTTTGGAATATCAGGGAAACTGAATAAAACAAAAGATACTTTAGAAATGGTTAGGGACACAGTGCCATTTAAAAGTACATAGAAGGACAGTGGTTCATCTTTTTTTTCCCCACAGGTATTTTGCTAACATCTTAATGAGATGTCACAACATTGTTAACACTAGCAAACAATGTTTTCTTTAAAATATCATGGACTCAGGAGTTATCCAAGACACTCACAAAAGCTGCTGGTTAGTCATGTAACATATTTCACATATTTTCTTTCTACCTATGTATTAAAGTCAAAATAGAAACTTCACCTCTGAACAGTAAAAGCAACAAAGATGATTGCTGTGCTAGAGACAAACGAACATCTGAATCAGCATATACGAGTTTCCTCAAGATCATCAGACAAGGTAACACTATGGATTCCATAACCTGCAAGAATAACAATTTAATATTGAAATCAATTAGGATGATCTGTTATGAGGTGCTCAATACATATAGCTACACAATAAACAAGCGCATACTACTATTTATAGTATAGAAACATCCCTAGTCAAGAAAATGCTGTCCCTGCATAACTGTATATTCATTAGAAAATAACTGATAACTTTCGGTTTCATTTTATTAGCAATTGTTGGTGGTATTATTGGTCTCTGGCCTTATAACATACTTATGGTTATATAACACACTTCCAAAATACGTACTTCTTCTGAGCACATACATGAGATAAGGGATTTTAAAAAACTACTTATTCATAACCTTATTCATTCTTTTTTAAATGCAAATAGCTTACTGTATCATACAAATTTTCTAGTCCCAATCTTTCAGATCACAAAATAAGAAAGCAGCTGTTAAAGTATCAGTCAGCAGCCAAAAACAGGACCAAAATCACTTTCACTGAAGAATGATAAGACAGCATGTCCTTCACAGAACATTACGTTGCTCGACTGAGATTCTACCTTTCAATTTAGTTTAATGAACTCTATCACCAAACACAGCATCATTGGATATGCAATAGATAAAATCTCTGCTTCTTTAATTTGAGAAGGCATGTTCTGTACGAGACCATATACAGCCTTTTTTAAATTGTGCTTCTTCCCTCTACTATAAACTTCACCTTTTTCTTTCATATCACTACGATGATGCAGAGTTTTATTTCTCTTTTTGTAAGTGTGTCGTTTTTTGCATATTTATTTTTTTTCCCCTTTATAGATTTTAGAATGAAATTAAAAATCATTTGAAATGAGAATTGGAAACTAGACTAGACTGCATCCCAATTTCTTGTTTAATAAAGCTTATGTGGTGTATCTTTGATCTAATGAATTTAGCACTGCCTTCTGTTAAGAAAAAGCTACATTAAAGAAGAGGTAAGCAGTGCTTCTACTTGATTTATTTTCTAACCCAGCTCTTGCACATTTTGAGGAAATAAATCATTATATAGAAAAATGAATTAGAAAACCAAAAACAAAACAAATAACTAAAGGTTTGGATGGTTGGTCTGCTATGCCAATGTTATGAAAGCAAACTGAGAAAAGCAGTTTTTCCATTTAAAAGAAACTTTATAGCCTAAATAAGAAGACACTAAATGACTGAAAATAATGACTTTCAGAAAAATTCAACCACCGGATTAAATGTATTATGAAACTGGAAAGATTCTTCATCCACAACATAAATGCACTCAGCTTTAAATATCTTATCTTACAAGGCCATCCCTTGTTAAGTGATCTTCTATAGTCAAAAAATTACTTATTCCTGAATTGTAACTTGATGTGCAAATTCTCACTTCCTATGAATCTAACCTAATCTTTAATTATCATCATCATAGTCATCATAGTCTTGTGCGGGTTGGAAGGGACCTTAGAGATCATCGAGTCCAGCCCCCCGGGATTCGAGCCTCTGTGTAGCAAAGCGGCACTTCTACCACTTGCGCCACACGGGGGATTCGAACTCCGGGCCCCAGTGTTGCAAGGCGGCGTCCTTAACCACTGCGCCACCAGGGCACACAGTTATAAATTATACACAATTATAAATTGCCTCAAGTCTTACCTTTAGAGTCTATTATAGACAATAGCTTTTATGAGTTAAAAAAGTTGGTTATGGTCATGACTGAGAAATCTGGTAGAAGTTCAGGTATATTTAAGAGACACATCACTTAACAAAGTCTGCTAACTATTCTCACAAGTTGACAAACTAATCTTCCCTAAGAGAATCATAATGTCATCAGAAACATAACAAATACATTTTACAATGCAAAACTGATGCACAAAGAAAACTACAGATTTAAGCACAGAAAAAAGCAAACTCTACTATCATCATGCTAAGCTAGTTTTACCTTGCCATTTACATGTACACATTCACTAAGGTAAGCCAAAACCTTTTCTATGACACCCGACTTTTTCACAATACCATGCATGTTGGTATCTGTAGGAAAGACAAAAGGTGGTTAAAAAAACTGGTTTCATAATCAATTTAATGCTGAACTTCTCTCAATGATCAAAAACTTCCATTGAGAGCAAAACTTGTTCTGTTGATTAGCAACTTTAACAGCAAGTAAAGCTCTAGTTCTACTAAGGAAAGCCTCCACAAAGTCTTGTTCATCAGTCTTTCTTTAACTCAGCTAACCTAAACATAGCATAAATGCTAGTTAAAAAATGCATAAATATTAACTAATCAATTCTTTGTAACAATTCATACTTTTTCTGCCCATGTGATCAACACAATTATAAAACAAACTCATCAATGAAAATGTAATGCATATGATTAGTAACCTAAATAAAATCATAAAGATTACAAGCAGGAGCATGTTTCCTGCAAACATACTATATGCCTCAGAGAGTCTATATCTTGACTTTGAAAGGGGATATAAACATGGAAGCTTAACCCGAGTTTACCAAATTATGTTCATGACATAACCATCTCAAAACGGAGAGAAACATTTAGGATATTAGAAGAAATTCTCCACTACACATAAAACATGTAAAAGTAATCTATGTAATCTAAGAACTGACTTCCCTAATTAAAATGAAACAACACCAAAAATACTTGTATATTTTATAGTAAACATCAGCTCCTTCAGTCAAGGTATTGTACTTAAAGTAGTAAAAGAAAATATTTGAAGCACCATCAGTTGTAACACAAATCAACAGAATGATAAACATTTAAAAGGCAAGGCAGAAAAAAAAAGTTCTGACAGAGCTTACAAAATTCAGCTTCTTCCTCTATTACCAAGGGGAGCTGTTTTCAAACAAGTAAGATCACTATTTCTTTTATTACCATCAAGAATAAAAGACACTACTGTCCACAACAGCACTACCTTCTGTTCCAAAAATACATATAAAACTTACAAAAAGCACCATTTGCAGAAATATACACAAAAGTAGCAGAACTAAAAGTTCTCATGGACATTTGACTATAAATTTTCTCAATTTTACCTTGTAAAATAATGGCCAGCTGCTCAGCTGAAGACTTTCGTAGAACTATGTCAACAGCATCAGAAGTCAAGATGTCATAAAGCTTTTCAATTGTTTCTACCTAAAAGTAAAGTTATTATAGATTTACAACCAATATACAATTGTGAAATAAGGTAACTTGTCACATTTCTTACTGAAATAGAAAATCCCAGAATTGCAGATGGAAGGAACTTCAGGAGGCTCAAGCCACAAAGTTGTGACTACCTATTTTGCCCAGATCCACATCCTACTTTAGAATATCTTTAAAGGTACTCCACAACCTCTGTAGCCAACCTGTGCCAGTGCTCTGTAACCTGAACAGTCAAGAAGTGTTTCTTCATCTTTAGATGGAACCTCTTGTGTTTCACTTTGCGTCCATTGCATTTTGTCCTGTCACTGAACATAACCGAAAAGATCTTGACTCCATCAAAATAAGGGCTTATATTCTTTGTTAGAAAATATTTAATTGGATTCAACGTGTACAAAATAAGAAAGGAAAAGACTATAGCCCTTTTATAACTTAATCTCTAATTTCTGTCATATACAGAAAAGAATAGCTTTTAGTAAACAATAGAAGCTGATTTCTAATAAATAATGTTCAGTTTATGCAAGTCTACAGAAAGCCCAAAACTACACAGGAATACTAGAATTAATAATTTTTAGTCTGCAAAGGGGACTGATGGCAAATGGGTTAGAGGAACTAAAATAATTCTATATATCTGTGCAAATTTCATATTATGGTTTTTGGAGTATAAATCAAGTGTGGCCGGAATAATTTTAAAACAGAGAGGAATCACATTAACAGTATGTTAAACAGTTGCTAATCTCATGAGGTTGTAAAGAAAGGAAAAGAATGGAAGGAAGGGAAAAATAAGTAAAACACAGCTTAACCGACCAAATGCAGAAAGAAAATTTTCCCTTATATCATGTAGTCATAACTATTTTTCCTTTCCACAAAAGCAATAATATTTAGAAAACACAGACAATTTCCCATTATTTTAGAATATTTTCATACTGAAACCTATCTTCCTCAGTAAAAACAGGTCCTGTAGAAAAAAAAAAAATCTCAGAAAAAAATCAGACCACCCACACACAATTAAACTGTCATAAGCAGGGCAAGCACTTCATTCTTTCTGCTAACTGATCCATGAAGGGCAAAAAAAAACCAAAAACATAACAACTGAGTAACAAACAATTGTTACAAGGTATCATTGTACCAATGATAAAGTATTTGGATAGAGCTTACCTTAAATATAGACTCCATTTTATCATCCAATTTCAGCTCAATAGCTCCTTCTATAACAAATAAGTTTGATATACTAGTAAACACACTGCCATGAAGACATGGACGTTTCAGGCTTGTTCCTTCTTCATTCAAAAGATGGAATAATAAATGTTTAAGTGCTACAGAACGAACCCTAAAGGAGTAAAAAATTTAAAATAAATATCTAGAGTGCTCATAACAGAAAATGCTAGTGTCACAGTTAAATATTAATCTATATAATTAATATAGTACTGGGGAACAAAGGCTTTACTTTATACCTTTCACATCAACCCCCTGTATAATAGTCAATTGTTTTTCAGGTTTGTTTTAAGGAAGATATTTTTGGCACAAATGTTAAAGATATGCTGAAATGATGCAAGGCAATACACACAAGTGCTTTTTTGAGAAGAGAAGACGCAGAGCAGCTCGTAGCCTGGAAGTTCTAGGGAGGATACCATCTCCTTTGTCAGAGGATGTTTCACTCAAAGTGAGGATACAGTTACCTAGCTCATCCTTTGTGTCAGCGTAACCCTAAAACAAAAACAAATCCCCTAAATTACAATAAATTAATTAAAAACTTAGCAAATTCAACAAGTAATTCCCGCTCTTTTACATACTAATGGAGAGTGGAAGAAGTAGCAACTGAAGAAAAAACATAAATAAAAAATATATATTCCTGTAGATAAAAATTCCTCTATGAAAAAAACAATGAAGTTTATCTAAAGATTCTTACATGGCTCACTTCCACTTGAAACTTTAACCCTCTGTCTGTTAGTGCTTTTGTTTGATGTAGTCACTATAAGCCACAGCATAAAGAAAAACCGTACTCTCGAAAAAATGAGACAATTCCTTCTCACACATTTAGCCTACAGTTATATTAAAATCACTATCTAATCTTGAATATCAATGGAATGCATATGTATGTGCAACAGAAAACCTGACATTTCTTCAGAGCTTTCTTCACCAGTAGCCTTCCTCCTTTCATACTGCACTTCCTCTGCTGTGACAGACATCCAATCTGATCCTTCTATTTCATAGACTACCTTACTTAATGATTTTTTTTTATTTTTTTTTCAATTTATGGTAATACTCAGATACAGGCAAAGAAGAAATTGCTGGCAATGATACTAAGTAAGCATAAATAATAATCAAGGGTGATATTTCAAAAGAAAACTTAACAAGAGAAAGAAACCTCACAAGACCTCTCTCAATTATGTTTCAACGGTCTTGGGAATTTGGAAAGTTCACATTCAACTGGAAGCTGGCAAATATTGTCCTAATTTTCAAGAAGGGCAAGAAAGACAGTACTGGTAATTATAGACCCTATCAACCTCACTTAAGTGCCTGGTAAAATTACAGAGACTACTCCATAAATTATTGAAAAACATTTTAAAGACAAAGCAGTCACAGGTAACAGTCAACACCAGTTCTCAAGGGTAAACAGACTTGATTTCCTTTTATAACAAAGTAGCCCTCCTAGTTAACCAGAAGAAGCCAGAAGGTGGAAGTTTGAAGATTTCAGCAAAGGTTTTGGTGACCTAACAGTATCATTCTGGACAAAATGTCCAGCATGCAGCTCAACAAAGACATAACACAAGGCATGAACAATTGGTAGATGGGTAAAGCACAAAGGGTTATAGTGAACAGGCTTACACCAGGCTGGTAGCCAGTCCCTAGTTAGGCTCCCTAGGGCTCCAGCTTATGACCAGTTTTCTTCAATGTTACCACGAACAACTTCTTAGACACAGGTCTTGAAGATATATATATAAGTATGCAGGTGACAATAAATATGGATTTCCACTCATATCCTCAAAAAAATTTAAGTATCAGCCAGTAACTGCCAATCTCTATTATGGTAACAGGCTAAAATTTGTCTACAAATAAATATCAAAGAAGGCATTTCACCATTTGACATATGAGTATTACACCGTTAATCTACTTTCCACCCGCTACTTAAGTAAATATTCTGTTTGTTCCCTACAAGATTCATGCTGCTGTTTACAAGATTTCATACACTAAATACTGATAATAGCACATAGAGGTTAGCACATAGAAGTACCTGTAAAACAGGAATGATGGGATGGAGAGCCTCAAGAAACTTGTTCCAAGTCAATACTGTCATTACTAACTGGCCCTGCAATAGATGCATCAGAATGGCCTTCGCTGAGGAGTTTACCTGCACAATTAAAAAATAAAATAAATAGTAAAGAAAAGAAACTAATTCAACAACTCATGTGTTTACATCAGTTTGACAACACTGTAATAGAAAATATTAATACAAAAAATTCTCAATTATCAGTCACACTAAACATCAGGCTGTTAAAAACAACTGAAATGCATAACATTTCTCTTTTCATTGGTCTCTTAATCCTTCACTCTTTCCACATGTATGTAGATAAACCATGTAGTAAAAACTTCAGGTAAGCCTCAGAGCACCATAATAATATCAACTTATAAATACATTTACTAAACATAGTACCTCATTTTTTTCTTCCTGAAGTCCAAACGTGACAATTTCATATAAAACTTTTGGATGAAGAAGAAAATGTACTCCGTGGCAGATTGAAGACACAGATTCAGCAACATTATGAATACCTAAACAGTCCTTCAGTAAAAATAAAGACAGTTAGTTATAAAACGCCACGCAGACTTCACTATTGCTTGGAGTTGACACGCAGTGAAAGGCATCTGTGCAGCTACGAAGACTAAAGTTCTGAAAACTAAATGTTATAGTTCTTTAAGAAACGTCTTTATAGATCACTGACTAAAAGTTGCTGCTGCTATATAAGAATAAGAAATGCTAAATCATTTCATTTTGATTTTAAATAATAGCTACATGTCATACGTAGCCATTACAATATTACTGAATACCTGAAATGATCTGATTAATAAGACACTACCACTGTTAATAAAGAATACAACCATACACTTCTAGGAAGTTGATGCTCTTGTCCTATCTTTATTAAAACATACGAACAAAAACCTTAGGTAGTGGGTTTAAAAAAAAAAAAAAAAAGACAGACTTGGCGCATAAAGGAATTACATATTCTTAAACACTCTCCAGACATTTACACATAGTAAAAAATCATTTTCTTCCACATTTTTAATACAGTCTGAGCAATTAAAATGAAATTCTTATATTCTGAAAGCATCAGTATTTCATTATTCTATCATGTCTAAGCAGATATTTTGCAAAAAAACCCCAAAAAAACAACAGACAACCAGTCAACTCAAAATGATTTTTGCTCAGGAACAAACAAACAAAAAATACTAACTAAATCAAAAAAGCACAACAAAGGGAAGAGAAAAACCTCCTGGGGAATAGAAGATGGGCAATCTCATTTCAGCAGACAAGTAAAAGTAACTTGAAATACTTCTGCAGAGCAGTAGCAAAAACAAACACAAAATCAATCAAACAAAACAACAAGTAGTGACCAATATTACTAAGAGTCCTTTTGAAAAAATCAAAGTTGTCAGTCACCGGCTTTCCTCACCCTTTATGGACGTTCTGAATGGAAGTACCTGAAGTTTAATCTAAGTACTTTTAGATACCAGAACAAAACAGCAAACTGTAAACCCATGCCTGTACAGGTATAACAGCATATCATATAATAAGCAGAATTTACTTTTCATGAGGAAATCACACCTTATACATTAGCACAACAACAGAGTGATAATGATACAGCAGTTCTAACCTTAACCACTTCCAGACAGCAGCGATAGGCTTCAGCTTTTATATTCAGCAATGGATGAGCCAACAGACGGAGAAGCACATTCTGACTCTCAGTGTGGAGCAATGGGTCAGACTGGACAGACTTAGAACTTAAAATGAAAAACAGTTGAATTTCCATTATCAATTATAATAATTTGTATAATAAATTATAGAACTATGATTTCATACATATATTTTACAAATTTATTTTACAGGAACCAGATAAAAATTTTCCGGTTAAATTTCAAGATAATAACTCCAAAATTCTTCCTGAAAAACAACTTGACAGACAAAAGTTCAAGACCACAAAATATGTAATAAAATTATAATATTAATCTTAACATTTGAAAAACTGCCTTCTTTTCACACACATACAAAAACAAAGATCACAGTTTTTCCAAAATCCTTTAATCAAACTAAGGAACCAGAAAAACATTTATGTCAGCTTGAGCTTCAGAAGGACCTTCTTATGAAGATTCCAGTGCTTTCAGGGTATTATTGTTACATTTTGTTTTTACTGTTAGAAATCACAGTCCATCTCACTATCACAAAAAGTTTGGACATTAGAGAAAAATATAATAACTCAAGTGAAAATCCTGGAAAAATTGCATAACAATAATTAACTCTAGAACAATTAGAATACTGAGAAAAAATACAAAAAAAAACCAAAAAACTGAAAGTTGCTCTAAACAAGAGCCTGCAAGCTACACTCAAAAATCTGCACCAGATGCCATTTTGTCAGACTGCCTCTCTGCTGCTAAATGCTGTATGGCAACAAAATATAATGGAATATCAAAGGACAACCAAGTCCCAGAGTCCCAACACTGCAAGTGGTCTAGGGTACCTGCTTTTGCACGGGGTTAAACTAGATGATCTCTAGAGGTCCTTTCCAGCCCCTACAATTCTGTGATTCTGCGAATTATTATATGAAGGTTCAAACTCTGTCATACCACCAACATCCAACTATGATTTTGGGTGCCAACATAACAAAATAGGAGGTATTACTTTTGGAGCAGCCCTAGTATTCTGACATTTTATAATTAAAAGCTATTATTAGGTAGCACTTTTATGTAGTTTCCTTTGAAATAAATCCCTAAAATTCTGAAATACTGTGAAATTGAGATTTTGTATTTCTAATTAAGTATATGACACATAATTTTTCAAGATGTGACAGAGTAACTTAAATTATAATCACAGAATCACAAGGTTGGAAGGGACCTACAAGATCATCTAGTACAACCATCCTCCCTTTACCATACCTACAGAAAACCACTAAACCATAGCTCCTTGAACACTGCCATGGACTGCAACTCCACCACCCCCCAGGCATCCATTCCAGTGCCCGACCACTCTCTGAGAGAAAAAGTTCCTTCTTATGTCCAGTCTAAACCTCATCTGATACAACTTGTGGCCATTTCCTTGGGTCCTGTTTGTTGCCTGGGAGAAGAGGCCAAGCGCATCCTAATCATAACCTCCCTTCAGGAAGTCATAGAGTGCAATGAGGTCTCCCCTGAGCCTCCTCTTCTCCAGACTAAACAGCACAGCCCCCTGAGCCATTACTTTAATAGAGGCTAACATGGAAAATCTAAAAAAAAAAGAAAATTCAATTAAAACAGACATTTTAATAAATGAAATATTGCAAGACACTGTCTGTAAAACAAAACAAACTCTTCAGTTTTGAAAGTAAAATAAAAGGAAGTTATGCTCACAAAGTATAAAAAAATAGAAAAACAGTCAAAACAAAGGTCAAAGTATTTTAATACATAGGAAAGAATAAAGCGTAAGTTCTTAGCAGCTGAAAATCCATTTTTAAGAAGTCAATAATTGGATGGCGCAAATTGTTCACAAGAGATATTTCAATAGCTAAAAAAAATTGAAGTTCAGATACAGATACATAAACGAACTGAGATCCCACTTGAGAAAGTTTATCTATTAAAAATGCATATATTTTCTCAGATAAGTTAAACAGTAATACACTTACATATTAGAACATATGTGAATGCTCTCCTGAAGCAAGGGCAAGTGTTGATGGTAAGGTAGGCTATGTAAAGCTTGATCTGCCAATTCTATTAACTCAGTAAGATTCTTCTCACCCTGAAAAGTAAAATGAAAAAAAGGAACTATCAGAATTAGTAATATTAAAACTATAAAATGTATTTCCTCGCCTTTCAGAATTAATCATTTAATATATCTACTACGGAGAGATTAGTTCAGCCTTTCAAAGAGAAGGTCATAGTATATAATCAACAAAAACATTTTAGTACCTGTTCCTGTGAGCTGAAAACTCTTCACTGCTAAAAAATTTCTATTAAAGTCAATACCTAACACTCCAACACTATTCAAAATACTTTCTAAAGTGTCCAAGAATAGAGTATAAAAAGCTAAGCTTTTAACAATTCACTATTAATATTAGGATAAGTTTTTTAAAATAAGTAAATAAGTCTATGTATATACGTCTCCATACTTTCAGTTAACAAACATCAAATGTGAGCACTTCAATTTGAAGATTGCAACTTCACTGCAACTAATATTTTATAACTAAAATATTGCTTGCATCAAGTTCAGAACCTTTTTATGTAAAGGATGTATTCACTCAGATTTAAGATAATAGGTCATTCCTATTGCTTTATTTTGTTCATTAACATTTTAGTGAGAATGCAACAAGCATTTTGCACAATTAGGAACTACTTGTCCATTTTACTAATGAAGAAGAATGTTTCATTACCACGCTAGAATCTCTTAACTAACAAAACACAGTATATTTGTTATCTGCATAACAAAGTGAAACATGCAGATTTCATACAGTATAAAAGTAGTAGTATCTTAGAGCTAGAATTGACAGATAGTTTGGAATTTAAATATTCAAATATACTAAACTGTAGATTGAATTACAGCACTTGCTTTAATTTATTTCTGCATAATAGATCACACGGTCACTTGAAAGTGTTTATTCCTTTGTTTTTGCCTAAAGTTTTTCTTCATTGGCTTTGTGTTTGTTTTAATAAGCAACAACAACAATAATGCTAATGAAAACAAATATAAGTTAAATTAATCTGGAATGCTACAAAATACTCATGAGTTTTTTTCTGTGGCAAAACTAAAATACACTTTTTACAAGAGAAAGAAAACATAGGAAATAAATTTGCTTTATTATTAACAAAAATATGCTTTATAAAATAAAATTCTACACCTTCTTATGAACTTCAATCATAAAGCTACAAGTACATTCAATCGAATAAGCAGCTTCTGAAGCTTGTTTATAAATACTGTAGTTCTCAGAACTCATCTGCTCCAAATAGGCTGCAATGGCTTCATGAATGCTTGGATATTCCAAGGAAAAAGGCACATCCAGAGACAGAAGGAACAAAGCACTCAGCAAGCTCTTTTGCAAAACATTGCTCGCCTTTAGAAAAGAAAAGAATATTTCAGAATAACAGTCTGAAAATACAGTAAAACCAACATCAGCATTTATAATCTTTCAATAAGTACAATCATTACAGCTACTAGGTAAAATTTAGAGGAAGAAATACAAATCAAAAGAGCTCACTATGAAGAATAGTTATAAAATAATTATTATTAAATGCTCGAGTCCAGTTAATGCTAGTCCTAACACCAGACTTGCAACCAGACATAAAACATAAGTCGGATCCAGCACCAGCAACACAGATTGACATTTACTGTTTAACCACTAGATGGCAGAGAATACACAGACCACAATTATCTGTAAAATTCCACAGAACAGTAACACACACTAAGAACAGGAATATCTATTATTTTGTTTCATCTTTGTTTTTATTTTCTACTGCAAGTGTTCCATACTCATTCAATTAAAATTTTGACCTCAGATACAGTTGCATTTTTTTTCCAACTCCTATCATATGCAGAACTAAAAATTTTTTGTACATTGCAGGGTAAGAAAAAATATTATAAAACATCAGTAGATTAATACATGTGCACTTGCTTGCAGAGACAAGAATCTACTTGCACTATTAGTAAAAGATTTAATATTCATAGCAAAAAAGAAACTGAGAAAAGAAACTTATTTAATTTGAAGAATAAACAAAACTACACTACAGTATTATACACAAAAAATGTGGACAAGTTTTTAAAGAGAACTTTAAACATCTTCTACCACTCTGCATCTCACAAAAACGTTCAAATATGAAATGCCCACAGGAAATAAATTCAAAAGAAACAACAGAAGAGCTACAACACAACATTATAAGAGCATTAGAAGCATATAACAGTTTAAATCAGTTTGAAGCATAAAACATAATTGCTCACTTCACTCCCTAAAACTAAGAATGATTTTTCAGGAGTATACAACACTAGACATATCACAAAAACAATAAACAAGCAGGGGGCAGCATAGTTTTGCAAACCACTCATAATCCCAGAAAAAAAATGCTATAGAAAGAACATGTAATATTGCAAACCTCATTAAAATGCTGTATATATTTTTTTATTTTATTTTTTTCTTAAGACCTGCATTCCACAGCAGTTTCTGCAGAATATACCAATACCTGAAGACAAAATTCCCTTCCACAACTATTTTTCAGCCCATGTAGATCAGGTGAATTTCTCTGTTTGGTGGCTATTCTTCCCAACATTAATCACTGAGGAGTGCATCCTTTTAAAATGCAAAAAGCAAATGCAATCACTTTTAAAATTAGCACGGCCTACCTTTTCCACAGGAAGAAGTGTTTGTAGCAATCTAACTGTGAAAAGCGAAATGCTAACAAATGCCATTCTGTGATGCACCATCATCACCTCAGGCTGCTCTGTACTTATATTGCTTTTGTGATATAGTATAGTTTCTCCAAGCAAGCCCAAGACCAGAAGCAATTTGTCTTTCTGAAAAAAATTAAAGACACAATCATTAGAAGCTATTGACATATTTTTATTGTATTGTTTATATAGCACCTGTAGAACCCTTAAAAAAAATCAGAATTGCAGAAATGGTACAACACACACAGTATTTTATTTGTCATCTGAACAGAATTGGCTTTAGCCCTTACTTTACCTGCACTTGTAGTTCTGAATATTTTGTTCAGTAGTTACCCATTCTTGGTTACTCTCTTCCCTCATTTTTGTCTTTTCTTAATTCCTGTTTGCTTCACCTTAGAATTTCTAGCATTTTCGAAATATCAGGAGTTAATATGAACCTACTGATGAAATTTCAACTCAAAAAACATTTAAAAAAAAACAACAAACCAACATTGTCAATATCAAATGTTCTATGTATGTTTAAATATCACTACCATTTAGAGAGATCCAGCTCACAGACACAGAATCCAGTCACTTGAAAAGAAAGAAGGAAACAAACAAACAAAAAAAAACCAACCAGAATGTCTACACTTGGAATGCCAGTTCTCAAACACCAGTTTTTTATAGTGACAATTAGGCAATACCAAATATGAGGATGCGTTTCTGTTTTTAATTCATGTTAAAAAATAAGTTAAAGATACCAGTAAGGGGGCAACTTTCACAGTTGTTTCCTTCAATGAATTTGAATTTCACTCTAAACAAGTGCAAAATCCTAAAACAAACAAACAAGACAATGTATGTCATGATCCTGGCAATGCCAGAGTTATAGTTTGCCACACTAAGCTGGGGACTCTTGTCATTTACAGCATCCATCTTTGCAAAAATTCCAAAGCATAATGAAGTCCTGCTTCCCAAGATGTGGCTGATGGGAAGTAGAGACTGTTTCTCTCCTTTTGCTTCTGCATCGTCTTTGCTGTTTTGTTGGTGGTGGTGCCCCCCACCCCCCATTTCCTTTAATTAAACCACTCATTATCTCAACCTGTGGGCTTTTTTTCATTGCATTTTCTCCTCTTATTCTTTGGAGAATGGGAAGTTAGAGAACAGCATAAAACAAGCACAGTCCTTTTAAGGACACTTCTCACCTACGCTTCTTTAATTTAATGTTCTGCAAGGAATCCTCAGTATTGACTAAATGTTGAACAATTACAATAGATTTTGACAGATCAGTACTCCAATACAAAGAAAAAAGCTCATTCATTGCTAGTTCCTATAACTATATATAATAATTTGTACAGTATTGAGTAGGTATCACCTGTAATATTTCAATTAACAATTATTGCAATACTATTGCTTCATATTTAGCAGTATCTTCATGAAATCTAACTTAGGCCATGTGCATTTGAGACAGTTAACAAGTTTTTAAACAAGCTCCAGCCCCTCCATCTCTGGTATTTTTGCAATATGCATAAGCTATGTCAATTAATGTTTTAGCTTTCCATCAACTTCAAAAAAGCAAGTCACCCATTGGTACTTCACCTGTATACGGTGACAATAATGTAAAGATGGTAATGGTACAAGAGATATGGTAATAAATATCCAAAAGGTTATCTACAGGAAAAACTCACCCATACGGAAGCCTTCAGTCTGCTGGGAAACACTGAGGTAATCTCCACCAAGGAGCGATCTCCCAGAGATGCTACCTTAGTGGCGGTCAGCCCTTAAATGAGGTCTAGAGGAGGTGGAGTCAAGCTCCACCACTTCTGGGAACACAGCTGAATTACTCTCACCTGTGCTCCCACAGCTGACCCGACACTTGCCGCATCTGATTAATCAGAGGTTCAGGCTGTGATTACCAATTTCCCATACAACCTGTCATTCACTAATTTGATGATTCATGCCTATAACAACTCTCAACTGATTTCAGTATGTATTTCTAGTAATTTAAATAAGAGGCCAACAGTACCATGAGGTTTTTTATCTCTTCTGAGGCAGCTTTCTCCTTTCTTTCTCAGCTAAGCAACAGAGAGTACTCAAAATCTGTGAGAATCTATACACCTATGTAGGAAATAGACACAAGGTACTTTAAAATTCCAGTTTGGGATCTAAACAGTTATCCCTCTATTTTTAAATAAATAGTTTATAATGTAAAAAGAAAGTTAAAGTTATCATTTAAGTCCAATTGCTCTTCTACATCTGCAGTCAGCACTTATGCTTCAGATCCCTTCCTGCACGTGTTCCTCAACGGCTACTTACAGGCTTTTCATTACAAGACAAAATTAATGATTTATATTCCTGAAGTGAAATTTCAGTATGAAGTGAAATAAGTTACAATTCAAATAAAAAGAATGTGTTAGGCATAAAGCTATCAATAAACTATTTGGGAATTTCAATAGGATAGTTGAGCAGATTAAACATGTATATTAACCACTGTAAACATCAGAGGCTTACCAAAGCGGACTATTAAATATATCTGACCAAAGCTTAAAGAAATCTTACCAGTTCCAATCCAAAAAGGCTCTCATCTTCCCAAACATTCTCAGAAATAGCATCACCAATAAGGTACAGGTCTTCCACAAGCAACTCAAGAACTTCCATTGTCATCCTCCTGCTGCCTAATACAAATTAGAGGATACATTTGAATACAAGCAAAATAACATATTATCATATTCAGACAACACCACATTGAACAAAGTATTCTAAAACTGAAATACTGAAATTTTGATTTCCCTGTGTTAAATTAATGCTAACTACCCTCAGCCAGCAAACTATCTTCTAACAAAAGTCAACAGCTGGGAAAAAAAGGAATCACAATACAAGACACTAAAACCATTACCTAAATTTAAAAAGAAATCTGCATTTGCTTATATCCTAGAGGATAATGCATTACTATTGCTGTAAAATACAACTGCTACACTTCAATAAAGTTCAGAATAGCCACTTACTTCTACCACCACCCATCAATAGAGACTGGTTACAGATATTCAAAATATATCGCCTATTCCTGCTAAACTGCATTTTCTGTATAGGAAGAGTGGCTTTCTTCTTGGACTGTTTTACAGGAGATCCATTTCTGAAAGGCAAGAAGATGAATACCACTTTCTCTGCTTGTATCTATCCTCCATGACATCTTCTCCCTCATGTCAAATATATATATATATATAATATAATATAATACATATATATATATATATATATATAAATATATATACAGCCCCTGTTCCATGCCCACAAATAATCAGAAAAAAAACAGTGAAAGACTAGTAAGTTTCATGAAGAACAATGCAGAACTCCTGGAACAAGACCAAGTTCACTCACCAACAGATAACAGAGGATGCCAAGGATGTCTGGCATCCTATGGAAACAGAAAGTGACAGTTTGCCCCAGATAGTTGACATAGCTCCACTGTTGGCTCAATGACTGCTTCTATTTAAAGACTTGGATGAATTCTACATACCACTGAACTTTCTCCATTCCCTTTTAAATTTCGATAAAGAGCATATATCCCTCAAAATCGTTTGGTTTTTTTTTTCATTTATTCATATACAACAAACTTACGACTCTGTTTTTAAAAGCAAATAATACAATTACTAGCAAATTAAATGAAACATAAATTCCATTCACCATGCAGTGCTGATATTTTCTACCAAAGAACACAGTAAATGATATAATTAACCAAATAACAAATTCAAAATTGAAATAACTATATACAGCTTTACAAACTGACTTGTTTAGCAAACTGTTATCTTCAGATCTAAAAAAAATCACAAATATTAAACAAAATGGAAACTCACGTGTAACCATCTCTCCCCACAACAACCTGCTTAGAAACTATCACAATTAAAGACATGAGTGTGTTACATGTAGTCATTCCCACAGTAACTGTAGGTAGTGCCAGCAGAGCCATAGATACCAGAAGGAGCCATCAGTGCCAACAGACATACACCTGTCAGTTCTAGTTGTTTAAGCCATCTAATACAATGATGAATACAAACCAATCTAATACAATACGTATAGATCCTCATTATTCCTGCTACCCATGTTAATCAGAGGCAGACAAAAACAAGATACAAATGAATGTAGAGAAACTGTTTTTAAAACATCCAGTATTAACACTGGCTTTAAACCACTAAACATAAGACCAATGAGATAGCTTAAAGCTAACAACAAAACCAAAACAAGTAAACAAATAACCAACAAAAATAAAAACAAAAATACAAAACAAAAAAAACAAACCACCATCCAACCAACCAACTACTGATATCTGAAATGATTCCACATCACAAGCCAGGTCAGTACAGCGAAGAATTCCCATCTCAACAAAGAACAGAGTTTGAGCTTAACCAAAAGACGTTATATTGTAAAATACATAAAATAAGTGAATTTTACAGAACACTTATTAATTTCCTTTCACCTAGTAATTTAAACATTTGGAAGAAAAAGGGGGATTATTTTATACCATGTAAGGTGGAAATGATGCTAATGAATATGCCTGTCAACTTTACTGAGAAATAAAATAAAATCAGAAAACACTATTACATGAGAACAGGTCATTACTAGATATCCCTGTCTCACAATGTCACAGTGAGACTACACATCACAGGGTTTCAGATCAATGGGAACAGGATGAAAAAAAGGGATTAAAAAAAATGTTTTCTCATCCATATCTCATTACAGCACAGTGGAAGAAAGAAACTAAGAAAAGGCACTGGAAAAAAAACAAGTGAGGGCAACAGAAAAGTCTAACCTCATCTGAAAATGAATCTATTTTAGTTCTCTAATATATGCAAAGAAAGAAGCTTGAAACAAACATTCAATTACGAAAAAATTCACTAAGTGCTTTTATGACTGCAGACTTGAAGTGACAGGTGCAAGAAATGGAGAAGATGGAAAATAAATTTTGTACAGTCATAAGTAAAAGAAAATATGGCAAAAGCTTGTGAATGAATGTGTTTGTGAGGAGTTACTATTTGAATAATTAAAATTTTCAATACTCCAAAAGGAAAAGAGCAAATATTTTATTAATATGAGCTTGTTTTATTACCGAAATAATTTGGACTACTATTCTAGCCAGAGATCGATACATATTTCCATACCAATACCTTTGTTGATGACAGTTTTACAACTAAGTGCTATTTTAGACAACCTAAGACCAAAACAATTGTCTAACAAAAGGTTTTGGAACATAGAACATTTCAGTTAAAATAAAAATCTTTAGCAGCCTTTATGTATGTTTCTTGCTTCACATGCAATTGCAATGCATTATTGCAAATACCATGAAAACAAACTTTTTCCAGAATTTTTGTTTATTATTTCTTGAACAGGAAAATCCCACTGACTCAAAGAGACCGAAAATTGTGCTGTTAAGTGTGGTTATTTTTCCTTATCATTACTCACGATCATCAATAAAAAGCACCTTAAGCTTCTGCAGGAAATATGAAAATCAACCAGATGATTCAAGCCTTACAACCTAGACAAAAACTCTAGAAAAGAACTGCTATAATTAACTACCATGTATCAGTAATCATCAACATCTCATAATAACAACATCCTTACAGGTTGGTACACATATAGGAAAGTTAAAGTGAAAGATAAAGTTCAAAAATTTCTCACCTGTTCTTAGAAGAGGTATAGCATTTTCCAAGATAGAAACACAGAACTGAGGAAGGCTAAACTGCTTCATCTGTAATTCCAAAGTGTCCTCATTTTCAGTATCTGGTAGGTCAGCATGTCCTGCGCCAAGTGGAGAACGCAGAGAGATTCTCGAGTCCGCATTTGCTTGAGTACTGTTTCCACTTAAAATGGCAAAAATAAAAAAATAAAAAATAAAAATGAAACAGCATTTACCCTTGCAAAGAAAGCTGACAAATGCATAGAAGTTAAAGATGACAATAGGTATTTTAACATCTTCCTTCTACACAGCATATCATTCCTTACCAATACCCAATCAGTGTCGTGGGAAATGGGGGATTTTTTTATTTTTTTCCCAATAAAGAGTTACAACATTATAAGAGAAACAAACAAAAAAAAACATTTGATTTATAATTATTTTTTTTAATGAAAAAAATCTAACAGTTGCTTGAGGCGAGGGCGCTTATTGAAACAAATTTCAATCTGAATCATACATACTACATGAAGATTATTCTACACAGATAGCCACAGAATTCTTAGAAGGAAAACAGAGTACTCTTTGTTAAAAAAAGCATTTAGGGCTTCTCCTTTCACTGTAAAACAGGAAATTATCCCTTCCTCGAGAAATTCAAGTATGCATTGCTAAAAATAAAAAATTTAAAAAATCACTATTTTCTTATTTTCTACATGCTTTCAGAAAGAATTCTGTTGTCAACATTATAATTAATTGAATTAAAATAAGTAATGCCCTAAGCATATGAATTGGTTTTATTTGCCTTAGCAATCAGTATGACTTTCACAGTTTGTTTTGTTGTTAAGCAAGCCAAAAAAACTGTGACAGGACTATGTTATTTTAACCACCTGAATGTAAAAGGGGTCTGAAAGCTAACAGATTAAGAGGATGACTGAAGACCATAAGCAGAATAGGAGAGTTCAGAAATATGTAGAGTTTCTGGTTGTACTTACCAGAGGGTAAGAAAGGAGAGGTATCAATCAAAAACAATTCAGAAGAGGAAAGGTTAAATTTCCAGGCAGAATTTGAAACAGACAAACACACAGATTGAAGAGTCTCAAGATTAAAGAACAAGGAAAAACACAGTTACTTTGAGAACGACAGTAAACAAATAGTTTATGTTACAATTATGTTGAAAAAAGATTCACTAACAATAGATGATCCATGTTAGAATTATGAATGTTAAAGCATCATAGTAATTCCTGCTTCACTGTTTCCTTAAACATCGTTTCTGTTCAAATACGTTTTCCATTATGTTATCTCTGAGTTAAATTATATAGTCATATGAAACGGGATTCAGGGACAGCAGCAGACAGGGAGTGACAATACAAAAATGTAACTTCATAAATAGCTCAAAATATGGCCTTAATACTATTAGTAAATTATTGCTCTTTAAAAGGTTCATCATAACAATCTCAACTGACACTTTTACATAGATTTCCTTACTAGACTGATTGATAGGGTCATGCCTCTCTCTTGTGCAATAGGAACCAATTATTACTAACCCTTTAACTGTTAAAGCTGAGAAAACAGTCAGGTCCTTAGGTATACAAAGCACACAGGTTACTTAGAGTCATGTACTGGCTACATATAAAACCTGAATAAAACCCTACCTAAGGTGAGTAAAAATAATTTTTTAACACAATGACTCTCAAGATGCATATACAACTAAATACATGAAGTGTTCTCATCTGTAAAATCATTGTATTTGTATGAGTTACTCAACCATTAAGTCAATATTCCCTGAAGACTCAAACAGAATTACCAATAAGCACACAGTAAGGACTCCCAGGAACTTAAACTGCTTTATGCCTGTTGTATCAAGGTAACATCCACACACAAACAACAATCTCAATATTTTGAAGTTATGACAGAAATTTGTAATCTCATTTTTAGGAGATACAGAGATGAAAATTGTTGTCAGATTTAGCACTAAAATTTAAAGAGTTTATCAGAAATTATACAGTGTAGTATTTTTGATCATACTGTACACTGTTACCTACATGATGGTCATTCAATTTTTAAAAACTTGTGGGGTCAAATGATGAAGAAAAACCCCAGAATTTACAGCAAAAGTCTGAATAAGCATTTGTGTGTCAAATGGATGCAATAACAGCACAGTAACAACTACAACTTTTTTTTAGAAATGTCAGTTAAGTACAGAATCACAAAATTGTTGTAAGAGACTTCTGGACTGCATTTAGTCCAATCCCTCTGCTAAAGCAAATTCCCTAGATTAGGTTGCACTGAAAAGCATCCAGGCAAGTTTTGAATATCTTCAGAGAAGGAGACTCCACTATCTCTCTAGGTAGCCTGTTCTGGTGCTCTATCATCCCTAAAGTTTTACCTCAAGTTTGTATGGAACCTCCTATGCTCCAGTTTGTTCCCATTGCCCCTTTTTCTGTCACTGGGCACTACTGAAAAGAGCCTAGCCCCATCCACCTGACTGCCACGCATTAGATATTTATAAGCATTGGTAATATTTCCCCCCCACTCCCCCTTTTCTGCCTTCCCTTCTCCAAGCTGAACAGTCCCAGATCTCTCAGCCTTTCCACATAAGGAAGATTCTCCAGGCCCCTAATCGCATTTGTAGCCCTCTACCAGACCCTCTCCAATACCTCCCTGTCCTTCTTGAATTGGAGAGCCCAGAACAGGATGCAGTGCTCCTGATGTGGTCTCACCAGGGCAGAGCAGAGGACAACCTTCTTCATCTTCAACCAGCTGTTTTTACTGAGCTGCAGGATACTGTTGTCCTTCGTAGCCACAAGGGCACACTGCCAGCTTAAGAATACGGCAGGTATAACTAATCCTACACACTACTCACAACACTATTTAAAAAACTGGCTAGTTCTTTGTGTAACCTGACAACATTTCCATAAAAATGAATTGAATTTAACTGGTTAATAAAACTGTCACATGATCCCAAATACTGGCAGAGAGCTCACTACATATTTCAGTATTAATAATTTTTAATTAAAATTCAATTTGATTTCTGATTTTATTCACCTAGAAGATGCTGCATCCCAGTCTTGACCGTCTCCTCTAGGACGCTGAACTGTCCGCCCAATCACAGACGGCCGAGGACTACTACTTCCAGGTGATGGATTCTGAGAACGAGGAGCACCTCTTGCTTCTTCACAGTAAGATAGAGAAGAATTCTGGGAAATTGTGCCTTTGTAAAAATTATATAGACCCATTAAAGGAATTATAAAGACTATTTTATCTTAAAGATATTAAATAGTCAAATAATGGTAAAAGTAGTTAAGGCAGAGCATTGAAATGTATAAGTAAATATTGGCAACCTAGGACAACCTATCACTGGCATGTAGGAGAGTCTGGAAATTCAATTTAATCATAGTTTAATCAGAAATCTTACATTAAAAAAAAAAAAAAAAAAAAACTATATAGAAAAATTCCATGCCATGTTTTATTAACTCTATTTTAGTCTTAGAGCAGCACAGTGGACAAAAACATTCTTAAGTTGCATAAGCTTCAAATAAACATTGCATTCAAATAAACAGCCGCGGTCAAAAAAATCAAGTTATAGATACCAATTTAGGAAAAGATAGCTATCATGAAGACTTACTTAATAACAGACCAAAATACCGATATGGTCTCTGGCCAAGGCTATTGGATTTGTTGATGTTACAATGGAATTAGTAAAGACACAGCTAAACAGAATTTATTGAAATCGTCACCAATTATAGCGACAATCTTCTGAAGAGAGCCAGTCTGCCATTGCAGAGAAACAAAATCGATTAAATTTATCTGACAAAATGGAAATGGAAAAATCCTTACAAACGATCTACATTATTAAATCTACAAAACTTAAGCATTACGAACACTGAGAAATAGTCCCAATAATTGTAATTTCTGAAAAAAAAAAATAAAAAAATGATTAAATTATTTTCAGTCATCGGAACACAAAAAAAGTTACCACGGCTGAAGCAATTTCTAAGTAAGTTGTTAAGCACTAGTAGCTCAAAAACCTGAAATTCAAAAGTTGCCTACTTTTATCTTACATATTTAATTTAATGTTATTTAAAATCCCTCTCCTGCTGAAGTCCAAAGTTGTATGCTGAAAACGACTGATGCACAGAGAATCATGTGAAACAATACAAACAGTAAATTTAATCTTGAAATACTTTCTAAGCAATGTAAGTATTCTAGGAATATTTAATGACATAGATAGTACTGAACACCATCAACTACCAGAACAGTTTTATAAGATTTGCCATAAAGAGGTGCATTTTTTTCTAAAGAGCATTATATACAGTCCCATCTGTAGCAAAAAACACAACATTATTTCAAATATTTAGACACACCTACCCTGCTCAATGAAAAAAAAACTTGGATCTTTGTGGAAGTTAAGTCTGCTTCTTAACAAGATGCACAGCTGTTGCAGACACGATACAGCCTGTAAAGCTAATCGATGTCTTCCATCTCCTCCAAAAGCTAGGTTTAGTAGAGATAAAAGGCTCTGCAAATAATACAAAACCCTTAACACTGATAGCTGAATTATAATATGCTTTCATGAAAATCATGTCACTAAGATCTTCACATTAAATGCAATTCACAAATGTTCCCAAGTGTTTAAAGATCACAGCACAGAATAAATAGGCTTAACTAATGTTTTCTTACTGAATACAAGACTATCCTAAGGACTCATAAGTCCTGATCGTCACATAATATTTCTAATGAAACCAGTGTTATCATTATGGGAAGCCCTTAAATAGTGTGTGTATGACAGACGCGATTTTACCTTAACACAAAGAGACAACATAATTGTTGCAATACACTTAAGTACTGATCAACAATATAGATATTACAATCAATATAATTTTTTAACTAAAATATATTTGCATTGTTAAGCTATTTTATTTAGAAACAAGTTATAGCATTTACAACTGTTCTTATTTTGTGAAAGTGATACCATAAAAAAATAAAACCTTAAATCCAAAGTTAATACTTGCCTGTACAATCTTTGGTCTCTGAAGGAAGATCTCAGCTGGAAAATCTTGCATAATCACATCTTGAAGAAGTTCACATGTGCTCCAAATTAAGCTTTGGTTGCTGCTTCTTAAAGAGCTAAAATTACAGTAAGTGTTTAAACATGCATTAAAAACAAAAAAGAAGTAATCATTAGTTTGGACAAGTCTCTACAAGAAACAGAAAATCACAACACTGAAAACCCCCCAAAAAATAGTAAATAAATAAATAAAGAGCTGTAATTCTACTGCCATGCAATTTTTATACTTGAGTTATTCCTTAGCTATGTTAATTCTGTATACAGTAAAGAATACCTCCAATCCCACTGTCATACAAAATTAAGTTTCCAGAAGAGAAATAACTTTATTGATTCTGAATTGGAAATTGAGGTAAGAAACACTGGAAACTCCCCATGAAGCTAGTGATGATCACAGTGGTATGCAGCAAGCAATCTAACACCTCCCAAGTTTTTCTCCATTAGCAAGGTTCATGTACAGCTTCAAAACACTTGCATTACATACGTGGAAAGTTAATACAAAGAACTCTAGTAGCTATTCTCTAAAACATAGCACAATGTAACAGCCTTTTTAACATTCTACATCATTTTTTCTATTTTTACTATTTGGGAAATCACTGTTAACAATTTAAACACAAACCGTTTCATGCTTCTAAGCTCTTTTTCTAGACTCAAACATAAAGGATTTGATGTATTACAGAGTTTTTCCAGCTTCTTAAGTCTTTTGAAATGTAAAAAGTGAAAATGTTTCACAAGAAACATGACAGTTAAATAGACTTGCTAAATAAACCAGTTCTTCATACTGCATTGCCAGCTATGCTAGAAAGCAGGAATCCCAGATCCAAACCTTTCTTTGGGCCATTTCAAACATTAGTTTACTATGCAAAACTTAAAAAAAACAAACAAACAAACAAACAAAAACACATCACTGCAAAAAGGAGATTTAAAGGCTTCAGTGTCTGAAATCAACACAACTAAACTTAACCTAAATCTTGTCAGGCTACTATATATGTATATAGTATGGATATACTGTATGGATTTCCCTGACAAGTGGGGAAGCAACGATTCTGCTCTAAAATTAATAGTGACTTTTATTCACTTGATAAATTCAGACAAGTGAAGCATTATGAACAACAACAAAAAAAAAACATTATGAATTAAACATCAAGAATTAATACAGCTATTAACAAGAAATCTGTCCCATTGCATATCACTGTTTATCTGCTCCACAAAGCTTCAGTGCAGTATTAAAAATCATTTATAAAAAATTAACTCATTAGTTATTTACAGGAACAGCCTAATTATGAGAACATACAAAAATTTAGAATCCTGTTCTCCAATAAAAATAAAAACTACAACCAAATTCCAGTGCTATTATTACTGTACCTTTCATTTGATGACAGAATGTGTCTGTCTGTTGAAGTAAGAGTTAGCCAAGGAAATGTGGAAAATTTCAAGCATTTCGCTGCAAAAACAAGCAAAATCAAACATGAGAGAGAAGACATTTTAGAGTATACTATACTGAAGTCATAAACTGTGTATTCCTATAGCAAAGATGAAACATATATGAACTATATGCCTAACTTGAAAGTTATTTTAAAAATTAATTTCTGTAACAGTTATTCTATAATTTTAAAGATAGTTTATCCACTGATAAAAAGTAAGCTAGTACTTTATATATAGTAATTCCAAAGTCAGTTTTTAAAATCTATTTCTAAGCAATATATTATATGTTAAGTATGATACTGGCATGGAAATTGCTATTAGCATATCAATGCATGCAAAGACTTGTCTGAGTAATATTGGCCTACATTTGTCAGTTAATGAAACAATTTCATATTTTAAATAAATTAGAGATAATATTGGATTCCATTTAGGTAAAAGGTAAAGATTTCTAAAGCACTATCCAGTTTTCTGAAAATAGAAAGCTATTTCAAAGTTAGAGTTTTATTAGCAAAAAGGTACTTAGACACACTTGATTACGGAACACAGATCTTCTGAAAAGTATTAGCAATTTAAGCTACTTTTTTTTTTAGACTACTTTGTTGAAGTACAGGTTATTCTAAGGTGTTTTACATATTCTGATAGTTATACTACTCACTAGAGAAGAAAAAGATCTATTGCAACATCATTTTTATAAGCCTTTTAACAGAATAACAAGAATAGTCAGCATTAATAATTGTAATTGAATTCAATCTAAATAACATTTCTAAGCACCTTCTGTAATCAAATTTATAGTCTTTAACTACACTTACCAAATGTTCTTTTCAGAGGTATTTCTAAATAGCGCATATGACTTCTCTCTTGACCAAAATATCCAGTAAATAATTCTTCTTGAGGCAGAACTAAAATAAAGAGTAAATTGTACAAGCAAACGAGTCAATTTATCTTCACTGCTTCCTTTTTTTCCTAACCATAAAAATGATTTCAATTAGCCTCAGGAAACCAAAGTGGGGAAAAAAAAACCCAAAAGGGTGTTGATGTCTGCTTTTTATAACAATATTTTCCACCTGTTATTCATACTGTACCTTTCATACCATATAAGTAGCAGTGAAAACAATTACACAAAGTCTACTGCCTAAGTGAGAAGTTGCAGTGAAGAAAATGTTTTTCTCTAATCTAGCTGTGTAGTATTAAAAGCTACATTTACAATTAGCTACTAAAAGCCTCCCTCTACCAAAACTGCCGCATTTTCAAGTAAGCTGAAAGATTAAGTCCCCTCATATGTGTATGCGTGTGTATATATGTATATTAATATTTAACATATGTAAATCAATATATAAACTATATAACAAAACATGCACAGCACTGAAAGTAATCTATCCTCCAGAACATGTCTGATTGCACTATTTGATTCAAAAAATCAAAACATATAATGCCAGGATCTAAAATGTTCTTCCCAATACCAGAAGTTTAAAAAGAAACACAACACCCTATTGTTAAGCACTCAGGCAATTTAATCTACATGATTTAATCCAACTTACAGCATAAAGAGGAATTGTGTGATATTTCAATTAGGAAAATAGGTATAGTTTAAGCATGTATATGTAACAGATCAGTACATTACTCCTCATAGTAAATCCTAGATTAAAATCTTGCCTAACTCTTACTGCGACTCAGAGTAAAAAATAAAAATCATTGAATATTGTTCTGGCAATCTGAAATAAATTCCAATTATTGGACAGATTGCAGAAGTAATAAAAAATGTTACTTACATCTGTGAGATTGCACAGTGTGAGTGACAAAGATGGGACTGTTACTACACTGTACAGTACAGCATCCACATCTTTCTCACAAGAACTGGAAGGATCAGGCAAGGACTTCCATGATTATTACTTTCCTCCTTTATACTTTATGTCTAAATTTTTAATGCAGAAAAAGACTTTGTGGGTTTGTTTCTTCACTATATCTATGTGGCACTGTGTAACATTTTAGTAATGTCTGATAGGCTAGGCAACAGAAATAAATAATAGCACTTCACACATTTTCTGCAAGCTTAACACAGTTTACTGTAAGAGGTACTTATCCAAAGCTAAGGAGATAATGCACATCACACACAAAAAAAATTCTACTCCTTTGTTATATGTATAGACGCACAAGCACACTTATATTCCTCTTAAAGCGTGCTATGCAAAGAAAGGTAACAAAAAATAGCGGTTTAATAAGAGATTAGTTCAGAAGCTGGTACACTCATGGCCATGAAGCAACCTTCAAAATCTATGTCATGTCTTTTTCAAACTGTAACAAATAGTAAATAGACACTATGAGAAAGCACAAAAGGTCTGCTTACAAACAGGAGCTTTCTCATGCAGAGAATTCCATTAAAGGAGGAGCACAACCTGAGCTAAGATCATATTTTTCCTAGCAGAAAACCACATGCTTCACACTAAAGAATACATTCTCCTAATATGCTTCAAAATGTCAGTTCTCATAGCCTAGATGTTCATTTATTTTATTTTCATTCAAAATAAATAACACTCCTTATATATAGCTTACCTGGTTGGTCTACTGAAGGCTGAGACTCAGTTTGGTAACACCCTGATAAATAACCACAAGGAATTCCAGAAGGAAGTAAAAACAATCCATCCACTATTCCATCTATTATAGCCTGCAAGTTCGGATCCACATCAGAGCGAAGCTGAGAGAAGAACTCCACTGCACCAATTCCAATCATTTCCTGAGCAGCAGGTGGATGCTACATTAAGATAAACAACTGACAGTTACCCAGAAGAATTTCAAGGGCTTGAGGGAGGGATTTAAAAAAAAAAGGTAAGTTGTAACCAATACTAAAGATTGATTAGACCTTTATTATTTTAGCTTATTCTCCACTGTCAAGGATACGTTTGTTTGTTTGTTTTAATTTCCTCTTTATAGATGCTTTTTAATGATTACAACACAAGAATAGACTCAGATTAAGAACTCTAAAACTCCTGCAAAGTTTTATCTACCTCTTTTTAAAACTATATTGCAATGGTGTTAAATTGTTCATTTCTCAGGAATGGTGCAAGTGTTTGTCCCAAGCAGAAGTTAAACACTAAACAAGAATCAAAGAATCAGAACCAAGTAGAAAGCCAGAAAATAATCCCTTTTCCAGCTGCCTCTTGTGGTTTAACCCTGAAGGTGGCTCAGCACCAGTCATTCACTCACTCCTCCTCTTCCCAGTGAGATGGGATGGAATAAAAAAAAAATGATGAGTTGAGATAAAACTATTTACTAAGACAGTGAAAAGGATAATAATTATGATAAACATATATAAATGTATATAACAAGTGATAGGCAAGCAATTGCTCATCACCCACAGACCAATGCCTAGCTAGGCCCCCAAGAAGCCAAAGAGAGATCGATGAGATGAACTCCCGCCCCCAACAGAACTCCTTCACATGATGTCATATGATATCGAATGTCCCTTTAGCAGTCTATGTCAGCTGTCCTAATTCTGTTCCCCTCCAGCTCCTTGGGCCCTTCACTGTGAATGGCCTCAGCTCAGCACAGCACTGTTGAGCAGCAACTATAAACATGGGTGCATTATCAATATTGTTTTTCTGGTATAACCAAAATATAGCATCATAGCAGACACTCCAAAGAAAACAACTCCATCCCAGCTGAAACTAAGACACTGTCCTTCCAACTGATTGTGGAGTGAGTCATAGAATTGGTTAGATTGGAAGGGCCCTCAAAACTCACCCATCCCCACCCTGTGCCATGAGCAGGGCTGCCTCCCCACCAACTCAGCAGCCCAGGGCCCCATCCAATCTGGACCGAAGCACCTCCAGGATGGGGCACCACAGCTTCTGTGGGCAGCTGTGCCTCACCTCTATCCAAGTGAAAAGATTTCCTCTGACTCACATAACCTAAACTTCCCCTCTTCTGGTTTAAAGCCATCCCCACTTTATCCCTCCAAGCACTGGAAGGAGTTTTCATTTCTCTGCCTGCATACAATGGTTTTATTACTCTCTTCTTTGTAAGACATTAAAATCTCACTAACACTAAATTACAACCACTTTTATTTTGTATTCTAAAGATACAGTTCAATTATAAATAAATGTAAGGATGCCAAACCTTGATCAAACTGCTCACAAAATTCAGCACTTCCTCCTTCATTGGCACTATGGGAAAGTTGAACCATTCCAAGAGATTGGGGAAAAGCACTTTCTCATGAATCAGATCGGCATAGGAAACCAAGTGATGATCCAATTTAAAAAGAATGCTCTTCAGAGACCGTTCTCTTATCTCTGCCAGTTCATGACCTGCCCCCAAACAAGCACAAAGAAAAAAAAAAGAAAAAGAAAAAAAAAAGACAGAAAAAACAGAAAACACAACAATGTCAGATCGTCTGACGTTTTATTACGGTTATTGAACATATATTATGGTTATTGGACAATAATAATGCTGTCAAAGATGTGTGAAAACGCCTCCATCTCTGAGGCAGCCCCCGGGAGAGCTAACTACGGAGGGCAGAAGGAAAAGCAGTGCCTGCGGGGGAAGCAGCAGAGCAGCCCGCGGCCGGGTCGTGCCTGTGCCCGCACACAAGCCGGCAGAAGGAAGGGAGGGGACCACAGCAAGCTGCAGAGCGAGTGCCCGGGCAGAAAGGAGCCGGGAGCCTTTACCCAGCTTCCTGACGAGCGAGGACAACTCCATCCCGCCTCTCTCCCCGCCGGAATTCAACCGCCGCGCCGTCTCCGCTAACCGCCGCACCTAGCGGGCCGCCGGGCAACATGGGAGAGGTAGTCCGCACCTCCTTCCTCTGCTCCCCTTCGCTTTCTCATTCGCCCTTTGCTGCTTGCGGAGCACCCTGGGAGCGGGGAACTCCTCCACAACGTGCGGGTGGGAGGGGAGGAAACTACAAGTCCCGTAGTGCCCCGCTACGGCAATGGGCGGGGGAAGACCCTGCTGCGGGGTCACTCAGGGCCGGGGTGGGGAGCTTTCACTTTGTCTGGCTTTAGGGAGTGCTTTGCAGCCGCCTGCCCCTGGTTTTGTGGAGGGAAGTCCTGGGCTGTTTCCTCAGCGCGGTGTTCCTTCGTGTTCTATAAAGAAAACTAGATGTGTTTGTGCAGGAGCCCAGCCGTGCGATGTAACAGTCTCTGTGTTTTCATCCTTACAGATCAGAACGCAGCGCATGGTGCTGGATCCTTCTGATCCTTACAGATCAGAACGCAGCATGGAGTGGTGCTCCTGAGGTTGTGCAGCTCAACCAGCTGTCTCCCCATCCTGCAGCATTGGAATAGATCCATGGCAGCTGCCGTTCTCTATTCAGAAGGGAGCTGCCGCATCAGTGTTCTACTTGCAGCTTGAATCACAGAATCACAGAATGGCCTGGGTTGGAAGGGACCTCAAGGATCATGACGCTCCAACCTCCCAACCACCACAGGCAGGGCCATCAACCTCCACATGTATACTAGACCAGGCTGCTGGGGGCCCCATCCAACCTGGCAAGATGGACCTTGCCCATAACTAAGATGACAGTTCTTCATATCCTAAGTTGTGTTGTCCTTGAAGGTGTATTTGCAACTTAATCTTATGCAAAAATAGTTTTGTTGTTTTGCAGCATAATCTGCAAAAATAGTTTTGTAGTTAGTTTGTTTTATATTGTGTGCCCCGGTGGCGCAGTGGTAGGAATGCTGCTTTGCAACACTGGGACCCGGGTTCGAATCCCCCTGTGGCGCAAGTGGTAGAAGTGCCGCTCTGCTACACAGGAGGCTCGAATCCATGGGGTTGGACTCGATGATCTCTAAGGTCCCTTCCAACCCGCACGAGACTATGATGATACTATGATACTATGATAACCTTATTTCTAAAATCATGGAGTTGCTGAGATTGGAATGAGCCTCTGTGTCTGATCCACTTAGAACAGCAGGGTGCCCAGGTCCACATTCAGGTGGTTTCTAAAGGTCTCCAAGGAGGAGACCCACAGCCTCTGGGCAGGCTGTGCCAGTGCTCCATCCCCTGTGCAACACAGAAGTGCTGTTGATGCTTCAGCCTTCTGTTGGCCCTTCATCAGGCTCTCTATAATATACCCATGTCTCTTTTGTACAGCTCAGAACTGGACACACTATTTAATATTTAATCTTAATATATTTAATCTTATCCTTAATATACTTAATCTTATACCATACCACTAGAATAGGCTCCCCAGGGAGGTGGTTAAGTCATCATGCCTGGATGTGTTTAAAAACTGTTTGGATGTGGTGCTCAGGGCCATGATTTAGCGGAGGGTTGTTAGTAAGGGTGGTGTGGTTTAGTCATGCTTGATCTTTAAGGTCTTTTCCAACCTGAGTGATTCTATGATTGTCATATTACCTCAAGCTGCTGGCAATACTTTGCTGAATGCAGCCCAGGAGCATCATGTTCAGCTTGAAGTCCACTAGGACCTTCCATTTTCTGAAAAGCTGGGTAGCCCACAGTATATGCTGGTGCGTGGGGTTATTCCACCTCAAGTGGAGGACTTTTCACATCTTATTGGACTTCATGAGGTTCTTGTCAGCCCATCCCTCCAGCCTGTCCAGGTCTATCCGGGTAGACTGCTTTGTTCATAATACAAGGCATTTTCAAAAAGCTGAGTGTCTAAAACACGTAGTAAAGATGCATAACACATTGCAGATTGACTAGAGGGATGATGTTTATTTTTGAGAGATTGAACTTGACATGATAATTGGGAGAAATGAATGGACAGTGTACAAGTGGAGAATGTTGTTGCAGGTTTTGTGTGTGTGTTGTTTTTTCTTTTCTTTTTTTTTTTCTTCTGTGTAACTGCAAATGCAGAAATGACAATGGCTTTCTAATCTTTGTGGTTTCTTCTTTTATATCATATATTGCTTAAGAAAATACATTTTATCTGCAGCCAACAAAAATTTGGAAAGTGCAACCATATGCAAATGATTTCCAGAAGGATATATGTCACTGCCCTCTCAGTTTACATCTAATATTTTTTCCACCGTGGTCACCGTCACTATGGTATTAGCTCAGAGTAAACTTAGATTAATATCTTCCATCTGCTGTATCAAGGCTGTACTAAATTCTTAATGACAACTCTGAGCAGTCCATCGTTTTGCAAGTCAGTATTTACATTTGCAAAGCAATGAAACAAAGGGGTTTGCTAAATCTGATTATAAGCATACTATGCTTGCTGCAGCTATATGTTTCTGCAAGAAGCTGAACTCATTTGGATGTTTCCAAGAACAATAAAGAAAAAGAGATCACTGACAGTGTAGAAAGAGCTCTCATCAGGGATATAGAAGTGCTTACATTTCCACAAGTAGGTTTGTTGGGAAATGTATGAGAATCTATAATGATGGAATAGATTTGTACCTCATTTGTTCTGCAAAGAAAAGGAATTGAAGAAGCGGTCATTTCCCAAAGGAGACTAAGTAAAAATGTTTCTTTGGGGAAGAAACGTGCACCATTGACATGTATAGGCGTGTTCAATATGTAACTTTTCTCTCCTCTTTAAATATCTTCAATCAATATTGCGTCTGAAAAAAATGATTTTCTTAACTGAAGGCCTACGTAAGTTCAACTGAAAATATCTATATATATTCCTAACATTGGAACAGCAGCTTCAGTTTTGTTGCCTCTGTTTTAGACCAGAAATAAAGTTGCGTGTAACCAGTGATCTAAGAGCATGCTGCATCTGCTGATACAATGTGCTTTATTCTAACATGGATCAAACTGCTACTCGACATGATCAGCGCAGACTGGATGCTCACTGTTAGAAAGACACTTAAAGTGTCTTTCTCCTAAGAAAAATGAAAAACAAAACAAAACCAAAAACCTACAGTCTTTTACTGGATATAGAAAATGAGATAAAGTGGTGGATGGATTCAAAAATTATCATCAAGATTGTGAGAAAATCTACACAGAAAGAATAATACCGGTCTCATTATTGACAGCAGCAATTCCCTGTGTATGTCCCACTAATACCTCCATTTTCTCCTGTCTCCTAGTTCCCCTAGCTAGCCTACAGATTCCCAAAACTGCTTCTAAAACCAGTTTGACTTTTTCATCTTCGCTGGCATTATTTAACATGGACATTTGTCCTCAATGTATATTCTTATTGATCTGGAGTCAAAATGTGTGAGAGTTTCATCACAGGGGAAATTAGTCATTGAATCTCATTTACACTGTCCTTTGATGCTTCCTTACTGTGATCTACATAAGATGTACTTAAAAGAACTGCCTACTCCTCTATCCTCACACACTTGGTTTCTACAATTCCAGTCATTTCTTTTCAATCTTATGTATTAGTTAGATTTTATTATGAGCTCTGGTTTTGTGCCAAAAGCCGTCTTTTAGCACTTTCAGTACAAGATGCACTGTAACTTTAAAATTTTGTTTCAATTAAATGTCTTAGCAAGAGATGAGCTTGGGGGAAAAAAAAAAAAAAAAAAAAAGAGTATTAAGGAGTTTTCAGACTTCTTTTGTTTGTTTCTTTATCATTGCTGTAAATCATTCATTCAGTGCAGAATGCAGTCATACTGCATTCTATTTTCAAAGTTGCCTATTAAAAAGAAAGCTTCCTTTCTTTACTTTTTTTGAGTTCTGTCCTCTTACATTCTTCACAGTATCACAGTCTCGTGCGGGTTGGAAGGGACCTTAGAAATCATTGAGTCCAACCCCCCGGGATTCGAGCCTCTTGTGTAGCAGAGTGGCACTTCTACCACTTGTGCCACAGGGGGGATTCGAACCTGGGTCTCCAGTGTTGCAAGTGGCATTCCTACCACTGTGCCACCTTCCAGATGCTCTAGAGATCACCATATCAAAGACTGTGTGTGACAGTCTTGGTTCCACCTTTGATGATATTCCTACTGCACTTCTGAGCTTAAGTGTTGCAATTTATGATTCTTCATGAATTTTCCTTCGCATGCGCCAAAGAGCAGCAGTTGTAGGAAAGAACATCAGGTCATGTGGGATGCGAAATATGATTATATGAAATCCAGGAGTATCTGTGAAGGCAGTGTCGAACGGGAGTTGTGATACCCCAGCCTCACTGAGTGCTGCATTTAAAATGAAACTCACAACTTCAAGACGATGGCAAAATAGAAGCAAAGAGAATGAAAACACTGGAAATGGAATGAGTTTAAAATGGTCAAAAAAATTTAGAGGAATTCCTCACCTGAGAAAATTAACTGAATAAATTAACTATCTTCTCAGCATGCCTGCATTAATTCCAGAGTCAGCTTAAAACTATCCTTTTCTGTTCTGGATACTTGATGTCACCCCTACCTTTCTTACCATTCTCTGTTCACTGTTGATTCCAACTGCTGCTGCTATCTAAAGTCTGAAAATCAAAAAACACCCCTGTAAGTTCCTTATCTATGCAGTCTATATGGAACCTATGGGACTTGCTGCCCATAAACTGTTAATACAACCTGGCAAAAGTATTTCTGTGTGTTTATCACTTCATCTGACTATCAGATTTCTGAAATTAGTATTCAAAAACCAGTAGGATGATAGCAGACTTCTGAAGGTTTTCTGTAAACATCGGTGAAGCTATGTATGTAAAAAGCATGTTTAATTTTTGTTAGTTACTTCTTGGAAAGGGTAGTCAGGCATTGGAATGCACTGCCCAGGGAGGTGGTGGAGTGACCGACCATGGGAGTGTTCAAGAAACGTTTGGATGCTGTGTTGATGAATATGATTTAGCTGGGAAGTATTGGTAATGGTTGGACTAGATGATCTTCTAGGTCTTTTTCAACCTTGATAATTCTGTGATTCTGTGATTCTGTGACCTGAACCCGTAATCACAGTCTGGAAGACTAATCATGCATAAGACCCCTGGGACTGCTACTTACAATTTGTAATCTGTAATTTATAACTTTTACTTTGTGTTTTTTATGGCCAGGAACAGCATATTATTACATTACCTTAAAGCTTGTGAAAATCTTTTGGTAGATTCTTGAATTTTATTGCTTTCAGGTACATAATACCCAAACTATGTGCCTGTTATAAATGTTTGGTTTGCAGCATTACAGATGCAGATTTGGAGCTTGTTTATAAGATTCTTAATTTATTGTCTCTTACATGTAGGTTGCTCCAAAAGTAATGCTTACTACTTATTTTCATGGAAGCTACAACAGATAGAAAGAGCATAACCACACAGCTTGATAGATCAAAATGCTCATGCACAAAACACTTCTTTTCAATGTAATCACCACTATTAGCTATGTATTTTTACCAGCTATGTGCAGGAGCCTGAATACCACACTCATAAAAATTTGCACCAGTGGAGGTGATCCACTGTCACTGTCATGACTGCTAAAAAGAATCACTCACCGTGTTCACATCCAGAGTTTAGTCTCCATAAATGCATAGAAAGAGTCAGTGAATGTCAGTGGGTGCCACTTTTTCCACATAGAGGAATTCAGTGACACACCTTTGCTTCATACACACTTCCATGTGAGACACCATTTTGCCAGACTAACCCTCGGCTGCCATCTGCCACACAGAAACAAAATGCAATGCAATATTGGCGAGAAGGTTCATCTTCTGCCATACTGCTGACATCTGCCTCTGACATTGCAAGCTCACATCATAAAATAGGAGGCATTACTTTCAGAAGAGCCCTCATAAAATAAAATAAAGACAAAATGAACAGATCAGACCAGACAGTGTAGAACAGGCCTATTCAATGTGGTTGTATCTGGACAGGCCAGGACGCACAGATCAGAGGAAGCAAATCTCCCTGAGCAGCATCTCAGGTCGTTGCTCAGAGACAGAATGCTGTTAGAGCAGCCTCCCACACCAAGGCACTCTTATTTTCTTCTGCTGTGCAAATTTAGATCCCATCAAAGGGAACACACCAGGGAGGGAAGGAGAGCACAACACAGAGAATTCAGACGAATAAGATGATTACACTTTACAATATTGAAAAGGTCTTCCCTCAACACATCAGCTTTTAGCATTTGTCATGTTCCAAACCCTTCTGATGGGAGATGTAGCCCACAGATTTTTAGTGACCTTTTCACAGTTGGTAAGCTTCTTCATCCCTCTGAAGTATAAAGCCACCTTAAATTGAATGTTGGCTTTTTTTAAACCAGATTAAACTCTAGTGCACTATGTCTACATACAACTCATGGAAAGGGCTGGCAAGTCAGTGCCTGACATAAATAACTGGATTGCTTTATTACAGGGCCCAGTGCACTATCTATGATTTCTGACTGTGTATGTGCAGTTACCAGTTACCACATATATTTTCCCCTTTATAAACAAATCATAGTTATATAATTTAAAATCAATATATCTCTGTGATAACATCGTAAATGTTATTAAAATATTGACTGTTTTAGTATGTATCGCTACATTTCTTTACCACTTTCTGATAATTCAGTGTGTTGTTTAGGACATTTAATAAAGGCAGCTGGTTCTAAAGAGAGCTCTCTCTGTAGTTTATTGCTTGCATAATATAGAGCATCTCAAGATGCTCTACAGTTCTAGAAAACAATAATTCTTGAGAACTGTTGTCATAGACATTACCCTTTCCTGCTAATACTAGTGCTGTATGATATTCTCATTTTAGCCAACACCATGACATTCTTGTTTTCATTCTCATGTAACTGTAATTAAATTGAAAAGTCTAGGCCAAAACACAAAATAATTCCTCTTGAAACACTGATGGAGTATTCCTTTCTATATTTAGTCTTGCATCAATTTATGGACTAGAAAACACTTTGGGTCACATTTGTACAAGTGAAAACAATTTTGGATGTTGTTACTGTTATTTAATGATAATAGTATTTTCAGATAATATGATAATTTAACTAAGAAAGTAAATTTCCCAGACTAAAATAATCCACAGAGTCATATTCACAGGTCCGGCCATTAATTAACCATTACACTTACTTGGTGGTCACTGAGTTGTAGTGGAAAAGAGAAGCTAGTGCTAATTGCCTATCATTTAATACTTTTCTCCAATAGTTAGAATTATAGTTAAAAATGGTACCAAAGAAAATAAGATTCTGTTTCCATTCTGTCTTTTTAAGAATCTACCAAGTTTCTCAAGTGTTCTTGATCTCATGTTCAGGTGAAAGAAATAAAAAATATAAAACACTTTAGATCAATTTACAGATCAATGTATTAGAAAAAAACTTACATCTTACATTGTTCATATTACTGCCCAAGAGCATTCAGATAATTGCAGATCTTGCAGATGCCATGATGTCACATCTGTGGGCAATGAGAAGCCGTGTGACATTCTGCTGCCTCCACAAACAGCAACTGATAAATATGCAGTACTCAAATCACTGAGAATTACTGTGCCTCTATGCCTTTATAAAAGCATACAGTAATAAATGTAACAACAGCAATAGTCAGAGGACAACAAATTGTGTCACAGGATACCCAGTTTCCAGGATCTTGTCTGAAAGTCTGGGAAATCCTTGGGGAAAAAAATAGATAGAGATCAGATCTGTTTAAATGACAATCCATAAATCAAGTATTAATCTGAAATTCATGCATACACAGTTTTGAAACTGTATTTAAGTTAGAAATAGAAATATTTTGATAATTCTGAGGGTCTTGATGACAGAAATTCATAACCTATGAGGGCTGCTCTGAGAGTAATGCCTCCTATTGTAATATTCCATTGCATTTTGTTGCTCTGTGACAGATGGCAGCAGAGGGGCAGTCTGATAAAATGGTGTCTCACATGGAAGTATGTATGAAGCAAAGGTGTGCCACTGAATTCCTCCATGTGGAAAAACTGGCATCCATTGACATTCACTGATGCTTGCTGAACATTTGTGGAGACCAAACTGTGGATATCAGCACACTGAGGTGGTGGGTGATGTGTATCAGCAGTGGTGACAGTGACAGTGTCTCACCTCTGCAGCTGCAGATTTTTACAAGTGCAGCATGCAGGCTCTTGCTTATCACTGGCAAAAATACATAGCTGCTGATGTTGACTGTATTGAAAAATAGCATTTTGTAGCTGAGAACGTTGCTATATCAAACAGTGCTGCTGTATTCTTTGTATCTGTTGTAGTTACCATGGAAATAATTAGGAGGCATTACTTTCGGAGCAAGCAATGTATATTATATTCACTTGTGGCAGGAGACTGTTTTCTACATGCCCTTTGCTCAAACCACCTGGTTTTTAAATATGTACATAAATTCTTGATGAAATGCATGACATTAAATAAAAAAATAAATTCTCATCTATTTTACCAGAGTCTCAATCAAAGTAAAGTCAATCATTAACTGTTAGTAAGTTTGTACTAAAACTTGTTCAGCTATTTGAACCTGTGATTTTAAGCTGTCAAGTATCATAATATGAGACTAGTGTCAAATATCTAAACTTCAGCTGGAAAAACATGCCTCCAACGGAATCCTACTCACTTTGTTCTCTTCAATTGCAATAAAAATTTAAGTGTTCAAGTTTTGGTAGAATATTCTTGACAGGCAGAAATGATGCAATTCTTGTTTATCATCTTCCTATGTAGATTTCACATGGTTTTCACAGCACTGGTGCTAAGTGCACACTTAAAACTGTAAAGTGCAAAACATTTTCCCAGTGTTACAAATTAAACAAGAATGAAAATCAAAACAACTTTGAGCAGATGATGCCAGTCCTCCGCTACTCATTTTGTGCTCCAGAAAGCAGAACTGCCAGCCCCAGTGGTTCAGAAGGAGCTCCGCCCAACTTGCTTTCCTGGAGTCATCTGAATTCCAGCTTTCCCCCAGTGGGGGAAAAAATGTATGCCCTGGTCCATAAGCAGATTCTCATAGTTTGCCTATTTTCCCACCCAGCCTTTTATCTTTGTCTGAATTGCTAAAATTTTTAGGCTGTCAGTTGGCTTGCTTTGAATGTTAGTTCCTACAGTTTTGGTGTGGGTTTTTTTTGGGTTTTTTTTTTGGTTTTTTTTTTTTTGGTTTTTTTTTTTTAATCCCACAAGTACATTTTTGAAAGCATCTTAACAAAATCACCTGTAATCTTTGTGAGATTTAGAGTGCATGCAAGAAACCAGTTTTCCATCCAAACCTGTTATGTCCTTAAAAATAGGCATTTTTCCAAATACTTTGAGAGCGTTTTTCAGAAGTCTATTTGAAAATGTAACCATATGTATGCCTTCACCTAGTCTTATTTTCTTAGTAGAGAAAAATAAGTTTTCAATAACTGTATCCCTGCTACGTCATCTAGATGCCAAGCAATGAGGAAGATGGTTCATGTTCTGACTCCAGAGCTGTTTGCAGATCTGATTGTTAGCATTTACTGACATACAGATGAGAAGGGCTGGAGTCCATTTGCAGGTAGCTGAAAGCAACAAGTTCATCTTCTGACATGTGCCACCTTGGAGAAACACCTAACACCAGGAATGCCGCGTTGCAACACCGGAGGTCCGGGTTCGAATCCCCCCTGTGGTGCAAGTGGTAGAAGTGCCGCTCTGCTACACAGAGGCTCAAATCCCGGGGGGTTGGACTCGATGATCTCTAAGGTCCCTTCCAACCCGCACAAAACTATGATACTATGATGATACTATGAACTTGGCTGCCAACTTGTCATTTCACAGTTTTGTTTTGATGATTTGTTTTCTGTTTGTTTATTTGTTTGTTTTGGGCATAATTTCATTTGGTGAACAAACTAAATATAAAATGCAGACAAGTCAATCATATTCAGTGATGTGTTGAAATACTGATGCTTTGGTGCTAGCACTACTTAAAAAGGCAAAATAAAACAAACATCTATGTTTCTGCTGCACTATGAGTTTATATACATTGTTTCCTTCAAAACTAATGCCTTCTACTTATTTCCATGGAAACAACAAAAGATACAAAGAGCACAACAGCACTGTTTGATAGAGGAAATTGTCATCTACAAAACATACATTTTTGTCAACAATGAACAGGAGCCTGCACACCGTTTGAACAACTGGATGTTATGTTGAGGGACATGGTTTGGTGGGAGCTATTGGTAATAGGTGAAAGGTTGGACTGGATGATCTTTTAGGTCTTTTCCAACTTTCGTAATTTTATGATTCTATGACTATTAGTGAGTGGCTTTTGGTTGTTTTTCAAAGCATAAATGGAAAAAAAAAAAAAAAAAAAAAAAAAAAAGAAACTCCTGGCAATGTCTTTCTCTGGTTTCATATAGGAAAACCTTATTAATAGCATCCTAAAGACATCAGATATATGACACACTCTGGGCTAAAAATAATTGCATTCAGTTCTGAAATTCTCACCATCTTGGTTCCCATATTTATCCTAATCTACCTACTAGCAAATTTTACGCACGATATGTATTTTTGGATTTAACAGTGAGAATTAAAAGGTGTTTTAATTTTAATTTTCTCATAGAAAGGCAGTTTATAAGTAGTATCTAAGCATGCCAGAGCTATATCTCTAGTGAAGAAAAACAGTTTTCAAAATGAATGATATCAAGGTGACCATTAGGATTGCTTGCACTGTTTTGTTGGGCAATGTTTCTATTCTTCATGCAATATTTTTTAGTGTTTTACTCCTTTTTTTTTTTTTCTTTTTTTTTTCTTTTTTTTTCCCCCTATTTAAATTCTATGTGTTGAAT
This sequence comes from Coturnix japonica, assembly GCF_054131305.1. Lineage (NCBI taxonomy): Eukaryota > Metazoa > Chordata > Aves > Galliformes > Phasianidae > Coturnix > Coturnix japonica. The sequence continues at coordinate 50,807,123 of NC_140664.1, forward strand.
GTAGGCCATAGAGAAGACTATAGCAAAGGGCCAGCTAGCCACATGTACCTTCCAGTTCTTACTTGTCAGGGGCAGAGGTAAGAGGGACCCAGCATCTATCTATTGCTCTTTTCACTGACTAAAGGAAGACGATATGTACTTATCTCCAAGAAGCAATTTATTATAGAAGTATTCCTTGAAACTGTCTCTTGGTCTGCACTAAGCAAATGCTCTTATCTGAAGAAACCTGTGTTAGACAGCTAAATCAGAGGTCCAGGAAGACTAAAGCAGTTCAGCAGCTCATAGAATAAGAAGGCTCTATCTGAAGAATGTGAAGACTCTTTCTAGTGCCAGCTCATCTCTCTTTACAATTTAATTAGCTCTGCAATTATAAAATAACTAATTTGATTAAGAATCCATTTGTGCTGTGTAACTCTTTCAGAAAGAAGCATGTGGATTCTCTGCTGTTAATACTAGATAATCATTTGTCCAATATGAAGCACAGATCACTTTGTTAGGTCTAAATCTTTTCATCCTCTCAAGTCAGAGAATGTGTTACTGATTCACAGCTTAGTAAAAATATAACTGAGGGTTCATACCACCTCGCTATGTATGGATTAAACAACATTTAGCTGGTGATGTTTCAAAATCAGATGCTTGGTCCCAGACTGTGCCTTCCTAGATTTCTCGTTTAGCTCCAAACCACACATTTAACCATCAGAAAGCTGTATCATTGCGCAGACATCCCTCAGCACAATGACAAGCTGTTGGTTAACATTTCTCTGTAAGTGTGTGCATAGGAATGAGGATAAAGAATAGCACAGTCTTCTGTTTCCTTATTTTACCCTTTTTAGAATTTAATGTGTTTCATCAGTACTTGTCAGAAGTGATGACAGAAACCTCATTAGCAGCCAGCAGTAGATATGATGCTGCTCAAGCAAAGATGCTGTTCATGCACAGATGTCCACAGATCAGGATAGATACAAAGAGCATGTCAGCATGTCTCCATAAGCAGCCACTGCATCTGCCTTCCCAGCAAAACAGAGAGCATTCCTGGGAACTGTTATTGATGTGCATCTCATCTTCCTTGCTGCTTGCCTGAGTTCACAACTACAGTCTAGCCCCAACTTACTGCCCAATGTGTTGTACGATCTAAAATGCCTTAATTCTTCTCTGTTTCACCTGCAACATTTTGCTGTCTGAAGACCAACTGCAGGCCTGCTACTTTCAGTTTGTAGACACCCTTTGCTTGACATACAGTTTATAATGCGAAACAACTAATGAAAAAGTAGTTTATTTCTCTAATTTTAGTTTTATTACTTTGGTTTAGTTTCATTTAGTTTGTGATTTTTGTTTTTAAAGGAAATGTTCTAAAAATTGAAGACCACTTCTATTTGGCCACTACATGAGGGCCACTTAAAACAGCATTCTCAATGAGAAGGAAATAGTCCCTGAAAGACATTTTTCAGATCTCATATATTAAACCAGTGATCATAATGAATTCATGCTGCAACCTCTCAAAATAACATTTCCAAATACTTGGCTTATGCTCTGGAGCTTGCTAGTATCTTCTTTCCACACCCAGCCATCACTGCCACAAATGGAAGTAGTGTCTGGGACACCTGGTAAGAATCATAATACAATTTACTTATAGTCTGTATGTCAGAAGAAAAACTGATTTCCTCCGTGTCCCTTTGAGGAACATTAAAGTAGAATTTAATGAAGTAAATGAGTTCACTGTCTTAAAACGCAAAACTAAAGAGTACAGAGCAGTACCTACATCACTATCAAAAAGAGGACAGAACCTTCAGCTCTTCAGAGGCTGTAGATAGTTTACAAATTATCTTTTTAATCATGTAATGATGGTTTAGGAATCAAATCAATTAGTAGCTAAGAGAACTAGATACCTCATTCCTATCAATAATGAGGGAAAAAGGACATTCAGTGTTGCTAGGCAGTTTTGCAACAACCACATATAGAAACTGCAAATTAAAGAGAAAAAGAGCATAGAAAGTTCTCCAGATTTACACCACAGAGAAAACTGTTCTGTGCAGTATTTATTCAGCCTACATTAGTTGTTTCAAATTATTTCTTACTTTTGCCCTGTGTAATTATTTTAACTTTTTTTTTTTTTTAATAGACTAAAGGTTAATCTTGTTTTCTGTAATTCATTTTGCATGTTTACATTTTCATTCCTGACAGACAATAAACTCATTATTCCTATCTTAGATTCTAGCACCACTTATACATTTATCAATGGGTGGCATGTTTTTTGTCTCAAACTTTCTTGCCATATATAGTTTCTATGTACATTCATTTTTACTAATTTACCTAATACCTCATTTTTTGCAAGCTTTCCTTCTCTGAAAAAGCTCAGTTTTCATCAGTTTAATTCAGTAAAAGTAGTACATAAAACTTACAGGCTCCTGACACCACTGCACAGATGTTAAAACCTTGTTCTGGGTGATTTTGGCTGACTTAATTTGTAGTCAAGTCAAAGGGTAGTTTTCAGTCAAATTGCCAGCCTAAGATGTATTTTTGTATTATTTTTTCAAAAACAAGCCAGTTTTTCACAATTAAGAATTTAAGTTCACTCTTAAATATTTTTTGCTGTCCATTTAGAACAAAAAAGGAAATGTCAAATTGTAATATTGTAATATTGAAACTCTAGGATTTGTGACAGAGGGAGCAACCTCAACACTAGCAAGATTAAGAAGTCCCAGCACTACTCAGTCCCCAAATATTTCTGTTATGTGTTTTATTCAGATCAATTGAGAGGTTATTTAAACACTGTTTTACAACTAATCTTTATAGTATTTTCCAGGTCTGAGGTATTATATGACAAAAGTTAATGCTGAAATTTTTTGATATCTAACAGCTCAAAAAAAACCAAAGCTTAATGTGGTGACCCTGAGATAACCTTAACTATTCTGCTGCTTTTAAGACAAAATGAAAAATTACATTAAAATATACAGTCACACTTAAAATTCCTTCTGAGGAAATGAGCAGTAATTCACTACTGATGAAATTCCACTGACTTCATAAACTGTTCAATTGTGAGTACTCTGTGAAAGAATACCAATAGAAATCCAAGAAGATTCTGTTACTTAAATAATTCGTCAGAAGTTATTTGTTATTGATGTGACAGTTTTCGTAGTTAGCACAGCAAGCTACTTCATCCAGCAGCAATAAAATGTCTTTTTCTAGCAGAGACTTTCTCCTCATACCTGAAGGATATTTCAGTAAAACATACAGATGTGAAGGCACACACACATGCATCTGATCATAGACATTTTTTAGCAGAAAATTGCCACTTGTCCTCCACGCTCAACTCTGGATTTTTATTAAACCATCTTTCTCTATTTTTTGTGTTTTAGGATAATTATTTTCATAGTTCACCTTGGATTAAGTTTGTTGAAAAGAGTCAAATGCAGCTGCAGACTGAGATGGGAGTTTGATGAGGAGGAAGTGTGCAAGGATACCACAGAGCCAGGCATGATGAGATGATCACACTCTCATACACAGTCCTGTGAATTAAGGAAGCCTAAGGCTCAGTTTTACGTGGACAATTCAGGAAGCAGTTGCATCTCCTAAGCTCTCAATACTATTACACAATTATCTTGGTATTTGAGGGAGTATCAAAACCTCCTCTTTAGATGAAACACACCACACTGGGCAAAGCTGTAAATAGATTAACATGTCCAGATATGATGCTCATCCAGATGTAGATCAGGTGTGATAAATCCTTTGTATTTTTCCATTACACAAATAGTGTTTTTCTCTCTGTGTTACACTTTGTTTAATCAGAGATCTTAACGTTGCAAAATTTTGACTTTCAAAGATTCGAAGTAGTTTTGAAGTTTCAGGCTCCACTTGAAAATTAGAAGTTTCTAAAGAAGACACTCATTCTTTTGATAGCAGATGAGTCAGAGAACGACGCAGACACAGGCTTCTTGCCCGTAAACTTATATTAATAGAACTTCCTTGTTTGAGAAAATTGTTCTTAACTTCAAAAAGAGATACTGGCCCAGTTACAGTAAACACTCCTAAGTGCCCGGATATTACTAGTTTTGGAAAGAAAAGGTACTGAGATCAAAGATAATTCAGCTTAGCAGTGCAGTGTGCAGTAGTAGAGTTGCAATGAACAATGCAGCGTTTCATGATGCTGAAGTGCACTTTAGTGCTTATTTCTGGCAAATGAAATGGAAATAATTATTGCAAAATGTGGAAAGATATGATAAGGTGCTTTGGATTGCCAGATAAGCTATCTCTGTGGACTTTCAGTTTGGCTAGAATTATGGGATAATAAAAACAAAAATTAAATACCCTGTTAAGGAATTATGGGCAATCTAATAATATCTAAAACAGATAGGAAATATCTGCACTTACTTTACTAATATATTCACATTCACATTCAAAGCAGCAGGTCAAATTTTAAAAGATGCCCAGATTCTGAAGTAGAGGTGACTAAAGGAAAAAAAATAGAGATTTATATATTTTACCAAAGCACTGAGGTAGCTCTATAGTTTTATGGAGGGCTTTATTCCTCAGTCAATTTCATCAATGAAATCAATGGGACTGTGGCTCATAACCCTGGACTAGCTGGCCTGGTATGGACGTTAAATTTAAGAAATGGGAGGAAGAGGTAAATACAGAATCAAGTATACTCAGAATATCCACTTTCTTATATTATTGATCAAATATTATTAAAAAGTCAGACTAATGCTTCCTTTGTCATTGAAAAAAAAATAATAATTTTAACAGTCTCTTCTGTTTCCAGTCAACTTTTCAAGCTAAGAAAAAGGGAGATAAAAATGGTGTTATGAAAGAAATTGGTTATTTGATTTTCAACAAAGACATATTATCTGTCCCCAACTGTGTATTACACGTTACATATATATGTAAAAACAGTAGAACATATGGAAAGGAAGAACTAGGAATGCAGGGACAGTTATTTTTATTCATTATCTTATGGACCTTATGTTATGCCAGAGTTCTTTGTTTCCCACATAAGCATATCCGTATACAAGATTATAATCATGAAATTTCTGATTATTTTTTTTCAATAATATTAACAGATAGATAATAATAGGAGAGAATTTTTACATGGAAATACTCATAATTGAAAGCCAGGGAACAAATGCTACAAAGTAGTTTAGCTCAAAATTCACTAATTTCTTTATAATGCTAATGTATTTTGTAAACCACACCTAAGTCACAAAAATGAATAAATAAAATAAAATAAAATAAAGTAAATTACAAACAGAACAAAATTGTAAGACCAAACAGCCTATTTTTTTGCCATTACTGGATTGCTCTTTACACTGCCAGTACAGTCCACCTCATTATCGTCAAAAAAAGAGAGACTGAATTATACTGAATCCTCAGTACTACAGATTTGTTATTTTAATGGGTTTAACTTTCAGCCGACAGCTGTTTTCAGTCAATTCTGAAGTGACTACAGCCCTCCTCCCTGCTTTCTCCAAATTAACACTTCTCACAAGGACATCTACAGGCTGCAGCACATACACTTTCTGAGGATTCTGACACTCAACAACAAATGCCTGCACCAAAAATACTGTACAGGATGTGCTACACTGAAATCAACCAATACTGTTAATTCAGCCACATTTAATGGCCTTGAAATGTGCCCTGTATGAAAAGTATGCATTTACAAATTGAATTCAACCTGGTGTACTATTTAAAACTTTCCTTTTTTCCTCACATTTTTAACTTTTTCAAACCTTCTGATAAACTGTATTCACATCTTTTCTTTCTTTTACACTGATCTCCAGTTGCTTGGTTATGAGATTCTCATTCCCCCATAGTGGCTTGATACACTTATTGTTAAATATTTGCTGTTAATACCAACTGATATGGAGAACTGGGGAATATTTGATGCTAACTTCTTGTTCCTTTCTTTGCATCTTTGTCCAGTGGTTATTTGCATACATTGTGTTATAACTTGGGTTACAACAGTGACTGTGCTGAATAGCTCATTGCAGGAAATTTGCATGTATAACAATGAAAAACAATGAAGGCTCACAAATGGCTTTGTTTGTTAATTCGTAATGTAGAGGTCAGATATAATGGAATCTGACCTTTGAGGGTAAAAGGAATTGCCCATATGCTGTTCCCAGATCCAGAAACAAAAGCTCTACACATGAAGTGAAACTATTGTTAAACTGCTGCAACACGGAAAACACTTGATTCTTTATCTCTTTGTTTATTCTGCAAGCCGTTTTCTCAAAACTCGGTTACATTTGTGCAAACTGTAACCAAGATCTGCTCTAACTTGGGAGCTTTGTCTCAGCGGAGATAAAAAAAAAAACAACCGACCAACTTGTTACAGGAAATTCCAATTTTGTTGTTGTTGTTGTTGTTGTTTTTTTTCAGAAGCTGGAAGTCAAGAACGCAAAATGTCGTTTATTGAAGATAAAATTAGAGCATTACAAAGACAGTAATAATTTGTTTGCTTTCTTCAATAAGTATAATTCAGTACTGTTTCATCAGATGTGTATAATTCCATTCGTGTAATTTCAATGATGGAGTAAATGTAAGATTGCCTATTGAATTTCTTAATATATTTGGAAACAGTACAGCTTCATAGAATTGTCTACTTTTCTATGGGAAGGCCTTGTGAAAATACTTTTTTTAGTTTGAATAAATATTATTTGGAAGTCTGAGGATCAAAATAAATCAGAGCCAACTGATGGTAGCTTATGGATATGGGGATTTGAACACCAGATAATATTATGGCCAGTAAGATTATTTCCAAACTGTGTCAATATAGAAGAAGAGACAGATTTATTACAAATGTTTTACAAAGCTAATTATAAGCTAGACAACATCAAACTTTACTGAGTCAGTTAAAATCTAAGAGGAATCTAATAAGGAAACAGACATTCAAACGCTTGTGAACTCTTGATTGTGTGGAGTAGCTCAGTTGCTTAATGTTGTTATATTGTCTATGAAATAGGTGTTGGGGATTTTAAATTATTATTTTTATTTTAAATGATCACTATTGTATACTCCTAAACATTATATGTTCTGTTATTCTGATTGTTAGGAAGGAATCATTGGTTATAAAAAAATTGAGTTGAAATACCAAGACATAAAATTACGTAATTGATTTAGTCCTTTTTTCTTTCTTTCTTACCTCTTTTTTTTCCAGAATAAGTGAAAGAAAATACCATTTATGCTATTGTCTGTATTATTATATAGATTTTATTTTTGATTTAATTTCATAAGTCCGGACCTCTGTTTCACTTTTGAGCTTTATTTTGTACATTATTAGCACAGAGATTTCCCCATGGTATTTGACTTCACATTCTGTATCATGCATGTTAATGCATGTGGACACTCTTTTCCTCAATATATTTTCTACAGGGAATATAGACCGTACAAGTAGAGAGAGAAAACTTGTCACATCTGTCCAACATTTGGATCCCTTGTTATGAAATATATGTATGTATATACATTTTGTTTTTTTCCAAGAAGCTCTTACAATTGATTTAAATTTATGGAGAATTACAGTAGGGAAGTTCTGCCTTAGTCTAATGTGCAAAATGTTCAGGCAGGTGCATTACAGTCAATGGAATTACACATGAAATTAATTTGCTGCTGTTTCAAATTGGGTTGCACAACAGCCCTAAGAGACAGGTAAGGAGGTGAATTGTTTTACATATGTGATATGGAAATCAATGTGGTGAAAGACAAAGGCAGGCCCAGATTCAGTCTGAATGGGAGGGTGGCACAGCCTTGTGTCTGCTTCTCTGTCACGTGAAATGTGCACACACGCACCATGGCAGATGGAGATGTGGCTAGAACATATTGTTGCTCTTTTGTACCTCATCACAGGCAGAATTTTACTGAGCACCTTCAAATGAGAGACACCAGTTTGAGTGATTGTCCTTGCTTTCCTTAGGTTTGATTTTTCAGGTATTCCGCACCTTTTTTCTTCAGTTAAGGTTGGATAGTCCAGGGGTACCTCAAGTTCATTTCACAAACATTTAAATCCAAAGACTGCAATGCCCAAAATGAGAAGTCATTTCAGGAGATAAAGTAACTTCTGTGCTAAGAGATAGATCTTCCAAGGAAATTGGCAGTTTCTAGATGTGTATGTTTCTATTTTCTTCAACATTCCATGAAAATCATTTATGTATTCAAAATATGAACTTTATTTCAATAACTCATAACACTTACAGTGTGTAGAGTTTCTTAGCACAGTACTAAGATGTCAGATAAAGTAGCATGCAGAGCTCAACTGGGATTTTAGATATCTCAAAGAGCAGAAAGCTATTTTTACTAGCTTCCAAATGTCAGTGCTGTTATCAAAACAATACTTGTATATAACTGTGGCTTTCACAAATGTGGGGAGATTTAAATTTTCTTCTTTTAGGAAGCTGTCTGCCATATTTATGTGACCCAATGAAAACAGTTGCTATGTTTGTTTCAGTGTTTACTCTCACCCAGCTTACATGAAGAAAAACATAACTGAAGAACACTGAAAGTATCTGCTTGTGGCAGAATTTTTCAATAGAATGTGTGACAATGCAAGCAGAAACACTATATGGTACATGGTATCTTTGATAAAAGGTAAGCACAGATAAATAAGGTCGAATCTTACACCAATTTTCAGGAGAACAAATCGTGACATTGTAGTCTATATACTGAAGGAATATGTTCAACTTACAGCTTCTTTTTTTGTGCTTCTTCCAAATACCATTCTCAGTCTATGCAATCTTCACTTCATCAGTGTGGCAAACAAAAATAGTTTTTGAAAGTTAATATCCCAATTCTGCAAAATACTTTTTTCAACATTTTTCCAGTGATGGAGTAGAAGAGTAGATACATAAGAGTGCCTGAAGCTTTTGCTTTATGGTAGCATTTAGCTATCAGTGCATCCTGACCTTGTCACAAAACACTGGACTGCAACAGGGAGTCGTTAAACACCCTACCAAACACTATGCTGCTAGAATATAAGGCTAATAGAAGATGGAATAACTTCTATTGAGTTACTGGAATTTATCCATGTGATGACACAGTTTCATTTTGCAGGCCGGGTGTCACATTATATATTAGGTGATACAGCAACCTGTAAAACTCTATGATCCACACTTCTGAAAATATGCAAGAACACCAAGTGTTTCTGCCACTTTTTGAAGTTAGCAAAAGTTTTAAAATATGCAAAGAACTTAAATAAGCTTTTTAACATTGAGCTGCCTGACAGGATGCCCCTTCAATACAACAATTTTATTTGGCCATTTGGAGAGGACATAAGAAATTTTGATAAGAAAAGCAAGAAAAATCTGTCTAGTGGCCTTTTAATGTGATGGTCTCTGTGGAAATAGAAATTGCCAACTCAGCCAACGTTTCTGTTCTGTTTTTCTGTGCCTAATTGAATTGCTAGTATTCCTCCTGGCTTTAGTTTTTAATCAGATGTGATTTCTCCAGATGCCACTCCTCACAATGCTCAACGCAGAATCAGCTCTGAAATGAAAACATCTGCTTTGTGGTGATCATTGGTGTGCAATGAGAGAATACTGCAACATCTCACCAGAGTCCAGACAAAGCAACTCACTCCACAACACTGTGTGATCTAACAGAAAGGAACCTCAGCCAGAGTTCTTTCTATTACAATTTTGTTGTCAACTGTGAGGATATACAGGACCTGAACTACAAATATAGTTTTGAACCTATTCAGGCAAAACTGCACTTAATTCTTACTATCATCTCTTTAGCAGCAAAATTAGTATCCTTTAGATAAGGACAGCAACAATGCTCAATTTTACAAGAAGCTTTCCAGCTATGAAATTTTGCAATAATATATTCACAGTTTTATGCAACCTGCTTTCTTTCTGCTGTACATTTCTTCAAGATGGATGATATAAATTAAATGGTAACTGAAAGTAGACTCACTGTAAGTTCTGAAAACTGCTCCATTCTGAAAGTCCCCAAACACTTGATTTCCCTGCCTACAAAAGACCTAACTGCAGCTCTTGAAAGAATATGTTGTGAGAAAAACAGATTTAGCTCTTTAGATACTAAAGAGCTGAGTAGCTTGTATCTATATTTGATTCTGTTATTCTAGACAGTTAAAAAAAAAAAAAAAAAATCAAGCCTGATGCTTACGCTGTTAAACCTTTTCCACAGCTTTACAAGATCTGACAAGGTCACAGCCTGAGGTAGCATGGTTGCCAGATGTCACACCATTAGTTACAATTTTAGACAGAATAGGTGTAAGTGGGGAGAAGTGAGATTTAAAATAACTGTTCCTGTAACTTTTCTCTCCTGTAAATGCTCTTCTAACATTGTAAGCACTATTCCTTATTTCAAAGTATTACGTGGATATTACTATTCTTACTTAACAGATACTATTTTTGTTTAATAGAAGTTTATTTAGCTCAAATTATGACTTAATGAAAGTAACTGTAGCTATTTTTCTCGTAGAACTTGTGTTTTGAATTTTCAAGTTTTTCATTGGCAAAAACCCTTGAGCACATCTGATACTATTGGTGACCCATGATTTCTTTGAACTGAACATTTCCACAATCATTTGAAGATATGTTTATGATTAATTTCATCTTAATATATTCTGATCAAGAGAAAGTATAGGGTTCTGCATTGGTTTTGTTTTGTTTTGTATTAGCAGAGGCAATATTTTTTTTAAACAATCTTCTTGGCTTTGAAAGTCACTTTCTCATACTGGGATGCACATAAATAAATCATTGCCCCACCTCATTGGCCTTTGATGCTAGTTTTCTGCAGTCCATTCTTCATTGAATGAAAGCTATATATCTTTAGTAGCAGGCTTGGTAATGTCAAGCTAATGGTGCTTAATAGTTCTGAAACTTCCAGACAAGAGCTGGAAGACTGCAAGTCATTTTCTGTACTTTTACTCATGTTCAGCCTGTCTCTCTTGGACAATGCATTCTTATTTCTTAAATAAGATTTAAAGCAAGCAATTACTTTATCTGCTGAAAGTTTTAGAAATCACTTATAACTGTCACAAATATGGTATAATTACCAAAACAAGCAGATTAGATTCTCTTCTGTAAGAAAATTAATAATTCTGAAAGAAGAAAATAATTTGTACAGAGAAATGAGAAAGCATCAAAATATACATTTATGTCTGTATCTGTGTTCTATTTGCAAATAAATTCTGTTCTGTATAGTGCTGTATACATCTGTATAGATATGAAAAGGGATAAAAAAACATTCCATGGTATGACACCACTCAGATGCTATTTTGACCCCCATATTGCAGTAGAATGACTGAGTCCAAGGTCTGATGTATTGCACATTGTAAATAGTGCTGCTCCATGCCCAGTGGACTCAGGAATATATACATACTGACTGATGGGGATCTGGCACAGCTGGAAGTGCTAGACTGGAAGGCAACTCTACACATTATTGAATTTGATCACCAAAACCACATCCAATAGATATTTAATCCAGGAAGTTCTATAAGGCCCTCTTCCAAGATATTGTCCAAATTATCTCTAACCAGGCAAATGAGAAACTTCCTGGACAGTGAACAATAAAAACTGTGGTATTAATGAATAGTAAATCTGATCTTTGAAATAAGGAAATGAACAGGGCTGACTTAGTAACATTTAAAACTGTTAAATATTACTGCTCTTTGATGTGTTAAGTCTGGCAAACTATATATAACGGTATCTTTTACCCTTCTAAAGAGCACCATCATTAAATGTTCTAGTCAAAGTAATATATAAATTATTGCATTATTTTAAAAAAATTATGAAACCGTGTACACAGGCTGACCAATGTTATTTCACTGGTATATGCTCAGTAGCATGGTAAAGGAAGTAGCTAATGCATGAGAACCTAGAAGATCACTCCATGTAAGTAAATAGTTGTTCTATGCCTGCTTTCATATGGTATTCATTAGAAAAACAAAAGAAATGCCTCCAGCAGTTTTTCCTTAGGAGCAGACAATGCAGCTTTTGTCCTTTAAATCTGTATAATAGCGTTACAGACTGGAGAAACTTCTAAGTTTCCCCTGTGAATTAATGATATCTAAAAATAACATGAATGAAATAAGTTTTGATTATTAGATGAATGTCAAACTGTAACTAGTGCTCTATTAAACTGCACTCTTAGAAAAAAAAATGACCCTTTCTGATACACAGTCTCTTTGCTTAGGGCAATCCAACTAAGAAATATAACAGTAAATTATCATACACAAATTAAGCTTTGATATGAAGGGTGTCCTTAGAGAGCTGGTGAGAACCACATGCATATAAATAGTCACAGTGTGGTACTGAGGAATCCAATGACTTACAGTAGTGATAGGCAAAGCAGTATAAATCACTATAGAGAAATAATGTCACCATAGTGATTATCTTATGTGCCAGTAACCTAAAAGTTACTGCAAGGCTGCAGTTCACTTTCCACTGCACCACTGACTGAGTGGCTAAAAACAGACTCTACTACTGTCAATTACTGCAATTTCACTGAAATGAATTGATTTTCATCATTTAACTTACATCGAGCAGCTGACTTGAAACTCTGAAATCCCTGAGCATTTCCACAAGAATCCTCCCACAGCATAAAGTGAGTAGTTAAAATTATTCTGATGTTTATGAATGAGGTCCCTTCTGGAACCTTTTCAGCAAAACAAGGAATTTTTCCTATAAATGCTCTCCAGATCTTACCTGTTAGGGAAGATTAATTCTGGAACCAGAACATCAATAGTCAGTTTAAAAAAAAACAACTATGTAAAGCTGTGTGCTTGCTGCTGCTGAAGTGATGTTTAACTTATGTCAAACAGCATCTTCCACACCAGCTGCATTACCTATTCACTTTGTAATGTCTTTAAGTAAAGGATTTAAGACCCAAGAGAGTAAGATCTTAATCTCAGAGCTTCTAGGAGACAGGTACCAGGACAGAAATGCTGAGAACTGATGCAGGATTAATCTGTGTGCCACCCTTGCTTGTTCTATCCATGCCATGATGACAAAATTGTCAAGAAATTTCTACAAGAACTTATGGATTGGCCAACAAAATAGACACCGTATAAAGAAGCTTTTAGAGTTAGGGTGGAGAGGTACTGGAACAGGTGGCTCAGAGATGTGGTAGATGCCTCATGCTTGGAGGTATTCAAGGTTAGGCTGGATCAGTCTCTGTGCAAATTGACAATTTGCTTTAAAAGATTTTATATATATATTATATATTATATATCATATATTATATATCATATATTATATATCATATATTATATATCATATATTATATATTATATATTATATATCATATATTATATATTATATATTATATATTATATATTATATATTATATATTATATATTATATATTATATATTATATATTATATATTATATATTATATATTATATATTATATATTATATATTATATATTATATATTATATATTATATATAAAAACTGTTTTGCTTTCCTCTGAATCTGAAGCAAAAATATTTTAAAATTGTGTCCTCTTAGTTTTGCCTTTTGTCTTAAATTACCACAGGAATGGCTTAATATTCAGTAGTAATACACAATATTTGCCATTCTCATTAGAATTTTGGCAAAGTGGAGAAAGTGACAGTCTGAAGTGAATGGCAATTCTGCTAAGTATTGTAAAGGAATTGCCAATTCATTTTGAACTGTTAGCTAGACCAAATTAAATACTGACTGATACCAACACCAAAGAGGCATAACTTTAGTTATTTGAGTATAAAAATTGTTCCCACAGATAATTTTAAACATTTTCTTCTCTTCATCAAACATGACTGTACGTTTCAGAGAGTTTCTTAATTGCTGTATATAGTATTAGTTTATCAAACATGTTTTTGAATAACTTTGCTTCACTATCTTATTTCTTTCAAATTAGATTTTATTATTTTTAATGTATAACCAAGTTGACTCTTTGGTGTGATCATGCGTGGTGAGAGTGCACCATTTCTGTAACTGCTGAGCCCCATTTAAATCCATATTCCTCTATTTGCACTCCTCTCTTGCTAAGTATCCTTCAGCTTTACAGTGATTAATGTTTTCCATGCTGCCTATCAACATATTTATAAAACCAAGATAATGTTTTATTTACAGCGGAGAAATGATAGGGATGAGTCATAAAAGGAACAAATTTGGAGTTAAAAAAATCCAAGCAGAGCAGGGAAGGATGTTTTATCAAAGATATGAGGATACATGAGACACCTAAGTGCCCTCCATGTCTTTGAAATACCCTGAATGCACATCACTTTGACGTGATTGATATTGCTTCCATCAAAGTAAGCACTATCCTTTCTGAAGCTACTTTTGAAATCCAGCTGGAGACTGACTTTTACTCAAAGGAAAAAAAAAAAAGACAGTTATGTATTAACTATGTAAGCATGTCTCACAATTGTATCCACCTTTTTCTAAATGAATAGACAGTTTCAGCTGAAAAACATCTGTCCAGGGGTTTAACATTATATTCTTTTTTGTGTATCTTTACTGATGCAAATTTTAGTGTTATGTTGAGGAGCAGATTCAAATGCACAGCATTTGTGGTGGAAAGAAGATGCTACAGTGTTACTTTACACCAGTAATAATTTCCTGCTTCAGAACAATGCATTTCATATTCATTTATGCTTTTTTCTTTGATAAAGATCCTGGATGCTGTCATTGGAGCTGTGGCATGATCTTCAACTGTCCATGTTGTAGATACTGAGTTTTTTCCTCCGAAAGATGCCTACAGTCACTTCTACACAAAGCAGTGTGGAATGATTCAAAAGAAAGTTGTTCCACTGAAGCCTTCTGGAACCATGTCTCTAGTACTTGAGCAGCAGCCAGAGAAGCCGATGGGAACAATTTCTGGCTGTTCTGCACACTGAGGACAGCCTACAAGACCAATCACAGTCTGAAGATTTTTCACATTTATGCTTCTGAAATAATTGTCTTCGTATAATATAAACATATTTTGAAATGTTCAAGATATTTGACAGGCTATTATTCTGAAGAGCAACCTAAATTTCAAACTCATCACACTTAAATGTAGCCATATTAGTGTGGCCCTGTACTGGTGCAGATGTCTGAATAAATGTCATCAGGAAGATTTTGAAAATAATATAGAGAGGCAGAGAAGACTATTTTCTAATAGATGCAATGCCATTCCAGGATCTTACAGTGATGTTACTTGAGACCAAAGCCTACTGAAAATGTGAAGATTGAGCAAGAGAGGCTCTTCCAGCCATTCTTGACTGGCAGAATCTGGAGTAGCTGTATTTTTATTCTATTTTTTAAATTTGAGCTGTATAAATATAATAAATAGGAGTTTAAATTGCTTGCAGGTTATGTTCAGCTGAAGGGGGCATCTGGAGATGTTACACTCTGTAATGATGAGCTCTTGACAGAGTATTGGAGTAGTGCCTGGTTTGGCTGAAAGTCCAGCATATAGTGAATGATAAGCCCTTGAGAAATGTGAATAGTGGAGCAAGAATGGATCAGGTCACAGGGGGAGCTCTGAAATCATCAAAATTGCTCATAGCATCAGAGGTGTGATCTTAACAGTGTTAAATGTGAGTCTTTCCTGTGAACTACAAGGGAAGGATGATCAAGGCCAGACAACAGCTGCTTAGCTGGCATTGCAGAATCTGCTGACTTCCTGCAGATGTATATGCATCTTATGAGCAAGGGCCTTTTATTTATAATATGCTTCAGCCCATGAATTTAGGTTTTTTTTGGTTTTTTTTTTTGGTTTTTTTTTAATGCCTTGAGGAATGTTTTTAGAGGTATATTTTAAAGACAACTGAAAAGAACTCTAGAGTCCTTTTTCATAACTGGGGAAATGGCTTCAATCTAAAGACAACAAAGCTACACAGAAGTAGAACATTAATTTCTCAGTTCACTTGCTACTACAGTAGTAGTTCTCAGGGTCCTACTTTCTACCCTTCTTAAAAATGGGTGTGATGTTGCCTTTTTTTCTAGTCACCAAGGACTTTACCTGATTGCCATGACTTTTTAAAAATATCATTGAGTGGCTTGGTGACTGCATCTGATAATTCCCTCAGGACTCTGGAATGCACCTCATCAGGACTCATAGACATGTGGATGTTCAGGTTCCTCAGGAGGTCACAAATCTGATTTACATTTACAGTGGGAGGGACATTGCTTCCCCAATCCCCTCCTACCAAGCCAAACATGTGAGGGCTGCGTGACAAGCAACTGTCAAAGAAGACTGAGGCAAAAACGTTATTGAGCTCTTCAGCCTTCTCCTTGTCTATGTTTACCAGCTTGCCTGTATCATGCACTAGAGGGGGTAAGTCCTCCTGGACTTCCCTTTTCTGGTTGAAGAAGCTATAGAAGCCTTTCTTGTTCTCCTTGGCACTCCTTGCCATGTTTAGTTCAAGCTGGGCCTTGGCTTTCCTTGGCCTAGCAACTATTGTTACTTTTCCCTTTAAGGAGTCCTGTTTAAGAAAAATAGAATTATGAAAAACAGAACTTTTTATCCTAAAATGACTGGAAAAAATTTTGGGCACACATTTTTCATGATCTCTGCCCTGAAGAAAAAAACAGTCAAAGATTAAAATTTTCATGGTCAGTTTCACCCCCCTCCCTCCAGACAGGGAAACTGAAATAAAGACATTAAGTACCACTTTCCCTTGCTGCAATCTCAGTTAAATCACACAAATTTCATTTTGAACATCCAGATCTATGACAACCTCGTAGCCAAATGTTCAGAATGTTTAGGCATTATAAAGTGACATCTGGAGTTACTTTGCTTTGACTTCAGTGCTCTCAAAAATTATTGCCCCATGGTGAACTCTATGGTCATTGAGCTGGTTATGATCTCTTATGTAGGGCTATAAAGAATTGGAAAGAATGATAAAGATTTTAGATAGAATGGATTTGGTTACAGGGATGTAATTGCCAGTAATGTCCTAATACAAGTTTAAATGTACTCCACCAAAATGTACTCTCTTGCAAAGACAAGGACTGGACTGGGACCAGTTCGCTGCTTATCTACACCTGCACATCTACACAACCCATGGCAGACTTGAGCTAGTGTACAAGCAGGAGTACAGGCAATAGGAACAATCAATGAATAAGATGCATAACATAACACTAGATAGAGCTACTTACAGAAAAATTCCATGTTGTTTCTCCAATGGACAAGCACAACTTTTCTAGTGATTTATTACATGTCCTCACAAAGAGAAATGTGATATATCACTTCCTTGGCTTTAATAGGAATCCATTTTTGAGACCCAGTTTACCCTGACTTTATCCAGTTTTTGTCCATAGACAATTAAAATGACTCCTACATTTCTCCATTACTCAGCAGATTAGACTTCAGTCTTTCTGCAGAGTTATGGAAAATGTTATTTTGATATAGTCTGTTTTATACCATAAAATAATTGTCAGAGAATTCTGAGATAAGAAAATATTGAGCTATTCTCCTGCAGAAAATGAAGGTTGCTACCATCAACAGAAAATTCTGTAGTGGACTTAAGAATTTTAATTTCAGAAAAGTTCATCAAATATTTTAAAGTATATTTCCCCTTGAAAGGAAATGAAACTGGCAAAAGTGGCACTCAAAAATAGGCTTAAATTGGATCAGTTTTAAATAGATAACTCTTTTGGTTTTGTTTTTGTTTTTTTTCAGTGAGAGCAAAACAAACAGGTATAGAATATCAAAATATAGCCACAATAAGAAATAGAAGCAATAAAACTATTCTGATTAAAAAATAACACATAATTTTTATGTTTATGTTACAAAGAGATTATCCAGAGTAGCTGTAATGAGGTCTTAAAATCATTTACACCTTCATGTAATTTCAGCAGTCCCGGTCAACACTGCAAATGTGTCTCCAATCTGGGATGACAGCAGAGGTGAAAAAGCTTTGTGCATAATTCATATTGATTTTTCTTGTTGTTGTTGTTTTGATTTTTTATTATTATTATATTTTTAATAGTACTGTTAAACTGAGTGAAGAAGAAAAATAAAAATAATTCACATGCATTAATGGAAATTAAATTCACAATTAATGGAAATAGAATTTTTGCATTCATTTACAGAAAATATGGTAGAATTCTTGAGAAAGCAAAGTGGAACAATCAACCCACCATATCCATAGTCATGTGCTGATATTATACATAAACATTAATAACACATATTGTAATATAGGAATATAAGTATGCATTAAACAAAAGCACGGAAATCAATAAAAGATGAAATAATATGTATGTGATGAAAAAGTAATGCAAGAATTAGAAAATAAGGGTACAGTAATCGTAAATAACTGACAATCTTCAGTAACTTTTTGTGTATTTCTCTACTTAAAAGTCTGGATTTCCAAAAGAGCTTGAACATTTACCATCTTAAGAGACTGATTTCCCATAAACTGTCACAGTAGTTTGAAGATTATGATACAGTGGCAACAAATATACTTTCAGGATTATATTTAGAAGAAGTGAAAAAGAATGCAGTTGTTTCCTATAAATACATATGATCACATGCAGCTACGTGCCTGCAGAAAACAAAGGCACTGACCTCCAGCCCCAGTTCAGGCTCATGAGCTAAGAGAATCTCTGTAACTTGTGTTAGGTAGGCTTACATCTACATTACTTACATCTTAAGTAGTAAGATGAATATGGTGGCTAACACATGGACTTTGCTGTCCATGAGTACTCCTATTTTAGGTATCTGACCCCCCAGTTCACAAGGCAGGAAAGAATTTGCAATCACAGTTTTGAGTATAGAGGTTGTGTGTGTGTGTGTTGGGGGGAAGGATGGGGGGGGGGGGGGGGGCAGTGTGTGGGGAGGAGATAAATAATAACTGATGACTATATCAACTTCCAGATCCAGTCAAAGTAATTAAAACTAAGCAGAGATCCAGGCTTTACAATTTCATGAACATAAGGACATAAGAAAGATTTAAACTTTGATTCTTAAAATCACATTTCTGGCCTTCATCATTTTGAATGAAAGCTAGCAACTGTGAGGTAAGTGTAAAAGGTCCATGCATGTAAAGAGCATTACAGCAAGATGTCTGAATGCATGAACTGCCCAATTAGGTCAGTATGTTCTTAAGCCAAAAACAAATTCATCTGTGCAACGCTGATTACTTCCTCCTTGTCTGCCATCTATGTTGCAGTGCCAGCAGCACTCTGAAGTGAGTTCATCCTGGGTAATAAAACTGTTGCTCTTATATCGGGATGCAGCTGTTTGCTGGTAAATTTGGATGAAAAAAAACTCTACATCAAACATGAAGTTACAGGCTAAAGCTGAGACAAGGCAACAGCATCCTAGCAGCATGTAGATAAACCATGCTTGACCTTTCTCTGCCTCTCTCTGCCATCAGTGCAAGTGCACAAACTGCCTCATGGCTTTGTGTAGGCTAGAAGAATCATCTGAAAACAGGTTACTAATCCAATTGGAAACTATTGTTTGGTTTTGCTCCTTCAGCTTGTTCATCTGCCTTGATAGATCCTGATTTTTCATGAATTGCTTAATGCTAGCAATTTAAAAATGCAGCTACTGTAAATGAATACAGCAACAAGTGGCAGTTTCTAATTGAAAGAAAACTAAGCTGCCTATTCAAATTTACATTGTGATTTACTGTTAGGTAAATGAACTTCAAGAGATTTAGCTATCTAAGCTGGCTAAGAGAGGTACATTGACTATAGGAGCTACTGTAAACAACAACAGAAACTACTAAGTATACTACTACAAAAGCAAGAACTACTCATCTCTCTACTGACACTGAAGACTGGTTAAATTAATATCGTGAATGTATATCAAGCAAGAACATCAGCTGGATCCTGAAGATAATTGCTCATTTAGATGTTTGTCATTTGAAAGAAAAAAGAGTCCTGAGAAGCATGAAAGAATGTAAAAATGTCTGAGAAAAAAATAAGTCAAAGTTGAAGTGAAATTTTCCAAGTCAGGGCCTTCCTTTCTCACGTGCCTCTCCCTTAGTTCCTGTTTGCGTTAGGTTGGTGAACTCCCAATGGTTTATGTAGGGAAGGAGGAACGTACTGTGTTGAAAAAACGCTTTAGCTTGCTATTTTTTGCATTTTTTTTTTTTTTCTTTTTTCCTTTGGACAATGCTGCTAACCAGAAAACCGCTCATATTTTTCATATTGGCAGTACTGGTTTTACACAGCAGAGCTGTGCTTCATAAGGATACTCAAATGATCAAGCTGGAGCTATTCTTATGTTTTGTTGTTGTTGCTGTTGTTGCTCTCTTTGTCTTTTTTTTTTTTTTTTCCTTGTACTATTGAAGACATTTAATCATAATTGGAGAACATATAGTTTTAACAAAAACATAAATAACTCCAGGTACTTCATGTCTGAATAAGCCTGTGTTTGTATTAATAAGAAAATAATTTCCTTTTACTGCTCTTACTGGAGGCATCACCACCTGAAACTGTAGCCTGCCAGCATCTGTGGTCGATCAGATGCATAAAGAACTGTGGGACTTTTGGATGAGACTCAAGAAAATTTCTCTGACACTCCTTAAACATCTGAGACACAAAAATGTAAATGCAGTCAGGACACATCCTGACCTCAGATAACTCAGGCAGTTAAGCAACTCTCAGACCTCAGCCCACAAACCTCCTTGGTTTCAGCAGAACAATTCAGGCAGAATGTGTACAGATATTCTCACAGCCTCGTGAGTTTCAATGATCGCTTTCTAAACTTCATATCAGTTAAGCGGGTGAGTAAGAAGTCACACAAATAACATCACTGACTCTTGTAGATAAGTAAATTATGCATATCTTTGCAAAATCAAGTTCTATATTTGCATCAGTTAAAGACCACAAGTAGGAAACAAAGGATGAAAATGCTTTAGAGAGTAATACTTTACCAGCTAGACAAATAGTACTTTCCACAACTTCCAAGACCTGTATTGTCCACACATCTGAATTCTTCCCCCCCTCACTTGTCACTCCTGCCAGTCTAACACATCCTCAACTAGGAATTGCCTTGTTGTTCTTTATTTGGAATTTTATTTTTAAAGAGGGACCAGAAAAACAAGCAAGCAGCCTGCTTGGCTGGAGTTCCTAAAGCACAGCTGATGTGGCTGGAGTTTGGAGGCACTCTTCTCCAGTCAGTTTGCCCAGCAGCATCACACACAAAAATGTTTTTTTTCCTGAGCATCAAGACAAATGGGACAGGAGGGGAGCAGCCAAGCTTCCCGCACCTATGGGCCTGGCAGGGAGCTCCTGGTCCGGGGCAGCAGCAGGGGTTGGAAAGGAAGAATCCCTCAGAGTATGAAGTACAAGCACAACAACACTCATCACTGACAGAAAGGAGCTCGCTGTGAACTTTATTTATGAACTTCCAAAAGCCAGGGAGAACCTTCAGAGAGACAGGGAGAAAGAGGCCAGGGGGCCCCAGCATAGCTACCCCAGAGTCCTGCGGCCACAGAGGAGGCAGACAGGAGCCGGGGGAGGCAAACCAGAGCGGAGACCGGGCCTCAGAGTGCTGGCGGTGGAGCGGGCGGGAAGGTGCAGGCAGGGCTCGGAGGAGGGCGAGCGGCCCGGGCCGTACGCGGCCGCATCAGCAGAGCAGTGCCTGCAGCAGGCGGCGGCCATCACGGGCTCGCCACCCCCGTGCGCCCCTCGGAGGACGGAGGGGTGGGGGCAGAGGAGGCGGAGGAAGCGGCGGCGGCGCCAGGAACAGGGAGGCGGCGGCGGCGCGGCAAAGGAGGGAGGGAGGGAGCCGAAGCCGGGCCGGGCCCCGCAAGAGCAACAGCGACGCCCAGCTCCTCCTCCTCCGCCTCGGTGAGTCCGCTCCGCCGCCCGGAGAGGCTGCTCGCCGCCCAGCCCGGATGCCGGCTCAGGCCGGGCCGCGCCGCCGAGGTGCCCGAAGAGAGGCCCGAGCCGCGAGCGGGACACCGCGGCCTCCGCTGGGTGAGCGTCCCCGGGGCAACGGTGCGCCCTCCCCCCACTCTTTTTCCTCCTTCCTTCCCCCGGTGGCCGCCGATGGAGAGCCAGGGATGGGGACGGTGCGGTTCTTAGCTTGCCTGCATCCCTCCTCCCGAGCCCCGGCCTCCTTTCCCTTTGTTTGCGCGGCGCTCCGAGCTCTCGGCGGCGCCAGGCCCTGCGGAGGCAGCGGGGCTGCGGCGCGGCCTGCATGGCGGGCGGGGAGCAGCCGGGCCGGGCCGCGGGGCCACTGCACAGCCCCCGCCTGGCAGCAGGGGCCGCCGCCGCCGACCTCCCAACGACCCTGCGCCCACCTCCCCCGGGCCGCTGCTCCTGTGCACCCGCTGCTGCTCTGTGCCGTGACCGGGGGGCGGCCGAATTAGGCTGCTGGCTGCTTCCTCTCCCCATCCACCCACCTTCATTTTTAGGTTTGCAGGGGTCTGCTGCTGGGCAGGTTGCCAGGGGTGTCATTTTGTGCTACTGCTGTCGGGGCTTCGCACTGTGAAGGAGCTCCGGGGAAGGTGAAGCTGTAAATGTCATGTTATTGTTAGCTGAGGGTATGCCAAGGGCTGTGTAAGGGGTAAGGGAAGTACTGCTAGCTGTGACAGGCAGCACTTACAGGCTTAAAAAGCTCAAGACTTTTCTAAATTTATTTATTTATTTAAAATCCAAACAACAGGTAAACAAACAGAAACTTTATTAGCTTTCATTGTTCTTCAAACTGTCTTTTCCACTCTCTTTCCCTAATGGTGTAGCTTTGGTCTGAAACAGCTGGTTCTGGCCCATGCCAACTCCGTTGTCTAAGAAAGACCTTTCGAAAACCCTGAACTTTTGAGATGTAGAGAATGGCGCCGTGTTGTGAGGTGCTGTGATTGTGTTTTTTCCCCCTTAATTCTTTCATCATTTCTCCCCATATTTTTAGAACTGTGATAATGTACAGCAGAATATTCTTTGGAACGGGAAAGTGTCTCATCCAGTTACTACACTCTCCTGCCCTTTCATGATGAGGTCTCAACTCCTCTTTCCTGCCTGCCAGTAATGCTTACACCACATCCAACCTCTCAGTACACCTGTAGTTAAAAATGCCTTCTGCGGGCCTCCTGTCTTAGGAAGCTGATTTCTATAGAAGTACTTGAGGAATAATCCTTCTGCATTTCTGCCATGGCTGGACGCTATTTTTGTTTCATGTCAATTAGCCCATCCTTGGATTGTAGAAAATATGTAAGCTTTGGCATAGTTATGAGATAAATTACTCTAGCTTGGCTGGAAGACGTAAGCCACAGGAGAATATCTAGGTATTTTTGGAGTCTTTTACAGCGAGAGAGTAATTGTAGCTCATGCTTTTCTGTCTAAGTTACTAAGGCAGATTTCAGCTTTTTCAAAGTGCTTGCTTTAATGAAGTTTTCACTTCTGTCGTATATTTCTTGTTATGTGGCATCACGCTAAGTTTAGAACTGAACTTTTACTTAAAGCAGACTTACTTCTTGTTGTCGTTATGTGGATATATGCATTTACTAACTTCCCCAGAAGCTTCCATCTATAGGTTAGTAGAGAAGTAGCGCTGTATTGTTACCCAAGCTTCTGTGAGTTTCTTCATGGTGCTGGATATGTGCAACTAAGGGTTCTTGTAGACTAAGTTACAATGTTGGATTATCTTAAAAATTGACATAGTAAAATATGAAAAAAGATACTGGCTTATACCATGCTGTTAATTTGTTTCTTCCTGGGTTGTTCAGTAGGTCAGTCAGATACTTTGAGTTACACCTAGAAAAGGAAGTTCGGACAAAATAATAACTTGGTCCAGGTTGCTGTGCAGGTAGATCAGATTACTCTGCTTATTGCAGTGATGAGGGGGAGCGAGAGCAGACTCTTAATCAAGACTTCTTCAGAAGCAAGTTAATTTCTTAATATTTTTATGAAAACTTCTGTAGTTGTAGGATAACTTAGGGATTGCTGTCTGAAAGACTTGTTCCGGTAGTGTTGCCTTGAATTGTCTACATATTTGCTGCATCACTGCTGGCAAAACTGAGGCCATAGTTCAGGGTAATTCATTACGTGCTGTATTTGCTGTTACTTTACTTCCTCCCTGGGCCTACATAGTGCTGTTTTGGTAGTACAGCGTGCCATAGGGAGGTGAATGATAGAAAAGTAAATGGAAAGGAGTTTGATCTTTGCTGGTGTGTCTTGGCTTTAATGTGTGTTAGCAACAAAGCAGAGGATGGCTCCATTAGCAACAAAACAGAGAAGCTTGTGATGCTGCTTGGAGGAAAATATACTACAAATAGTATAAAAAAAAATACAGTCTAACTTGTAAGTGCAAATACTGAAGTTTATTGAGTGGACAGGGTGGGGACTGAAAAGCAGAGTAGAGTTCTTATGCAAATTGACTATATATTTCAGTGAAGTGTAAGGGAAACAGAGAACTTTGTTTCCTTTTTTTTTATTATTTTTATTTTATTTTATTCTTAAAGAGAAACCGCAATATTTGGTAATGTTCCTCATCCTTATTCTTTTGCCTAAACCTAATTTCATCCCATTTTAATATATGCTTATTTTCTGAAAATACAAATAAGTCTTCAGAAGTCCATAAATGCACTTGATGCAAAGCTCCTAAGTTGTTATGAACCTTTCTTGTGAGGGGCACCTGTGGGTCCCACTGTATTTGACATAGCAATAGAAAAGTGAAGTATTTTTCAAAAAGAAATGAACCCTGAAAATTTTCATTGACAATATCAGATGGCAAAATATGTACAGTGCTGTGTTATTTAAAAAAACAAACAAACAAAAAAAAACCAAAATACAAAACAAGAGGATCATACTTGTGATAGAATATTCATTATCCATGTTTTAAAAGCAGCTTCATACCACTCAACTAAATATGCTTCTAATACGACAGACCCTGAAGATAGATGATGCTCAGTGGATCCCTTCTGCTATTGTTATTTCTCTGTTTTTCTCTGAAAAATACTTGTATTCCAAATCAAACCACGTGTGTATATGTTAAATGAATTTCTATGATTTTCCGTGTTAAGAATAACAAAACAAAGATAACTCAATTCAGCCTCTTCTGGTAGTTAAAACCAGACCCACAACAAACGGGCTGTGAATTACTGCCTTGGATGAAAATGTGAAGCTGACTGTATGTGAAATGTTGTCTAATATATTAAATGTGTAAAGAAAGTTGTGCACACTTTGCTAGAGTCTACATAGGCTGATATTAAAAAGGCATCATAATACAGATTCTGACTTAGGCTGCTTACTGTCAGAATTAAAACTTTCACGTCAGTGTTAAAAACTGAGCTCTGACTTCTTAGATTTGCTTAAGTTACCCTTGATTTTTTTTTCTTCTGCCAGTTTTCATGGTTTTCTGATTTTCTTTTATGCATGAGCATGCAAGAAATAAGCATCTGCAGTTCAGGTAGCTTCAGCAAGTTTTGAGGTGTATTGCTTAACAAATCTGATTACTATTCACCAGAGGCTGTAATATAGATTCAAGAACATATTTTTACTGTCATTTTGTTTTTAATAAAAGTGTTATTTTCCATAATTATTTTCTTGTTTTTGTTGTTCTGGAAAATACTGCGATAAAATTGTGTCTCTCTTCTGTTTCTTTAATCATTCATATAACACTTCGAACTCTCAGGAGCTCAGTTGGCTCCATTTATGACAAGGATGTAAGCCATGTCTTACCTAAGAAGTTGTTCCATTGGATGCTACATTGCCAAGAAAACTAAGCAAGTTAAATATAAATCTTCATTTGGTTAGTGAGGATGCAAGTACATTAGCTATCTTGTTCTGCCTCTAACATTAAAATGCTGTTGAAGGGATATGGAAAACGTTCTTGCTTGCAGAAAACCCCAACCTAAAGATGCCTTGTGTAGGTATTTCTGTCCAGCCTCTGCTTTCCAAACATTGCTTCCTATTGTGTATATATAGGGCACACAGAGCAGATGAGATTTCTTGTCTTCTGATGAAACACATTCTTTTCTTTTGTAATTTGCCAAGTGCAGTAAGTTGGCAGCTTTAGAAAATCTTAGATTTGTAAGGTATGTGGGCTTTTTGTTATAAACACCAAATAATTCTGCTGTAAACTGCTGCAAAACAGTTTTGGATGAGAGCCATTTTTTCTGGCAGTGAAGGTATAAATAGATGTTACAGTGTTTTTGTTGGTGTTTTTTTTTCTTTTTCTTTCAGAGCTCGTTAAGTGGTCTCTGGTTAAAAAGAAGAAGTAAAATAAATTAAACAATGAAAATGAACCTATGAGTCTTGTTAGTTAAACTGTACAGATACATGGTATTTTTCTTTGCTTCCCAAAGCAGTATATAATCAGCAGCTGTATTTGTATTATTTAACTTGCATGGGTATAGATAGCGATCTGTAAGAGGACTTGTGTAAGGTTCTGAAGGTCTGAAGCTAATGCAGTACACGTAGCTAGCAGATAAATGGATAAATTTTAGCATCTGAAGTAATACTTCAGTAATTGTTCTTCAAGGATATTCTGCATGACTTAAAAACAACACGTAGACTGTTACTCTGGATGACAGAATTGTTGAAAATGAGATTCTAGTCAGGCTTACTTTTACAGAGTGTGATCTTTGTTTTTCTTGAGTAGTTTTATTCTTAATTAATCTTGATGTTCTGTGGTAAATCTGCTAAAACAGCAGTTTGTAGGAGTCTTGAGTAGGTGATTTTTTTTTTTTTTTCCTTCTCTAAAGCAGTCTGTATTCCTCAAAAAGGTCGAGAATAAATTAGTAGGCTATTCCAAATGTTTCTGAAGCATGCATATTTGATCCCAAGATGGCTCTGAAATAGTGGTGAAGCTCACTTTCCTTTTTGTCCTTCTGGTTCTGAGAATCTCCCGACTTGGTGAGCGCTACAAGACCAGGCAGTTACAAGCTGTGGTATTAACTGCATTTCTGATATTGATAATAGGTTTTAATACTTTTAGAATCCCTTACCTACTCTTTTGGCTGGTGACTGGGTATCAGATTAATAGGTTTAATAACTGAAATACAGAAATACAGACCAGTGGCATCAGGTAAAGAGGTTTTTATTCCCGAAATTGTGCCTTATAGTGTGAGATTTATAGAAGCTGCATTCCAAAAACAGGATAGGCAGCTTTTCAGGATGACACTCTTCTTTCAGACGCTGGTGAGAACTCTGTGACTGAAGAATTCTCACTGGATTCACTGAACAGAAGCTGTTTGTGCAAGCATATTGGTTTTGATGAAACTTGCACTGGGAAAGGCTTGTGGGCTGGAATTTTGGTCAGCCCAAGGAGGCTGGTTCCAGAATAGTTGATTTGTGCATTCAGAGGTAAAGTCTCTGGTTTGAATCGAAGATCTTATGTGGATCTCTATAAGGTGGGTGTCTAGCGTTTTTTATTTTTCCTTTCCTTTTCACTGTTCTCTTTTCAGTGGAAAACAGACGTAAAAAAAAAAAACAAACCAACACAGTTCTGACCCATTTGCCTTCTGAAACTTTGACTTTTCTCCTCTTCTTGGCTTTAGAAAAGAAGAGAGTATTTGGTTAGTAATAAATAATGTTGAGAAATAATTAGGGATTAGTCATAGGCCTTTGGGATGATTTTAGGCAAAAATCTACTAACTTGGGAAAATACATGGAAATGTAAATAGTCTTCAGTCCCTTGCTGAAGGGTGAAGACTCTATACTGACCAGTGGTATCTGTTGTAGTGCTATTTGAAATGTAATTTAGTGATGTTCAAGAAAACAAAATGAAGGGGAGTTGTGTCATTAGGGAATCACAAGCCTTGCATATCACCAAACCAGGTGCTTCTTTGAATTTGCATTATTTTAAATAGTTTATCATGGAAAACAGCGTGTGAACATTGAAATGTAGTTGTCTATTTTCGTTTTTTAATTGGGTTAACACATTTATTTTATTTATAGTGCACATAAGTTTAAATCTATGCCAGAGAGAACAGGAGGAAAAAGCAGATTCTGTGTTCATATATATGTCTTCTCCCCTCTCCACCCCCCCACCCCCCCCCCCCATCCTTTTTTTTTTCCCTCCATGCTTGAAATTTCAAGCTCAGCTTTTGCAGCAGAGCTCCTGTACTCCTGGCTCTGCAGAAATTTGACCCCACTCTGGAGATAGCTATCTTAAAGGCTTTGCGTTTGTATAAATTTCATGCAGCATGTTACTTTGTATAGACAGTCAAAACTTTATCTTTGATCCCGCATATAGGAATTTATGCATCGATGTGAAGTTCCTCAGTTTCATACTCCAATTTTTCGATTGCAAGCTAAATAGAATGTACTGTGAGTACTGCCATTGAGTTAAATGTCTGTTCATAAATTAATCTTTACTGGGCTGATACTCAATATTAAAATAATCAGCTTATTTAGAACTGTGTGGAAAATTTCTTAAAAACAACAATAACAGAACAAACCCCAGACAGTAATGATGAACAAAAAAACTCAGTGCAACAACAACCAACCTGAAAGCTCTCAAGTCTGCATCAGGATGAAACAGTGTCTCTCTAAAAATTTTAACTAAGATATTCTTTCTCCATTAGATGTGCTGTCCATGGAGGATGCTTCTAGCTGCAGATTATTGCAGTGTAGTTTTGGAAGGGGCATAAAGAAGAGAAAAAGAAAAGAACCTGATCTTAACCACGAGTGATTAAAGAATCTCTAGTTTTAACCCAAAATCACAGAATTTCCATTTAGACTAAATTCTGTCAGAACTGGTGCAGTCTTGTAAAAAGCTTAGACTCTGGCAAATTGGGACTTAATTAAAAAAATTGCTAAGATGTTTTGCCTGTGCAATAAAAACTGTGTTATTATTTTGCTCATCGTACTAGTTGTGTAGTGTTAATGGATGTGGGTTTTTTTCCACTCTGGGCTGGAAAGGACTGTCAATTTAGAAAACCTATGTAATGTTGTACTTTCTTTTTTAAGGGGAACAAAATATTAAAATAGTTTTATGACATTAGATGAAGATAATACTCTGTACAGGTGTGTTTACCTTGTAGATTTGACAGTACATTGAAGACAGCCATTTCTACTTTTACCCTTATATGGCTAAGCTCTAAACCATAAAAAAGATAATTACTCTTTGTTCTTATTGGGCCTTCTGCCAGTGAAAATGGGAGGGAAAATATTTAAAATAAGCAGTGTTTTACATTCTCATTCTCCCAAATGCGGAGTTAGGACCCACTGCAGACAGTAATACAAAGAACTTGGAAAAACAGTCCACATGCATTTTCAGGTCAACTCATCCAGGCTCTGCTGCCAGATTGTGGATGCAGCAGTTGCTTGCTTACAGAAGGTACTTTATGAGGACGAAGCTTTCCTCTTTGGCCTCAGCCTGACTGAGGAGCTCCCAGTCTCTAAGCAGCAAGAAGTCCTCTCGTGTTCTTTCTCCTTGGCTTGTCTGTAAATAAGCCCTCATTTTCCTTCATTAATTCAATGTGAGAGACTTTGTTATGGTATCAGATAGTGTTTTTCATTCTGTGTATAAAATGGGTTAGACTTGTGGCTGAAGGCAATCCTAACATAATGTTTGGTATGTATTTAACGCTGGTACCAATTTTAAGTAAAGAATACACAGTTAATAAAATAATCATGACAACTTAGAAGGATCATTTTCAAATGTCTCATTTCAAAGTATTACTTTCATAAAGTTTTAAAACTTTCTTAAACATAAAGCTTTAAAACTGTCTTAGCGTTGTCTAGCAACTAGTTTATCAATCATAGAGAGTCCAAATAAAATGCTGGGGATACTAGAAACAGAATATGTTGGAATGAAGATTAATTAGAATAAAAACAATTTGGAATCTTAACAGTGGAAAAGAACAGAATTATGAGCTTTCTTCCATATTGTTTCTACGTGCAGTACGCTAAGAAACATGATGGTACATGATCTTTGTTTAGTTGCCTCCTATGAAACATCTTCTGATTTTGAAGATTCTGGAAATGTTTTCAGAATCTGCAAGTGAAGCTTCATTTATTACTGTTGTATTACTTAAATATCAGTTTATCAAGGCCCAGTGTGAGGAATGTGATTAGCTGTGTTGCAGGAACCTCAGCCATAAGGTTGAGATGTGCTTTGAGTTTTGAAAGAATGAGTGAGAATTCTCTTCCCACCCTCAAATGCCACCAAATTTGATTGTATTCAGAGCTTAATATGATTACTGGGGTATTTAAAATTGAAGATGTGGGCAGTTGACATTTTGTGTCTTATTAAATATCACAAAACTATCAAATTTGATAACAAGCCATTAAGTAAGAACAAATAATGAGGAGGGTTGGGAGTGTTCAAACAAAAGGAATTCTTGGATTTATTTTCAGATTAACTATTTAAAGGCAGATTGAATCTGGTCTTGCTCACTCCTCATAAGTGATTTTTTTCCACTTGCAGAATATGCCAAGTGAACTGAACCTAATTAACTGTTTTTCATGTACCAGAGTTTTTAGAAAATTGAATTAAAATGATTTTTTCTCACTTTTTGAAGTAGTTTGCTTCTTTATTATATTAGCTTGTGATGACTGTGGTTTCTAGTACTTTATCAGCGTTTATTACTGTCTTTGTTCATAAAACTCAAAATGGTTTTATTTAGCAGTAATGGAAAGTGTTATACTTTCATCATCAACACAAGGTATGAAGTCACTTGGAAGTAATCATTTCTCTACTTCGTGGGAGAGGAAAAAAAAAAGGACTTTCATCTTAGATCTTTATGTTTAAACCAAAATTCTTTTTTTTAACCTCCTTTTGTAACACTAACTGCTAGTGTTATCATTTGTGTGTAACTAGGAAGATTGTGTAGGATACTTATGGAGTGGTGAACGTGTATATTTTTCTAGGTGTTGTG
Organism: Coturnix japonica; assembly: GCF_054131305.1. Taxonomy (NCBI): domain Eukaryota; kingdom Metazoa; phylum Chordata; class Aves; order Galliformes; family Phasianidae; genus Coturnix; species Coturnix japonica. Next base: position 50,837,836 of record NC_140664.1, read on the forward strand.
GTTCTTTCAGCCTTAAAATCTTGATACCTAAAAGCATGATGAAGATGGATTTAAGAATCTGATAACTATTTTGTGTAGATAGAGGTGGGGAGAGAGGGAAAGAGAGAGGCAGAGTGAAACCTCTTCACTTGGGAAGAAATTATAAGGTTGTTAGAAAAATGTTTTTGTATGCAAACCTTTTCCTTGGATTAAGTTTTCCCTTCTTTATGGTACTTTCAGAGCCTCAAACAGATCAATGTTATTCTCAGTTTGATTGCATCTTGCTAAGTAGTGTAGGTGTTCCAGAATAGAAATGAAATGCTCCCGTAACTGTATGCAAGACTGTGTTTTTTATACTTGATGTATTATATACTTTTTTTGCCTTCAGAATGGATTCAGAAGTTTGAGTGAAGCATCTTGTTGATATTTTTCTTTATTGTGGACTACACTGTGGGTGAACTACATTAGGCATAGGTTCTACATGGCAACATTCTACAATACAAGATTAAATAGAAAATTACTTAAAACTTTCTTGTTTGCATGTATACAGACTGACTTTCTGGCCCAGTTCATCTTTCATCTTAAACTGTTTCTTTACAATAGAATATCTTAAACAAGAATAAGTGAGAATTTCCCTTTCATCACGCCTAGGACTGCTCTCCTAGTTGCTAGAATTTGTAGTTTGATTTTTCCCATGGGGCAAAAATCCTTTTTGTGATATGTAGAGATACTGTGATAGCTTATCCATTTCTCACGATGTCCAGAAAAAGAAGTGTTTGTGCCCGTATTTTATTTGACGTGATTTTGTGAGGTGATGACAGGCAGTTTCATGTTTCCCTTTCAGAAGATGCCTGAGGAGTAATGCATAGCCATGAAGTAGGCCTGGGTAAAGTTTTGCCCAGATAGAGCACAGCTTTGGTGTGCAAAAATAAGGGGAGGGGCTGCTAAAGATGTTTTAATTTAAAACAACAGAAACAAAAATGCAACTTTGGTGTTTGAGTACTTCATTGATTAATCAGCTTTGTGTGTGTGTAGCAGAGAGGGTTTTTGATGAACAACATCTTAAATATAAGGTCTTAGTTTTTGTGGGCTTGTAAGGAACCTGACTCTTCTGTGCCCCATATACTCGCAATTCCTGTTGAGTTTTGGAGGAGTCATGTATGGTTAGGTACTGAAAAAAATCTTAACTTGGATGAAAATCAGAAGCTTTAAATCTATTTTAGATAGAACTGGTTGTAGTTATGACCTTTGCAGTTTGTCAAAATGTACGTTGCTTTGAATTGTATTTTTGGAAAGCAGGCCGTCAGCCTCAGATCTGTTGTGTTGCAAGCAGAATGTGGCAGGAACTGTGAGAATACTCTGTCTCGCTGGAGACACCAGTTAGCAAAATCATCACTTGTTTCATATAAAGCTTAAACTCTAGAGATGTCTAGAGATTGTCGGCCTATTTGTCTGTCTGAATTTACTTTCTTTAAGGACTTAAAAATTCAACAGAATGTCAGAAAGTTGAATCGTTACTAAATAGAGGACAATAGTAGAAGGTATCCTGAAAGGTTGAGTATGTCAGAATGATGAAACCCAAAGTTCTTTGCCTGCTTATTTCTGTATTGTCAGCAAATTCCTGAAAGGCACCACAGTCTTTAACTAATTGATCTCCCTTATTGGGTGACAACTTGCTGCTGCAATCAAGTACTTGAGTCACACTCATTTTGTTCTGTTGACCTTATATACTTCCATGGAGATATGAGGGAGGTTTCAGTTTTAAGTAGGTAGTTGTTCAAGATCCTTTACAAGAAAGTTCAGAATTCAGGTTTCGGAATTAAATTGCCTTATTTTGTCCTATTGGTGCATATACATTTTTATTCATCTTATGAATCCATCTAAAACAGTGGAAACTGAACTCTCTGTGTTCTGACTCATTAAGTATTGAATGAAGCACTGAATGCCTATGCATTAACATTTAAGAGTCTGATATAGAGACAGCAAAAATCCTTAATTAAGCCAATAATTCTGTTTGTGAGCTCTGGAATTTGGAGTTTAATTAGTATGCTGTAAGTAAATTATAGGATCATACACTTCAAAGCTTTATGAAGAGTAGAATTAATGTAAACATTTTTGATTTCTGTATGGAGCAAGACAGAAAAGAGTTGCACAGGCAACTTCTGGCTTTTCTCAACTTCTGAGTTCTTGAACTTTTAGCCCTGATGAATTTTTTTTTTAATATGTTTCCTATGCAAATAGCTCAGATAAAGGATATAAAACCATGTTTCATATTATGCTGTTGTTTAAGAGGGAAAACATAGGATTATAAGTTGTTTCAGAAGTTGTTTTTTGATTATTTTACAAGTTAGGGGAAGTAGAATTATAGTGGAGTTAGCAGATTTCAGAAATAAAAACTCAAAATTTGAACCAATAATGTTATGTAGAAAATGTTTTCAATTTTTAATGTTCTTGCTTGTGATTTCTCATGGTGATATAAAGAGTGTTGCATAAACCTTTTGTGCTTTGATTGTTACTACATCACTATAACACATCACTTTTGCTTCTAATGAACGTATGTGAGATCTTGATATTTTGAGGTAATTATACTTTTTTGTGTTACAATGAAACAGCTTTGTGAAACACATAGCTCTGTGACAACTGGAACTATTTAATCTCAGTTTCCTCCCTTGTCCTGGACAAACTTTTGAACTCTAGAGGAAGTTTTTCCTGTATTTGGCAATATCCATGCCTTGGATTTTATTTTTCTAAGAATATATGAATTTTTGCAATGGTTGCTATCTTGGCTGAGGTACCCTTTATGTGCTAAATTGATGAAAATTTTGGCAGTCCTGAAGGGATTGTGATGTATCCAAATAGAAAGAGCCTTGTTTGCTCAGGCTTTATTTCTGCAGAAAGTAAGACAAAATGTAACTGTTTTGGCTGAATATCACTCTAACCTCTAAAGAACTGAGTAGGGAACTCCGTTTCCTGAGTAGTGCCTTTACTTTGTATAAGTTACTGTATAAGAGTGTTTCATCTAGTTGTTATTTTTTCAAAGACTTGGAAACCCAGGCTTGTCTAGAAGTAATTTTTATTTAAATTCAACCAATGCACTTTCATCTCAGGTACTTCATGTTTCACTTAATGTAATTCAGGCTTAGACTGAATGGTAACATCTACTTTATTATGCATGTTGAATTTCTATTAATGATCTGCATTTGTAGTAAAACAATTGGTTATTATTTTGGAAAAAAAGTGTTTAATCAATGAGTGAAAAAAATATGAATTTCACACGCAGAAATGAGATTTCTTTCACTTCACACAGCTGAGGAATTTATAGAATAGAGCTGTTTCCATATATAGAAACTAAATTCTGTGTTGTTTCAGAATTTTCCACTATGAGAAATTAAGGGAAACGACAGATTTAATGTGCTTAAAAATTAAAGGGAAAGATGTAGGAGTCTGTGCAAGTCTGAAATTTATTAAGTCTCTGAGTTCTGTGGAAAATTAATGCTTTTATATGAGGCAAGTATTATGCTGTAATGATATTAAGCAGTTTTATGTGGGCTGAAGGAGAAGGGTAAGATCTTTGTGGTGTCTTGTAGCAAATAAATTGTATTTATCCCTCTGATAATTAAGTGAAGAAAGTCCAAAAGCAGAGGTCAGCCTCTTCCTCTTATTAAACTACTTCTTTCCCTTCTGTGTGCTTTGAGATTTAAGTGAATTGTATGAATGTTGTACACCATTAAACATTGCATACGAAAGATCTTTTCACTCTTCTTTTTCAAGGCCCTGTGCTCTCTTTCCACTCAGACCATAAATGGGTCAACCTAATCTTTCTATTTATTGAGGGTTAACTGCATTATAAAGGATTGCTGCATCTTAACTTAAATTGGGAGAATAGAGTGGTATCTTTTAACAAAAGAAAGCTGTTATTGTTATTGAAAATGTCATGGTAGAAGTGGTGAGGATGATAGCTGCAGATATCTCAGAGAGCTGCCTACTTGGTCATGTGAATTTGAAGTGTGTTTCAGCCCTAGTCAGAAGCTAATCTCTGAGGTTAATTTGAAGCCACAGGTGCAACCTTAATGAGTTGCAAGGTCCAAGATGGAATAGTTAGGAAGAAGTGCAGTGTAAGACTGCTGTTTTGTTGTGTATGTGTGTAAGTATGTGCATCTTCTCGATGAGCTGAAAATAGGAGTGGGAATCTTAAATCAGAGATCCTCCAATTGCAGATTGGGTGGAAAAGCAGGATTTTTATTATTATTATTTTTGATAATACATTTTCCAATTATTCTCCATCTGTTCATTTTAAAAGCTTGTTTTATCTTTTCTTTTTTGTCTATTTCAACTTCTGCTGCATGTGTTAAATCTCCATGGAATAAGAGGAAACTTAGAGTTTTAACAATGCTTCTTTTTTAACTAGTGCAGTTCATTAGATGTCTACATATGGACTATTGCTTGAAGAAAAATATGTTCTTACTCAACTTATTTTAATTAATAATAACTTGGGGTACTTCAACAACGGGAATTTTTCTTAATATTTAGAAAGTAACTTTACAACCTTAAAAGTATTTGTACAGGATATTTTTCTGTTTTTGTGCATCGTTGATGCTATGTGAATGTTATTTGTAGAACCAAAGGTCAATATAGCTACATTTGTTCTTTAATGTCAGATAAATATAAAGTAAAGCGGGGAAATGAGCAGTTTGTAACTTATTGCTTGATATAGTTTTACAACTATGTGCTACAAAGCTTTTTCTTGTGTCGATAGTGTGCTTAACATAAAATTTGATTTTAACTTTTATTTTTTTAATGAATGTGACTGTAGAGTTCTCTTGGCTTGTTTCTTAGGTTTTTCATCTCTGTTCATCGGAAAGAGAATATCTTATATTGTGCTTAGGAAGAGCATAGTTATCACTGCCAGTCATACTTCTTGGTTAGTGCTATAGTGAACAAATGCTACTTTCTCCAGATTTTGAACTACAACTTATTTTCTTTACAGCTCAACTGGACAGGCAAATTTGATTACTATTACAAATTAGCAGCTCTTAATTTTGAGAGAAGAACAACATAAAAGATAGGTTTATACTGGCAAGAATTGTAGCGAACTACTGTGATGGTACAGTTTCTGTTAACTTTCCTGGATTTTCCTGCTGCTCCTCATTTCTTTCCTTTCGAGTATTTTTGAGGATGTAGACACTCGTGTACATGCATTAACTGAGAGGTGCGTTTCCGTATTGCCCTTTCAATATATGTCTGGTGGTTTATGAAGCTGATTGCTGAAGCAGATTTGGTTTGAGAAGCTGAAAGTTTGTTTTGATAATGTATGAAAGATATTTCACCGCACCTCTTTTATGTCCTCATGAAAATACACCTGGGTATCAGGCCCTTTTCAGCAGGTTTTCTTCATATTTTAGAAGTTCTCTACAATGATAATATTTCTACAACAAGAAGAGAAGCACCGTCCTGAAGTAGCCTAAAATGAAAAGATAAACTTTTAAGAAATGATAATATTCAGCTGTCGCATATCTCAGTGTTTTCATTCCTACTTTGAGAAGGACTCAAAGACTTTCTCACAGTCATGTTATTTGACATTAATATTGAAAGAATAGTCAGATTAATGCTGACCAGAAAATCACTTTGAGAGAATATTCTAGTTTATTTTTTTTCTTTCTTTCTGACATGTGCTTTAAATGTTTGGACAGTGTTTCTAAAATTACTTCTGGTATGTATCAGGGTTCAAGAAGAAACTGCGTTAAGAATTAGTTTCTGGTGCTTGCATTCATATGATGGGATAGGTTATGGTCTTTTCAACACATGTTCTGGGATTCAAGTATTTGTGTATACTTTTTCATAAAAGTAAGCATAGAGAGGTACATTTTTATTTATTTATTTATTTATTTTTTACTGGTTGTCCTTTCTCATCTTCTTTAGTTTTTGCTATTTTCTTTTCACGCTATTTTCATTTCACACTATTTTTGCTCCTGAATAAGAAGGTGCAGAATTAGTTAATTGCCCAAAGTGTTACATTTAACCATTGTACAATTTACTACAGGTAACTTGGCACAAATCTTTTAGCGAATTTGTTTGAAAACTTGCTCCTTTTTACAAAACATGTGATTGGTCCTTGTAACTTAATGAGAAGCTGGTTTGTAGGACATTGCAGTCTTGCAGGACATTGCAGTCTTGCAACTTTTCTCTGGCTCTTTACATAGCTGTTTTATTGTTTAGGAGGACTGAGATCTTAGATAAGCATAAAGTCTTCCCTGTTGCCAAGCTGAGGGTACCAGCATACCTTACATCAGAGAAGTGTTTTGGTGTATGTATCTTCTCTCAGGAAGAAGTGGGATGGAGTCCTACTTGAAATTCTTGTATATCATCTTGTGGTAAATCTAACCTTTGCTTATGAAACTAAACTTAATTTTTGCTGACAGACAGCTTGTTGCAGGCTGGTAAAATAACAAGAGATGAAAATTGAGCCTGACTGAGCATTATTCTCATTCTTAGTCTGCTTCTGCATGAAAAAGATTTATGTGCACTTGATGGATATGATTTCCAACAGAGAAAGTACAACTACTATGCAGAACAGGTTTCTTTAGTAACTTCACTCATTTGATTCAGCAGAAATGGTTCACTTCTTCTCTCTATTGATTTGGCATGAATTGATTTGCTCTGTTATTTTTGTTTGTTCATTTTCCCCTCACTGATCATGAGGGTCTGGAAGCCAGCTTGGGCCTTTATTTTTCCCTGTGTTTTCTCAGCATGCCTGATTATTATTATTATTTTATTTTAGCAGTATACTATGTTACCAAATGTCTGCTTGTACAGTGACAATAATGAAAAGATAATAGCAAATATCCAAAAGGTTATTTACAGGAAAAACTCACCCATATGGAAGCCTTCAGTCTGCTGGGAAACACTGAAGTAACCTCCACCAAGGAGCAATCTCCAAGATGCTACCTTAGTAGTGGTCAGCCCTTAAATGAGGTCTAGAGGAGGTGGAGTCAAGCTCCACACTTTCTGGGAGCACAGCTAAATTACTCTCCCACAGCTGACCCAACACTTGCCTCAGCTGATTAATCAGAGGTTCAGGCTGTGATTACCAATTTCCCATACACTGCTTAAAAGAAATAATGGAAGATGATACTTGTGCCACACTTGGCAAGTATATAAAAAAAGTGTGGTGTGCTTTGTTCCATGTTTTAGTGTTGATTCCCACCTGTTGGTGTGAGGTTTAGCAGGAATGAATGAGATGGCTGGTCACCTACTTGCCTACCCAAAGCTCACTTCTCACATAGCGATGCTGATCTAATGACACACATCTGATCTTGAACTAATAGTATCAGGCTTCTGTCCTCGTGTTGGCTAGTTCTGATTTCAGTTTAGCATACCAGATGAATGTGCCCATGAATCCAGGTCTATCCTTGTGTGAGGGTTATGGAGCTTTGGGCAAAGATGTTTAATGTTAGTAACTGGCCTTGTCTATTGTAGTTATGCAATTATTGTAGTAACAGAACTGTATATACACAGATGAACTGTAATACAAATATGCCATTTAACACTCCTCGGCAATTTCCCAGGGGAAAACTACCAATCAGATAGAAATATTCTGTCCTGCAACCAAATATGGGAAAGAAGAACAGGACTTACTGCAAGCAGGCATGGATTAACAAAGGAGTCCAGATCTGCAGATCAAGACACATCCTTTTCCAACAGAGAACAGCAGTCGGGGTAAATGGTTCCATTACTGCTTTTGCATAAAGTTAATTCTATGGATGGATATTGGTGAAGAAAAGTCTCTTTCTGTCACTTTTTTCCTTATTACTTTACCCCACTTTTCTACTTATTATCAAAGGCATACCTTGCTTATTCTTTGCTAGGGGTTAGGGTTTCTATGTGTAATACCTGTTCAGCAATATTGGCCTTTAGAGAAATGGACAGAAATTTTCACAGATGTTCAAATCATAGGATGTGGATGTATAAACAAATGGTCTATAATATCTACACTCTGTTCAAGTTTCTGCCCAGTTAACTTCAAAATTGGGAGTGTTAAGTATTTTTGAATTGTTCTAAGGGTCGAAATTACTTCAGATGAACTTTTATCTGTTTTTTTCCTCAAATTATGCATTTGAGTTAATTCTTACTCAGGAAAAAACAGGTATTCAAGAGAGGATGAGGTAAACTTTCATGAAGTTCATACGCATTTTAAAACAGTGTTCATCCATAACAGAGGAAGTTACTACTAAAACTGTCTATTTGTTTTGTTGTCTTCAAGGCAATTGGAACTTTCAGCATAAGCGTATACAATGGAGGTTAGATGGATTCAGTTAAAGACTCTTCTTTTTAAAGAGTAATATAATGTAGGAGTTTACTTGAAGATCTGGAAAGTGATAAGCCTTACCATCATGCTAAGTGGCAAGTCTAGTCAGAAAGTTGCCATAGTGTATTTAATAAAATGTTCTATGTGAAAATGATAGTGTTTGAAATAGGTATTTAGTGTCTTGTTTGTTTTAATGAATATATTATATGTAACTTTTATGACTAAAACTACGATTAGGTGGAAGAAAATATCTTGAATCAATATTTTGTATTGGTTGTGTGAAGATATATCTTCCAACCTATTATGACTTCATTATTAAAGTAAAAAGAATGGGAACATGCTTGTAGAACTACTTCCTGCTTATTTATTTCAGTAGGTTTAGGAGTGCTGGAGTATGTATAGATATTTAGGAATTTACAAATCACCTTTCTCGTAATCTATGTTTCCTTAAGATGCTGTTATTGAGACGTCCTACCAAATAATGGATGGGTATTTTCTAGAAACAGATCGGAAGGACAGTAGAATGATGCTTCATACTTCTCCGGGTAATTAGACTGAGTTTCATTCTGTTACTGTAATGAAAATCTAGTATTTGTCACACCTTGGGAATGCAGAAACATTTTTTTGTTTTATTTAAAGGTATTTATACATGAGTATAAAAATAATTGTTAAAAATATAATAAATTTCAAGTACATTACTTGGCTCTTGTGGTTTGATTCCGAAGAAGCCTGTTACAGTACATTCGCAGCTTATTCTAGTGTTTTTTTATTTTCTTTATAATCTGAATGCTCTTCTGTGCAGTAGCAAAACTAGAATTAACAAATCTGTAGTACTGCACTGAAAGCTGGAATTCCTATATGTTTTCAAATGATTTTTTGTGTGAAGTCCATCAAAAATGTTAAGTTTAATCAAAATTCAGACAGTCCAAAATATTCAGACAGTCGTAGAACTGTTGGATAATTCAGTCTGAAAGAAATCTCAGGACATCTCAAGTTCAGCATCCTCTTAGCCCTGAGATCAGACAAGCTTTCTTTAGAGTTTATGTGGTTGGCTCTTGGAAACCTAGAAGGATAGGGATTACACAACTCTGGGGAAAGTGTTCTGATGCCTGACAGGTCTCAGAGTGGAAAAGCTTTTCTTTACATAAAGTTGGAGCTTATAAATCACCAGATATGTATTTTTAATAATTGTTCCTCTCCTGTCAACATTATTCTTTTCAGTGTAGCTCCATAAGCAGTTGTGCCAAATGTTTTGAAAAAAGACATGCTTAGCTGGAAGTTGTAAATGATGCAGTTCTTACTGTGATTCTGTATAAATATTATATATGTTCTAATTGATCTCCAGATTTTTCAGGGGGAAAAAATAAATCAACTTAAATTTCTGTTAGGAAAATTTAAGCTATCTGAAGCACTACTGATTAATAGTACCAGACAATATTTAGTGATGGTATTTTTATTAAAAATTTGGCGATTCTTTGCACAATCGTAAATTGCATTGTGCTGTTTGTTTGTAGTGTGATGGTTTTTGTCTCAGTCCTTTAAAAGTTAATGTGGTTTTATTTTGGTAGTAGAATGTTCAGGCAGCGTTTTTTAATGATATTTGTCAAAGGAAATGACTGCCTAACCTGGAAGAGTGAAATAGATAAGAAATGATTAAAGGCCATATAATTATAAATGATCACTTTTGTTTTTCTACTTTTGTGTTCAGCGCATTGACATAAGTATTTGCCTGTTAGTCACTGCAACCATTTTACAGCATCTAAATAGATTTCACAAACTATTACTTTGAGCTTTCATAATTTTTCATAATTCTAGTGCCAATGTAATAACAGTATATGAGTATGTGGCTGATTGTCAACCTGTAAAGCTTTAGCTTTGTGTCTGTTTATTAACAGTTCATGTTTTGACTAATGTGTTGATGTTGTTTTGTTGCTTTTTTTTTTTTCCCCTTCAATATGAGGTTTACAAATTTAGATTTGATTCTTTTTAATAGCATGAAGAAGATTATGATATTTAATGGATAGTAATCTAGTAGTTCCTGATACTATTTGTCAGGATGCCTATGTTTTATCAATCTGTGTGATTTTAAGGATTTGGAAATGAGCTTGAGTTGGAAGTTGATGAGCCAAAATTTAATTCTGATTCTGTAAACTGCATTAACATTTCGTTCTTTTTCATGGTCTGATAAATCTCCTGCTTTCAGACAGTGTTCCAACTATTTCTGCTTACAGTAAGCAAGCTTTGGAGTACATTAATGTGCTTCAGATTGTGGTTATTTCTGGCAAATACCTGCCAGAAAAATTTCCAGAGGTATTCCTAGTGAGACTTCTTAAATGCACAGTACAGCAGATGGCACTGGAAGAGCACATCTGTGGAAGACTCCAGTGATGCTATAATTCTTAGAAAATACTAGTGAAGCTACTGCAATGTTGAGAGTTGTGATGAAATTCAGCAGCTTGCTTTAATGTATTCCAGGAAGGAATGCATGCTGAGTTCTTCTGTTTCAACTTCTGTAGATGCAGACAGTGAAAAATTTTACTTGCAAGTATGTTAAGCCTATCTCACATTGAGGACTGTTTAAACATATTAATATGTAATGCAGAATTATTGTGGTTTTTTTGTTTGTTTGTTTGTTTTGGTTTTGTTTTTTTCTGAAGTAAATGTGAAGAAGAATATTTGGATCAGTTGGGGTATTTGACTTCATGATACTTTTGCTTTTTCTGTCTTGAATAAAAAAACATCTAAGATGTCAGGACTGTCATTCACATAATTTTTATCATTTCCTGTATTAATGAGCTGGACTTCTGGATATATATATGTGTGTGTGTATAGTATCTGTATCTGAGATTTATATTTGAATTGTAATTCTTTATAATTTCTTGATGTGAGATATCACAAGTATAGGAAGAGACTTTCATGGGCTTGGGTAGTCAGGCATTTTGTTTGATTAAAAATACTGGCTGTTAAAGTAGACAAGCGTAGAACATGTTTTGTTCAAGCGTATTCAGTAGTCATTCTCAAAGAATGACATTGTCATTTCTGTATGTATGCTGCCATAGAGATTTTTCTTTTAAGATTTTTTTAGATATTAGATTTCTATTTATAAAAACAGAACATGTCTTTGAAGTAGCGTGATGCAGATGGCGAAGAATTGATGGCTAGGATACAAATCTGTGTAAATCAAGCTTCCGCATTTCTGCTGTTTATGAGAAAAAGTTCAGAATCCTTAGTCTCCTTTCACTGTCTTTTAGTTTTTGATATGATTCTTTAGCATTTGTGTTCTTGAAGTCTGCAAAAGTTGGTATCTGTCTTCAGAATGGAGAGATGGCTCTCTCTGTCTGCCTGTCTCTCTGTTTGTGATATATATTTTATTTATATATATATTTTTTGTATATTTTAGGATTCTTGGTCTCCTTCATTTTGCCAAGGGCCAAGTTTGCTGCTGCAGTTTGTTCTGCTAACATGCTGTGTAATTGTATGCTTGTGGAATAATGATTGCTACTAAAACTACTCTACTTTCAAGGCAGAAACTTCTTCCCAATCTCTTCCATTTCCCTTGTCATTGTTCTCCCCTCTCTGTAGGGCTGCTTGCTTTGGCTGGGTTTAGCCAATGCTGAAGAAAAACAAGCTGAAAAGTCAGGCTTATGGGCATGTGTTCATATGTGTACACATGACTATAGAAAATGCCAGTTGGAACAATTGCCTGGGACTTGAGAAGATGTGTCCATTTAGTCTTGGCAGAAGTACTTGACATCAGTAGTAGTACTAGGCATTGAAAGCCTGTGAATTGACCTCCTTTGTATCTGAAAGTTTGGAAATAATTGTTTTTTTCATAGAGGTTTGGGAAGGGACTTCCATTATTTTCTCTCAGTAGATGTTATTTTGCAGTTAAATTCTATTTTCATTGACTTGAAAAAAAAAGTATGAGAGTGACTAATCATGCTTTAACCTGTATGTGGGACCACTATTGGGAAGTGTGTATTACATCATTTTATGTTCTGCAATTATTTTTGTGGGGATGTTTTTACATGCCTTCTGAAAGAAAGAGATGTCTCTCTGCTTTACAGTTTTATATATGTGCGTGTGATATGTGTGTATTTTAAAACAGCATGGTAAAAGCAGAATAAAGTTGTGGAAATCAAGGCACCGGTAACATATTCGTATTTTAAGTCTTACTGATTTCCAAGTCAACATATACATATTTACTCTATATGCTTATTTATCTATTTATTTACTCTCTATGCATTTGATTCCCTTTAATTAAGTACTGCAATTTCTGTTTTGTTTAGAGGAAAAAAACAAACAACAACAAAAAATAACCCTTATGAATACTTTTAAAAATATTTCTTTTGTGAAGTTGATTGTTTTTTATTTACTTACAGGAGATGGCTCTTGAAGTTAAATGAGACTGGATAAAACACATAAATGAAGCTGAAGCTGCTCTGCATGTGTTAGGGCTATATCACCACAAGCACTGCTGATCAGCCAGACTTGGTAACTTGTCATAATGAAGAAAATTAGTCTCAAAACAATTCGCAAGTCCTTTAACTTAAATAAAAGTAAAGATGAAAGTGACTTTGTAGTGGTTCAACAGCCGTCGTTAAGTGAATTTGGAAAAGATGACTCCCTATTTGGCAGCTGCTATGGTAAAGATTTGGCTAGCTGTGAAGTCAATAGTGAAGACGAAAAAGGTGGCAAAAATAGATCAAAAAGTGAAAGCTTAATGGGTACGTTAAAAAGGAGGCTTTCAGCAAAGCAAAAGCAAAAAGGCAAAGGCAGCACACCATCTGGAAGTTCTGCAGATGACGACACCTTTTCTTCGTCATCTGCTCCAATAACTTTCAAAGATGTGCGAGCTCAAAGACCTCTGAGATCCACTTCCCTCCGTAATCATCATTACAGTCCAACTCCATGGCCCCTTCGACCTACAAATTCAGAAGAGACTTGCATAAAAATGGAAGTGAAAGTCAAGGCCTTGGTCCATTCCTCTAATCCAAGCCCAGCACTGAATGGCGTTCGAAAGGACTTCCATGACTTGCAGTCAGATAACGTGTTCCAGGAACAAAACAATGCATTGAAAAACACGGAATCTCAGAATGGGGACTTGCATCTTCATATTGATGAACATGTGCCTGTAGTTATTGGATTAATGCCTCAGGACTACATTCAGTATACTGTGCCTTTAGATGAGGGAATGTATCCTTTGGAAGGATCACGTAGTTACTGTCTGGATAGTTCCTCACCTATGGAAGTTTCAACTGTTTCTTCTCAAGTGGGGGGAAATGCTTTCCACGAAGAAGAGAGTCAAGTGGATCAGGATGTAGTAGTTGCACCAGATATCTTTGTGGACCAGGCGGTGAATGGTTTGTTGATTGGTACCACAGGAGTCGTGTTGCAAAGTCCAAGAGTTAATCATAGTGATGTCCCTCCACTTTCACCTTTGCTACCTCCAATGCAGAATAATCAAATCCAAAGGAACTTTAATGGATTGAATGGCACAGATGCCCATGTGGCTGAAAGTATGCGCTGCCATTTAAATTTTGATCCTAACACTGCCCCTGGAGTTGGAAGAGTTTATGATTCTGTACAGAACAGTGGTCCTATGGTTGTGACGAGTCTCACGGAAGAACTGAAAAAACTTGCAAAACAAGGATGGTACTGGGGCCCCATTACACGTTGGGAGGCAGAGGGAAAATTAGCTAATGTGCCTGATGGCTCGTTTCTTGTTCGAGATAGTTCTGATGATCGTTATCTTTTAAGTTTGAGTTTTCGTTCCCATGGAAAAACGCTTCACACTAGAATTGAACATTCAAATGGTAGGTTTAGCTTTTATGAACAACCGGATGTGGAGGGGCATACGTCTATAGTTGATCTAATTGAACATTCGATCAGGGACTCTGAAAATGGAGCTTTCTGCTATTCAAGATCCCGATTGCCTGGATCTGCAACTTATCCAGTGAGACTAACAAATCCAGTATCTCGGTTTATGCAGGTGCGTTCTTTACAATACCTGTGTCGTTTTGTAATACGTCAGTACACCAGAATAGACCTGATTCAGAAACTGCCTTTGCCAAACAAAATGAAGGATTATTTACAGGAAAAGCACTACTGAAAGCTTATTGGAATATTGCATCTTGCACTTTGGGAACAACAACAACAAAAAGAGATTGAATTACAGTTTACAGACTTTCATTATTATCAAAATCTTTTGCTGCCATAATGATATTTCATTTTTGTGTGTAAAAGAAAGGTAATGCATTTGGATTTATGTTTGTTTTGGGGTGTTTTGTGTATTTTTGGGGGCTTTTTTTTGTTTTTTCTTTTTTTTTTTTTTTTTGTAAAGAATGATTTCAAGTTTATTTTTAGAAGTGTGAAATAGCTATCTTTCATCAATGTGCAGATTAATCACAATGTGAATGATCAAATTATCCTTAATTTCCCCCAAGTCCTTTGCTGCTATCCACTGTGATTTTTATGCATTGAAAGCACATTTCATGTGTATTCAACCATAAGTAAAAGTCGATGAAAGTTGTTCAATGGATTTTTATTCCTTTAAAGTAGCCTGTTTGAAAAAAGATGATCATGGTTAAAAACATCAGTATTCTAAATTAAAGAATGTTAAAAATGATTTCCGAGTTCCTAATTATAAATTTCTATAGAAATATGCCATAATGTGGAACTTAATAGAGCTGTGTGATAAAGACATGCTTATGCAGCAGGTATCTTAAAAACAAACAAACAAAATAACCCAAACCCAATAAAGAACAAAACACCTTTCTCTTAAGCCTTGTATTGTCTGTACACTACTTTGTGTTTGAGAAAGTTGGTTCAGCTTTCTTATTGTCTCAGTATTTTGTTCTTTTAAAAATGGCCTTTAAAAAAAAAAAGTCTGTGAGAGTCAATTCATCACACCTATGAGGAAGTTGCAGTATTGGGATGACATCAAATATCTTTAAATGCCATTGAGTTAAATAAGCGAACTCCTACCAGGACCCTTCTTCTGTTTTACCTCTCTTTGGGCAAAAAATATGCCCTGAAAGTATAGGAAGACGCTAGGAAATGCTTTTACTGAAATACAAACTGTTAAGCCATTTCAGGGATTGGGCAAAACTAATAGGAGGATTTGTACAATATTTATTCAAACTAATAGAGGTTTCAGCATTTTCCTTTTTGGTTTCCCCCCACCCCCCCCTATTTTTTTTTTTTCTAATTTTTTTTTATTTTTCGCTTCTGAAATGCAGTAATACACTACTGTTATTTGAATCGTTCTACTTTTTATTTATGTTTTCTTAATATTCTTTGAGGAGGAAAAAGTAGGACTAATGGTATTTTGGATGGAAGTTGTTTGAAATGAATCTCTAAAGCTCTATTCTCATAGGCCCTGATATTCTGGGAAGGAAAAGTTTGAATATATATTGACCACAGAAAATGTTTCAGTTAACTGTCATGAAATATGTTTTGACATATGAAATATTGAATCAATTAAGTAAATGTTTATGATATCTGTCGAAGATTCTGGCATTTGAAAAGCTTACAGTAATTCTGACATTCAATAAGGAAAAAGACTTTCAGTCGGGAATACAGGTTCCACAATGTAATCTTTGATTCATGCAATGTTAATCCATGGCATTATTTTGTTTCTTTTTTTTTCTTCCTCCTTGCCCATGATTCTGTCCTTTTTATGTTAAAGGGATCGTGGCTAACTGACTTGGGAGGGAGGCTTACTCTGCTTCCCTCTGCGCCTAGATTTTAGCATTTTAGAATGTCATCTTCTCCATCTCTGGTAGGAGTTGCTAGTTAGTAAACATCAGCATAGAAAGGACTGTTTATCTTTGATATGATACAGCTTTCTTTTTTAGGTCATTTTCTTTTTTTTTTTTTTTTTTTTTTTTAACCTAGCCTTTTGACCCCTGAAGTGAGTCTTTAGTAATGAATACACTATTGCTGCAAGGTGGTGTGATAGCACTACATCTTGGGTTGCCTGAATTGATAGACAAAATTTATATTTTTTTAATTTATTTTTTGACCATAATGTTTAACAAAAAAGTTTTAAAAAAAAAAAAGAAAAAAAAGAAAAACAAAGGTAGATAAAGGCTGCCTTTGCTTTTAAGGGAGCGAGAGTAAGGATTTCTTCTTTAGTCTTATCTGATAAAAGTTTTAAATTAAAAAGAAAAGTTAAAAAGTCAGAGCTGTCTATATACATAATTTGTTTCTGCCATTGAGATACATTTATGCAAGTGTGAATTCTGTTTCCTTTTTTTCCTCTACTGACATCTTTCCAGACCTATCCCGTCCCCCCCTCCCCCCCCCAACCCCTGAATCAGAATCACTAACTTTGTTCAAAAAAGGCACAATAACCTATTGTATGGTACAGTGTTCTGATTCTGTCTGTGAGGAGGAAAAAGAAAAATCATTTTTATAGATTTCAGATGCATACATCTTGGGGAAAAGAAAAACAACCTCTGGCATTTACTTCACTTTAAAAATTCTTTCCCTGTGGAAGCTGGAGGGCCTATGCATTCTACAGAATCTTTGAAAGATTACTGTATAATAAATATTTTCATTGCCATTTAATACCACCATTGAATGCATTAAAATTATACTATGCCACATGTGTTAATTTAGCAGTTACTATGATGAAATCAAAATATTTGAAGCTATAATATCCCAGTCTTATTGCTGAATTGAAAAATATGTAAGAACACATGCCCATGCCTTTTCAGATTTATTTGTTCACTCTTATGTATTGATGATTTTTGAAACTAGTTCAGCTGTCCAGTTCTTGAATTGCCTTCCTTGCTATATTCTTTGTTTAGTCTGGTCAACTTACTGTTGTCAATTTCCCCCTCCTATAAAGCTTCCACAAAGGAACGCTTTAAAGTACTGGAGGCCTAGGATGTGGATACCACATAGTACTTTTGTTCTTGATACAAATGGTGGTGATATTTCCGCTGAGGTTGAAATACTTTAAATCAGTAGTAAGTAGACAAAAAAACAAAAACCCCAGTACTTATTTTTACAGGTTTCATTATTCAAAAGTTTTCTGTATATTTTATGCTAAGGTAATTGGCCAACCAGGAGAAAGAACACAGAAAAAATACTTTGAAAATCTTAGGGGTACTTCATATAATAAATATTAATACAGAATAAACGCAGTAACACTTAATTATGAGGCAATTTAAAATACTCAGAATAACCACAAAAATTTGTTTTGATGTCTACTTCATAAAATTTAGAGAAGCAATGTGACCTTGAGAAACAAAAAGGAAAGAAATAGAAGTTTTAAAATAGCTGCACTAAGAAAAAGTTAACTGACAATGATTTTCATACAGTAGAAAAGTAACTATTTATTCAGCACAACAGCTTAAGGGTTCAAAAGACAGGCCTTTTATGCAGCTGAATTTTGGAGCAATGTTTTTCAAAATGAAACTTTGAAATAAAACTTCTTGGTTTGAGCTTATGAAACAAGTGAAATTATTGGTAACAATTGTGTTTCGTTAATTGATTAGAAGAGTAAAACAATACCTTTAATTTGAACATAAAAATTTGCACAGTTTTTTTTTGTTTTTGTTTTTGTTTTTAATTTGTAGGTCAGTGTTATAAAAAACTGAAAGTGATTTGTATTCTTTTATCAATTTGAAGGATATAGCACTTATCCTGCTCTTGACATAGCGAATACCATCTTTGGATAAAAATGTTTTTTCTGTCAGAAAGATCTGAAATGCAATTAATAATTAAATTCTTTGTTCACCAATGAACTTACTTTACATTTTTTTTTAAAGTCACTTTCTTTCTATGAATATTGGGTGCTGGGCTAAGTGAAATCTGTGCAGGTTTTTTTTTTTTATTTTTTTTTTATGCGTTTCATCTATGTGATTACCAGAATTATAAATTTTAAATGGTATACCAGCAATATATGGGCTATCATTCTGTTGAGGAAGTATTTCTCTGTTACTGTATTTTCAATTTCTGTGCTAAGCTATGGATGAGTTTCATTTCTTTCAATCTTTTTAATACTGCAAAGAAGAAAAAGTAGTAACATCCTTTATAGATAAAATATGGACAAGATGGTAGTTCATGATATGGCATTGATATGTCTGGAAACTTCTAAATTCTACAAAGATAATGAAAAATTCCTAAAAGATTTTCTATGACTTTATGTTGGGTTAAAGAATTTTTATAGTGATGATGGAGTGCCATGAAGTTAATACTTGCAATCCAGATTGCTGTAGTTTACACTTTTCTCTGTTTCAGACCTGGTGTGCACTGTTTGTACTAAGCACACCACAGAGTGAATTATCCAAAGTCCATTGATTTTAATGTGTTTTGGTTTGTAAACAAAATTATAGTAATTTCTTGCACATTTTGGAGAAATAATTGTATAAGGATTAATGTATCTGCTTCTGGATACAGTGTGTAAATAAAAATTTCATTCACAAGAAGATTTGTGGAGTGTTCTATACCTGGATGAAGTTTGATAACTGAACAAAATAAAAGAACAGCCTGAAAGATGTTGTAGAATTTGAGCATCTAACTTAAAAATCTAGATTCTATAGACTGTTGCTGTTCCACTGCCAATAGACTTTTCAAAATGAAGTATTTTTATATAGAAATTGTATTAATGCCTAGTTTTAAAAGTGCAAAATTTTTGAGAACATGATTTTTACAGTGTTTGCATATCATATCTACTGTGAGTTATATGTACTTTTTTTCCTAACAAACAAACATTAACAGTATGAGAATTTGTAACAGAAACCTTACTTTCGTTCTATGTACCAAGATGGGCAAGAGTTCTTATTTGTTTCCAAAATATCAAATAATATATGATGTTGATATTCACATGTTCACTTGATGCTTTCCTAGATTTTGTTTTGAAGAGTGAATAACATTCTAAACTCTGGAAAATCATACAAATATACCAGAAGGTAAGGAACTCGTATGTCTTGAAGGATATGCATAGTTCACATGTTTTAGTCTAGTTGTGGCCTACTTAAACTTACTTGCACTCTCGAATTTGAGAAAGCACTTGCCTCTTAGAGTCTAGTTATAAATGTGCTTTTAAAATAAACCAAAACACCTTGATAGCTAGTAAAGAGTGTTCATATTGTCAATTGTTGTCTATATACGTGCTTTGTTGTGTATTCTGTTACTTAGATCCTAAACCAAAATCCAGGGACAACTCATAGATTTTGCCAACTGTGAAAAATCTACCTTATTTTTCCTGCTGGGGTTGATGTTAGTACAAGTTTGGTATGCATGTGTGATTACTCTCCATCTTGAATACATGTTATTCTCTGATTTTGTTATTTTGCTCACTCCAGTAAATTTGGTGAAAAAGAAATGCTTCTTTTTCAAATGGTAAGCAAAGAAAGGTGAGTTGCAGTTAACTTTACAGCTGCATAGCATGATGCAAGCAGGGCTGAACTGTTTATAATCAAGGTACCTGTGATCCTAGTTACTTCTACCTCACATACAGTCAGCTTCATAAATGGAAGAGTGGAAGAGAAATGCTAAAGCCCTACCAAGATGCAGAAAACATAGTATATGTTTGATACTGTAACCTTGCACCAGGACACAAAGGCTGAGCTTCATGTGACAGGGATGTGAGGTAAGTTATCCTCTCCAATCAAGAGAAGTCCTCAGAGACTACAAAAGTTTAAGATGGAGTAGAAATCCTTAATATTGAGAGAACAGAGTATGCTTCTTAGGTAGTATTCAATTAATTAATTTCCTGCAGAATAAAGACAGCAAAGTACAGGAACACAACAACCTTGTTCACTTTAGTCTCTTGTAGATGATAAATTTCACATCCTTATGTTTTCTTTGTCTTTCACTTATTCGCTTCAGTTTAGTTGGATGAGTAAAAAAACAAACAAACAAATGAAAAATACCAAATCCAAAGCACCAAAATCTGGTAGGAAGGATGCACAGGATAGAAATTGTTACTTTCTCTTTACTTACGGTGGGAACTTTGGTCAGATTACAGGCTGTTGCACAAAATTTAATATTGACATCATTAATGTCTTCATAACAGTTAGATGATAGGAAGCATTCATCAAAGAATCTTTTTAACTGGGAGATAATTAACTACTAGGGCGGGTTTATATAATTCAGGAAGTGAAGATAATCTCATCATCATCTTTTTATACTTAATTTATGGTACATCCAAGTTTCTTATGAGGGTAGTTCATTATTGTCCTCAAGTGCAAGGTCTTGTATGTGGGTCAAGGCAACCCAGCTAAGAGTACAAGCTGGGGGATGAAAGGATTGAGTAGAGTCTTGATGTAAAGGACGTGGGGGTCCTAGTAGATGAGAAGGAGGACATGAGCAAGCAATATGCCCTTGCAGCCCAGAAAGTCAACTGTATCTTATGCTGCTTTAAAAGAGGAGTGACCAACAGGTTAATGGAGGTGATCCTGTGCTGGTGAAGCTGGTGAAGGTCCAGATGCAGAGTCCTCAGTGCATAAGAGATATAGACCTATTGGAGCACATCCAGAAGATGACCACAAAGATGATGCAAGGAGTGGAACACTCCTCCTACAAGGACAGGCTGAAGGAGCTGGGGTTGTTCAGCATGGAGAAGAGAAGGCTGTGAGGTGACCTGATAGTGACCTTTCAGTATCTAAAAGGCAGAAAAGACGGGGACAGACTCTTTTGTGGGATCTGTGGTGACAGAACAAGGGGAAATGGAAAAAGTCTTTTACAGCGAGGGTAGTGAGGCACTGGAGCAGGTTGCCCAGAGATGTGGTTGATACCCCGTTCCTGGAGACTTTCAAGGCTAGGCTGGACTAGGCTCTAAGCAACCTAACATCTGATCTAACAGTTGTCCCTGTGGGTTAGGTGACCTTTAAAGATCCCTTCCGGTTCTGAGAATTATATGACTCTATAATATGTAGAATCAAACTTGTAGCCTGTTATCATTAGGTTGCTATCTTTTCTCCAATTAATAGCAATTCTGTATGGGAAAATTGTATTTGAATTCCCTTATCTTTCTCAATTTGTTAATTTTGGTAAGCCTTTACTTAGAAGAGAAAAAAAAACAAACAAAAACAACCAGTTTTGACGCTGTCACTTCTTCAAAAGAACATTTACCTCAATAAAATTTTAAAGTATAAATAATTTTAAGTGGAATCCGTTAACAGAGTTTCCAATGGATAGTTATAAATTGGAATATTGGAATTACCTTTTATTTATTCATTGCAGAAACAGTAGGTGTTGCCATTATTATTAGAGGCTGTTTTCTCTCTAGTAGTCTGTAAACATTAATTTAGCATATTGCTTAATTGTTACAATAGGCTTTCCAACTGTAACATGATATAATAATTAAAAATTATTATTTAAGTTCAGGTTGGATGGGGCCCTGGGCCTCAGGTTAGTGACCCTGCATGCAGCAGCAGGGTTGGAGCCTGATGATCCTTGAGGCCGCAAGCTATTCTATGATTCTGTGATTACTTTCATTGATGATGTTGTACTGAAATGTGAAGTGCTGGGGGCACAAGATGGAAGCATAATGAAATCATGGCTAATGCCAAAGAATCTTGCAATCATTTACTCTGCAAAAGACTCAAAATCATCAAGTTCACCACTCGATCATATCCCTAAGCACAACATCCACATCTCTTAAATACCTACATGGATGGTGACTTCATTATTTCCGTGGCCAATACATAGCCATAGTTTCTGTGAAGGAATTCTTCCTAATATTTGATCTAAACCTCCCCTGGTATAACTCAAGGCTATTTCATTGTGCTCATTCTTCAAAGACAGAAAATGCCTGGAATAAGTGTATGAAGTAATCCCTATCTCTATCTCTCCTCAACTTTCAAATTCTTTTTATAAAAAGCTACATGCAAAACTATGATTCCAAAAAGTTTTTGAAAGAAAAGCAAAAAAAACCAAAAAACAGCCCTTAAAATTTGTTTGAGTGTAGCTAATATAGTTCAGTGGCATATATTATGCACGGGCAAACCGGTACTCAATATAAAATATAAAATATATAAAATTGCTTAGTAAATGAATATAATATAAAAAATATATTGCTTAATAAATGAAAGTGATACATTTTTAAAATATAAACAGTGATACAATTTTAAGATTGATTCAAGTAAGTCCTATAACATACATAAAATTTATTTCATGTAACTTTTCAGTAAATTAGTTATCCTTCCAAGAGTCACTGAAAATCCTAGTAAATTCCGAAATTATTTGATTATTTGATATTTATTTATTTATTTATATCACAATTAAACTTGAGCTTAGATGTAATATGAGGAGGGTTTGGTTTGGTAGAAATTTACTCCTTTAAAATTGAAGGCAATGTGTTCTGTCACTGGAACATTATTATGCTTGTAAAATTTGTGATATTTTATATGATATACAATGCAGTGCAAGGGAACCAAATAGCGAGAAAAATAGCTCTCGGAAATTGCTTTATAATTTGTTTTCTTAAAAAAAATAAATATGATTTTTTTTTTTTAATCTTCATTTTACTTTTTTTTTTTTTTCCTTTCATTACATGTAATTTTTAAATATAAGGAAATAACCTGAAAAGTAGAAATGTTTGAAATTCATGATTTTCTCTAATATGCCTTATGATGCTGACAATTCTGTCCATTTATTCCTCCATCAAGCTCTGTGAGTGTGCAGAGGTGTCAGTTCTTTTCAGCACTGTAGCTCTCAGTTGTGACACTTCTCCCCACGCATGTTTTACCCAACCTGATCATTTATAACCCAGTGTCCTTCAGGGCTTTAATTACTGTTTTAGTGCCATTTTCCCCAGTGCCCCTTGCTACATCTCTGGCATTTTTGCTGCATGGGATATCCATATTAAGACCCACAGTGGAGCCTGAAAATAAACCATATTCTTTGCTCGCTGTCCTTTTATGTTAGAGAGAATAACAATGTAAACATAACCAGTTTGCTGGTACTGTGTGTGCCAAGGCACATGGCCCTGTGAAGGGGCTCTCTGCAAGGCCTCTGGGTTTAAGCCTTTGTCTGGTTTATGTTGCGTGATAATGATTGCTGCTTGACAGCTTGAAGGAAGCTACCCTGCAGTCTGAGGGATCAGATTAAGTATTTGTTTCTAGAAGTCTCTAGAAATCCTTCCCATACATATTAGTGCCTGAGGCTATTCATGGTTTAAGGCAGCAGCTCACAGGAGTTGTCATAACAAGAGTACAAATAGCAAGCCAGAAAAGTGAGCTTCCAGTCTGCTTACCCTGCATGTGACCTGCCATTACTCAGTGTCACCATGTGCAGCTCCACGCTGATACAGCGTGTGAGTCCCTGGCTGGGGGCAATGAAACAATTTTGCCTAAGTGAATGCAAGGAGTGTGGACTGGGATCATTTGTTGTCTTTCTTGAAACAAGATCTAGGGGACAAAAAGTGAGGGCAGGAAGGATAAGTTCAAAAACTGAAAAATTCAACAACAACAACAACAAAAAAATCCAACACAGCCAACAAAAGGAAGAAGTTTTTTATATGGCAGATCTTCAGGTGTGGAACTTCTTATTGGTGGTTGTGGTTGATGAGAAGAATTTATGTAATCCAGAAAATACATAAAGTTATGCTAAATGCAACGATGTCTTGGGGTGGCTATGAGAGCTTTTGAGGGAAGTATTGACTGAGTTTTTCCTATTTGTGTTGTGCTTTGCATAGTTTGGTTCTTACTTTACAAGCATAATATTGAGCTGTGAGGACCTTTGGTTTGACCATATACATACACTTTTGTTTTTACTTTTGATGAGAGACTGTAAGTCTTACGCCTTACTTTCAGTTGGGAAGGAATTGTTTTCTTCAGAACGTCTGGTATGATGCTATATTTTGGTTGTAGAGGAATTAGCACTGTGGCCAGCAATGATCAAATTATCACATCTTAAAATCCTGCCTAACAGTTATTTCAGGGTCTTTGAGATTGTTATTTGAAGCAATATAAATGTATTTGGAGGCATAAAATAATTTCATTGAAATTTGTATTAGAAAATAATCTGACCTGGTCATTCATATGTCTGTAGTCATAACTGACGTATTTATTTCATAGAATGTTGTAGGCCTATTTTGAGTTGCAGAGGTGATGAAAATGCTGGAGGAAAATGAAGAGAAAAAATCGAGAGATGTAGGGAAAAAAATCAATCATCCTTTTGTTTTAATATGCGAGTAAGTGATGCAATACTACTGGAATGGATAAAAACATAGTGGATAAAGATGAATAGTGCTATTTTACATTGCAGAATTTTTGCTTTGAAGACAAGATTGTCTTCAAAGACCTATCAGGAATGACATTTTTTCTTTCTCTCTTTTTTTTTTTTTTATTTAATTTTTTTCTGTCCTGATCGTCTTGGAAAAGATCAAATGCTTGGCTAATGAATGGATTAGTGCGCTTTCTCATTGCTTTATGAGTTCAGATATTTCCCAATGGAAATACACAAATAGATTTTGATAATGAACAAAGGGAAGATATATTTTAGTGCAAAAGTACTGATGCTGAAGGGCATGTCAAATACTGGAAGTTTTTTCTGTAGGAAAGAAACTGAAAACCTCCAAGGAATTTGGCCACAGATTTTCATTTTTTTTTTTATGGTGGGAAGTAATTAAAAGAAATAAGTGCATAATGAGTGATTTCCTAACTCTATAAGGATACTAGAAGGATCTGAATTTTCTGTCTGCAGCACTGGCAGGCATAAGAAAGTCTGGGGCCTCATACATAGAGAACTGTAAAAGCTAGTGCATTACCCCATCCCTTTCAAGACTAAAATGTATCTTTAAAAGTTGCATTTTTGGAACTGAGCTTGGAGGTGGTGTTATAGGATGTAAACTCTGAGATCTTAGAGGAAAAAAATGATATATTCTAATTTCAGAGGGTGGATATTGTGGAAAATTTGCACTCAGCTGAAATCTTCCCCTATCTGTTGAGATCAATTTGAAGCACATGCTTATGCTTTTAATAGGAGGTGATAGTCAGTGTTTTATATTAAGCACAAATTATTTTGAGGGTGGGAGATATTAAGATAAAATAAAATGAATTGGAATGTTTTCGTCCTCTGTAGACCCTCAGTTTTCAGACCTGAAAAATACATACTTTAAACAAACATAATGCTCTTCACACACAGCTGGAGTGGTGATAAGAAATAATACTTAAAAAAAAAAACCAATAAGCAAAAGCATTGTAAAGTGTATAGAGGTTACATATAATGAATACCTCATCTACACTTAATAGTATGATAATATACCATTATGTCCTCATATTTCGTTAGTAGTAATGTATGGTTTGTTTTGAAACTACATTAACACATTTTGAGACAATCTTAAGCTTTTCTGTGTAAAGGCTCTCACTCTTTACAGTTTTTCAAAACTTTTTTTCCTCAAACTCACAATAATAGTAAAATAGATAATATTTTATTACCTTTTATTACCTATTCTTATAAGCCCTCTGTCTTTTTATTGTATTTCTCTTAAATGTGGCTATGTTCAGGCATAAGCATTAGGCTGTTTAAAAAGGAGGACAAAAAAGATTTATTTTTTACTTTAAAGGAAGGAGTAACATCCTATTTTTCTCTCAACTTCTGAGAACAAATAGTGAATCTGTTATCCAGCTTGGGGTTTAATGTAGCTACCAACAGTTATTTATGCCTTTCCCTTTTTAAGAATCCAATTCAGCATTGCCTGTTACTCTACTCTGTCTTCAGCTGTGGTACAAACAGGAGAAAAGCTGTGATGAACCTTGCTCATTCTGTGTAAGACGATAGCTGTATGGCACAATCAAGGACCTGCTTCAAGGAAGTAGATAAGAAAACCCTTTCTTGACAGCTCCAGTGCTTATCTAAACTTATCTATAGCAAAAATCCTCAAAGCCCTGAGGTTTTCACTTTTTTCTCTATCTTGTGTCCACTGATTTTAGATATTAATGCTGATTTTGGCTGAGCCAAGAGTTGTGTGACCTTGCACAAACTGTTTAATTTCTCTGATCCTCAAGTAAATTAGCCGAGGAACTGGATAAAAACTGATAGGAAAGCTGAAAAGATTTCCAGAAACCATTATATTTTGAGGTGAGGAATGTGAGGAGAAGTTGCGAAAAAAACGGTGGGCGTGTTGCAGATTCTAAACAGATCATCAGTGTAAGCAATTCAAAGGAATAATTCCAAGGAGTTACTTATCATAATGTATACTCATAATGTGACTGTCTCTTTCTGTGCATGTATGTTTATGCACCTACATATGACTGAGAGAACACTGAAAAAGTTCAGATAGATTGAAGGATAATTTATAGCCATAAGTGTAGTAGTGAACTGGCCTTATGCCAGCATGAACAACATATAGACAATTGTTTACTTAGTATGAAAACTGCTGTAACGATGTATGCATGTGAATAAATGGCTTGTAGGCAAAGTATAAACCAGTCATATAGAATGCATGCAGTGATTTCTGAGCTGGATCTGTTTATGGAGAGGTTCTTGGAATAAATTGAAGGTTTTTGTTTCATTTTTGATTTATTCTAAGCTCCAAAGCTCCCTCTTCCATCAGGGAAGGAAAGTTACCCTAACACACCTTCTGTTGGCAGTTGCATTCGAAAATGCAGTAGGGGTAGTTTACAAGCAAAGCTCAAGTTCTGGCTCAATAAAATGAAATGAATATTACTTCAAAGATGATTCCTAGAACTCTGTACATGACTAGATCTTCTGCTTTTCCATGTAAAGTAAATTAGCCTATAGTATTTTCTGGGCTTGCATTTCCTTTTTTCACTTAAAGAAAAAACTGAATGCTTGAATTCATGTTCTATGACTAAAGCTTATTTTCCTATTCTTTTGCATTGTATAAGTACAAGTTAAATTACTTTGAGACATAGATAAAGATAGGCAGTTCCACTTGACCTTTCTGGCTAGAAAATCAGAAGCAATTCATGTCATGACCACTGTTCTTACTAAATGCAATGGCATTGCTTTAGCAAGGCAGTATAACCTGCTAAAAGTAGACAAGGCACTGCAGAATTCAGACAGTTACTAGTCAAGATTTTGTGGGAATTAAGCTGCTATAGGTATTGATGGTAGCTCATCTGTTTGTTCTATTAACAGAAGAAGATTGACACTGAATCATTATGGAGATATTTCTAGGAAATGAATCAAGCCAAATGGTTTTGCCAAATGAAGTGAAGTGAAATGCTAATTTGAGGGTATAGGAATCTACTTCTTATATTATTTTTTGTTAAATGTTGTTCCCAAGCTGGTAGATATTGACTTATTTTAAGGAACTTTAACTTACTAAGATATATGCATAGCTAATACCTGTTTCTTCATATTGCTAGGCCTATCTTGTTTTTTAAGGTTATCTTTGATTTCACTATGCCTAAGTAGGTTGATGATTATTCTAGTGGCGATCTGAACTTGAAAAGAAAAGCAATGAACAATTCACTCTTTTGTTCTGAGATATGAAAATGATGTCTATCCTTTTCACTTTTTCTGGTTACTGAATAGAAAAATTAAGAAAAATTAGCTTAAAACCAAAGAAGTCTTTGGCAGTCCTTTACTTCAGGTTTCAAAGTTTGTTCCAGTGCAGACCATAATTGAGACGGTAGTTTTAGAAATTGACTGGTAAACTGAATATTTTGTAATCACATTGATTATTTCTCCAGACCGTAAGTTTTGTATATTCTTGGAAAGCAATACAGAGATAATTCACCTTTATATTTTCCAGTTTCTGCTGGCATTGAAATCAAAGGGCTTTGCAGGTGTTAGAATAAAACTGACTGTTTTTGCAAATTTCAAGAGTCAATTTTGTTTTATTATCTTCTTTAGAAGCTGGGACAGCTCATAAGCCAGTATGATGTTGGCAGGTAATTTAACAGGTTATCAGATCAATATTTATTAGTAAATATGTGGAGTCAGTCTTCTAATCTGAAATTATACTGTTCGAAGAAAGCTCTTGCCCTGCCAAGGATCTCTTGTGTGTGGCTGGGGAGTTCTCTCTGTACCCTTTTGTAGTGTACTGAGGCAAATGACTGTTCAACCAGGTGACTTTGCTTTCTGCCTTTCTTGTTCATACACAGTCGAACTAGATATCGGTTCTTTTTCATGTGTCTTTATGAGCCAAGTGGCATCAGGATCATGATACTTTCAATAGTAAAGGAAGTTAAATTGTGAAAATGTCATCATATTGGCCCAGCACTGAGGTATGCATCAGTGGGATTCCTCTGTGAAGGTGTCTGGCAGTCAGTCAAATGCTGATTCCACACCTTAGGACATTAATAAGATCATTAAAAATAAAAACATTTTATCTGACCTTGGGGGCTTTGTAGAGGAAGTTAGGGACATAAAAAATCAAATGTGAAATTACATTACCTGCTAACAGTTGCTGGATAAGAAGACTGATGTTTGTTTCTCATGTTGGTAGAGTACCCAGGGTACCAAAGGGTAACTCTGAAACCCCAATAAAAGTTTCAAATAGGATTGTCCACTTAATCAAATGTACTATTGTGGGATATTCACCTCCTTTCACCTCTTAAGCAATCAGTTGACCCAAAGCCTTGAAGCTAGTTACTGTAAAAGATTATCAGTGAATGAATATTTCTATCATCATCATTTGCTATGCCACAGAGTCTCCAGGGTAATCCCTTGAATTTTAGTAACACTCCTATAGTTTTAACATATAAAAATTAATAATTTAGTAATACTTTGCAAGTATCGTAAACTTGATAGCAGTGTGTAATTACCAGTTAGCAGAAAGTAAAAAACAAGACTATCCTTTCAAGTAAATAGTTGTGTAGATGGCATTATTGTACATTGCTGGTAGTTGATAACCATTAGTTATATTTCCTTGTGAAAATGGGACAAAAGTACCTTTCAAAGGAGCAATGTCAGGCGTACTTGCTTCTTTACATTAGCTGAGTCCTGAATTTTCAGAAGAATTAACATATACTCTTTCAGCTTTCATGCCATTGTGCTATCCCAAGACTCATAAAGCTAGGAGGATTGATAGGTTCAGCATTTTGCTCATGAAACATGGAGAAATCACTTACAAAGATGATTTATGATGTTGCAGTGAAACAGTTCATAAAGGATAATGTCTTTCTAGTTAGAATTCACATGCTGTTACATAGGAAAAGCTTTGGCATTTGAAGGAAAAGTCAGCTGTGGTGCCATCAATTTATAACTGCCTATCTGAATATGAGACAGAGGGAATGCCCCATGAAGAATTTTATTTCTGGGAATACTATCTTCCCTGGTAGTTAAACTTAATTACTCATAGAGGAAGCCATTTGACAATTAGCCACAGATTTGTGATTGTGCTGAGGGATGGCTGGAAGAAAAATTGAGACACTAAACTATACAACATTTCTGTGTGCAGAAGAGGTAATTTATTTGAGAATGGGACTCTAATTCTTCTGTCTTAGACGTATTATGATGACATAAAATGGGAAGATTGAGATAAGCTTACCAACCTTATTCCCACTCCAATATTCAGTGACAATAAGCTTAGGATATATTTTCCTCTTATCAGTTGACCTGATACTTTTCGATATACACTGGAATGAAAGCTATTACAGTGGTCCCCAGATATTTGAATCTATTTCCATCCCCCTTTGCTCTTCCACATTTTTTTTTACTGGTTCTTATTCAAATCTCAACACAGTTCTCTCAGTTTGAAACCAGCTCAACCAGATCCTAACCATCAGCTTGACTGTACATTGATTTGGAAGCAAAACAGCCTGTGCCTGCTGCTCCCACCCTCATGATTGTGGGAAGCAGACAAGTAGCTAATAGCTAACACACTAATAAGACAAGCAATGATCTCCAGGGATGAAGTATATTTTCTTTTCCCTTGAAAGTTCACAAATGTGTCTTTAGAAAAGTTTGAGGTACTCAGCTGGGTTGAAGGGGAGTGGGACATACGTTGGCAGGCAGGGAGTCAGCTGAAGTGACAGATAAAAATGGATTTGTTAAATTATTAGTGAAATGTGTAAGTTCTTCTGTGTGCAGAAGTAGAATAACAAGTCTTCAGGGACACACCTGTAGCTCTGTGAAGGGTAACTGGGACTAGTTGTGGCATTAAGGAGCTGGACCAAACAACTTCTTGCTTTCTAAGGCAAGTACAAAACAAAATCAAAGTGAAACTTTATATCAAAGAGAAGATAGCTTTTCTTTCACTTTCTTCCTTTAACTGTGAATTTCTCTGAACGAACAAGTTATCTGTCTGATATTACAACCATTGTATTAGTATCGCTGAAAAATGCTACATTTGCTTAGATTGTCCCTACAATGTTTAGGGGGATATGTATCACATTTTCCTGGTGTGACTATGTGTAAATAATGGAAATGTGTGAGGAACAAGCAGAAAGAAGGCAAATTCAACCTAATCTTTACATGACTTTTACTCTGGCCTAGTAAAATGTACAGGATAAGAAATTTCAATAACAATAAACTACTGCTACTAAGATGAAGAAAATTATGAAATGGATTATAATTCTCTCATAAAGTACATTGAGATCTTCAAGGAAAACACCATTTCACTGCCTCCTAGCTATTAATTAGGACGTTTACTGGTGGTGGTATTTCTTTCTTTTCTGTTTTAGTAAATAACTTTTATCTCAACCTATGAGTTCTACTTTTACCCCCCTATTTTGTATCGGAACCTACTAGATGGGAAAAAATCAGTGAAAGGCTCTGTGGTGTTTAGCTACTCACTGTGTTAAGCCACGACTATTTCTTACCATTTTTAACTACGAACGAGAGACCAACCTTTCATTTATTGGGTCACTGTTCAATGATTAAAACCTAGAGAAATTGGTATTCTTGTCCCTAAAATTAATAAAAAGCCTAAGTTATGTATGTATGTAAAAGGTGTAGAGTCCTTTCAGAACTAGGCATCTCTGGGTTTAACAATTTACTTTGGTTAAACAGTACAGTTTGTTAGTGTTTACTTTCAAGAACTGTCCTGACAAGCTTTGATGAGGTATTTGAATTTATTGAACACTGACCATTTCAAACAGTTATTTTGTCCTATGGAGGATAAAGTGCTGTATGAATTTAAAAAACAAAACAAAACAAAACAAAACACACACACACACAAAAAAATAACAAAACAGAAAGATATGTATTTACAAAACAATGAGTGAGATGTTTTGAGGACTGCAGGTACTGAACAGACAGCCTTTCAGTGAGGAATTATGAATGTAGGACAACCACTGCTTGACTTGATGAGTTTCAAATGAGGAAGAGGGGCACAATATTTTGGTAGGTATTGTATGCTCAGCAGAATTGTTTACTGCTTCCTCTTTGGAAGAAATGTCCTTTTTACTGTTTGGAACATTTGTCTCAGGTACTAAAAGTGGGCCCTTTAGGTAAACATAAAGATATATGGGTTATGGTCTCCCTCTGCGATCCTTGATGAAAACATCAGATAAAATAAGATGTGAATAATGTCCTTGTTGGTATTCTGATGTGGCTGTTTGCATAAAACCTTCAAATCTAGAGCATTTCATAGTTATTCAAAGACCATGATTAGTATTTCTTGGTTATCTTTTATTCAGAACAGTAAGAGAAAATCAGCAAAATTATAAGGACAGTAGTTGGCTGTTAGTTAGTTTTGCTGCTACTATTTTTTTTTTTTTCTAAAGAAATAAATTCTTAAGGAAAAAAAAAAAAAAGCAGGTTCTAGTTCTTTCAGGCTTTACTTCCGTACTTATGTTCTGCGAGACATCTCTCCTTTATCTTCCTTTTCCCAATGCTTACCTGTCACATCAATGACTATGTTAAGTATTGTTATATGAATGGCTCCTGTGGATAACCTGAGGGAAACAGCAAATGGTTTTGTGCCAGAAATCCTGCATGTGCAGAAAGCTGCATGTTTCATCTTTGTTCCTCATAAGACCACATTCTGTTTAGCATGGTTACTAAAATACTCTGATAATGGACTAATAAAATCATGGAATAATTTTGAAAGGGATTTTAATCATTTAGTTCTAAACTCCCTCCCATGAACAGGGGCATCTTCCATTAGATCAGGTTGTCCCGAGGTAGGAGACTGTGTAAGGTGTACCAATGATGTATCAGGTATTAGTAAATGCTGTGATATTCAGTACCCTGTTAAGTAATTTACAGTTTTCAGTTATTTTCAGAGTTGCCTCACTACCCTGAGTAGCTAAATTTTCAGATCACATAGACCTTGTTTGTGCTGCTACGTACATGTGGTTTCACCACTGAGAATTTATTTAAACATAGTAAGAGATGTTAAAGGCTCTGGGAGATTGGAGGCATTGCTCTGCTTGTGAGCTTGAAAAAACAAATCTCCTTTGAGAACCAATTGTAATTAACTTTCAGTTTTCTGGGTAATAGAGGATTTTGGTGCCCAAGAGAGGACAGTTAGCACAATCCTATGGAAATGAAGTTTTAAAAATGTAGTGTCTCTGAGAAGTCCATGCAGTTCGCTGCTATGTGTACAAATTTTTACTGTTTTTAGTCCTAGAATGATTTGTGTTAACTGTAACCTGAAATACTGAGAATGCTTACTTGTAAGGACATTAAGATGAACAGATTTTCCATGACACCAGGGTGGATCCAAACTCATTATTTTTCTAAAGCATGATATGATTGCATGAATGGATGCCAAAAATCCTGGAGGAATTTCCAGCGTCCTCAAATTCCATATGGGCAGAAAAAGAGAGCAGATTGAGAAAACTCAAATGTATAGTAGCCTGGTGTCTCCTGAAGTAATAAAGGGAATTGTTTCAGTTTTATTTGTGTCTGCGGCCACTATTCTGCTCACAAATAAGTAAAATTTCTACTGATAGGTTCTCAGAAATACCAATCAAAGCATTCATAAATAGCCCAATAATCATATCATGGCACCAAGTTGAGTGGTACAGTTGACACACTAGAGTGAAGGGATACTATCCAGAGGGACCTGGACACGCTAGGAGGTGGGCGCATGCCAAGCTTGTGAAGTTCAACATGGCCAAGTGCAAGCTTCTGTCTTGTGAGACCCCACCTGGGGTACCGCACCCAGTTCTTGAGCCCTCAACACATGAAGTTGTTAGAGAAGGTCCAGAGGAGCGCCACAAAGGTAATCAGAGGGCTGGAGCACCTGCCCTTTGAGGACAGGCTAAGAGAGCTGGGCCTCATCTGCCTGGACAAGAGAAGGCTCCAAGGAGATGTTATAGCAGCCTTCCAGTACGTGATGGAAGCCTACAGGAAAGCTGGGGAGGGACTTCTTATAAGGGCATGTGTATAATGCTTATAAGGCATTGAATGAAAGGAAATGGTTTTGAAGTGGAAGATGGTAGATTTAGACTAGATATTAGGAAGAAATTCTTTGCTGTGAGGGTGGTGAGACACTATAAAATGTTGCATAGTTAGGTTGTGAATTCACCCAACTGATGAAGGGGAAGCTCTGTCTATACAGCATTCTTCTGTCTGTCTAACCCTTATATGAGCCCAGCTTGGCTCCATCCTGGGTCCACAACTTCTGGTCACCTGAGAAGCACTTGAGAGGCCTGTGCTCCCAGACACACCCCTTAACCAGATGCTCAAGTACCAGATCAAGCTATGGCCTAACAGTTCCCTTACAGCTATGTATAGAAACCAGAATTTTATCTGTGCATAAAACTGAATGAGTCCTCAGAAAAACTAAAATGAGGCTTTCTAGTCTTTCTTCACTAAAAACTGATGCGGAATGATGTGATAAATTCAGATGCCGTCTAAGCATAGAATTAGTTTTCAAGTATTTTTTTTTTTTTTAGATCTTATTGAGTGATGGATTACTGAACTTAAGTTTTGTATTACAAAATTAATCATTATTACCTACTTCTGTGAAGCGCATTACACACAGTTCCTTTTGAAATTATGAAGGCTTAAGATAGATATATATGTCTGATGATAAGCCCTAGAAATAACAATTTTCAGTCAATAGTAGGTTTCCTGGGCACAGTGCTCCAGCTAGGGCCTCAACATGGCAGAGCAGAGACAGAAAATCATCTCCCTTACCCTGCTGGCTGCCCCTCTTCTGCTGCAGACAAGCATGCTATTGGCTTTCTGGGCTTACACTAATCAGTCATTTTAAGTTTTCATCTACCATGACCTCTAAGTCGTTAGTGGACCTACTCTCAAGGAGTTCTTCTCCCACTTTGTATATACACCTAGGATAACCCTGACTCCAGTGCAAAACCTTATTCTCTGCTTTGTTGAACCTCATTAGCTTCACAAGGGCCCATCTTTTGAATTTATCAAGGTCCCTTTGTGTGATATCCATTCCTTCTGCCATATCAGCTGAACCACTCAGCTTTGTGTCATCAGCAAACTTGCTGAGCATGTGTTCAATCCCATCACTTGTGTCACTGATATAGATGTTAAAGAGTACCAGTCCCAAGACAGACCTCTGGGGATCACCATTCACCACTGGCTTCTGCCTGGGCATAGAGCCATTTACCGTAGCCCTCTGGCTGAAAACTTACGACAAATTCCTTATCCACTGAATAGTCAGCTCTTCAAATCCATAGCTCTCCAATACAGAGATAAGGATGTAGTGAGAGATTATATAAAAGGCTTTGCACAAGTTCTGGTAGATGATATCAGTTGTCTTCCCTTTGTCCACTGATGTTGTCCCTCCATCATAGAACGCCACCAGACTGATCATACACAACCTTCCCTTGCTGAAGCAATACTGGCTGTCTAAGATCACCTGATTGTCCCTCATTTGCCTTAGCATGTCTTCCAGGAGGATCTGTTCCATGATCTTCCTTGGCACAGAGGTGAGGCTTACAGGCTTGAAGTTCCCTGGGTCCTCCTTCCTCCCTTTCTTATAAATGATAGTGATGTTTCCCTTCTTCCAGTCACTGAAGACTTCATCTGAGAGCCACGACTTCATCTGGAGAGCAGCTCACCTGCAATGTCAGAACTGTACACATTTTGTCTCATAAGCCTATCTTGGACTTGCTCTGCTCTTACGGTGATGGGCAGTTTGATCTTAACCCCACTCCCACCAAGAGGTACAGGGATGTGAGAAATATGATAATCCTGGTTGCCAGTCAAGGACTGAGGCAAAGAGCTCATTGAATACGTCAGCTTTCTCCATGTATGTTGCATCCAGTTTTCCCTTTTCTTTTACCAGAAGTGGTATGTTCTCTTTAACCCGTCTTTTCTGACCAATGTACCTACAATATCCCTTTTTGTCATTTTTAACTTCCTTCACCAAGTTCAGTTCCATCTGTTTCTCGGCTTTCCTAATCCCTCCTCTATGTGTCAGGGCAGCATTTCTGTATTCCTCCCAGGTGACACGTCTTTGTTTCCACTGCCTGTACTTGCCCTTCTCTTCCTTCAGTTTGCCCATCAGGTCTTTGCCAAGCTGTGCTGGTTTCCTGCCACCTCTGCCTGCTTTCTTATTTTGAGGGATAGAGTGCTATTGCTCTAAAACAGCTGTCATCGATAACATTCTTAATGGAGGGTTACGTTCATTGTAGGGGTAACTGATATTTTCATGAAGCTTCTGGCCAAGGTATTAGGTTGTTGTGATAGATTATCATTCAGAAATGGTGATAGCTTGCTTTACTACCTGTTCTTTAGATTTCATTGGACGAATCTTCAAGATTTATTCTTGTTAGTTTGTTTTGAAGGCTATTACAGTGTGGAATGAAAACTGAAGCAGCTATGTCTGTCCTACTTACTATGTGTTGCTGTGGATCTTTTGTAAGTAGCTTATTTATGTATTGTATTTACAGGAACTGTATTGGATAAAATGCACTTCATCTTATTTTCTTTATCTAGTAATTTAGTGTTCTAGAGCTTACAAAGCTATTGTTGTGAATAATCTGTTTCTCTTTTAATATATATGTAAATATCTCTAATTAGAATATAGTTTCTGTTGTTCCACTTTTGTTTTTGAATATCTGACATTTAGAGAAGAGTCTACCCCACTTCAACTATTGGAACAATTTTTTGGATTCAAAAGAAAATTCCAGAGTCACCTAAGAGATATGGCCTTACTTATGTACCCAGTCCTGTATTGCACAATTTCTCAGTCTTACTTTCTTTTATAAAGCAATAAAATAAGTCATTGTCACTAAAAATACAGTGATAAAGTAGTAAACAATCACTAACTCCCCTGCAGTTCTCATAATGATAAACTACGTATAACTAATTAGTGCAGAGTCTTAGGGGTGGAGTAAAATCTGGCACATTTTCAGGAAAATGCATTTCCTTTTTCAAAGTTAAATGTTGGGTGGCTTCACTCCTGCTGTTGGTGAGAGGATCCGCCTAGTTGATGGGAGCATTATAAGGCTTGCACCATCAGGGGAAGAGCTGGGGCGTGGAGGAAGTTGATTTGGAGGTTTGTCAATGCCTTGATCTAAATACTCTGAAAGGAACTCTTAGTACTTGACTAAGAAACAATGGTAGCACTTTACATTTTCCTCCAAATACCTCAAAAACTTTCCAAATAGCATTATATTTTTAAATGTTCATTAATAGAATTAAATAGTATTTAGCAAATGGGAAGCACGTAGTGAAAGAAGTAAGCCTACTTTTTATTATTATTTTACTTACTGAATTTCACAGAAAAGTAATTATAGTGTTTTTAGATAAGTTTTAACTGTTTGGATAATGTTTCATAGGAAGTCTGCTGTAAAACTGGGTATACAACCCAGATTTCCTGTTTTGTCTGTGGTAACAAATCAATCTTCCCTTCTTCTTACAATGAATATTCTGTCCCCACAGCTCATCCAGAATTGTGTTGTTTTAAGACACAGTAAGCATGTTAAAATACACAAGCACTGCTGTAAAGTAGAATTCAAAACTTTACAACGATTAAGAAATTTTTCACCAAGGCATCAAATAGGTCCTCATTAAGTAGCCTCTGTACAGGTCACATAAGAATTTTTATTTATTTATTTATTTATTTTTAAATAAAATATTGATGGTTGTTTTCACTGTGTTTAATGCTAGGATCCCTCATGTCTCACTTACTGATGTATCCCATTTTTCTGCAGCCAGTGTTGCTGAACTCAACCAGAATGAAATGACGGTGTTCCTAGAATACTGTTTTCGTAGAATCATGGAATACTTGAGTTTGGAAGGGACCTTTTGAAGCCATCTGATCTAAACCTTTGATGAAACACTGGCTCCTGGAGTTGGTTGTCCAGGATCATATCCAGATGGCTTTCAAAAATCTGCAAGAAGACAGACTCAACATTTCTAGAAAACCTGTGCCAGTGTTTAATTACCCTTACGGTAAATAAATGTTTCCTCATGCTCATATGGAACCTCCTGAGTTTCAGTTTATGTCTACTGCTTCGTGTCCTGTTTTCAGTACAAGCTGAAAATGGCCTAGCTCTATCCTCCTTACACCCTCTCGTTGGTTATTTATCTACTCTGATGAGGTCCCTCTGGGACTTCTCTACACTGACAAGCCCCAGCAATCTCATCACTTCCTCATAAGAGAGTTACTCCAGTCCTTCTATCATCTTCATGGCCCTTCATTGGTCTCTCTACAATAGCTCCAGGCTTTTATGAACTGTGGAGCCCAGAAATGGCCACTTCAGGTGTGGTAAGACCAGTGTTTAGTAGCAGAGAAGGACCATTTCCCTCCACCTGCAGCCCAGGATGCCAGCAAATGCATGTTGCTGGCTCAAGTTCAAATTAATGTCCACCAGGACTGTCAGGTCCTGTTTCTCTGTTGCCTCCAGAATGTAATGATGCATGTATTGTCTTGTACTTCCCCAGATCCAAGAATTTACACTTCATGAAATTCACGTGGTTTCTGTCAGTCCATTCCTCCAGCCTGTCAAGGTTCTTCTCTGGCTTTTTTCCACCATATGCTCATCTAGCCCATACAGCAGCAATTTCACTATGAGGACCTTTTGGGGGATATCACCAAAAGCCTTTTCTGTCAGAAGTGCTCACCCTATTACCATATCTACATAATACAATACATCTCAGAAGTGAGTCTTAGCTGGAAAATGATAATGGCTTGCAGAAAGAATTACTGGCTCAACTGTGAATAATTTCTTAAGTCAGTAGTGAGGCTTCAAGTAAATAGTAGAACTTATCGTTCCAGGCTAATTCCCTTCCACATCTGGGGATCTGAACTGTCCAGCAGTTCCTGCTCTGGGACATTCAGCTGATGGTGCTGTTAAGAAATCATCCATGCAATCATATGCTCTTCAAAGTTACCATTGAAGAGCCAGCACTACATCCTGTTTTGGGCTATGCAGCTTTGAGCTGGAAATTTTAAGAAGAAAATATTGAGAGGGACATTGTAGAACTGTCCATTGTTATCTAGTGGAAAATAAAGAGACAGCATTTTTGGAGTCATGTGTTGATAGGCACAAGTCGTTATATGACAAATTTATTCCTTATGTAAGAAATGTATTTATTTTTAATCATGAAAACATTCAAACACTAACTTACAATTACTTTGGGAGTAATTTACCCAAGTAGCTGTGGAACCTTCATTCTTGGATAGACTAAAAGTTGAGTTAGACAGGACCAAAAGTTGACAGGACTAAAAGTTGAGCTTTAACTGGAGCAGATTTGCCCAGGGTACTGAATTCTCAGAGATTGCTTTCAACTTGAATTATTCTGTGATTCCTCTCAGGTTTGTTTATTCTCATGAACAATACTGTAGTCTTATGAGCAATTTATGATTTAAAATTATGAGTTTTAGAAGCTGTTTATTCTGAAGGTTACTGGTTTGAACCTTAAAAATGAGCATTAGATGATAATTGCAGTTATGACCATATAATACAGACATGTTCCCTCTAAACATTTCATCCCTTTGCTGCAGTTCATCCAAAGTAATAAAGAAAAAAAAGATTCTGTTGTAGAACCGAGTGATGAAGATGACGTGTCCTGTTTGCTTTCCTCCTCTCCTGATGTAATTTGGAATATATCATACTCCATTACAGGTGTTCCATTAATGACATCTTCACAGCAGGGTTTCTCATGCATGTTGGATTTTGTTCTCTTGACTTGATCAAAAGACCTCAGTGCCTCAAAGCACAACCTTCTTCTACTGAAATTGGTGGATTTGCTTCCTGTCTCCATCCATTGATGGTTTTTGCTGTTGTCTTCAGTAAATGACTGTGGAACTTACTGAAGGATGCTGGGGCTTCCCAGCCTCATTGTCACTGGTGTTCAACATACAGAAAGCAGAGCACACTTCAGGACTTACAGTTTAACACTTGCACCTGTCAATTTCTAATGTTCTAACTATGAATCATGTGTATTGAAAATAAATCATTATACATTTAGGGTACTTCATTGTTATAGAGTGTTTGATCTGTGTTATCACAGCAGGCACAGCTCTGCCTTTATGAAACAGGAAGCAAGGAACATTAAGCAAATTTCAGGGATAAAACTAGAATCTCCACTGTGTTAGCATTGCACTTTGTGGCAGGAACTACTAGATGTGCTCACAAACTCAGTATATTTATCAAGTATCTGATAGGTTTAAGTTCCCAAAAGCACTGGTTTTAACCTGTATCCTGATTCCTCAGGGAAAGAGAGATGTGTCTGAAACAAATGATGCCATATATTCACAGGTATTCAAATCCAAGCAGAAAACCTGTCTCTGGAAATATGAGTGCTGCTCATGAGAGAGAGAATGAGAGAGAGAAAGCAATCAGTAGAGTCTCCTTGGAAGGGGAAGTAAAGTCTTTTTGAATGTTTCATGATTTCTGTCTTCCTGGTTCTTCACAAAATTCAGATCTCTTGTTGAGTTATGCATGCCACATTAAAAAAAATCCAGATTTAGTTATGTGTTCCTGGTCTGTTGATGTGGGGTTATTTAGGCTGAGAGAATTATGTTTTACACTATAAATGCATGTTAAAAAATAGTGGAAATTCAATTTCACATTTGAAAACATGCTAGCTGGTAGGCAGATAACCTCAGCATTGGATAGAACCAGACGATGTTAAAAGAGTCATCCTTAGAACACAGTAATGTGTTTTAAAGAGGTAAACTATATTTCAATCCAATGTGACATATTTAAAAGTAGAAGTTAAAATGTATTTCGTGTGGAAATATAGCACTGTCCCAGACTCATACATAGAATCAGTAGAAGGGTGTGTCCTTTCTTTGTTCTATTATGCAAACCAGACAATACATCTAGTAATTCAATCTAATCAGACTTTCACAATCAGGTGCTGGCGTAGCACTGTAGCAAATATTTCCTGAATTCTTAGGCAGCCACATTTAGAGCAATTGGGAAAAATATGATATGGTAACCCCTTCACTGCCAACATACTTCAGATAAGGAGCAGCAAAGGTAGACCTACAGCCTATTTTTAGGTATATGGATCTGATAGGTCACTGTGATTTTCCATGGATGAGGAAGTGTTTCTGCATATATATTTTTAATTCTCAGTCAGGGCTGCTCCTCAGCCTCCCAGGAGGAGTGGCACATGCACACAAAGCAGTGAACAGCCTGGTGAGGTTCATCCCAGGTCGCTGTTTTCTTGTCAGTGTCTTTTGAATGTTCCTTCCTAAGGCTAAAAAAACATCTTCACTTGGAAGCCATACAGGTATTTTTTAGGCACTTGGTACCTGCCCTGTCTGATTGCCAGCTGCAAATCAGTCTTCTAAATTACAAATAAATTAAGCATTGTAGCTACTGTATTTAAAAATTATCTGGAGATTCATGTGAGTTTTCTACAGCTTAAAGATATCAGGCAGTAATACAACTTTGCAAAACAGTGTTAAGATGACATTGTATGGAAGAAGCCTAAGTAATTTATTAATATTTGTGTTATAGAAATTTCAGAAAAACATTGGCAAAATATCTCAAATATACCCACGTAAGTGGAATAGCACTATTGACTGTTTTTATTCACTAAAACTGATATTCGGTAACACAAAAAAACTAATTCAGTGAGAGATTTGTGAAATTTTAACCTGATCATAGCTTGTTTTTTAAAGGCAGTTCTTTGCAATCTGTCCTCTTTTTAAGGAGGAGAACAGTCCCCAAAAGCTTCTGCTCTACTTATCGCTTCTAAAAGCCTTATAGCTCTCTATCATAGTAGTCCAGTTGTGCAATTCTTCTCTCCATTTTTATATGATAGCAATTAGGCAATAGATTTCTAACTGCATTGTGGCTTCCCTTTCATACAGTTTATTTGCTGAGTGCATTGCTGTAGAGGCGCATCAGCTGTGCTATCAACTATAGCTGTGTTATCTCCTTGGAGGAGCCCCCCCTCCGTATGCTTATAATTTGTTCAGATTCCTAGGAAGGCTTTCATTACCCTCAAATTCCTCTGACTTGTAAGCTTACTGAAATACCCTTTTGCTTCTTTTCTTTTCCTGAGAGATTCTCAGTCCCAGCTGCTTCCCTCAACATTCCTTTGATGATGGGAGCCAGTTGAAGACGAGAAGCAATATTCATGACCCTCTGCAATTAAGAAGATCTCAGGTTTCAAATGCTAAATCTAAAATTCTTACAGCAAAGTGTGTGTGGGTGTGCAGTCTAAAGATTAAATGAAATAACTTTTGCCAGCTTCTGTTGAGTAAATTGGAGTAATAAATACATATAATTATATGAATATGTTCAAGGATATTAACTACTTACAGAAGCTGTCTTAACAAAAGGAAACAAAGTTCATTATTGGAAATACTTTTACACTTTCTTGTTGCTCTTTGCAAAGTACTAATAAGAATAAAGACAGAGGGGGGGGAAAAAAGAGATATGGGATGATATTTTCATCCACTGACTCCACTGACTGCTGGGAAAAATTCCATTAACTTCAAAAGCAGTTCATTAGAAAACATTTTGTGTTTTTTCTACTCTCAGTTTCATTATTTTTCTTAATTTTCATACTCCGTTTTTACCAGTTTAGCCACATTACTAAAACTTTGGTAGACTATTGCTTACAGGCAACCCAAATTGATGGCTGAGCATATTATTTCACACCCAAAAACAGTGTATGTAACTGTGCTTGGCTGCCTCTGGCAAGGTAGAGCCACAAAGAATAAAGCTATTCACATACTGAAAGTGATTTTTATTCTCTTAAATTTCCAGATGTTATTGTTTAATCAGATATTAAATTTAGCAAATTGGAGAAGGATGAAAGATATCTTCCAATAGGTATGACTTAGATGCTGTATCCTGAAGCCATCGGACAATCAAGGTGAGAGTTCTTTGATTCAGAAATCAAAGAGCTCTTCTTAGAAAACCATCATGTATGAACAGTAGCTCAAGTGAAACCTTCTAGGTATGATGTAGTGATTTTCTTGTGAAATTCCATGTGTTGGCAAAATCTGGCAGCAATTGCTGGTACAATTTTTTCCCACTGTTTCATTTCTCCAACATTTCTGTCAAGATCTTCAGATTTCACACATGTGATCTTCCATCTTTATCTTTAATTGTTTAGTTAGGCTCACATTAACAATTTCTAGTAAGAATTTCTCACAATACTTGTTTTTTTTTTTTGTTTTGTTTTGTTGTTGTTGTTGTTGTTGGTCTGGCAGGTGGTCTATTAGACTAGATACAAAAGCTGGTATTAATCATAATAATTACAACAAACAAATAATAAATCTTAATTTCTGAAGGTGCTTCTGAGACTGAGGTTGAATAGGCATTTGGAATCCTTGATTTCATGAGAAAGAATCTGGCTGCAGAAACTGGAGGGGATTATGGTGTGCAGGTGTGACTGATCATCACTCCACTCTGTCGGCCTTTATCTATGAACCTAAAGGTGACTGCATTGTTCACTGATGAGGACACAGTAAACATTATCTCCTGGACTGAATTTTATTTAAATATATGTTTGTCTTTCAGATTTATTGACTTTACTTTCTTCTTTTTCATTTATTTTTAATTTTATTTATTTTTTAATTTAATTTAATTTAATTTAATTTAATTTAATTTAATTTTATTTTATTTTATTTTATTTTTCCTCAAGATATCTTTTTGGCTTATCCTCTAAGGTAGGATAATTATCTGAGTTACCTAAGTATGATTCAGGTGGTCTGGATCAGGAAGATGATGTATTTTGGAATAATTTTCAGTGTTATGGCTGTAGATATGACATAGTTCATTGCTGAAGATCTAGCACTCTTTCTCCTGACCTTGTTTTGGAGGTAGAAATTAGTAAGGGACAGGATGGAATCAACCTGATCTTTCCTGTTTAATGTGGCCTGGATAGTACATCTTACTCACTGAGTAGAAAGAATTATTCTTATTGGTGTGTTACTTTCATATTGCTGTTGTGGGTAAATCCAGCTCTAGAAGAGAGGTTCAGATACTTCATTCGAATGGTATCTAAATTATGTTAATTACTATTGAATTTAATACAACTGTACAATGAATAGTTATATATCTAGAATAGATATGTTCTGTTTCACTTTGCTATTGTTTGAACTACACAGGTAGTCTATATATCTCTAATGCTTCTATTTCAACCTTCAAATTAAAGAAACAAACAAACATAAAAGAACTAACAGGGTCTTGAATGAAATAAGACTGTCTCACTTGATATAGAACTGAGGCAAAAGTGATTGGGAAATGTTGATAGGTCCAGCAAAGAAGCCTGAAGAGCCAGTGAAATATCTCCTTCCTTAGGAGGTTTGTGTTAATAAACAGAATTATGCTAAAAAAGATCTGCTTGGAATTCCATTTGTTTGTTTGGACGAAAAAAAAAAGAATTGATTGGGTCTATCACACATGAAGAATGTGCTTTATTTTTTGGTTTTGCCATATTACCTGTGTTTTGTCCAGTGGTAAAAAACTGATTAGACAATAAATTCTGTATGCTGATATGTTCTAGAGTGAGAA
The DNA here is from genome assembly GCF_054131305.1 of Coturnix japonica. Lineage (NCBI taxonomy): Eukaryota > Metazoa > Chordata > Aves > Galliformes > Phasianidae > Coturnix > Coturnix japonica. The sequence continues at coordinate 50,881,867 of NC_140664.1, forward strand.
AAATGGGTGTTTTATTTTTATGTTTTTTGTTTTTTTAGATTTGAATTTCTATGGGTATATATGAATAAATTATTTTCTGCTGATGCTTTATATGTAATTTCACCTTTTGTAATGCAGGTTTTTACCAGCATTATTAAAATTGATGGCATCAGGGCTACTCTGTACAGTGTTACACAACTCCACATGCTTTAGCTTTGTTTCATATTCCACTTCTTCCATTCTTCTAATCTTTGATTATTGCTGAAGCAGCAGCGTAGAGCAGAGAGTTGTGGGACTGTACTTCTTTTGGTATCCACTTTGACTGACACAGTCCTGTGCCTCCCTGAGACAGCCCTGGATAAGGGTGGAGCAGAATTAGAACTCTTGAGGGTATACTGAGAGCACAGAAATCTCAGTACTTTGACTCATTAATGTAAGAGACTGTGCCTTACAAGAGGTAAGAGGCTCCAAAATTTAGACTGATGATGGAGGCAGTTTGCAGCACTTGTTTTATCTTCCTAATGAGGATGACTTCTAAGTTGGGAAGAGGAGATATCTTCACTTCCATGTACATTCACTGATAAATACACAGGGAAGTATTATGATACCATAAGATATAAACATTCTGTTACCATTACTGTGAGAAATTCTCAGCTTCTCTGGAGAAATTCAAGTTTCACCTGAACACTCTCCTACTCAACCTTTTGTAGGGAATCTCACTCTAGCATGGGGATTGGGCTAGATAACCTCCAGAGTTCTCTTCTAACTTCTAGGATTCTGTGATTTTTATGAAATTCAGACATCATTTTCCATCACTGCAATATCTTTGTTGCAGGCTACCTGCACATATGTCAATAATAAGAGTATGAGCATATAAATATGTATGCTCTGTATCTTTCCAATGCAAATAAAATTAGATTCATTGCTATTTTCAATCCTGATCGTTGGAATCAAAATCTTGCTATCATTTTTCCAGGTAGTTTGAAGTTATTGTTAGCATTAAGTTGTGGGTAGCAACTACTCAATCACTGCTGACCTCCCTGAGCTGTTAATTCAATCAGTCAGTTCAATTACTTATTGTGCAGAGAGCCATTCTGTTGTGAAACTATATGAACACAACATTCGTGATAGAATATGATAAAAAGGTCAGTATAGAAATATGGCTATAGAAATATGCAATATTTTCTACTCAGTTCTAGAGTTTTAGGTGCCTCTTCCATAGGAATTTGCAAGCATACAGGATGTAAAACTGGCACAATCTAACTTTCATATCTTCTTTCATACTTAAAAGCAGCTGTCAGGGAACTCCCAGTAGGTGCTTTAGATTCATAAGACTTATGGAACTGAACTCTTTCTATGTACAGTAAAATGGCCAGATATGAGATACTTGCAAGTTTGTGACTGCATCCCTCAGGATCTGATCTATAGGCTATAAACTTCACATTCAAACTTATTGCAGCAGGGAAGATAAATGACTTTAATATTTTTAAAATACTTAATATTTTCCGTCCACTGTTATCAAATCATAATAAAAATGGCCAGTATGGCCAAAGTAGTCTGTTTCCACATACCAAATAATGCAGATCATATATTTTTCATGCAAGTTATTAATAAATCCTAGCTGCCTCCCTCTCCTCTTCCCAAGGAAGTATTATTCCCATTTCAGATGGTGCTGTACTAGATAAAACAGTGTGGAAGATGTGCCCAGTGGGGTACATAAATACAATGCTGTAAATCCTAAAACACTTCAGTGAGTTCTCAACCTATCTCTGGAAGGGCTTGTATATAATTTGAATTTTGGCTAGTTGCTTTGTCTTACATAATTATGAAATATTTTTTCTTATTAAGAGTTTTACCTTTATTTGAGTCCCATCACACAATAACTTCCTTCCACTCAGGGATACTGATTGTACAGGATAGCAAAAAGCAGGTCAGCTGTGAATGCTGCTTTCGCTATACTCATTCCTTTTCAAAAGACTTTTAAAATGCTTGATAGGTAAAAATATTAATTTTCAAGTGAAAGTTTAAAGTTTTTTGTTTTTTTTGTTTTTTTTCCCCCTCTTTTCAAGAGCACATGAAAGCATGTAAGTTGGACAAATTGTGAGGACTTACTTGCCTGTTCTACTATTGACTTCTCAGGATGTGGCTACTAAGATGATAATCTCCAAGTGAAACTGCATTGTACCTGCAGAGATAAATTGCTCCAATACTTCAAATTAAACAGGATGTAGGTACCTCTTACAGTGTGCTTCACTAAAAAATGACCAGTTTTAAAATATTTGTCCTTTCCAGAAGAGAATAAAAATGCAAAGATTTTTCAACCATATGTGATTGAAAATATATTTTTTAGATTTTTGATACTCATTTTACTTCTTGGATCTCTTGGATGAATTTTCATTCTAACAACAAAACAGCATCTTAACTTTATCTCCTTTAGTCACATTGATTAGTTTTTGACCTAATTTTTGTATTGAACTGAGTCTGAAACTGAAATTGCCAGGAGAAATAAAGCTCAATTTTCTGAGTCTTCCTTCCTCCTCTATACATCCCACTCACCAAGAACCCTAGAACAGTAAAGGACCCTGTTTTTAAAGTAACAAAACAAAACACATAAATATAAATCTCAGTTGATGTGAAACGGTGACAGAGGTCTTTATATATATATATATATAAAGTATATACTATATATACTATTTATTTAGTGTGTGTATATACATACATACATACATACATACATACATACATACATATATATATATATATATATATATATATATATATATAGTGTATATATATATATATATACACTAAAACCATAGAAACAGATGGGATTTTGTTTAGGTAACGACTTTGTTATCCTAAATGTAGATGTATAGAATATTTCAACAATTCTTCTTCAGAACGTCACTGACAAAACTTGATAAAATATTCTGGCCTGCTGTCTTTTGGGATGAATATCTAAGCTGAAACGGAGTTTACACAGAAAATGATAAAATGAAGACGGTCGTATCAGATAAAACGGCTCGGTTGGCTTACTATCAGCATCACCTAGTGGTGAAATGTATTATTTTCCTAGCAGCCTCACATCCATAGGAAATAATTTGAAAGATTTGCTGATGTGAATGAGGAGATCAAGAGGAAAATGAAGCCTTAAAAATGGTACAACTTGAGTAAAATTATTTTTATTATTGTTATTATTATTATTATTATTAAAGCGTCTTCTCTGTTAAAACATATTTTAGAGATGTCAAAATTAAAGAAACAAGAATTTCTCCTATCTTCTTTCTATCTGGTTCATTTAATGAATATTGGTATGGAATTACAGTAGAAAGAGGGGAATTTTTAAACAGCATCTTTATTACTTCTTATATGAGAGCCTTGTTTTTATTATTTATTTTTTGTAACACTGCAGGAGAAAGTTGAAAAAAAAAGCCAACGAGTTAAACAAAAACTATCTGAAACATGAAATTTGTCAAAGGTATGCTGGTGTTGGGCTGTATTCCATTCACTTCATTTGAATTTAGGCATAATGAAATATTTTAGACACTGATGAATTCCATTATTTTCACTGAAATTATTAAGGCTTCTTGCTAAAATCAGTTCATTTAAATGAAAATGGATATTGTGCTGAAAACAGGCAGTACATAAACCTTCAGTCTGTGAAGGCTGTGTTTCTGGCCCATGTTTGGGACTCTCTTACTTTACCCTTTACTGACATCTTCTCCTGGGATGTATTCCAGTTTTGTTGGATTCAGTATAATTTGGCACACACAGAAATTTCCTAATGATTTGGACTTGAATAAATATCAGCCCGCTCTGCTGTTACCTATTTTTCTCTTCTGAGTTACTCATAGGCTGACATTGTTTTGTGATGCTGTCGTTTACTTAAATGTCTTTAAAATTTAGGTATCTTTTGTTTCCCTTTCTAGTTAGTTGTAGATACAAAAAGCTACTGTTCAAAAATCAGGCAAAGGGGCAGTTTTGAGTCCTTAGAAGTGCCAGAATGGTGATGGCGATCACTAGCAACCTGATGAACAAAAGGAATGGGATGGTAAGGAGGAATCTGTATCAACACTTTGACAGAATTCTTAACTGTTAGTTTATTAATTTTGTGATATTTGTGTATTAATGTAAGTCTCTAAAACAAGGATCCTGGCTGTGTTTCATATTTCTTTCACTGTGTTCAGCATAAGGAAAATTTACTTTTTTAATCTGTTCTAACAACCACTACCTGTTAGTGCCCCAGAGCCTGCAGCTTCTGTTTTAGATGTGGATGCCCCGTCCTTGGAGGTGTTCAAGACCAGGTTGGATGGGGCCCTGGGCAACCTGATCTAGTAAAGGCATATGTTTGGTGGCCCTGCCAGGCAGGGGGGTTGGAACTACATGATCCTTGAGGTCCCTTCCAACCCGGGTAATTCTGTGATTCTGTGATTCTGTGATGTGCTAGAAGACACAAATTTGACTTCTTTTTTTTTTATTATCCATTCTTGACTATGAATGTCTTGACCTCTTTTGTGTGTGATGGCACCATTGCTTTCCACTATCATCTTCTGTGAGTTTAGTACCCACTGTGAGAGGAAGTATATTTTCAAGCAATTTCCTATTAGTTCTCTACTTGAAGGGTTTGGTGAACAGCTGTTCTGTGTGCAGCTTGTCCATGGCCTTCTTGATTGAGAGCATCCTCAGCACATCTGCAGAGTGGTGCAGTCAACACACTGGAGGGAAGGGGTACCATCCAGAGGGAGCCTGAGATGTGGGCATGTACAAACCTCGTAAAGTCCAATAAGGCCAATGATCTGCAAAGGTTCAAGGTCAGTTTGGATGGGGCTCTGGACAACCTGGTCTAGTGAATGTTGTGCTCTCTATCCATGGCAGGGTTGAAAATAGGTGATCTTTTTAGGTTCCTTCCAACCCAAGGCATTCTGTGATCTCATGATGCTGTAAGGCCTCTTCAACCTCATGCTAAAGAGTCCCCAAATTTTTAGTATCTCCTCATAAGGGAACTCTCCAGCCACTAGCATCAACACCTCTTTGCACCTTCTTTAGATCTAACTCCTTCCTCAGATGGGGAGAAGAGGATCATTAATAGCACAAATAGTCCAAATGTGGACAAAGTTCCTTAAAATGACACAGCATTGCCTTCTGTCAACACTTTGTTGGCTTTGTTTAGCTGCTATTTCACATCAAAGAACAGCGAATGATTTCTCCAGAATCTTAATCATGTCTTATTCCATTTATTTATTTATTTATTTTCATTTCAGCTTTGCATATACAAGTTTTCAGTTATTTTCCCTGATTTTTTTCTTTTATACAAGGCATGTTTTCTTGCTTCTTACCTATCAATAAAGTTTTAAAAATCCTTTTTACATTCCTGGATGGTGACTTGGCTTTTCACCACCTGGGAAGAGCTAAAAATTAGCTGAAAACTTGCAGATTTCACAGTACAGTGATTTCATCAGATCACTTATGAAGAAAGCTTCAGTGCTTGGAGGTTCTTGCTACTGCCTTCTCTTGATCCTGAAAATTGTTAATTAAGCCTTGTCTTTTGGTTCATATTGTTAATACTGTGATGGATTTTTATTTTTTTTTTCTTCCTGTTGTGTGGCAACAGTTTTCTTTAATGACAAAAAGCTTTTTGAAAAGCCATACAAAATATTTCTGCTGGGTTTCTTCTATCCACCTTCCTATTAATACACTCAAAGAATTCCAGTAGGATAATTAGTAAAGATTTTCCTGCACAAAAGCCACACTGGTCTTCGCCAGAGACCATCTATGCTCTTGTTGTTCTTTAAGCACAAGTGACAATATGGAGGCTAAATAGATTTGTGCATCAAAATGTCCTAATCACAAATAAAAGATATTTTGTGAGTTGTGTGACTTCCCTGGTTTTTGTTTTGTTTTTGTTTTTTGAGAACATTGTCCAGAAGAAAAGTCAGACAGGCAGGCAGGTCTGTACAGCAAATCCAATCAAATGGTGAATCCAAGTGAGTCCAAACAGAATCTCTTCTCTCAGAACTCCAGGATCCCTACTCACATTCTCTTGAGTTTCATCTTTCAGATAGCCCCATGCCCACGTGTACTCCTGAGGTATGTCCTCAAATGCCCTAGAGTCTCTCTCCCTGTTCAAATATCTGCATCCTGCATTTGCATTTGGCCATAGTCTTTGCTACCTGGGGCACAGGGGACCTCATTGCACTTGAGGGGCTTTTCCATTTTGTTAATGAGATGGCTCCCCTCCACAGGAGGGCTAACTAGGGTTTACATTCTACAGATATGTATATAGACCAGTTTCTGAAACTGCCACTTACATGTAACACTTGTTTCTCTTTCAGTGCTGGACATACTTGTGTCCAAGGGCCATAATTTGGTTTTCAGCAGAAGAGTCTGCTAGCCATTTAGTACATGTCCATAGGAATTACATATCACTCTACTTCTGCCACAATATAAATGTTTGCCAGTTATTTTCTGGTATTTGCAGGTGGCTGACATATTTCTACCACATATCATGGACAATATTTCCGTAAAAACATCTATATGTCATGCTCACAGTCTAAGTACCTTGTTGCAGGCAGGATGGCAGTGTTCCCCTTTCAGTGTTGATTGTATCCATGTTCTTCTGTTCTGTGTCTCTGTTGTTTGGGATAGGTGCTTTCCTTTGCTGAACTTGCATTGTTTTGCACTGTCTGCTGCACCCAAACTGTCAAATAAATATGGGCACTGTCAGTGAAGAGAGTCATCTTCCTAGAACTAGCTTATTTTTGATGATGCAGGGCTTGAAGGTTTAAATATTGCTCTTTATTTAATAGAGCTGTAGTAATCTACTAAGTACTTTTTTCTAACATTCCCCAAAATCAAATGGAAATAACAAGTTGCTCAGGGACAAGGAATACTTGGCAACGTGGCTTTGGCTGGTGTTGCACTGAAACAGGAAGGCAAGCTGATGAAAGCATCAGACTAAACCACCAGTATAAAAGACCTTTCCAATATATGTCAGGAAACACTCACAATGACTTTTGAATAATGGTAGCTTAAAGATGCTCACTGCTGTGAGCAAGAAGATAATCTCTGCCAGACTATGTCTTCTATGATTAAGAATCTGTCAACTGTAAATTTCTGAGCAAGGAAGGAAGTCCAATTGTTTTTGTATTCAGCATTTACAACCACAATACATTTTAAGTTGAAATCATCTGAAAGCCTCTAGATTTTGTCTAGCAGTGTGGATTAAAAAGAACTGAATTGGAAGTAGCTGTTTATATCAAAATAAAGCAACAGATAATCAGAATGAAGAATAAAAAAACCTATCAAGTTAGGACAAAACAGATAAAAAGTAGGCCTAGAGTTGAAAAAACAACAGTGTTTTTTCAAAACAGATGAATTTAGGAAAACAGAAATGTTTAGAAATTAGGCTAGTGGCATGGTGAAGGAGTACATCTCTCTTCTAGGTATTATCTACTATTTCAGTCTCTGCCAAAGCCAAGCAGAAGCAAGATTTCTTAGCTGATTGTTCTCAGGAAGCTGTGTAAGAGACATGAAGGTCTGAATTATTCTGTATCATGAATACCTTCATTTTCCTATGCTGTACTGTTTAGGTGGACTTCTTTGCACATTGTGTTTCAAAGAACATTGTGGACATGTGGACGTGTTAAAAAAGAACTGAAATTTTAATTTTTTTTTTTTTTTTTTTTTTTTTAATGTGACTGCAGAGAGTTACTATCATAAGACTGCCTGTGCAAGTAACACTTTTTTTTTTATTTTTTTTTTTCAGTCTGTTTTCCAAGCAGGAATAAAGCAAAGCTAACTCCAAACACCTATTTTTGGGTTTTTTTGAACTAGATTTTCAATTACTTTATGTTGTTGAAATAATTTTTATTTAATACAACATATTCTTTACAAACCTAAGGATTTTGTTTCATTACCTTCATTTCCTAATCATTTTTTTTTTTTCCAGTGCAGTCTCGTTAAAAGTGCAGAGCACTAAGAAGATGAAACATTAAAACCCTTACTCACTTGTTTGGTAAGTGGCAGATAAAGTTTTAAAGCCTGTCTCTGGTGAAAATTTTCAAAGGAATACCAATACCTACCTTTGTCTCTTAATTCACGTGTTTCTAAAATTTCTCAAATTAAATCTGAAATGATTAATATTTTTACATATGTCATTTTCTTGCCTAGCAAATCATTTCACTCAATTTTTCACTGACAGTAGCAAATTACCTTATCACTACAACTGAACTGGCTGGTTTATAAAAATATTAGATTTTAAACCTGTTCTGTTGCTAAATCTATATTCTTTTATCAAACTTCATTACATTTCTAGACCTATTGTGAAGACAATACTGTTATTCTTTTTGTCTCAAAGCTTGCTTCATGAAGCCTTTCTGGTTATAAGACTCTGACTGACAATTGCTAATTATCTAGGGGGGTGAATGGTGTGTGTCACCATGCCACAGCGCCTCTGCTTATGATTGTAAAGATAAGCAGAAGCAGGAAAAGCAATCTTTTTCAGGGATGCTGCTTGAAGGAGCTGACCACTGCAAAAGGCGATGATGCTTGTGCATGGCAATGGAGGTTCCATTTCCTGCTGGGTTATCTGTTCGACCAGGAATGTCACTAAACTGAGAAAAAAGAATAAGAAAAGAACCCACAGAAATGGGGGATAAAGGCCCTCGCTAAACTAGGGACTTTGGAGACAAACTCCCAAAGACACCTTTGGCAGAGAATTCCCTGAGGGGAAAACCTCTTTGGAAGAACCTCCCGGGGCCAGCTTGCTGCAGAGCTTTCTCCTATCCCCCAAGGTGATTAGATAAGTTCCTGAGATCAACGGACCTACTGTGTACCTTGCTGGACCCATGATGGTGACTATCTCCTTTGCTCTTTACAGAGATTCCTTGTTTATGTTTCCTACCTTTCCTATCACCCGTCTTCCCTTCCCCATCTCCCTAAACAGCTAGGACTTGTAATAAACTGATTGGACCAACATTTGAACTGTTGTTTCTTAATCTCACACTGGGTGTACATATATCTAAGCATCTTGTCTGCCTTCTATAAGCTGGAGCAAGACACCTATTTCTTTATTAACTAAATTTTTGTCCTAGGGAAGAAATGATTAGACACCTCTCAGGTGTCTAATTTCCTGGAAAGCTAAAAATCCCACCTGTGGGAATACAGTGAAATATGGTCAACAGCAGAAACTTAGGTCTTATTTCACAGTCTTCTTAACACGGACATCTGTACATTTCCTTCTAATGTAGCTGGAGTTCTCATAGCATGGTTGGATTACATTTGGGGCTCCAACTGACGGTATAATTCAGAGTCTGAGTCCTTCAGTCACTGAGTAAAGACAAATGCCACCAGTTTCAAACTGAACCCTAAAATTTAAACTGAAACTAATTGCTGAGTCAACAAATAACTCTAAAACCCTCAAATCCTCATCTGTTTGTATGCAACTTTACTTTCTTCTGCTGGTTCCAAACAAAATACATACTGAAGTGATATTCACTCCAGACAAAAGGAAATTTTAAAACTATCCTCCTCTGGGGGACAGCAATCCATACTGGGTGTTTGCACCAAAACTCACTCATTTGATCCAGGAATGTCACACTGTATTGACAAAAGCTCTAAAACTTGCAACAGGGAACTTGCTACAAAGAACTTTTAAGACTTTTTTCTTTCTTTCATGTTGTAGTTTCAGAAACACTCAGACTGTCAGAAGACGTAAGGGAGATTGTGGTTTGCGGTAAATAGGGGTTGTGGAGAAGCCACGCTGTTCCCTGATATTGCAAGGAAAATACGTAGTCTCTTCTACTGCAAGCAAACTCTCAGTTTCTTTAAAGACAAGTTTCCAACTGTATAAAACTTTGAAAACAACTTTTAACATAAAATAAAAGAAGTGTTAATGAACAGTGTTTGCTTCAGTGGATTTTTAAGAATGTCTTTAAACAAGTAAGTTCCTCTAGGAGAAGTATGAAAAGTTATGAACAAAGTGCCATTTAGCTAGTAATGATTGCAGTTTGCTGACATCCTTTTTGAATATTTTAATATAATCTTGTTACTACAAAAAGAAAGAAGTAAAATGAGAACTCTTTACTTGGAAATATAGTAAATCAAGCTCATAAACCAATGGGCTTTTGTTCCATAATGAAAGAGCTCCATCCTCAAATTTTGAATTTAAATCAATGTAACCTTACCCTGCAGGAACAGAAATCTGTAAAGAACAAGAATTGCACTGAGTTCGAAAGTAGGACAGAAACTAAAGGTAGAATTCACTATGATATGATGTTTCTTAAAGTTAAAATTGTGGTCATGCTGAGATGTATGATTGGCAGTGGAAAATATCTTTGGACTACTCAAAGATCAATTTTAATTGGGAGTTAGGTCAGATGTGGGAAAGTAAGTTTCGGTAACCAAGAATTTATGTCTGAAACTAACTCAAAATAATGATCAAAATCACAGGATTCTAAGACTTGAGGTGACCTTAAAAGGTGTTCTAATCCATCTAACTACTTTTAGGCAGGATCATCTATAGATAACACGTTTCTGATATGTTTAAACTTTTCTCAGACCTTCAGTGACAGAAAAGCCAGTTTGCCATTGCTAACTACTTTCCAAATGTTATTATTCTTAACTTAAAAAATATGAAATTCTTTCCTTTCCTTACATACAATTGAAATGTTCTTGTTCTGTCCTTCCCACGTGCAGAAAATAATTCAACTACTTTCCTTGCAGTTCCTTCATTAAGAATTGAAAACTGTTATCATAAGATCCCTCTATAAACTTCTACAAACTTCAACAATTCTGGTTTATTCTTTTATTATTATTATTATTATTATTTCTTTTTCATTATAAGAATGCTTTGTAGACATTGCTGTTAGATTACTTCAATGGTTTTATATATATATTTTTGATGTAATACCTAAACTGAACCTGGTGCCTCAAGAAATATCTTATTATTTAAGAACAGAGTAGAAATTTTACCACTTGTGTTTTAAAGAGTTTTATTGTTATTATTGTCATTATTTTCCTCGGAGCACACTTGTGTTTATATTTGGATTTATGACTTGGGAAAATCACTCATTTTTGTAGGTTCTTATCCCATCCTTCTTCTAGATACATCCTCTGCTGTAGCTTCCTACATATCTCCTATGGATTGTACATATTGGTTATCTGACATTTTAAAATCAGGGAGCATTATAGCAACTGGAAATGTTAAGACAATCCCCCTAGTTGTGGTGATGTAGATTCTGCAACAAATTCCTTGTTGTAGCAGGACATTCAACCATGACATTTCATTTTCTGAAGGGCACAGTACCCACAGCTCCTTCTGATTTCACCATCTCAGCACACTAAAATCAAGATGAGTTAAATGTGTATTTCTTACCACAGATCTCTGGGGTGAGCCTTTCCAAAATTGTGGGGTCTCTGAGTAAAATTCTATTGAAAACTCTTCTAAAATGTCAAAGCTATGACTACCAGTCATTGCTAGAGCAAAACTAAGAGCTCTTACCATTTTCCTCTTTTCTATATAAAGACAGTAAGTCCTGTGAAATTTAAGTATTCATAAGTGAATTACTTCATGCAGTGTGAAAAGACAGCCTGCCTCTGAACTTCTGTATTTGTGACTAACACAATTAGTCCCAACATAATCCCCTACTGAACTAGGCCTGGAGAGACCAATTAATTGAGATTAGGCAAATATATTTCAGAAGTAAGAAAGACCTATCAGAAGATCTGTCTGTAAGCTATTTTGAACTGGAACTCCAAATATACTCTCAAGTAAAGATCTCTTATTCTAGAATGCATGATTACCACACTCTGTCTCTCTCTCTCTTTCTTTTTTTTTTTTTCCCTTAAATTTGGAATAATCTAGAAACAGAATGAGTTTATGCTCTTCAAATATTACTGAAGATTTTGAGAGAGAAAAAAAAAAAGTGCTAGGATTCCTGCTGGAGGCACTGCTTTGTAAACCTGTGCAAATCATTTTCTTCCCTCAAGTTTCTTGTAACAAATTTAAGGTGCACCAATGTCTACAAAAAACTGATAAGATGTCAAAATATTCCAGAGATTTTTTTGTGATTATTGCCTGTTACGCTGATCAATAGTGTCTTGCTGTTATGCCTGGTCAGTCCATATTGATCTTCTGAGTCTTGTGCAGATGGTAGACTCTATTGGACAGGAATTAAGTCATCCTGCTATATCTATGCTTGGGACAAGGAATTCCAGTTTACTGAAGAAAATCAATAAATGACACAGCAACATGAATTAAGCACCTTTGTACTTTTGGTTAGGTCACTTTGCTATATGCTTTTCTGTTCAGAAGAACATTATGGAGTCTAATCTTAGATTTTCAAAGACATAATGCTCCTTGATTCCAACTCCTTGTATTTTTTGATGGTTGACATAGCCCTTCACTCTTTTGGGAAAGTTAAACTGTGATTTTCTTTGTTACCTTTTCATTTGTCACCTCAAAAACCCAGCACCTTAACAATTTGGACACTGACCCCTCTTTTTCTCTGTCCTACTACTGACTATCTGTCTGCACATGGGTTTTCTGGTCAACTGCCAGTACTTGTTCAGCTCCTCAAAATATACTGTAAAAATAAACTGAACAGATAAATTTTGTAGTATGCTTGAGTAATTGGGATAAATAAAAAAGTCAGTATATTATTGGAAGATTTATGAGAAAGGAAAGAAGTAACACTGAACAACGTCAGAAAAATCCATTTCTTTAACTTCCATTTACCAGGTAAAATGTCAAAAAAAGATTAAAATAAAGAACTTTGATTCTCTTGTGCAGGATTTTTTAGTTTCTTAAAGTCCAAGATTATTCTATCTCTCAGGAGTACAACTAATGAAGGAGCTTCTGCTGTGATCCTTGGGATTATAAAGGAAAGGTGAAAAATGAATATTCTTCTTGCTCCAATAGTGATCTTTAGACATTCCTAAAATGCTCTGGCTCGAGCTGCTTTGCAGCCTTAGCAAAAATTTGCCTTGGCACAACTATTAGTGATTTGACTTTCATTTTACCTTGTGCTGGTAGTGATGAGGAGTATTACATTGTTCCTTCTTGCAATTATATTGCTCAGTAATGATGGCGCTACTTGCAAGGGGGAAATCCTGTCTAATCAGTAAACTTTGTTCAGAACACTACAGCGTTTATAGATGATAATCCTTGTTTTTTCTCTGATCATCCCTTTGTTCTCAGCAAGCACTTCAAGTACACCAAACTACCTCTGGGTCAAAATTTTCAATAGTTTATGACAATAAAAAATAAATCTAACATTCTCTTTGTGAAAACCAGGGAAAAATGTACTCGGAAAAAGACTGTCTATGTTGCAGGATATAAACCTGTCAGATAGTCACCTTATGGACGTGCAATTATCCTTTAGAAGTATGTGCATATATCTCCAAATTTACTAGAACTAGGCACCATGAAATAAAAACAAATGAAAAATGTAAGAAACCAGATTAAAGAGATAGATATTGCAAAATGATGTGACAATTTCTAAGTCTCAAAATAGGAAAAAGAACTTGTCAAAGTAATATTTTACCCTTTATTTTCTGCACAAACGCAGAAAAGCACAAGAAGAAGCATTGTGTCTCAGCTGAGTTGCTGGAAAATATTCTGCGGCTTCGTAAAATATAATTTCAAGAAACCTTCCTAGTATCTGTTACATGCAGCTCATTAGCTTGCTCTGGTATCAGCAGCATGATTGCAAACAGTTATTAGGCTGAACATTCATGCTTCTTGGACTTTTGGCCCACATGAATCCATGTCTCAGACATGCTATTTCAGTGGTTGTTGGTCCTCCTTGAAGACACTTTTTGGTTTCATTTACTGCAAGGCAAACACTAGCAAAATATTTGAATATCTTTAATATATATATGGGCAAATGTATGCATGTATCTATGTTTTACTCTGTTTTCTCTACTTACATATGTTTGAATACATGCAGATATGTATGTAGACTTTTTAATATATATTCATAAATATACACGCACACACACATATACATGCTCAAGAGTTTTAAAGGTTAATGGCTTTTTTTTAATCTCTTTGCTTTTGATTCTGTTGTGGAGATTTGGTTTGTTTGTCTTTTTTTGTTTTTTTTTTTTTTTTCTTTTAATTCTTCCATAGTATTGCTGTGCTTTGAATATAACAGTATGTTACTTCATTGCAAAGCTCAGAGAAAATGGACTCTGAAATACAGTCAGGAGAGGTGAGAAGAATTTTAATCTTCTCTGTGAGTACATAAAGATATTTTAGATGAGAAAAATGATTTGATTTTCCTGTACTGAAGCCTTCCTCAGAACAAAAAGAGATTTTTAATAATTTCTGCCTGCTTTATATAAGCTTGGTCCTTGGTTAACATTTACAGTTCCTTTACTGTATCTAATATATACCTCAGTTCTTTGCTAGATGGGGAGAACTAAGTGATGATACTCAAGAGAAGTTTCTTTGATCTCCACTCTTCTGCCCTAGAGCTTCTTACAGCCCTTCTGGAAGCTGCTTTCAAAAATAACTTCCTTACTCTGTTTGTGGTTGTTCTGACATTTTGAAAGTCTCCTGTCATGGAATTAAATCGATCTCTCTTTTGTAGAGAATTAGTGTTTGTTTTTACTTCTTTTTTTTTTTTTCTTTCTTTCTTCTTTTCCTTCCCCCCTAAGTGATACAGTGAAAGAAAAAAGAAAACATAACCACTACATCTTATATAACTCTAAAAATAATATCATGTGGGCATTGGGAAAAGTCTAATGAAGTATACAGTATAGAGCACAGCAGCTGAGCTGTGTAACTGTTTTGCTGATATGAAAGGAAAGTTTAGCTCAATTAGAGTTCATTTTGTTATTTTTGTCTTTTTTTTTTTTTTTTTTTTTTTAAGGGGAAGTCAATAATCTGAGAACAAATGCAATACACAAAGAAAAATGCTCATTTTGCATCTTAACATCTTTCAAATTATCTAAATTCTACCATGTAAGATACCATACTTTACAGGGCTTCCAGTAAGGACCTGGCACACAGTGGCTGAGTTTACTGATGGTATAGTTCTACCCTGGGTGTGACCTCTGTGTGAATGTGCTGCAACTGATGCAATAAACCAGGCTGTCTGTCTCTCAGAGGTGGGAAGTGGTGATTCCTGCTTCACATCTGCCTCCTTCCCTTCTTGGTTATTCTTTGCCACTGCCTTTGATTCTCTTGAACTTGGTTCCCAGCTCTGCACTGTATCTGCAAGCCATACAGCTCCCTATGGAAGGGCAAATCTGCTTCTGGCTCTTCCTAAGCTGGCTTCCTTCTATGAAGCTTTGCCGTGCACCTTTTCTTTCCTGATCTGCACATGAAACTGCACATGCATTTTTGAGTGAGATGCAGATGCTATTAAAAAAGATTACATGGTGGGGGCCAAGTTCTGGTAGGAACCTGAAATACTCCAAGTCATCTTGGGAGATTTTTCCTTTTAAACAGATGCTTTTGCTGTGATATCAATAACTGGTGTCTAGTGATCTGATGGCCATTTTTATATCACAGTATCACAGTCTCGTGCGGGTTGGAAGGGACCTCAGAGATCATTGAGTCCAACCCCTGGGATTCAAGCCTCCTGTGTAGCAAAGAGGCACTTCTACCACTTGCGCCACAGGGGGGGATTTGAACCCGGGCCTCCGGTGTTGCAAAGAGGCATTCCTACCACTGCACCACCGGAGAGAGAGAAAATTATGTTTAAGAGGGAAAATTATGACTCCATACCTTCGCCCAAAAATAAAAAGCATACCTTGAAACCCAAACCCCAAATCCCCAAACAGAAAACAAGCAAACAAACACACACACATGAATGGGAGTCATCCATATTTAATGAGGGAAAATAGACTCCAAGTCCTGTGGCTTGCTTTTCTGACATACATGTTTGGTATGTTGTCTGTTGTTTTCAAGCATTTGGTCGTATCATATTGTTTTGTTTGAATCACAGTATTGAATGAAATGTAGAAGTCCTGTGCCTTCTGAGGAGAATTTCAAGAAAAGCTTTCTTCTAAAACAAAACATGTGCATACCTTGAAGAGACCTTGAAAAGTCTCCCTCTCTATCTCCCTTTCAAGTTGCAATAACTCCTTCACCTGTACCTTGACACTTGCACATTTTTCTGCTTGCCCGCGGTTCTCAGGAACATGTTTTCTTCTCAAAGAGTGCAAAAAGGTGCCTATGACCCATTGTCTCTCTGGAAATACTTGCTTTGACCTAACTGTAGTGTTGAGCACTTCCAAAATGTGCATATAACCCACAGCAAATCAATCTATCAAGCAGTCAGTTCATCACAAGTGACAAAAAAGTTAATTTGGCAAACAGCTCAAATTTATAATAAATGTTATGATAACTCATATGTATGTTATGTATTTCCACGTACACACAAAGCCTCTACGTAGACATACTGGAAAACTGGTTCTGAGACCTCTGTGGCTAAAACAATGATATATGTGCTCATCCCTGGAACTGGAACATATCTTCGACTAACATATCTGTATTAGTCTCAGTTGAAGATTATTAGCAAAAAAAAAGGTCAGAAATTTTTGAAAACAGAAAATAATAAAAGCATATTTATCATAATCTGCTAGGTTTTTTAAAGTATTTTGGCTATACTTATCACTTGATCCCTGATATTTTTCACTGGGACAGATTTTCTTGGAATATGTACAAGAATGTACAAGAAGGTGAAAGAGCTAACTTTAATGAGTTCATATTTGTAAAAGTCTGTACCAAATATATATATATATATATAAATAAATAAAAAATAAAGAAACCAACAAAAATACCCCTCAAACCCTGTAATGTTTCCAGCTGTCACAGCAGCTTTTAATTGACAGAGAGATGCTTTGATAAGGGGAGGAAGGCATCCCTACTGGTTCAAGACAGGTGGACATCAATTTGAATCCAATTTACATCTTAAAATGCACAATATAAAGGACTTTGCATTACATTGCCTAGATGAAAGGGACTTCTTAGTCTGAGCTCCTCTTTTTCTTTCTCTTCTGCTTTTAGTTTTGTTTTTTTTTTTTTTTCTGTTTTTTTTCCCAAGCACTAGCTAAGTTTTAATGAAGAGATCTTGTTCAACTGCTGTTTGAGGTAGCTATTTACTTGACTCAGACTTAAATCTGAACGCATGCTGGGCTAAAAAGAAAACCCAAACTGATAATTGGACAAACCTGAAATTGGATTGCCTGCACTACACACAGCTTGAATCAAGTGGATGTATCTTCATCATCAAGTTACTATTTGTTTGCCTGCTCAAGGTTCCGTTCTCCAGATATTAGACAACTGGAACTGTTAATGGGGATTAATAAGAGATCTGTAGTGGAATGTGCCTGCTCTGAATGATGCAAGAAGTGGCTCCCAATGAACATCTCTGGATTACTTAAGAGACTGGAGAAAACTGAAAGGCTACTTATATAAGATTAGGATATATGTATAGTAGTGTGTAGTCACTGAAGCCCAATTCCAAACTTACATGTATGCCTGATTTAGACTGACATTAACAATTTGCTGTTTGTTAAATAGTTGATTCTGAGTTGGCATTGCTCTTTATATTATCTTTGCAGATAAGGCCCTCAGTGTTCAAAGAATGGAAACAGTAGATCTTCAATGCAAATTTTCACCATTGTTTTAAAATTTGGCTACAGTGCATACAGTTTCCTATGATGTAAAGCTCCTTGAAATGTGGCTATGCATGATACCAGAAAAATAATCTAATATTGTGCATTACAGCATATTTTTTAATCTTTCAAGTTTTAGGGAACTATTTTCTCACCTTAACATGCCTGTTGAATTGAGAAACGAACAGAGTTACTAAACTAGTTACTTTGGATGAAAAATTTGTCCACTTTGGTGTCTGAGCATAGGCAATTTCTGAAAATCTTTCAGAGTTGTTTGTTTCTCTGTTGAAAATATCTTCAATAGAAAATGCTTCTTATACCTCTGTATTGGTACAGCCTAAGATCTATTCAACAGTTTCTTATCTTTTAACATTGAAGTGTACTTTCAAATATTCCCATTAAGCAAATGAGTCAGGCTACCTAGAAAGACTGACACCAGTGGTCCAGCCTACCTACTCAGATGAGTCTCTTTTCATTGGAAACTATAGATGGAAGACAAAGGTGGTTGGGGAATTTTAAAAGTTGTTTTAGTGAGGATGTGGCAGAAAAATATTCCTGGAGATGGGATCACAGTCTCCGTTCAGCTGTTTAAGCTTGGTCTTGATCCAGAAAGAAAACTCAAGCTACTGAACCTGTACCTAGGTTAACTAATGTAAAAAGTACCCCACAGAACCCATGGCCAACCCTTTTTCATGTACTGATGGAAAGAACCTGGTCCATATGGTCCTTCTGGGAGAAGCTGCCTCTTTTCTAAGTTCTTTACTAAGAGAGTGGTTAGGTTCTGGAACAGGCTGCCCAGGGAGGTTGTGGATGCCTCGTCCTTGGAGGTTTTCAAGACCAGGTTGGACAGGGCTCTGGGCAACCTGATCTAGTGAAGTTGTATGTTTGGTGGCCCTGCTAGGCAGGGGGGTTGGAACTACATGATCCTTGAGGTCCCTTCCAACCCGGGTGATTCTGTGATTCTGTGATTTTCTAACACAATAGCTTTTATTTCTGTATTTCTAGAAATGACCCTGTGCTTTGGGGCACAACTCAAAGTCACTGCCTCCCTATCAAATATTTTCCTCTGAACATTTTCTTATTTGCAGGAAAATGATCAAGATTTAATCGAGCTGCCTTTCATTGCCCAATCTGAACCTCATTAGTGATGCTGAAGGAAGGCATAATGGTGAAGATACATTATCTCCCCTCTTCCCCAGGGTCCCTTCAGTCTGTGTGTAAAAATCTTATATGGCTTTGCATGAAATTGTATTTGAAGGATTCAATTACATTTACCATATGTTGTTTCACCTCGCTTGCATAATTTTTCAAGTGGATCTGAGCATTCAAACATTATAGGAAAAACATGCAAAAATTATTTATTTTTGTTAGTGCTTTGTATTACATTTAGTCCCTAAAATTTACTTGGGATAATTAGAGTGACATGGTATACCTTTCTGTAATGGATAAAGATGTACAGCATTCAGAAAATAAACAATCTGAAGGTATTTTCGGTTACCTTTACTGTGACACTGCATGGTAATATGTCAATGGGTACAGCACTCCCTGCTCTAGAATATAATCTTTGGTTTCTTTTGGAGTGTGAAGTGGAGAAAAACAGGGTTTACTGCTGTCATTTTTGATGTTATAAGGTTACAAGCTACAACCTTGGGAGATTTTACACTAAATTTGGTTTTTATTGTTTCACAAAATGAGTCCTGTTTTCTGGCAGTCAATAAAACTGCAGGTGATACTCCTCTTATAATAGATGTGAATGGACTATTACTGTTTGCTACAGCCATTTAACTTCAGGGCAAGCTTATAAGGGTTCTCGCAATCTTTTTTTTTTTTTTTTTTTTTTTTTGGCCACAGGACTATTTCTTTATTTTCATCAAGTTCCTTGGTAATATTGCTACATACTCATCTGAGCAGGTCTGAAATAAGCAGAAAGTTCTCTCCTTCTGAAGCTCAAAACAATCTGAAAATAGAAAATCAGTACTGATAGGCTAAAATGAAAGTCATTGCAATACACTCTGAATACTTAAGACTTAAAATGATAAAGCAAATGTTATATGAATTGTATGTAAGTAATGACAATATAGAAGTTACTCCCATCTCTTGATGTTTATTCTGAAGTCAAATTAAAAAAGTGCTATTTCTGAAAATGATTGTTCAGTATTAATACTTTGAATCACATAATCACTAAGGTTGGAAAAGATTTCTGAGTATGGTCTAGTTCAATATTCCTACTCAATTTAAGCCTAACAAGGTCTGGTTGCTCAAAGCTGTGTTCTTTTGGGTTTTTCCTTAGCTCTAAGAATGGAGACTCCACAACTTACCTGAGCAGTCCATTAAGTGTTCTAGCAACCTCATATCACAGTGAAATATATTTTTTCTTATACGTAAGCCGAATTTTATGTGTTTGAATTTGTGTCCATTACTATTTGTCCTGTCACTGAGCACCCCCAAGAAAAGTTTTGCTCCCTCTTCTTCATTCTCTTCCATCACTCCCACACACACATGCAAACAGACATATATGCACATAAGTAAGAATCCTCTTGATCACCATGGTCCTTCACTGAATTCACTCCAGTATTGTCCTTGTGTCATGCATACAGGAAAATTGGACTTAGGACTCCACATGTGGTGTTTGACATACTAAGTGGAGAGTAAACGTAATTTCCCTTGAGCAGCTTGCTGACAGTTTTCGTCATGGAGTCAAGGATGTTTGTAGTCTTTGCCACAAGGTTGCATTGTTAGTTCATGACCAGCTCATGATTAGGAAGCAGTCATTGCTTCTTTGCAAAGCTGCTTTGCAGCCACTCAGTACTCAGCTTGTACTAATGCATGATTTTATTCCTACCTGTGTGCAGGACTTGATATTTTGTTGAAAATCATGAATTCTCTAAGCCATGAGTCTCTTGCCACTTTTAATTTTGTATCACCTGCAGACTCTCTGTCATCCAGGTCAACAGTGAAGATGTTAAGCAGTACTAGTCCTGGTACCGATACCTGGAGTACCCCACTGGTAAATGTCACTTTGATGGAATGAAAGAATAATTTGAGTTGGAAAAGATCTTCAGGATCATCAAATCAAGCTTGACCTACCAAGATTATTAAGCCATGTATCTTAGTGCTACGTCTGTGTGTTTTTTAAATACCTTCAGCGGCAAGCACTCTAACATTTCCAAGGCTAGCCTCAATGCTTGTCCACCCTCTCAGAGAAGAAATTATTCCTCATATCCAGTCTAAACCTCTCTTGGCACAGATTCTGTTTCCTATCACATGTCCTGCTGGCCACTCTATTTCTGGTGATGAAAAAGATGTCATTGGCCTTCTTGGCCACCTGTGTACACTGCTGGCTCATGTTCAGTCAGCTGTCAAACAGCAGCCCTGGGTCCTTTTCTGTTGAGTAAACTTACATCCACTCTTCTTCAAGCTCATATTACTGTGTAGGTTTGTTATGACCTAAGTACAACAAGCGGCATTTAGCCTTGCTGAATGACATGTGATTGGACTTGGTCCAGTCCTCCATCAGACCCAACTGCAATGCTCACAGTAGTCATGCGAGTTAAGGGTAGGCAAATAGGCTCACAAACAAACTAACTAACTAACAAAAAAACAAAATCAGACTAATGGAACATTTTTTTCCACTTCATCTCTCAATTATTTTTTCCATTCCTAAACTGAATAGTTATAGAAAATGTCATATATTTATATTTGTATAATGTTAAAGTACATCTGTATTTTACAGTGTTAAAATACTGTGACTACTATGGTGTCTGTCAGAATTCTATGATCTTTAAGGAGAAGAATGCCTTCAGATATGCATTCTCTCTTCTCTGAAACCTTGGAATTTTTTTCTGATATCTAATTTCAGAGAAGAGTAAAAGTTAACACACTGGTATGTTAACACATTGACCAGTGACAAACTGATTCATTGAGCTCCTTTATTTTAGAAGGATTCAAATACAGACATAGGAAACATTTTTGTTTTCCACAGTACTCTACTAAGGCTTGAGTCAGTATCTTTATGAACCATCGTATCAACACAAAGCATTTGCTTAATTTGAGGAAAACAAGGGTGAATAGTCATAAATGGTCATTTAATGGTTCAGATATTTCCAGTATTTAAGAAGACTCCTTGGAAGTTAATTTCTTTGTATTTTTTGTTACTTTTAGTTTTATTTTTTATTTTTATTTTGTGTGTGTGTGTGTAGAAGTATTCTGATTGCTAATGGTTGTGTTCTACATATACATACTTCACTCCAAAAGGAATTACTCTGATTTATTTCCATGGAAACTACAACTGATACAAAGAACACAATAACACTGATTGATAGAAAAAAATCTCAGTTAAAAGCATTCTTTTTTGACACAGTCACTACCATTAGCTATACTACCATTAGCTCCTATAGCCACTGCTGAAACATATCACCCATTGCCTCACTGCGCTCACATCCACCATTTAGTCTCCAGAAACACTTGGCAAGCACTAATGAATGTCAATAGGTGCTATTTTTTCCTTGTGGAGGAGTTCAGTAACACAACTTTGCTTCATATGCACTTCCATGTCAAATGTTAATTTGTCAGACTGGCCCTCTGCTGCTACCTGTCACACAGTAACACAAAGTCATAGAATATTGGCAGGACAGTTCAGCCTCTACTGCCACACCACCAACATCCATCTCTGACATTGTGGGCCAACATAATAAAATAGAATGCATTACTTTCCGAGCAGCCCATACATATACATTTTAAAGAATTTCTTTGTACACTTATTTTTAAAATTCTGGATTATGAGATGGGTTTGTTACTGGGTAGAATGGAAGAACTGGAGGGGGAAAAAATAAGAAAGGTTGAAAGACAAAGTGTGAAAGGATTAGATTTTAGAGCCCGAGATTGGGAAGCTTGGTAAAGTATGTAAATACCAGTAAATGTCAGCTGGCATTGACTTATGTTTGTGAATCTCATGTAATAAGCTCATCATCACAATATTTAACATCTCTTTGGCGGCTTACTTTTCACCTGCAGCTTTCTGATGTTTTACCTCTTTTCTTCTTCTTCTTTTTTTTTTTTCTTGGTAGAGGTTTTGTTGTTTTTTTTTGTCACATGGGATATTATGATATCTTACTCTGGATGTAGTGTGAGGATCTGAGCTTTAAACTGCAATCACACCACACCTCTGCCTGTGAGCTACCTTGTTTTGTATCCTCCTACAGCACATTTTGTCCTCTCTGATAATTAAGGAAGATGGGGATCTCAGTAATCTCTCTAGCCTTGATGTCTCATTTCTTTATCAAATTCAGTAACTTCTTGTAGTGTTGATCTGCCATTCACCTCTTGAAAATTCTCTTTATTCTTTTTCTGTTGCTAAGTACTTGCCATGTTTTTATAGAACAAGCCCTCTGGCTGGGGAAAAGTTGCCAGTTAGAACTTGTGAGACTGATCCACTCCTTTATTATTATTTCTTTCAGCAGCTATTCAGTGTCTTTGATGTTACCCACACATTTGCATTAAAAGATGCCAGTGATTTATTTTAATAAAATCCAATTATCCTTTTTAGTGCCTGTGAGAAGTGAATGGATGTTTCCAGTTTAATTGCAAATATAAGCTCATGGTAGGAAACATACCTGGCACAGAAGGAATTTTGGCATTAATAGTGCCAGAAGCAGCTGTGAGCTGTGACAAGTATCTAATACTTTGTGGGATTAACTGCAATAACTTGTGCAGAACTATTTGGGTCCCAGGAGAAAGCTAGCTTTTTCAAGGAGCTCCACAAGGATAATGCTAAAATATCTTGTTTTTCATGCAATTCAGTATCTCTGCATGGTCTCTGTGCTGTGCAGACATTTTATTTTGGGAAAAGAAATGACTTGGCACTTCCAAGAGGTGGCCTCATCTGGATTCTAGGGCAATTTTGTTTAACTTGATCTCTTGCAAGTTAAGTTTTGCTGTAGTTTCACAAACAAAGAAATTGGGAGCTTCAGTCTCCTGAACTGTTAAATCAGCATGGTCTTAGCTGTGTATTTTCAAAGACAGCTTACTTTTCTCCAGCAAATCTTTGATTATTTCCACATATTGATAACAGCAGGAGGCTGTGTTTCCATTGATATTGGGTTGTCTTTATCTAAAAACACAAGATTGATTTTATTGGTCACAACAAAATTTCTCTGCTGGTGTAATCAGAAGAAAAGCATGTAGTATCTTTATGACATGCTAAAGCTTGGCTAGTTTGGACCTGAATAACGTTATAAAGTTATTTGCACCAGCCAAACACCTTCACAGGTGATCTGCATCACCTAAGTATTAAAGTCACCTGACAGGCCAAATACTGGAAGAGGCTGGTGAGATAGTGAGTTTTATTTGAGACTTTTTAGTGACAGAGAGACTGTTGGGTTATTGTCACATATGTTTATTGTGACACATTTTTGCCCCTGAACAAAGCAGTGGTAAGCTGAGAAGTCCAACAGGCTGGAAGGCTCGCATGTATGTAGAATGCAATCTTATGCTACAGTGCTACAAAACCCTCTTCTTGGTTTTGTTTTAGTAAAAATACTGATTTGTGTTTCAGTCTTTCATCAGCTTCATTTCCTGAAAACAACATCCAACCCAGTAACCACTTTGTACTAAGAATCCCTGTTGTTCTTATTTCTAAATATCAATAAGGTCTCAAAATGGAAATGAATACACAATGATATTTCTCCAGAAGTATACTGATATACATGGAATTGGCATTTAGCCAATAAAGAAAAAAGATACCTAACATGCAAGGTTTATTTTAATCATTTCAATCGACTGATCTCAGATTTGTTAAAATTATGAATTACAAAAACAAAGCCCATCAAAACCCAACACAAAATCAAAAGAACTCACCACCACCAAATGAAAAACATTAGAAAGCATCGAAGAAGAGAAAATGAATGACTTTCACGTCTGGATAAAATAATTCTCTACTTCTTTATCAGATTTATAATGGGGTTGGTCCACGTTATTGTCTATCTATTGCATGATTTTATATATCCTCATCTGTCTCATTGCATAATTCAAAAACCGAGAGTACTGTTCAACATCTATTTTGTATAACAACAAGTGAGTTATCTTTTCTACCTTATTGGTTTCTCTTTTCCTGTCCTTATTTTGTACTTGTGTTCATACAGTTTTTGCCACTGTAGCATAAACTCATTGGGAATTCTTAAACCTTAGTTGTGGATGAAGATATACAAAACATTATTTAGATTGACTCCTTTCTTCCCCATGCAGTTATGGGCTTGATTTGCATGTGGGTTTCCATGCAAATTCAAAGAATTTTTACCAAACTGACCCCACATGGGGGTGTGGAGTCCGATTGAAAAAAATCTGTAAGACATTTAACATTTTATAAAGTTTGGTTTCTTTGTTAATCATAGTTTGAAAGAGTCAATAACTTTGTCAGTGATTTAATTGGTGACATATATGAAACTAAGCTACTGGGAGTATATACTGAATACATAGCTCAAAAGGCTCAGGGCTTCAAGTTGACGTATTTGCTCTGTGTTTTCAAGGCGTCAGACTATATGTCTGCCCTTCAACTAAAAAAAAATATCAATAGAAGCCCTTATTTGTGTTCATAGAGATAATGTAAAAATCTTTGCTAACTGAATGATAAAGTACATGCTGGTAGCTTTCTACTTGATAATCAGTAGACAAGACCTAAATTATTTTTCCAAATAGTAAACCTTTTACTTGATCAATATGTCTTCAAAATGACATCAAATTGGACTAAGGTAATATTTGTAGAAAATATGATATTTCTATAACAATATGAGCCTGTTCAATAAATACAAAAAGGTTTTTGTAGATTTGACTTGAACATAGAAGGGAAAGAATGGGGCCACAAATCTTCATACCATTTTCTTTAGACGATGCAAGCCAAGGAAAAAAATAATACATTTCTGGTAGGAAAATTGCCTCAAATAGGAATGAGGGGTTCAAATAGGAATGTGATACGTCTTCTTTGTGGCATGGGCCAGGTACGTTTCTAAACCCTGAAAAGCTCTGTTGGCCCTTCTTGTTACTTTTCCTTTCAATAATATGGCAAATTTTTGTGGCCTAGTGAGGAACAGAAGCCAGATTTAATTCAGATATATCTATAGTGAGGATGAAGAAGAGATCCATAGAATTTTTTCTCATAAATAAGAAATCCAGATGACACTTTCTTGCACTCCCAGCAGAAAGATGTCAAATAAATCTTGCTCATCCATTTTAGCTAAGTACTGCAAATCTACATGCTTACAAAGCTTGCAACCCTGTTCTGTGAATTGATAGTACAGAAAACCTTCAGAAATGTGGTGATGGAGCAGCTGAGCACTGGGTGCTTCAGCGAGATTTTTACATTCATGCTGTGTTCCCACAGCTTGCCTGGAAAAGATTGCACTGAGGCCAGGGAGGCTTCTGACTTCTGCAGTTTTGTCTGAAGCATGCAAATACATCCTTAAAGGTTTAAAATTAGCTATTATTAGAAAAAAAAAAAAAAAGAAAGAAAAAAAAAACAAAAAGAAAAAAGGAAAAAAAACATTTGAGAAAATATTTTTGTGAATTAAAAAGAACAATAAAAATTGCAATGTACTGAGCTTATGTTCTTGAAAAGTAAGCAGTAAATATCCTTGCAAAACATTGCTGACTGTATCTTTAGGAGACCTACAAACTTAGTACTATTATAACAGCACTGGTGATATTGTGACATATCTGGTACAAGTATAGCGCTAACTGATTGTGAGTATCATCAGTAAGTGACTATAGATGGTGACTATATAACCAATGTGCATATTTTAAAACTTGTAATAAAATGAAAATAATCATTTAAAGGAGGATCTGTATACGTAAGAAGAGAGTTGTACTGATTTTCTTTTTCTTCTGGTCTGATGGCAAGCATTCTTCAGCATAGGAAGTTCTGCATGAATGTGCGGAAGAACTTCTTTACAGTGAGGGTGACGGAGCACTGGAACAGGCTGCCCAGGGAGGTGGTGGAGTCTCCTTCTCTGGAGATATTTAAGAACTGCCTGGACACTTACCTGTGTGACGTGGTATAGGGAGCCTGCTTTGGCAGGGGGGTTGGACTCAATGATCTCCCGAGGTCCCTTCCAACCCCTACAATTCTGTGATTCTGTGATTACAGCTACAGTGCACTCTAGCTATCTTGTATCTCTTGCTTGATTATAGGGACATATAACTTTTATGGTGACTATATATAATATTTCTTACCAAAATTTTAAATTGTTAAGTGAAACTCATACATTTATTGTTATTTATAGCAAAGCAATTAAGGAACACTTAGCTGACATATCTTTATGCTAGCCCAAGTAAATTAAAGGAGATACTATTATTGAGCAAAACAGAGGTAATTTTGCTTTGTTCAGTAAAAGAGCACTTGTCTCAGGCATTAAGCATATAACAATTTCAGTTGTTCAGACAGGCATTGCTAACCTTATTGCAGATATTTCTTCAAAATATTAGTCGGCCATTACATGTGAAAGCTTTTAGTAGAAAATCCTTTGCTCATTGGACTGGCAACTTGGACATGCAGATCATGGGACAGAAAAAAAAAGTCTGAAGTCTGCAGACCTTTTCCACATGTACTTTTACCAGGAGAATTTAAAAGAACATAAGATTATTTTCTTCTACCTGAGTACTTATTTGAATAAACACCTTACAAATCTTGTTTGTCATTGTTTTCATTAAGAAGGTTGATGCAAGTTCATACACGAAAAAGATATTTTTTTTTCTGTTCTAGAATGGGAATTGGCACTTTTTTTTCCTACCAGGAAAGTGGGAAAGGAGTGGTTTTCTCATATGCTGGATGTCTCTTGCTTCACTAGTTACCCTTACCTGATTTTGCCTATGTCAGTGCATGTGATAGAAGAAAGATGGAAAATGGCATTTGGCCTTTGTTTGTGTTTAAAGTAAAGACACTATGTTAATGCAATTTAAAAATGAAGGAAAATTCTTTCCAAATTATTTGGGGGAGAATTACTGTGTTCAATATGGAAAAAATGACATGACCTGAGAAGAATCTATTTTTCCTCTGATTGAAAATATGAATGTATTTCCTTTCATAATGCAGACAGAAAGTTATTTGTTTGTAAAAAAGCTGCTTTTCAGTTTGAAGTTATATTTTGGTAGCGCTTAAGTAATGGTGCAAATCTAAGACTACATATAAGGTGGTCTAAATGAAAAGCAGTGTCCCTTAAATCTTTTCTGTAAGATAGATTATGTGTTGTTGTATTTCAACATTTTGCCTCTTTCCTTGTGGTTTCATAACACTTTCAAAACAGAAGCTTGAACTCTTAAAAAATTATTTTGCATTGCTGTTCTTTTTGGTTGTCTAAGGCTATATGAGATTACTTATTTTTCATCATTTAGATTGCATTTTCTTCTTCCCTGAATTAGCTGCAAAAGCTTCTCACTGTACAGAGACAATTATTTAAATCCTCTATGAGAGATTCAAAACTTCAGTCTCAGTGGTGAGTATTTCTGTTTGCCTCTTCACAGCTACTCCTCTCACTGACAAGTGCTACAATGCCTGAGAAAACAAGGAATCTGTGAAAAGTGGCTAGTGTTCTTTCAGTGAAGTAAAAATAATATAAAAGGACTAATCAAAACCAGTGTAACATAGTGAGTTAGCATTTAGAAGACTGAAATTATTAATACAAATGCTGTTTGAAATATTAAATCCTAATCAGTGAATATATGACTTATATTAGTGATCTGTTGAAAAACAACAAATGCACATTTGGTAATTATAGTGAATGTGGAAGGAGTAGCTGAAAATATCTGCTGAGATTATATTCAGCGAACAGCTGCATGCCATTACGATTTCCCTAACATCAGCTTGCTCAAACTGGCTGACCAGTGATGTTGTAGTCACTGCTCTGCTTGCAGATGAAGGGGTGACATTTGGCACCAGTTGTTAAATTTTAGTTAGCATAACAGTATCATCTTCTGAAATTTCTGATGTGTTGTATTCTGAAAAAAAATCAATTATCTGTTGTGCTTAAAATTACTTAAGGTACCATTGGCTATGCCACTATATGTTGCTATCACTGTGGCAAGCAGTGACCCAACTTTGCATTCTTCTTTACTGAGATTCTTTAAAACTCTGTTCCAATGTGATTTGCTACCACCTGAAGAACAGCCAGATGAAATCTGAATTGTCAGTGTGGGTGCATGAATCAACAACAAAACAGATATAATTTAACTAGCCATAGAGGTATGGAACATTATGCATCCAAAGAAGTCATTGTCATAAACAAGGCAAGAGCACTGCACTTATAATACCTATGCAAGCTGAGAAGAAAAAAGAATATTGTATTATTGTCTCCCCAGGTTGTTGCTGAAGATACTGAAAGGAGCTACTTTTCTAACAGGAAAGAATAATGTTTCTTTCCTGAGAAAGAAAGAAAAAAAAAAAACAACAAAAAACCAAAAAACAAAAAACCAGAAAAAAAGATTTTGTAGTAAAAGCAAAGAAACTTTCTTGCCTTGAAATTGGTTTGGATGAATCAAACTGTAACCTGAAGCCAACATATAAGCCACGATACCACTCTTATCCAGAATGATGGAAGCAATTTTTTCCAATTACCACGGTAAAAGGCTGGTCAAAACAATTGTCTGAACTCTTCATTTATACATGTGCTGTGATCCAGGCAGTGGAGAAGTATGCTGAAATGTGCTAGAAGTACAAGTGATTCTCTAACAATAAGAGCATTCCTGTAATTTCTGATTGACACATATTTGAAAAAGAACAGCAGGTAGTCTCATAAATCTTTGCCATATAGAACTAAATTTGTGTCAAATCATCTAGTCTATTTAATTTTATCTTTTCTCCCACACATTTTTAGTAATTTCTGAAAATATAGTACAGCTCCCAACTGACTCTCTTTTTTGGAAACCTGCTGGTCTGAATTATACTTATCAGTACATTAGCAGTAGTGTTGACTTCAGAATTTGACCAATAATCTTGCAAGAAAATATAATTTTCACAGTTGAAAAAAAAGTGATGATGAAAGTAAATGATGTTATTTACTGCATTTCTGTTTGGAAAGCCAGAGGTCCCTGGGGATTTATTCAGTACATCTGTACTGACACTGAGTTTCAAACACATTAGACCAGAATTATTACACTTTTACAGGAAATGCTTGGCTGGATTTTTTTTTTTTTCCCCCTGTGGTAAGAAAAGGAGCATCAGAAAAGAAAATAACCAGATGCCTTGCATTGAGTTATTCTGAACAGACCAAAATTATTTTCCTCTCTTATACCATAACTCTCATTCATGCTACTGTCTTTGAACGAAGTCATCCGCTTGAGAAAAATTTTCAAGGAGGTGTTCCAAGTATGAAGAGATGGAAAGGAAAGCACTTCAGCACTTACTGTACTTTAATTGTGTAATGAAACTGCATGCTGGAGTCTGAGCCTGCTATCATAGAATTATAGAATCACCAAGGTTGGAAAAGACCCACAGGATCACTCCGTCCAACCATCCAACCATCACCAATAGTTCTCACTAAATGATGTCCCTTGACACAAGGTCTGAATGATCACCACAATGCAATGTTGTATGATCACCACTAGGACTGTTTTTTTTTTTAGAAAACTACAGTTTTCTGTTTTGTTTTTTTGTTGTTGTTGTTGTTGGTTTTTCTTGTTCCCCCCACCAAATAACCAACCAAATAAATAAATGTATAAATTGTGTGTGAGACCTTGAATTTTTTTTTACTGAAAACAAATTCCAATGTGTTTTTCTACCTTATTTTGCCATGATTTAAAGCAAACAAAGCAAAAAGACATTATGTTTTTACTGTGATAAGTTTAATTAGACATAAAAGTGCTCATTTGCTTCTGCTGACTCTTAGAATGGGTTTTGGGCTCCAGTGGGGATGTGATGGCAAGAAGCAGAGTCTGGAAGTCCAGAAAATACAAATTAGTATTTGAAGCCTTCCACACAGTTGCTAAGCTAGGGCTGTGCTTGTTCATCTTCCTTAGTAGGACCTGTCGGTGTGAACTAGTACCCTTTTACAGTGCTTACCTTTCTTTGTTATGGTTAATTAAAAGGAAGGTATTACTTTGTTTTCATTGTGATCCAACCTATACATATTTATAAAACAAATTTCACAGACATAATTTCAAGTGTTTAGAGGAACATCAGAAACAGACCTTTCACAGCTTTTCCTGCTTTCCATCAGCTTCTTGTCACCTGTGGGTTTTTAATCTTATCTCTTGATGATTTCCTAGGTTGCTGTCAATCAGTTTTTGAGAGCACTCTGTTCTTAAGCAATCCAATATGTAGCCTTAGCAATCCATCTCAGACGACAATGAGTATTACTATTACGGCTGGTATCTTCAATGCCTCTTGGGACTTCCAGGATCAAATATAACTCATTAATTGTAGTGGAGAGCAACGTTGATGCTCAAAAAATGAAAAGAGTAGGTTTAGGGTTACATCTATAAGATGAGTAGTTTATTAAATGTTTAACATTTTAGTCATGCTGTGCAATTACTGTTTTCACCACTCTGGTGATTAAAATCACCATACTCAGATGAAGAATTCTCCAGACGAGACTTCAGTAGGAAATTTCTCTTAAATATTTTCCTAGAGAAAAGAGTAGATGATCGCAAAAAGCATCACAGATACTTAGTCGTAATGAGCATAACTCAAGTAAATTATATTGAACTGGAATTACATTTACAATTTAATTTGAAAATTTTAAGATGACTGAGTAATATTATGATTGAGCAGGAATGGTGCAATGTGTTCCAAAATTATTAGTAATATTTGAAGAGTTAGTCTTCTCATCCTTAGATTAAAATGAACCTGTATTCAAGAAAACAAAATATTTCAGAATCATTCAGAGTTCAGAATGCTTCATCACATTTTGATATCAAGATACCCTGGACGCCATTGACAAATTTGTTAATTTACATAACAAATGAATTTTATTTTTAAAAATATATGTTGTACAACACAAAAATGTCATAAAATATTAATAAAATCTGTTTTTTAGAAAGGTGAATTTACTGTGAATTATACTAATTATGAATTACACTTACTGCTTAGATGTATTTTCTACTGCCATAAAGCAATCATAACTGAGTTATTTTTTCTTTATCCCATAACAGTAGTGAAAATATTTCTTATCATAAACTTGTATTTATTATAATCCTTCATATTTACTCTTTGAATCATTCAGTGGTTGATACAACTGATACATGGTTGACACCATGTACAGTTTTCATTCTTTCATTTTTTTCATGCACATGTTTATGTGTCTAATAAATGTGCTGACAAAGTGAGGGATGATAAAGAAATTTAAGTTTTCAAAAAGATATTTTACCTTTTGAATAAAACTCTACAGCTGAAAACAACTACAATTTTTATCTGCTTTGAGTGTTACTGGTATTTCACTATGCAGATTCTCCAGAAGCAAACTTTTGTTATACTATACATGAAGCAGCAGTCTTTGAATCACTGTATAATTGCTGGTCACCTCTGTGAGTGTGGCAATGGATTTAACACAAAATAGTTTTCTCCTTACTTAAGTGTCAAATGTGCTTGTCTTAATGGAGATCAAGAGGTGCCTCAAGTCTACTAACATTACTTAATCTCACTATTGCAGTAGAGTGACAGATACTCCCTGTGACAAATGGCATGTAAGGGGGGGGGGGGGGTACTTGTAGTTCTGGGATGTCCTATACAACTATATTTCCTTTCTTTCTCCTAAAAAAAATACTTACTTACATTTCTTTACTGCTTTGCACTAGTAATTAAAGTTAAAACGTGTGAGTAAATGCAGAGACAGACAGTGTGGACCAGCAAAATGTGCAGAAAAAGGATTCAATGGTGTTTTGCAGGCAGGATGCACGGATTTTTAACACCCTGTGGAGGATGAATTAAGTTTTTCTTTCTTTGTGGAAGAGAGATCTGACTCCCTTTGAAAACCTGAGTATATTTTCCGCTTGTTTGCTGTTTTGCTCACGTCAGCATCAAGTCAGACAAACACTATGGTTACTGGAGCTGAATCACTTCACAGTTCATCACTGATGTCACTGAATAAAATAGATCTAAGCACAGCTGAATCAGAAATAAGCTTGTCAGTAGAGCAAAGGAAAGAGCATGGCTAGTGTGAGGCCCTTGAAATTGGAGTGGTCTTGTCCTCTTTTGACTTGATCTTATTTGAAGACGTACCTAACTGTGACAGACTTCAAGAAATCCTCCCAGGGCTGAGAATGCGATGCATCTTATATATATCCTCTTGTTCTCAGTCAAGGAGCTTGCAGCTACCCTGTAAACAGAATCTTACCAGGATTTGATTTAAATGGATACATTACCTGGAAATAAATCCCTTTTGCATTCTTTGAAGGCTCACTACTTTGCTGATTCATTCAGAACTGTGACTGCATCTGTCTCCTCTGTTGCACAAGGAACTAAGGCCAAAGAAGAGTGAATAAAGAACCATAAAAAACAAGAAATGCCCCATCCAGCTGCCTGGCTGCTGGCTCCTTTGCCCTTGCATCTCCTAGGTCTCCCTTGAAGTAGCCTTGTCCTGCTGCATCAAACCAGCACATGAAGAATTTTTCTGTTAATTTTCACTTGTAATAACATTGTCCAGAAACTACTCATTAGTAAAAAAATTTTTTATTGTTATTAAAAATATGAGAATTGAAAATGATTATCATTGATTGTTGCTGTTAATAAGATTTAATATGATTATTAGGACATACATAAGAAACATTTTGGAAAGTTTTGGACAACTATAGCCACTTCATGTTTTGTACTTATATATAGTTAAATAACATACAACATTCTGGTAAGCATTGGGTTTCCTTTGGTTTGTTTTCAGTACTTCATTGTTGTTTATTGCTTCTTTAAATATTCGATAAACACTGATTTTAATTATAAGCTAGTGGCTGATATTCCCATTGCTGTATTGTGGTACACAATCAGAGTTCTTTTTCTGTTTGCCTGATTTATCCCAGGGAAAAAATATAATCAGTATATATGGAATGATGTGGTGGTTAAAAGTAGAATTGTTGGCCTTTCCCCTTCCCCTTCCCCTTCCCCTTTCCCTTCCCCTTCCCCTTCCCCTTCCCCTTCCCCTTCCCCTTCCCCTTCCCTTTCCCCTTCCCTTTCCCCTTCCCCTTCCCCTTCCCCTTCCCCTTTCCCTTCCCGTTCCCCTTCCCCTTCCCCTTCCCTTTTGCATTCCACTTTCCTTCCCCTTTCTCTTACCTTTTCCCTTCCCCTACCCTTTCTTTCTTCCTTTTTATTTATTTATTTATTTCAGATATCCCAAATTTTAAGAAACATCGAGTACGAAAAGCTGTTTCTACAATTTCACTGAGCTGATCAGTAGAGGGCACTGCATACTGACAGTAGTCAGTTTTCCAGCTTTCAAAGCTACATGAGCATACAGCTCGTTTGAAAAATGTCTTCTGACTTCAGACTGGAGACTATCATCTCTCTTTAACATGTCTATAACAAAATGTATTGAATTAGAATTGGAGGGAAAGTTCAGAAACAATGACACTGAGAAACAGCACGAAGTAATAAGAAAAATATTCTCCATCATATCAGGGGCTGCAGGTATTAATAAAATTAAAAATATATTAGTTGAATTCTCTACTGCAAATATATTTATAATGCATATGATCTTTGTTCGTAGGAAAAGATAATGCACACTTTGCACTGTAATGTTGATGAAATATAATCTAAAATATATTATTTTCTGCTTTCATGTTCCATTGCTTCCCCCATGCATCCCCCTCCTATTTTATTTTATTTTTTAAATGAAATCTCTAAAAAAAATCCGTATACCTGCTAGAATGTTTTGTAGTATTGCCTGATAGAAGTGGGAACATGCTCTTTCACTCACATAGATTTCCTTGCTTTTTTTCTAGAAAAAATGTGAGTTCAGAGGACTTAGCAGCAAACAGATTGCCTGGAGAGTGTAAAAGCTCCACATTTGCCAGCAGAGCATTATGGAAAATATCGGTCAGGAATGAAATATTACCAGGTGAAGCACTTCACTGTTCATCAACTTTGGCTTTTGGGACACCCTCTGAAACCATTCTTACATGTTTAATTTACCCTAACCTGTATTGAAAGTTTTCCAAACATCTACTACAAAGGAAGAAATCCTGCTCAGAGTAACAGCATGGTATGCACAGGGACATCTTGCAGCTACAAGCTGCAGGGAAGTAAGGGCTGTCTTTCTGGGGACTTAACTACTTCAGTTTAAGCAAGTAATTTAAATAATTTCACATAAATTCCTTATTTCACTGGTCATTAGAATTCTTGAAATTTAGCACTTTCCTCCATGATTTGTGGGTTGCTAAAATAATGAATTAGCATTCTGGTAATTTATGAGTTCCAAGAAGTCTTTCAGATATGTGAAATTTGAAATACAGTTTCAGTTAAGATGTCTAAATCTTTTCTACAGCCTGAATCACTGGGCAGTAAGATTTTGTTAATGTTTGTATATTTTTCCTTTTTTTCTTTTTTTTTCTTTTTCTTATTATTTGTTCTGTAAGTACCACTTTATTTTGTCCTTAATTTTTTAAAAAATGCTATTATTAGTAATGGCTGTTTGTTTGTTAATGAAGGAAAAAAAGATCTTGAATGTTGAAAAATATTGTTATATTTGTGAGTATATTAGTATATTATTTCTGGGGATTCTGATTGACTTTTTATGGATTCCTTTCACTCTGACCTATAAACCAGTGAGCTTCTTTTTTTCCGTCTTCTCTATCTTGCACACACACAGACAAGGGTATTAAGGTCTGTAGGTAAAGCCTCTATAAAACAACTCAGGTTTGCTACTTTTTTTTTGGTGTCTCACCAAAAGCAGCTATCTTGGCATGTCTTTTAGAATCACACCATGGTTGGTGTTGGAAAGGACCTCTTGAGGACACCTAGATCAAGCTGCCTGCTCAAGCAGGGCCACCTACTCTTACTTGCGCATTTTCTGTATTTCTTTGAGGGTGAGACTCTGTATCCTCTCTTGACAGTCTATGCCAGTGCTCTGTCACCCACACAGCTAAGAAGTGCTTTCTTGGTGTTCAGAAGGAACTTTCAGTGTTGTCTCTTGTCGTGTAACTGGGTATTACTGACACAGCCTGGCTCCATCATCTTTGTAACCTCCTTGAAGGTATTTATATACACTGATTACATCCTTCTGAACTTTCTCTTTTCTAGGATAAACAATCTCAACTCTCTGAGTCTCTTCTCACAGGAGAGATGACTTAACACAGATGCTTCCAGAAAAATTGCAACAGTGATGTTGCTTCTGCTACTGCTTCTTAATTCAGGTGTTGGTCACAAAAAATTAATGGAGGTCTTGAAAACAATAACTAAAATCTGCATTTGAAAAAAAAAAAAATCTTGACCTCTTCCTCTCCCTCAATCAAAGAAAAGAAAATGAAAAAAAGAGCTTGGTTGAGGAAGAGTGAGGGTGAACTGGGAGAAAATCCATTTTATGATTTTATTCTTGATTCTCAGTGATACCAAAGTAAATGTCATACAATGTATTGACATTTCAATTTATATTAAGCTCTGAGCTAGTTCAGAGAAAAAAAAAAAAAAAGTAGAAGAAAATACATCAAACTGTGACAGAAGGTGGTCTGCCGTGGAATCAGGTATGTACTTGGAAAAGTCTTATAGTCTGTGTATTACCAGTACATAATGACTAAATTCCACGCAATAGATCATACAGAACAATAAACTAATGACTGCAACTAACTTTGTTTTCCAGATTTGATGTACTAAGGTGATAAAATTTCTGTTGAAACATGAAACCTGGCATAGATAAATGAGCAAATAGTATCACAACTGCTAGAAGTTGCAACTCACTGTCAGTATCATCGTCATCATAGTATCATAGTCTCGTGCAGGCTGGAAGGGACCTCAGAGGTCATCGAGTCCAACCCCGGGGCTTCGAGCCTCCTGTGTAGCAGAGCGGCGCTTCTACCACTTGCGCCACAGGGGGATTCGAACCCAGGTCCCGGTGTTACAAAGTGTCATTCCTACCACTGCGCCACCGGGGCACACAGTAAATAATACTTATATCTGCAATCACACAGTAAGTTTTTGAGACATACTTTGTATTCAGACATGCTCTATTTTTTAGAAGTTTGTTGTTATATTGCTGTCATTATGTCATTGGGACACAAGTCTCTGCAGTACTGAGGTTGGGAGAACTGTAAAAAATTATACAATTTTCCAAAATTGAACTGCCTTTTTGGGTTATCACTGACATGGGGTATCTTAAGTTTCTGATTTTTTTTTTCTTTTTCTAGATAAGAATACATGTATG
This sequence comes from Coturnix japonica, assembly GCF_054131305.1. Taxonomy (NCBI): domain Eukaryota; kingdom Metazoa; phylum Chordata; class Aves; order Galliformes; family Phasianidae; genus Coturnix; species Coturnix japonica. The sequence goes on from NC_140664.1 coordinate 50,918,799, forward strand.
CATATATGTAAATACTCCAGAGTAAATAGTCTGTTTTTGAGAAATAATTGTGTATTTATTATTATTACTCATTCATTTGATACATGAAATGATACCAAGAATGATGCTAATAAATTATAATAATAATTAGAATAACCCTAACCCTAACCCTAACCCTAACCCTAACCCTAACCCTAACCCTAACCCTAAATTTTTTAATAATTAAAATTGTTTGCTTAAATGATGGATAAGTCCAAATTTAGTAGGGTATTGCTATTGATTATGGTGTACTTATACAACTTCAGTTGAATAGAAATAAAATTAACTAAGCATTTTAATGAGTCAGAACCTTAGTGAATAAATTTGAAAATTGAATAAGTTTTTCTCTGCAACCAGTGACTGAATCTTTTCCACACTAGCCACAGGTGCAGTCCACATCTACACACAGTTTGTTTGGGCTGTGAAGTTAGATGGTTCAGTTGTTCTCCTCTCTTTGGGAAAATGTACCTATAAAGTACCAGGATAGTTTTTGGTTTAAAAGAGAGATTCTACTCTTTTTCTTCATAAAATATAATCTTTAACCAGTAAATTGATTTGATTGTTAGGGTTGGCCTTCTTTCTCTACTGTTCAAGTCTTAGTCATACTCTTGAAGACTGTTTGTAGCTCATTTTTGGATGTTATCAAATTTCATAGCGTCTGTAGCTCTGTTGATGGGAGCATCACTTAACTTTGTGGTTGCAGGGTGTTAAAGATATCTTGCAATAACACCTCAAAAATCTTTTTGTTTGCTAGCAGAGTAATTTCTGGATCGATTCTAAGCTTTCCTGCAATCTATTCATGGCTTGATATTCTCTCTGTGTGTTGTATTAGTAATTTGACTTTCTTTATTTTCCCACTGTAAAATGAGCACAAAATCCCATCAGTGCTATGTATAGGGTACAGAACGATCACTTTCATAGTAGCTTAAGTGAAGCTATTTTACTTTGTACTTAGGACATGCTAAGAAATCATGAACTATACCACTGACTTTTATCTCATATCTTTAAAATCTATCTGATTTTATTTCCAATTCTATGGATGAAATAGATGAAGCTATTTGATATCCACTGCAGAAAATTAAGCAGCACAGATGGGAGAAAAAGCCTGTTTTGATCAGCTTCCTGTATAAAACAAAGGATTTGGGATATCTTAACAAGATGATAGAGACACTTGCTCCAGAGGCAAGCCCTTGAATAGGAAAGTAATGTGTTATTACGTCGTACTGTATTGCATTAGAGATTGTATTAATGAATATGGTGGAAGTGAAAAATTTTCATTGAGGTAAGACTGCATGTCACAAATGTGATTTGTTTGTGATAAAAACAGAAAGATAGATTTACACAGACACTGAAAGTTTTACATTCATCTGCTTACTTGAAAATGCATAATATTTAATATAACACAACAATTTCTATTTTTTTCTTTCATATATTTAAAAACAAAATTTTGCCTTGCTATTATTATGTGCCCCAATACAATTTGTTTCTTTTATTACATTCCTCCAATGTTCAGCATAATTAACAAGACACACTGTAGTTACTTTCTAAGTCACTATATTCATATTTGTGTTGAGTGTTTTCTGTTACACAGTTATTTTGAGTTCTTCCTCCTTTTCCCCTTTTTGTCCTTCCTATAGCACATTACAGAATTCTCTTGTAGTGCTTTACTGTTTTCACTGACAGTCTTTTCCTTTTCTATATTTAGTGCATGTTTTCAGTCCCTTCTAATGCTTTGCCAAATGTTACAGTTTTCAGTTTAACACAGGAACTACTTAGAAGCTTGATAAAATATCTGCTAATGCTTAGAGTATGGTGCACAAACACTACCAAAGTCCATTTAGTTCTGCAAGACTGTACTTAACAAATTCCCTTTTGTGTTTTCTTTTTGAGACATTTGAATGTGTGAAGGTACCGTGGTCAGTGGGGACAATGGCCAGGCTAAGGCAACACAAAATAACACCTTTCATCTTTCTTGACAAATCAAACAGAAGCTGAATAGCTCCAACTTTCCTTCATGCTCTTTTGTGTCTCTCCTTCAATAGTCAAACTGAAACTTGAAGGTAGTAAATGGCATCTGATACTTGATTAATCATACAGCAGTATCATATGGTCATCCTTTCATAAAGAAAATGAAAATAAGTTGTATGAACCACTAATGTAGTGAATAAATTGCAAACATAAAAGGGTATTTCAAATAATGTGGATCTTGAAGACTATTTACCCTTGCTGCTTGATCTTAGAAAGCAGCAGTGCTAGCCTGGTTTTAATGACATCTAAATTGCCATGCAGCCGCTGAAGTACAGATCTAAGGTGACAGGAGTGAAGACCCTATCTGCATTACACACAGATAATTCAGGTGTGATAAATAAGAAAGCATTAGCAAGACAACACTTGTGATGGCAGAAGATGGATGATGATATTGGCAACCATTTAAATAGTTGTAAAATGTGCCTATCAAACAAAATTGTTCCAGCCCTGGGACGATTTTACCTGCAAAAGTGGGCAAGTAAATCACATGAGACAGATTCCATTGACTTTGCAGGAAAAGGAAAGACAAGCCTTTTTTATTGCTATTGATGTTTGCTCTTATTGACTAACTGTTTGCCACAGACTCAAGTACCACTAGACACATAAATACAATGAGAACCTTGTGTGTGTCCTTTAGCTGACTGGGGAAAACAATTTGCAATTTACATCCAAGGGATCTGCAGTGTTCTTCCAACACGCAGAACAGTTTGAGAAGAGTGTGCTGAAAATTGGTTCAAATAATCCTCTTGTCCTACAAAGTCCTTGCTGAGTTCAAAGAGAATGTTTTCCTTTATAGTATAGAAGAAAATGTTTGACACTTTATCACTGTGATTTCATCACCTGAATTATCTCTGAACTTTAGTAAGTCACAGCCTGGCTTATTTTGCTAATGTTGTATTTTGAGAAGGAGCTAGGGCATAGGGGTCATCTTAAAAAGACTGATATGAGAGTTCCCTTTCACAAACCTTTCTGTGGGAAAAACAACCCTAATAATAAGAGTGCAATAGGAGGATAAAATAAAATAAAATAAAATAAAATAAAATAAAATAAAATAAAATAAAATAAAATAAAATAAATACTAACTTGATTAAATGTACTGATGAAAGGAAGAATAATCTTTTTTGAATTAATCAATAAATAAGTCAAAAGTCATTGAAGAAATGTGGTGTCATATCCACCTCTAGAAACCACTGAGGAGAGCATAGTTTCAGAAGAGCTAATAGACTTCATTTGAAGGGGTTTGTGTCAAATGGAAGTATGACATGATAGCTGTGTTAGCTCACTTTAAGTAAAACTTCAGAACACTTGATTTTATAAAATTACTTGGGCTTAGAGATCTCTAATTTGTTGCTAATCTTTCCCTGCCCATACCTCTCTGGGATTTTGCTACAGTGAGACCAATTTGTATCTGAAGAATGGCAAATTCAGAATACACGCTTTTGCTGAAAACTGTAGCCAGGTTTCTGGGAATAGAAAGTGTCATCTTCAAATAGCCAACAAATGAACCATTATTTTTCATATGTCTCAGTTTATTTTTAAAGACCTTTACAGTATGCCACATGTAGTAAATTGGTTATTGCATATTGCATCTTATACAGACGTAAAATGAGGATTCATGTATAATTTACATTAAAAGCTTATTTTTTCTATTTTCTTCAGGTTTATCCATTATCAAAGCTAAAACATAGAAAAAAGTGAAGCTGAAAAGAGATTCTAAGTATCTCATATACTGATGATATGCATGCTTTATGATGAAATACAGTGAATATAAAAAAGCAAAACATAAGAGTCAAGATTTGCTAGTGCTGTTAGGAAACTAATACATGTATTTTGGGTAAGTATAACAAAACTTTAGCTACAGAAATGCAATAAATGTGAGCTGATTACTTCCTTTTCTTTATTATTTTATTTACACTGTTGATATAAGAGAGATAATGTTATAGAAAGAATAACAATTTTCTGTGAATCAGTAAAAACATGGGTTATTTTGGGTTATTTAAAAAAAGAAAAAGAAAAAGAAAAGCATACAATTTCAGAGCTAGGTAAATTATCTGGGCTAACATGATGTTCTATTCTGCAGGGATATGTGCCAAGGATACATTTGTGCTTTAAAAAGAGAATAGGCAAATTACAGAGGGGAAGTGTTTTTGTTGCTGCAAAAACTACAAAGAAAAAGCCTGTATCTATACCTTAGCTTTTTGCAGGATGACACTCCACTGACTTTGGCTGATACATGCTTTACTGAAGGTAAATCCAATAGATTTTAATGTAGACTCAGAGCATCCTTTAGCTGAAAAAAATATTGTTTTCTGAAAAGCTAAGGATATAATGTAATTATCTGTAGAAAGGTATAATAAATTGAGGCTCATCTTTATGCAGATGTTTTGTTTTTTGTTGGCTTGTTTGCTTGCTGGTAGGACTTTCTAATCATGCCATTCCATCCTAAAGAAAATCTGAAAAGGCATATATAAGAGATGGCTCAAATCATCAAAGTAGCCAGTGTTTATCCTAATCTGAGGCATCTGTCATTATAACAAGAAAAGGTTTATGACCCAAAGAACAAAGGTCAGAAACTGCATATACTTCTGGACTGAACATAACTGTCATTTGCAATCACGCTGGAGTCTGAAGAAGTACTCAGGTTTTGTTGGCTTTGTTCTAGTTTTCCTCCTCTCACTTAATAAGGTTTATGTACAAATAGAAAAACTGCAATAAAATGTTCAGATTTCATTCTGAAGTGCTGAGTTGTTACACTATTATTTTTAAGGGGAGAAAACTGAAACTGAATGATTTTCAGTCTTCGATCTGTTAAAAAAAAATAGGAAAGAAAAAGAAAAAAAAAAAAAGTGAACTAATAAAAATCCCAGGCTGCTAGACTGTGTTTTTCCTGAGCCTCCAGGTATGTCAGTGTTTCACATTTAGCATGCAGCTCCCAGAGAAATATCTGCTAAATGTTCACCTGATAAAGTCAAAGAAGAGTAGATACTGATTGAGCAGAGGAGTTAGAGCAGCCTGGGGCTTGAGATTTCAGTGCTGCTATTCTGTGAGCTATTTAAGCTAATGATGTTTGTAAAGATAATTCTGAGCTTGACTCAATGTTTGGTGAAGACATTAGGAGCCCTTCTGTCTACCTCAGTGGCATTTCAAATAGACTCCTAATAGAAATGGAAAAAAATAGGGAGTTGGGGAGAAACAGTAACATCACACCTCAGATTTAATCATTACTTACAGATATGTATGTGGTGTAGAAATATGAAAAATTATCTGTTCATTATTGCTTATATGAAACCAGTTACCTGATCTTCAAAATAATGTTTTACCCTCTGTTATTCCTCCCTACTTGTCTGGCATTAGATTTTCACTAATCATAGAAACAGTAGGTCTTAATGTCCTGAAACCAAACACGTCTATGATTTTAATGGAATGCCTTAAGCATCACTGTTATGAACATTTGTGGTTCTTTGTGTATAATTGACAAATATTAAAGTGGTTTCTCTTAATTCTCTTAGAGGTTAATTAGGAGCCTGAATATATAGAATATATGGAGAGAGATTATACTTCAAGTTATTTTCTCAATCATAACAACTTAAAGAGGATACATGAATATATAATACCTATTGCCTGGAAATAAAAAAAAAATTACATAAATAATTGCATGTAAGACCTTAGCCAGTACTTGAATTTTATGGCCTTGTCACACCAGCAGAACCAGACACTGAAATCAGCATAATCTTGAATACTCCAGCTGGGTTTGTAACTGAGATTTACAAATATCTTTTTGGTAAGCAGTGCCAAAATGCTTCTGTTAAAAACCAGAAATGAAAAACACAACAGAAAGTTTAAATACTATTCCATCCCCTCAGTAACTCTAAAGATACACAGTAAGATGACCAAATGACTGTCCTGAGAAATGAGATGAAAGAATTTTTTTTTTTATTTTTTTTTTTAGATTTTATTTTTTTTGTCCTGATTAGACCAGATAGAATCCATATCTAAGGCTGGAAACAAGTTAATTAGGGATTTTGTAGCAAAGAGCTACAGTACGTGGCAGATTCTTGCTATTGAACTGCACAGTGTTTTGCCTCATAGATCTTCTCCCTAAATTGTGATGATTTATTTTTATGCAAGAGGAATAGAGTTCATTTTTATGCTGCTAGCTCAGCACTACCCTTGCCTAGAGACTGAAATGGCTTAAATCTCAAATATGTTAAATAATAAATTGTGAACAGTGGCATGAAATCTGGAATAACTACCAGGAATGTGAAAGAAGCATTATAGTTTAAAAGTTAAAACTTTAAAAACAATGACAAATTACTTCAGAAACAGAAAAATAGGTTGGAGAACCAAATCAGTGGGGCAGCACTTTCCCCTTTAATATTAAAACAATAAAACTTGGAAAATCACATCAATTTAATACATAAGAGTAAAACTATTATCCCCTGAATACTTAAATATCCCTTTCAGTGATAAAAGATTCTGCTGTTTGTTATATGTGAGGCAAATGATCACATTCTTGTTTGTCTCCTTAAGAAATAAACATAAAAAATCCTGATAAGTCCTACAAAACCCCCAAAGTCTTGTATATGCCTGGACTTTGCAAAGCATTCAGCTGATTATAATCTACATGGATTTCAGTTAAATTAATACCTGCAGATTTGTTGATGGCCTATCACATTTCTTGACAATGTGATAGCTTCACCATCAAAAAGATTATGTAGAGGACATGTTGTGAAAACATTGTGACAGTCTAATCTGGAAGTCCAGTTCATCTGAAATGAGAAGTGGTGGCTAAATATTTATTCATGAGAAATGATGCCAATTTAGGGACAAATTTAATATTTGTTTTAGGTGTAAAGTAGACATCGTGCTATAAATACTTCAGTCAGACTGTATTCTGCACATTAGAGCTCTCTCACACTCTCTTAGGAACAGGAGAGTTCTAACAGGGGGTAATGCAGCAGAACTCTAGCAGAGCCATCATGCAACAAGAAGGATCTATTATCTTTCAGCACTCCCTGTTAATGGGTGAGGTCCCGGAAGACTGGAGGCTTGCCAACGTGACTCCCATTTACAAGAAAGGTTGTAAGGAGGATCCAGGGAACTACAAGCCTGTTAGCCTGACCTCGGTGCCAGGGAAGGTAATGGAATGAATTGTCTTGAGGGAGATCATGTGGCAGGTGTGGGATGGCCAGGAGATCAGACCTAGCCAGCATGGGTTCGTGAAGGGCAGGTCCTGCTTGACCAATCTGATCTCCTTCCACGATCCCGTGACCCATCTGATGGATGAAGGAAAGGCTGTTGATGTGGTCTACTTAGACTTCAGCAAAGCCTTCGACACTGTCTCCCATGCTATTCTCCTACAAAAGCTGGCAGCCCGTGGCTTGGATGGATACACTCTTGGCTGGGTAAGGAGCTGGCTGGAGGACCGGGCCCAGAGAGTGGTGGTAAATGGAGTTAAATCCAGTTGTAGACCAGTCATGAGTGGTGTTCCCCAGGGGTTGGTGCTGGGGCCTGTCCTCTTCAACATCTTTATTGATGACTTGGATGAGGGCACTGAGTGCACCCTCAGTAAGTTTGCAGATGACACCAAATTGGCAGGGAGTGTCGATCTGCCTGAGGGTAGAGAGGCTCTGCAGAGGGATCTGGATAGGCTGGAGAGCTGGGCTGAAGCCAACGGGATGAAGTTCAACAAGACCAAATGCTGGGTTATGCACTTTGGCCACAACAACCCCAGGCAGCGCTATAGACTTGGGGTGGAATGGCTGGAGGATTGTGTGGAGGAAACAGACCTGGGTGTATTGATTGATGCTCGGCTGAACATGAGCCGAGTGTTCCCGGGTGGCCAAGAAGGCCAGCGGCATCCTGGCTTGCATCAAAAACAGTGTTAATAGCAGGAACAGGGAGGTAATTGTCCCCCTGTACTTGGCATTGGTGAGGCCACACCTCGAGTACTGTGTTCAGTTTTGGGCCCCTCACTGCAGGAAAGACATTGAGGCCCTGGAACACATTCAGAGGAGGGCTACAAAGCTGGTAAGGGGTCTGGAGCACAGGCCTTATGAGGAGAGGCTGAGGGAGCTGGGATTGTTCAGCCTGGAGAAGAGGAGGATCAGGGGAGACCTTATAGCTCTCTATAACTTCCTGAAGGGAGGTTGTAGTGAGCTGGAGGTTGGCCTCTTCTCTCGTGTAATAAGTGATAGAACTAGAGGGAATGGTTTTAAGCTGCACCAGATTCAGGTGCAGCAACGAGGAGATTCAGGTTGAACATTAGGAAATATTACTTCTCAGAAATTGTAGTTAGGCACTGGAATGCACTGCTCAGGGAGGTGGTGGAGTCACCGACCATGGGAGTGTTCAAGAAACGTCTGGATGTTGTGTTGATGAATATGATTTAGCCGAGAAGTATTGGTAATGGTTGGACTAGATGATCTTCTAGGTCTTTTCCAACCTTGATAATTCTGTGATTCTGTGATCTTTCAGGCAGGCAGTTTTAGACCACAGGCTGATCCTTGATAGTACCCTTACTCAGGCAGATGAGCTGCAAAACCACTGTTGTTTCCATTCAGTCCTATCCCTTTTGTTTATAACTTGGTCATTAGGAAGGATGAGTTCGTGGCACATGTAGGAAGTTAACCTGAAATCATGACACCCCAGGTTACCAAAGAAGCCACAGCTCTATACTGTAGCAAAATTATTGTAATAAGATAAAACTGGTAGGCCTAAACTGTGATGTCTTACATGTATAGAGTCAAAATATGAATGTAATAAAAAATGAATGTAATAAGTTTGATGAAGTACATCTGTATTATATCAGGAATATTACAAACTACAAAAAGGATAGGCCTTAGTTTAATGTTGATTAACATGGAAATCACCCTTAATAATGCTGAAACAAGAAATAATCATGTTGGGTGAGTATGGGAGGCCCTAATCTACTTAAATTTGGCATTAGAGATAGATAGTCACACAGAAAGGAAAAAAAAGACTAAATCTTAAAGATCTATTCACCTTCAAGGAGGAGTTGGAAGGGCAAGAAGAATAACACAGCAAAACTAAAGTGATCACAATATTAACTAAGCACATGCTTGGGAGGTTGCAAATGGTACTCTGCAATAAAGAGATAAAAATTATGAAGACCAATATTAACGTGCCCAGGGAAATGCATTCAAAATCAATAGTTAAAATGAAACTTAGAAAAAAAATTATACTTTTAAAGAAGAGAGCTGTTGAGACTATGCAGTGGAGCAGAGAAGAAAAGGTGAAGACTGCTGCTAAGATTTCACATGAGATTAGAGCTAATGGTTAGAATTTCTTTAATTATATGACCTACAAGAAATCATGAGACAACAAATATTTAGTAAATGGCCACTATTGTTTATTTATAGAGGACAGAGCTAATAGAAAAGGAGAAAATATTGATTAATTTTTTACTACAATAATCCCAGTGGAGACTGTGGGACAGATGTTAAAGACAAATCTTTTATACCGAATTTGGACTTTACCATAAACACAGTCATAAAAGGGGAATAATAAAAAACCTTTGTAGAAGTCATGTAAGCTCATGCTTCAAAGCCATAAACTGATCAAAACTACTGATCCTCCCCCCCCCCCCGAAAAGTAGGGATTATATTACCAGTATTTATTTTAAATAAACTTTTATTTTACTTTTTACAAACATTTGGACAGAAACCTTATTTCAGGATTTTTTATGTATATCTGAGTAGGTGCTACCAAATGTTTCTGGAATAAAATTTGACAAAAAAAGCATTCAGAATGATATGTAAATTGCCATAAACATTATAGTACTGTAAATATTAGAGATTTTTCCAGAAAAATAGAGAAAATTTAAAAATTTGCTGCCACTGCTGCATTGTTCCACAGCACACTTTATCAAAGAATGTCTTTAAATAGCACATTCTGTATCATTTGAGAAGTAAAACTTTACAGAGAGAGAGGTCTATGAGACAGGGTTTTATGTAAGTTTGAGAAACTTGTTGAAGTACCTAATTTGCTGTAGTCTTTCTTCAGCAGTGAAATCAAGTTCAAAGAGGACCTTAGAAACCCAGAAAAACTTTGTTCTCAGCAAATTCTGGAGGAGGACGAAACAAAAAAATTCTTTAGTTAGTTTAGTTCTTAAAGAACAAATCACGCTGTAATGGAAAGATGTTTAACAGGCAAGGAAATTCACTGAACTTTTACACATATCTTACTCAAATAAAAAGTTAACAGGAACTTGTCATATTTTACTCATTGGAGGGAACAATAAAAGAAAGCAGAACCGTTTTGAAGGCACCACAAAAAAAAAAAAAAAGAAAAAAAGAAAAAAAAAAAGATTTTCAAAGTAATCAAAATATTTTAGACTCAGTTCTGTCAGAATTTCCATAACTTAAGAAAATATAGGGAGTTTTTCATTATCTTTTCCTCCTCTATTTTACTGAATTCTGATTTTGGTTATCTTTACCGATTCCCTTAGAGTATCTTTCCATTAGTTACAAGATAAGGTGCAAGCAGATAGATCTAGCAAACATAAATGTATTTCAAAATTGTCAGAGATCTTACTTCTTACCTTTTAGTTTATTCTTCAATACCGTGTTTTTGATATATATTTACTTACTAAACTATTGACTTAACTGACTAAAGTGAAGTTGATCGAAAGATACCATTCAGTTTATATGTAAACTATGCTCATTTCTTAATTGTTCTCTCTGAGAAACAGGTTTACTTTTTTACTATTCAGATTTCCTTTCAGCCTCCGTAATTGCTCTATTACTTACAATGCAGCGTTTCTACATTAAGGTGACTTTCATTTTCAGTAGATTGCATGAAAAAGTGCTTGTTTCAAAAACACCAGGAGGGCTATTGTGTTTTGAGTATGGGAATGTTTTAATTTAAAGTTTAAAGAAGTAAGTGCATCCCATGGAAAATTACAGTTCTGCCTTGCTGTGTGAGCACACTGGTTTGAATGAAGTTCTATATAGTTCTCATCAGGAATGGTCAGACCAAAATGACAGTAGCAGAGGCTGACAACTATCTGACTATATGTCATCTGTTTCAAGTTGACACCTGGCAGAACTATGGAATATAAAGATAAGTAGAACTGACTTGAAGAAAATGTCTGATATGCCAGAAAAGATGTTGAAAACTGCCCACTATTTGGAGATGAGAAATCTGGAGTTTAGGAAGACAAATGAAGATGCTAACAAAAAATATATTTTCTTTAGTGAATCAGTGCTCTTAAAAGTTTCTACCTGAGTAGCAATTACTGGTAAGTTCTAAAAAGATGTCCAGCATTGCCACGAATATCCATTCAGTGATTATTTGCCTGGGAGACATCAATCTTTCTTATTTTGGCTCAGTGACAGCTTACTTGCTGGGATGGATCTATTGTCTACCTATAATGGCTCTCACAGATCTTACCATACAGAGTAGTGATGCAACCTTACACTTTGTTTTGAAGAAATGAGGTTAAATGTAGGACTAGTACTTTGGAGGTAAGATTGTGACACCAAAAATATGGTATTTAGTTTCTTGAATCCTTGGGGTCCACAAATAATAACAGCATTCTGTCATTTTAGTGAAAAGAATTTGACATGGCTTTGGGATTCATCGAACCACAGAGATGCTTTTATGTAAGAGAGGAACTGCAGGAACCATTATGAGCAATGTCCTACTTGCCAGCTGTGCCTCTACATAGGGACAGTTTGCATCACCAAACAACTTGGATCTCAGTAATATGTTCACAAATAGCTGCATCTGTGGGGCTAGTGACTGTCTTCTAGGGGCTGACTCACTGCTGAAGATGACCAGAAGATTACCAGAATGCTTTCTCTATGACATAACCCCAGGGGTTTGTGTCAAATGGAAGTCTGACATGATAGCTGTGTTAGCTCACTTTAAGTAAAACTTCAGAACACTTGATTTTTGGTTTTGCTCACTAAGCATCCAGGCAGCTGTTCCTGAGACAAACTGAAGGATGTAAATGTCACCTCTGAGGGTGCAGGCACTTAATAAGGCCCTTACCCATTGACAGCATAGAGATGCAGCCGCTGTGTATGACAGCTCTTCAGAGCTTTTGTGGTCTGAACAGACAAGAGCCTCACTACCTGACCAGACTGAAATCTATCTGTTGTTCAAGCAAGCAGAAGGTACTTAGTGCTTAGCAATAAAAGGATAGCAATGATCTTTTCACAGTCTACATTATCCTTCTGTGAGCCCTCCAGAACTTTGCTGCATCTAAAAGGTCATCCCCCACCTCAGATGGAAGCCTACACTAGCTATTTTCTGTATACTTCCCACTATCCAGATTTGATTCCACCTGATTTTCAGGCCTGTGTAAGTTATATCCTTGTCATCCATGGTGTAGGTGTGCATCTGAAGGGAGAGGAAGATGAGGAGGGGAAGTGCCCAAGGAAATGTCTATCAGCCTGTAGAAGTCTTACATCTTTGGGATGATGGCTAAGGGAATAGGATAAATTAAAAGTGTTTCCTGGTCAGCATTTGTCTGAGGGGCTGTCCATGCCAACCACACTACTGCTATCCATCACATTTCACTTTTGCAAGCAGTGAGCAATCCTGAGATACAGTTTATAGTGGAGATCTGCTGAAAAGACTCATTCTTTCCAGCATGGCTGTGTGTTGTTTATTTATGGTGCTGCTGCTGCAGCAGGCACAGGGCTTCTGCAAAAGCACACACAGCTCTATAAGATAATAAAACAGCCAGAAGGCTTTTTGTGTGTTCATGTCACAAAAGACTCTTCAGAGAGAAACAGTTTTAGTGTCTGAAGAATGAAGTGCTATTACAGATTCAGGAGACGGCATTTTTTTTTTTTTAACTCTACAATTGAATGATTTGTTCTTATTTTTTATGTAATAAAAAGAGCGGCACAATATGCCTCCTTGCTTTCTTAGAGACCATTTAAATTTTTTAATACTTAAACCAGAAAGATTGCATGGAGTTCATTGCCATGCTGAAGTGAATACCGATTATTTATCTATTTATTTATTTATTTTTACTTGGCTGTTGACTGAAAGATGGAAAAGCTTTTCAAAAGGAAAAAAGACAAACTGAAGGATTGATACATTTAGATATGACTTAAGAATGGGCTGTAGTTTCAGACTCCAGATTCCCGTGGGGTGATACTGTCTCCTACTTGACTACTTTATTTTAAAAATTTTTAAACATTTTTGTTCCTAAACCCAGGAAAATAATTGTAAACACTCTTCCTCTTCTTCTTCTTCCTCTTCTTCTTCTTCTTCTTCTTCTTCTTCTTCTTTTTTTTTTTTTTTTTTTTTTTTTAAACAAACTGCTTTTGTCCATACCTCATCAGATTTTCTTTTGAAGCAGCCACCTGGGATTCCTAATTTTAAAGAAATTGAAATGTGAATACTTGTACTGAAGTATTACTGAATTTTTTTTACAGATAATTTGGAATGACTGTGGAGGAACAGACTTTAGATGGTTATTTTGAACATAGCATTTATCCCTCAAAAATGATAGAGCAAGTAAATCAAGTACTGAACAGACAGTAGACAATTTCCTATGGAATGGAAAGCACACATTATTAGAATTCAAATGTTTTGAATGAAGTCAAAGCGCTACAGAAAATCTTCTGTGCAGAACAAAACTGGCTCCTGAAAGTGTGTTTAGAGACATCAAATCTTCACCAAAATTGTGTAATACAATAGTCAGAACAATATTCAGTTTTAATCAAGACACTTAAAATCATTTGTAGGCAAAGTTGTTTGTACTGGCAGATGTAAAACTGTTCTGTTAATTTTAACAATTGATAATGGTAAATATTGATATTTACTAATTTTTAGTAAGTCCTAGGAGGGTTGAATGCTCTTTTCACTGAATGCTGAGCAGTAAATACTGTTTGTTTGAATCATGCATTCTTTACAGACTCCCACATTTCCAGTTTCTGAAATATTTAATGTGGCAGGTCTGAAAGCATTTGGTATATCTTGGTAAACAGAATGCTCATTGCTCTGTATCAACAATCCTTTTTTAAAGCTTGTATATTAGGAACAAAATGTTTCTGTTTCCACTTACAAATAATTTGTCATACCATTAATACAAAAACATATATATATGTTGAGCAATAATGGAGCAAAGTTACAAAAATAGATTAAAAACCCCATATATTAACACATATAGTTATACTCAAGAATCAGGATTTCCTTATCGAGACTAACCTCTTGAATTGCAAACCAAGTGCAGTATCAAACATGTAAACTTTGCTTGTGAAAAGTAAACTTACAATAGTGACATTTTTTTTGTTCCGGCTGTCCAGTGTTGCATAGAATCATAGAATCACAAGGTTTAAAAGGACTTACAAGATCAGATGATGACAGTCCAACTGTCCACCTATGACTATTACTAACCACTAAGCTACTTAACTGTATCTCATAGCACCTCACCCAGATGCCTCTTGAACACGACCAGGGATGGTGACTCCACCACCCCCCTGGGCAGACCATTCCAGCAGCTGAACACAATTTGGAAAAAAAAAAGTTTTTCCTTATACCTAACCTAAATCTCTCCTGGCACAACTCGTGGCCATTTCCTCCAGTCCTCTTTGTTGCCTGGAAGAAGAGGCAGATCCCCTCCTTCATCCTTGTCTCCCCTGAGTCTCTTCCAATTCTCTGGGCATTGTGCACATGCTCAAAAGACTTCCATCCTGTCAGGATGAACTAATCTCTTTCTTTTCTCCTGCTCACATGACCTGAATTAGTTATAATTTAATGTCAGGACATCATCTGGTTTGGTAAAGTATGTATGTGTTACTTCTGTCTTCTTTAAATATTAACACGACTATTCCACGATTTACTGCCTCCTATGCCTAAACAGCAGTGGTATATCTTTATGAATTTTATATGAACAATATAAGAACAATAGTAATGTATTATATGCTCATAAAATATATTTTTTTTCCTCCTAATATGTACTTTACTAGATTATTAGTGTATCTTAGACATTATGTATCTAAGATGTTTTTGTTTCAATACTTTTCAAATAAACTTATCTAGAGATTTATCAGTTTATTACATTTACAACTAGAATTTCAAAGATTTAATGCTGTTTTTAAAGTCAAAGGTCACGTTTATGATCATTGTCTTTAATTTATGGGCGTGCAGTTTCAGGTAAGCTTCCCTGTGAAAATATCACAACAGCTAGAAGTCACTTTTATTTTACCAAAATGAGCTACTGTTTCTAATAAGCCTTGTACTACAAAAATATCAAGATGTATATAATAAGAAAAGACTCAGAGTAAAAAAGATACTTCGGTGTTAAAAATACTATTTTTATGGTTCCAAATTTGACTTAAGCATGATAAATCAGTTCTTTTTGACTGTAGTTCTAAGGAAAAGACAGTGTAGAGATGATGCAGGTGAATGGAGTCCAGTGCTAGGTGAGTAATGGATGCCCAAGCCTCTGCAGCTTTCTCACAACTGTGTTTATGTCACCTCAGGCTGTGGAATTTTAGCTATAAGGAGTTTATTCACTTTGACACCTATTCAGCATGTGGAGTACCTGGGGCAACCATGAGACAGAACCAATCAAATTATTTCCAGTGAGTAATACAGGATATGGATTTTCTTAGCTTTGTGAATACGATCTTCTTTCCTTTATGGAAAAAGTCTTTAAAACACTGCACACTCATGGCAAACTATTTATCTTTTGTCTCTGTTAAATATAATCCAGATAGGATTTATTATATTCTTGCATATGTTAAATGCATTTTTACATTCTACAAAATCCTGTTTTATTCTATCACCACTGTAATTGTTTCATTGCTTTCATTATATATATATATATAAAAAAATAATAAATCCATAAGGGAGTGTTATTCATCAGAACATCTGGAAAAACTAGGCAAGTTTTTTACTGTACAGTTGGTCACCTCAGGCATATGAAAAAATTTTTGCTCCCTGAAGTGAACCATTAAAATGTTAACGAAATTAAGTATGAACTACTGTTAGAAATTAATGGTTAATATATAACTCAGAGAAATAGTAATGTTTAGAAGAAGTACCTCTGATCAGAGGTTTTCGGTCTAAAATTCTTCTGTTATATTAATATAGAAGTTTTAGAATATTTGTGTTGGACAAAATGCCTGTCTTTTGAATCACAATGTGCTGAACTGAGTTTTGTCATAGTGTTTCTATATGTCTTTTTTTCCTTTCTTTCCTTCTTTTTTTTTTTTTTCAACTCTATCAATGACTAATAAATTTGGTAGTTTCATTTCACTAGGAAATGTAGCAGTGACTCATTTTACTAAAAGCACTGAAAAGGTACTGGATGAAAACCTACACAGGAACAAGAAAGAAGTCATAATCTACCCCACAGATCTAATGGAGAAGCATGTTCTTCCCTATCCATTTTACTATAGTGAAGAATCCTCCTCACAAATTTAACATCTCTATTTGAAACACAGGCAGCTGAACTCAGTTGCAAAAATGCCTGAAAGGACCCAAGAAGTGAACTCTGTAGTTTGGTTGTGAGTGCCTAACATACTGTTGGACAGTTACATAGGCTTGCAAGGAAATAGCACTGCACTTTTAAGCAGACCAAAAAAAAAATATATTTTTCTAATATTGATTTAGAATTTATGTGTGTATTGTAAATTGAAGCCTATTTGTTATATCTTTCAGAAAGATTATGAAATGCTTATAATTTTTACTTGTATTTCAGCCTTTGAGATCAGTTCAGTTGGTGATCTAGTCCCATAGCAAAGAGACTTTAAGGGAAAAACTATGAAGTTGAGAAAATGTTTTTTTTTTTTGTGAAATTTTGTTTATATTTAAAGGTAATCAGAAATACAACACAAACGTGACCAAAAGTATAGAAAGATACAGTACCTTCGAGTTTTTTAGAGGAAAAAAAGCACTTTTCCAACTTTCTGAATAAAGATTTTTACCGATGTTTGACTCATGCATTAAACTAATTTTTTAAAGTTATGTTTAAAGAATTATTAGAAGAGATCCATACTGTATTTTTTGAAAACTATTTAAATGCTCTGATTTTTTCCATATTTGACTAACTGCTGCAAGGTAAAAATCAAAGAAATTATAGAAATATAATTTTTTGCAGAATTTTTAATCTTCATTTTTAAAACCTTGAGGAACTGAATAACATTTAATCCAGCAGTCCAGATATACGCAGACCAGCTGCTAGAGAAGTCAATAATCTGTGGCTGTGATAGTGATAGAGAAGTCCTTTTAATTCATTAGCAGGTCTAGGTCACACGCTTATTATATAGTCAGTCTACATTAGCTCTCACTGGCTTGTGAATCGGAAATAGTTTTCTCTGTAGAACATCAGATTGCATTTGGCAGAGAAAAGGATGCTTTTGTTTTGGCAGAAATCACGTCTCTAACATAGTCAGTGTTTGAAAAAAGTCAGACATGAAGAAGTAAACAGGAATGCTTCTCCACTCTTTAAAAGTCTTCATAGCTCTTCCCACATATTTCTCAAATAAGGAAGTGAAAACTACACATGAAATCATGAAATATCTTCAACTCCTTTTATTTGTTTTTGGTATTTTTCTATTGTAGTTTTTGTTTGTTTGTTTGTTTTGTTTTGTTTTGTTTTGTTTTGTTTTTTTCCCCTTCCTGAGGGACTATCTGAAGGAAATTATAAATTATAATTCAGTTTAGAATCCCAATGTTGGCATTCAAGTTAGAAAGTAATACATCCTTAGTGTAATATAAGCTGATATTTTTATTGGTCAGCAGATGTAACTTTTTGTTGTGAATATATAAGCAGGTAATAGGACTCCTTATTTTTTTTCTTTCTATGGCTCAAATTCCCAAATCTGAAAAATGTTTCTTTAAAAAAATTAATTTTTACCAAGTAGGACTGGAAGAAAACAAAATGTAAGAAAATTATGTAATACACATGACCATATATGGTTTAGTATGAATCTGAGTTCAAGTAGATCTAAGTGGCAAAAGTACTTCTGAAGTAATATGCGTATTCCGAAGGAAAATTCTTACAAAACCTTTCAGTCAAAAACTCTGGCCAGAGAATTTCTTCCTTTACAGTTATGATATTGCCACAATCCATCCTTCAGTCCCATTTCTATACAACAATCTGGTGAAATTTGGTTTCTTAAATCTTCCAAGGGTCATTTCAAATTTGTTATTGTGATGTGCAAGACTATGGTGTCCTCTAGCTTCTTCCAGGCAACTCTTTCTGAAATGTAATTTTGACACTTCTGTTTAGTGTGCTATGTTATTCATTAAAAGCTAAAAATCTGTATTTGGCCGACCAATTCTACACCAGTAAGTGAAAGAAGTAAAAACAAAACAAAACAAAACAAAAAACAAAACCCAACAAACCAAAACATTGGATTGAAAAGAATCAAAGAATACCCCTGGATGGAGAAGACCTGAAAGGATCATTGAATCCAACTCCTGGCTCCATGCAGGATGACCTAAATTTCAATCCCTATGTCTGAGAACACTGTCCAAATGCTCCTTGAACTCCTGTGACTGGGGCCACAACCACTACCCTGGGGAGCCTGTTCCATGCCCATCACCCTTTGGTGAAGACATACCTAATCTGACCCTCTTCTGATGCAACCCCATGCCTCTCCCTCAGATACCATCACTGTCATCAGAGAGCAGAGCTCAGTACTACTCCTCCACTTCCCTTCTCATGACCTTGAGAAGTTGTGGATTCACATTTCCCTTCTGTTGGAAAATGCTTCTCTTTTCTCATTTTATGTTGATTTATATTTTACACCAATCTCTTAATAAATGACTGCAAAACAGATGTTTTGGCACAGCATATGATGTGGTGTTGAAATGAGAATAAGCTGTGGCAACAGAAGTAAAAATTAGGCCAGCATATTTGTCATGGTTTTATCTCTAAATTTGTGTCTGCCACAGGGGGACAGCAGGCCCACAAGACCAAGGGCCCAAAAAGGGGGAAGAAAGGAAAGCGAATGAAAGGAAAATAAAATTGGCAATTATCTGAGGAGGAAAACAAACTTAGTTTATTAGTTATAGTAGAGAAATGCAAGCTAACTGGGATTTATGCTAACAAATCAATTAAATGAGAGAGAGTTTCCTAAACCCAAATTTCTTACTCTGATCCACAAGGGAGCAATGAGATAGCCTCATGGTTTCCAGTCAGTTTTATCTTTCCCTCTCCCTGGAAGATGAAAATGAAAAAGTGAAGCTGCAGCATTAACTTTTTAATTCCCAGTGTACTCTTGAGTGGAATATCAATACTAAGCCACAAACCCATGACAACATTTCAGATCCCCGCCTAACTCAGCCATCTTCAATGGTGTAATGTACTTTTCTTTTTCCCTATAGCTGGACTGTTTGCATATCCCTCCCTTTCTCTTGTATTTCAACACAATCCCTTTCTTAGTATTACAACTGTTTGTGTCATTACTGATTCTAGTGATATGGTATTGTAATGGTTTAATTTCTATCTCTGTGTAACAGTGCTTGATATCTTCTACTAAAAAAAATAAGCAATATTTTCAGTATTAATAGAATATAAAAATATATATAAAAAAGCAGAAAAGAGGACATCTTACTATAATTATTTTGTTTTCTAAATAAGGGAAGTTCTCTTTTACGTGGAAGAAGGAATTTGTAAAAACACAGTTTTGTACATTACTCCAAATTCACTACCTATCTTGAAGAAGAAAATATGATCAAAAATAGGTTAGAATAATCAATTTTATTTTTGTTAAGCCTAGGCTTGATGAATAAGCTTGTTTATGATTAAAGTAAAAATATTTAATCCACAACAATTCAGAAAAAAACAATCCAATGCAGTTTAATGTGTAAGTGCCTTTTGTTAAAGAGAATAAATGCATGTGTGTGTGATAGCAGACACAAAACGCTAAACCAGAAATAGTTTAAACGACAACTTAATTAAGAATAATTCAAAAGTTAGCTACCATACATAAGTGAGCAGTATTTTAGTAGACAAAATTCTGTTCCCCAACAATTAAAACATTATTTGGCAGATGTTTTTCCCCTTTAATTGCTGCAAACTAGAACCTTGATAATTGTGCTGGTATTTTCAGTTGTCAGAACTGAAACAAAAGCAACAAAAACTAATCCAAATTTTGTCTGAAAAAAATATGGCCTAGCAATAACAAAGCAGCCTCAGCCCCAGAACAATGTTCATATATAATTCCTAGCAGATGCATAGCATTTGCATATAAACATATCTGGAATTACAGAGCTGATATGCAAAACCTTTCAAATACATTGGTATATATATAAATATCTAATGAAAGTCTTTAGTTGTCCTTCATTCCTTTGAATTTCCCAGTATCCAAAGATGCACCTGACAAAACAAAGTGGACAGAGGTATTGTAGCAAATAGATTTTTACACAGTACTGTAATTTACACAGTAACAGTAATTTAGAATTTATTAATTTTTTTATGGTAAATCACAAGATTAGATCTTATGTTTCTTAATAGTGTTAAATCAGCACTTAATCATCAGCCAGTTTCATAGAATCATATAATCACAGAATCATAGAATTACCCAGGTTGGAAAAGACCTCAAAGATCATCAGGTCCAACCAGAGACTAACCATAGTACCCTAACTCTAACAAAGCTCTGCTAAATCATATCTCTGAGCACCACATTCAAATGGCTCTTAAACACAACCAGGGACAACAACCACCTCCCTGGGGAGTCTATTCCAGAGTCTAACTACCCTTTCTGTAAAGAAGTGTTTCCTAACGTCCAACCTAAACGTACCTTGGTGCAACTTAAGGCCATTTCCCTTCGTCCTGTCACTTGTCACCAGTAAGGAGAGACTTGCCCCACTCTCACTGTAAGCACCCTTCAGATACTGGAAGAGAGCGATGAGGTCTCCCCTCAACCTCCTTTTCCCCAGACTAAACAGCCCCAGTTCCCTCAACCTCTCCTCATAGGGTTGATTTTCCAAGCCTTTCACAAGGTCCTTCTCTGGACCTGTTCCAGTATCTCCATGTCTTTTTTGTACTGAGTTGCCCAAAACTGAACACAGTACTTGAGGTGAGGCCTCACCAATGCCGAGTACAGAGGCAGGATGGCTTCCCTAGTACTGCTCACCACACCATTCTTGATACAAGCCAAGATGCCATTGGCTTTCTTGGCCACGTGGGCATGCTGCTGGCTCATATTCAGTCCATCAGCATTCCAAGGTTCCTTTCCATCAGGCAGCTTTCCAGCCATACCTCCCCAAGCCTGTAGGGTTTCCTGGGGTTGTTGTGACCAAAATGCAGGATCTGACACTTGGTCCTATTGAAACTCGTTAACCTTGGCCCATCTAGTGAGTCCATCCAGGTCCCTCTGTAGTGCCCTTCTCCCCTCAGGCAGATCAAACCTCACTCCCAACTTGGTGTCATCTTCAAACTTACTGAGAGTGCACTCAATCCCCTCATCAAGATCATCAGTGAAGATGTTAAACAGAAGCAATTCCAGCACTGAGCCCTGGGGAACGCCGCACGTGACTGGTCACCAACTGGATTTCACTCCATTGACCACAACTCTCTGGACCCAGCCATCCAGCCAGCTCTTCACCCAGTGGAGCATGCGCCTATCCAAACCATGGGCAGCCAGCTTCTCTACCAGAATGTTATGGGGGATAGTGTCAAAGGCCTTACTGAAGTCCAGGTAGACCACATCGACAGCCTTACCTTCATCCACCAAGCAGGTCACCTTGTCATAGAATGAAATCAGGTTTGTCAGACAGGATCTACCATTCATAAGCCCATGTTGAGTAGGCCTGATCCTCTGTCTGACCTTTAATTGGCCCATGATGGTTCCCGAGATTATCCGTTCCATAACCTTCCCAGACACCGAGGTGAGACTGATGGGCCTGTAGCTGCCAGGATCACCTTTCCAACCCTTTTTGAAGATGGATGTCACATTCGCCAGCCTCCAATCAACAGGGACATCCCCAGTCAGCCAAGACTACCAAAAAATGATGGAGAGTGGTTTGGCAACAACATCTGATAATTCCCTCAGCACTCTAGGGTACAATCCATCCAGCCCCAACTTAAACAAGATTCTATGGAATTTGTTACAATTAAAAAAGCAACTTAAAGTTTCAAGAATGGTAAGGGTCACGGGACACTTATTACATGGTAGTGGAAGGTTTCCAAACTCCACCACACACCCCCTCTTTCAGCAAATGAGCTTTGATCTTACAGGAGTTTTCCCTGTGAGGTGACCCCGATCAAAGAGAGATTGATACCATGGCCACATTGTTCAAATCTGCTCAAGTTTTCTCTTAGGGCCAGTTCTAACAGGATCACAAGATAACTGACTTTAGTCAGAATTTTTTCATTCTGAACAAGAATCCAGTGAGGTAACCCTGCAGCTTTCCACCAACCATACAATTCAGGTACCTCCAAGATTGTACAGTCTTAGTACAGACTGAGCTACAATTCAGACAGCAGAAACTCCAGGTCTGGTCAGGGAACATCTGACCAACCCAACTTTCTGCACTTATAACAAAGACAGGGTAACAATGCTGGTTTATCATGGGATCACTGAATGGCCGAGCAGGGCTCCTGTTATCAAATGTTTCTTCCCAGTGCCCCTGGATATGTACCCCTAGCATGTGCTGTTCCAGTTTTATAAATAGAAATCTGGTCATTTCAAGTTTGTCTCTAAGCAATACTAGCTGTCTTTCTAACACAAGATGGTTTGAAGTTGTTTTTGAATTGCATTGGTATCTCTGCTGAAGAAAGATCTGAAGAATAAAATAGCTGTAAAAGGTTATGCAGGCACACATAATTGAGTATGGCAATCTAAAATATTGCCTACCCTTTTCAAACAAAGTAGATATTGCTTTCCTTTGGGTTCAGAAGTTCCTTTTCTCTCAACAAGAAACAAAGTAAAGCTAAAATACCTTTGCTGCTAACTTTCCAAGATAAAAGCAGAAAAATCTATATTCTGAAATGCTACTTCTGTGGATGTGTACTGTATTTTTCATAGAATACATCTTAAGATAAAATAACTTTTTGGGGCATCAGTTTGTTTGCAGTTTCTTCTACTAATTATGGAGAACTGCTGTTTTAGATATAAACAAAATAATGCAAATATGAGTGAAAATGAAACTTCTGGGGAATGTTTGTTTACTTCATATTGGTGTTTGTATGGTTCAGGCATATTTTCCAAAGCATTCAGCTGAACTATTTCATCAGCTTGAACACTAAAATGGGAAATAATACAGTCATAAGGAGAACCACTGGATGGAGCTGTTTGTTGTGACTTTTATTTTACTCTGGGATGTTAAAGATTTATAGGTACAAAATTACTGAAAGTGGTATAAATGATAGGGTAAATATACAGAAACTTCATTAGTAATCAGGATCCTATTAAATAAACTGCTAAACTGAGAGAGATCAGTTAAGGGGACAGGACAGATTTTCTGACAGATCTACAAACAAAGCCAAGTATAAGTGAAGGAGCAGGAAAAAAAATCACTGCAAATACTTGTCTCAATCTTATTACATTAGTATATTAGCAAGGTCTCTAACTGTTTGACGTTTGGTACATGTTTGGATGCATTTCTTTTTGTTTTGTCTTTAAGAAAGTAACACTTGCAATGTCCTGAAGAGCCCTTTTAATGACATGAAAGAAATGAATGGTAAGAATGATAATGAATGATACATTTTAAAAACAGTGCAAAACTCCGCTACACTTGTCCATATAATCATTAGGTGTGAGTTTACTATTCTGTAAGTTGTTCAGAATAAAAAGGCGAACTATGTGACACAGAAATAAGCTCTTAATTATAAGGCACATTAGTACTGACTGAAATTTGCTTTTTTTGAGGCAAATGGTGTCTAAGCTCACATGGGTGATTGTGGAGGGAGAGGAACTTATTTATTCATTTCTTTAATCTAGCTCAGAGCAAAGTTTGAGGTGGTAATCGTTGTGAAAAATAAAGGTAAAACCCTAATAGAACCTCCAGACAAAATTGGTTTATTTAGTTTCTCACCAAGTTCTTCAAATAAGATAGGAATTTGATGAGGAATTTCCCATAATCATTCTTAAACATTCACCACTACAGCTTTAAAGAAGATATGAAAAAGCAACAGTCATGAATAACAAAACTATTAGAGGAGTATCTCAGGATGGTGTTAATGGTGTATTAAAATAATGAAGTAGAAGAAAAAATAAGCCTTAAAGCCAGAAAGTTTTCAATTGAAAACATCTGAATTATTTTGTTTTAAAAAAAATTAAATAAGCATGATCTTGCTCAAAGATTAGTGTCAAGCTACATAAATTAAAAAAACATTCTCAAAAATATGATCATCTCCTATGACCATTGTGCTTTTCAATAAAAGGTGTGTCATAGAATACTAGCTGACAAATGTGAAAGCAAAAAGCCCTTGGAGAGCTCCATAAAATATTCATTGAAATCTCTTCTGTGTATTCAAGAAATACACTGGGCTAGTAACAGAGATTCAGCATGTACGTTGAGATACGCAGAGGTTTTAATGAACTGAATATTGATTGTATGATGAATTCTAGCAGTTTACTTCCTGAAGTTGGTCACAAGAGGAGGAAGAAATGAAAACACCACAGAAGATTCGTGTACATAAAATAGGTTGTTAAAGACTTAACTGAAAGAAGAGTCTGTGCATGTCACTAGCAATGTCCAAAAGCCTATGAGACCTGCTCAACTTATTTTCTTATAGTGGTTGAGAAACCTCAATGGCATGGGATGGAATGAAAGGCGAAATAAAATACCAGGCACTTAAGTCTAAATACTATTAATATTCTTAATATTAATTAATATTAACAGTCTTAGGACTGTTTGATTTTTTTTTTTTTGTTCTCAGTGTAAATCATCTTTCAGAACTCATATTACAAAGGCCTGTTTTCAGCTTTGATGTTACAGTTACAGTTACAAAAATGGAAGATACAAATAGTGAAAAAAATTCTAAATCTTCTGGTTTTTCTTGTGCAATTGTAAAAGTTTGTTTTCTGTTCTGTTTCAGCCAAGTAGACCTGGTATTCTGGTTTCTATAATTATATATTAGGAAGGGTAAATAATCAAAGATTTTTGGTTCCCATGTGTAGTATCTGTACCAGAAAAACCTCTAAAACTGAAATATGCAACTAGAGTTGATCTTAGAACAAGTTTTTCAACAGCTACATAAATAAAGAGGTTTAGGTAAAATTCATTTTGAAATGATGATGTTTTAAGAGAAATATTGAATATAGTACAAAGGAAAAAGACACTAAGTTACAACTTCAAAACTTCAATGATGATCGACTAATTGTGCTATCACAATTCTCACATTTTTATAGTTTTACTTTGTCATGAAAAAAGGCTAATTTGAGGTTGTCTTTTTTTTCCCTCCTCATGGAAATAAAGTATTTGTTTCTTTGAACAGGTTATTTTAACATCTAAATAATGAACAGTAGCTTCACACAGAGCAGTTCTGAGTTCTCCACAGAAATTATCTATTCAGACTTTCTTTCAGCTACTTGGCACTGCTTGAAAGTGAACACGCTGTTTTCTTTGTATCTGGACTGCTACAGATTCCACTGATGGTCTTCTCCATCCTTTCTCATTTGTCATAACCATATATGTACTTTAATAAATAAATTTTCATAGTAAGCTCTCAAAAAAATCAATTCAGATTTTCAGAGATTTATTAACATGAAACCTATTAATAGAGAAACTGAAAATAAAATTTATTTTTCATATAATGTTTTCTTCTTCAATACACTATTCTGCTTCCTTTTTCTTTTTATTTTCTTTCTTTTTTTTTTTTTTTTTTTTTTTTTTTTTTCCTTTTGTACTACAAAAAATTATAGTAATTTAGGTTCTTAATTTTTAGATAGAGGATTGAGTGGAAAATGCTATTTTGACTTGTCAATTTATTACTTATAACTAACTGCTATTTTATTCACTGTGTACATTTCTATGAAATGTCACTCCCTTGAGCTAAATCAATGTTTTAAAATTAAAAAATAATCAGGGTACATACGGATTGTGGGCGTGAACGCTTCCTAATTTCTGAATGTGAGCAATGAATGAAGAGTGAATGATGCTGGCTGTGGCTTATTACTTCTGAAGAATTTGTTAATGTGTTGATTTGAAACCTCACTTACCAGGAAATATTCCCACCAGCAATACAAATTACTTTTATGGTCCTGAAAGAAAGGTTGCTTCCCATCTGTGGAGGGTAGGTGAACACAGAAATTCTAGAAATTTGTTACTCTTATGATGTATTTTCTTTTTTTTCTTTTTTTTTTCTTTTTTTCTTTTTTTCCTGCCCTACAGCTATCTTAAATCTTTGTTATTATTTTTCTTCTATAAGCATTATAAATATATATTTTTGTGGTATCTCATAACTATATCCAGTGTTCATGGACCTAATTGGTCCATGTACAGGTACAGAATTGGAATGATCTCTTCTATCAAGCATTTTGTTATTTGCAGAGCTGTTCAAGGGAAATGGCTGCAACCTAAACCCAATTGCAGGTCATAACAATCAAACATCTGGGCTGTCACAGGATCTCATGAGGCTAAGGGAAGAAATTCCTGAAAAATTTGACTTGGAGGGATTAAAATAAAATATGTGCAGAAAATGTCTTGCTCAGTGAAAAGAGCCTTTTGGTACCAGAACTCAACAGATACTTGTTTTTGCCAGTAATCATGAACCTGTAGCATATGGTCAGACACAAGCATTTACTTACAGTAGTGGATGAAAAACTAATTTTGAAATTGAAAGTTCTGTCCTCATACTTTTTAGGAAGTAGTAATCTCCAAGAAGTAATCTCCAAAAGGGCAAGAAAGAGGTCAGTTAACCTCACCTGCATCCCTGAGAAGGTGATAGGACAACTTATTCTGGATTTCATCTCCATGAAAATAGTGGAGGTTATCAGAACCTGGACAGGGAGGAAACAGGGAGTTTCAACAAGGGCAAGGGTAGAGTCTTGGGTTTGGGGAGGAATAACCACATGCATCAGTACAGGTTAGGGACTGACCAGCTGGAAAGGAACTCTGCAGAGAAGGGCCTAGGGGTTTTGGTGGATAACAGGTTGGCCAAGAGCGTGCATTTTGCCCTTGTGGTCAAGGAGGCCAAGGTGCGTGCTGGGGCACATTAAAAAAAAACTTGGCCAGCAGGTCAAGGGAGGTGATCCTCCTCATTTTGTCTTCTCTGCTGAGGCCACCTTTGCAGTACTGTGTCCAGTTCTGGGCTTTCTAGGTCAAGAAACATAGGGAATTTCTATAGAGAGTCCAGTTGGGGACCACAAAGATGCTTAAGGGCCTGGAGCACCTCCTTTATGGGAGATGCCAGGGACTCTTCAGGCTGGAGAAGACTGGCTGGGGATCCTATATAAATGCTTCTAAATATCTAAATTGTGAGTGCCAGGTGGATGGGGCCAGACACTTTTTGGTGGTGTACAGTGGCAGATCAAGGGGCACTGGGCACAAACTGGAAAGTAGGAATTTCCATATGAAAAAATTTCTTCTCCTTGAGCAATACAGAGCACCAAAATAGGCTGATTAGAAAGGCTGTATAATCTTTTTTCTCTGTAAATACTGAAAACACACTTGGATGCTTTCCTGCATGACCTAGTGTAGGGAACGTAGTGTGGGGAACACCCTCTTGAGATTCCTTCAAACATTTATTATTCCATGATATTTCATCAGCCTATAGGAAAGGTATGTGTGGAACTTATTTCCCCAGTTTTACAAGTCAATTATTATGTTAATAATAATAAAGGTGATCATTTTTTAATGATTTGATATTCCAAATTTTTAAAAATATTTCCATGTATTTCTAATTTTAGTTATATTTCTCTCTGTGAAAGGAATATTATCTAAGACTCTCATAGACATCACAATGCTCTTGCAGATCCAGAAGTCAGATATGAATGATGGGCTTGGTAAAATGTGTGATTGTATTATTATTACTATTAAGATAGCCTGACAACTGAACTGAATACAAAGAATAAATCTGAATACTGTCTTTAATTGCAATGGATAGCTATCATGATTTGGTAGTGGGGTATGAAAGATTTTCCTAATGTGAATACATTTAATCAGATAAAACTAATCTGAGTTTTGAAAGGCACTATGTTAGCTTCAGTGCCAGCTATCCTAGGTTCCCTAGGCAGCAATTAAAGAGATGCCATTACAGGATGATGCAAGGAAAGGTAGTAGAAGTTTAGGAATTTGTTCTTCGGGAAAATATAGATGGATAGTGGTGGTAGAGCCTAAGTCAATATGTTACCTTTAAGGAAAAGAGAAAGTACAGTTCTGAAATGCACAGTTCCCTACAGTGAGGATGACTGAGCTGGAGATCTTTGTCCTGTTTAGCTAGTAAGAATGGCCAGAGCTTGAGGAAATTCGATGTACAAAGACAGATCAAATTAATTTGGGTTGATTATTTTGGAGAAGGAAGGAAGACATAAATACATTTTTTTGAAACTAAGCATCTCCAGCATTGCTATTCTATTTTGCCTAAGTTTCTCACTTTTCTCTGCCTTTAATATGTCCTAATGCATGTAAGATACACATATTTATATAGTATCCCATTGGTAAACTCAAAGATATTTTCTTCCTTGCATGTGTCTCCAAATGTATTCCTGCTGCTTGGAAAATATAGTCCTTTGTGTTAACTCATCAGAAAGTGAGATCACTGTATTTTATATATTCAGAGATGCCATCTACTTCTTTGACTGTAAACAACTACAAATACAAACCAGATATAAATTGAAACTTCAAGTTACCATTAGAGTTGTTAAAAATATTTTGGCTGTGCACTGGAAATTAGATAGTCATTATGCAGGTGAATGTGGGAAGATAAAGAGAGGAGAGAATATGCAAGGTTCAGCAGTGTTCTGGCAAAAAAGTGATTGCGTAGGTGGACTTCCAAAAACATGTCTGAATAATACCTGTGCAGTGGGCTCCTGATTGGAGTGACAGAATTCATTTCAGTGTCTATCATGAGAGGGGTGGGAAAAAAATAATGAGGAGAAAAAATACTTCTTTCAATAATCAACTTGTTAAACAAGAGGAACTGTTCTACACTGAACTGTGAGACCAATGGAGAGAAATGGAAATAGAATTTTATTAGACAAGATTGATAGCTTAAAGGGAAACACAGTATAATATTCATTTCTTAGCTTAGATATCTTGGATGGATTTTGGAGTGCACTATTAAAAAAGTTACCTACATGGCAAATGATACACTGCTGGTAGGTGAAAATACGTGGAGTTTTCTTTGGAATAATGTAAGTTTTTGTCTATACAAATGAATTAAAGGAGAAATCAAACAGGAAAAACTAAGCACTGAAACCCAACAGCTGGTTAGAACACAATACGATCTCCATTTCTATTTCAGTTTACAAGGGTGACTGAGAGAGATCCTGCTAATGATAGTTAAATTTTAAAATATCTAATAAAGTAAAATAAATATCCTATTTTTTAATAAGCCCACATATTTGTCTTATAATTAAAAACATTCTTACCACTCTCATTTCAAATAATCAATTTCATAATAAAGACCAATTTCGAGTGAGTAGTCTGTTCCATCACTGATGTACTTACTACCTGTCTTTACCTAGTAAGTTGATTTTAGTCATACACTAAGTAGTGTTACATTGTTTACATTCATCATGACATCTATCTAATTGGAACTAATTTTCTCACAAAAGAGACAAAATATGCAGAGTAAATCATGATCTTTCACACCCACAATACAGACTATTTGAATTGGCTGAGATGATTAACATGTTTTAGTTTGACCAATTTCATTAGTTCCACTTAGAGTAATTTTAATTAGTACTTCCCATACATAGGACTTGATTCTATATGTTTTGTTACATTGACATAACACTGACAGCAAGCTGACATTATCAGTGATCAAATTATATTTAGTGTGGATTAATGCAAAGTCAAAACAAGAAAAGATATTATATGAGGTAAAAATAAATGATCAAGATAAGGTACGATATTCTCTTGCATTTCTCAGTTCCGTACTTCTGAATAGCAGGTTGAAATTTCATGGAAAACTAGGCAGAAGAAGAAAAAGTTAATATAACAAAGCATAAGGACAGAGAAGAGATTAATAGTTCTATTAATGTAGGTTCTGGTATTTAACAATGGAAAAGACTGTGTTTGCAAAAGACCTTCTCATAGCATAGAAGTAAATAATAATTACAGATGCTTGTAGCATGTTTCATCAGGTTGAATTGAAAATGTAATTTTTGATATGCACATGGCTAAACCATTTGTTTATAACTTTATGAAGGTAAAACTTTTTTCTAAAAGAGAATGACTCTTTTAGTATAAGGTATAACATGCACCTTTCCCTAATTTTTCAGTATTTGTAACTCTGCTCCATCTAAGACAACAATGTGCCTTTCATATTTATAAATTGCATTCAAAAATCACTTTTATCCTTACTCATTTAATGTTGTTCATGAAATTTAGATGCTGGAATAGGAAGTTCTTCTACACCATATGAAAGCAAGATCATAAAATCATAGCTATTTAGTCTCAAAGTTCAGTTGAAATGGTACAGTGTATACTATTAATAATGAAATAAAAAGAAGGAAAAAAAAATGTTCTTAGCCTTTGCATTGAAAATTCTTCATACATATTCAGCTACCAAAAAACAATACTTAAACTTTTAAAAGCAGAAATTTTAAGCAAGAATAGGAAAAAAAAAAACAAAAAACAACCCTTTTTAGCTACAAAATCTCATGATACGAGGCTCTGTCCAATTTTTTACCTGTTGTATTTTTAAGTCAAATAAACTGCTCTTTTCTGAGTGCGAATATTGGCCTACTTCATGAGCATGTCCTACTAAATTATGACATCTACAATTACCTTTTCTCTGAGTTACAGTAATCTTTTTTAGTTTTACATTCTCCTTTGCCTTGTGTATAAATGCTGCCATCTACTTGTGTTACGGGAAAAATTAATATCAGCGCTCAGAAAGCATGAAATTTCATACCAGAAATATTCTACTCCTCCAAACCTCATGTATTCAGCTTCACAGACCACTGGCAGACATGAGCTATTTTTACGTGTTCACCTCAGAACACCAAGAAAGTAGTTCGTGGACATCAATCTACATTTGCACTAAGAGAGAACTCACATTTTTTGGAACATACTTGTTTTTATTCTGCTTTAGGTGTGACACACTTGAGCTGCTTTCTCACTATAACACTCTCCTGCTATCAGTGCTGTGGACAGAGCTTTTTTTTGGCACAGATCTTTAGAAATATATTTAGATTATTAGGTATTTTTATAACTGTGAACCACCAAGAACATGAAAAAAAAAAAAAGCTGCAAAGGAGGACTGCATTAAGTCAGCCTCACATTTATTAGGACCTGCTTATAATCAGCCTAGTGCTAGGCTGTCTGGATGGCACTGATTGAAAGCCATGTTTTTATTCAGTTAATCATCATCAGTCTTGTCCTGGTGGTTAGCAGTCAATGAAGAGGTGACTGTAGTGCACTTCTCATGTGGTTCAAACCAGTAATGAACTCTTCTACCCATAGCAGTAGCACTGTTATGCCAGCCTATCTGCAGGAGGCTGCTTCTGTGACCAACTCTTCTGGGCAGTTGTCTCTCAGTATGTTAGCGTTTCTTGGAGGAAGGTAATAATTTTTGCAAAAAGGCGTCTTAATGTAAACTTTTGCTGTTCGGTAATACAAAACAGAACAAACTGATAGCAAATGGATTTCATATCTGATGAATATCTGCTACAGCACTGGGTGCACGATTGCCCTTGGGTTTGCTAATCAGAACTTATTCCTCAGTTATATCAGTTTATTAAAAGGACTACTTCTAGTATGGAAATTTGAAAACCTGGATATGGTATAATTGCTCTTCTATTTAACTTCTAATAAAAAACTTGACATTTGGATGGCAAGGAACTTTTTATAATCTTTCTCACATTTTTCTATTTTCTGTTCTTTTGTATACCATTATTTTAAGGAACTCACATAATGCTTTTGTTTTTCTTCCTTTTAAATGAATTTTTTAAAGAGTGCACCCTATTAACACTTTAGTAAGTATTAATGAAAGAAAATCTTAATTTTACTGAAAGTGGAAAAAACCCATATTGGCTCAGTTTTGACTAAGATACTGTCTGTGAAATAGAACATAGACAAGACAAATACAAGAAAACCATTTACCTGCTTTACTTACAAAGGAAAAAAGTATATGCAGTTCAGCACACGTTGATATAAATTATACTAACCCATCCTTGAGTAAGGTAATTTGTGTGACCATGCTTTCAAAACCTGAGCTAATGTGTGTACAGAAACTGTTGAGTCCTGGCTTGAACCACTGATTGATTACCTGGGAAAAGGAGCTGGTTAGACCTGGGAGCACAGGTGAAGGCAATTCAGCTGTGTGACTGGAAGGTTTGGAGCCTAGCTGCACCTCTCTTAGACATCATCTAAGGGCTGCTTGTCACTATGGATGGACCTCTGGTTGGAGTTCTCTTCATTGTGGAGTTTTTTCTTTGGAAATGGGTGAGTATTCTTTTCCTGCTTGTCCCTTTTGTTGTTCTGCTTCTGTACTGTCTTTCCACTGTGCTCATCTTTCTGACTATAATAACGTAGCATCCAAAGATGCAAATCTACACTGTTATGTACTTCAGATGTTCCTTGTGTTTGACAGTGATGTGAAAACTAACAAATAGTAATTATGTAAGCGGATGCATTACATGAACACAGTCTAGGAACACAATTTTGAAAGAATAATGAAATCTTTAGTAGTTTTCACACTGTTTTCCTAATCTTCTGAAAGCAACAAGGCAGGGAAGGGTAGATTCTACACTACATATACTAATTAAATATTGCAAGTATAGTACTGCATATGCTATTTCAGGTTTTGCTTTGCAGGGTACACCTGGGCTAAATTATAAAAATCTTAATGCTCATTGAGACTAGGATATGGGTTTCAAGGCTAATCCACATTAAATTAAGATATTGGATAATATTCTGACATTGTTACTAGCAATCCCTCTAAGGTTTAAGGACATACAAGAAAAACAGAACTTGGAAATTCTGTTGGACTGAGTAGTAGGTGAAATACGTTAGTTCTTTTTAATAATGCGCTTTGCTGTTTTACTCTCTTGAGTCTAGGTTCTTAAATTGACATGTAAAAATATAGCTACAATCACTAACATCAATACACGTGCTTTACACTAAGTAAATATTCTTTGATTTATAGCAACTTTAGCATAGGTGTCTCTCATAAGCACTTAATTTAGATTCAGGAAGACATATGCAACTTGTAAAACAATAGCTATGGAAAATTACTATAAGCACTTAGAAACGATAAGTTCAGAAGCCATGTAATCAAGTTCAAAATCATTTAAGTAGTAAACGTAAGGGACCATGTCCTCGGGGATGTAGTCAGATTTCTCTTTACATATGTACTTGTGTTTTCCATGATGGCTTTTGAAAAATCTTGAGAACTGTGCATTAAATAGTGAAGAAACAAGTAACACAGGGGTTACTTACTAATATGTAAATGTATTAGTATTTTGAAAAAGGTGGCACAATATATTGCATGCACTGAATGTACAGCAAGTAAATTGTTAGTTACTAGCTAGTACCTTTGTTTCATTCAGCATTTTATTATGTTCCTTATTTGCATTGTTGGTGATTTTCTTTTTGTGCGTGCCTTTTCAAAATCTATCCATACTTTCTTATGCACATAGGTTGCTCTGGAACTAATGCATCCTGTTTATGGAAACCTCAATGGATTCAAAGAGCACGATAACACAATTTGATAGAACAAATTCTTCACTATAAAACACATTTTCAACATATTCACCACCATTAGCTATGCATTTTTTACAGTGATGGATGAGAGCCTGCATGCCATGCTTGTGAAAATGTGCATCAGTGGATGTGACCCATTGTTTCACAGCTGCTGTGATGACATCAGTGCAGGGAAAATGTTGCCCACAGTCCATTTCATTCTTTTCCCTTGGTTTTACCTCTGGGTCCTTGTTAAGACATACTAGTTTCCAGCCTCCACTGCTTGACTTCTTACGCTGGGGAATGGAGAACTCTTGTGCTCTCAGAAAGTTATCCTTAAAGACCTACCAGCTCTGTTTTGTTCTTAAGTCTCAAGGCCAGTCTCCAAGGAGGAATGGTTCTTCTGAACTTCATCGTTCTGACTGTTCTTTGCCAGGCCCACATTTCCTGTGTTCACAAACTCAACCAGGGTATGGTTGCTCAGACTGCCTCCAGTCTTAACTTCTTTAATGAGCTCCTCTGCACTGATGAGCATGAGGACCAGTAATGGTTCACCTCAAGTTGGTTTGCTTAATACCAGGACCAGGAAGTTATACTTAACGAACTTGAGGAGTCTCCCAGACTGTTTCCAGCCCACTGTCTTTTGCACAGACATCTGGGTGGCTGAAATCCCTCATCAGAATGAGAGCCTGTGAGTATGATGCCTTTTTCAGCTGATACAAGAAAACCTCTTCAACAGACTCCCCTTGATCAGGCAGTCTGTAGTAGATCCTGACCACCAGAGTTTCTTTGCTGATCTAGAAAATGTAAGTATTGAAACAGAACTATGATATCTGTAGTGGATTAAATGAATATCAGGAGCTGAACTGCAAGGAAAAGCTCATTAATAGAGCAAGCTCTCTCTACAGCAACACAGGCTTGCAGGTGATCTCTGCACATTTGACCATGAGTTTATCAAAGCAGCTTCATGCAGAAGATTGTAAGGCTAGAATGTTTCTTTCTCTTGCTGCTGTAAGATGTCAAAACTGATGCACAGTGCTAGAGCATGTTTGTCAGTCTATGTAGCTTAATTTTACCTACTAGAATGAGTCATCCATTTTCATTCCCTTAAAGTCTACTCCATCTCCTAAAATACTCACTAATTTATTTTCCTACCTCTGAAACTAGCACTTCTGACAAAATAACTGACACCTTGTTAATCTTTCAGCCTTGGACAAGACTTACTCGTTGTATCTCCTTGCAGGAATAATAACATTTGCAGTCATCTCCTTCTAAGCTGATATGCTGACATGAATTTTTTTTTCCAATTCAAAGGTTACACAACATGGCTAATGCACATCTCAAGATTGACTAATCTCAGGTGTCCTTATTAAAAAGAAGTGTGAATTTTTTTTATTCCTGTATGGGCCCAGCTTGGTGGAGGTGGACACTAGTCCTGCTGTAGTGCTTCTGGGGTGGGAATGATGACTCAGAATCCCTGGCACATAGCTGAATAATGCCAATATGAAATTATAACTCACTTTATTTATGTTTGAGGACTTCCTGCCTATTTTTCGATATGCTGTAGTTTGGGTAGTTTAACTTAGAGTTTGGTGTTGTTAAATATGCTCTGGGAAGCATTTTGAAGTTATTCCAGCCCTGAATAAATATGCTCTGGGAAGCATTCTGAAGTTATTCCAGCCCTGAATTTTATGATTTTTATGATCACACAGAGAGAAAATCAATATGCTCTTTGTTTTTTTTTTCGTTTTTTTTTTTTTGTTGTTGTTGTTGTTGTTGTTGTTGTTTGTTGTTGTTGTTTTTTTTTTTCCCCTCAGTATTGATATTGGTAACAGCTGAAGTGTGATCTGAAAAAAAGGAAGATGGTGGCTTTTAACACCACCTTTTGAGGAAGAAAAAGGGCAGGAAAAAGTTCTATGGTTATTTTCACTTTTTCTCACATTAGGCAGTACTGCTGACCTGGTGAGTATGCTAAGTAAGATGTCATTATACTTTGTTCCCTGACAGATGAGAAGAGAATGGGGACAGAAAGGATACTGTCTCAATCTTCTGGTAGCAAGACTGTGAAACATTATACCCAATGTTGAAATATGGAAAAATAACTTTATAATCTGTATTAAAGTGGATTGTATATAACCTCTTGACCTCATGCTGGCCCTATCTTTTTATGAGCTTGTGATCTTAAAACAGTGTGTATTTTGATTGTCTTTGGCCAAGGACATGTTTGATCTTTGGAGGTTGAATATTTTGAGGGCTGCTTTCTTTATCAGTTTCTTTATTTTTTCTTCACAGATTGTCCAGAGAATTGCTTTTTCTTACACATTTGCAATATGAAGTCATAGAAAAATATAAATTAATTGCAGTTCTTAATTATTTGAAGTAATCACTGCTATTTTCTTTGAGATGATTAGTGATACAAAAGCAATGAAATTCTGTTATGATACTTCCCACAGGGACGCAAATTAGAAGTATATGAATGTCATTAATATTATATGGAAATGATTTGTTTGGTTTTGCTGTTCTATTTGGGTTAACATTAGTCAGTCAGTCAGATGTTACTAATGAGAAAGTTGATGAAAGCTTATCCATCAGCTGAGAAGGTCAATGAAGTGATAGTCCCCTTTCTCTCTTAACTTAGTCCACATCAAGAAGGCAGCATAAAGCAATGTTTTCACTAATTAACTGAAGTCATCTTTCCATTAATTAAAATAAAACACCCTGTTTTTGGAGAGATTTGGCATAAGACAATGCTTACATAAGGGATCAAATCTCTCAAACCAGTTGATTAATGTCTGAGTGGTAACAGAAGGCTCCCTTTAAGGGATTCTTGTAGCAGCATCTTCAGCTGAATCAGGAGAGACTTCCTCAATTGCTTGTCTTCTTGTTTTTTGTACTTTAGCTATATTCCTATAAGACCACTCCAGCAACACTTTTAATTCCTCAGTGTTGATTATCTTAATCTACAGAAAAAGCATCTCCTAATTATATTTCCTATGTGTGAAAGAGTATTTTATGCAATGTTTTCTGCATCTATTGTATCAATTTGTACTGTCCACTTACATTGTGTACAATTTGGCCAGTACTACATCTCTGAACCTGAGGTTCTCTGGAACAGAGTGTCTTCCTAGGAGGTTAATATGCATGTTTAATCATACAAATTGGTCTATTTAAGACAGGAATGGTCTGGGAGAATCTTTAGACCTTTCCAAAATTCCCAACTGGAGAAGAAATTAACCAAATATTTTGTTATGAAAGCAGCTGAAAATTCAGTCAATCACATTATCTCAAATGAGTCTGTTATCTCTATCTAGTATCTAAAGACCTGGGGAGTTTCTGGACAACCCAAGATATTAATGACCTCGTTATTAAGAGCACTGAGTACATGCATAATCCAAGTCCCAATACCCAATTACATCACAGTTATAACCACAGGACAAACTTAGACTTCAACGCTTCATTTATAACTTAAATTACAAATTTCTTGTCATAGTATGGTTTCAATTATATGCTCTGGCACAAAGATTCCTTAAGGGAGAAATTACACTGGAGTACTGTAAGATTTTCCTTAGAATAATTTCTGGAAGCAAATACTTTAAAATGCTTAAACTAGGAAAAAAACAGAATACACAGAAAAGGTTAGATTCAATTACTGATTCTTCAGCTTGTGAATGTAGCTGGGAATGCAGGAGCATTATTTATTCTTAATTTTGTATTAAAGTGGAGCACAATACAAAAAAATCTGTCTTACTTGATTACTTTATATAGAAATATCTCCAAATGATGAATGCTTTTTAGAAGCCTTTGTTCATGGAAAACTTGACTATTATGAGTTTAGTCGAAGGCTTAAGGATACCTCAGGTGTGGAGAGAACTGAGCAAGGAAAATCTATGTGGGTCTGGAAGGTGCATTTCTTTATCTCAAGTGATTTCTAGATTGGAGCTACCTGTTCTGAAGGCCTGAATCTTTGGACAGGATTTGGCATTCTTCTTTGTACAGTACTTATAAAATTTATCTTAAATTCACCAATGAATTTCTGGAAGACACAGACAGCCTTCACTGTACTGTCTGAAAATTCCTTGACTGCGTGAAGAAATCATTGCAATGTTGATAATGTTTTTTTTGAAAGCAATAATTTATTTTTCAGCTTATAAAATCCCTGATCAAGATGTGTTTAAGATTTCTGGATGCTTCAGTAAGACAGCTTCTCCTTGTTCCAAGGCCTTTTACTTCTCTGTAAAGTTGAAAAGGCCTTTCCAATTTGGTTGTGCTTCCCAAACTGCTTTGCAAATCCAGTTCCAGATGGCTTGCTGTATGTGAACCTGTTTGTGTGGTATTAACCCATTTAGCTTTAGTGAGTCAATTCAACCAGACTCTACACATTTGTAGAGTCATAGCACACTGATATCCCCAGGTAGATAACAAACATATCACAACATTATCATATTTTCTAAGCCATTCAGTTATTGCTGGGATAAATTTTTATGAACAAATATAGCAGTAGACTATAGGAAAGTATCAGATCCAGTCTTTATAATGAGCATTGGCCTAACTTTCACAGAGGCCAATGAATGAACACTAACAAGTTCTGACAATAGGAATTTTCCTATTAATAATGTTTTAGATCAAGAGCATATTTATACCATTTCAGTTTTGAAATAATAAGCATTTTGATCACTTCCAGATTCCTTATAATATTGCTTGTATTGCAGTGTCACACACTTCAAGTCACACACAAAGCTTAAGCAAAGAAAATTCAACAGTAGTGGATTTGGAAAAAAGGGTTATTTTATTGGATAATGTCACAGTTTCAGCTGGGATAAAGTCAGTCTTCATAGATGTGTGTACAGTGCCATGTTTTGGAATTATTTTTTTTTTAAAATGAAAATAGCGGTGATAGCATGCCAATCTTTTTGCTGCTGCAGAGCAAAGCTTGCATAGAGCCAAAAGCATATTAGCTTCTTGTGTTGCCCTACCAAGAATGAACAGGGATGCTCAATGACCTGGGAGGACAAACAGCTGGAATTGTTGACCCAAATGACCAAAGGGATATACCACACCATATGGTGTTATACACAGCAATAAAAGTGAAAGGAAAAAACAGTAGGAAGAGGGGTGTGTTTGAGTTGATGATATTCGTCTTCCCAAGAAGCCATTTTCTGTGATCAGCTTTGCTTTCCTAGAAATAGGTGAATATCTATCTGTTGATGGGAATTAGGGAATAGGTTAATTATTTTTCCCTGCTTGTGAGCACAACTTTTGCTTTATGTCGTAAACTGTCTTTATATCAACACATGGAAGTTCACACTTCTACCTTTTCATTTTTTTTTCTCCTTTCCAGTAGCAGCTGTGTGATCATGAGCTGGCTGCTGAGGTTAAAACAGAAAAGATAGCTTGTACAGAAGTTTAAAGTTTTTTTTAACATTTCTGAGAAAAAGGGAATTTTAAAAAAACTACTCTTCACCCCCAAATATTTAATTATCTTCATTCTCTTCAGCCTGAATTTTTGTTATATGTTTTCATAAAGCCAGAGTAATACATACATAGAAAACAAATTTAAGTTCATTTTAAAACAACATACTGCAAAAATAAAAAAAACAGATACTAATTTCTATACTGGTAAAATGGAAGGGGGCCAATTCTAGGAGCTATCCTCAGAGCTGATATTCACTTTTTTTTTTTTTTCTTCCTTTCCTTTCTTTTACTTTCTTTCTTTCTTTCTTTTTTTTTTTTTTTTAACCTCTACTTTAAAAATACCTATTCCAGGAAGAAAAAAGAAAAATAGATTTACTTTAAAAGTCTGAATATCTTGTGTAATGATGAGGAGCTTCCTGGCTGATATTGTCTGCCAATAGATGATGAGTGCTGCCCTTACAAGTCAGATACCACTGCTGAAATTTCCAGGTAACACAAAGATAGCTCTCAGCAATTCAAAAAAATAATTGTCACTTCTTCTCTCTTCAGAAAAATGGAAAAGAAAGAGAAAAAAAGAAAAAAAAGCCTTAGGAGGAAATGGGAAAGCAGAGATAAACTGACTTAGCAAGTAACATAGTGTTATAACGATCTTCGATCTTCATATTCAGACTGTTTTCTTGTCCAATTAATTCAAGGTCAATGTTCAGAAATCTGTTTAGGAAAATTAACTTTTCTAGGAAAAAAATGTGGGAGTTTGTCTTCCAATAATGTGGGCAATTCTAACTTCTTTGTTGACAAATCTTGTCTCTATTGATATGCCATAACATGCAGTTGACACTGAAATTATAATGTCATGTGATTTTATAGAAAAAAAAAATGATTGTAAGATGTTTAGCTGGCTCATAGCATTGCAACTGAGCTCAAATCTAGATATTTGGTTAAATAAACTAAACTCATTTCCAAGGTCAGAAATATTGCTGTATGATTTTATTTTATTTTTTTTCCTTGCCAGAGTGTTTTGTTGTTGTTGTTTGTTTGTTTTTTCCTTGGAAAATACATTTACTATTTTAAATTACTCATTTATGTAATAGAAAACTGAAATTCTTTGACTACCAGGAAAAACTTTGTTGTGTGTTCTTTCACCTAAAATATTTTTAATTTTAGTTCTATTATCTGAATTCTTTGTCATATCAGAAAATACAGAATCTGAATACAGAAGCTGGTTCTAGGAAGTGTCAAAACAACATATCCTTGGAGAGAGAAGAATGGTTCAGATGCTATATGAATGTGAGCAGTCTTAACACAAACAAGGAGCACATAGAAAGACTCCACATGCAGTGACAGCTACTGCTGTGGCCTGTGTGTTTTTCCTTGCTGTCACCGAGCTGGATGGAACTGTGTAGATTGTGCTTGATGAGCACAAAACATATCTGTGACAAAAATCTGGAAACTCTGTCTTATGACTGAGAGTGGACTGCTGGATATGCCTATGGGGCTTCACAAGGTCTTTCTAAACCTCTTTCAGTGCAAGGTGAACAACATAGTGACACTTTCTGAATGGGTGTCTGTTATTTAAGACAGAAAAACTCTTTAAATTCCCAATTTTGTCAGAAATCATGAATGTTACTAGCAAAAATGGAGTTTACTGGCCCTATAAGAGCCTTTCTCAGGTGAAGCAACAGTCACAAAATGTTCTCAAAGTCTCTTATTTTCATTTATTTCAGGCTATCCTCTCAGTTGCAATCACATGGGATGCCCTAAAGTAGCACACACTCCCTTCTTTCATAAAAACATCCCATGTTCTCTAACAGTGCTTCTGTGTCTCATTGCTTCATAGTCAGCATAGTCTGGTCTTGGCAAAATAAATGCA
This sequence comes from Coturnix japonica, assembly GCF_054131305.1. Taxonomy (NCBI): domain Eukaryota; kingdom Metazoa; phylum Chordata; class Aves; order Galliformes; family Phasianidae; genus Coturnix; species Coturnix japonica. Next base: position 50,959,870 of record NC_140664.1, read on the forward strand.
AAGCTATAGAACTGTAGAAGTGATGATCTATTTTGTCACTGTCAAATTACAGGATAATTTGGGAATAATTTGCTATGAATCTGAAGACCAAAGGACTTACAGACAGGAAGGGAGGGCTGCATAAGGTGCAGAACAGAGAATACTGCTTTCTGAGTCTCTAGCAATGCTAGGTTGTCTCTTGAGATTCTTGTTTCTCTCCCCATAACAGACAGATTCAAAAAGCAGCAAGTAGTTTTCTTACATGTTGTAGTTTCTTCCTTTCCTTCTTTTTGTCCACTTGTATATTCTTGCATCTTTTGTGCAGAATCAGTAGTAAGGTTTGCAGTCATTCATGTGTCTAGAGACATCAGCTCAACACAGTCTTGTGCATGCACTTATGGAGGATGCTTGCTACTATTTCCCACTTTGGTAAGCCATGTTCGTAATTCCTCTGCATGATATCCTTTGTAAGTGACTAAGATGGTAAATTAGGCTTCTTTGAGAATTATGATATTCTGTGGCTGTGGGGTTCAGGTGTATCTGAAGATGGTATAGGCAAAAGTATAACTACAGTGCTGGCCTTGTATTTCTGACTGTGTGTCCCTAGACACTATCAAAGGTGAGCATGTTTCCTTTGCATATGAGAACCTGCATATGATATGTGAAGTATCTGTTTTGGTTAATGTCGCTAGACAAATCCACTACTGAAATTATGGTTGCTTACATGTCTCAGCATTTAAAATGTGGGTCTTAGAATATGTATCAAGTAGCAGTTCTTTTAATTAAGGTAAATTTTCTTCCCTAAACATTCCAAATGAAAGATTTTACTGGATGAAGAATATATTTAATTTAGTTTTATTAACTTGAAAAATTCCCATTTCTAAGATTTCAGCTGATTAAAAAAAGCCAGGAATACCATTTGTTGTTAAACATAATTTGTTGCCTTTTCTTTATTGAAAATATTCTGACATTTAGATTTTTTTCTCCTACTTCCCAACCCTTTCCTTCATTCTCCTTCTACTAATTAGTCTTTATTGTTTAAATCGTACTTAATATTATGTGCTACTAGTTTCATATTCTTATTTAATTTTGCATGTTTCCTGGACTAAAAAATTATTTATTGTGATGACATCTATAACCACCTTCATAACTTTTTGTGCATACAAATGTAAGAATAGAAAACTCAGTCTTAATGACTCTCAGAACTGGCTAAACATTGGAATTATATTAACAATATTATTTCTGACATTTTTTGTTCTCAAATTAGATTTCTTATATTAACCATTTTTTCTCGTGGTAAAATGGATCTCATCCTTCTGGTGTTTAACTTGAAACCTAGCACTTATAAATCAGCAGTATTTCTATGCATCAAAAACAGAAAATCTAACAAAAATCTAACAAATAAAGTAAACTTTATGATTTTTAGAGAAGCTTTAGTTCCATAGGTATCGTTAGCTGCTGCACACCTACTGCCAGTGCCAGAAACAAAATGCCAAATTACGGCATTACTTTTTACCAGTACACCATCTTTTCAGCCTCAAAATAATCTGCACATTCACAAATTCTTGTTAATTGAAAGGCTGCTTATCAGAAGTTACTTTATTCATATCACTTAGGTTATAATTTCTAACCCATTGATTTTGGTGTGGCTTGTAACCGCTTGTACTGGAATTCAGAAACTTTTAAAAACCTGACAAAAATTTATACTTCATCAAGCAATATGGACTATGGCACCAGTCTGACCAAGGTCTGCCTTGTCTGCACTCTTGAGGCTCTGACCTTTCCCTCACTTCTTTTTTCCTGATGCAGAATGCTCACATTGTACAGGGCAGTTAAATGCATTTGTCCACAATATTCCTTTCTGAGCTAAAAACTTCCTTGCTGCCAGTACCCTACAGGTACACCGTTTGTACCTCTTCATCCTTACTTCTTCAATGAAATAGATACTGACAGGAAGCTATTCTCACTCCTTCATCTCCTCCTCAGCTAAGCTGTCACAGGAGATCTCTTTCCCAGCTCTGTGTGTAAGTGTTATCCATCTCATTTCTGCTGCCCTGGTCTACTACAAGCCAAGCAAGACCACTGTCTGTTTAACTGCAATTGCAATCACTACTTAGTTGTACCAAAGAGGAAAACAGATATCCCCATCTGATCTCATCTCCACAGATGAGAAAAACTGCATCTTTTTGACCTGTTCAGATCTTCCACTGACCAGCCTTGCCCTGCCCCCAAATCAGAAGGTAGCTGATGTCCCCCATTCTTTTTTTTAATTTATTTATCTACCTACTTATCAATTGAATTATTTTGTTAAAACACATACTGTCATATGCCTATGCTGAAAAGTGCTGTTGCTTGGTATTTAATATTTTATGCTTCATACATTACAGGCATTATTCAAGTCAACTGAAAGATTTCTGTGCATCTCAGTAGAAGTTTGATCAGGAACTCAAATCCAGTTTCAGTTAAGGGGCTATTCAGTGAGCTCCATGAATAACTACAGTTTGTTTAAATGCTATTTATATTAATATAATTTTATATCTACAGGTTAAAATTAAACATATGAATCTAGTCTATTGAATGATGAGAGCAGAATGATTTCTAAGGTTTATTATTTTAAATTTATACGGCATTGGTGAGCTAAAACGAAAAAGGAAAAATCTGAAACGGACACACCTGAAGAGGTATTTTCTCTGTGGGGGGCGGGGAAGGAAAAAGATAGTGACTACTTTTGTCTAAATATCTTAATAAGCTTAAATGTGACCAAATTTGACCTATGCCTTCTTTCAAGAAATGTATCAGTTCAAAACAGACATGCTAATGTATACTACTAGTGAAATGAAAAAGCACAGTTCATTCAATAGATCTAGATGTTGAGATCTTAGAAACTTATTTACTAAGTCTAAAAAAAGTTTGCTCCATTACCTCAGCATTTAAAAGCAAGAGCCATATTTTCTTCTTTAAAGGAAGAACATGGTTCTAGCTTTTATCCAGAAATAATACATACATAAATAATGAAACCTCTATTCTTTGTGTTCACTCTGTCTCAGCTAGGGAGGAAATGAATGCTTTGTTATAAAACAGTAAGTTGCACTGTACTTCTTCATGGATGAACAGAGATTTGTGTACAGATATTTAATTTCATGTATATAATATTACTATTAAAATTATATAAATTCAACAGGCTTCCTGAATTTTAGTTAATGGGAAGTAGAATTTATGGTAAAAGTACCATAAAATCAGACTTTCCACAAGTAAACAAAATAAGTCTCCAGAAAATTATTTTATTTGAATGTTTTATGAAGCATTGCTGTTCCCACTTCACTTTCAACAACAGGAGTTGTACAGGATAGTCATATAATTTTGACCATTTCCACAAATGAAACAAATTTCTGCCCATTAAACAGGATAGCTTCGAAAAGCAAAATATTCAAAGGAAAACAGCAAGGGAAATTTAAAACTTGCTGGCAATAAACATTTGTATTTCTGAATTTTTATCACTGTTGTCACATACCAAGGCATTCTTGAAGTTTTCTTACCCTGACTTAGAGGTGGTCTAATTTATAAAGATCGTTATTTGCCTTCCTAATAAGGATTCATGAAAATATGTGGTGTTTTTTTTTTTTTTTTTTTTTGTTTTGTTTTGTTTTTTATTTTTTTCAAATTAATAGGGATAGGATATGTACACTCTAGGTAGGGAACACAGAAATAATTCTAAATAAGATAGCTGATTATCCTTCTATGTTCTGTACATTACTAAATTGACCATAGTTAATTTTGTTTTCACATGGTTGGCAAGAGGGCAAGTGTTTTGAACCAATATGTTAAGTGTTCTGCTTCATAAATTGGAAATTTGCCTAGTGTAGTTGACTGTGCCAGCTGGCTGATCTTCAGCATAGGGCATGTGTTCATTCTTTGTCTCATGACATTATACTAGCCAGCTGTCAGTTGTCCCTCTTTAAGGCAAAACTAATAAAAATTATGATTAAAGGGACCTTTAAAAAAAAACAAAACAAAAACAACAAACAAACAAACAAACAAGCCCAAAAAACTGATCTCCTCTAAGGATGACAGAAATTTAACACCAAACAGAAATCTTCTGTACTTCATTACCCTATAGAATATCAATCCTATTAAAAATTGAATTATGAATAAATAGTTAAATTTGGTGATTCAATGCATATCTCTTTCATTTCTGCAACTGAGAAATTAATATATGTGGTGAAAGGAACTGTATACTAGAATCTGAATTGTCACCTATTTATTTAATAATGTTTTTATTTAAGAGTGTCTCTCATTTGAAATAATATGCTGGATGAGACGTATCTGCATGAAAAATATTATATATGGACAATTACAGGGATTGAGGTGTGTGTCAAACCTGTTTAGTTCCTAGCCTTCTTCCTTAGAGAGAAGAATTGGAGGCGTAAAAAAATGATACTGGATAATGTATTGGTGATTTCTATCTTTGGAGAAGATTTTTTTTTTTTTTTTTTTTTTTGTACCCTTTGAGGGAAGAAATGTATAGTGAGGTCACTTTATACAGTCAGGACAGATTTTATTTGCCATAAGAAATTTTTTTAGAAAACAGTTTACCAGCAGCATCCTGTTCTATCAGCAGGCAGACATAAGTGATACTTTGTTTTTAATCAACCCCGGAGAGGATACCTTTGCAGTGCTGAGTGCAATTCTGGGCTACCCTGTACAAGTAAAGGGCCGCAGATGTGATGAAGAGAGTTTGAGCATTTGACACGTAAGGAGAGAGGGCTATTCAAGTCTCACTGTCTTCATAAAAGCCATTAAATTCACTATCTAGATTTCAGCATGTATCTATATTATTTATTCAGTATTGAATAGCTACTTAGTATATTTAATAAGTAATATACAGATCCCTCAATTTCTACAAAATATTTGTGCTTATTATTGTTTGTTTGCATGTGATTCCAGGTTTTTGTTATTATTTTGATCATACCCTTTTTCTCCATAAGGTTTTCAGAGAGGTTATCAGCATTTACAGTTTCAAATCCTTCCTGTCAAGAAAAAGCATGTTCCGCTGAGTTAATGTAGCTTAAAATGTCTCTGACAAAGTTTCTGTATGAGACTGAGATAAACACCTCTTACTCAGTAAAAAACAAACAAACAACAACAAAAACAAAACTTTTGGGTTCACATCTTGTAATGATGCAAATTATCATTTAATTGCATGAACTTTTATTCTCCAGAAAATAAATTTCTAGCTCTAGGAACAGAGTTCAATTCTTTCTAAAATCACAAGAGACAAAGATACTCAAGTCAGTTTTTGAACATATAAAATCACATTTCAGAAATAGTCGAGTAAGTTTGAAACATAAAAAAAAAAATAAAATAATGCTTACCTAGATATTAAAAAAATAAACAGAACCAAATTATCATTGTACTAAATATTAGTTATAAGTCAGAAGTTTGAGGGAAACTGAAAAAAGTACGGTAGTTGATCAATTGTAAGTAATTGTGAGCTTAGTCAGTATCCAGGTAAATATATTTTTCTTTGCCTATAATGATTTCTCTGGCATTAAATCAGTTCTCTGCACTCTGTAGTATTACAGAAAATCTTTTTCATTTCAAAACCATTTGGGGTCAGCATAAATATGTAATGACTGCAATCTTTCAGAAAGAAATTGGGGGGTGGAAGGGGGAAGTAATAAGAAAAAACAAGGGAACATACATAAACATATCGTAACCTAAAGAAAACAAAAAATGGCAGACAGCTACATGAATAAATTGTAACCCGTTGTCATGGTTTTGTAATTTTTTGCTATCTGTATTCCACATCTTAACATCATGTAAAACGTGGGTTATTAAAGAGTTAATACTCCAGTTCTGCAGATTGACAGTTTTCTGGATACCTGGCTCTCAGAAGAGAAGAACTACATATCCCAAGGGACTTCATGGTTAGGGATGAAGATCTTTCAGAAGAGGCAGGAAGTAATGGGATCTCTTTCTCAATCTCTCACTGCCTGGCAGAGGCTGTGGGAGTGCTTCCAAGCTGTGCATCTTAAGTTCAAAGTAAGCTTTTTAATTTCAGAAAACTCTTATTTTATTTGGCTTATTAGCCTCAGTTTCAATTAGATTGTATTATTATACTGTGTTACTGTGCATTCCAATATCACAGTAACATAAGTTTTCCTACTTAGATTTTTTTTTTTTTTTTTTTTTTTTTTTTCCTTCTTACTTCCTTGAACCCAGCTCCCAACTCCCTTCCCTTTTTTCCCTTTTTCGTTTTGGGTCCAGGGGGCCCATGGGCCTACTGCCCCCTGTCATGGGCATAGATTAATCTGAATAATTCCTTGACACTTCTGAAGACCATAAAATCATTCTAGAGAGAAGAAAATAAACCATAGGACATTTTACTATATATAATCTAATAAGAGCCAGCTTGAAAAATCTCCAAAGAAGAAAATTTTCAGTGAAAAGAGGGATTATTATTATTATTTTGATTCAAATATGAACTACAATAGTAGTTTTCTACTTGGAAAAATTTTCTTTCTTGGAAAATATCCAGATTCTGCTAGCTCCCACAAGCCTGAGGAGAAATATTATGTTCTTAGTGTCAATCTTATGACAATCTTTCCTTGAGAAATCTAGTCCCTGACAGCACTATGTGGCTTATGAGGGTATCAGGAAGTAAATGTAAAGGGATTATAGGTATTATAAAGCGTTACTAACAGTTAGGGGTGCTATAAGGGTGATTACTTTGAAGATCAGGACAATCTAAATTTCCAGCTATCCTTCTTACTCTCTCAGACCTCTAAATTGGAAGGTATGTTTCAGTCACTCTTTGCAAAAGCCAGTTTGGCAGCTGCCCCAGGGGAAGAAAAAACTGCCAGAGCATTTATTACAATCTTCTGAAGAAATAACAGGGTTAATAATGTTTGATAAGCCTATGCAGTGTAAAGAGTGAAAAGAACTGATTCATTTTTAAAGCGATTGTCAGTCTCATTTGAGGCAGGTGCAATAGTCACCCAGAGAACTCTGTCAGTAAGCAATGTCATTAATAATGATTCATGGATATGGATATTCACAACAGCTGTGTCCTCACCTTTAAGTACCTCATACAATATTTAGAAAGTACTGGGAGATATTGCAGCAGGGAAGCTACTAAATTGCTGGAAGGAAAAGCTTGTTTAAATTGTTTAATGTGCTTCCTTAAAACTAGTGTACTGATTCTTGGGAGTGAATCTCTCTTCCTCTGTCTGTCTCCAATAAAACTGCTGTAAGCAAAATAAGCAACATGCTAATCATCTACTCCATGAAACCTTATGATACTGTGAGGTGTTGGCATCAACACTAATATATATCATCAGCTTATGTATAAGCTGTCTGCTAGCAGTTGTCCTCATTCCATTAACATAGTAAAGAAACATATGGAGCAGTTTTCCTGGAACATCTTGAATTTTAAACTTCAGAAGTACATTCTTAACACTTTTTTTTTTTTTTTTTCTTTTTCCTTTTTTTTTTTTTTTTTTCCTCTGAGCTGCTGTAGTTCAAAAACATGAATTCATTCATATTCTGATACAGTAAGGGAATATTTAATTACCAGACTCTCAAAATATCAAATTACAATCTAATTACTCTTCAAAATGCGGGTACAAATTATTAGTAACACACTCCTCTCGTATAGCTCTTCTAATCCTTACAGAGTACTAAAAAAGGAGCAATGATATCACCAGCTAAATTTGCTTAAAAATTATTAGTGTTGTTTAAAGTGTTCAAAAGAATAGTGTGATTTATTTATTGATTATTTTTACAGGAGAGTCAACATAAAGAGGCAGAGCTACATCAGTTCTCTTTTCATCGTAAATTCTGAACTCCGGGCTTGGACTCTACTGAAGGATGACCCACAAGCAAGAGTAAGCAGTAAAAACTTATGACTCCCTGATTTCTGTAGCTATCTAAAAACATCTCTAAGTCAAAAGCTGTTTTAGCTTGCCAGTATATATCTCAAAATACATTCTGTCACAATACAGCTCTTTCAGTTCATAACACATAGACCTTTCTCCTTCACAAATTGTATTCTTTTGCTATTCCTCAGTAAAGTAAAGGTCTACATTCCATCAGTGGGATGCAGTACTATCAGGGTGTCTGTAGGAAAAAAGGATTCTTGCACCCTAAGATGGGCACCATTCACCATCACAAATCCAAAGCCAAAAGCTGTAATTTTCAGGGGTGCTAGGATAGTAGTATGTGTAGATCTGGATAATTACAGAATAATACTGATTAACATCCTACCTCAAATCCTAGCTTCAAGTCTTGGAGAAACTACAAGAACGAGTAGCTGGAGCACTTATTCTTTCACTTATGGTGAACATGAAGAGCAGGACTGCTAAATGATTCCACACTCCCTAGCATCTATTTAGGTAAGGGCTTGGAATGACAGCACCTAGAAACAACATGCGGCTCAACAGCTGCTACCCCATAGATGCATATGTCTGATGGTGTCACTTTGCCTCTCGGTAACTGTTATTCATGGGTGCTTGAGCATTCATTGCTTTCTTCCCTCATTCTTATCTTCTGCCATTTCTGAGCAGGCATAAGCACTACTTCCTGCCAGTTCATACGAAGATCTTTGAAGATCTTTTCCATTTTCATACTGACAAACAACATTTCTCATTTTTCAAAGAAGTATTATTCTCAGAAATTTTTGTTTAGCTTTAAATAAAATTCCAAATTTTGATTGTAATAATATGTACAGAGAAAAGAAGTTTTAGTTGAAAACCGAAACACTCTTACTATGAGTAGTGAACACAGTGTCAGATCCAACACATTATTCAACACAGTGTCAACCTGTAACACATTATTCTTGTATGCTGGACATGTACACTCTGGTCAAATAGGAGCTTTATCATGTTCCAACAGATTGTTATGTTGGAAGACCTAAAATACTTCTGAAGACTAAATGACTTCTCTGTATGGGCATGCATAGTCAAACAAAGTAGGGTTATGTTTTTAGACATTCTAAAGATGTATTAAAAAGGCAGACCCTGACTTATCAAAAACTGTGGGAGACAAGGAGTTTCCACAGATATCCATTATATTCCACAGAATCTATTATAGTCCTTGTCTTTCAGATGTTCTGACATGCAAAAGACAAATCAGATTTGCTTGTTATCATTTTAGAAACAATGATTAGTGTTTAAGGTCCCCAAGAACTTTGAAGTCTTTCATTACTGACTTAAACTGGTGTAGTTAAAAGAGCTGCATGTGCAAGTTTTAATTTTGTTCTGCGTTTTCAGCTCTCTCCTTGTCACCAAAAACACACACAAACTTGCACAAGTGAAAACTGTTATAAATCATTTTCACAAGTGTGTTATACAGTTATCACTGTTGTGACTAGATTGTGTAATGACTAAAGAGGTTCTATTTATTGCAGAGAACTCCTAATTCATTTGACTGGTTTGGAAATAAGATAGAAATTAAAGAGTTTGGAAAGGTTTTCAATTTCTGATTTTTAATCACTGCAGGTGAAAAGATTAAAAATTAAACCTGGAGCGCAAAGTTTCTCGAGAGCTGTAATGTAAAATTATAACATGGTCTGTGTATGGTTTTCATGAATAGCTAATACTTGTACGATCACTTAATGGTAGAAAGAAATTCAGATTTAATGCTTTAACTTTTTAACTGTAACAGAACTTAACACACTTCATGAATTCTGATGGAAGGAAGCACCATCAAATTTAGAAATCACGTCTTTAGGGTATTTCTATGCAATTGAATCTGTACTGGCATTTGTTTCCACATTTGTATTATCTGCATGAAAATTAAGGAAATCGCTCTCAGTGTTATGAATGTTCAAAGCTCATCTGGAAAAAGATGAATGGGACTATAGGGAGCCTCAAGCATGGCTTCTATTAGTAGTGTAAAACTGGAAAAGCTATTCCCTATTCTCATGAGGACTTATGCTGCTACATTTTAAGAACATAAAAAATTCATAGAATCATGGAATCATAGAATGATTTAGGTTGAAAAAGATGATTAAGATCATCAAGGTCAACTGTCACCACACACTACGAAGTTTAACACTAAGCCATGTCCCTAGGCATTACATCCACACATCCCTTCAATAACCCCAGGGATGTGAGCCTAATGCTTCTCCAGGTAGCCTGTTTCAATGCCTAGCTCTATTTTCTGTGAAGAAATTCTTCATAACATCTAAATACTCTGATATTTTCTATGAACACAAATCAATTACAAGCCTTCGGTTAAAAATGCAACATTTAAAAGTGAATTTTACCAAAAACAACATATTATGCTATGTGATTTGGTTTCTATGTGGCTACTCAGATGTATTTCTATCACTGCAGATGTCAGATAGTGAAGGGCAACAGCTGTTCCTGAAATCTGGTTTCTGCCCTTTTCCTCATGACCCTGAGCTACCCAACTGGCAGCGCAGCTCTGTCCAGAGCAGTGATCCCTGAAAGCACCAGGTTCCTGTCCCTGAGGCAGGATACATGCAGGTCTGAGTTCAGACTGGCAGATTTGGAAAGGCTGGGCAGTGCAAATCTTGGCTTATTGGCAGGAGCCCAGCAGAGCTTTTCTAGTTTGCCCTGAGAGGTGGGAGAACTATCAAATTTTGCTGAATCAAAGTTTTCTGGAGAAAATTTGTTTTATTCAAGAACTTTACCTTCATATATACAACTTAGCACTTCACTTTCAGCCCAGTAATTTAGTCTAATGTTTCTGCTTTTCTATGAACTGTCAGATCAGGTTAGGACATACATTTATTTGGGCTTGCAAAGAAGTCTGAACACTTACTAGAGCCATATTTTCTTGGTCTTGTTTTAATACAAGTGAAGGTACATTTTTTCTCACTTTTGCATTATATTTTTGAATATCAATTCTTTTTAAAGTTTTGTTTGTTTGTTTGTTTGTTTTTGTTTTGTTTTCCCTTTTTTAAATTTATTTTTCCTTAACAAGCATCTCTTACAACTACAAGGCTTGACAGCCACTTTTCTCACTTTTTCCTAGGCTACATTATGAAAGCTAAAATTAGGACCTGTTGGAATTTTGGGGAATAAGGGGAAAAAATCTAGTAGCATTTGCATGGGTTTCCATATCCCTGTAAGAAGTGGTTATTGATGTTGCAACATACAAGGATTGTCAATGTTTCTTTGTTACATATGCTTTTGATTGCATTTCATGTCACTTAGCCTGGGATCAGCGGCTAACTTGTTTCTCTTTCCATGAGAAGGCATTTTACATCTTGTACATCCATCTAACGGTCAGTGTGTCAATAGCAACATATGAATGGCATAATTTTTTATTTATTTATTTTTTAATAATTATTATTATTGTGTTTGTGTGTGTGCATGTGTGATTTGGTTTCCTTATTATTTATTTATTTATTTAAAGTCAGATTCAGGATGGGGGGTTCTGTTTTTAAGAGAGAAAACTGTATTTTCTTCCAAATATATATCTATAAGAACATATATAAAATATATAAAAATAATGTCTGCATACTATTTATATATCTATTTCTTTTTATATATGTAAATATTTTCACTTGCAAGCTGTGCAATATTAAACTCTTGAGATTTTTTTGCCATGTGATATTTGACAGTGGAGTATATTGTACCAGTTGCTTGTATTTAAAGAGTCTAATTACAGGCTTTGTGCTTTAGATTCCTCGGAAATATCTATGAGTTGAAAAGGCTTTCAGAAATTTGTGGGGCACTGAATTACTAGGTTATAGGAGGAACAGAAAGACTAACCTCCCAAATAGTCTTTTACCGTAATGTAGTCCCATAAATGACAAACTCTCCTTCAGTCTCTCAATCTGTCCCTACATAAAGGAAAAAGCTAAATGAAATAAAACATATTTAGGCAGAATGAAATAGTAAAATGATAGTAGTGAGAATACTGAGCTTCTGATGACATGCCAATGAGGGATGTTAGTGATATTCCATCATGTTTATGAGGGAATAGGAAGAAGAAGAGGACAGCTGTCATGTGATAAGATTTTAATATTGTTTAAAAGTGATAAAATAATTTAATTACAATGATGATATTTTATAATGTGTTCAGGAGAATTTGAAAAAGGCCCTTCAAGATTCAAAGATAAAAATTAATCACTGTTTTTTTCTTTCAATATCTCATAGGTCTGAGCTAATCTCTTTCATAATTGGAGCTAAAAGCTGGACAGGATCAGGCTTCAGAAATCCACAAACCGACTGTACAGATATAGACAATTGCTTCTGTAGTTTGCTTGGAACTAAAAATAATCCTAATCTTGGGTTTGTGTGATAATCAGCTTCTTCCTTTCAAGTGAAGGTCTTCATCAACCTTGCAAGATTATGTGACCTAATATATATTCACATCTTATCCAGAGCAGTATGAGCCAACACAATGTAAGAAGCAGCACAGAAATGCAATAGACATTCTGTGTGAAGACTGCACAGTCTTGGAATCCTTGGAAAATCACAGGTGTGTCAATGACAAAAAATTAAAGACAGAAAATATGGTGACTGAAGCTAACAAAAATAAAATCAAAATATAGCAATCTTAAAAATGTAATCATGAAATAAAGGACAGCTGAAAGAATCAATAACAGTAAAACAGAATATAACCCATAAAACAGAATTACCTTCAAAATAGTGGGAAAAAAAAATGTGAGACATAGGTGACACAGCAACTTAGACAAAACTGAGAGAACCAGCAGAGAAGCACACCTAGAAATACTTGTACAGTTGCATAGGATAGGATAATCTTGGGCCATTTCCATACCTCCTTACCTTGATTTATTACATAATCTTGACTGCGAAAAGTTTGTAAATATAAATTACACTTCTAAAACTGACATCTACACATCTACATACACAACTATTAATGCTGCTATGTTACTTCAGCATCTGTCATATTTTTTTTTTACTGTGTTAGTTTTGAATAATATATTTAATGAATTTCTTTGATAATTGGATTATATATTTTTAAACTCCCAGAAGTACTTGCTTATGAAAAAGAAAACGTAATGTCTAAAGATGCCAGATTTGTATTAAGTTGTACTTATCAAGATAATGGCACACTATGTTTGACTCAGCCAGTTAAAAAATGCTGAACAAATGGGATTCAGCATAAAATAATCCAGAAACTTATGAATACAAATTTCAATAAAAACTCAAGGAATAAACATAATCCTCAAAAAACTGAAGCAATTAAGTTAATGAAAAAACATATACTTACACTTTTAAAATTAACTGAAAACATTATCAGTTTGATCATCCGTAAAAAAAGTTTAAGAGAAATACTGTCATACAGGTAGTTTTCAATGTGTGACAAGCATACTTAGTTTTGAAATACCAAATTTGGTAATACACGTTAGGTTACTATGTTACGCTGACTAGCACATTTTGTGAGCTAAATGTTTTATTCCACAAACAGTGCATTATCACACTACATTTAGAAAGCTTTTTGACTTGTTTGCTGGCTTGGCCTCAGCAATTACACTTCTTTAAATTATGCTGACCTTTATTCCTTAGAGGTGAAGAACAGAAGTTTTCAGTATAATGAATACAATACTTCAAAAGCTTCTCAATTTTAGAAAAAAAAATCTGACATGTTAAAAAGTGTGGAGAAGGTGTGTATCTGTGGGGTCTACAGCACTGCCTCAATTCTCCTGATAAGAAAGTTGCACAAAAATATGTGAAACTAGCTGCCCATTCTATAGGTTGTTTTGCTGAATTTATTTCTTTTGGTTCATATTAGATAGTCATCCATGATGATCTGTTGCTGAAAAAGGACCAGTATTTCACAGGAAAGGAAGAATTCCTTAAAATTCTGCTTACAACCAGGTCTGTTCATTTAAAATGATCTAGCATCATTCTTAGAGACAGAACAGAATTTTTACATTTCCTTGGCATAAAAGGGTATCTCTAAATCAACTTCATGGCAGAATGTGAATGAGTTATCTTTATGAAAGAGTGGTATAAATCTCAACTAAAAAGGTTTCAGAGATATCAGGATAGTTTCGAAGAGCATTAATCACGAAGTTGGATTCTTGTTTAATTTACTATAAATATGTATAAATACATGACAAGTTCATTCCTTCAGTAAGAAACCAAGAATAGAATACAGTACATAGTGCTAATATTGCCCTACTGCAGATGAAACATTTTAAACATATAAAACAATGCACAAACATAAAGTATGATCTGGACCTAAACCTAGAAGAAAATGCTTAATTCAGTACACCACAAAGAATTTCACCATTATTAGCCTGAATGTTGAACCTTATTATCAGCTTAATCTTGTCTTTAAAAAGAGGAATATTTCAAACATAATTTTTTGAAATGCTATGCTGTCATAGTTTTATGACTTAAGTTATGTGTTCCACATCATGACATCATATGCTTTCATACCAAATGATTGATCTATAAGAGTTTAAGTTGATATTTTTCATACAGAGGACTTTGATGTGGAGCCTCAGATTTCTGAGCTTACTATTGCAATGGAAAACTATTTTATAGTAAAGAGTCTTTATGTCATATGGAACCACCTTTTAGGGTGTCTTCAGTTTACTTCTGTTAACCTGATCCTTGCCTTAGGTGCTCATATCTTTTAGATTTAAATCAGAAAAGGCTTTACTCATTTTTAGCTTTTGAAAATTAATGCAAGTTCCTTAAAGAGTTTGAATGTATAATTTCTCATGTTTAGTATGTGCTGTAAAGCAGGTTGTACAGCTGCAGCCAGGATAAATGTTAGGTATGCCCTGAGGCAGACTAGTTAATCTAGTTAAGAACCTGTTTGAAAAGATATGTTTGAATTCTGATGCATACAGCAGGAAAATATTTCTTTTTTACTGTGCTACTCTTGGGTTTATTGTATTGGGAAGACTATGGATGATATGTTGACAACACTGTTTGATGAATCATAAAATCCAGGCTGAAATGCTTTAGAGAAATGATTCATTCAATATATTTTCTCTCTTTTGTAACTCACATACTATGGGCAGCCCTATTTCCACACTAAAATAACATTTAATGATCATGGAAACAGTCCTGATTTTTTGTTTATTTATTTATTTATTTATTTATTTATTTCCAGTAAATAGCTCTTTTAGTACATCTGACAGCTAATCTTTATATTCTTTTATTCTCTTCTGTCAACTTTCTGTTGTAGTGGACTTTCAGAGTAGAAAGAACCTTGTGCAGTAATTTGCCCAATAATTTGCCCAAACGCACATTCCCTGTGCAAATCACTACAGGGCTTTTCCATGATAGCATCTATTACTTCACAGATAGGAGCAACTCTACTCCTATTAATTTTAAATATTATCTGACTTTATTTTAAAAAGACTAAGTTCACTTTTTTTACATTTTGGCATACAGTAGATAATTTAATACTGTTTTATAATTAATGATTCTGAATGATGTTCAGACTGATTAAGAAGCAATGAGATGAATTTATGACTACTGTTCATGTTGAGACAGAGTTTTTGCCCCATTTCAATTTAAATCACTGCCAGTAAGATTAGATGGCATGATCCCACGTGAATAATATTTGCATGAGAATTTTAGCTAGATGTGCTTTTTATAATTGAAATAAAACCCATCAGCATAGTTTCATGGTAGACTATTAAAATTATTACACAATCACTAGAATCTGAACACTTCTTTTCCCTGTCCAGTACTTATCAATTCATACCAAGGCTGTGCTAAGTAGCATATTCTTAGGGAAAAGAATAAAAGCTGGCTAAATGTCATAGGTCTTCATGATCAAATATTTCAGTGCTTTCGTGCCAAAGGAATTTTATGCTTTCAGAATGTCATAACAAGGATGGTATAAATTAGAATCTTTACTTTTCAAGAGATAAATGTGTCCATCCTTCAAAAATTATTTAGGATCACTTATTTTAAACATGAACTTACAGATACAAGAACATTAATACTCTATCTTTACTACAAGATGAGAACAACAGAAAAATACATCAAGCACAAGTATCATTTTAGAATTTAAACACTCTAAAAATTATTTTCAATTGCCAAATGTAGTAATCTGAACATTTTACCCCATGCAGAGTTATACTTAAATCTTTCATGTTAATAGTAAGGGTTAAAAAGCTTCAATGTCCTTTTTTTTTTTTTTTTTTTTTTTTTTTTCTTTTTAACCATGCAAGTGATCTGATATGCTCTGTTTATTAAAAATATCCAAAGAATACAAGATTGTAATAGGTTTTCCTACACATTATTATTATTATTATTATTATTATTATTATTATTATTATTATTATTATTATTATTATTATTATTATTATTTTGTAGCTGGGATGCAATACATACACCAAAAACAAACAAAAAAAGCAAACCAAAAATAAATAAAACCAAAGCAAACAAAACAAGAACCCCAAAATTCAAAATAGCTAATAAAAAAATAAAATAAATAAATAAATAAATCTAGTTCCACAGGTATTCCACATATTGCATCTTATTTCAAAGTAATTTATCAACATTCTGAAACAAATCTTTGGGAGAATTAGGGGTACATTTTTTTGAGAAGTAAAAGTAGTTAAAAAAAAAAAAAAAGAGTACTCTTGGATGTTCACCTTTAAGTTTATAAGATTCAATTTGTTTCAGCAATTGAAAATTTAAGTAATTTCAAGTATATTATTTGAACTTTTTTTGTTTATTTACAATTTACTACCATCTTTAAAGGGCAAAAGAACTATGATGATTATTTAGATTGATATTTTTAACATGATATCAAACAAAGCATGTTTTTCAAATGTGGTAATTCATAGCTGAAGTGAAACATGGTTTTATAAAGACAGTACTCTGGTGGAGGGAAGGGATTGTCCTTTGCAGCCTCACTTTGAGACTACTACTGTGTGTAGTTCTGGACACCACAATATAAGAAGGACACGTGAATAAAGACATAGGTGTATATACTTAAAGAGAAACAATCCACATTTTAAAAAGGACAGGTATTGCAAATAGTTTCTTCTGGAAACATATGGATACTGTTTTTTCAAAGTATTTATTTTATATACACTTTTGTATGATGAAATATGAGAAAATCCTTTGTGCAAGCAATGCTGTGAAACAGTTTTCTGATAAGTTACCATGACAAAGAAAGGAACAGTAAAATACAGTAGTTTAAGTAATTTACTGAACTTGTGGAGGGCAGTGTTTCACCTTGTTTAAGAGTCACAGTCACTGAATACCTTTCCTTGTATGCACTTTCACACAAAAGCTATTTAATGCTTTAAAAAAGATACACTCTTTCTGCATAGATGTCTTTCTGTGTTACAGTTTTTTGACACCTGAAACTATGTTTTAGTTTTCACATTAGTATCCAGTTCCTGGAAGAAATTATATATGAGTTGCGAACAGGGCAGTACATCTTATTTTAAAAAGTACAGCTCAACATGTGGTAATACCACGTCACTTTTTTGTGGGCTGATTATAAGTATATATAGCATGTAAGATACAAAAAATAAATTGCTTTTTCATTAAAATACTTTTAGCCAAGTGTTTTTGTAAAAATGGTCTTCACTCCTTGATTATAATTCACTCAAAAATACTATGATATAAGGTACTGTTTTATAAAAATAAGAAATGAATATAACAGAATCACAGAATCTCAGAATTATCAAGGTTGGAAAAGACCTAGAAGATCACCCAGTCCAACCATTATTAATACTTCTCAGCTAACTCATACCCCTCAACACAACATCCAAACATTTCTTGAACACCCCCATGGTTGGTTACTCCACCACCTCCCTGGGCAGTGCATTCCAGTGCCCTACCACCCCTTCCGAGAAGTAATATATCCTAATGTCCAGCCTGAATCTCCCCTGGTGCAGCTTGGAACCATTGCCTCTAGTTCTATCACTGTCTACATGAGAGAAAAGGCGGACCCCTAGCTCACTACGACCTGCCTTCAGGAAGTTATAGAGAGCAATAAGGTCACCCCTGAGCCTCCTCTTCTCCAGGCTGAACAATCCCAGCTCCCTCAGACGCTCCTCATAAGGCCTGTGCTTCAGACCCCTCACCATCTTTATAGCCCTTCTCAAATATTAGAATATTAGAAGTAATACCTTATTTGGTAGTCATATGAATGTTGCAATGCTGTGTGTCACACGCTGCAGGAAAGAAAACCAGAGTGAGTGCTAAGCATGAACTTTAAGTTCCCATCAGCATTAATAACACATGAAGCAAAGCGCTTAACCAGACATTCAAAGAGAATTGCAGTCATGGCCTCACAACAGTCTTGCAGACTAATGTATCAGAATGTCTGCTGCTACTTATTCACTGCATTACGGTCTTTATTCACATTGCAACCATGTAAAAACAGTAGGATCCCTGTATCCCAGTCTACTTTAAGGGGAAAACTAATTCTCAGTGAATTTTCTCTTTAGTTTTGCTTTAAAAAACATTAATTTTAGTCCAAGAAAAAAAATATAGGGAAAAAGTTCATTTTAATTACTACCATTGTTCTTTATTTTAGGAAGTGTTATGTGTTTGTTTTTTTGCAGGGATGCAAAACAGAATATAAACTACATTTGTGTATTGTGAAATCTTTATGGAAAATAAGATAACTTTTAAGAAGCCTCAGCTTTAAAAGGTTCAGAAGGACAAATCTGACTCTTGGGGATTTCAGTAATTGATTCCACTCTTAATAGTGAACTGCCACAATTCTAGACATTAAGAATTAGTATACATATGTGAATGTACTTGTATGAATTCAGGACGTTTTTAATTACATCCAATATTTAATGGAGAAAAGAAACATTTCAAACTGTTCCAGTTCAATTGCCTGAGACTGAAACACTGAAATACTTCTATTGAGTTAATAGCATTGATTGCTTTAGGACTAAAGTCCATGTTGGGGGGGGGGGAGGAAAAATAAAATAAAAAAATTCAAGAGGTGTGTGGAAGGAAGCATTAATCCTGGATTCCATGAAGTTTTCTGTTTGGAATCTTTTACATATCTTTGTAAAGATTTTGGTAGTGATATTGGTTCACCGCTGTTTCCAGTTGTCTTTATTCCTTGTTACAGAAAGACCACAGAAAACAGCACTGCATAAAATTAAGTTGCATGGAGTAGAACAAACATGAATGGAGTTAGGTAGCAAAGTACCTCAATGTGCTTGCTATTACTGTCAGAGAGTCTGACAGGCTAATGTCTTTGCCACAAAGTAATGAAAATGTTTAATGAATCCACAAATACTAGTTTCCTTTGCCTCACGGCACTGATACATATATATGCATATATAAAGTAATGTAATCAGAAGGCAATATGCATTTTGCAATCAATAAATGGCATACTTAGTACATTTTTTGTTTGTTTGTTTGTTTTTTTGTCCTGTCATGCATGAATCAGAACTCTCATTATGGAGAATAAAACATTTCTTACCCATATTAATGTAAAGATTAGGTTAAAAAAGTATTATTACTATTGAATGTTCAACCATGTGTAAAGACACTGACAGATTTAAATTGTCCCATATCTTTTCATTCACAGATATTGATGTATTGTATGGAAATTTGATATTAGTATTTCAGAAGAATGCAAAAAAATTTTGCTGTAAGAAACAGATATTAGAATTCTTTTATACCTATTATGAGAATTGTGCAGTTCATTCAGACAGAATTTTGTTCTGTCAGTCTTTATTGTCCACTCAAGATTTTCAAGTGAATACTTGGATGTGTTCTCTGTCACTCATGCCCTGGGATTGGTCCAAACAGATGTTCACAAAGCCTGTGCTTCATCCTCTTCAAAATCTGTAATTAAAATGCTCTTTAGCCAGTAACTCATTAGGAATAATCTGGCACCTGTGAGACCCTGTCTGTTTGATGTTTACTTTCCACTGTATAGCACTCACAACACCTACGTGTATTTGGTTCAGGATTCTCCCCTCTATCCTCCCAACACTCTCTGCAAAAACAAAAGAAAACTGAAAAACAAGAAAGAACTTCCTGCCCATTTTAAGAGAACTTGTCTATGTCATTATGTGTACTGGGTTTATGTAAAAAGGTTTTGGCAGCATGTGGGCTGTATGAGAAGACACTGCCACCATGTTGGACACAGATAGTTCTAACTGTCTCCAAAATGGGTTCACTGCTGGCCAAAGCTCACTGCAGGCAGCTGGCGGTATCTTTGTAAAAGGGATAAAAACTGCTGCACAGCAGATGTTGTAACATAGAGGAATAAGAGCAAGAGAGAACAACCCTGTAGTCACCAGGATGAGTGCAGGAGTAGCTATGGACACCCAGCAGCAGCTCCCTGGAGCCCAGGAGAGGCCCATGGAGGAGCAGGCCGTCCCCCTGCAGCCCAAGGGCACCACATGAAGCAGAGCTCCCCATGCAATCATGAAAAAACCTGTGGGGCAGCAGTGGATGAGGCTTGGAGGCACAGCCCATGGAGAATCCCCACAAGAGCAGCCCCAGGCTGATCTGCATCCCATGGAGAGCAGCCTGCAGAGAGGTGAGTAGATGTAGGCTGAAAGAAGATGTAATCCATGCAGAACCATACTGGAGTGCCTCTTGGCAGGAATTATATCTCAAGGAGGAGATGCTTGTTCCTGATGGAGTGCAGCTCATAGGAGAGACTGCTGCAGCAGTTTTCTGAAGGTTTTTTTTCCTGTCATAGGGAACCCATTTTAGAGTAAGGGAAGGGTGTGAGGAAGAGTAGCAGCAGAGATGAAGCATTATGGACATACTGCAGTCATCATTCCCTATTCCCCTGTGTCACACAGAAGGTGGAAAAGTCAGGAAAGGAATAAATTTGATCCTTAGGTGTAGGGGAGGATGGTGGGGCAGATGATTTTGGGTTTGGTTTTGTTTATCACCAGCTTACCCTATTTTAAGTTGGTAATATACTAAATTAATTTTTCTCAAATCAAGTCTATTTACCCATGATGGTAATTGCTAAGCAATCTTCCTATTGTTGTACTGATCTGTAAGGCTATTTTCTCCTTGTCCTGCAGAGGAGGAAAAACAAGAGTGATTGGGTGAGCTCACCAATATTAATACACCATAACATCTTTCTTTAGGAAAGTGATTTACTTGAACTACTTTGCAATTGTCTTTAGTATTTATGGAAAAATACAAAAGTGAAAACAAAAAGCAAGGTTCCACTTCTCAGAAAAATTCTTCAGGAAAATAAATAACCTATCAGAAATGAACAGCAGCAGAGGATATGAGAAGGTGAACTAGGGAGACTACCACTCCAGCTCTCAAGAATCCTTGAAGGAGATTCAGAACTGGCAAATTGAAGTCACTGTTATAAGTGCTTTATTCCCCTGCAGTTGCTTTGTCTGACAAAACACTTTAAGAAGTAATTGTGTTCAGAGTGTGCAGAGAAGTGTATCTTTAGCCAGAAGTCAGTAGATACAAGGGAGATGGGAGAGGTTATAGGACATAGGGCAATTAAATATTCAACATAATGTAGTGATGCCTCTTTGAGGATTTGTGCTATGTAATGCATAAAGCCTATGAAATGTGTAATACGTCTGTCAGAGAAAAATGCTTAGAATGGAATTTGCTTTCAGTGGGATTTAGGTAGAAACTATAATCTCACATTTTATTTTCTGTAAGGATTATCTACTCTGTTTTTCTTTCAGCAGCTCCAGTCTTAAAAACATGATTGTAATTTGTGGATAATTTTCTTTGGTGAGTTATTATTTCTGTAGTATATAGTTATTATTTCTGTAGTATGTTAAGTATATAAAATTAGAAAAGACACTGGTTGTTCCCTAACTTGTTTCCTGTGTGCCTTTCTGTAAGTACTGCCTTCTTATTTCCCACCAGTAACAGTGATCATGTTGTTTTCCATGTACTTCTTCATTGTGCAGTTACCACAGAATCACAGAATTTCAGGGGTCAGAAGGGACCTCAAGAGATTGAATCCAACCCATCTGCTAGAGCAGGTACCCTGTGATAGGTCACACAAATAGGCACCCAGACAAATCTTGAATAGTTCCACAGAAAGAGATTCCACATCTTCTCTGGGCAATTTGTTCCAGTACCCCATCACCCTTACAATGAAGAAGTTCTTCCCATGTTTATATGGAACTTTCTATGTTCAAGGTTTAGGCCATTGCTTCTTGTCCTATTGCTGTGCATCAGTGAGAAGAGACTGGCCTCATTCATTTGCCTCCCTCCTCCCTTCAGATATTTATAAACATTAATCACATCCCCTCTCAGTCTTCTCTTCCCCAGACTGAATAGACCCAGGTCTGCTTTTGCTTTCTTCCTTCATCTGTCCTGTTGCAGATGTGCCTTTCAGATGAGAACAAGAAAAACATATGTATTTTAATATTCACTCATATTACAGATTATGCTGATTAACCTTAAGAATCAAAAATCACCAGTTACCTAATCCTATGACAAGCCACTATTTTTAACAACTAAATGATTCTGAAAAGCTAAATATTTACTTTCTGCAAGTCTAATACCTGGGGAACACTTCATTCTGTATCACTGGAAGCCACTTCGTAGTGGCTCATGTCTCATTTGACAAGGAGATAAAAATCATCAAGATACTTTTCCGTCAGGAGCTGAATTTTTCTCCTAGAATATTCCATAACCTTTAGTAGTCTCAAAATAAGAAAGAACAACACTTTGGACATCTTCAAAAACTGTCTGGACATGTTCTTGAGAAACTTGCTGAGGGTGCTCCTGCTTGATCAGAATGACCTCTAGAGGTCCCTCCCAACATTAACCCCAACTGTAACGATTCCGTGACTCTATTACTTTATATACTACTGATGGGACTAATTAGTGCATCTGATGTTGTGCTATGCTTTTGGGTCCATTAAACTACAGTTTTAAAATGGCTTTTCTGTTGTGATATTTAGTAACATGTGTTAAAAAAATAATTTGTGTTGTGCATTTCTTTATTTTGAGTTTGTGACAGAAAAACGGTACATTTTTGAATGTGAACTGGAGAGGGTAAAGGAGAGCTTAAGGAATGGAAGTGATTACTACATACAGAAAGTGGAGAGAAGCAAAAAAGGCTTGTGTAAATAATAGAGATGAAAAGAGGAGGATAAAAAAAATCTAGTTTTACACAGAACATATTTTATGATGGAAATGATGTTGCTTTGATGTTATAGAGTACAAGTTCCGTAAGTCATCTATTTATCACAAAAAGGGTCAATGTGTATTAATTATATGGTTTTAAGACAGACTGCAGGGTGCAAGCTCTCAGATGGTATTGACAGGGCTACAAAAGCAAGTATTTTGGCTAAAATAAGAATGTGGGGGCTACTAAGCACTCATGCAAAATTTTAACAGGGAATTTGACAAAATAGGAATTTCATGAGTGGATTCCAGACGTTTTCAGGTTGGATTCTGGAAAGGATGGATTCCTAACTTCTGTACAGTTTGTAAAGTGATGTGCTTCATTAACCCATTTTATGTGGAAGGCAGACACTAAACAATTAAATTTGAGGAACAAACGTATAACATTAATGGCTTATAAATGAGAAGGCTCACCATGGCAACCTAGTAGTGAAGCAGTTCTTCAGAACTGTCAGAGCTCCCACAGCTGCTGCTGTTGCTGAAGAGAAATTTGCTGTCTCAACTTACTCTGTTTTTCAATTTGTTTCTGAAGGTCAGCCTATAGTGTTTGAGGGTCACAGTCAAGGTTCTTTCCTCTTAGGAAGGGAATTAATTGCTACCCTTGGGAAGAGTCTAAAAAAAATTAAAATATTTCTTTCTTCTGTTAGGGACTGGACTTATAATATGAAGAATGATTAGAGGATAGAATTCAGTACCTCGGGAGATGACAAAGGTCTGGCAAAATTTTAGAAAGTACTTGAAAAATTTTAAACTCTTTGGTCAGAGCTTCCTTCTTTGCAACAGAAACTATTTGCCAACTGTGGTATAGCAGAGAGATAGAATTAATAGGTAAAATGGAGTCTGGTTTCATTAGTAAACTGTACACTGTACAGTGATGTGGTGCAGTCCCTGTAGGGTGGATGGATGGCAAATGAATCTGGAAAAACCCAATTCAAACATGCTGAAAATACTTGATTTCTTTTTAAGAATGTTGGTAGTGTGACCACTACAAGTGGTCAGAAGAAAATAGAGATATCATCATAAATCTATCTTCAAAATAAGGATGTTACTATGAAAAACTCACTATCCAAGAAAATAATATTGCATTTTCCCAAGAGGCACGTTATATGAGTTTTGATTTCTTCTAATGGAAAAACTGCACTGAGTGAGAGTGTTCCTACTGTGGAGATCAAGGTTCCCAATTAGACAACTGCGTATCTTAGCCAAATCAATTAAATTTGTGGAGGTCAGCTTGAAAAAAATGGTGCATTTAGAAAAACATGGCAAACATTTTACATTGCTGAGGTGGTTTGTCACTGATGAACATAGAGATCTTGGTTGAGGGTAGATAACTAAATCTATAAAGACAAAAGAAAGAGTATATGGAAAAGTAATTTTCTCATTTTATTTATAGGGTACTGAAATATCTACCTGTATAAATGAAATGACTTGTTTAGTGTCAGAAATGAAGCCCATGGTGTTTCCACAGACTGAATCTTGATTTTGTGGTCTCACACTAGAGCTTAAAAAAAAAACAAACAACAAAGTGTGAAGTTCATTAAATATGGGATCTTTCCAGTCCCCAGAGAACTTTCAGGTTTTAGTATTTTTAAGACAAATAGGATTACAATCATGAAAAAGAAACCCATTGTTAACAAAGTTAGCTCATGCTGTTTCCTAATTTGCACCTTTAGGAATGGCCTGTAGAAGAAGGACAAGTTACAACAGACTTTTGGTCACTTCATGTTACTTAAACATTTTTGTTTGGTCTTCTTTTTTTTTTTTTTCTTTCTGATTCAGATCTAGCAATCAGGAAGGGAAACCAAGTTTCCTAATTTACCTTGACTGTGCCATTGCAATAGATTCAAGTAACTCCCTTGACTTGGTGTTGCACATTTATTCCAATCAGACCAAAGAGGAATTAAACTCAGAGTACAGAATGTTCCTTTCGTGGACTCCATGTAACTAAAGTAAAGTGCAAATTAGAAATAGGCATAGAGAAGTTGGCTGCAGTGTTGACTATTGCTTCTGTAATTATATTGCATTGCTGTTTGATCTGTTTGTTGAGGGCAATCATAGCAAATAAATCATTTTAGAGAAATAAGAGTGATAACTACAACTCTATTTCACAATTTCTGAAGCAGAATGAACTCTGAGGACAGTGCAGTTACAATCCATGTTTTTATTTATTTATTTATTCTAAGATAAAAAATAAAGCCATTTTTTTACACGTTTTCCCAAGGGACAAACACATTTGTTGTCTGCAGTGCTTGATTTGGACATGCCAGTAGCTCACCAAGCAATTAAGGCAGTGATAGTTTTGACATGGTAAGAATTTTTTCTTACTTATTTCAAGTTATTTATGACTGTTCAGTTGTGTGATGCCATTGAAATGGGAGGGAAGAGGTGATACAGTGTGACATATGCAAAATGCTGTGACACACCTAGATTTTTGGAAAGCCACTATTCTAAGCCAGGAAAAAAAAAAAAAGTTCAATTTTTGTTACAGCAGACTCAAAATAGTATCTAGCAGTTACTGCAATCAATCTGAAGTAAGAGGTTGTTATTTATTCTAGATTTTTTTCCCCCATTTCTATTACTAAAATTCATATTCATCTCCACATAATGTCTATGTCTCTAAGGCTTTAAAACTGAATTGATGAAGACAAATATTTGTGTATTTCAGAGACGTCTCAAAATATACTGCTTTTGTTTGCTGTTTCAAATTGCTAAGTGTCATATAGCAAAGTTTATGAGCTATTCACAAAAGTACATGAAGAAAGGTATGACTGGAATACTTATGTGAATATGCTTGAATTTATCGAGGGAAGTTATACTTTTATAAATACCAAAAATATCAGCAAGCAAAATTAATGCATATTTCATTGATTATTTATTTATTTATTTATTTTTAAAGCCAATTCTTTACAATAATAGTAAAATTCAGAAACAGGGAGAGATGTCCCATCCAAATACTATGGCATGATATACCATGCTTGGTATATCATTTATTCTAAGTTTGTACAACTTTTATTATATAGTCCTCAGAATGGCTACATAAAACAGGATGTGTAACCACATTTTTTTGTGTATGATAAGAATATTTGTTCCCATAACTGTAACGATCATGGGAGTCTTCTGTTCATATTTGTTTCTGTTTGTTCCAGGTTTTCAGTTTTATTTTTCTGTTGCTTTACATACATATAAGCTCCCCACAAATCCCCCCTCCCAGAATATCAAGGAATTATTTCAGTTTTGACTCTTTCTAGATAATGTGTGTAATTTCCAAATGTGTAATAGCTTGAGACATAGTTCAATGTTTTCTTTAGTGTCACTGTTTTCCTGCCTGTTTTCTGAAGGGTGTGTACTGGAGTGGATATGAAGACAGGCATATGCGATCATATGAAGCCAGATGTAACATATAGCTGGTTTCAGTTTCATTCTCTGCATAAGTTCACATCTGATGCTGTATACACTCAATTCCATTTTTAAAACATTAGGCAGATCCATTAACAAATATTTTATTAGCCATTGAGAAATATAATGTTTGACAGAAGAAGAGAAGATTTCGGTGTCTACTAAAAGCCACATCTATTCTCTGAGTATTCTTGGCACTTCAAAAGAGTAGATATATAGACAAACTGAAAATAAATGCAATGATACAGGCTCCTACTTTTCTGATGTGGTCACACATCTCAGAGTATGGCCAGAGCAAGTAATTTCTAGTCACGCTTTCCAACTTACCTATGTATACTCTCTACTACATAAAATCATTTGAGTTGGCAGGGACCTTTAAAGGTCATCTAGTTGAACATAATAGGTATATAATGAGAATACATGTTAGAGTTCACAGTACAGACTTAGAATTAGAATTGGAAGATGATAACATCATGAATCTTAGTTCTGTATTCCTGAAAAGAATAAATTTGCAACTAATAGACCATGGCTAACTTTAGCCAGTACAAGAAATGGTGGTGGAAAGCCAGTTTACTTGCAGTCAAGTTCAGGATCTCTTTACACCTTCTTCTAAGAAAAAATGCAGTGTTTATCACAAATGACTAGCATCACTGACTGAATAATTCCTGATGTGAAACTGCAGCCATGGATTTTACTCTTTTGTTGATGTGTAAAAGGAAACATGCAGAAGATGCTAAATATGAATGTAGCTGGACTTTTTGTCTTATCTGTTCTGACAGTTTCTGGATTTTATACTGTGAAGTAATAATTCTTTATTCACCATTACTGCAACGTTTGCATCTCCTGTAATGCCATGTTTATTATTTTTCATTTAGTTTCATTTATTGCATCTCTCAGTTGAGTTTCTAAATGGAGTTAACATCATGGCTTGGAGACATTGCTCTACCCTTCATTTCAGAAAGAGTAAGCATAGTCTTGTTTACACACACCAGACTAATAATAATACATTAAAAATTGACTGCTGAGAGTGTACAGTTAATCACAAAGTATTTAGCTCTTGGGAAGGGGAGTCCAGATACTTTATGTAACTCAGAGGTAAAGAAACACTCCAGTCCGAATAGACCCATGAGTGATAGATGGCACTTCTGTGTTAAAATAATAACATTCTATTGCTTTACTGTGGCACTTTCAGTGTTTCTCTATTTCAAGTAGGAATGTGAATTCATTCTAACACAAACTGGCTGTCATCATTGTCACACAATTAAATCCTCTTTTAATCTCATTGCATTGTTATGTAGCTTACTCAAACTACCTTTGAAAGATGGAGAAAACATTCAGGCAAATTCAGAAGTGGTAGATACCCTAAAAGGGATGGGATCCACACTGGTGTGCTGGTTCTGATAGGCAAATAATAGTTAGACCTATCTACCTGTGCTACCGAGGCCATTTTTCTTCCACCCTTGCTCTTTCTTGGTGATACATTTGCTTGGTGTCTATAAAGCTCGCTCAGACGTGATATGAAAAGAAGTTGTGTAACACTGATAAAAGGTACCTACAGTTTCCTTTCTTTCTTCATATCCACATATCCATCAGAATTTATGGTCACAGGACAGTTAGGAAGGTGAAAGACTGCTGTTTGCCTTAACTCTACTGAGCCTCAGATTTTAATGGTGTTATGTAAGAGGAACAAGATTTTATCAGCACTTTGATAACAGTTTTCCACAGGCATTTTCTATGTGAGAAAGAGCTGCACTGTGGGGAAGCAGTTTATACTGGCTTGCTACAACATCATGGTTTTTCACATTACAACCTAGTGCCTTCCCCAGAAGATGATGACTGAAAAAGGCTCCAGCGTTCACTGATACCAAGCATTCAGACCAGAGTATAATGTAAACCATAATTCTATTGTCTTTTCTTTGTAGTCTCATACTGTTACTCATCTTTTTCTCCTTCTTTTACCTCTTCACAGTTTCCCTCCCCCTGGCTATTAAGCATCAAAAGCTTTATTCGAAAATCAGGTTTTAAGAATTATGTTTTGTTAAAATCTGTCCACCTTACCCTGAGCTCCAGAAAACATAGGTGATGCTGCCATTCTGAGCCAGTCCCAGCTGTGCAGCAGAGAATCTGTGAGCCTGTGAGTTTTTATAAGCAGCATATACCGGTATATAGATATGCATTTTGATGCTTTTCATGTCTATGAGGTGGTTAATATACAGTGAAAGCAGAACATGGTGATAAATGTTACTTTAAATATTATAAATAATAAATTTTTATTGTAAAAACAGACAAATTTTTCCACATCTTTAAATTCCTTGCAATTGTTTTGCTCTGACCTTGGGTTTCATGCAGCCTGCATGCAGAAGATAGATATATTTTTCCTCAAGCATTTTAAATAATTTTATCAGGAAGCTAGTCTTAACTCTTAAGAATTTCAAAATCAGCAGTTTTACTAAATTGCATTAAGTTCTCTAGAGATCCTCCAGCTGTACCTTTTCTTCTATCTTCTTCCTGTCTTTGTTATGTTACATTTAACTGAGTGATAGCTTTAATAAACACTGAGCTCAGCCACAGGTTGAAATTGCACAAGGAAAAGGAAAGGTATTAGTGAACTTCATTTTAAATGCCAGCCTTCAAATCGTGGGTCATACATATTTCTTTAATATTTCAATGCCTTGCTGTATCGAAATATCTATCAGTCTATGCTTTGCTGCTAATGACCTTCTGTCAAAGAGTGATTTGTCAACTAACCCTCCACAGAATCTTGGAAAAGCTTTTCCAGAGGTATTTATGTATAATGATCTCTAAAGTGCAATCCAGTCCAGTTGATGATTTCATGATAAAAGGAAAGGCTTTAACAGGAAAAATCAAGAAACTGTTGAACATAATGATGATGAATTCTGTGGTACATAGGCAAAATGGCCACAGTACTTAGCCAAAGAGAGCATCACTATAGAACTTTCTCATTTTTGAACTGGTCATCAAGTTTGATGAAACAGGCAACAAAAGACATAACATAATGCCCCCATTTAACTAAGAAATGTGTTTTATTCCTGGTTTATTAGTTTGAGAATCCATTGAATTTTTCATCAGATCAACACCAGCACAAACATTCTGCCAAAGAGCACTTCAGAAGAGCACTGACAGCACACAGATCTTCTTGCCTATGCAGAATATAGTTTCCTCAGACCACATAGGCATATAGTGTTTCTTAAGCACCGTTACGAGTTTGTTCTGTTTGAACACACTGAAATCTGAAAAGTGTTAAAGAACAATTACTCCCATTTAAAATTCTCATGTAAAATGCAGAGATGACTGAAGAAACACACATAGAGGAGTAAAACTTTCACCATGAAAAACTCCTTTCCTTGAATATTTTCTACATCTGAGTTGCAACACAGATTTATGAAAAAACTAAGGCATCCATGAGCCAAAAAAATAGATTATAATCAAAGGGAACATATTATCCCCATTGGTGCTTTAAGTTAAGATACAAGAAAGATAAGAGCAAATGTAAAGTTTCCTTTTTTATATATAAATTATTTTTACAAAGACATTTTAGAAATTTCTTCTGAAGAGAAAGATAATTTCTTTGCTCTATATAAGTCAAGTAGAATATGCAAAAGTATTACTTTGCTGAGTCATTTAATAGTTCAGCTTTTGTGTCATAACTATGCTAATTGTTTTTGAATTTTTGTCATATTTTAATTTCCTGCCAAAACAAAACTGAAATGTGAATGATTTCTCCCCCAGCTGCTGTACATTTTTTGCTGTATTCTGTTTCAATAATAAAGAAGACTGCTCAGGGAGTCTTGAAAGGGAAGTGAAAAATATGCCAGGTTCACTATCAGGACAACTGAGGCACAACTGGAGGCTGAGTAGAACACCTGTCCCTCCACTTCAGCGCAGCAAGTATATCTACCATTTTGTACTGGCTTGGAAAGACTATAGCTATTCCTTATTATTTTTTTTTATTTTATTATTTTATTTTATTTTATTTTATTTTATTTTATTTTATTTTATTTTATTTTATTTTATTTTATTTTATTGTATTTATAGCAGCTTATATAGTACTGTGTTTTGGATTTTGATGAAAGCAGTTGTATTGATAACACCATGATATTGTAGAGTAGTGCTTATTTCTTCCAGGGACTTTCCTGCTGCCCTGCCAGTGAGAAGCTGGGAGTGCACGAGGAGCTGGGAAGGGACACAACCAGGACAGCTGATGTAAACTGTCCAAAGGGATATCCCATACTGTTTCGCTTATCAAGAAAACCTATGGGAAAGTAGGTGGAGGGATGACGTTTAATGTTATGTTATTTGTCTTCCCATAATCCATAACGCATAAAGTTTACACAACAATGGCTGAACACTGCCTACTGATGGGAAGAAGGACTGCATTCCTTGCTTTCCATTGCTTATATGTGCAACTTTTGCTCTTCCTATTAGACTGTCACAACATATAATCTTTCTTACTTCTACAATTCATACTCTTTCCATCATACTGCTGTGGGGAAATTAGTGAGTGCCTTAATGGTGCTGAGTTGTCTAATTGGGTGAAACCACAACATTTTGCAAATCAGATTTCTAAATTTCAACAGATCTGCTATTAACAGATAGTATTTACATATGTATTAGAAATACTAAAAAGTTTTCTTAGTAACCAGCGTACTGAGGCAATGTGAACGGGAGTGTCTATTATTCAATTGTAAGTCAGGTCAGTAAAATTCTTTTTAGCAGTACCACATGGATCTATGATAGTTGTATTCTAATTTGTTGAGCACATATCAATAATTTCTCTAATCCTGCAAAATATGTGATGCCTCCTATGAAATAATGCTAATTCTCTCATGCCTACTGAGAGTTTTCCTGCAATATTATCCTTCTTCTGTATATCACTGGTGGATTGAGGAGATGGTCTAACTATAAAAATTCAATTCCCTGTCACATGAATTTAATCACCCTGATTATACACATAATTATGCAGAAAGCAAAATGACAGAGCTATGACATCATATTGTATACTGCAGTAAGTAATGCTGATAACTTCCTTTCCCATGATTTTATCAGCATATGAACACCAGCAACTTAAAAGTTTAATTTCAGGAGAGAAATTAAATGTTGAAAGGATGTTAAAATGGAAGATTTTTCCACACTTTTTTTTTTTTTTTTTTTTTTTTTTTTTTCCCACTAGGACTTCACATTACAGCATCTGAAATTAAGGATCTGTTTCAAAACCAAACTGTCACTCACTGAATATTTTTACATTTCTGAATTAAAAAAAACAAACAACAGCGCTGTTTCCCCACTTGAGTGATTAACAGTTTAACCAGCCAGCACTCTTACTTGAACAGTAGATGTCGTGCAGGCAAGAGCACAAAACAAGTTTCATTAATATAGAGCAAGGACATAGTTTATCATATACAAGTGAAGAGGGCTTTGCATTTTCACATTAAATTTTTACAACTTTTATAGTCAAATAATACAGTTATAATAGCTATCATCTCTTTTCTTCTCTTTATAGTTATGAATAATATTTACATCTTTCCTACAAAAATGTAACATACTTTGATCAAATGGCAAATAATATTTAACTCTCACAGGATTTGTTTTTTCTTGTCTTTAAAGTAACATTTAATAAGGAATTTTTCAGTTGCCATAATATATGAAATTTTCAAGTATTCAGAAACAGTTTGATAATCAGAATCTGAATTTCTAGCATGAAAAGAAAGTTTTCTCCTCAGTGGTAATAACTTGTAAAAAATGGTTGAATGAAAAATTTTTTAATGAACAAATTTCTTGAGTGGAAAGGTGACAACAGGGTATGAGCCCAATGAAGAAGGTGGCACAACATTTTGTATATATAAAGTATCTGGAAAGTAAAGAAGAAATGTTTCTCGCAGCTACAATTCTACACATGCAAAGATTTTTCCAAGTATGACTACTCAGCTTTGTAGCTTTCCACTAATCAGATAAATATCAACAGTGCATTCTGGTCTTCCTGTGATTTTCTGTGGCACATATAGGTATAGCTTTGACCACTCTATTTTTAATTTTCATTCACACCTACTCTATAGAATGAGTAAAAGAAAAAATATAACTGTCAAAATATATTTTCTGAGAATGCAGCTTTAGTCTTATCTACAGAAGAAAATTTCCTAAATATTATCCAAGATTTGGATATAAATATACGCAAATTTATTTGCATATGAATATCCACTTTGCAGGCAGTATTTGAGTGCATGAGTGGCCTTGCTTAAGATGCTTTTAGAAATTTTATACTTCATATAGAACTGTAACTAACTTAAAACACCTAGAAGATCTTCCATGTATCTAAACTTTTTTTTCCCCAAAAGACCTGATGTGCATTCAGTCAGAAATCTTAGGTACAGTAGTAGTTGTTCTGAATGACTTTTATTGCTTCAATTTACTGTGGCAGTCTGTAGTCCACTGGCTTATGACTTCTGCACACCCTTTATTGGTTTGTTTTTTTTGTTTGTTTTTTGTTTTTTTTTCATGGAAGGGGCATTGCCTCGCTTTTTTGTCTTCCAGGTCCTTATGATGACCTCAAGTTATCACATGACAGTAGTTCTGCAGAGTTTTGCAGCACTGAAGCTGTGCAGAATTTTGCAGCATTGAAGCTATACAGATCATGCAGAGTAACTATTCCTTCATATCCTTTAAAATCTTCAATTGACATTTTGTTTGATCTTAGCAAATAGCTTAAGTTTTCCTTCAGCTTCAGAAAAACCTAAAGCTTTCCTAGAGCCTCGAAAATTCATTTATTTGAAAATTTACAGTAGCCTGAGGAAATCCTGTTGCTATTTGTATAGCAGATAGGCTGCTATTTTTGCCTACTTTATAATATTTTGTCTATTTTTATAAAATAGCCCCTGGTAAATATCCTGAGCTTGAAAGTCTTTGTAAAAGGCTATTTCCTGTATTCTGTAACACCAAGTAATTTATATTCTAGGTGTCTTCTTTGTTATTTCCAGTCACATCTTCCTCTACACCAGTGAAATAACTTTTAAAAACACCATTTCTCTTTTCTCTTCTGTGATCTATGCTGTTTGCTTCCTACATTTCCTATTTTGTGGGCATAGCCATGCTTCAAAGGCAGATGTGGGATCTCCTGTGTCAGAAATGTTGACAATGTAATGGAATATGCTGACTTTCATGGCTGTGGTAGATAAAGACATGGGATGAGGTTCTATTGCTCAGCACTTGCAATATAGATAGCATAGAGGACTTTAAAGAGTTCCTGAAATAGATTTTTTTTTTTTTTTTTTTTTTTTAATCCTGCACAGACCACATTGTCAGTCAGGATACATTTGAGTATGAGTTTACAGTTGTCAAGTCTGCTTCATATGGAAAGAAGGGAATGGTCTGACCATATTCTTGCTGCTGCCTCTATCTGCTGGGAGCTAGAAGTGCTTTGACCTTAAGCCATTCCAAACATGACATACTGAGGTTCCTGAGTTTGAACAGCAGGGGTTGGTTCTTTCTCTTTTCCTCATGGCTTTTCCTCCCCTTTCTGTTTGTTTAATTGTATTCTTCTAGGCAATTTATTTGATGCTTAAGAAGTGTGAAGATTTTATTACTTCAGCATCTGCTAATTAATCAATCTATTCATAAGACAAGATAAATTAACTTTACAGAAGAAAATAACTTGAACACAAAGTACACTATTACTAACTTTATTCTGGCTAAAGAATTCATGAATCCCACAGGCACAGATGTATGGATTATATTGTTCACTCTTAATAGTGTATATGTATCTGGAGCTTTAGGTTTCTTATTTTCCTGCAGGAAAGGAATATATTTTGTTTGGAAACTTAAAAATTTGAAGGCAGTTAAGTGAGCAAGCAATCTACCTTTCTCCATTGTTACCAATGAAGAAATTCACTCATGAATGTTTTTACTTACTTAATACTAAAATAAATCTGGAATATCTTGAACAAAAGCAGATTTAGAAACAATTATTCCCTTTGAGAGCTGAACAGATAACATGCTTTGTCCAAGCTCAGTCCTACTGTAATCAAATAGAAATTATTTATTATTAACAGATTGTTATATTTACTGTAAATAGATAATTTGAGTATTTTTTTCTCTTTGGTGTGATATAATTGGTGTTAAAAAAGAATTATGATCATTGTGTCTGAACAATAAAGCCATACAGAATAAAATATTCATTGTTCTCATTTATTATTTCCATATGCCTCATGGTTTTTCTCTTTCCCTTCATAATTTGGCGAAATTATTCATTTTCACTGCGGTGTATATGAAAAAAAATATTTGAGAAAAATTAAACCGGTTATGCATTATACATATTTTGAAAATAAGTTTTGTTACTTCTTGTGCTTAAATTGTTTTTTTTTTAATTTTTATTGAGCTCCATCACACTATGTTTATGAAATGTAGTACGTAGCCAGCAAGTACTTCAACGGTAACTTCTAAAAGCACTTTTTCTAAAACAATCTCAAATTTGATCATATTAAAAAGAAATGTATATTTTTCCTTATACTTGTACAAGGAAACACCTGTGAATTTCATTTGTGTATATGGCTGTTTACTGATTACCAAAATCAATATCAAAATCCCCAAAGTGGTAAATGTGATTATTGCAATTATGTAAAGCTATTCAGGTTGCTAGAAGGCAGCTGCATACATTTTATTTACAAGATGAATAAGACCACAGGATATGATTTGAATATTTTGACTTATTCTGGAATAGTTGTCCAGTCTCCTCTTGTGTTAATATGATCTACAGGTAGGAGCTTCTTATTCAGCTTGTGGGAGAATTAAAGGCTTATGCTGTTAACTGCTACTTTAGCTTTCATAATTAAAAGCGGGCTTTTCTGAAATAGAAATATTCCACAGCAAAAGAAACAACAGGCCCAAATTCTTAAAATGGAGTTGGCATATCTATTCAGACTTCTGGGACTGATTCTTGAATTTGTCTAAAATCTGCTTTCCAAAAATGTATGTAATTGTGCTTTGAAGTCACCAGTGGCATTTACACATTCTTCATAATGCTATTTATCTCACTCTCTGCCTAAAATTAGCACTTTATTTCTGGTTTGAATGTGCCTTGTTTCTTCAGCAAGCTGCTCTGCTGGACCTGCTGTTAGGACACACAGATTTATCCTTCTGGATGTGCATTTACACTCTAACAAAGACATCTTTCAGTTCTTTTTTTTGATCCATTGAAAAGACTAAATTTCACTAGCAGCTCATGTGGATATATCTTCTTCTCCAAAATAATTTGATTACAACAGGGCTGAATGGCAAAATGGCTCTAGCCAGTTTCATAAATTTTTTAAAAGCTCTCTAGGCAAATTGAATGCTGCATTTTGTGTTGCCATTAGATCTGACAGAATAATTTCACTAATTTATGTGGTCACCTATTGTGATATCACTCTTGTTGGATGTGATGTTAGTTAAAAATCAATATCAATTAACCTGAGTATAGATTTCAGTCCTTGAATTCAGTATGCTCCTCATCAGGTCTGCTTTAATATTTGAACTGAACAAATTTATCTGATAAATACAAAATCTGAATGAAAGGCTTAAAGAGAAATACATACTGATAGTGTTAGTTGAATGGTATATTCCATGAATTATTTAGTGCAATTTAGAATTACCTAAATACTCCTATTTCATAGATAAAGTAAATTACTGCTGAGGTCAGTGGAAATGTTCCTTTTAGATACACAGAACTATGGTTGTTGTTGCAAAAATCTTAACTTGCCCGGAAGCTCTTCTGCATCACATAGAATGAATGCAATAGTGATAGCATACTTAGCTCAGTAATACTGCATGCTCTGTTAAATTAAGACAGAAAATCAGATGATCAAAAGCATGTTTCCCATTATTCAGAATAAAATTCCCTTTAATTTCTACTGATTTTATATTTACTTAATAGAAAGTTACGTTTAATAGGAAAAAATGTGTCTTGGGACTGGTGCTCTTAAACATCTTTATCAGTGACATTGATGATGGAATTGAGTGTGCCCTCAGAAAGTCTGCTGATGACACCAAGCTGAGTGGCTCTGTTGACACAATCGAAGTAAGGGATGCCATCCAGAGGGACCTTAACAGACTCGGAAGGTGGGCCTGAGTGAATCTAATGAGGTTCAACACAGCAAAGTGCAAGTTTTTGCACTTGGGCAGGAGGAATTTCAGGCATATATACAGGCTGGGAGGAGCAGTCCTTGAGAGTAGCCCTGCAGAGAAGAACCTGAGGGTCCTGGTGGATGAAAAACTTATAAGCCAACAGTGTGCTCTTGCAGCTGAGAAAGCAAATGGTATCCTGGGCTCCATCAGAAGAGCTGTTGGAGAAGGTCTAGTGGAGAGCCACAAAAATGATCAGGGGGCTGGACCACCTCCCCTACAAAGACAGTCTAAGGGTGCTGGGCTTGTTCAGCCTGGAGAAGTGAAGACTATGGAGTGACCTAATTGCAACCGAAAAGGAGCCTAGAAATAGGAGGGGAGTCAACTCTTTGAAAGGGTAGATAATGGCAGGACAAGGGAAAATAGTTTTGTTGAGGTAGAGAATATTTAGGTTGGATATCAGGGGGAAGTTCTTTACAGAAGGTGTGGTAAGGTGCTGGAACAGGCTGCCCAGGTACGTTGTGGACGCCCCATCCCTGGAGCTGTTTGAGTCCAGGTTGGATGGGGCCCTGGGCATCCTGGTTTAGTACTAGCTATGAAGGTTGGCATCTCTGCCTGTGGCAGGGGGGTTGGAGCTTGATGGTTCTTGAGGTCCCTTCCTACCCAAGCCATTCCATGATTCTGTGATAGCATCACATCATACCAGACTATCTGAAGAAAGTAATTTTCTCTCAGTTGAAACTAAGACAAAGTCTGTTTCTGTTTCCTGACTGTATATAGATTCACCAGCAAGCTAATGTTCAGTATTGGCTCAAATCTATGTTTTAGTGAGATTCTGTCTATATGAAATAGATTTTAAATAACAGAATATATTTAATTTTATTCAGAATGTTTACTGTGGGAGTTTTGGTGTTTTGCCCAGTAAACTCAAACTAGTAGATGTATCTGTGGGCTTAAATCCCTCCCAGCTGCAGATGTAATTGAGTCTAGATCTCCCCTTTCCTTGTTAAATCTGAAAACAATGACCTTCTTTTTCATTTTGAAGGCTATGTCCTCAGACTCTGAGGGATTCTAGACTGTATTCTGACCTGAAGGCTCAGAGGAGCAGGAGTTAAGATACAGCCTCTGGTCACTATTCTCTCTTGACTGAAGTTACTAGTACTACTCTGTTTTAAGTCCAAGTAGCCATCAATTGTATCATCAGACTTTTAACTCTTCCTGTGTAATATACAGGGAGTTCTGGTACTCTAGCCTCAAGGATCAGAAGATTTAAACACTGTGTTCAGTAACATTTAATGTGCTATCTTAAGCCTTCATTGAGTTCGTCCTGCCTTGTCTTCAGAGGGATTTTACTTCATGATAACCTACTCAACTGATAAAAGAAGCCTTTTGGAACACAAGAAAATAGATCAATGTAATGAAAGCTTTAGAGACTATCAGATAATGCCTTTTTTTTTTTTTTTTTTCTTTTTTCTTTTCTTTTTTTTCCCAAACACAGAAATAAACCAGAAAGATGAGCTGGAAGGAAATAATAGACCTTTTGAGTGTCAATTAGGATTAAGGTTCATTGACGGGATGTAATGTAAGTCACTTTGTGTACAAATGTTACCATTGATTTTCTGTTTAACTGTATTGTCTTCCTCCTCGAGCAATTACTGCGCCTGCTGCTAAGATTTTTTTTCTCTTTAACAGCTTTAACAGCATCTACAGATACAGCTTTTATTCTCAAAGTTCTACCTTTCTGTACTTGTGATACATTGAAAAAGAATATCCTGTCTCTCCAAGAAAATACTTTATTTCAGTATTACAAAAAAATTACTGAAAGCAATTCTACAAGACTAAATTTGGACTAACTGGGAATTAATGCACTTGATAGGAATATCTGTCTTTCTTTCTCATTCAAATCATAACTTATTTTTAGGAAAACTTTCTAAAGCATATGGAAATTTTCTCACATCTAACAATTATGTGAAATACATGTAAGCACGCCCTGTTCAGACATATATACTTCATCATTCAAATTATCATCATACATATAAGAATACAGATTTAGCCTTTGAACAAGGACATACACATGAATTTGTTTTCTGAAAAATTTTATAATGTACAACTCAGAGATTTGTATTAGAAGGAAACAGAGATGAATGTAGGATGGATAGTATATTGTAGAGACTGGAATCAGTATTCTTGAGAACACTAGAAGCTGAAGAAGCTTACCGTGAAAAAGCATTCAAAC
The DNA here is from genome assembly GCF_054131305.1 of Coturnix japonica. Classification (NCBI taxonomy): domain Eukaryota; kingdom Metazoa; phylum Chordata; class Aves; order Galliformes; family Phasianidae; genus Coturnix; species Coturnix japonica. The sequence continues at coordinate 50,998,645 of NC_140664.1, forward strand.
TTTGTGCTCTTTGCACTCTACCACTATTAATTGTAGCTGGTAATTTGATCAAATTTATCTTCCTGCTTTAAAATAGATTTCACAGACACTACAAGAATGGTAATGGCCTCTCTCTCTCTCTTTTTGGTTTTGTTTTGTTTGGTTTTGTATCCTCTTGTCCTTTATAATATGTCATTGTTAAACACCAAGCTGCTTTCTACAGGTTTTATATTTTGAAGCTCTATAAGGATCAGGAAATCCACAGCATGCTCAGTGGTATTCTGATGCTTCCTGGAAATATTTTAATTATGTACAGTTCTCCTCATGTCATGCAGGCAGTAGAGTAACCAATAGCACCCTGTGTCCCTGTTGAGCTTTAAAATTGAAACTGCACTTTCCGTACCCTGCCCTAAATTAGCTTTCACACCAGTCAAATTGCACTGCATGGGTGACCTCAGCTCTGCTGCCCAAGCTACATCTAATAATGCATATGTCATAAAATGCCTATAATTGTCCACAATATGCTTTTCTCCTGGCCCTTCCATATCTGAAAAATCAGTAACCTTCATAAAATTTCCACACTATTTATCTATGAGCTTTGGTGGCATACTCAAATACTAAACTTAATGAAAATGCCATTAATCTGTTGAGATTAGTACATACAAGGTTATTTTAGACTATCAGCATGTTCTGAGTTGAAATTAAAATTGTACATATCTATAATGGGAGCTACAGTAGAGTTATAGCTAAAAAGCTGTTGGAAAATACTTGCTTAACAGTTCCTATAGATGTGTTCGCCTCTTTACTTATTTTGGAAATACTGTGAAGGAACTTTAAAGAATTACTTCCTTTGTGAATACACTTCCAGCATTAAAATGTTTCCAATTACATTTTGTGTGTGTGTGCGAGTGAAATCGTGTGAAGTCATGACTTAACAAACCCTAATGTTTCTGTTTTGTCTCCCTCCTACTCTCCATTCCCCTCTGCCTCTATTTCCAGCTCCTTCCTGGTCATTTCCTTTCTGGTTCCCTCTGTCTCCATCTTGGAAGTGTTATTCTTAGCCAGTTCAAAGGAATTTGAAACATTGGGAGTAAATGGCAATAGAAAATATTATGCCACAGTCATTGTCTGCTGTGTTTATAAGAAAAGAATTTCCAAGTTTGGAAGAGAATTTCCAAGTTTGGAAGAGAATTTCCAAGTCTCAAATCATTTCCCTTTTGCCAATGCCACATTCTCATTTTTTCTGTTTCTTCACAAGCCTACCTGAAATCAGATCTGCTTGGAGATTTCCATTTGTTTAATGACTTCTGCACCTCTGAAACTTATCTTTCAGCAGTTTTCCTCATCCATGCTCTCTCTACCTGTAATATTAAAGTTCAAGCTGCTGCCCTAGGAGTGTCCTGGTTTCTTCCCTCCTCATGAGAAGAGAAACCAGAAGACCTCTTCCAGAGTCCAGTTAGATTAAGCCTAACCCATATTCTTGTGAAAGTGTTGCAAACACCAGCTTCAGGAAATGAAGTTAAAAAAATCTCTGAACAATTCTATTTTATTTTTTTTCAAATTTCAAACTGCTGTTAGTGTTGTCTATGACCCACAAGAATGCTTGTGAAAATAAAACAGAATTGTTGAATGATTACTACCTTTGAGAACTGTGCCTCTTTAGGATCCATGCCCAATATTGATAACAGAAATTACTCAAGAGTATGGAATTACATTGTTAATTTTTCACAAATATTAATTATTTCTTCGTTTTCCATGTCATCTTGAAAACAAAGAAGAGAGAAGGAAAATATTACTATCTGGCAGGTCTATCTCATATTTTACACACTTGCTTAAAGTATCATTAATTGTGTTTGTTTCCTTAATATATTCTTGAACATATTTCTATATTTTCCTTTTACAACTTGTGAGAAAGCTTTTCTTGATTAGTCTTTATCTTGTTTTGTTTATTTGATGCTATGTTACATACTTGCTACTCCATGAAATCATGTAGTGAAAACAATTGATGAACTTGCATTCCCTCTGACTTTGCATTAGTTATCCTGACAGGGAAGACATAAGTCACTCTGTCAGCAGGTAATGAGTGCCTTTCTTTATACCAATGGATTCCACAGCAGTATTTTAGTTCTATTTTGCAATTCTTTGCATGAGACATTCGTCCCTTCACAGGTCTCCTATGTCCTTTTCCTTGCTTCCTAAGGTGGCTATTGATACCTCAAATTAATAAGAATTACAACTCTTTCACTCACATGAACAATAATGGCTATAAGTGGCAAACACTGCTTTCATTTACTATTTAAAAATGTAGTGTTTCTACCATGCAGAGCATAGTCTTGAGAGACAACAGTCTACAACATTATATGGTAGTAAGCTGGGAAGCAGAGGCTTTTTAAGGGTACTGTCTGCTAAGAAGGTTTTGTGTGTGCTTTTAAACGCTTAAAGAAAGGATTACTGTTATGACAGTTCTTACTGTTATGACATTAGTTCTGCTCCTACTAATTATAGCTAGTAGGAGGGAGGAAGTTAATTAGTGCTTTGCCCATTTGTCAGTAAGATTACACTATGTATTTGTTAGCTTTTTTCTGATCTTTTTTTGAACAAGTGCTTTACCATAGTTCAGTTATACTGGTATACTTCCATCTCAGTCTGATCACAAATATGCAAATAGACTGTTCTTCCAGCAATTGAAATTCAGGATCAGGAGTAGCTGATGTACTAAAAGACAGAAACAATCAACTCTCTAGAACTATGAAAAGAAGACACTACATACAGAATGGATCTATCTGCTATTGAATAGAGTAATAATTGAAGGATAAATTTAACTGACTTTTTGTCATCAAAGTTTTGCATGGGAAAGGATTAGTTAGGGCAGAATGCATTGCAGAGGTGAAAGTATAGTTAAATAGAGCAGAGTCTGGATTGAATGAAAGCAGCACCAAACAAGTCTTCACAGATTTTATCAAACCAGGCTGAACTGCTGGGGATATTAGTCTAAACTTAGATAAGAAGTCAAAGGCTGTTTTCTGATAAGAACAGGAACTCTGACGTTGTAAGACCTGGGCTGTCCTCCAGAAATCTTTTTTATAGTCTTAGGCACATCATTTAATCTTGGTTAAATCACAGAAGTCAATGAAGTGGAGACATACCCTTTAGAAGAGAAAGGGAAAAGCTGCTTTCTATCCAAAGACAAATGAATCGTTTTCTTCAGTCTTTGTGTAAGATTACTGTGGTCAGATACTGAAGGTTTTTTGCCATCTAACAACATTCAGCATGCACATTGATAAATTTAATCAGTAAGAAATTTAGATTATTGCATTTATCTGTACATTAGATTAAGACAAAAGTGTCCTGGACCTGTACCCTCCAATTCATATTGAAATAAGGAAATTGCTTCTTGAGTTCACTGATCTGAAATTTCTGGAAATAATTATGATGGTTTCTAATACCTTGGCTGGTTATTTAAAAAACTGATGATATATTCAGAGTCTGGATTTCTACTTAGAACAAGTTCTCATTTTCTTTCCTGTTTTATTTCTATAGGAACTGATAGTTTCACTGTAAGAAATTCTGAATATATCTGTTAATATTCTGTTTTGGTATATTTCATCCTACTGTATTTCAGACAACTTTCACACAAAGTCATAAACTAGATCTTTGCACTCAAAATTAGCTTTCAGTTCTGCAGTTAAATTTTATAAAGGATAAACATGGAATTTTTACCATAATAAATGTGAAATCAGTGTTGATAATAAAATTAGCTGTATTTCAGAAAAGCTTTTTATAGTATTTAACTCCCACTTTACTACTTAGTGTACATGTATATCTGCCATCCAAAACTGATAGCAATTTAATTACCATTCAACTAGATTATTATTATTATTATTATTCTCAGATCTAGTTATTTATTCTGAACATTTTATACAACTGTGGACATTCTCACAGGTATTCTCTTTCACAGCATATCTCCAATAGATATATATATACTTTTTGGGCATCACAGAAATCAGCATTTTGAGTTATCCAGTTCACAAGAAATGAAAAGAATGAGACTGTTGGTCACTTCTGCTAACTTATGCAGAAGACAGAACACTGTTCTTGTTTTTCCTTTCCTATACTTAAGAGCTTACAGACATACATTCATAAAGATAGGATGATTCAGAGAAATGAGAGTTATGACTCAGTTTCATGGTAGTAGAGGGAGATATTCCACAGAATGCTGGAAAATGCCCAAGAAATGAAAACCTACATATCCCACTGACACAGCTGATCTCTGACCACATGTGATGTCAACAGATATTCCAACAGTAACATAACTATTCTGAGGATGCTTTTTCTGGTTAATTACAAATATATCAGGATTTTATTGTAACTGGAAACACTGACAGGTGTCTGAATTTTGCAGAACTATGGTTCAAAATGATTTGTTGACTGTTTCTCAAGGCTACAAGCTCTTCTAAAATTTTTATAATTATCCTAAACTCAGTGTCTTCAATATTATTCAAGCCAACTCCCCAAAAATATTTGGGTTGGAAAATTATTTCTTTTCATTGAAGTGTTGATAAAAAGAAAGTACAGCAAAGCTTCTTCAGTAATCTTGCTAGGCATTCTGGAGATCTAGAAAGTACTGTAGATAGCTTGAAGGAAAAATATAGCTAATAGTGAAAAAAAAAAAAAATATATATATATATATACACACTTCATTAAAAATCACATTTAAAAATCTGTATTACAGTGCTACAACTAAATCATATAAAATGCCTAGGATTCAGATGTGAAGAATTTAAGATATTAGACCTGACTGCTATGTTCACTTGGAGAATTTTATTGCCTTAGAATAAGAACAGGCTTGTTATACACATAAGGCTTTTAAAGGACCAAACAGTAAGAGTTACCACCACAACATGGAATTATATTCAAATATCTAAATTACATTAGCATAGTTAAAGCAATGAGACAATGCTTAAAATTACATTTTAATCACCTCGTTGTGTCTATGTTGTAAATAGTATTCTGTACCTGAGAATTTGCTCTATCAAAGAGTGTTATTATGCTCATTGCATCTCTTTTATTTTGGATGGAAATAAATAAGAGGCAATACTTTCAGAACAAAATGTACACACATCCACAGAATACAGCACAGGAAAAGATTTTAGGCAAAATACCAGATACAGAAATACCAGATACAGAATAATTTTATTTCCCCTGTCTCACTCTCTTGGGAAAAAAATAAAAAAAATCTATTTGGATTTCACCAAGATTTTTCTTCTATCTAGCCAAAGCTGCACAATAATATCATGGAATGGAGCAGAGTGCCACTATCTTCAGACTGCTGTCACCCACAGATGGTAAGACCACAATAAACAACACAACATAATCTGTCTGACAGACTTAATCAACTCTGTAACACCTTCCAAAAGCACTCTGCTGTTCTTATACCTGAACTTGACTATGTTTGCATTACATTTGACATTTTTGATAATGAAACAGAATATAACTAGACTTAGGATAGTTTTTCCAGTAATGAAGACAGTGACATCTTATAGACATCTTGCTATTTAAACAGTGAATCTTCTTGAAATTATGATGTTACCTGTGCCTTATCCACTTTACTTCTAACAGAACAAGACATTCCATCCAAGAAGATTTTGAGTATACTCATAAAAACAACAACAAAATAATTTCCTTAATCTCCCCAAATTCTTCTGTGGCCTCCCATACTAATGATGTGTCTTATTTGTTTGTTTCTATTACAGAATCATGAAAGTGGACTAGATGTTATAGTTAATTTGCTTTCTTTTATGGGTTGATATTATATTGTGAACTATAACAATTTAAGATAAAGCAAGCTAAGGATTTTTATGTCCTAAAACTGTTTCTTAGCACAATTTAATTGACTTGGACTCTAACAGTTTTACATTTTATCAGGCCCCTAATATACCCTTATGCTGAAGAGAATAAGGAGTTACAACAAACTATCAGAAGGATGATGGCAGAAAAACACCTTTAAAATGGAGCTGTTGCAGCTGTGAGTGTTGATTGTCTGAATGGCAAACAAACCAAAAGCTGGAAGAGCACATGCTCTCTCAGCTATCCTCTGGCATTGTTTTCTTCAGGAACTAGAAAATAGTTAAACACAAATTTTTTAACATGGTGATGTACTCTGAACAATCTGAACTGTGATAAAGGAGATGGAGAACATGGCCTCTGTAGTATTTTCTTCTTATGAGTATATCCATAAGCCACATAAATTGGTATACTGTTAATATGTGTGGACATATAATATGCTTTATATAGTAGAGACTCCAGACAATGAAAAATGCGCACTGAGCACTGTAAAAACAATTAGTGCAACATGATTTTCTCCCTTCAGAACTTTCCATTACAATGCGTGTAAATATAGATACATGCATCTATCTATCTCCATATGTAGATACATGAAAAACAAAAACAAAAACAAAAAAAAACAGGGAAGTAGAGGTGCACTTAATAAAAGCTGGTATTTCCCCCCCAATCCCTCACAAGAAATCTGTTACCAATTCAACTGCTGAAGAAAAGCAGTATATTGTCAAATTCTGTCAACCCCTGGATGGGCTGCAGGGCAATGACATCTCTCTCAAACAGCTTCTTTTATGGTGTTCAGGCTGATACGGAAGTAAAAATGAAATCCAAAAGCACTAACAATTCTTACTCAAAGAGAAGACAATTCTTTTTCTCCACAATACTTAGTATAAAATCAAGCTGAGTATACAGTTTTAGTGATTAACTATATCAACTATATCTTCAGAACATCAAATATATCAGGGAGGTTTATTCACAGGTTTGGAAGTATTATCAAATTCAACTACTCTATTAGGATGCTTGAATGTCATCTGGGAGGTAGGAAGCTGTGAACTTATATTGTGTCTTCCAGTGGACAGGTATAGTCTTGTGAAAACACTGTGGGGTATATCAATAACCCTAGTGAGAGAAGGCACATTTAATTAGAGGCAAAAAGATGTCCTGAGTGATGGTTAAAAAAAATAAAGTGGGTAACTGATATCCAGTCGACACAACATGAGAACTGAAGTCACTATGTGATGTTTGACTTATCCGGGATATTTTTATTTCCTAAGTATAATACCTAGCATTTCTCTTTTTTTCAAGAGAAATGTATACAGAAAGAAGATATCTTAACTGATTGATTAGTTTTATAATCCCAAAATGTTAAACATAGCAACATAAAACTGTAGTATTTTTCTGCATTTATCATTTCAATAGAGACAATACCTATGCTTTCTAACTAATGATGGTTTTTTAAACCATATATTTAAGTTTTATATCACTGCATCAGTGGAGTATTACACAGCACTTGACATCCAGTGTTGTTCAATAAGAGATACTCCGCCGCTTCACTTCTCCTGTTCTGGGAGGTAATGCCTTACTTCATATAATTACATAACCACAAAAGAAGAGGAAGCTCTCAGCCAAAAAGCTGTGCTAATGTTGTAAAATATTTGTGAGACTGATTTGGAAAATGAATTTACTTTAATTGTGTTTACACTAATTTTGTGTTTGCTTTCTGATGTGAAAAAATACTCCATTAAGGTCTTATGTAAATCAGCATTGCAGACTCATTTGGAATCCTGCCTACAGTGTGGGCCACCCTGCCTTGAAAAGGCTACTGAAAAATTAAAGAAGTTTAGGGAAAAGCGGTAATAAAAAATATAGGCATTAATTAAAAACAAAAAATAGTAAAGCTTTTATGAATAGAAATTTCAAAAATTACTTGAATAACTGATTTTAAAAGAGTAAATATTTTTATATAAAGGTGACAGGAACATGGGGTAATTATGTAAAAATGGGGTTAATTTAGAAAAAGAAAGGGATTTGTCATCCATGCTCAGCATTAGAACTTATTCTATTAAATGAAATGTTGAAGAATTCAATAGGAAATAATTTCTTTTCTTACAACATCTACAATTGGATAAACTATACATGGCAATGGCAAAAGACGTGCTAGTGTTTCTGATGAATTTTATGGTACCAGGTAGATTTGCAAACTGATGTATATACATATGCTTAGACCTCATTCTGAAGTAGTATCAGCAAACTCAGTAAACTACACTACATTTTAAGGAAAAATCATAATGCATGTTAAAAATACGAAACTGCCCAAATGAGATAAGAGAATGATTTCCATATTAAAAAAATACTTATATTTGGATTTAACACTGTGGCACGTGTCCATTTTTTCTTGCATTGTATGGGCTTATACATTTTCCTAGGTCCCTACAGATCTCAGTAAGCTTTAAATTTCTATCAGAGTTCTCACCTGAGACATAAAGGGACAAATTTACTGATGATGCTGAGGGGCAGATTGCTCAGTAGAAATTGTAACTTCAATTCAAGGGAGGAGGTTTAAAAGTAAGTATATAGGATAGTTTCAATTTTAGAACTCTCTCACTGTTTTGGTAGTCAGGACAACTAATACTGATTTAAGTCTTGGCAGAGACTGAAAAAGATTATCTTGTTTTTAAAGTGTTTTTTTTTTGTTTGTTTGTTTCCCCCCCCCTTATTATTATTATTATTATTAGCATATTGAAATGATCCACTAAGAATTATCATTATTACTTTTTAAAATTATTTTTATTACAGTGACAGAAATGTTTATTCATGAGAATAAAAGGCTCCCATGGAAACTTCTTATTTAGATGAATGTATAATTTTCCATACTGAAGTTGTCCACTAGAAGAGTGCTGAATAGTTTTAATCTTGTAAAATATGCTAATGGAAAAACTACTTGAGTTAATTCACATTAACTTTTTGCTGTTTCTTCCTTTTTATTTATTTATCTATTTATTTATTTTCTTCTTTAAGATCTAAACAGTTTCCAACACCAAGGAAAACTTTTAATTGATAATTAGGGATTACTCACTTTAAATAAGATATTAGCTCTTGTCATGTAATTAATTTACTCCTTTGCTTTGTGAGTAGTCCTCACAGTTTGCTGTCTGTAATGAACTGAAGGTGTGCCCATGAGAAAACTATATCCAGGTTTCTGAAGTGTTTGTGAAACGTGAACAGTACCATGCTGAGGGCAATTTCTTGTTTCCTTTGCATCTCTCTGACAGAATTCTGCAAGGAATTGTGAAGGTCAGATTTTGATGCTGCTGAACCAGAAAGGATCAAATTTTTTCTTCCCAGGTGAAGCTAAGTTAATGTATTTAGAGCTTCTGTTATAAGGAAAGGTTTTGGGGATATCCTACTGACAGGAGAGTTAATTCATTTAATTTGAGATGGTACTAGGAACACAGTGAACTAAACTGTTAATTTACTTAGGGCAAACACATGAGACCTGTCTCAGTTTGAACTTAATTATTTTTATAACTCAAGTTGCATTATGTACTTTCTAATCCATACAAAATGTTTTGGTTTTTTTTGGTTTTTTTTTTTGTTTTTTTTTTTTGTTTTTTTTTAAATTTTTTTGTTTGTTTGTTTTTTTAGATGGCAAACACCAACTCTGGCTGTACTTATTTCTTATACTGTGGTCTATTGCTCAGTTTCAAATTTTCTTCATTATGTAAAACTGGATGGAATTTATTATCTAAATGTTTCTTATATACACATAAAAGCATGATATTCATTGTAGAATTATTTTTCAAAATTTCTCCTAAGAATTTGCAGAACTGTCATAACATAGTCAGCTTGGCTTAGTTTAGAATTACAAGAGCTTATGCTGCCTAAACTACTTTCAGTGTTTTCCAGCTTGTGGAATAAGTAAGAATCAGTAGGGATGTCTGTATTTTCACTTCAAGACCACTTGTAATTCAGATGAAATCCAACATAATTTTGCACTAAAGGATTGAGTTTTGTGATCAGTCTACAATCATCAGTTTGTTACTTATCATTTCTAAGTTTGTTCAGGGAAGCATTTATGATACTTCCATGAGATGTAATTTTATGGAATATTTGCTCAGATTTATTCTCTGTGTAATTCAATAAGTGGAAATACATTCGTTCAGGAAACAAGAAACTTGATATATATAACAGATTCTACTGAAGTAAAAATCTGTATTTTTGCTTAGCATAGTGAGTTCATACCAAAAATTACTTCCTTGCAAAGCAATTTCAAAATGAATATAAAATGTTATCACTAGATGACTCTAAAATTATGATTTCATAGTCCTTTATTCCAACTCTGCTATTTTTCCATGGATCAAAAAGATTATGCAAGAGAGTTGTTTTGTTTTGTTTTCTGAACTAATTCAAACTGGAAATCATATAAATATACAATTTGATTTTCTTATTTACTCAATGCACAAGCTTTCTAACTCCTACCCAAAGGATCAAGCAGCTACTACATAACAATCTCTGTAGACAAAAATCAAAATAAGCTTTGGTATCAAGTTGGAAGTTTACAGAAAAGCATTTTGTTGAAGCCTAGGTTATTTTCATTGTTTATAATTGGCACAATAAACACTAAAGCTGCTTCCCTTAACTACAGAATGACAAGCTACCTGACAGCCTACATCTTTCCCTCTTTGCAATTTTTGGTCCTAATACTTGGTCAGCAGATTTTGCAATAGCTCATATTTATTAGGGGCATTTATATTCCATGTGGATTAGGTATGTGCTATGCAAAATGGAAAGATATTCACTCTGCACACAGAAAAGCCCAGGCAGATAGAAAGTTAAACAGCTTTTCTGAAGAAATAGGACAAAAAGTTTTAGTTGTTTTAGTTCCTTACATCCTATGTAAATATGACTAATGAAAACCAAGAGGTAAACAACTTCAGGGAAATAATGCAGCTATAAGAGCAATATTCTGATTAACATTTTTTTATTGGATTTATTTTCTTAGCTGGTAGTCTGTTTGCACTGCTATATGAATTCTTGGGCCAGTTGGCAATGTGAGGGTTGAAACAAGTGGCCAAGGTTTTTTGGGCTCAGGTGGCCATTAACAAAACCAGATTAAAACCTTTAGATGCTGAGTGAATCACCATGATCCTAGCTGTCAGTAAAGTCTTAATGTTCATTGCTTTTTGTCTATCTGGAGTAGTTACCCTACTGCTTATTTTTAGCTGCCAAAGAAAGACCAGTTAAGAATGGGTGAAAAAGTTTGGTTCTCAGTTCGTGAGAACCAAAGTAGCAGGGCAGTGAGGATGAGTTCACAAAATCACACCGAATGGGAAAGACTGGAAGAGACCTCTGGGGATCATATGGTTCAGCTTCGCAATCAGTGTGCCCTGGTGCACATTACACAGGATTCTGTCCAGATGGCTTTTAAATGTTTCCAGGGAAGGAGACTACACAAGCTCCCAAACCTCCAGCACCTCCAGTGCTCTGTCACTCTCACAACAAAGATATTTATTTTCAGTCAGACTCCTTGTGTTTCAGTTTGTTCAGTCCTATTGGAATCCAATGGAAAGCATCTGACCCCATCTTCTTGACACTCTCCCTTCAAATAATTAAGCATATTGATCAGATCACCTTAAGCCTTATTTTCTCCAGTCTGAACAGGCTGAGCTTCCTCAGCCTTTCCTCATATGAGTGGTGCTTCAGTCCCTTAATTATTTAAGCAGCTTTTTACTGGACTTGCTCGACTTGCTCCAATATGTCTATATCTCTCCTCTACTGTGGTGCCCAGAATTTGACACAGCATTACACTTCTGGCCACACTGAGTATTTTCTGTTAGGTTGGTCCCCAGTTTGTACTGGTGAATGGGGTTGTCCTCCCCATATACAGGACTTCTTTAACTATCCATTTTCAGATGGCATGAAGCAGTGCAAGATGTCTTTGAAGTGCAAAGTTTGTGAGAGTTGTATTCCATAGAAGGAAAAAAATCAGTATTTAGAAATTGATTCATATGTCACTGAGGTATGATGGAAGTCAGACAGAATCAGTTTTCTTGAAAGTTATTTTAATTTAAAGCTATATGTGATTAGTAAGTGTGAAATTCACAGGAAAGGCTTCACAGGGAAAGATAGAAAAGAGCAACAATCATGTTCAGGCAAGCTACAATCAGTTTTATTTTGTGTCAGCCTCCAATAAATTTGTTATACTGATGCTGATGCTAATAGACATAATTTCTTTTTTGTTTTGTTTTGTTTTCCTTTTTTAAAAATTTTGCCTTGGTCTTTTTATTTTCTTTGCATTAATCATTTTTTCATTAGGTAGACTGTATAGGTCAGGAAAGAGGTGATTAGAGAGTTTGTACTGTGGTGCTCTGCACTTAAATGTTTTCCAAAACTTCACATCTTATTGTTTATATTCTTAGGACTTGCAGTCCAACACTGTATTATCAATCATTTTGGTTTTACTGTTAGACCTCTATCCGTGAAGAATTCTCTCCTTGTTCCAAAATAAGCCACAGATACTTGATCAGAACTTGGCTTGATTTGTACCAGATATTCAGTAGTGGGAAAGGACTTATCATTTCTCCTTCAATAACAAATCATAAAGATATGTTTTCCTTCATGATCATCCAGAGAATTGTACCTATACTTTATCTGTAAGACTCATATAACTAAAGTATGTGCTATGCATCATCTTCTTTAAATGAACTTATGGAAAATGAATGTAAAGTTTACTAAAGAATTTTTTCATGAATTAAAAAAATACATTTAAATGAGTTATTTTTATAGACCATATTTGAGTTCTCCTAGCCTTATATAAAAGCCAGGCTTTAAGTATGCAGAGATGATAATACATTAATTGCAAACTAGCTTCAAGGTCTTTCCTGCTGAAAAAAAAACCTGATTATTAAGAAGCATTCATCTAATATATAATATTGAATGCAAAATGCCATTTACCTAATGAATTGTTGCCATCTTCATTGCTAACAAATACATCAAGACTTTTATTTACAATTCAGCTAGCTAATTAAGTGTTTATCCAGAGCCTGCTTATACTAATTCTTTTGCTCTGCATCTGGGCTTAAATTTAATACACATATATTCTTTATTTGTGAGTTTTCATTAAATTTTCAGTTGATGTCCAAAACTGTAGTGTTTATTTTACTATGTGAATGAATAAACCTAAACAGCTTAACTAAACTGGAAATTCAGGACCTTATGAGAATTCAGAAAGTAATAACAAATGTAATGCAAAACTGAACAGAATCAAAGAGGAACGATACTTGTGCACCTGAGCCACAGAAAAAAATTCCAGTATGGGTAAGCACAAAAACTATGTTTCATTAAAGTCAAGAATGAAAGTGTTATTTAGAAATCTATATAGTTAAGAAAATCTAAATTTATTGTGTTTTTGAGCCATTGATATCATGTTGAATTCGATGTTTTTGTGAAATATTGCTGCCAGTGAAGTCAAGACAAAAATGAGACAATATTTTGATCAAAGTTCATGAAATTATAATCTCCAGAAAGCCATCTAAAGATAAAATTCTTTTAAATGCCAACCAAATGCACGTGGTCATTTTCCGCTGGTGATAATTCAGATCTGATAATGAAAAACCCTAGAAAAAATTTTTCAGTAACTAATATTTATTTTTCAAGTACGAATAATAAATATACATACTGAAATGGGCAGCTTTGGGGAGGTTTTTTCTTTTGTTTTTATTTTATAAGAGTGTATGGGGAATATGCAGCTAAGGTTCAGCCAGAAATGAATGATTCTGTGCTGAAGAAAAGTAAAAGGATTGTAACTGCCCAATTTGATGACTCATACTACTCTCAATAATAAAAAATAATCTAGAACAAATCTATTGTGTTTAGAAACTGAAAGTGATTTTTTTCCTACTGCCAGTCAGCCAATTTGCAGTTACAAAAATAAGCTGTATTTTTCTCTGCTCTGTTGCATCTTTAGACAAACACCAAACAAGGAGAATCTCATGCTTGTTGCCGTGTGAATATTCCTGAGCAAGCATGGTTACTTATATTGAAAGGGACTAGTGATGCTTTAGTTTTCAGCAGCCTTTCTCAGTTTTGTGTTTCATAGAATTCATCGCCAGCCTTCCCTGCATCTCTTTATCCACCACTGTCTAAAGCAAACAAACCTGAAGCAGTTTCTGAAAGCCTAACTTAGCTTACATGCTTTTTTCGAAAAAACATGATATAGAAAGGAGAAATGATTATGTTAGGAGTTATGTAACAGTTAAAGCCCTGTTAGGATAGTAAGTATCAAAATTAAAATCATCCTTTTCACTGCACTGAGGTAGATAAGCACAAGTAATTTTTAAAAATAAAGTTTTTATGGTGCTATGGGAGAAACTTTGTACAGTTTTCTTCTCTCTTCTGTATTATGGACAAAGTTTTTTTTGTTTTTTTTAATTATTATTATTATTATTTTTTTTTTTCTGGGGGAAGTATTGAATATTCCAATCTGTTTGTTTTTACAAAATACTAATCATCTCACTTCCTTAATTTATTTCTTTCATCCTTATTTTGTCATAATGTAATCTTTTATCCTTTTACAAAGTTGTTAATGTAGCATTTCTAATATTTATTAAACTCTTGTGAACACTTTTTTATTTTTAATATTAAGCAATATAATAGATAGATTTAAATGAAAAGCAATAATGCAATAAAAGTAAATGTCTTTTGGCTTGAGAGCTAGGAATTCACAATCACAGTTTTTAGGTAATATTATATTGAACCATCTTTGACATTTTTTGAGGTATTCCTGAAAGCAGATACATTGCAGTTTTAATTGAATATTTGCATTAGTTGAATATTTCAAGTTGTTGGCTGTGAAGAATTCCCTGTGATTTAATGGCATTCATTCAGAAGCACATTTTTGTAAATATTCAGCAATCAGAATTTAAATTTCAAGGGTTTTTTGATAGGCTATTGCAGCTGGTGCACTGTCTGCTGTAGTTAATAGGAATCATTTCATTGGCACTTCTGAGCACTGCAGTTTGGGTAGATCATATGTCTTATCCCCTCTTTAAGAGAAGCTGAGATATATGTTTCTGATATATGAATATATGGTGTCATGTTTCTGACATTTGTCAGCCTTCATATACACAGACGTTAACAAAATTCTGCTGAGCTTATTTTATGTTACTGGGAAGAATATTGGTGCCAATACTTCTAATTCTTCTTAATTCTATGTTGTAAACTGCTTCTGAAATTTGAATTCATAATCAAGTAGGTTTACTTTAAGTGCATATTGATAAATATATATTTATTTATCTATTTTTTAATCTTAGCTGTACTTGTTAAAGATCAGCATTTCATTTGTGCTATGGCAGCGTTACTGAGAAAATTATTGGAATTAATTTGCCATCATTGTGTGAAGTCTGTGCTGCTATTGCAGTTCATTACCACCTAGGGATACTGAAGTATTTAATGGGATAAATTGACAAAAATGTTAATAAACCTCTGCAGAGAAATTAATCCATCAGTTGAATTTACCTTTCTAAAATGCCCTTTTGTGAAAATACCTGGGGAGATGCAACACCATTAATATAAAATATAGACACCAATAAAATTTTAAGAGGTTTAATCCTGCAAAACAGGTTTTTTTTAAATGGAGTCTTAAAGATGGGCTATCTTCTGACTCAAAGTAAATAAATAAATTGAGCTCCAGTGTCAAAGTTTGAAAAGATAGTCTCTAAGAATTATTTTTTTTTTTTTTTAAGTTTATAAGTAATTTTTATAAACAGCTTTTTGATGAACGAATGGAATAAGTAAAATTATAATCCCTAAGTGACCATTTGATGCTGCTAAAGGCTTTAACTGGAAGATGCATTTCCTAACTGCAGTTTAAACAGAGCTGAAGAGCTATTTGTGGCACAGTGTGTCTAGGCATGTTGAATTATACAACAACAAGAATTAGCTTGAGAATACAAAAGCAGAAAGTTGCAGTGCTCAAGTTAAAGCAGGGATAAATTGACACTCACCTCACTCAGCACTATGAACTAATATCTCTGTAGCTGCCCTTAGGAACACAAAACCAGAGTACTTTATTTTACAAGTGGAAACAGGGTAGCTCAAAGCTGATCTGGCTTCAAGTCAAGCCCCATATCTGGAGGTGTTCAAAGCCAAGTTGGATGGGGCACTGGGCGCCTGGTCTAGCATTACCTATGGAGGTTGGAAGCCTTGCTGTGGCAGGGGGTTGTTGATCTTGGAGGTCCCTTCCAACCCAAGCCATTCTGTTACTCTGTGATTCTGTGAGTTAATTTATAGATGAAGGAAATTTTCACTGAGAGAAGGGGTGGTAATATCTGATGGTATTTTCTTTGCTGCACCTATGGTGAGCATTTAGGTTAAACCCTGCTCTTCATGTCATTGTACTGCAACACAAATTCTGATTTTGGCTCAAAAACAATGAAGAAAAAAATAGTTTATTACTTAGCATTTCGTGCAAAAGAAGTTCAATAACATCATTATAAGTAATACTGTGCCTGATGAAGAGTCCTCAGGTTTCATCACTAGTGCTGTGAATATTAGTGTTCCCATCTGAGCTTTCACAGAGGTGCTTAGAAAGAAATGCTGGCCCAAGCTATTCTGTATGAAGACAGACAGACCTGACTTTCTCCAAATGGCTATGACTATGTTGCTGAACAATGCACTTTTACAAGTTTTTATTAAATCATTTTTGCAACATATGGTGTGTGATTACATGAATATCCACATGGATGATAGAAATGGAGGACTTTAATAAAGGAAAAAAAAATCTATTCTGCATAGCAATGAAAAATGGTCATAGGATATAGTTTCACATTTGTAAAGAAACAGGAGCAGCTAGCAGCACAGCAGGATACTAGCTCAGAAACATGCCTGCAGAATCAGATCTGATTACAGAATCACAGAATGACCCAGGTTGGAAGGGACCTCAAGGATCATGTAGTTTCAACCCCCCTGCCTAGACAAATAACTCAGGGGATTGGGAGCATTCATAAGCATTGAGCTGACAGGGATGGTGTATGTGAACACACCATCCATATCGAAGCGTATTAAACGTGTTCAGAGAAACATGGAAAAATGTATCTAAAAAGACAATTGTTGTGTAAAAAATATTATTAAAACACAAATAGTGTGGATGAGTGTTTTTTCAGTCAGAATCTCGGCTTGCTAATTACAGACCTAACAGTAGAAGCACCATCTTCTGAAAGGGTTCTGTTCTGTTTCTGGGACAGGAGAGTGAAAGTCACAAGCTGCTCTAATCTTTGCCAGTTGATTAAAGGTGTAGACGCCTCATGGAAAAAAGTTTTGGGCAGGCTGATGGGGCACAGTCACAGCCCACTGTGACCCCCTTCTCATGTCCAAAACGCCATCAGCAGTTAGGGGTACAAAAAGTACTTCATGTTTTGTGTGAATGGATTTTTTTAATTTTAAATTGGAATTTGAATAAAATTAATTAAAACGTAGAAATGGAGGAAAACTGACACCTCAAAAAACGCAATTCTGTATTATTATTCTTTTTCTTTTTTTTTTTTTTTCCATAGCTCTTAAATTATACAGGAGACTCTACAGATTTTAAACTGAAGTGTTCTGTAAGATTTACATCAAGGGTTTATTTCTATTTCTAATCTGTCAGAATAACACGTGCCCCCCAAAACCCTCCGTGATGCTTAACTGTCTTCTCTAACATCTCTGTTCCATTGTCAGTCTCAGGAAGAACATAAAGCCTTTTTTTTTCTCTATTCCTCTCGTCCTCTACATCTTCCATACTTTTCACTTTTTTTTTTTCCTTACTAAAAATTTTCTCCTTTTTTACATTAACACTCTGAATGTTGCTTCTTTCTGCCTTTTAATTTCCCTGAGCTAGTGGGGACAAAATCTGCCAGATTGAAGACAGTGCAATTTTTATCACTTCCAAGCATTTTCCTGACAGCACATTTATCTTTTCTTTCTTTCTTTTTTTTTTTTTTTTTTTTTTTGGTAGAATCTAGACATATCAACATTTAACTTGATGCTGAAGCCAAAATTTACCTATGTCCATAAGGCTGAAACTTCCAAAGGCAGTCATTTTATTCACTTTTAAAGAGCAATAAAGTTATTGCAGTATTAGCAATATAGAGAGCCAATCTGGAGGAAATAAAAAAGTCATTGTCTCTACCTTGTCCTTCTTGATCCATCCTTGTAGAATACAATTTTATGCAGGATTTAGTATAGACTAGAAGAGTACTAGTACTAGTTGTAGAGTAGCGTAGAATGCAGGAGAGTATAACTATCCAGCATTTTTATTTCTGAACTATTTTCTTATTTAAATTCATCCTATTTTATCATTGACCTCTCTGTGGGTGGGTGCTTGTTTTTAGCATTGTTTCAGAGGAGATGATTAGGCATACAGTATCAGTTCACCAAAAGATCACAATTTGGAACAAGTATTGAACAAGATAGAGTATTAAGCTGGCACTTCCAGTGGAGATAAATTTTAAGCTATTTGTATAGCATAAAGTAAGAGCTTCAGGGATGTGTAAGATCTAGACTGTTTAATGATCACTTGAAATCATAAATATTAAATCCTGGTGTTTGTTTCCAAACCCACATACACGCAGAGAAATACAAATTCAAATCCTAAAATAAATTGTTCAAGCTATTTAAAAACAATATGAAGAAAACTGTTGTGGTGGTGTTTATTTGTTTGTTTTTGCTTGTTTATTTGTTTTTCCACAGAATGTGCATAAGTGGTGGTTAAGGTTTCCAGAGGGCATCATTTTATTCTACCTGTAGATGGTCATCTGTTTTAATGCATGTTGGTTGCTCTGAAAACCTCTTATTTATTTCTATGGAAAGTACAATAGATAGGAAGAGAAAAATAACAGTATGTGATAGAGCAAAATCTGTTACAAAACACTTTTTTTCAGTGTAGTCACCATCATTAGTGATGCATTTTCACCAGTGATGAACAAGAACCTACATACCACACTTGTAAAAATCTGCAGAAAAAGAGGTAACTTACTGTTTCATAGATATTATAATGGCATAGTTGCTAGGAAAGTGCTGCCTATGCAGTCCATCTTTTCCTGGCCCAAGCAGGTGTTAAATCCAGACTATACAGTGAATGTGGTAGGACAGTCTGGAGAAGACTTGCAGTGTGCCCCACTGCCTTTAATCTGATATTATCCTGTTGCAAGAGAAAGATTTTCTTCTTTGGGATGACTTTGGAAGTTTGATTCTTCAGCTTAGTCAGCAGTGTTAGATAGTGATCAGAGTTGATGGCTTGTCTGTGTTCCACAAATTCCAGAAAGATTATCATTTTCCTATCCCAAAAGACACTGCATATCACTTTACACTTTGAGGACTGCATTTTGAACTGTTTAATCAATGGAGAGTTAACATTTTGACACTCCAGGGACTGCTGTTCTGGCACTGTCTTGTAGTAGTGAATTCATGCCTCATCACCCACAGTGATGTGATCCGGGAAAATGTTACCTTCAGCCTTGCATTGATTCAAAAATTCTGGCAAACTTGCATAGTGATTTTTAAATTTTTTTTTTATTTTTTTTTTATTTTTTATTTGACATGTAATGTGTTCATGAGATCCACCTGGTACAAATTTTAGGATATTCCAACATTGCCACCATTATTTCCAATGCATTGAAATTGATATTCAGCTTCGTATTTAGTCTGTGTGGAGTATATCAGTGCCACAACTTTGTTTCATCCACAACTGCATGTCAAACACCATTTGCTAGACTGCCCCTCTGCTGTCATCTGCTGCACAGAAATAAAATGCAATGGAATGTTGGCAAGAATGTTCAGTCTCTACTGCCATACCATCAACATCCACCTCAGACATTGTGGTCAATATAGTAAAACAGGAGGCATTAATTTTGGATTAGCCCTCATATATTTAAGCAATCTGGACAGTTGAATCCCCAGATAAGAGGATGAGTTAAAGCTTCCCTGGTATAAGGACTTTCACTGAATTTCTTGCCTACTACTTTCACTCAATACAGTAATTTTTGCACATAATGTTGCCCAAATACATACATAGAGACCTGAATAGCAAGCATTATATTTAGCAAATAGGAAAAAATTAAAGATTAGAAGCATCCTAAGTTAGTAATTATTTTAATTTGGACAGTAACTCTAAACTTAGAACCACACTGAAATGAGTGCAATTACAACTGTTTCAGATCAGGAAGGACTAAAAATGTATCCTACCTTCTTATTTATTTCCTTTTTAGTCAGTTTACTTTCTGTGTCTGCTGATGTGCCTTCTCAAAAGATGGGAGTAGAGGCAGAGTGAAAATGTTTACTGCTTTATACTGATTTTGGTAAAGCCTTTGGCTCTTGAATAGATATCTCCTTACCTTAGGATGAGCAAAAGAAAGAGACAAGCAAAAAGGCAAAATCACCACTGTGGTAGGAAGGAATAAATAGACCTAAGAATTTACCCATTTTCCTTTCTCCATCCAGGTCACTTATATTGTTTGGAAATAATACTCTGGATATTTGAACTCTTCCCCTGCAATTCCATGCACTCATTGAACACTCACTGATAGTTACTATATCAAGGACTCAGAAAAAAATTCTATAAATCAATTTGAAGATTCTGCAAAGTCTGTCCAGGAAAGGAAAGAACAAAGGTAAGCATCATGTGAAGCTATTAACATCTTTGTTTACAAAGGAAGAATTTTTTACTGTTTATGAAACAAAGTTTTTGCTGAGATTGAAAAAAATGAAAAATGCATGATTTTGAATAAACCATGCTCCCTCTGTGCTCAACACCTGATTTCATCTGCTGCCCTGCATGAGACGGTATCTCCTATGCTGTGTTGCAAGAACTGCAAGACTCAGATAAAACTGAACCGAGTTCCTTTGACACTGAACATCTGGCAAGTAGATTATGTATTCTACTGCTCCTTTAAATGAAATTAAAATATCACAAAACTCAATAAAATTTGCTTTTTATCTATCAAAGTCTAAACCTTTTTTTAAATAACCTACTCAGAACATCATGCTTTAGTACATTGTTTTAATTGTTGTTATGAGCGAGGAAATACATTGTCTGTATCATTTGAAAAATTTTTTGACATAGCTTGATATTTTCCAAGCTCATGTTACAATAAGAATGCTTTCCTGTTAATAAGAAATGGAGTTGTTACCTCAAAATTATGAAAATATATGCACCTTCCAATAGATTGTTTTTGCACATTTCCAGTTCCTGATAAAATAAAAAATAAAGGAAGAAAATATTTCTGCTTTTGACAGTAATGGAAGAAAGTATTTCTGCTTTTGACAGAAGTAAACATTCACACATCTAATTGGACAGTGTCTGCTCCAAAAAGAACTCTGTACATCCCAGTGTCTCATGTGCTAAGGCTCCACGCAAGTTATGCTCCACTGGAATATGTAATTTCCTGAATAGCAAGGAAAAAATTTCTTCAATTAAGACAAGTGGAAGATATACTAAGACGCAAAAGGAAGTGTAATTCTGTTCCTTAGAAGTTGTGCTGACAAATGTTCAGTGCATCATTTGAAAAGACATAATTTTGGTCACTGTATGAAAAAAATAAGTAGACCAATTTTATATATTTTATTTTTATTTTATTTTATTTTTTTCCCCATGGTGACAGTGCTAAATTATATTTAGGCTCAGGGTGTAATTTCTTCCTTGTCAAAAATTGCTCTTTATTTTATTTTTCTTCAGGGAAAAATAACTGAAACTATTGCAAAGATCAGTACTTTATCCTTCAGGAAGCTCATTAAATAAAAGTTTCAGGGAGATAAGAGGAAGGAAAATGAGAGAATGACTCTGCTTTGGAGCTGGGTTAATTCTGAGAAATTGAGTTAGAGGAGAAGAATGTGAACTATAATATAATAAGTGTGATACTAATGTGGTTCCTGTCAAGTACCATGATGAAAATTAGAGATGTTATGCAAAAGGAACGCATATCACCTTCACTTCTGTAATGAATCAAGATAAAAATGCTTTGAAACTGCTACTTGATCTTGTTACATCATGGAATTTTCTTAGATACTGAAACTTAAGCTCTGTTCCATGTGCCTCAGAGCAGTATTTTCTCAAATTGCCATACTCGACTCATTTTGGGACATCAGCTTCTTAGATCAGTTCCATTTAAGAGATGCTCATCAACCATTACACCTGTGATTTTATTATAAATTTCATTTCTTATCAATTATAATTAAACAGAGATCTTGGCTCCCAGTCCTCAGTCTGCTTTTATTTTTCCAGCCGTATCCAACCATCCTCAACTGAGAACATATTTCCTTGGGAGAATAGTTGTTAGCCAGGAAAAGAAAAAACAAACAAAACTACAATCGTTATATACTACAAAAAATTGTTAATTAAACAGAGAATTAATAAGAGGGCCTGTTGCTGTAGTATAATTTTATATGTACTGAATGTTTTCTCTTTAATGTGGAATATTTTTTCTCTTATAGGTTATTTTATGTCACAGCAATTTTATGAATGAACATTGTCTCAATAAATGAACCTATATTTGTATAAAATATCTTTAAAACTTAGATGAATCTTGCAGAGAACCACACCTCAGTGCATGTAAGCCAAAGTTTCAGTTTAAGCATTACAGTATCATTTTCATGGCTGTGAATATTAGTAATGTTTATGGTTATTCCATAAAAATTAAGATGACCTGATTTTGCTTTTTTTGTTTATTTGCTTATTTCCTTTCAAACTGAAGTCAAATACAACACAGATTGCTGTGATAGGGACAAATTTATATCGATAGTCTGTTACATTTATTTTTGGTTTTGAGTAATCTGCAGTATTCTTCATGGTGCTTTCACAGAGTATACTGCGTACACACAAGAAATACCACTGTAAAGGATGATACTAATTGTTATGCAGTATTTGACTATAAAGTTGCAAGCTGTGAGTATTAAACTGTGGCTTGATTAATCTCAGCTTGTGGGTTTATAGGTCTACTTTGATGAATACTTTTTTTCTTCTAAAACCAGGATAACATACAGATTTTGAATTCTTCTCTACACTGTGTTAAAAATTGTTCTTAAATGAACCCATGCATTTTCCATTATAGTAACCAGTTCCTGGCTTATTTTCTGGGATTTTCTTCCAAGAAGTAAAAGTTAATAAAAATTTACTGTTGGTGATATCATAAGGGGTGAAGGTCTTATCCATGAATCCTATTTAGGAATGAATTTATTATTAAAGTATGTATCAAAATTCTTCCTTTTTTAAAATGAAAATTCCATCTAATTTACTCCTAAAATGATTCGTCATGAGTAGATTTCATATAAACCAAGATTTACAAAGAAAAACTTGCCTGTTTCATTTACTCTCCATGCTTCCATCATACTTTCTCACGTGACAGTCTCTATTAAACACAATTTGTGTAGAAAATATCTTCCAGCCTGTCAGTCTGCCAAGTAATTGGTAATGATTTAGTTTATCTTGCTGGAATGCCTTTTAAATAATTTGTGTACATGGTGACAAAAAGGCTTGAAGTCTTCTTTTTGTATATACAATATAATTATTACTAGTAATGTTTGATAATGCTGTCCAGCAATGCCACTGATATGTAAGGAAAATCTGAATATAATTAATAGAAAATTTAGATTTAACTTGAGAGTAAATTCATTGTTAAATTTTTTGAATGTTCTGAAGGATGTCTTTTTCTAGCATAATGAAGAGTAAAATATAGTTTAGTTCTTCCAGTAAAGAAAAAGTATTTAAAGTGTTTGCACAGTAGCATCAAATTTATCTTCGTATAGCAAAATATATCATCTGAGTGTCATTATTTATTCATATTATAAAGACTTTTCTGAAAAAAAAAAAAAAGAAATTAAAAAGAACAAGACTATCAAAAGGAGTATGTTGGGAGTTAAAAATATTTTACAATTACTTTTAATTTCAGATTGTATCTACCTTTCCTCTTACCTAATAGTAAGGCCACTTTGCAAGTGTTATTTCTCACCACATTCCATTCAGGGAAACTAATGCACAGATCACTGAATTAATGAAATTTCAACTCACCATGTCAAAGGCTAAAACTAGAAATATAAGCAATAGCCTCCTCAACATCAATGACTATTCTAATAAGTTGTTTAGTCTTTTTCAGCTGTGGCTTGTTAGGGGGAAAAAAGAAAAAAAAAAAAAAGAAAAAAAAAAAAAAGGCAGAGAAGCGTAAAAAAAAAAAAGGCAGAGAAGCGTAAAAGGAAATAATTTGTTATCTTTATTCAGAGTAACCATCACATTTGCCAAAGAAAGCTTAGTATGTGTCTAGGTATATTACAGAGATTTATCTGGGTGCACTTTGCAGGACTGAGTAATTGGTCACTTTGTTCTAGTGGCTATATGTGCTCAGTAGGGTGAAGAAAAAAAGAAATAAGATTTAGGTAGTTCTCAGACAAAGTTAGAGTCACAGATAATGCATTAGATTGGAATTACATCTGTTGAAAGATATATTCTATCAATGAAGGATGAAAATTCAGAAAAATGTGACAAATTTTTGTTTAAAACGTTGACTCTTAACTTTACACAAATTTTGCACTACATTTAGTATGTACCTACAAAATAAGGAAATAAGGACATATTTCCTTATAAAATGTTCAAAAGTAAGAAATGTTGTATACGCAAATAAATCTTGCTCATTTAAATGAGCTATTCTGATGTCACATTACATTGCACTTCTATTACAGCATTCTCTGAAATACCTTATGAATTGCATCAAAACTGAGAAAGAAGTATGTCATTATTTATTTCCGTATTAGATGTTATTCAGAGTTTGATATTGTTATTGTAGACATAGATTAACTAGCAATGATATCTTTATGCAGAATCTGAGTAAAAATCTATGTTCTTAACACTCTAACTCAAAGAAAATAAGAGAACAATAGAAGCATTTGACAGAGGAAAATTTTAGCTACACTCTTTTTCAACACAGACACCATTAGCAGATTCACACAGGTGATCTGATTGAGACACTTTTCATTTCACAGTGTGACATCTGTCCATGGCCGTCTGAAACATGAGTTTGTCTTTCATGTCCCACCACTGCAACTCCACTGTCCTCACATACACTATTTGATCTCCATAAATTTTCAACAAGTGTTGTTGATGAATATCAATAGCCAACATTTTTGAAATTTAATTCCACACCTTTGCTTTATAAACTCTTGCATGTCGAATTTTGTCAGACTTCCACTTGGAAGTTTTACAGCATGAAAATGAAATAGAATATTGATGAGAAGGTTCAACCTCTACTGCCATACCACCAACATCTGTCTCTGAAAGTGTGGACCAGTACAATAAGATAAGAGATAATACTTTTGTAGCAGCTTTCATATATGCAATGTACCTTTTATATTTCATGTGCTATGAATTACTATCACTGATAACACTGAGGAAATCATGAATGCCCAACATATTGGCTTGCCTGGACTGCACTGAGAGAAGAGGAATTGCTGTGGGTCACATATATGTAGGACACTCTGAAAGTAATTCTGATTATGCTCTGTATCTGGTAAGATATTTTCCAGATTAACTTTACAGTTACGTTGAAATCCTTACTTAGGATTACAAGGTATTTGGGCCTTGACAAATTGATACAGCCAGTAGCCTGTAATCAAGGTTGTGTACCAAGTCCTGGAAGCATTTTCAGTTCTTAATGCTTATTGATTTTAGTGATGGTCACTCTTACTACAGTGTGCATTCGTTCTGCTCACAGAAAACCATTTGCCGGGTTAAATCACACTTCCTTACTTCTTGGCCTTCTAGCAGTGTATATGACACTTTATGTCCAGTTTAGGCAGTGCAGAGATGGTTTGTGCAGCTCAATGTTGCAGTTGAGATTTATAATTCAAATATGTATGGCGGGAATAAAGTTAAAGTAAACATATATGTATAGCTACAGGCATATTTCGTATGCTGGCTCCTCATCATTCTGTAAAAATGTGTTCTTCTGTAGGCAATAGCATTTGCATTTTATGCATTTGAGTAATCTGCCTACACAGCAACTCAAAATGTCATATACTGCAGTTTTAACACTGAAAAAATAAATATACCAATGGACATTTTATGTATTGCATTGCAATTTTCAGATCTTTATTTAAAATTAGGCAGTGGAATCTTCATTTTATGGAAGGAGGAGATAATATGATGACAGAAAAACTGCAGAAATAATGGTTACAGAAAAATCCCTCTTTTATCCTTTAAAATGTGCCACATTTTCTTGGCTTTTCACAGCTCTGAAAATTCTATGACTTACCACAGTTCTTTCCATTAGTAAAATGAAGTGAAGCAAAGCTAATTTTTCATCTGATTTAAAGTGCACAGTTAATTTTCTAACATGAGTTTTGGAAGTGTTGCCATTTTAACCATATTGAGATTTCTTACTGTGTAGAGTGAAGTAGCAAATCTTGCTTTGATTTTATTTTATTAATATTATTTTTGTAAGATTTTTTTTAAACATTTAAAAACTTATATGACTTAATTTTTAGATAAACAATAAGTTTAAACAATTATGAACTTCTGAACTGCACACGTAATTCTCAAAAAATGTAAATATACTGTTTTCCTCTTTTTAAAGTCAGTGTTAATTTATGCATTGGAGTAATCTTAACTTTTTTTGGTGTTATCACTACAGCCTGTATGATTTTAAGAATGTAGAGTCTAAAAAATATGATAAAAATCCTTTGCTTATTCAAAGACACAGATGTCGAGACATCTTTTGACTTCAAAGAAAAGGATAATTTATAACTAGTACAGAAACAAAGATATTTATTTTATGTAGCCAGTCTTAGATATTGGCTGGAGGAAATAGGAATTCTCTTGTTTGTAGGAGTGATTAAGCCTGTGCATATTGATACACAGAAGATTTACAGAAGCAATAAATTAAAACTGAAGTTCTGTTTACCTGTATGAGAAATAACTTGAAGATAATTGGAACAAACCAGTGTTGGTGCACCTGTGTTTGGGAAGTAATCTATATTTCGATTCTATATTTGATCTTGGATAGAAGTGATCCAAGAGAAGATCACTATGCAATATTTAAGTAGTGAAAAAGATAAAGTAGGAAGAAAGCAAAAATACATATTCTTTAAAGAATATTGTTAAATCATGCACTAGGACATTGTTTAGATATGATAAGAATTGATGGTATTTAGAGGAATGGAATAGAAAATGTAATTGAAGAACAGGTACAGAGAAATTTCTCTTAATACACTGTATATACATGAGAAAAACAAGCTGCTGGACACAGCCCAGCACAGTGCAGCTTTCACAGACCTTGCTGCTATAGATGTGGAAAAGGGACATGAGAAGTACAGATTTGCAGAACTGAACTTGGATGACATCATACCCATACATGCTACATTTAATAGGTTCCTAATGAAACTGATAAAAGTTATTTTAAAAAGAAGTTAGCTTCAATGTTTCTTTGATCTCTGAAGTCATCAGACAATATAACAAAACAGAAGGTACTACTTTTGGAGTAGCCCTTGTAGTATATATATAAGAGAGTAAATAAAACATAAGTGCAGTGAGATATTTGATCTTCTTTCTGTGAAACTGATACATCAGTCTGCTTTGATGGAAGTGGTTGCCATTTTTAGTGAGTTCTCAAGGTGTTCATCAGAGATTTTTGATGAAATTTACTCTACCTGTGCTTTATCCTTAAAAAAAGTTTTTCACAAATGTATGTGCTTCCAAAAAGCAATAATACAAATAAGGTGTGATCGTGAAGTGAGGGATATTTTTCTCTGGTAAGATGGAGCTTAGAAAAATCTGAAAAAGAGACATGATCAGATTTTTCATTAAGTTGAATTTTCGATTGCAACTCTATAGATTCAAGTTCAAAATTTGCAGGTAACATGTTTATGTAGACTGAAAATGGAATTACAAATTTTCCAACAAGTTAAAGATTTTTTTCAGAACTTTTGAAATTTATTCTCATATTCCTTTATTGAAGCAGAAAGCATGACTGTACATTTTTCGCAGTTCACAAAACTGCATTTAGCCAGTGTATGAAAATGCATAAAATTATTTGCCATAAATTGAGTTAGCACTGCACTGAGCCTTTCTTGTGCCCTGATTTCAACCCAGACAGTGCTGATTGCACACCAGTGTTCGGTTGCTGTGAGCAACAGGTGCCTGCCTGAGGTCAGGTCAGCCCACTTGGGGGGACAAAGCATCCACCATGGTGGTGTAATGGGGCAGGAACAGCTGCAGTATTTCTCATATGAAAAAGAATTCTGAACAAGAAAAATAATTATAGCAGTTGTGTACGGTTTGCCATCTGACCTGTGCTGGTGACTCTCTGTGACATCACAGAAATGCTGCTGTTGAGCCATATTACTCTTTACAGTCAGTTGTAACAGTATAAAAGGTAATAAAAATTTCAGTGTGCAAAACTTCTAAATAATCTATATAGAATGTACAATGGAAACAAAGAATGAAGTTCTGATCTTCTGGAGATTAACAGTGGTTCCACCAGTGACTTCAGGGGAATTAGTATTTCAAAGTATTATTTTCTCCCCTACAGTTTAGAGTCTTTCTAATTTGGTGAAAATTAATCTGAATACTGGGTTCTGCACTTAAGTGGAAACTAATGGATATTTAAGTCAGAGTTTGAAAGGGAGCTACAAATGCATTTTACACAAGTAAATGTGTATACACATTCATATGAGAGCTATCTTCAAAATGAGAAAAGGTTTTACTTTTTTGATTTACATTTACAATTACCTGTATGAGATTATGTACATATATATAAATACATATTCTACTGCTTGAGATACTAAGTAATTATTTTCCAGTTTAAAATGTTTCAGAAGTGTCAGTTAATATGCTAGTTGATCAGGGTCTTTCTCAGTACTTCTGGAGAAAATGTGTGAGATAAAGTACATTTTATTCTGAAAGGAAAAGCAAGGATGACCTCATTTTAATGATCTGTGCTCAAAACAATATTAATAAGAAAAAAAAGTTTGAAAACTTAGCTGCATTTTGAAAAGGAGGAGGACAAAATACCCTCTCTGTACTGTAGGATGTTCCTCTGCCTTTCATATTTCTAATTCAAGGCAGCATGCAGTCTGCTCCAAAGAGCAAGAAAACAAATGGCAAGCTTTAATCAGAATCATATTGGCTATGTTGAGACTTTCAGATCATTTGCCCATTCCTAACAATGTCATGCAGATTCCCTTCAGAATATCAATGCAGAGACCTTTGCCCTTGCTGTGAAGAAAAGGTTGCAAAATACAGAAGATAAGCAGCAAGCCCGTTTGAGGTTAACATTCCTTTTTGTAGTGGGAAGAGGAGGAAAGGGTAAAAGTTTCACTCTAATTTAATTCTTTAATGAAACTAAGAATTAGAATCCCTGCAGTGTTGAGCTAACCTTTTCTCTAGTGTCAAACAATCTTTTTCTTCAAATACATCTTGGATAATTTTGTAGGCTCATGGCTATCTGAGGGTTGCCTTAATAAGACATAACTGTACTAGATTTGACAGATCTTTCTAAGCTACCTTAAAGAAAAATCTTTTTTCCTGGAAGAGTAGAACAATTTTTTAAATAAAAAAGTTTGATCATTGCAGGATTTATTTATTTATTTATTTATTTGGAGAAAGGGACATATTTTGGCTAAATAAGTTTATTTTAATAAATGGGGTAAAATAGCAAAACTTCCCTGATGCCAGTTAAGCTAAACTGATTTACCCCAGTTCAGCTAATGCTGATTTTGCTGATGGGATGTGCTGAAAACAATGAGTTATATTTTAAAAGAAAATATATTTTAATATTTGTTGCATCTTCTCAAAACATTAATTATATTTAGCTACCCATGTGTTTTCCCAATTAATGAAAACCAGTGTCTACATTTACAATGAAAGCCCCAGAATTGTCCGGTCTTTTTATAAGGAATAAAGACATTGAAAGTAAATTGACATTAAAGCAACATGAGCTTAATTTAGTGAGAACTCTTAAAGACAAATGTCCTTGTCTGCTTCTTACTTACCCAATAATAGGTAGCATTCAGTGAGAATGAGATACATTCAAAACACCCTAGTAGATGGTCAGAAAAGCATCTTGATGTGTTGCTGTCAAGCCAGTAAGCTCTAATAATCACTTCTGTGGAAAAAAGAAAGTAATTTTGGATGCACTGACAAGCTATTGCTGTATTGCCTCCACATCCTCCATTCAGTATCCTAATCAAATCCTATTCTGATTAGCCTATGTTTAAATAACAATTATATACACTTTTTATGCCAATGTTACTTTGGTTTAAACAAATTATCACTGGCAGGTATTATTGTACATGATGTGACAGTTGATAGCAATTATGTCTTCTGTCCAACTTTATTTTACAAGATTTTTACTTGAAGGAGATGTGCACTACAATTTGGTTTAGCTTGCTGTTGCAGAAAGGAACCAGGTCGAGACCTGAACTTGTGGGTACTCCAGGGTTGATTTTATTAACAAGCTCAGTGCAACAAACATACAGAGCTTGGATCACTCCTACTGAATGACAATCAAGCTTTACAAAGGTCCTATATTTATATGATCAGGAAAACATTACATCACTTATGTTATTCATTCTTGTGATTAATCAGTCTATCTTCAATTCTTTCCCAAAACACTGTGTTTCATCCTAAGCCCAGGCTTCATGCTTCACGTGTTATTCTTCTTTTGAACTTGTCCAAAAATTCATTATCTTCTTTCATCCGAGCCATCCGAGCTAGGCCAGTCCATCCCATCTGTCTTATGATTTTAACTTATTAACTACTAAATAGCAATGTCAGCACTATTATTGTCTAACTCTGCTGTTTTATAGTCTAACACCCCTACATGGGTCATGGTTCAGGGGATACATGAGTAACATATTGGTTGAGAACTTTACCATTTTCCCTATCACTTGCATGACCTTTCCATATCCTCTTCCATTTTTAGTTCATCCTTTCTGGACATGACTGGTCAGGTCTGCAAATACTGTATGATGTTTCATCAGATTATTTTTATAGCAATATTTATTGTAATGTGCCTTTAACAGAAACACTTTTTAGGAAGAACATAATATCACAGCTTATAGTTCTCACGTTACCAAATAATAAATTAATGTTCTCATTATTAATTAAAAGCTAAAATTTCTTATTTGCAGTGTGTATTCTAGTATCTGTGTATCACTGTGATTGTACTTTGAAATCTTTTCTATTTCTTTTCTGATCCATCCACAAAAAGACAGCACTGAATGAACACTGAGACTGAAGTCTCTTCCTTTTTCTGAATTTTCCTACTACTTTTGTATCAAAAAAGTGTCTTCCTATTTCAAATTCTAATTATTATCAGAGGTTGACAAAATGATATTTTACAGGGCATTAATAGAACTGATCTAAAGGAGATTATTTTTTTTTATTTTATTTTTTTTGAGTGTGTGCCAGTATTATTATCTGCTAGGAAAGTTAGAAGGGAATTTCAGATCAAGAGTTTTACTGGCTGCTATTTCTTCTATCCTCCCTGTATAAGTTAATGAACAACTATTCTGGATTGTTCTCAAGGTGAAAGCTGTCCATATGTCTAACTGAAGTATTTAATTATGCTTTTACAATGTAAAAGTCGGGGGTTTTTTTTGTTTGTTTGTTGTTGTTTTTTTGGTTTTTTTTTCATTACATGAGGCATGTAGGCAAACATCTAAGATTTCATTGTCTTTTTTTTCCCCTTGTTTTATAATGCATTCACCTTTCCACCTATGTTGCCTAATCAGCAGCAAGGAACCGATAAGCCACAGCAGAAAAAGGTTTAATGGCACTCTAGGAACCAACAAATCTGGAAGTGATGCATATGAATACCATTTATTCTCCTTCTCTACCAACACTGAAGCAAAAACACAAGACAGGTAGCTAGACAAACTAACTCAGGGTAACACATGTCAGATTCTGAAAGCTACAGTTGTATTATGGCAATCACCTTTTTGCTGAATAACTATTTGTCCGAAGACACTTCTACAGATGTACTCACTTTGTACTCTCTCTTTGATTTATTTTTATTTTTATTCTTTTCTGAGTCCTCCTGCAGTTGTGTCCATACTGGTGCCCTTAGCACTCCTTAAAACTATTCTGCTGATTTAGGGTTCCAAACAGAGAAAATATGATCTGCAGAATTTTATTTCAGAGACATTATTATACACATTCATTTTAATTTTAAGGCGGGGGGGGGGGGTGGGGGGTGGGGTGGAGGAAGCATGAAAAACAAAGTCAATTTCCCTTTCCATGTTTACAAATTAAAAACATACATGAAGTATATTCTGATCTTGTGGAAACACTTATGTGCTTTCTTAAAGTAAAATCAGGGGATATGAGACACTTACCTCCACAGTTCTACTGGAAAAATTGCCTCCATTTATCCAATGTCAAATTTTTTATTTTTCCTTTGAATCACAATTAGTTCAAATCATCCTTTCACAAATAACTGCTTTTGTAAATCATGAAAAACGTCACTCTAAGTACATCAGTGTTCTCTTTTTTCTATAATTACACAAAGTTTTTCAGAATATTTGAAGCATGTAATTTATACTTATTCTTCTTTCTGTTCTTTACTTTTGTTACATTATCAGGATTTTCTCTACTGCATAGCATGTGGCACAAAAATACCGAGGTGAGTAGGGACCAGACTGCCATGGGAAATGCAAAACTGCGATGAGAAAGTGTTTTACATGAAGTAAATGACTTCACCTGTGTTGTTCTAAGACAGGTAAACTTTCCCTGGAAATTTTTATACCAAATGCTGTTGCACTTCGGAGACCAATATATTCATTGAAAATGACAGAGGCAAGACTCATTGTCATAGCAATCATATCTGAGTGCTTCTCAAGGGGAACCGGACTTTTAAATGAGGACTTATGTCCCTAAATATCTTTGTGGACTTGGGCCTTGGCCTCTTAAATTAGTTTTCTAATTAAAGTTACACTGGGGATACTTGTCATGAGGAATAAACAGATTAAGTGCTGTGTTTGTTGGAAGTCTTCAAAACATGTCTCTGATTGACCAGGTAAGAAACTAAAGTAGTTGCAAGAAAATTAAGTAACACTTCACATGAGAATACACAGTGTTCCTGATCTGTAGTCTTAGAGAGATTTTTTGACCACGTAAATATTCTCCTTCCTCTTATGCCTCCTTGCCCCTCTTTTTAAAAAATCAAATATAGTAACATTTATAATCAAAACTGAGAAAATGAATTATTTATGCTTAATTGGATTTTATTGTTTTGCAAAAGGGAAAAACATTCCTATATCACATATGTCAAAAAGCCTACAAGGATCTACTACTTTCCCTGCATAATTCCATAATTTTCAAAGAAAAAAAATTAAGTTATATGTAAAAATCTTACTTGTACAAAAGCTGGTGTATTGGATTGTGTGAATTTATTTTACTTAAAATTTAAATAATTACCTTTTCAAGCAGTTGTACAACATAAAACTTAAAATATTATTTTAAAAATGTATATTTACTTACATATGAACCGTCTCAAGATTTCTTTTGGTCTTACACGCGAGCACAGTTTGAGAAGTTCAATATTATTTGCTATTTTATTGCAGACCACTATGGACACCATATATCGAATTCTGTTCTTTGTTTCCACATAGAGCATTGCTAGATGCCAACAACAGATATCTGATAGTCTTCTGTATATTTGCAAAGTCTGATTCTTAGTCTGTGGCCATCTATCAGGCCAAAGAGCATATCTTCTCTCATAGGAACATATTTCATCTGGGATAGATATCCAAAAGGTTGGAGCTCTCTCACATCAATAAGAGACAGTTTTTCCTTATCCTTCTTCTGTATTGCTAAATCTCCGTGGATGCTTGCTCCATTTTAAAAAATTGTCCTATCTATGGTTTCATACAGCTGTTGAGATAACTGGTGAGAATGTAGCTTCAAAGCCTAGCCTTCATTTGTTCTTCCATCTTTGTCTTCTGAAATATAGGATTCTTATCTCTCAAAAGACTTCTGCAGAACTGTGCATATTGCATACAGGGGGCATATTAGAGCTATCCACCAGAAGTCCAGCCAGTGATTCCTGAGCCTCAACAGGTCTCTGCTATCCAGGAAAAAGTTTCCAAAGCTCACAAGATTACTTTCTCCTAGATCTGTAACTACACAGAATTTGTATCCACAGTAATACAACAAAGTCTTATGTAGTAAGGGAAGACTCAAGTGCTCTGGAAGGATAAACTGAAGTTAAGATGATTGTTATAAATGACAACACAGTCTTAAATTAATATGGCAAAAATGAGACCAAGTACTATATTTCTGAAGATAATCAGCCTTCTTGTCACCAGGAAATAAACAAATTTAAAATGGGGAGATAAATCCTGCTAGGAGGGAGGAATAGCTGGTCTAGGACTTTTAAGTCTTCATGTAGTACTTTTTATTTGAGCTGCAAATATCACCTGGGATTTAACCAATGCATTTTAAGAGAACATAAATAATACTGTTTTAATTTAATTAGTAGCTGTGTGATTTAGAATCTATCACTTAAACATATGCAAACTGTCTTGAATAGAGGTGTTCAGGTAATCTTCCAAAGATAACAGAACACGACTGAGAAGAATATGAAAACTGAGAGGAAACATTATATTGTTCTTCAGTGTTTTTCTTATTATAAATAGCTAAATTGAATTATTTTACAGAAGATTAATTTCAGAAATTGGAGAAAAACATCTTGTAGGGATAACTAAACAATAGTATATATAACCTTGAGAAATCAGAGAGATTTTAGAAGACAGAGTACATGACCATCAGTTACAATTGATTGTCTTCATGGATGAGAACATGAGGCTGACTGTATTTCTTCTTAAGGTCTCCTCAAATCCTGTATGCAGTTTCTATAAATAGACCAGTAATTAATACCAATGGTAATTTCATCACCAGTTTCAATGAGAAACTAATCAAAATGCAAGTAGAAGTCTCCTCTGCCTTGCAGTGAAGTACATTTAGCAGCTACTTAAAATTATCTTCCTTTCACGGTTGGAGAAATTGAAGGAAAGGATGAACGAGCTATAATCAATGTATACAGGACTGCAAAATACGGTTTTCCAGAAGGTAGAATTTAGTTGCATTACTTCTATATATGTCGAACACTTTTACTGTGAGAGTAATTGAAGAGACTTCAAACCATAACTGTAGATTTTGCCATAGGATTTCTTAAGCATAAAGATGTCTAAAAGACATGAAGATAGTGAGGTAGTAGAGCAGGTGTCCTTAAACCTCCGTGGATCTATTGTTTTAACCTGTATAGGGACTTTTAAAGTCCCCTAATAACTGGATATTGCAATATGCTTTAAAGAAATAGAATGATAAATGATCAGTTAGAATCACTGTTTCCAACTTCAGACTCTACATAAAACC